>NC_140588.1:590929719-592167082 GCF_964204655.1 Triturus cristatus
AGAAAGTGTGAGAAAAAGGAAGAGATGGAGAGGGAGACTTGACACTGGAGAAAATCTACGCAGCTCACTTTTGTGCCACCGGTGTGTCTCCAACCACGTGCCGGGACATAGTGCACCCTCAAGTTTAGTCATCTGAAAGATAGTGTAGAATTGGTAATTGCAGAGTACATACAACTGCTTACGGCTTGTTCTCTATTTTGCAATGCGCACTCAGGCTGCTGCAGCCCATCCACTCCCACTGCTCATAGGTGTCTGTGCGCTCAGGCTGCTGCACACTATCCACTCCCACCACTCAGAGGTGACGGCCCACTGCTGCAGAAAGAAACCTCTCTGCTCACCTTCTGCCACCGGCGTGTGTGTAAGAGGGTACACCACGTGTCGAAGCAACTTTCTGAGGTGTTTTCAGGATGGACATGCATCTTCGCATGTTGTACACGCGTGTTGGGGGGGACGTCCATTCGTGAATGACAGCCTGTTGGACAAAAAGCAAGATATGATTGTGCGTCATTCGTCCATCAAAGGATAGAGAAAGAGAGAGAGAGAGAGAATAAATAGTGAGAGGAAGACAGGAAGAAAAAGAAAGTAAGAGTGAGAGGAAGACAGAGAGAAAGAGAGAAACAGTGGGAGTGAGAGGAAGAGAGAGAGAAAAAGAAAGAAAGAGTGAGAGGAAGACAGAGGGAAACAGTGAGAGAGAGGAAGAGAGAGTGAGAAAGAGTGAGAGAGAGGAAGAGAGAGAGAGGAAAATTGAAAGAGAGGAAGAGAGAGAGAGAAAGAGCAAGAGAAAGGAAGAGAGAGAGAGAGAGAAAGAGTCAGAGTGAGAAAGAGAGAGAGGGGACGACAGAGAAAGAGAAAGAGTGAGATATAAGGAAGAGAGAAAGAGAAAAACAGTGTAATAGAGGAAGAGATAGAAAAACAGAGTGAGAGAGGGGATGAGAGAGAGAAAGAGTGAGAGAGGGGAAGAGAGAGAAAGAAAGATGAGAGAGAAAGGAAGAGACAGAGAAAGAGAGAACGTGTGAGAGAGAGAACGGAAGAGATCAAGAGTAAGCGAGAGAGAAAGAGTGTGAGTGACAGAAAGGAATAGATGGAGAGGGAGAGTGAGTGTTGACACTGTGGAGAAAATCCTCACAGCTCATCTTTCTGCCACCAGTGTGTCTCCAACCACGTGTCGGGATATAGGGCAGCCCTCAAGCTTAGTCATCTGAAACATAGTATGGAATTAGTAATGGATGAGTACATACAAGTGCACAGTTTCTGAATCACAGCCTGCAAGACAAAAAGAAAGATAAGATGGTTCGTCATGCGTCCAGCAAAGGAGAGAGAGCGAGAGAGAGGAAGAGAGAGAGAAAGGAAGATTGAGAGAAAGAGGAAGACATAGAAAGAGAAAAAGAGTGAGAGAGAGAGAGAAAGAGTGAGATACATGGAAGAAAGAAAGAGAGAAACAGTGTGAGAGAGGAAGAGAGAGAAAGAGTGAGAGAGAGGAAGAGAGAGAAAGAAAGAATGAGAGAGAGAGGAAGAGAAAGAGAAAGAGAGCTAGAGAGTGAGAGAGAGAGAAAGAGTATGAGTGACAGAAAGGAAAAGATGGAGAGGGAGAGTGAGTGTTGACACTGTGGAGAAAATCCTCACAGCTCATCTTTCTGCCACCAGTGTGTCTCCAACCACGTGTCGGGATATAGGGCAGCCCTCAAGCTTAGTCATTTGAAACATAGTATGGAATCAGTAATGGATGAGTACAAACAAGTGCACAATTTCTGAATCACAGCCTGCAAGACAAAAAGAAAGATAAGATGGTTCGTCATGCGTCCAGCAAAGGAGAGAGAGCGAGAGAGAGGAAGAGAGAGAGAAAGGAAGATTGAGAGAGAGAGGAAGACATAGAAAGAGAAAAAGAGTGAGAGAGAGAGAAAGAGTGAGATACATGGAAGAAAGAAAGAGAGAAACAGTGTGAGAGAGGAAGAGAGAGAAAGAGTGAGAGAGAGGAAGAGAGAGAAAGAAAGAATGAGAGAGAGAGAGAGGAAGAGAAAGAGAAAGAGAGCTAGAGAGTGAGAGAGAGAGAAAGAGTATGAGTGACAGAAAGGAAAAGATGGAGAGGAAGAGTGAGTGTTGACACTGTGGAGAAAATTCTCACAGCTCACCTTTCTGCCACCGGTGTGTCTCCAACCACATGCCGGGATATAGGGCAGCCCTCCAGCTTAGTCATCTGAAACATAGTAAGGAATCAGTAATGGATGAGTACATACAACTGCGCATGCCTAAATCACTGTCCCGACTTTGTGTATCCAGGCTAGTGTACCCCATCCACTTCCACTGCCCAGAGGTTTGTACTCGCTGCTGCACACCCAGGCTGCTGCACCCCATGCACTCCCACTGCCCGGAGGTGACTGCATGCTGCTGCGCACCCAGGCTGCTGCACCCCATCGACTCCCACTGCCCGGAGGTGTCTGCCCGCCACTGCGCAAACAAGCCTCTCTGCTCACCTTACACCACCCTCCTGTGTCGGAGAGGGTCCACCACATGCTGAAGAAACCCCCTCACCCATTGTGTACATGCGAAAAACTGAGCTCACAATTCAGATTGAGTGTTGATTGCAGGATGGCCACGCATCATCGCAGGCCTGCAAGGCAAAAAGCAAGATAAGATTGTGCGTCATGCATCCATCAAAGGAGAGAGAAAGAGAGATAGAGAGAGAAAGAAAGAGGGAGAGTAAGACAGAGAGAAAGAGAGGAACACTGAGAGTGAGAGGAAGAGAGAGAGAAAAAAAAAGAAAGAGTGAGAGAAAGAGTGAGAGAGATGAAGAGGGAGAGAAACAATGAGAGATAGGAAGAGAGAGAAAGAGTGTGAGAAACAGGAAGAGAGAGAGAAAGAGAGAAACAGTATGAGAAGAGAGAGAAAGAGTGTGAAGGAGAGAAAGGAAGAAATGAAGAGGGACAGTGAGTGCCCATAATGTTGACAAAACTCTCACAGCTCATCTTTACGACACCGTTGTGTCTCCAAAAACTTGCCGGGACCTAGTGGAGCCCCAAGCTCCCACACTTGAAACATAGTCCAGAATTAGTAATGGGAGAATCTATACGACTGTATACGCCTAAATCTCTGTGCCGCCATTGTGTATCCACTCCCGCCGCCCAGACTTATTTGCCCACCGCTGCACATACAGGCCTCACTGCTCAACTTTTCGCAGACAGAGTATCCTCCACATCATGCAGTCCCACTCCTCAGGCCAACAGATCTCACATTTGGGGCTGCGTCTTGATTTTGTCATGGCAGAGAACATACTAGTCCACCTATCATCATCGCAGGTTGCACACCCGCTCAGTCCTTGCGGTGCTACTAACTCAGTGACCAGTGAGGCCACACACGTGGCAGTAGGCCTTCCTGTTTGGTGGCTCAGGCCTACATGAGGTGTCCGGACCACTGGGACGGGCCATGACAGTGCATGCCATGGGAGCAACTCTCAAATGGCGTAGAGCACGTGTGCCCCGTCTTTTTTATTGGTAGGGTCACGTGTCCTGTTACGCCTGTGCTGGATGTGTGTGGTGTGGGTGTATACCAGCAGTGAGGGAGTGGCTGTGGCATACTGACAACTAGACCTGTGACCAGCATATCACTACAATGAAAATCTGGGCCATGTAGCATTGTTGTCCTTCCCTGTAAGTGTAAGCAGAGTGGGCTGGCCTGGCGTATGCCAGTCCTGTGTAAGGCTGTGAAGAATGACTCTGGAACTATGGGTGTGGCTCTATTGTGAGCTGTATGAGGAATCAACTGATGCGGCACTGTTGTCATATTGGGCTAGATCACGCACAATTGGGCTATATTTTTCCCGGTTGTGCGGTAAAATTTTGGTTTGTGCTAGTTGCCAGATTATAAATATATATACAGCGCTCCAGCAAACTAGTATGTTAAAGCGCTTTATTAGACAAATATTTACTTGGCAGCCTGCTGCAACATAAATTCCAATGCATTCACCACCTCCTTCCTTAAAGTAGCAATATTGGGCTACTTTTTTGTTGGCTTTGGGCTAGAGAATGCTTAAAAAATGTGGCAATGCCATGCGGGTGTTCTTGTTGTAGTGCTGCCGTCACCCGGGTCGCAAGCGTCAATGTGTCACTCTGTGTGCCAAGTCCCACAACATGGCTAACAAGGTAGGTACGGGGAATCACCGACCCTACATTTATCCATAGTTCCACAAAAGAAAGATGGTGGACATGACACGTGTGTGGATGTGAATGTTTTTTGCACAGTCAGTGGAGTATTGCAGCTGTAGCAATACTGGGCCATGCAAAGTCCAAAATTCAGTTTTTGGGACATGGAGGGCAGCCAATTAGAGACAAGCTCGTTGACGGAGTTAAGCTGTACCAACATATGTACTTATACAATCACTCTGCCAATCCCCACACACTTATAAATTCACTATGCACTCTCCTTGCAGTACTATAATCATCCATTCTCTACGTACGTACTTGTACAATGACCAAGACAAAGTTACATAACCAATATTTTCACCCACTGTCAAAGGTAAGTTGGTTGCATACCCTGTCCAGGGCACAATGTAACGTAGTAGGGCCCAGGGGCATCATGTTGCATACATAATGAACACAAGGGCACAGATAGATAGTGGAGCTGGGTACGGGCATGTGTGCGCAACTCCTTATTATTACCAGGGTCACATGTCCAGTGACGTCTGTGCTGGATGTATGTGGGGTGAGTATAAGCCGGCCCTCTGGGAATGGTTGGTACTAGCAACAAGTAGAACAGTAATCATTGGATCAGACACAGAGATTCAATGATAAAGGGTCAATGATTTGTGCTTCTCTAAGGTAGGGGCACCAGACATAATACACAAGAGATTCTATTGTAAAGGGTCCATGACTTGTGGTACACTGAGGTACAAAAGGGGGGTGGTGATGGACGGAGCATCAGAACCAATCAAACACTCACACCCAGTCAACAGATCTGGGTTTGATCCATCACCGTTCTTTAGCCCACTCTGCCACCCCAGTTCAGACATGGCCATATGCAAATCAGTCTGACCCTGTGCCTCATGGGAACAGTCCAGCCCGAACTGCCAAGCCATGCCTTCCCTGGACCGGAAACAAGCTTCCTAGGACCGGTTTCTGTCAGCCGTTTTCAGCCAGGCTTGCTTGAATCCAGTGGCAAAGTGAGCAAGGGACTCACGTCTGAGCATACCCTTTCAGCCGTCTTCAGCCAGGCTTGCTTGAATTCAGCCGCGGCCCGTGGAGGGAGTTCTGTGGGGCGGTAAGGCGGGGCAGGGGAGGGGCAGGGTGGTGGTTTCTAAAAAACGGAATATGGATAATTGCAGGTAAGTAAACAATTAAATAAACAAAACAAATTTCTTAGCGCGCGCTACCAAATTCGTTTTATTTATTTAATTGTTTACTTACCTGCAATTATCCATATTCCTGTTTTTAGAAACCCCCACCCTGCCCCTCACCCACCCCGCCTTACCGCCCCACGGAACTCCCTCCACGGGCCGCGGCTGCTTGAATCCAGTGGCAAAGTGAGCAAGGGACTCACGTCTGAGCATACCCAAAAGTGTTTGATTGGTTCTGATGCTCTGTCCATCACCACCCCCTTTTGTACCGCTTTGTTCGCCATAAGTTGGCAGGGTATGCTCAGACGTGAGTCCCTTGCTCACTTTGCCACTGGATTCAAGCAAGCCTGGCTGAAGAAGGCTGAAATGCCAGAAACCGGTCCTAGAAAGCTTGTTTCCGGTCCAGGGAAGGCATGGCTTGGCAGTTCGGGCTGGACTGTTCCCATGAGGCACAGGGTCAGACTGATTTGCATATGGCCATGTCTGAACTGGGGTGGCAAAGTGGGCTAAAGAACGGTGATGGATCAAACCCAGATATGTTGACTGGGTGTGAGTGTTTGATTGGTTCTGATGCTCCGTCCATCACCACCCCCTTTTGTACCGCTTTGCTCGCCATAAGTTGGCAGGGTATGCTCAGTCGTGAGTCCCTTGCTCACTTTGCCACTGGATTCAAGCAAGCCTGGCTGAAGACGGCTGAAATGCCAGAAACCGGTCCTAGGAAGCTTGTTTCCGGTCCAGGGAAGGCATGGCTTGGCAGTTCGGGCTGTTCTGTTCTCATGAGGCACAGTTTCAGACTGATTTGCAGATGGCCATGTCTGAACTGGGGTGGCAGAGTGGGCTAAAGAACGGTGATGGATCAAACCCAGATCTGTTGACTGGGTGTGAGTGTTTGATTGGTTCTGATGCTCCGTCCATCACCACCCCCTTTTGTACCGCCTTGTCGTACACTGAGGTAGGGACACCAGATGTCAAATTATACACAAAATATTGTATCATAAAGGGTCCATGAGTTGTGCTGCACTGAGATAGGGGCATTAGAAGCATTCAGCGTGTGTGCAGCCAGCGATAATGCGTGGTTCGGGTGGGCCGCACTGGGAGCAATGTCTCTTGCCTACTGGACTGCGTCATCTGCAATTGCGACTCAATGTGAATTGTGAGTCCTGCTATCCGCAATGTAGATGGAAGGCAGTACTCAGCACAGACATCGAGGAATGCTTTTTGTCACTTTCTCTTGACAAAATCCGAGGACACAGAGTACAATTCTGTCTGCAATTAATAAATCATGTCTCAATGTAAATTGTGAGCTCTGCTGACTGCGGTGTAGGTAACAAAAGATGAAATACGTATCCAATATATGTCGAAATGTGTAGGTTTTGGGGACGTTATAATTAGTGGCCTACTGGAGTCTGAAATCAACGAATCAAGACTGAATTTGAATTGTGAGCCCTGCTGATCACAGTGTAGGCCGGAGGCAGCGGTCAGCAAAGGCCCACAGCCATGTGGCATTGACTTTAGATGCACAGATTGGGAGCATTTGGTTTTCTTAACTGATTATAATCTCTTACACAATTTGCATTAGTACTAATCTTGAATTGTGAGCCCTGCTGACCGCATGGAAGACTGGAGACAGTGGTCAGGAAGGGCCCACAGCCACGTGGCATTGACTTGAGCTGTATAGATTTAGTGGTAGGTGTGGCGCTCAGCGTGTACACAGCCAGCGATGATGCGTGGTGTTGGCGAGCCGCACTGGGAGGAATGTCTCTTGCCTACTGGACTGAGTCATCTGCAATCGCCACTCCATCTGAATTGTGAGCCCTTCTGTCCGCAGTGCAGTTCGAAGGCAGTAGTCTGTACAGACATAAGTCTGCAGGACCTGTGTCGAGGAGAGCGTTGGATATGGTGGCAGCTATGTGGCAGGGTGAAGGCCGCTGCTCTGGCAGACGCGTTGGCTTTCACACAAGTGAACCACGCCCAGAGTCCTGGCCTATTTATTTACACTTCTACGCTGGAGTGCCGTATGTTGGACCAGCCCACAGTGCTTCCGCTTACAGGGGAGGACAACACAGGTACATGATTGAGATCTTCCCCACTGCCTGAGGTAACATGGTTGCGTCCACTGTCCACAACACTACAAGCACCAGCAGTATATGTACACATGGAGAGGTTTGTGCTCTGCATAGTGAGGTCTGTCCAGCACATCACCGCTACACTTGGTATTGTGGGCATTATTATTGGTGGGTGACTTGCGTCCTTCACACATGTTTGGTTGCCACATCTTGCAACATTCAGCTATTGTAGGGCTGAGGGGCCATGCCGTTTTTGGAAGATCCACTGTCCTGTTGTGCGCTGCCTCAGTGGTAGTAGGGGGAGTGGTCCGGGGGGGTCCTGAGGTTGGTGGCAGTGGGTTTTGTGGCCTTCTTGGGTGTCGGAGGTGCATACGCAGTAGCTCTATGACATGTGTTGGTCTTCAGATGTGATTCTGGGCTGCGCTCCCTTTCACACTGTAGGTAGTCGTCCTACTTTACACCAGCAAAAGGCAGATGGTACATTCCTACTGCTAACGCAGCTTATGGCCTGTTTTTGGATGGCACCGCAGATTTGACTGCTCGTTGAAAATATCGGAAAGTGGTGCTTTCCTGTTATTTTTGTACAGGAATGCCTACTCTGCATATTATTTGCGTTAGTTGTTGCTCTCATTTGTGGCAATTTTTTTTGCAAAAACTGTTGCTGGAAAACTGCCGATATCGCCTGTTTTCACCAGGTTGAAAATGGAATGATAATTTAAAATCACTGAAAAAACCATAGGTTTAATGAACATTATAATTAGAAATTAGCATTTAAAAAACCTTTGAAATTCACTAAAAACATAGGTTTCAGGGACGTTATAGTTAAAAATTATCATTTTAAAAACCTTTGAAATTCACTGAAAAAACCATAGGTTTCAGGGACGTTATCGTTACAAATTAGCATTTAAAAAACCTTTGAAATTCACTGAAAAAACCATAGGTTTCAGGGACGTTATAGTTAGTTGCATATTTCACTCGTACAAAACCATAGAAATTCGGATGTTATAGTTAGTAGAGCTAACTATAACTCGCGCCCCCGCAATGCACTGCTGATGACGTCACATATTACATCACTCATGACATGATCAGTGAAATCACTGATGACACCACTGATGACATCTCAAATGACATCACTGATGACATCATCCACATGATAATTTGATGCACCACTTCACACCCTAAAATAACCTTTGATACACCCACTCTAAAATACTGACTACCATTTTCTAAACCATAGACAAATCAATAGCAGTTACTATATATCCACAGACTACTTCCTAGTTATACACACACATTTATTCATTCACCCATACAGTAACTCATACATGCAGTCACTCATCAATATAGCACTATTATATGTACTCATATACCTATACAAACACTCATACACCATCACTCATCCATAGAGTTATTGACACACATAGCTAGTCATGTAAAGTATCTATAACACTGTCGTTTACTCACCTATACAGTTATACATTCAGTATCTAACCTATTCATACAAATAGTAATATATACTGACTCTCTTATACAATCACTGACACAAGCACCCTCTCATTTATACAGACACTCTCACAATTACTCACTATCGCATAGAGTCATTTATATACTCTAACACTCACATATACTGCCTTTCACATATGTAGTTCCTCACACATATACCAGTGAGATATACATTCACTCTCCAACACAGTGATACACACACACACTCACCGGAACAGCTATTTCCACATGCACTATTGAACCCATACACCTAGTAAATTAGCCACTCATACATGTTGGCAGAAAGTTACACACCGCCCACCCACCTACACACACGAACACTGAGCCACCCATACTAATACTTATGCTAGCAATAAGTAAGCCATATAGATAGTCATGTACCTAATCATCAGCCCATGCAGCAACTTATACAACAACTGAGAGACTGATACAGACATTCACACAGTTTAGTCACTAACCCATGCATTCAGTAAGAGACATTTAATCACTAACTTATACAGTCATTCACACACCTAATAAATCCTCCACCCAGATACTTATACACCAACTCATTCTTCAATAAACCTTGGCACTAACATATATAAAATATATTTCAAGTTTACAAAAACACACATTCACTGAATGATGTCATCAGTGATGTCATTTGAGATGTCATCAGTGATGTCATCAGTGATGTCACTGACCATGTCATGAGTGATGTAATATGTGATGTCATCAGCAGTACATTGCGGGGGCGAGAGTTATAGTTAGCTCTACTAACTATAACGTCTGAATTTCTATGGTGTTGTACGAGTGAAATGTGCAACTAACTATAACGTCCCTGAAACCTATGGTTTTTTCAGTGAATATATATATATATATTTATATATAGATAAAACTGCACTTAAGTTTCTGCATCTCTCTAAGTCTAACACATCATATTGATTGTTGCCAGAACACACCTTGAATGCCAGAGAACCTGTATTCATTCCTGAGCTTTCCATTTAACCTCTGGTATCAAGTCAACTCCTATAAAGCAACGATTTCTTCAAAGAAAACCAAACAAATAAGCAGTGGAGTAAGCGTATATGAATAGACCTGACAAGCTCAGCGACACACCGCAGTTGGCAGGCATCACCGAACTCGATTTTTAATGCCTTCCCCAAATGTACAATTGGCGGTTAGTATTGTGGCAATCTCACTTCATGTGCCCTGATTTCCCCTACTTTCAAAGGAATACGATCTTGTTGCCGTTAAGCAACAAAGTAGATGGAATTTTTAACAATGCCACTTTGCTGGGCTACCTGACTTTTTCTATTGGTCTGCGATAGTTTTCATTTACAGCAGTGAGTGGGTTGCAAGCAATATATTTCTTAATGGGAAAAACTTCTAAGCTGTGGAGACGTTTACTGCTAGAAAGGTGCTCTGATGTGCATGCCGCTGTTTTTCACCACCAAACTCAATGAAAACAGCAGATGCTATTTTAAGGCTATAATACACACGGTAAACTCAATCAACAAAGCATGATGCAGGCAGCTCAACCAACCTCAAAAACAGCAACTCCACAAATGTAACTGGGCCCCTTATTCTTTTTAGATCGCTGACAGGATTGGCCTACAATGTTGCATCCACACAGTCAACACTAAGGCGCTCCGGGGACAAGACCCACTGTTTAAATGAATAAAATCTAAAGGTAAATACGCAAAGAAACGAGGGAGAGAAAGTTTATTCCTGAGTTAGGATCTATTCAGATTGCCTTGAGCCCAGTCCAGAAGTGTTCAATGTCAAACTATCTACTCCAGGCAATGATGTTTCAGACCCCACAACACTCTTCTGGAACTCTGCCCGGTACTTCCAGACCCACCAGCCCTACTCAGTGCAACAATTGTGTCTTGCTGTCCATGCCAAGGGCATCTGTATGACCTGCTGCTTCAAGGAGGAATGAACCAACATCTTTCAACCTGCAGACTAGTGGGTTTTTAGATGCACTCTGCCCTGTTACACCGATTTCCCTTGGCAACCGTCCTGTGACTGTACTCTTCATTAAATGAGGGAGTGGAACAGCTGAAAGGATCTTCAGCATCTGCTGTGGTAAGTTCTTCTAGTATGAACGTTTGGAAGGTCATGCCATTGTCTTCAGATTTCACGGGCTCAGTGTACGGTGACTGGATAAGAATACCATTTCCACCCAACACCTTGCCACAAGGGCAGACACCCAGTCCTTGAGGCCCGGTCTAAGGGTGCCATTGAGGCCAGTCTTCATCTCTGCGTGCTTCCCTTTCTCCTCTGTGGTATCGGGGCAGCAGTGTGCATTACTCAGGAAGAGCGTGGAGGGTGATGTGCTATAGGCTGGCCTGTCCATGGACTGAAGACCGAGTGCCAGAGGTGCACCTTTTGGCAGCAATGGCAGTGTTGGTGTTACACCACTCAGCACTAGCCTAGGCAGTGCATCATGTGGGGAATCAAGTGGCTGCTGACTTGGCAGAGGAATCAGCAACCCCATATCCACACGCGGAGACAGAACTCCCAACACATCCGCAGACTCAGTGGAAGAGCTCCATTACCAAGCACTGCTGAGCCGTGTCCACCCAGTCTGCACACTCTACCTGTGTCCATCCCTGCAGCACCAGATCACATCAGCGCAGGCTGCGTCTGTCACAGAGCTACTACAAACACCAGGCTCTTAAGTAAGTGACACCGCTGCCACCCATGCTGGAAGAGGACTGGCGTTAGCATGGTCACCGGCAATAATGCTATCATTAAGCTAATTTTTAGCTCAACCAGAAAACTCACTTAATTACATTTACTGTTGAGACAATTCATAATGGCCGTCTCATAGTGTCCGCAATGACTACTCCCACGGACATGCTTTTTCTGTGCTTAACATTTTTGTTTTTTTAACATGCAATGCAAGCATGTTTGTTTATTTATGTCACCGCATTTGTGATGCATTCCCGGGCCCTCACCACCTCAATGATATTTGAGTGACTGGTGGTTTCCTGGCAACCAAGTCTTGCTAAAAGAGACTTAGTACACAGGAAACATAAAACCAGTCATACGGAACATACCATGTGCTATAAAGAGCAACGCCCCGCGTACTGTGCTAATACTCTTCAGTCACTAGCGCTCCCTGGAGACCCTCTGTCTGCGCTCTAGTACAGTGTGCAAGTGTCAAGAGTGTGACCGCCATCTTAGAACACCACCTTTTCATTACAATGTGGGGCACGCTCCTTAAATAACCTTTAAAGATCAATAGACCTTGTATTATCAACATTATTAATACGTGACAAAAAACGTATTTTACAATAAACTTAAGGAACTACCTGGCACATGCATCAGCGTAGGCTTTTGCGATTCCTTAATTGCGATTATTAAGGAATCGCAATTAAGGAATTGCAAAAGCCTATGCATCTAGGAATCGCTATAAAAATAGCGATTCCTACACATTCCTTAACTGCGACTCGCAAATTGTGGGTCGCAATTAAGGAATGCCGTCCCATTCATTCCTATGGGCCTCCAGGCCCATAGGAATGAATTGGAGATTGCATGAGCAATTTACGAGTACCATGCAATTTCAAGGGTTCAAGGGTGCAAGGGTGTCAAAATGACACCTTTTTGCACCCCTGAAATTGATCTGTGCACATATGTTGCACAACCACATGCCCTAAGGGCATGTGTGTGCGCAACATGAAACTTTGAAAAATGCACAAAAGTGCATTTTTCAAAGTTTTTGCAAATTACCATGAAGTTCAACTTCATGGTAATTTGCTCCCCCTATTAGCGAAATCGCAATTTTTTTTAACTTTTATGCATTGCATTTAAGGAATCTCAATTTGGGATTCCTTAAATGCAATCACAATTTAAGTAATTGCAATTTAGAGATTCCTTAAATTGCGATTTTTGCATTTGGGATAATGCATCCCAAATGCAAAAATACCGGTCGCAAAGGGGCAGATTCTGAGAATCTGCCCGTTTGCGACCGGTTTTTCCTTTGATGCATGTGCCTGTACATGTTTTAGTTTGTGTTATTTTTCCACCTGATTCTATAGGCAGGACAAAACTAAACATAAAAACATTGCTAATAAGTCGAATTTTTAATTAGTTTACATACTTTTTTTCACTCACTGCACTGTGAAGGACCGTGGCTGCAGACACAATCTCCTAATATGGCAACAGGCTTCAGAGAGGAACAAGGTAGGTGAACGAAAACAAGTTGCATGAACGCAGAGCACTTAGGAAGACCTGTGCATCTAAGATCAGTGACGTGGGGTGAACCAAGCTGTGTATAAGGCTGCAATGCCCATTCATGTGGGGGGGAGGAGGGGCCATCACACATTATACAGTGTGATGGCCAATCAAAATGTTCTTTGAGTGAAATTGCCAGAAAGAGAGCAAAGCACACTAAAGAGGGACATTTACAGACGTGCACCAATAACAACCCAGCATTTCTGAGTCCCACGGATAACAACCAATGGCAATCGTTGGGTTGGCCTGAGCCCATAGAAGAAGATACAGCAGGTCTTGCAGGTCTTGCAGACAGCGCAAGCGCTGTCATCGCGCAACCTACATTTTTGGTGGCAATAACCAAGATTACGGAGCGGGTCATATGTTGGATAGACCTCAATTTTTTAATTTCAAGATAAATAGGCCTCAGGAAATTGGTCAAATGCTCCTAAAAATCCTATATTTGTTTGTCAGCATACATATAATGTGCTCTAAATCCCTTTTTTGTACACTTAAAACACATATGATACGTCTGGAATGAGCAGAAGGGTAGACTAAGATTAGCTGGGATTGATTTATGCTCCAATTCAACATAGAGTTATATTATCTATGCACACAGACACATTTTGTCCATTATTGGTCTTGCCCGACCCCCACATGCCGCATGTTACTGCTGAGATTGACAGAACAGATCCCACTTAGCTCACTGATCAGCATGCCAGTCTTCTGATTAGGTCTGAAAACATCCACTGGTGCTTGTTTCAGTAAGAGAGATAGGCAAAACATCATCTATTCTACTGCCATCCAAAATTATTAGCTGCACATGGACCTAAGGTGAAGGCACAAAAACAGCAGCTGGACACTCAAAACTGGGCAACAAATTCAATAATTGCACTGTTGTCATGCTTGAGAACTATAAGGGGACTGCAAGATTTACTCCCTTTGACACATTTCTGTACTACAAGCATTGCAAAAATTATTAAAAACCTCATCCACCAGGCAATTAGGGCCTCATTTACTATATATTGATGCACGAAAGTGCAGCAAGCCTTCCTACTGCGCTGCTGTGCATCAAAATAAACTGGCAGGATTGTGCAGTATCTACAAAATATGGTGCATGCCTGTCCTCCCCTGAGGCATTGCACATACAGCAGTCATAAACCATCATAGACACCCTTGTGCCATGGTGCAAGGGTGCCTGCATTGCATGGATGATTGTTGTTGTGCAGGAAGGGGCACCTTTCCTGCACAAAAACAATCCTTAATGTCATTTTGCTCCTTCTATGTGAGTTGCCAAATGCAGCCCTCATAGAAAGAGAACAAAACAAGGAGAAGTAAAAGTATTTCTCTCTGCTGCACTACCCCTACGCCTCCCCTGGTGAGACATAGGATTCTGGTGCATTCCCAGGTTTACGACACTTTGTAAACCTGTGAATCTGTCAGGTTCCATGGATGTTTGCTGGAGAACACCCACAGTGCACCCATTGAAAATCCCTTTCAAGCAGTGTAATGCCTGAAAGGGGCCCATTTTTACAAGTCCATGAAAAGTCACGCACAGTGAATTTATGTGGCCTTGTAAATTTGGGCAGGCCCACTGTGCCGCCTGTGTGTCTAAAAACGTAATGCACCAGCGGCTTAAGGGTTTGTAAATGAGGACCTTAATCTCCACCCTATATTGGGTAGCATGGAGGGAACACCTAGAGAGGGACCATTCTGCTAGAACTAGATGGAAAGAGGAGATGGGTTGGAGATAGCGTCTGATACCTGGAACCTCTGCTGCACCCAGCCATGTATGATTTCCTCACGTAACAGGCTGCATAGCACACATTACAAATTCTAGCAGCATGAATATCATACAACAGCCCTATGGTGTTTCTTCTCATAGGAGACTTCTTACTGCTTGAGGTGTGGAAAACAGGACACCAATCTCCTGCATCTGGCATTTTTCCTGTGGTATATTGTGAAATACTGTTGAATCTCAAGATGACCTTGCTGGGTTAGGTCGTGGAGATTTCCACTGTCATCAAGACGCTACTTGCTTTGGCATTGCTTCTGGCCAAGAGACTGATTACTTGTTGTTTGTGTAGGGAAAACGTTCTTAGTTTAAACATTGTCTTGTCTCACTTATATATTGCAATGATAAACTCTAACTGTATGCAGAACTCGGTCCCCCCTCTTCCAGATGCAAATACATTTGGAGCCCATTCAGAAGATATTTGCTACAGTTTAGAATATAAAAAAACTCTGCAGACTTTTGCTCTGTATGATAGGCTGTGTGGAATCCCAGGGTAACTAACATCATAATTGGGCAGAGATGATGGAATGAGAGGGCTGGGTGATGTGATGAGATGCTTGAGGTGGGTTGCGGCACACTCACCCAGAGAAATCGAACCTCGCATTGCTGTATGGTATGACATGCCCAAGGACAGTGTACATTTTACTCTCGGTGTAATAACTGAGGGGCATATTATCAAGCACAGTGTTACAATTAGCGCCGCTTTAGCGGCAGAAAACTGCTGCTAAAGCGGCGATAATGGGCTTGATAATATGCCCTGGAGAATTCCAATAGAAGCCCATGTTGACACCGGAACATGGGCATATTATCAAGCCCATTATCGCCGCTTTAGCGGCAGATTCCTGCGGCTAAAGCTGCGATAATTGTAACGCCGTTTCTTGATAATATTCCCCCGAGTTCCTCCCAAACATGTGCTGTGAATTGGTGACTGTTTTAATAGTATGTATTGGTATTGCACTTGCCACCTCACCATTATAATATTGTTTTGAAAATAAATACATTAAAAGAACACTCCTCTTCCAATTTGTGTATTAGGAAGCCAATTTACTGATTCAGTAACACGTTTCCTAATCACAATTGGGTTTTGTACATGCCCAAAAGCCATTTTGAGGGCACAATGGCTCTGATTTCGTGAATCAAGGACTTTGCAATTGCCGAATAGTTTTTTCCAAGTGGTCAATATTTACTTACGAGTGTTTCAATGAGGCGTGTAAGAATGAGCTGATTAGACTGTATGAACACGAGTTTACAAAAGCCACAAGAATCACAAGTTCCATAGTGTATTGTTTCGTGAAGACAGCACAAGAAATATTGAAAACGAAGCTTCCCTGTTGATGATTCTCATAGAGTGTTGCCTCTACATTAGGTCGCCCCTGTTTATGTGATCTTGCTGCGATACCCTCAAAAACTTCTCAGTTCATCAGCTCACCTTGAACAGAATTTCATAATGATCCACTGTGGAATTTCCTTAAGCTTTTTTAACAATTGCCTACATGCCAGATTCCTGAATCAAATTCTGTATTAATTCCAGGTGCATGTAAACTTTATTTCCCTCTAAGAAATACTACTGGCAAGATAAGGGGGAAGCAAGAGTTTAATCATTCTATACCTGAGATACTTCAGAAACCAAAAAATAAGTAAAAGAACTGAGGGGCATATCATCAAGGGCGATATCGCCGCTTTAGCGGCACTTTTTGCCGCTAAAGCGGCGATATTTTTATCGCCCTATCAGCAAGCTGTCGCTAACAGCTGTTAGCGACAATTTACTGGCAATAGCGCCCTTGTCAGCACGCCTCCCATCACATCGCTAATGAGATGCAAAGGAGGCGTGCCTGACAAGACTCCCTTGGGAAAATATCACTAACCCAGCTTCGTCATTTTGACAAGGAGGGTTAGCGATATTTAAAATCACGTCAAGTATGCCTTAACGCAGGAATTTAACGTCTGTTAAATTCCTTTTTAAGTTCAAAAGATTTTTATTGGATAAGTAAAGGTGTCAATACATGAGAAAAAAATACAAACATGTCTTCAATTGGAGAAGAAAGGTAATACATGGTAGTGAAAATATACAATTAATCAGAGGATAACAAGGGTTTGAGGCTAAATATCAAAAAACAGCACTGGTAATAATGAAAATTAAAGTAGCTTATATAAAAAGAATAATACAAATGAAAAACAATATCACTCAGGGAGGCTTAGAGACCTCTTGCTGAATAGGTGATACATGGGAAGAGCGTTTAGCACAGATATCTAGATACAAGGTTACAGGAAGCCATAAATCATGTCGTTTAGCAACTAAACTAAGGGGGTGCACAAAGACAGTGTCTAGCCTGTGATTATAACACACATTGTACCACCATGCTTTAAAAGAGATATTCGTAAAGTTTTTCCAGTTGACGGTGATTTGCTGGAACGCAACAGCTAACAACAAATCAACAATTTGCGTATTAAGATGAATGTCATCCCAGCAGGGAGAAAGGCTTCCTAAAAAAATATTGACAAAAGAAAAGGGGAATGTAGTGTGGAATATGACATTGATTTGGGCCCAAACTAGTGTCCAGAAATTTTTCGTGAAAGTGCAAGAAAAAAGCATGTGAAAAAGAGTGGCGTTAGGAGCAGAACAGGACCAACAGAGATCAGGTGTGGAAGAAAATCTTTTATTCAACATCTGGGGAGAGAAGAGGAGTCTGTTGTAAATGAAGAAAAGAGTTTGTGTGAGGGAGGCAGCCCTAGATGTCTTGCGAAGTTTGGTCCATAGTTTATCCCACAGGGAGGTGGGCCAAGAGATGGCAAAATCAGATTCCCACTGTTCCTCAACTTTGGATTTTGGTCTGGGTGTGAGAATCGTATGGAACGAGTGGTATAATGAGGAGGCTGTAGGGTGAGTGCGCAGGAAGGAATGAAGGTGTGAGGTAGGGTTGGGAGGGCGAGGATGCGTGGGGTGGTTAGAGAGAAGAGCATAAGTGGACATGACTGCATTTTTAAGCGCAAGATACTTGCAGGCAGAAGAACGGGGGAGATGGAAATGTTGACTGAGAACGGAGAAGGATAAGAAATCAGAATTAGAGAAGAGTTGAGATACCCAGATTAAACCCCTCTGTCTCCAGGTTTTCCAATAAAAGGGCTTGCGATTGATGGTTATACTATTGTTGTGCCAGATGGTGGAATTGAGAAACTCTGCTACAGAGGAAGGGGGGCTTGGGGAGGTGGAGAGAAGCAGCTTGGCTGTGAACTTGTGGATAGGAATGGAGGAGAAGTGAGGCTTGCGGGAGAATGAGAGGTATTCAGCAAAAGTGAAAGGGGATAAGGAAAGTCGCTCAATGACAACCCATAAGGGGGACGGCTCAGCAGGGTCTTGCAGCCATTGGGAAGCTTGCCGCAAGAGGAATGCCTTGTGGTAAGCGGGAAAATTTGGAAAGTTAACTCCACCTTCAGACTTGGGGAGTTGCAATCTGGACAGGGACATACGTGCTTTTTTGCCGGACCAAAGAAAGGAAGAGAGAATAGTGTTGATTTTCTTAAAGAACTTAGCAGGGATAGGAATTGGGATGTTAGAAATGGTATAAAGGACTAACGGGGAGAGCATCATTTTAATCGTATCAAGACGGCCCCACCAGGAGAGGTATAATGGGTGCCATCTAGAGGTGAGGTCGGACAGTTTTTGGATGCATTTATTGAGACATAATGAAACAGTGTCAGGGAGGGAGGAAGTAATGTGTAAACCTAGATATTTGATGTGTGAGGAGCTCCAGGTAAAATTGGACGCCATAAAGTCCGGTTTAAAGGTGAACTTGGTAAGGGGTAGAATCTCACACTTGTCATTGTTTAGCTTATAACCTGAAATCTGAGAGTAGTCATGGACTTCAGCTAGGAATGCGGGAATGGAAGATGTAGGGTTAGACATGAATAGTAGAATATCGTCTGCGTAGGCAGCAAGTTTAATATTAGTTTGGGAAATTTGGAAACCATGTAAGTTGGGGTTTTGACGAAGCTTTGAAAGAAAAGGTTCCAGGGCCAAATTAAAAAGAAAAGGGGAAAGAGGGCAACCCTGACGAACACCCCTACCCAGATTGAAAAAAGAGGAGACTAGACCGTTGGCGCAAACCGCCGCTCTAGGGCTGGAATACAGAAAGGAGATAAAGGAGATGAAGTGTGGGCCAAATCCAAACCATTTGAGGGCGGAGAAAAGGAAAGTCCACTCCACCCTATCGAACGCATTTTCTGCATCTAGGGCAATGGCTGCAAGTGAGTCTTGGAACTGTGGAGATTTGGAAAGGACATTAAACAAAAGTCTGGTGTTATCAGTGATGAAGCGGCCCTTAACGAAGCCAGATTGTTCAGGGCCTAGCAATTCGGGAAGGTAAGGGTCTAATCTAATGGCGAGAGATTTGGCATACAGTTTATAATCAATGTTAACCAAAGAAATTGGTCTGTAATTCTTACAATGTTGGGTATCTTTGCCTTCTTTGGGTATGACACAGATGTGGGCATCAGAAAATGTACCTGAGGAAGAGCCATTCAATATGAAGGAATCAATAAGGGAATATAGTCTGGGCAACAACAATTTGGAAAAATGCAAATAAAACTCAACTGTGAATCCGTCTGGGCCGGGGGCCTTATCTTTCTTGAGTGATTGAAGTGCTGAAAGTAATTCATCACTAGAGATTGGTGATTCAAGGGCGGATAGATCAACAGGGAAATTGGAGGGTGGTTGGATGGTGGCGAAGAAAGTAGCAAGAGAATGAGGAGTGGGGTGAGTCTCAGAAGAGTAGAGTTTGGAATAAAACTGGGAGAATTGCTCTAAGATATCAACATCCGTATGCTTTAAAACAGAATTAACATCGTAGATAGATTCAATATTCAGTTTGTTTTGCTTGACTTTTAAATAATTGGCTAAGACCTTCCCCGCCTTGTTTTTACCCCCATAGAATTTTGAACTGGATTTTAACAAATACAATGAAGCATCCTCAGTGGATTGTTTGTTAAATTGCATCTTAGCAGCAATGAGAGCAGTCAAACTTTCTTGCGAATGGGATGTATAGAAGGAATGTTCTAATTTTTTAATCGTACAAAGGAGGTCACTGGTACGTTTACGAGCGTTCTTGCGTTTAGCAGCCACAAAGCTGATAATAAAACCTCTGGCTGCTGCTTTATAGGCATCCCAGACAACGTGGTTAGGCATAGTGGGAGTGTCGTTAATGTTGAAAAATTCTGTGGTAAAGTCTACAAAGGAGGCGGAGAATTTGGGGTCAAGGAGTAAAGTGTTGTTAAAGCGCCATCTCTTTGGTCCAGTGGACTTGGGTAAAATGTCAATGTTTATCAAAACAGGGGCGTGGTCAGAAAATAAGATGGGGCCAATGTCAGCATGGGTGAGGGATTGGGACATATGATGGGAAAGGAAAATATAGTCAATACGGGACTGGGAATGATGAGTCGGGGAGTAGAAGGTGAATTCTTTAGAGGTGGGGTTACAGAGACGCCAGGAATCAATGAGTTTATGCTGGGATATCGCTTGAGTAAAAAGCTTGTGGGACTTGTTGGGGATAAAAGGTGCCTTGGAGTTCCTGTCTAAAAAAGGATCAAAGGGTAGGTTATAATCACCTGCTAAAATAAAATTATCATCAATGTATTCAGTGATGCGGGAGGCCAATGCGCGCCAGAAGACCTGATCACCTCCAGTAGGAGCATAAATGTTAAGGAGGGAGAGAGGGACGCCTTTTGAGGAGAGTTTGACATACAACCATCTACCATCAGGATCTGATTCAGAAGCCAAGAGCAAATGGGTAAGAGACTTGCGGACTAGTACAACCACACCGTTTCTCTTACCATCACCCGGAGATGAAAATACAGCCCCCACCCAACCTCTCTTAAGTTTAGCAGCTTCAGCATCAGATAGATGGGTTTCTTGTAAAAAGGCAATGTCTGCATTTAATTTGGCTAAATGAGAGAGGATTTTTTGTCTCTTGATAGGAGAATGCAGACCTCTAACATTCCAGGAAACAATTCGAACTGACATTAAAGACTAATCAAAAAATGGACCAATTGGAGAGTAGGACAGCAAGGAAATGCCTCACAGCGGACAAGAGCATAAGAGGAAAAGAGAGTGAGATGAGAACTGACGCGAAAAGACAAGGGTAGAAGAAAAAGTGAGAAAGGAACCAGTGAAGCCATAAAAATAGGAGAGAGCCAAGAAAGCAGAAAGAAAGTGAAGAAGATACAACAATACTCAAAGATAATGGTAGGTAAGGGCCAAGGGGAAATAGAGTAGGTAAAGGGAGATGAATACAAGCAAGAGAGCCAATACACAATGGGGAGAAGAAGAAATGAAGAAAGAAAGATAAGGGAGAAGCATGAAAAATGCAATGACACCAGTAAATCTGAAAACAACGAGGGAAAAGGTACAATAAGAAAATATAAAACAAAGAAAAACATGATAAATGAGGAATGAAGAGTACTTACGAGGGGTAGCACGGGAAAAATACAATCAGGAACTGGGAATAAGCGGAAACACACATGGAGATGAGGGGAGGGAGGTAGGGCCAACTGGGAGAGGCAGGGCATTCGGGGTGAGAGAGACGTCCAACCAGGGATAACAGAACGGAACGCAAAACAGTGATCTGTGAAGGGAGAAAGAGAACATAGTTAGAAACTCGAATACACGGTGATAAAGAACAAACATATGACCAACTGAAGAGCCCGATTAACACTATCAGACGATAAAATGAAAGGCATAATCTTGACGAAAGGTCATACAGTCTGAAGAACCTGCGAAAGAAAATGAAAGCATTAAAGCAGGACAAATTAGAGAATCAAGCTGCAGCTGCAAAAATAAGTCATGGTGGGTGGGAAGAGGGACCGGCTATCTCCATGTCGGGCTGACCGCAAGAGTTCAGGAAGCTTCGAAGACGGGCAGGATCCTCATATGTCGTAGTCTTGTTATTATAAGTGACCTTAAAAAGGCAAGGGTGAAAAAGCCCATATCTGGCACCAATGGAGCGTAGGTCAGGTCTCATGTCCAGGAAGGCCTTGCGACGGTTTGCAGTGGTCCTGGCATAATCTTGTGCAAAGAACAAGGTGGAGCCTGACCAAGTGAGGCGAGGAGAGGCTTTGGCGGCTAAGAGGACTTTCAACAAGTCTGTGTACTCTAGAAAGTACATTATTACACCTCTAGGCTTCGTTGATGCGGAAGGAGAGGAGGAAGCTCGACCAAGTCTGTGGGCATGCTGGATATTCAGTGAGGTGTCATCAGGTAGGTGGAGAAGCTTCGGGAGAAAGGATTTGAAAAAGCTGATGGGATCATTCCCCTCACAGCCCTCCACCAGGCCGTAAAGGCGAAGATTGTTGCGCCTGTTACGATTTTCGAGGTCCTCCACCTGCTTCTGAAGAAATGAAATCTGCGTGTGCATGTGGGAAACCTTGGACGCGAATTCCTGAAGAGAGGAGACGTCACGCTCCACCAGCGATACTCTTTCGTCCATCGAGGCCCAGTTATCAGTGAGAATCTGCAGCTTAGCATTCGTCTCCTCCATGTAAGGGCGCAGGGCCCGTATCTCTTCGAGGATTAGCTCCATTGAGATGGGCGAGGAGGACTTAGGAGGCGAAGGCGGGTCTTTCTTTAACCTCTTAGAGTTCACTTTTGCCGAAGGCTGTGAGGTGATGTCCGCAGTCGATGTCATTTCAGTTGAAGGTAGAGACTGAGAGGCTTCCAAGTGGGCCAGTGCCGTGAATAGTTTGGAGTTCTTAATGTAACTACGTTTTTGAGTCTGACTAGAGCAATGCGCGATCGGCACGCCAATGGAGCGCGTAGTCAAAAAAGAAGAAAAAATATCTTATTGCCCAACTGAAAAAGGAGCAGGGAGCAAATTAATAAGGGAAGGAAAATGCCAGGCCACAAAGTTGGAGTCAAAGGTGTTGGAGACTGGAAGCATAAGATGGCCGCCGTATATGAGGAAAGTTGAAAATTCCAGTCAGCAGAAAAAGGCAGCGGAAATAATCATGTTGAGGAGAAAAGTCACCTTAGAGTGCAGAATGTCCACAACTGTGCTTCAGGAGGTGCTGGGGTCCGTAGTTAAGCATGAGGCGTCCAGGGGATCCATGCGCGGCAAAGCGCACTGCTGAGGCAATCACGGGCGAAAATAAACAAGATGGCGGCCGCGGCCGCTGACGAGCCGCGACCGAAAATAAAATGGGTTGTAAAACCCAAAATAACTGTGCCTCAGCGCCAGAAAAGGATTAAAAATGATCTTGGCATGTTCCGACAGGAGAGGGTGCCCTTCGTTGGTGGAAACTGAGGCGCGAACCGCCAGTAAACCCTGGTGTGAACGGAGCTCCTAGCCGAACGCCGCCATCTCCTTCGGGCGCCAAGCCACGCCCCCCGTCTGTTAAATTCCTGACTAAGGCATACTTAACATGGGGGGTGGATTGTGTGGCTAAGACCACAGGCCCTATCATCTAGGATATTGCCGTTTTCCACCATCCCCACTTTCTCTGGAATTTTTATCGCCTCGGTGATGCGCCTTGTTGATAACGCGCTAACCGGGCGATAAATTCCAGAGATAGTCGGCGAAAAATATGCAAGCGCCAAGCGCGCTTTGCGATAATAATCGCCGGACCTTGATAATATTCCCTTAAGGGGCATATTTACAAGGGCCATATCTCTGCTTTTTTGGCTTTTAAAGCCAAAAAATCGGAGATAAAAATATCACCCTATTTACAAGAAGGTGCTAACATGCATTAGCGCATGTTAGCACCCTTTTTTCCGATGCCTCCCTTTGCATCTCTAATGAGATGCAAAGTGGGCGTCACTGGGTAGTACAACCTTGTAAATATCGCTGATGTGCACATCGCAATATTTACAAGGTGGCCCACGCATTTTAGCAGACGTTAGTTTTGGGTGAAAACCTCTGTTTTCACCAAAATCTAACGTCTGCTAAAATCATGACTAACCCATACCTAACATGGGGCGTGGATTCTTGTGTTACGACCACATGGTCGTATCAACAAGCATATCGCCGTTTTGCAGGGAACATCGCTGGAAAACCAGAGATGTTCCCTGCAAAACGGCGATTACCCCGCTATCGCTGGAATTTTATATTGCTATGAGTTGTAAATATAGTGCAAGCATGGTGATGAATTCCAGCAATTGACGGCGATAAATATGAAAGCGCTAAGCGTGCTTTGCGATATTTATCGCTGTCTGTTGTAAATATGCCCCGAACTTCTCTGAGAGAAGTGCTAGGTTAGTGTGGTGCAAGGATCAGCAACACAAAAAGAAATCCATTTAAGAAAATATAGTCTGAAATTCTAAAACAAATGTATTAAAAGTCAAGCTAACATCTAATAGCTCACATTGAGCTAACATCAAGGTTGCATTGAACAGACATCGAGAACAGTGAACATCTCCAGAAGGTTACAATTGAGGAGAAATTAGTATAAGTTGAGGGCACAACCACATGAAGCCTTACTGACTTGAAATATATTTTTTGACTGCCTTACCTGGGACAAAGGGATTTCTATCCCCTAGCTGTCATATATAAAAAAGTATTTGCAAGGGATTAGAGTAAGGAAAGATGTCTCTAAGTCAGCCATAGGTGTGTTACCCAGCAGAAAGCAAGCACAGGCTCTGTTGCTAGAAACATTTCCAGCTCCCACGCTGCATGAGGTATCACAGAAACCCAGCATTGGGAGCTATCTACTTACGAACTTTGGGGTTGTGCCAGCTGGTGACCTGTTGAACACAAACATGAGTTGGGAGCGCTCACTTTTATTCAAATTTAGAGCAGGGACTATGAAATACTGCCTATGCTTCCCAGGTGGTTACCAGCACAATTTCAGTTTACAAGTTTTTCCTTGCAATAATGTATCTAAACAATCTATGATTCATTTTACCTTCTTCTGTGGGTTTTACTGATTATATATGATAATGTATTTAGCACCTTTTCTAAGGTTCATAAATTATCAAAAATGCTATCAAGAATTAACCGACAATTACATTTGCCACTGTGCAAGTCTGTTACTTCTGACAGCTTTACATTCAAGAAGCACCATGCACTTTGACTAACCCCATGTATTAACTTTTCTAGCTTATTTATACTATTTGGTATGTTTTTACCCATGTTTTATATGATATAATAATGGTCTTCATCTACATTTATTTTTATTTTCACTACATGTATTTTCAATTGCTTTAATAGTGGATTTTCTCCTGAATAAAGATATTTTGATTGATTGATTAATTACATGTAATACCATGAATTGCTCCCTTTAGTATTTTTCTTTTTTTTGCAACATCACTAGTGGTCAGGATGCTTCAGAGCGAGAAGATGGCAACCTCAGGATGAAAGAGACTATACAATGTTTGTGTTTGTGGTCTGACCTTGCAATGCTGGCCTTTTCAAACTCTAGAATTTTGGGAGCACATATTTTGAAGATGGTGGAATTCGCAAAGATATTCAACATATTTTTAGAGGGTACTCAAAGTCTTGCACTCTCATCTTCTACACAGCGAGACGCATGGCCTACAGCAGGAATTATTTCCCAGGTGTTCTGTACTGGTAAGTGGGTGATTTGTTTGTGCTAGATTTCTCAAACTACACATCATCAGGCTTCTTGAAACGTAGACTTCACCAGTGTGCAGAGAGAACAACAGCAACAGGTGCTCAACTCTCCCTGTGAGTTGGGAAGGAAACTGTCTCCTTCCATTCTGAAGTGTAGATCCATTACTCTAAGGGGCAGATTTATGAGCCCCTTGCGCCACTTTTGCGTCACTTTTCCCATGTTAAAAGTGACGCAAAAGTGGTGCAAGGGGCTCATAAATCTGCCCCTAAGTATTTTCGATCAAATGCAAACAGCTCTTTACGCTAACAAACTGAGAAATAGTCATTTTTTTCAAAATGTTACATCAAGGATCATGCACCCAGTTGGTGATTTCATTGAAAACTTTCCTAATGCCATTGAGGCACAACTGTGAGCTTTTGAAGCACAAATCCTAATCTTTCCTTCAAATGGGCTAGAGCTTCGATTACCACATTGTGGCATAAGTAAACCCAGAAAGATTTGGGGGCCTCATTGACGAAAATTGTTGCATCACTGTGTGAAAACACTGATGCAACACTTTTCAGTGCACCCTCCTTGCGACACCATGGATTTACTGTACGTCACTCCATGACGCAAGAATTTACACATATGTTGGTATTCTTGACGTATCTGTAGGCGCAAAAGTGGTGCATTGCTGGGGTGTGTCTGAAAACAGACACAACTCCAGCAATGTATCCTTTCAATGTGGAAGGACCTGCATCACTGCCTACACTTCCTTTAAGCAGGCGTGAGGATTTGAAGTACTTACGCCCTTGAAGTGGCTCGCTGAAATCTCATAGATTTCACTGCGTGACTTCTACATGACTTTCCTGCATTGTAACGCCCACCATAAATACATTATACCTGACGCAGGTATTATGTACTACAGGGGTTTACAAAGTGATGCATCTGCCTAGAAACAAAAGTGACCCAACGGCAGCAAAGGGGCTGCATAAAAAAGACCCTGGGTTCTCAGCACTCTGAGTAGCACATTCTACTTTTCAGGCTGATGTGGATCTGTGCTTTTTGGAAAGAATGTATTGTCCTTTTCCCATCTCCATCTCTACCTCAAGCTAGTGGTGGAAAGTATTGGAAACATTCCCAACTTTTGGTCGTCAGGCCAGCATTCTGCTTTCTCCCTTTTTGGGACTAATATAATTACTTCTAAATATTACTTCAATGGTGGTTCCTGGATTGAATCAAGTTTGGAGTTTCATTTAGTGTTGCCAAAGCAGGTGAATTAACATTAGAAAATCCATACCAAATCAGCACACAATGATTATTGAGCTGTCTATAAATGTTTATTAATTTTCGCAGATGTATGATTTGGAGGTAAGGTTTAATCAAACTACTGTAGGATATGGTTCTATATTTTTGTCAGTCAGTAAATGTACCCTAGCATACACTAGTGCTGTAACTAAAGCTGCTCCTCAGACTATTTGCCTCCACCTCCCAATCATTTGGAGGCATTGAAACATGTGTGAGAGATGAGAGAGTGGCTGATAATGCCCAATGTGCAAGAGAGTGGATTCCCTTTGTTCAGGGGCTGGCAAAATTGTCTTTGTGTAATAGGTGATTCATGATTCAGTGATGGTGCTCTTATGAGCTGACACAATGAAAGGCATGTCCCTGCTTACAACTCCCTTCATATTGTCTATAATATAAAACTATGAAAATGTTTGTCTGGTGCATAATTAATGTCTGAACAAGTCCTGCGCACACGTTTCTCAGGGTGTGAGTTCACGGTGTAGAACCATCATTTGGATTTGTACAAAATATGAGGGTCAACACCAGGAAATATTTTTCAAATGCAATTTATGATACGTTTCTTCAATAGATACAGAAAGAAAAACCAGCCGTCACGTGATTCGTCATACGGGAAACATCCCGTGACTCTTCAGGGCTGGGAAGGACACAAGAAAAGGGGGGTAAAGTACACAGACAATAAAACAAAAGTGAAAATGATGACGACAAAAAGAGCACCCAGTTATAATGGAGACCTTAGGAGAGTAGTGTAGAAAGTACAATTGTATCTCGTGACAAGTGAAAAAGTGCGACTTAATTACTAAGGACGGCCAGGTCATAATTATTTACCAGGGGCCTGGTCACATGCGAAATGTCAAGCGCGTGTTAAACAGGTGGAATTCTAGGCGTTCAATGCAAATAAATCAAACCTGTTTCAAAAAATCACGCTGTGAAGGATAAGAAACAGGGGTCTGGCATGAATGTAGCATGGGTACCTAAAGAGAATTAATAACAGTAGATCTGGCACCAGACATGATCATGGCCACACTAGATGTGGTTTCACTATACACCTCCATAAAACCTGACCTAGGTCTAGAGGCAGTGACACATTTTCTACACAACAGACCGGCAACACTCTGGCAGCATACAAGCATGCTCACAACAATGATGGAAATCATACTCAGCAACAACTACTTCATGTACAACAGACAGTGGTACAAACAGATTAAGGGCGTAGCCATGGGCTCGAGATTTTCACCCTCCTTCGCCAACCTCTACATGGGCTCCATAGAGGCAGAATGGATATGGGGCAAAAAAGGGGCCCAATGGACTGACAGCATCATTTACTGGGGACGTTACATTGACGACTGCCTCCTTCTTTGGTCTGGTTCGCAAGAAAAACTAGTGGCTTTCTGTGACCATCTCAACTCTAACGACATGGACATGCGCTTCACATGCACTTTCAGTAATAACAAAGTCACATTCCTAGACGTAGAACTGCTCGTTAAAGAAAACACACTTCACAGTCGACTCTACCGCAAAGAAACCTCTTGTAATGCAATCCTACATGCAGAGAGTTCCCATCCCATACATCAAATACAGGCCATTCCCTATGGGGAGTTCACAAGAGCAAGAAGAAACTGTAGTGAGGACACTGAGTTTGAGAACTGTCTAACTGACATGAAAAACAGATTCACCAAAAGGGGATACAAACCCCACATCTTACAAAAAGCTGCTCTGAGAATTGAGAAAACCAAGATGAACAAAACCCTTCTTGTGAAAGAGAAATCCATACCCAAGACCCAACCAGTTAGGCTCATCACAGACTATAATGAGATAAGCGTGGTAATAAGAAACAGCTTCAACAAACACTGGAACACTTTACAATCAGACAGAAAATTAAGAGAGTTCATCACAACTAGACCTCAGATCACCTTCAGATGAGGTAGAACCCTGAGAAACAGACTTAGTCCCACAGTCCCACGCACAACCACAACCTCTTCCTGGCTCACTCCACACATGAAAGGATTCTGCAAATGTGGCTGCTGTGGGGTGTGCAAATGGGCTCAAAATGGTATCGAATCATTCACAGGTGCCACTAAACGCAAGTTTGACATTAATTGCAATATCAACTGCAACACGAAATATGTAATCTACATTCTGGAGTGCACATGCAAAAGGCAATATGTTGACAGCACCATTAGACCTTTGAAGGAACGAATCATGGAACATGTAAGGGCAATGCGAAACGGAGATGCCAGATACTCCATGGCCCTACATGCAACATCATGCCGGACGCAAGGGACACACAAGAGACTTACATTTTTTGGAATAGATAACACCCAACCAAGTGTCAGAGGTGGGAATCGCGAACTCAGACTAAGACGTCTGGAGGCAACTTGGATAATGCGTCTGCATACCGTGAGACACAGCCTGAACATTGATCACAAATTACAATACTTCCTAGGAACCTAATAGCCTGTCCTGATCAGGGCCACTCCCCTTTTGTCTCTTGCATCAAGACTCCCATCTCTGTCGCTCTCTCATGTGGCACCATCACACCTGTAACATTGAGCATTCGGCAGTAGAATGCTGTTTTTGAACCTTGTTCCTCTAGCTCTCACATGATTATATGTAATTTAACATGAGATTATTAGGACGCATCCCATTTGCACTTACTTGTCCTATTGAATGCACCTGTTCACTAACTGTACCTACAACAGCATTTTCATATGATTTAACTCCCTGTTTCTCAAGCGCATTGTATATGAGTCTTAAATATACAATTTCACGCTGTGAACTTTGCATTTCAATACTTAGTGTAACATTTAATTTAATCTCCATATCCAATCTATTGTGTTTTCATTGTTCGCAAACTTTTGTAATACTGTTTGTTTATCAATTGATTTAATCTCACTCTGTCTGCCCTTCTTTCTCTTCTTCTTCTCTCTTCTTTCCCTTTTTTCTTTTTCTTTTCTGTTTTCCTTTTCTTTTGGGAATCATTTACCCCGCATGTACAGGACACTCATTACTTTCAGATCCATCACACTGCCGGTCAACCTTGTCCGATTACTCATCCTCACTTCCTTTCTGCCATTTTGGGTAGATCGTAACATTCTAGTCGTTATTCATTATCCTGTATTTAACACTTCCTGTTTAGCCGTCTCCTTCCGCTACCGGAAGACGAGACATAACAGTCTAACTTCTACCATCTACTATGGTAAGTTTTTCTCCCGCACCCTGCGCTCATAACACATTAATGTTTACCCCTTTATTCGATGGGCAACATTACTCACGGTTACTTTTCCCTTCAGGTCCACCGGTAGGACAGACGCACACGTCCTCCTACCTTGTACGGATTCTAACCTTGGGAGTAGCGACTAACTTGTCCTCCCCTCTACCGTTCGTGGCATTACCACGCACCATTCAATACTTACCCTCTCACCGACTGGATATTTACTTTCTCCGGTCTTGTGGTGAGTTGCACTTTCCTTCTACTACAGTGTATTTTACCGCACTTGCTCTATTTTCCCACCGCTTCCCCCTTCCCTCTTTACATAATTTCTATTTCTCCCCAGATCGTGTTTACAGCCATGGTCACTTCCTCAACAGGTAGATTTCGACTTTACCTTACTCCCACTCCTTATTTACGCGCTCGGCGATGCTATCCTTTCATAATTTAGGGTCTGGTATTTTTACTATTTTCACTTGTGCGCGTGCACTTGCTCTCCCCCTTTAACATACTTCCATGCTTTCACTGAAAAAACGCTATTTGTGTAATAAGCTAGACTGTTGTTTATTTTAAATCATCACTCTTGCTGCACCTAACAACACAATATTTTCAGCACAATCGCCGTGTTTTAGTACACTTATTGGGTCATATCTTTTCACATTTAGATTAGGATGTCACCTTAGTGATGTGCATATCGTTTATGATTGTTTTTCTTTTTCGATACTTATGATGTTGGTTTCATTAGTTGAACAACGATATACTATTTTATTTAAAAAATTAGAATCATTACCCGGTGCCAGATCTACTGTTATTAATTCTCTTTAGGTACCCATGCTACGTTCATGCCAGACCCCTGTTTCTTATCCTTCACAGCTTGATTTTTTGAAACAGTTTTGATTTATTCGCATTGAACGCCTAGAATTCCACCTGTTTAACACGCGCTTAACATTTCGCATGTGACCAGGCCCCTGGTAAATAATTATGACCTGGCCGTCCTTAATAATTAAGTCGCACTTTTTCACTTGTCACGAGATACAATTGTACTTTCTACACTACTCTCCTAAGGTCTCCATTATAACTGGGTGCTCTTTTCGTCGTCATCATTTTCACTTTTGTTTTATTGTCTGTATACTTTACCCCCCTTTTCTTGTGTCCTTCCCAGCCCTGAAGAGTCACGGGATGTTTCCTGTATGACGAAACACGTGTCGGCTGGTTTTTCTTTCTGTATCTATTGAAGAAACGTATCATAAATTGCATTTGAAAGACATTTCCTGGGGTTGACCCTCATATTTTGTACAAATCCAAATGATGGTTCTACACCGTGAACTCACACCCTGAGAAACGTGTGTGCAGGCCTTGTTCAGATTTTCCAGTGGGGGTCTCCTACCCACACTCTCGCAGGGGTTTTTTAGCCAGGGTTTGTTTCCCCTGACCGTGCAGCACCGTAATCACTTTTCAATTCTGACTATTTTGTGTAACTTTGTTAGAGCGCCATTTCTTCCTGTATTGCTCTTGCGGTAAAATATTTCTAGCACTGTTTCTGATAATGCAGCATCATAACCTGTTCATAATGCATTGGGTCACCAACAACGCCTTTAATAATATGACACATCCTTTGTTTAGAATAGATTAATTAATTTAGAGGAGGTCTTGAAATCAAACTCTAAAAAATCAGCCTCTTATTTGAAAAGTAACTTGAGTAAATTGCCATTTAAAGTTGGCACTTGGTCTACAGGAAATGTAGGAAAATATATATTTTAACATAGTTGCCCCGATTTTTGGTAGATAAAGCAAGGTTATCTGGACCTCTGAGTGAGAGTTGCTTATCAACCACACACTATTTGTGTGTTCTCCTTCTAAAGCACAGTGACTGACTGGCATACACAATTGGCCTTTTTCACTTTAGGTACGTCCATTGGATAAATTGCACAGAAATTGTTCAAATGACATAAAAGTCAAATGCCCAATATGGAACATCATGGCTTTATGCCACCCTGCAAGAGAGTTAAATATTAATTGGGGTAGACTGGTTTCCATCACAAGTCATAGAGTCACAATTCTGTTAGATGTAGTCAAAGGTTTCAATAATCTAGCCATGGCACAGACCACACAGGATTAACTTAAAGAAAATGTGTAAAGCATTTAGAAGTACCAAAACAGTTAAAAAGTAGAAAACACAACACAATAAAAAACACTATATTTTATATCAATAGAATTGAACTTAATGAAAAAAATTAGGACCCAAATATATTAGTTTCTTAGAGAGTTGAGGGAAAATAGCACTAAGAAGAGCAAACCTCCATTTATGGTCAATTGTTGCATTAGACCAGGTGCTAGGCACACTATGAGGCTGACAACGATGGGGCCCTAGTCTGGTACAACAAGTAGATTGACTCCACTTGGGACTGGATAGAGGGAAGTTTGGGAAAGGTTCCAATTCTCAGTCTGAAAAGGGACTACTGTTTTTCTGAGGAAGACCTCTTACCCACACTTTACAGACCTAAGATCCAGTACAATGCCATGAACCTACCGTCCAGATGCTTTTCCCTTGAAGCTCTGCAGCAAAAGGTTTTGAAAAAGTTCCCAAACCCCTTTTAGTCCTCAAACAACCACTGGAGTACATTTACTAGAGTCACCTAGGAGATAAGCTTTTTGTTCCTTGGAGAGCTTTCTGTCTTTGTATTTCAAGTGAATGGTGATCCAACCTCCTCATGTACTTTTCAAAGGGCAAAGATGCCGCATGCAGGAGGTTAAGCTCTCCTGGTATCCTTTAATAAGTGCAGCAGTTTTCTGGGAAAGGCTGGAAGAGGGCCCAGCTTTGTAGGGTTCACTAGCCTGTTGGTGGAAGACCCCCTAAGATGCTCGTACTTGCTCTCTGATCAATAGAGTAATTGTTTCCAAGACCTGGCTACCTACTTATTTCAGTAGGTCCATTTCTGTAATTCAAACAATCTAAAAAGGTAATATGCCAGGGAAAATCAAAGATAGTGAAGGTCTCGGGCACAATACACTTTGTCTATGAAGGCTGGGGTGTTATTGGGGATTGTACCATGGTAATTCTAGTGTCCTCCCATATCTATCATTAAAATTTAGTTTGAAGCAGGCCCTGTGCCCACCAAAGAAAGATATCTGGTAGGACAAAGCAGGGGCCTTCAGCAACCAGACAAGTGTACACAAGAATTGTTCTGACATTCAATTTCCTTCCACTGGAGGATTTCCATGTGCTTCAGATGGACCTGTCATTCAAGGTTTGTCCCCATGCTGTTGACACTATAGTGTCAACAGAATGCCTAAAGCCCCAACCCTGCATATTCTATTGAACTCAGCGGAGTCATCTTTGCCCATTCATATCAGCCTATTATGTTTTCCTGGGAGAAATGTCACACCTCTTTCATCCCTCTTCCTGGTCTGAGCACAAGCTGGGAGAAGCTGGAGAGTTAATATGAATTAGTCTCTTGGAACTTCAGGCAGAGATAAGGTAATTTTCATAAAGTTACTTTTTCTATAATTTGTAATATCCAACTTCACCTTTTGACGATTAGGAACTTTTACATGTGTTGCAGCCAGATAGGTCATGCAGGATTTGATACCATGCTGTTGCCACTGTGGTATCAACAGCCTGGGCACAGTCCCAAACCTGCATATTATACTGCTCTATGAGGAGTCATCTCTGCCCATTCATATCAGCCTATTGTGCACTTCTGGGAGAAATATCTCACTTCTTTTGCACGTCTTTTAGGCTGGGAGAAGCTGTGGAGTTAATGCAAATCCCTTTCAGGAAGCTTCAGCAGTGAAAACCTAGTCCTATTCCTGAAGTGCAGAATTAGTAGTTTAATCTGTATTCTAGTTTTCCACAAAGAACAGCCAGACCTGCCACAGTAAAAAGAACGTTTAGGGCCGTATCGCTGAAGTGACATGGTCAAATTAATTTTCTACATGTCCTACCTTTAAATGGAATGCACCCTACCTTTTGAGTTACAAGACCCACACAGGGGTCACATGCCTAAAAGGGAGGTTTTTAAATGAAAAAGGGGTATTTTAACAGGTTGAACCACAGGTTTTACATTGCAGCAGGTGAACTACAAAGGTAGACCTGAAGCAATTTTTTCCTTTGTACTTTGTCACACTAGTGGATGACAAAAAGAGTGCTGCAGTCCACAGGGGCCACTTACCAGTGTGCAGAGTCTAAAAAACGGATTCCATTTCAGTTAAAAATGGGTGTGACTGGACAAAAAGGAACATTTCCTCACACACCTACATGATTCATTACTAACTTGGCAAAATATCTGACATCCTGCCTACAACACTGCAGACAAAGGTGAAGTTAAAAAAGAATCTATGCAAATATTCACATTTTTGTAGTGAGTGATAAGTTGCTAATGCTATCAAAGAGTAAGCCTGCAGGAGCTTTATATCACACCACCTGCCAATACTTTATAAAGCACCTTTCTTTATTATGCGTTACTAGTGTGTACCATTTTGCTAATTATGCTGAAGAATGTTTTTGAAAACGCCACAGGAATGATTCCTAGAAATGTTGTTGTTATGTTTCATATAGATACCGTAATATAGGCCTGGGTAATATCATGCACCTTTACCTACATTACCTCCCTTATACTACACAGTAACGAGCCTTTAGGATCAAACCTTTACCTAGTTCTAGTCCTGGGTGGAGAAGGAGGGATTTTCTTGAAAAATAACGTCCTATACCTTCATTAATGAACTCACACAGTGTGAATTATTATTCATGAGGGTTCTTGGAAACCAGGCAGGAGCTAAACCACCCACCCCACCATATCTACGTACAAGGTTCATCCCATACGTCATCCTCAAATCCAACAATGTCTAATACACCAAACAAGGGACAAAGAAACCCTAGATACCTTTTATATAAATAAAGCACATCGTGCTAGGGTTGGTAGAGGGAACAGAGACTTCCAGGCCGACACACTGACCAGAGACGCTGAGGTTCCTGCATGCAGACACTCCAGCTGACAGTGGTCTAAACACATCCTTCGCGGGGTGTCCCACTCGAGACCAGGACGGGGTCCCACACTCTATCACTTCAGGTAATGGGGTTCGACTAAATCCTAGAGGGATTCTTGGCTTCACACCTACTCACTGTGTATTTATTCATGCGTATTGCAAGATGGTAGAACTGTACTATCCTTTTATATTCACTGTACTGCTAATCATATATATCTGCTACTGTTTAGTGGTTGTTGCAGCATATCTATTTTACACTAGAAGAACAATTGAGTAATACATTCTTATTGTAACACGCCCGTCTGTTTCTTCTGTGTAACTCTCTGAGACCGAATAAGTTAGCATGAGTGACTGAGCGAAAAGTAGTACATTGTTTCCACGATCCTGAGGGATCAGGGTTGTCATGTTCTAAGGTTGCCAGAAACTATTCTCCCCCCGATAAAAGGAGATCCTAGTGGCACTGTGAACTAGCTAATGCAAATAAGCTAACATTCTTGGTGGGGGTGCTCAGATCCAGTCTGCCACCAAACCCACAGTTTATGTTATCCAAATTCGCAGGTCCTGTTTGGGTAATATAGGAACTACACAACATGGCATGAAATGTGCCTTTTCTAAACTGAAGTCAAAACCACTTTGCCCAGGTACAGCATCCAGTAATCATGGTTAATGATGCTTCTCTGTAGCCCTGGGACAGTAGCATGAACTTCAGCATGATTAATGCTCTGCCTGAAAATAATGGGGTTTGTGACAACCTGTTTCCCACTGTACACGCACCATTAGGAAGATACAATAATGTAATTGTAGGAGTTAGCATTGTCAGCAAAAACATAGCCATGTACTTAGCAGGCAAGTGTAAAGGGAAGATGGGAAGTTGGTAACTGTAAAACTCAAGCCTGGTATCTGCAATATCATTACCTAGTCAAAGCAAGGATAAAGCAGTGTCAGAGCACAACAGGATTCCCCAGAATTATCAGACAGTCACTCACACTAACAGGAGTAATGTCTGCAAATATTCAAAAGACACTTGCATTGTACCCCATGAAAACCAATCATAGTGGTAAACACACAAGGGGATGGATACGGTAATCTCCAGGAAACTTGGATGTGGAAATGTGCTTTGATGCCAGGTTTTAGAATCATAGGGGCATATTTACAAGGAATTGGCGGAGCACAGCGTTAGCCTCCTTGGCTTAACACCGTGCTCCGCCACTTCTGAAATGAAGGACTGCGCACTATTTACAAGAATACAGTGCAGCCTTGCATTTCCCCCTGCACTGGCGCTAATTAACCTGCCTAGCACCAACGCAGGCAACCTTGCACCATAGTGCTAGGGTGCCTGCGTTGTTGTGAATTATTGTTTATGTGCAGGAAGCTCCCCCTTCCTGCACATAAACAGTCTTAAATCCCGTTTTGAAACTTCTACCTTCACATAGAGGTTGCAAAACATCATTTTTCTTATTATGTACAGGAAGGGACACCCTCGTGCACATAAAAAAGCAATGGTGTTTTGCTGTTTCTATGTGTGCTGTTCAATGCAGCACACATGGGAACAGCAAAAAGGAGGAGGAATTACTGCACCAGGGTAAGACCAGGTTTTCCCTGGTTGAAATTTTGGCACTGCCCTATATTTATGCCACCCTTGTATAAATGGGGCAGTGTCGAAATCCATGGGTGTTGCGGTGGAACACCCCCCACAACACCCACTGCCCACCCCTTTCACGCTAAGTATATTGTAAAAGGGTGCCTTATTCAGAAGGCGGTGTTAAGCCACCTTAAGTGGCTTGACACCGCCTTGTGAATAGGGTGAAGCCCTTATCGCTACCACAACATAGAGAAAAGTGACATTTTGGTGGTGAAAGGGCTTTTAAATATGCCCTATAGTGCTTTTGTGTAGTAAGGGTTGGGTATTGGGCCAAAATTATCTATTGGGGTATAGCAGAGGCAGCACCTATTAAGAGAGTACAGGAGGCTGTTTCAAAGCACTGAAACAGCTCTTGCTTGTTTGGCTTGTTCCACTTTCCCCCAGTTCACACTACTTTGGCATTCATACAGGTTTTTAGTTGTTTCCCTTAATCACAGGCTCCCTTCCCTTCCTTTGATTCCACAGCTTCCTGTTCACCTACAGGAGAAATTATTAACTGTTGTTACAGCATAACTACTATCTTCGTGAAATAAACCATGGCCATACATTGGCTTAGAGACTGATGGTTAGGATTGTATGATTCACCAATTTAGAAGAAAATGTAATTTGTTTATTGCAATACCAAAGTCTAAAAGTTCATACAGGGAACCCATCATGACTGCTACGCCGTAATATTGGTCCATTCTTTTTTTTTTTTTAAATCACACCTGTTTATCTTTCCATCTTCAGCAGCAACCGGCCTGGCTCACAGGTAGGGAGGCTGGTGCGGGTGTCACCACAGGGGTGGGAGTGTCATGGGTGGTGTCTAGTGGGGGGGCAAAGAAAAAAACATAAACTTACCTTGAGGCCGGTCCCGCGTTGCTGCTCCTGCTCTCCTGTCTCTGACTACAGGTAGAGAAGCAGGCAGCCAGGCCAATTGGTCTGAGTGCCAGGGACTGGAGTGGTGGGAATGTTCTCCATGCAGGCTGTAATGCAGCCTGCATGGAGAAAAGGGAAGTGGCACATGACTGGTTTGAGCAGCCCTATAGGGTCGAGCAAACAGTCATTGCACACTTCGGAGTCGGCAAACTACTCCTCCCCTGGCTTGCTCTGTGAGCAGAGAAGTCCCGCCCACCTGCAAAGCAGCAGGACACGTCACAAAACATAAAATGATAATAACTTGAAGTTATTATCATTTTATGTTTCTCTTCTTCACACTGCTTCAAAGCAGTGGGGCAGCACTCCTCCGCCATAGTGGGGGAGCCACCCCTGTCACTCTTGCCCTCTTCACATTGGTAGTATAATGCTTAGTCTGACATTTACACAGGCCTGTAGATCACTACACTGGGGAGAGAAAGTAGAAAGCATTCATCAAACCTGCGTTTGGTGAAACTGAAAAAAAGCCCTTAAAGGAAGACTTCCTAAAGACATACTGGTGCCTTATGTTATAGGAGGGTAGAAAAGGTAGATGACCAATACGGCTATGTTTCTTTCCTTTGATGAAGAGAATGGTGAGTCTGGTTAGCATGGACCGGCTCAATGGTGTACTTACTGACCCCAGGCATGTCACCGGGCCTGAACTTCCCATCTGTACTATTAGAAAATGCAGCAATAGAGTTTCTTGTAAAAGTTGCTTTCCAAAGATTAAGGATGTTCTACAACATATAGTTAGAACGATGGGTCAGGAAAGATAAGATAAGGCTGTGAATGTGATTCTCCTGTCACCTAAGAAATTGCTGAGGGAGACCTGTTTTCTTTTGATTCTCAAAATAAGTTATTTTTAGGGTCAGAGAAGCTGGTCTTTCAATTGTTAACAGGAAGTTGAGGACCCGTGGCATCTATGCAGAAAAACAAAACAGGCTAATGTGACTGGACTTTGGCAAGAGATTTCTTGGAAGAGATTTTATGGCAAGCCCATCTTCCACTGTAATCTGTGACCTGGCATTCCATAAAGTGTTCTTGTTAGTTTTGGAACAATCAGAATAAACAGGATGAAGATATTTTATAATGGGCTAATGTGCTGAGGCTACCTTATGAAGACAACCTGGAAATAGGCGAGCCTACTATCATGGAGCTGATCTCAGCCCTAGTGCCTTATCTTGCTCTTCATTACATTGTGACTATCAACAAAAGATTCAGAAAGAAAACTATTGGTCTAAGTTATCCTGCACTTAGTCCATTGCAGTCAGCCTGAAAAAGTGGCTAGGACTCGGTGTCCTGCGAACTATAGAATGGCACAGACTTTTGAGTATTACATTTATTTCTGTAATAGCTCTCAGGTGTTGTTTTACTTGTGATACCCTTTTTTATAAATTGATTTGGCAATCTTTTGCGTTTTATATATTGAATTAATGTCAGTTTATTGTTGCTAATTACCATACTTCTTTGTGCTCGGCTTGCAAAGGTAGGTCCAGGATTCTTCAATGAAAACTGTTTTTCCTTTTGAGGCACTAGATTGCAAATGTTCAGAAAAGATGTTGTACTCTTCAGGTAGACAAGCAGCATGCTGCTGGACACGTCTCTCAATTATTGGCTAAGTGTTCACACTGCCTTGTCCGTGTTGGCATTTCTTTGCAAACCATCATCCAGAGGGGTGTTCAACCATTTATTCATCAATTTGGTCCAGCACCCATCATTGTAACCAGAATCACTATAGCATACTAGGTTGAATTCAGCAAAGCACAATTTGAATGCTAGAACATAAATCAGTTTTTATCATTAAATCAATCAATCAATCAAAAAACCTTTATTTCGATTGTTTAAAATCATAAAAGTACATAAATAAAACAATTCATAATAATGTATTCAATCAATACAAAAACCATAATGAGAATAAAAATGACATACTGTTTATCAACAAATAAGGCCCCCCATTTTATTTATAACAATCAATCAATCTGTATTGTTGCATATCAATTTCCTACGGATTAACCACATTGCAAGTAAAAACTTAGAAACTGTTACCACGACAAGTGGATTTAAATCACTTCGAAAAACCCTGAAAAAGTCAAGGTAGCTCCTAATACCCAGATTCAAGCATAGCTGAATAATCCATTTCTTCCGAATGCTGGCATATGCTGGGCAAAAAAGCACAACATGTATCATAGTTTCCTGTTCAGATGAGCACCCCGGACAATTGTGCTCAAGGACACCCACCCATTTATCAGTGAAAGAATATAAAGGGAGTGACCCATATCTGAACTGGAGAAACAGCTTCTTTGCTAGAGTGGGCTGAATAACATCGAGGTCAGGTACAAAGGCGTAATAACACTTAACGTCCAAAAACTGGTCGGTCAGGCTAGAAGGCCTAATTAAACGGTAAGCTTTTGTGAGAAAGTAGTCTTTGAGTGCAAGGGCAAGACTTTTTTTGGAAGTGCCTAAGATAGAATTCTCTGGATTAGTCCAGAGGTGGGCAAGGCCAATGTTGAATAATGTCTGCCTAACATACTGGAGCCAGGGGATCTTGTCAGCCCCAAGTAAACCCAAGATTACTTTCAATTCGTCTCTGTAACAAGCCAACTCTGGTGTACTCCAAAGCCTTTTCCAATACATCACTGGACGCATGGCAATGACCTCAGAAATAGGACGAATATTAAGATCCATCCTCAATGGCATAAGCGGAGTATTGATTGGAAGTGATAAAAGTTTCCGCAAAAAATTGTTTTCAGTAATGATCAGGTCATTTGTGTTACTGAAACCCCATAGCTCAGCCCCGTACAGTGTAGAGGATCTAGATTGAACACAGTAAATTTCTAGAGGGGCACTTATAATTTTTGAGCAACAGTTCTTATGGACTTTAAGGATGCCCCCCACAGCCTGGTTGAGTTTTAAGTTGGCTTTAGAAATTTGTGGGGACCAACCCATCTTGTCATTTAGGGTCAAGCCTAAATACTCAAAGATAGAAACCCGATCCAAGGCGACTCCTTCCATTTTAGGATGTGGATAATTGGACGATTTTACGTTGAAAGCCATATACTTTGTTTTACCAATGTTGACCACCAAATTCCTTTTATTACAAAAACTTGTAAACTGGTCCAACACCCGCTGCATGCCCATTGGGGATTTGGACAGCAGCAGGGTGTCGTCAGCAAACATAAGGGCAGGGAATTTTCTGGAGGCCAATTTCGGTGCATCAATGTCAATGGCATCTAAAAGATCGGCAATAAGGCCATTAAGGAAGAGGGAAAACAAAGTTGGGGCAAGTACACAGCCCTGTCGAACTCCCTTAGCAACAGGGAAAGGGCCGGTCAAATTGCCAACTTTTCCGTAGCGGACTCTAGCATAGGTCCCGTCATGGAGAATCTTCAATTGATGACATAAATAGGGCGGGACACCCATATCCAGCAGTAGGTGCCATAGCTGGTTGCGATCCACCATATCAAAGGTGGATTTCAAGTCCACAAAGGTCATATATAGGCTACCCCCGTCCAGTAAAACATGTTTCCAATGGAGCAACTGGAGCCTAAATAGTTGGTCCATAGTGGACGTTTTGGCCCTGAATCCAGCTTGAAGTGGGGTTAGTATATTATTCTCTTCTATCCAACTCTGTAGGCGTTGAAGAAGAAGCCTAGAATAGATTTTTTAGCTCACATCTATAAGGCTTATAGGCCTATAATTACCTGGATCAAGGGGGGATCCCTTTTTATAAATAGGGATAATTTCCGCACCCATCCAGGTAGATGGAACCGGTGAGCCTTGTAGGATGGTATTGAAGAGAATTTGGAAATAAGGGGCCCAAACCTTTGGTTCATCTTTGTAAAGGTCCCCTGGAATACGGTCCAACCCCGGAGCTTTATTGGCTTGAAGCTGGTCCAAAGCCAAGACCACTTCTGATAAGGTCCAGGGGGGTGCCAACCAGGAAGGATCCTTGGACATTATGATAGCTGGGGGATCGATGCACCTACTGGTGTTAATCGAATATAATTTTTCAAAATGAGAAGCCCAAGCGTCTTCGGAAACATTTGGGTCAATCGTAATATTGCCATCAGAGCTTCCAGAGTGGACAAGATTCCAGAATGTTCTTGGATCTTTTGCCACAAGGGCTTGTCTCATAGCAACCCATCTTTGCTCTTCCCACTCAGACTTAGCTGCAAGAATTACCTTTTTGTAAGCTCGCCTGGCTTCCCTAATAAGTAGGGGGTTACCTCCTCTAATGGCCTGAAGAAGTTCCTGTTTGGCTAACCTACATTTCTTTGTAAACCAGGAGTTAGACTTGCCTGACGTCTTTATATTGGGCGGACCTACGGTGTAAAAGGAACCGCCCAATTTAGCTACTAGATCTTTATGAATTTTGTCCATGTCTGAGATTTCATCCACTACACTGCTGTTAGTCTCTGACTTAAACACCTTATCAAGTAGGGGGAGAATATTAGAGTACAAGCTGGCTATTGCTGTTTCGGACTGTTTTATAGTTTGCCAGCGAATCCTCTTCCCCCCTTGTATAATTCTTAAATTACCCGCTGGAGGAGTAGCTATTTCTAACCCTGTGTTCAGTAAATAGAAGTTTAAAACAACTGTCAGGGGATCATGATCACTCTCAGTGCGTCTAGTTATTTTAAAATCCAGGATATTGGGCCATAAATCTAAGCTCACCAAAACATAGTCAATCACAGATTCATGTCCCATTCCCCTATAGGTTGGTTGTCCTGGAGTATCACCGCTAAATCGACCGTTACATGCTCTCATAGAGAAAGCATAGGTAAGGGAGGTTAGCTGAAGAGCCTTTGGAGACCAGTTTTTGACTGGATACATATTAATAGGAGGTATAAATCTAGCCTCATCTTCTTCGTGAGTGAGTGAAGTCACTCCAGACAAAGGCTCAAAGTGACAATTAAAATCCCCACCTATCATCAACACTACCTCGTCTCGGAGTGATTCCAGAAGTAATGATAAAGAATCTAGGGTGGAGGAACGACCACCTCCTTGAGTACATCGCGAATAGATATTAATAAGTGCAATCTTAGGGGTCTTTTTATGTAACAAAAGAATGCACAGTATATCGGTGCTTATCGTATCAACCCTCTTAATATTAAAGCCAAGATGGGTGCCTACCCAGACACATAGGCCCCCCGAAGGCCTCCCTCGAAGTCCCTTTATAGCAGGAAGCATATATGTAATATAACCTAATCGATGGATGGGTTCAGTTGACCAAGTTTCCTGGAAGAGACAAATTCCAAAGGGGTCAATAAAGGAGCACCATTCTGGGTTACCAATGTTAGTAGCTAGTCCCGCAATGTTCCAGCTAAGAACTTTCAACTGATTTTCGATATTTGGAACAGTCTCTACAAGATTAGGGTAGACAGGTAGGGGGGCTGTAGGAATTGGTTGTGTCTCAAAAATACCCCTCAGAGCTAAGGGTTCAGTGCAAGCATCCCGCATAGGACCATTAAAATTAACATGATTGACTTCTGCTTCCAAGGAAGCTAGACCTTCGATAGGCATCACCAGCAATTCACCTTGATCTCTCTTAGCATCATCATTATCATGAGCAGTGAGGGTATCTCGTTCAATCGGAGGAGTAAACCCAACTACTTGTTTGCTAGAAGAGTCAATACATTGTGGCTTCACACTGATCACACCCCCATCCTGGAAAGACCTCACACCCCTCAACTGCTGTAGTCTTCAGTCGCACCCTTCCATGTCTGTTAACACATCGAACCTATTTACAGTCTCCAAGGGTGTAAATTGTCTTCGATACTCCATTCCCCTTTTAATATTTAGATTGAATCTAGGGGGAACAATATTCCACCCTGAGGGATCGGCAACAGATGCTAGATGTTGTATCTGTGCGGGGCGTCCCATATCAAGAGAAGCTAAATAATTCTGGTAAATAGGTCCTTGGCCACTTACATGGGTTGTAGGGAACACCAATGATCTTGGATAAAAGTATGTCAGTGAGTTCATTCCATTGCCCGAAGGTCAATTGAGAATATGGTCCACCACTCGAGGGTCTCTAAAGTTTACTACAACTACATCGCCCTCGAGATCTTTGCTTCTACCACCCAGCCATGAGAGTCGTCTGACATGCACTATTTCTCCGTTAATATTACTTTTGATAGGTCTAAAAATGCTAAGCCAGTGCATGATTTTATTTTTTAATTGGACGAACCCTTCCCTTTTGTTATCTGTTAATATGGGAACCCCCGTCAGAACGACCACATAAGGCACGGCTTCAGGGGGGAGTTCAACCATTGGACCTTTGTTCAATGGCATCCTTTTATATCTGGAACTCCCCACCCCCTCCTGTAGATTTCTTGCAAATACATTTACATTATCCATTCCTCTCTTCGACTCATTAGCAGAAATTTCTGCTGGTTTGTTTGCCACCGCAGGGGGAGGTAGTCTCAGTTGATGGGGCTCTCCTAAATTAAAAGGTACTGGTGCAGCTTTGGGGGCTTGACTAGTCGATTGTACGCCCGGATGTAAGGAGGGCAGCACCATATTCGCAACGTCCCTTGTTGCAACATCCTTGCTCCTAATAGCACACTCAATGGTTTCGAGACGTATCTCCACCCTCTTGAGCTCCTCTAAGATTGGAGAAACGAGGGACCTAAATAGTTGTTCTATACTATCTAATAGAGGGGTAGGGGGAGCTGTTTTCAATCCCGGATCAACAGAGAGGGCAATAGGTGCAGTAGTGCTTACTTCCTTGTCAAGAGAAGTTGATTTGGGGGAGTTAACTAAAGCGGCAACAGGCGCCTGATCAGGTCTAATGTCCGACTTGGAATGTTTACCAAAATCTTTATGGCTAGTCTTACATTTTTGGTATTCGCCCCCTTTTCGCCTTCTTTTGCCTGGAGGGGGGCCATAAGCCTTAGGCGGAATTGATTTAATCGCCTTGTGTCGGGCGGATTTACTCCTATTAGTAATAGAATTAGTTAAATTAACAGTTGGTACACTAGGGCTGGGAGGAGTGAGGTGGCTGCCCATCTGATCATATAGGGGGGTAGGAGTACATATAGAATCTCGTAGCAAAAAAGGGACACTCGCAGAAGGTATAAGGTCGTCAATATCACTATGGCTTTCGCCACTCGGGGGAAGAGTCTGAGACATCAGATCTTTAGAAGCCCGAATTTTCAGACTTTCAACCGAGCGACGACGCTCCAACCTTCGCTCTTCCAAGATTAACTCCCTGTCTAGTTCAGTGGGGACCCTTGTAAAATAACTGTCAATTGTACCAGTTGAAAACCCCCCCGACTTTTCTACAATGACATTAGCCAAGCTCTGGGCCATGGCAACAGGGCACAGCCACAAATCAATACAACACAATGGGGGCGTTAGAGAATAGGCCCAGCCCGGCCTCTTGCGGCCTCTGAGGGCCTAAGAGGGCCCGCCCTTTGCCCGGGCTTCGCCCGGCGCGCGTCCCGCGCTGCGTCAGACAATACTGGTTTTAAAGGTCAGGTAGGCGGGCAAACAAGCGAGGGGGGAGTGTCCGGGAAGAGGCAGCAGCTGTTTGCAATCCTCACGCTGCAAGCGCCTCGCAGTCCCTCACAGCCAATGCAAGCGCCCAGCGCCCAACGGTGACCAGCGATGACCTGCTACACAGCGTGTTCCACAAATCGTGGCACGAGCGGCTCCCGCGAAGCGGGGGCCGCGAGTCAGCTTTTAAAGTCAGGTAGGCGGGCAAACAAGCGAGGGGGGAGTGTCCGGGAAGAGGCAGCAGCTGTTTGCAATCCTCACGCTGCAAGCGCCTCGCAGTCCCTCACAGCCAATGCAAGCGCCCAGCGCCCAACGGTGACCAGCGATGACCTGCTACACAGCGTGTTCCACAAATCCTGGCACGAGCGGCTCCCGCGAAGCGGGGGCCGCGAGTCAGCTTTTAAAGTCAGGGTGGCGGGCCAACAAGCGAGGGGGGAGTGTCCGGGAAGAGGCAGCAGCTGTTTGCAATCCTCACGCTGCAAGCGCCTCGCAGTCCCTCACAGCCAATGCAAGCGCCCAGCGCCCAACGGTGACCAGCGATGACCTGCTACACAGCGTGTTCCACAAATCCTGGCACGAGCGGCACCGAATATAACACCAATCCAGCATATTTGTTTTATGATCCTTAATTTCTGACTCTTCTTCTTCACAATTTGGTTAAAACGTAGCCAACGTGTTTCATCCTCTCAGACGTCTTCAGGGCATTCAATATTATTCTCCTGTCTTGACTACAGGCTTTGAAAGTAATTCGATTCTTAAGGAGGCGTATAGTTTTAACCTCTTAATTTTAGGTGTTGTCTAGAGCCAATTTGTCAAATAAAGGAAGTACTCATGCAAGTTTCGGTGTATCATCCAGTCATTATGTCCTGGGCATGGCACTACAGTTGGTGCTGTCCCATTCTCCAATTCAAGGTGTGACGCGATGTGGCGAAAGTAATCCCGAAATCTAGTTAGTCAAAAACCTATGTTCAACTATCTGCATGCACCATTAGGCATGAAGAGCAGTGGTGAGGCTGAGGGATTCAGAGCACAGCAAGAATGTCAAAGTTGGGCTTCTTTTATGTGTGATGAACTGATGTCATCAGTTTTAGCATAGGGCATAGAAAAGACATGTAAACTGCCATTTCCAAGATGGTGGCCTATTCCCCGGAATTCCATCTGTGGGTTCCAATCTAAGATGAAGAAAATTTGTTTCCTATGATGTCACTTTTTACTTAAATCATATATGAGGAAGAAATTACCAGTGATGGTTTATTCACAATGCATTCTGTCCCTTATTTTTTGTTGTGGTATTCCCAGCCCTCTGCTATTATTATCTTTGTCTATGATGTTTGCTTCTTACAGTTGGAACTGCAAGATCTACTTCTGGATGTCCTTTCTTTACTCTTTTCTCATTTCCTGTGTAAGTGGAGGCTGATGTCTTTCTATTACCCATCTTTATTTAAGAGCTATGGGTTTGCTAAGATGTTTTTATAGCACCAGATATAAAATCAATGTGCATAAACATCAGGGAAACAGGACATAAATGATTCCCTATGAATGAATGAAGGAGCCCACTAGAGCTATCCTGCAGGTAAAATCTTTTGACTTACCTAAGAGCAGAAGATGAAAAAAACCTCCAGTTTGTCCAAGTGCTTAGTGGTGGTGAGATACTAAACAAGACTGCAAGGGAAGATGCATGGCAAGACACAAACCAAGACAGGACTGGAGGAAAGAAAACCATCAGAGTTAATGAGAGAAACTAATAGGAGGGACTGAGGGGATCGTAAAGGAGAAAAACAGTAAAGGTGAGGGAATTGCGAAGGAAAGCGAGAGAGAGTCATAACAGCCGCTGTTGCCAGAAAACTCCTCTCTCTCCTCTCTAGTCTTGTTAGGCTTTTTATGACTCTATCTATTGTGACCACGAAGTGTCACTGTAGCCTACTGGTCCTGTATTGATTGGGCCAGAAACAGTTAAGAAAGCCCTGGAAGAGCTTGTCCTGCATGAATGCAATTTACATTGCCCATCTTCCATTTCCTACATGTGTGAAGTTTCCTGGACCATGTCTACTAAGCCATCTCAGCAATCTGACAGAGCTTTATGTCTGTGCCTCATCAATGGGTCGAACACTTTTTGGATTTTCTTTAGCCTGAGTTAAAATTAAAACAGTGTCTGGCTTCTCTTTGTGGGACAGACACACAGTTCTATACTCCAGCAATGAGCCAGATATACAGCCCCACTAGGGAACCAGACACAGTTTGAATACAAACCATATCTGACATCTTTCGGTGGACAGACATGTGAAAGAGTGTCAGTTAGTTCCAAAGATAGGAAACTTTTATATATGATTACCAATGATGCGGCACAACTGAAGGATGTATTTAGTGAGATAAGGTCAGAGAGATTAGACTTATAAATTGTATCAGTGTACAAATTGTTTGACACAAGTTGAACATGGCGATCATGTCCTGGTATGGGATAATATGTTATGTATTGTGACACTAATCCAGAGAGAAATCTGATTACACAATTTCCAGTTGATATTGATGAAGACTAGGCAGGTTGTGCCATCCATTAGCTGTGGCCAGTCCGCATGTTGGAGCAGAAACCTATGAAGTGGTATATGATAAATGGGCAGACAAAATTGGTCCTTTAGAGTAAAAGATAACATAATATGAAAGAACACATTAAAGGTGTATTCAATTACAATCTAAATATGTGTTGAATACTTTATGTCTCAACTTATATAATAAAGCTTAATGTTAGTTGTGTGGTAGAGCAAAATCATACAATTCTCCACAGTGTGCTATTACGTTATCAGTGTATTTAAACACAAAATGTCTTATGTGGTACCATTACAATACTAATGAATTAGTCATCCTGTGAGACTCAAAGTTATAGAAGAAAATAAATAAAAAATCACAACATCCTCTGCCCTAAGAAGGAATGTGATTTTTATAGACATAAATGAAGTGTAAAGAAATCAAAACAAAGGTGGTCAGTACTGTGGTAGTAACACAGTGAGGTACAAGTTGTCAAACATATCTGTAGATCAACAGAAAAGAATAGTCTTGGGACAACAAATATTGGGCCTGGATGCATAATAGTATTCAGGCCACACTCGAATGAATAGAAAAACTGAAAACTAAAATGCTGCCATTTCCAACCTAACAAAAGTCAAAAGATCATAATCAGGACAGTATAGTTTACAGATATCCAAACATCAGTGTAAGAGATGTGTCAGCACCCAGGTCACAATCAAGGTGAATCAGTTATGGAAGCTGCAGAGACCCACCCAGTTCAAGGGAGAGTGAGTTCTCAGTTATATTACAAAGAGGTGTCAGGTGGTGGGCTCCAGTATTTAAGTCAGCTTGCCAGTTTCGATGAATTAGGTGATGAACCGCATCAAACTGGATTGCAATGTGAATAAAGAAGTCCAGCGCAACTGTCCATTAGAGACACATAACTGCGAATGAATAGCTCTTTAATCTGTGAATACCTGGAGTCCACAAGTTGACTTATTGGTTAGTATTGTAATTAATACTACAACTACTGTATTCATTGACATCAGTGTGGCATACTGTATCAGGTGGTAGACATGCCTTTATGTGTGTGTCCTGGTTGCCATCCTGCCACAGTAGTGACTACTCCTTTTCCAGCTTTTGCTTTCAATGTACTTCACATAGAGACTGTATAAAAGAAAGTTAGAGTTAATGAAGATTAAAATACTCAAATTATAATCTCATTTAATCTATTATAAACAAAGGAGGGGAGGGGAGGTAAAGGGGAGAGGAGGGGAGGTGCCCCCCCCCCACACACACACTCTAACACATTTTATGCACACATTGATACAAGCTATTTGAATCCTCTTAACCGCTAGCCACACACCTCCATTTGAGACAAAGTTGCAACTCGTATTTATCAGTCATCACCCCCAGACTCTACAAAGCCTATATGGCAGGCACCATCACCTACAATATCATTCAGTGCATCAAACACACATTGGTTGTACTGCAGTCATTCACTGTGCTATCTAGCCATGCTCATACAAGGACCTGTCATCTTTGCTCCGCTTCTCAGCTAAAACTTTCTCTTTCACATACCTGGTCCATGACATTCTGTTTGATGAACAGCCCCCTGACAGCACAAAAATACTTTAGTAAAACTAATACTGCTAACTTAAGAATGGGACCAGTTAGAAACATAATTCAACCACTATTTTAAAAGTTATTAAAAATCGTATTCATTGGTGAATTCAAATTTTTAATATGTATTACGGAAAAATAAATTTTAGAAAAATGCCCTTTACTTGCCTGAGATTTCAGAAGGCTAATTAGAATTAGCCTCTGCCAACTTCCAGCTTGTCCTCAGATCTGCTTTGACTTTTCTACCAGTAGCTACATAATACATTGCCCTGATTAGGAGGGATGACTCCTCTGAGCAAATTATATAGAGGTATGGGGTGGGGGCTTGCTGTTGGCACAACAGTGTCACATCCTGCCTGATATATCTGTTTGAGCCGCACTTTGGTGCACCTAAAAGAGAGAGTTCAGGATAATTGTTTTCTGTATCCCTTGACTTTGTCTTACCAGACATCTGTCACCTACTTTGTTGTGGGTATTTTTCCTGATTTTAATTGGATTTTACTATTAGATGGGGGAGGATACTAATGTTTACCATAAAACACTTCCCTACACACCCACAACCTTCAGAGCCCAAAGTTAGCGTGGCCATAGAATTTTACTGCCTTGTAAATGTTGTGGATCAGGCATTTTGGGACAGTATGCACTAAGGGAAACAGGAATCATGGGAAAAGTATTTAGGGTTGCCCATAGGAACTTTTATCCCATTGATTAGGGAGTCCCCATGAGTCTTCTCCATCCACTAAATAGTGCCCAGAACTACACACACACACACACACATACACATACACATACACAACCCAAGGAACCCATCAGAAAACTTTCTAGATCTGTGGAACTACAGAAGAGGATTGGACCTGCTGTCAGTAACCTAAGGAGAGCCCTGAAGGACTGTTCCTGCCCCCTTCATTGTACCCATGAAAAGGGAGTGGACGCTAAGGGTCCATTGGATGAGCTGTGTGCCTACGGGGCACTTCAAGTCTCAAGAAGCTGTTTTCCTGAGGTGTCCAGCTAAACAGTGGAAACTGGATTTGTCTGGCCTTCATCGTTGTCTTCTGTCTGATACCCTGAGAGTCTCTAAGTACCTTCACTGAGGTCAGGGTTGCCTTAATGGTGTACTCCTGTGGTAGTTTGGGCACCAGAAGAAAGTTTTGGAAATTTTGAAAAGTTTGGACTCCAGAACCTCAGCAGCACTCTCTTCGAAAAGAATCAGACCAGCAGTTTGATGGCATTAGATTGAATTTCAGCTTTCTCCTGCCTGAGAAATCCACACCTCCAAACAAAGTAATATTCTGTGTTAGGAGGTAGAACATTTTTCAACCAAAAATTGAAAAGCTCCATAGTTTTGGTGGGACCAACTTGCTTCTAGTATCTGCTCTGCAGTTCTAAGTCGGTAGCTACAGTTTCTGGTTCGTTATGAGCAGAGAAGATTTTTAATCCAAAAAAGTGACAAGGTTCAGGGCTTCATAACTGTCAGCCTCAAATTATGTCTAGGTCCCGGTCAACTGCAACCATTGATTACTGTTGGTGCATGCCACATTTTGGCTCTATTTCTACTAAAAAATGTAAAAGCTCATAGCTTCGGTTCACCTTTTTGGAAGTTTGTCATTTTGTCAATACATTGTACTCTATTTTCTAATTTGGTTGGGAATTTTTATATTGCTCTGTTACTGTTTGGGTTCTGCATACAATCTTTTTACAGTGTCCTGTCTGCTCAGGGCCATAACTATTGGAGAATGAGCTCAGGTTCATTTTGTGACTTTAAGGGTTCACCTTGGCAAGACGTGATTACTTCTTGAGGTGGCCAGTCACCCACACCAAATGATAATCCAATTTACACCCATCTTCATCACTTAACTTGGAATTAGGTGCACCACAATTCACTGTTTCACCTCCTACCTCACAGACCACCATTTGTCCAAACAGCACATCCAAATCTCAAAGACTTCCAGGAGCTTTCAGCATCCCCCAAGGATCAAGATTCTTCTTTCTGATATTCAGCCTCTCGTTTTTGTCTTTGGGAGACTACTCAATGATCACAGACATAAAGTGCACCAACATTTCGAAGATACCAACTCTGTAGGAATGTCTCATCGTTGAACATCTTGCACCATTTAAAAATAGAGATCATGCATCTACAGTGCTTTATTTGTTAAAAAAAAAACATAAGTTCCATGGCCCTTGTCAAGAGGCCACTTCAACTTGCACCGTCCATTGTCACTGTCAGCGCTGCCAATTACAGTATCAACACTACTGTACAGCTATTACCATCACACTGTGGTGGCGGTTTCAATGCAGCCTGGGAGGTTGATGCAGAATCCTTTGTGTTGGAAGAACCCTTGCAGCAGAGGTGATGTGTTGGTTCTGCTTCGGTTTACATCACACACCAGAGAAGATGCTTCGGTTGCGCTGGGTCAACAGATGGAGTGGCAGAGCAGACACAGGTCCACTTCCAAGGGTACAGGACTAGGATGAGACATCTTGGCAGGGTGGGACTCTCAGATGGCAGAGTCCAGGTGCTGGGCTCAAGGTTGTTGGCGTCTTCTGTCTCTGAGGCTCTGGTCAGGAGGCCAGCTAACTAGCCCTTGGAGTAATATTTGGGTCCTGGTTTTGAACAGGTGCAGGTCCATTCCTTCTAAACCAGGCAACAGGGCAGCAGGTCAGCACAGCAGGGCAGCAGTTCTTTCAGGGCAGCAGTCCAGCGGAGTAGCAGTCTTTTCAGTAGCACATTAGTCTTTCTGGCTCCAGACTAACTACAGGGGGTATGCAGCCCTTTGTATGAAGGTAGGAGCCTATTCAAGTGTGAGTAGGGCTGGACCCATCTCCGCCCATCCATTTTGCCAGTAATTTCCCATCCGGCACACCTAAACCCTCTATTGTATGTAACTGTCTAGGAGGAATACACAAAGCCCAAGTATCAGCTATACCCAGTCATGTGACCGAGAGAAAGACTACAAGCAGTAAAAGGCTAGGGCAGAAAAATATCAACTTTCTAAAAGTAGTGTTGTAAGGAACAAGAGCAATCCAATAAGTCCGGGTGAACTAGGGTATAAATGTAGGAATTGAAAACAAATGTTCACTTGGAACTCATTTATAAACACAATCTAATTGCGCTGACTTTTGTGCAGACTGAATCTGCATAGGGACATTTATGGTAAAACAGACACATTATTTTGTAAAGACTTAGGGCCAGATTTACAACTCTTGCATTTTGCGACTCGCAAATTGCGTTGCTTTGTGACTCGCAATTTGCAAATCGCAAAATGCAATATACAACAGTGTCACAGACACTGTTAGCGATTCCTAATGGGGTCGCAAATTGCATGCCTCATCAATATTCATGAGGTAAGCGCAATTTGTGACCCCATTGGGAATGGCTAGCACTCCCAGGGATGGTGGCCTGCTGGTGCCAGCAATCCACCATGTCTGGGACTGCCTGTTACATAAAACAGTTTTTTTTAAATTCAGCCCGTTTTCCTTAAAGGAAAGTGGGATGCATTTAAAAAAGAAAAATGAAACTTCTCAGTTTCACTAGGTCAAGCCTAGCGGCAGCGGCAGCACGCATATACTCTTCGCCCTGCGAAATTGCTGTAGTAGAGTATGGGAGAGAAGCTGCGCCCACTCTCCTCCCATATTTTTCATTGTCTTGTGTCATTGTCTTTCGTAAATGCTGCCTTAAGATTCATTAATAGGCTTGTTAGTCCCTCCTTAGTACGGCCTTGTCTTCATTTGTACCCTCCAATGGCGACTGGCCCTTTTACTTCAGTTGTTACACGGGACCTGTTATTTAGTCTCTAATCACTATATACTTTATTGAGTTTCTCTAACTGCAGGCCGGACATGCACTGCTTCAGCTGATACTGCTTTTTTTAAGCAGCACCGCAGCCCCTGTAACACGGGCGCCTGCTTTCAATTATTTTGACCGGCATTATCTTGTGTCTGTTTCAAGCCCCAAAGTAAAATGGATTTTGAAATGATTAGCGAATTAAGTCATGTGAATTCCAGGTAGCACATAATCCTGTGCTAATGGCACATCATGTGGTACATGTCATCTGTACTAAAGCCACCTGACGGGTTGTTTTCCAAAACCTGTTTTATTAACAACAACACCACCACAACCAATACCACCACCACCACCACCAACAGCATCAACATCACTGCCAACACCACCACCAATACCACCACCAATTCCACCACCTCCACCACCACCAATACCACCACCACCAATACCACCACACCAACACCACCAGTACCACCACCAATACACCCAATACCACCACAACCAACATCACCAGCAATAACACCAATACCACCACCAATATCACCACCAATACCACCACCACCAATACCAGCATACCACCACCATCCATAACACTACCACCACCAATATCACCACCGCCACCAATACCACCACTACCACCACCATTAATACCACCACCTATACCACCACCAATACCACCACCAATTCCACCACCACCAATTCCACCACCATACCACCATCCATACCACCACCTACACAACCACCAATACCACCACCACCAATCTCACCACCAATACCAACACCACCAATACCACCACCAATACCACCAACACCAATTCCACCATCACACCACCATCAATACCACCACCTGCACCACCAATACCACCACCACCAATACCACCAATACCACCACCACCAATACCAACTCCACCAATACAACCACCAATACCACCACCAATACACCACCGCCAGAAATACCACCACCAATACCACTGCCTATACCAATACCACCACCAATACCTCCACTACCAATACCTATACTACAACTACCACAACCACCAATACCACCACCAATACCACCACCACCACCAATACCACCACTAATACCACCACCAATATCAATTCCACCAATACCACCACTACCACCACCAATACCACCACTGTCAATACCACCACCACCAATACAACCAATACCACCACCACCAATACCATTACAACTACCACCACCAATACCACCACCACCAATACCACCACCACCAATACCACCAGCACCACTATCACCACCAATACCACCACCACCAATTCCACCACCACCAATACCAGTACCAATACCTCTACCACCAATACCACCACCAGAAATACCACCAATACCACCACCACCAATACTGACACCACCAATACCACCACCACCAATTCCGCCACCACACCACCATCAATACCACCACCTACACCATCACCAATACCACCACCAATACCACCACCACCACCAATACCAACACCACCAATACAACCACCAATACCACCACCAATACACCACCACCAATAATCCCACAAATACCACCACCACCACCAATACCACTGCCAATACCAATACCACCACCAAAAACCACCACCACAAATGCCACCATCACCAATACCAATACCACCCCCACTAAGACTACCAATACTACCACCACCACTAATACCAACACCACCAATACCACCAAGAATACCACCACCAATACCAACACCACCACCAATACCAATACTACAACCACCACAACCACCAATACCACCACCACCACCACCAATACCACCACCGCCAATACCACCACCACCACCAATACCACCAATACAACCAATACCACCACTACCAATACCATTACCACCACCACCACCAATACCACCACCACCAATACCACCACCAATACCAGCACCAATACCACCACCACAATACCACCACCACGACTATCACCACCAATACCACCACCACCAATTCCACCACCACCAATACCACCACCACCAATACCAACACCACCAATACCACCACCAATTCCACCACCACACCACCATCAATACCACCACCTACACCACCACCAATACCATCACCAATACCACCACCACCAATACCAACACCACCAATACAACCACCAATACCACCACCAATACACCACCACCAATACCCCCACAAATACAACCGCCACCACAAATACCACTGCCATTACCAATACACCTCCAAAAACCAACACCACCAATGCCACCACCACCAACACCAATACCACCGCCACTAAGACTACCAATACCACCACCACCACTAATACCACCACCACCAATACCACCAAGAATACCAATACCAACACCACCACCAATACCAATACTACAAGCACCACGATCACCAATACCACCACCAATACCACCACCACCACCACCAATACCACCACTAATACCACCACCACCACCAATATCACTTTCACCAATGCCACCACCACCACCACTACCACCACCAATACCACTACCGCAATACCACCATCACCAATACCACCAATACAACCAATACCACCACCACCAATACCTGCACCAATCCACCCAATACCAGCACCAATACCACCACCACCAATATCACCACCAATTCCACCACCACCAATACCAATATCACTACCACCAATACCACCACAAATACCAACACCACCAATACCACCACCACCACTACAAATACCACCACCCCTAATACCACCACCAACAAAACCACTGTCAATACCAATAACATGAGCAATACCACCAATACCACCCCTTCTAATACCACCACCACCCTAAATACCACCACTACCAATACCACCAACAATACCAATACCACCACCACCACTAATGTCACCTCCACCACCTATACCAGCACCAATACCACCACCAATACCACCACCACTAATACCACCACAACCAATACCACCACCACCACCACTACCACCACCAATACCACCACCAACACCAATACCACCACCACCAATACCACCACCACCAAAACCACCACCAATACCACAACCACCAATACTACCACCACCACCAATACCACCGCCACCACCAATACCACCACCACCACCAATACCAATACCACCACCACAATGCCACCACCAATACCAATACCACTACCACGAGTACCAATACCACCCCAATAACAATACCACTACCAATACCAATACCGCCACCAATACCACCACCACCAATACTACCACCACCAATACCACTACCATCAATACCCCACCACCAATACCACTATCACCAATACCCCAACACCAATACCAGTACCTCCAATACCACCACCACCAATACCACCACCACCAATGCCACCACCACCAATACCACCACCACCACCGATACCACTAATACCACAAACCAATACCACTACCACCAATACCCCACCACCAATGCCACCACTACCACCAATACCACCAACACCAATACCACCAACACCAATACCACCACCACCAATAACACCACCCCACCAATACCAATACCACCACCACCTCCACCAATACCACCAACACCAATACCACCATCAATACCACTAGTACCAATACTAATACCACCACCAGTACCAATACCACCACCTATACCAACACCAGTACCAATACCACCACTACTAATACCATCACCAATACCACCATCAATACCACCACCAGTACCACCACCACCAATACCACCACACCAATACACCACCACCAATACCACCATCACCACCAATACCAATAACACCACCAATACCACCACTACCAATACCAAAATCACCACCACCAATACCACCACCACCAATACCACCACCACCACCAATACCACCACCACCAATACCAACAGCACCACTAATGCCACCACCACCAATACCATTACCTCAGCACCTCTCACTGACTAGTAATAGGAGGGGCACTGTATGAGGCCGGAGCTGCAGCCAAGACCATCCCTCCCTCCATGCCTCCCATAAAACACAGCCCACCCTGCACCAGGAGGTGAAGCCAGGGCCCTACTACAGCTGGAGTATTTTGTATTAGGCCAAAGATGGCAATGACATTACGCAATGCCACACTGCACACTCAAATCACGGAGAGTGCAGGAAATAGCCCCTCCCACTCTTCCTCCTGATCCACGACAGTGTAATGACAGAGCGAAAGGTGTTGGAGCACTTTGTTAGCGTTTATAGCTGAGATCATATGTAACTCTCACTTCACACCTTGTGTCTGTGTAATTTGCAACACTTACACATCTTCTTCACTGCACTATTTATCACTACTTCAAAAACATCGCAGGCCAGTCTCTTCCTCTGATATTTACAATCTAACAAGAGGTCAAGAAGGCCCTTTATTGCAATGTAACAGGTCTCGCATTTGTGAGAGTTTAAGCTATTAGTATTGTAAATGCCAATGCCCTTTATTTAAGCTTTAAAACCCAAAACAGAAATAAAAGGCATTGTCTTTTACAATGCCAATTGCTCAAACTTGCGTAAATGTGAGACCTGTTGCATTGCAAATGCTTATTTTTCAAGGGCAGGCAGTGGTCCCTGGGACCCATTTCCGTTTGCGAATTGTTTACCAGCTACTTGAAGTAGGTGGTAAACTGCGAGTGTTTTGTGACCGCAAATGCGGTCGCAAGACAATGATACAAACCACGTGGACTTTTTATTAGGAAGGGACGCGTTTGGCATGCCCCTTCCTAATACAGAGTCGCAAACGCTTTTTTTGTGAGTCTGTGAATCGCAAAATATTGTTGGTACATATCACCAGTTTTTTGCTGGCGCAAAAGGGTTGAATACCCTTTGCGACCGCAGAAAACGGTTGTACATCTGGCCCTTGGTCTTTTTTCAATTTCAGATGACAAACAAACAAACCAGTATCTCATTATTTCATTACCAAATTCCTTTCAGTCGAATCAAAATGCATTTAGAGACACATAAGAAAGAATCTCATTGCATGATAATGAAGTGAATGGTGGAAAGATTTCAAGAAGCACCTCGACTGAAAAAAACAGATTCAATATGCACGAAGTGTGTGTAATTAGAGTGGGTTTATAAATGAGTTCCAAGTGAACATTTGTTTTCAATTGCAATAACTTTCTAAACGTGGCATTTTAATCATTGTAATTTAAAATCATACTTTACCATAAGAGGGGATTTTTCATTACAATTCCAAAGACATCAAACAAGAACTGGTAGCCTGTTCCCATTTGGAACTGCAATGTTTTCCCATCGGAGAGGTGTGTCTTGCAGTATTGACAAATGACTTTAGGAGTTTTTCAATACCAGGACATGTAAAAGTTAAAAGTGCATGTCCACATTTTTAAATACACTGCACACTTTCTTGTTGGCTGTCCAGGGACTGGCCTAGGGTTGATCTATATGTATTGAAAAGGAAGATTTAGGCCTGGCAAAAGATTTATTTTGCCAGGTTGGAATGTTTACAGGGCTACGTAGATAGTTGGTGCAATCAGTGCTGCAGGCCCACTTGTAGTATTTATTTTATAGGCATTTGGGCACAGATAGTGCCACTGTACTAGGGACTTATAAGTGAATTAAATATGACAATTGGGGACAAGCCAATGCTGGTTAGCAGTGGTAAAGTGTGCAGTGCCCTAAGGCCCGTAAAAATGAGATGAGCAGAAATAGGAAAAGGAAGACAAAATGATTTATGGTAAGACCACTCTAAGGCTGACAGGTCTGACACGTGAATCATATCCCTGTACCTTGTCCTAGGATAGTATAATCAAATCCAGATTTGTAGCATACAGGGAATCCGAGCTGAAAGGCTATTAGTAAAGACACATTTTTTATTAACTATAATCCCTTTACTATAATATTTCAAGATACACTAATCTTCAATCCAATCCACATAGAGCAATGTGTAATTTCTCAATTCTCCGAACCCACACAGACAATGTTGGTTAGATGTAGACCTGGGGAAAGGGTAATTGGATGAGGGAGCGAAGCAGAGAAACTGCATATTGTCCACTACTTTGCTGTATAGCAGGGCTTGAACTGCCCTACAGGAGGTTTGATCACTAAAGACAAGAGAATTATTTTAATATTGCTATTGTACTGACTATGCCATGTCATTTCTGATATTGCATAAGATATACTTTTTGACAATCGCTGTATTTTTAATTCTCCATATATAAATTAAAGTTGATGTTTTCTAGACATGAAGCACAGTTAGAATCTCTAAATTATATACAAATAAGTCTCTGAGATAAAATGCATTGTTTGCTGAAAAGGACTTACTTCAAAGTTAGGTGATAATCTTTTGTTCAGAAACTAACTGACTAACAATCTTGGTCTTAGTCTTAGTGTTTGGGTCCCCATATTTACACTACTTTTCTCTTTGTTCTCTGAAGACAGAGAGGCCTTTGCCTAATCCAAACCAGTTCTGGTCAGTCCTGGAGCACTTTGTTTACCTGACTCCTTCTTTCCCTTTCAGAGTGCAGGGCAGAGACATCAGACACACCACAGGAGGTGGAGCCAGCATTGTGGAGGGAAGGCACAGCCCTATTCAGGTCCCAGGTGCAACTCCTCCCACCCATCTACATGCAGATCTTCCTATTTAGCCCTCTGCTGACTCACCCTCTTCCCTAGAATCCCCAGCCCCTGTCACTCACAAAACCAGACAGACAATACCCAACCTAGCAGAGGCAGGCTTGGACAGTTAAGCAAGAAAATACCTACTTTCTAAAAGTGGTATTTTCAAACACAGAATGTTAAAACTAACTTCACTAAAATATGTAATTTATCATTCTGAGTTCAATCATACTAAATTCAAATTTCTACTATGCTCCCTGAGTCAGTTAGGATTATAAGATGTAATAATCAAACTGCCCATTCTGGCCTATGGAGAACAGATAGCCTTGCAATAGTGAAAAGCGAAAATGGCTGTAATTTACTATTAGGACATGCCAAACACACCAGGGCATGTCCTTCCTTACACTTACAATGCACCATGCCCTTGGGCATACCTGATATGAAGATAAGGGAAGGTTGAGGGACTGGCAAGTGGGTGCACTTGGCCAGTCAGCATGGCAGTACCAGACTGCACATACGCTCTGCAAAGGCAGACCTGAGACACACTTTACAAGCTGCTTCTGTGGGTGGCACAACCAGTGCTGCAAGCCCACCAGTAGCATTTGATTTACAAGCCCTGGGCACACATTGTGCACTGTACTTGGGTCTGACAAGTAAATCAAATAACCCAATCATGGAGTCACTAATCAGTACATCAATTTAACATAGGGAGCACTTGCACTGTGCACTGAATAGCAGTGGCACAGTGCGCAAAACACCTAAACCAGCAAAACATATCAAAAACAGAGGAGGCAATCAGAAAAAATGGAAGGGAGACTCACGCCAATGGTACAAAGTCTAACACCTATATTTTAGTACATATCTTTGTGATGGGGGCTTGACTGATTCTCCATACATTGTTAACAGTATGTTGCAAAATATTGCATATTTTCATCCTCTTGCTCATGTTGCCGTCACAGTACTTCAGTTTCTTCAGTTTCACTTCCTTCTTTTTTTCCCCTGATGTTCTCTCTGCATCTTAGACCAAGCAATCTGTTTGGAGTTCATAGCCCGAAGTTGCTTCTACATACCACTTGGGTCCATTGGCCCCTGTAAAGCCCCACATTGCACAAAGTGCATTACATTTTGTTCATTGATTTTTTGCCCATCTGGAAAAGGAGAATATTTTCAAACTACATATTCCCTTTTGGGGTCTAGTGGAAGGTGGTGCTGTTGATGTTCATGGCACCAATATCACATTAGTATATTTTGATTCTGCAGCTGGTGTTTATCCTGTGAATGCATTGCTAGATACCAGGCCCATTTCACTATCTCCTGATGCCATGATGAAAATGGATTACTATTTAGATCAATATGTCTCTTTTAAATAGCAATAGGTAAATGTTAACCGTCCCTGCTTATTTCTGGAGCCTGAAGGGTGCTTTTTGATTAATGGACTCTGTGTATCCAAAGAGATAACAGCTTTCTTTTTTTTAAGTATCCATTGGTACTACAGTGCTTAAAAAACATTCATAGAGACATTAATAAAATGTTGCAGGACTCACATAGGACTTGCTGTACCACATCTTGCGATACCAAACAAATACTACAGGAACTGGCCGTTTTTACCAAATGTCACATAAAAAAGCTGTGAAGCTCGATGTGGATAATAGTCCAAGTGAACAAGATTCTACTAGCCGGCTACCAGGTCGCAGGGGAGATTTCTGGACGCATCCTGAAAAGGGCCACCCCTGTGACCTGGACAGCACACTGGTAGAATCTTGCTCAGTCCAACCATTATCCACACAAAACTTCACAACTTTTTTAGAAGACGTTCAAACAAGGAAGGAAGTGTGTTGGACAGGATCATCCTCTCATTCCCCTCTTCATTTTTCCCTTTTAACCAAGTTTCGGATTTCTATGAAGGGGGGATCAATGTTTTACAAGTTTGAGCCTAGGAGTTTTCTACAGGAGCAGATAAGAGAGATTGAGCTTTTCATTATAATTTCTGAGTGTTTACTTTACCATTCCCAGTACAAATGACTGATAGTAAAACTAAAATGTCATTGGTTCATGTCACTGTGTTCACATACCTCAAAATAGTAGTAGCCTCTGTTCCTTCAGTAGGAATTGGAATATCAATTGCTTTATAACTTGTGGATCCTGTCCTCATTTTGTCTTGAGCTCTCCTCTGTTTATGAGGACTATACCAAATACAATTGTCATACTGACTTCAGGAGAAGAGCAGCACGATGTCAAGAAGGAAAGCAGGGGCCCTCCTGAATAGATTATTCTGTAATCTTTCACAATACCTCCTGGTGAGTAGGTGCTGCCAAAAAAGACACATGTAACATAAGTGACAAAGAATTTAGCAGAAGAACTAGCAAAAAGTACTCATTTGGTAATTACAGGGAGAAGGCATCTTAACGAATGCCATTCCTACCTGTTCAATCCTGAGAAGTGTCTCAGACGAGAACAATAGGGGGCATCTACATCTGCCCTCTAACACATGGTGCCTCCTGCTACAACATTCCCCAGAATGTCCAAGAAAGGCAACAGCAGGACAGTAATCCTTGTTTTTTCCAGCATCAACCTTCTTGATCCCAACTGTGGGAAGAACATGTCACTAGGTGAGCAGAGTTCCAGTCCCTGGAAAATCCAAGTTGTAGCTCATCTACCCACGTTCAAAAAGCAATTGTTTTGTGTCTTCTCAAATTTGCTCACTTTGTTTATTGGTTATTTTTAGTTTAATCCCTTCCTGGAAAAAGTTCTCAAAAATATCAAAATTGTTTAAAAATGCAAACAAGGGTCCTTTTAGAACCACCTTTAATGGTTTAAAAATAGACATCTTTAATTTGTCTGTCCCAGCTGTCAAATTGTGTTTCTTTGCACCTGGCTCCAGAGTACTAATATCAGATTTGAGAAGAGGGGTAAGAATATGGTCACGAAAAGTTTAGGAATCCAGTGATATTTTGTGAAACAACCTGAGTACCAACAGTTTGGTTGATAGAAATTCTGGATCATAGTCGGTCTCAATCTTAACTAACTCATCAGTATTCATGAGATCGATTGCAAATTGAGCCAATCCTTAGTCAGCAGTCAACCCTCAGCTGCCCACCGAAGTCCCAATACCTGTAATAGCAGCTGAAACATTTTCCCTAATATTGTGGTCAGCCAGTCAGATGATATTCGTACTGCAGTGCTTTCTCCTGACCTGAAGCACTGAAATGGCTGATAAGAGGAAAAGAAATTGGTCCCTATCACACAGATGTGGCCTGCTGGGTTCAGCAGAACACTGTGTCTCTGATCACTTTGTCAAGCACAGACATTGTGCTCATCCCAACCATTGTGCCCTTCAGCCTTTCCCAGCAGGTCCCCAAAGGGCACTCAGCACTGCTGTGCACAGCATTCAGTCTTTTCAATGCGAGTCATAATTTACACTGTAAAGTTGTCTAAAGCATTGCAAAGTAGTACTATGTGCTAATTTGTGCTACTTTGCATGAAGGGGCATAACAAGGGTGGTACATAGTTGTGCCCATGTACCAAGCCTTGCGTGTTGATGCTAATCCCTGTGTACTAACATTTGTAGACAGGGATTGGTACCAAACAAATGATGCCTCATTGAGGAAGGTATAGCTGTGGAGCAACTTTTAAAAGTCTGTGTTTTTCAAACTTTGCATGCTTGCTTCACAGTACAGCACACATGTAAAGTGTGGAGCTTTTGAAAGCACATTCTTTGTACTCTGAGGGGTATATTCACAAGAACGTGTGCTAAACATCACCAAAAAATGTTAACGCAGCTTCACACATCGCAGCCTATCATGGGAAAATAACCCAGTGTCAACGTGGAATTCACAAGGCAGTACCAAGCGATAGTCTGCAGAAACCGCAGACAATGTCTGCGACACAACCACCTCAATGGAGATAAAAATACGAACCACAACACAAAAAAAACCACGATGGGCCAAAGCACGATAAGAAAACAGTGACAACCAGCACGAGGGAAGCAATACTCACGCGTAATACGGGAAAAAGCACAAGAACAGCATACGGAAAATGCCCAAATAAACAAATACATCAACTGCGGAGTACCACGAATGCACCCTGATCGACTGCAGAGGACAACATGTACCCCACAACATCCAAGCACCGTGAAAGAACAGAACTGACAGGCACACCTCATGAAAGAGACCAGTGGTAGACAAATCAGAGCCGCAGGAGTGACTCGTCCACCGTGCAGCATACTCACATAAGCATAAGTGCACCTCGACATTGACAACATCCCGGTACAAACAGCAACACCTCCACAACAGAACACAGGACACAACTGGTTCCACAAATGTGCACAACATGGCAAATCACATCTGAAACCGGGGGAAAATTAACATGACAATGTACAAGTACAAACTGTAACCTGCAAATATGTTTTAATCACACATGCAGTGCAATTGGACATCTTGTATTGTCCCATGATTGCCATGGACGGCCACAATGTGACGTGACCATGAGAAGTAAGTGTCAATTATGGAGTTCCTACAGGCCATTTCTGCTGTAGCTGCAGTGGGATGTGGGCCACCTGCCCCATCGTCACCATCATCGTCCGGTACCTCCGGAACTGGGATCCATGGAACATTGGTGCGAACATTGATGTTGTGCAACACACAACATGCAACGATCAACTTGCACACGATGTCCGGGCTGTACAGAAGCTTTCCACTTGTGCTATTGGTGCAGTTCAGAACCCAAAATTTCCCCTGCTTCCACGGACGGAATTATTCCACAGTCACACGCACATACACACATCACATGCTGGTGGGGCCCATAACACCAACATTCATTCTCTCAAACTATCCGTGTCTTACAGAGGGATCTCAAAATCCCGAACTACAGTTCTTTACTTGGATAGAGGAAACCACATCTATTAAATTACCCTAACAGTTCCTCCATCCGGAGTACGATCGGATCATTTAGTTGATTTGGAATTTGATGGAAAACACTTTAACTCTTAATTCACTCAATAAACATTTTAAAGAAATAATCACCCGACACAGTTCTTAAAATAATGATTTTCTTTATCTAATCAAAATGCAGGTTAAATCCTAAAAATGCAATATTATCTTTTGTCATATTTACATATTCTGGCTATTTGTCGTTTCCTAAGTCAGAACCAGTTCTCAGAAAGATCATCAGTATTCTACCATCCCGTCCTCTTCTGTCAGCATGGAGTGTCGCATAGAGTAGCATCGATCAGGGTGCGTCTCAAGCTCTTGGGGTGGTAACCTATTTTCCCTCTCTGGACTACTAATATTTATACTGAAATTTACATATAACAGTTACATTTTCTTTATTTCCAGGCCGCTGATTGGCTGAATTCAGCCACGTCCCAATACATTAAGAAACATTCTCCAAATTTCACATACGGATGGTGAATAAACTAGGCGCATGGGAAAGGTGGTTCCCAGGTCAGGAAAGTATCAGTCTATTGTAAATTGGTAGTTCATGTATCCATATTGGCAACAATTGCTCCACGTTCAGGGACATTGGCACCTCGCCCAGGGTAGTCTTCACGAGCCTGGTCTGTCAGTTCATGGAAAGGCCACAAACGAAGTCAGTGCAAGCGCCTTTCTCCATTATTCAATTGGTGAGGTCATGTACTTTAGTTAGGATTTAGTCGGTGGCCATCTTTAGGTAGGCCAGAATGGACAACTTTAAGTAAAAAGACACAAAATCATAATTAATACATGGAAATGATTTAAACAATGATATTCCCTTGCTAATACCCTTATGTGTATGCATTTACCTAGCCATATGCAACATTTAAAGCCATTAATGCAGGTTTATTCAAGCGCAAATCACGTTAACACTGTTTAAGCAACACTTATCGTTTTAATATGCGTACAAACTTAGTTCACTTATTATTTTAGCCATGCAAATGCTTTCCCACGTATATTCTTTTAGTTAATAAGGTTGATTATTTTTATCACAGCACTCTGTTAGTCATTAGAAATAGTTTTTAGTCTTTTTAATATAAACTTATATAAATGGATTGGGTATATAAAAACAAAACATTTTACCCGCTCCATCAATCCCCCCTTTGGTGATTTTATCACCACAAAAAAAAACCCACAAAAAATCAATTTATTTCCCCTTTTACAGAAAATCGAAATGTTTTCTTGCTCAATCAAAATTCTGTTTCCCTTTCATCTTCTCTTTTGGTTTTGTCATACCTACTCTCCTTCCACTCTTCCAATTCTATTTCATTGAGATCTTTTTCTGGTTTCTTTTCCCTCTTTTTGTAAATTTCTCGTTTGACCTTCTTTTTATTTCTTCTATATCTACAACACATATATCCTAATCTAAGTATCAATAACGCGAAAATCACACAGGTTAATGGAAATAATATTTTCCCTATTATAGTACTACCTAATTTACCTAAGAAAGCTTTAATAGCAGCCATTTTATTACTAATTCTAGTCCAGATACTTTCAACCTCCAGTGGTTTTATTTCATCGTGCAATTCTGTAATATTCTTAATATAGACTTTTAGTTCTCTGCTTTCGTCAGGAATGTAAGTGCAACAATGTTGAACCTTCAGCATTCCACAGACTCCACCCTCTTTTGCCAATAAGATATCAAGGGCAAGTTGATTTTGCATATTCATAGCACGCATGGCAACCAATTCAGTGTTTACCAAAAGAAATCCTCCAGCTGTGCTTGTTGACAAGCGATCCACTATGGTGGACAGCTTCCGAATATTATTTGCATTCAAACATATTCCCACTGCTGGTATCAAGGTTCCAAAAATATCACCTACAATTTCTAACCATGTTTCTCTTCTGCTACGCATTAGTATGTTATTTGGTCCACTATTTTCTACTCTATCCATGTGAAAGATCTTTGGAAAGACCAGGCCAACATAACATGTGCCATACCAACCTGTAGTAAGCCTTATTCCCACAAATATAGTACAGTCCAGGAAAAACTGGATCTTCTCCACCTCTAAATCCCCATCCGGATGCAATGAAATATGTATCATGACACTCACTTGTCCCTATAAATATATATAATCATATTGGGATTTTTCTCTCATGATGCATAATTTGCCTTTCTGAGGTGAGTCTATAGCTATGGTTGGTTTAACATTACCTGGTGCCTCCTTTTCCCATCTATTTCCCAAATGTTTTCCTCCTCCTTATGTCCCGCTGCATTCTTGTGTATTTTCAATCTTCTCTCTTCAACCATATCCAAAAAGGTTTTCTCCTCTGTTTTCAGACTGCAAGTTAAATTGTTCTTAAAAATATATTCTAGAGTTAGTCCTTTAGTTTCTATAAAAATTTCCCCTAATACATTAGCATCTTTAGCTGTATTTAATTCTTTTCTCATGGGCAATCGTCCAAGAATATTATCTATATTAGATAGATTATACTCTAATTTTCCTACTTGATAAAATATACTAGTTAAGACACTACATGTTAATCCATAAGTTGCTGGGAGGTGATGATATGTCACCCCTTCTGAAACAGATGCAGGTAATTGCATACATACGTAGCAATCCCTTACGTCCATTGTTTTAACATATTCATACAATAATTTTGAAAACACATTGCTAGAAAAATCAGTTATAGACCTATCTTGATGCATATGCTCAGTGCTGGTCCTAACGGGTATTACCTTTTGCGAGCTTTTCACTATCTTAGTCATATTCTCAGTATGTCCTGCTAGTGTATCTAAGGTTACTTTGAAAGAGATCAAAAGATCGAGTACGCTCCAAAGAAGCATTAATAGTCCTGTACAACAACAACATGCCTTGCACCATCTCCTCATGAAGGTACATCTACTTTTGTTATCCTCTATGTTAGCCAACTTGTTAGATCTAACCGTGTCTTTGACTTAGCCTCTTCTACTCTGTCTCTTGTAGCTTTCCTACAAGAGCTAAGAACTTATTAGGTGATCCAAATACTTCAATTTCTTATTCAATCCTGTGTATTCCTACAAGGATCAATTTAAATTACTCAGCTTGGCCTTTCGTCGTTTTTCACTTCCTTCCCGTCATCCACGAGCAGGATTTCCTGATCTTCCGTTTCTTCTCCGATGTCGGATAAGATAACTCTCAGGATTTCCCCTGTTTCTTCTTCTTTTATCAATTTCAGCAAAGTCTCCTCTGGATTTCCTTGACTATCTGCCTCTTCTCTTTGTTCAGGCAGTGCCACGTACGTCCATTCAGGTGACTTATACTTCTGGTTTGGTTTTCTTGATCGTTTGCTTGCTTCAGACACTTCTGTCTCTCCCTCTTTCTCTGGGTGCTGACTAGTTACTTCATTCACTTGTTCAGCCTCTGAGGGTTTGACTCGTGTCAATCGATATCTCAGTTTTTTAATTATATTTGGCCAAATATCTCCCTTTGCATTTCTTCTGGCTTTGCCGTCTTTGCCGTTTCTTTCCTCAATCCAAGTTCTTTTTCTCAGAACTCGACCCTCTGGTATTTCAGTTTCACTGTCTTCAGATTCTGTTTCGTTTGGTTTTTCCCTTTCAACAGCCTCTTGTTCCACCTCCTGTGTTGGCCCTACTTCTGTCCCTCCTCGGGTCTCCGGCACGCAATCTTCCTGCTGGATACTTGTCCCTTCACCTAGCTGTGTGTTGCAGTTCCCTACACCTCCTCTGGGTTCTTCCGCAATCTGTCCCTCTCTTTCTGTGGCTGTCCCTTCTTCTTCTTGCAGTATTTTCTCAGGTGGAACTTCTTCTACTCTCTCATTTGGTGTGAATGTTACTTCTGACTGGACGTTCTTTCCTTTTCTTTTCTTCTTTCCGTGTTCACCATTGACGCTTTGCTCATCTCCAGAATCTGAACTATCTGAAATCTGCAATCTTTTCCTCAGAATTTCTTCTCTGGGGGTCTGAACTAGTCTTGGCTCCTTTTCCCCCTTTCAGGATTTTCTTTTGACTTTATATTCTCATTGCTTGACTCATCACTTGATTCTGATTCGTCAAAGTATTCTTTTCCAATGCCGTCTGCTGGATTTGGAACTCTCAAAGTGTGACTTGCATGTATCCAGTTTTTCAGTCCTGCACACTTTACAGCAGTTGTTGTGGTCAAAATGACCTGTCTTTGCCTTCCCCACCTTGGAACCAGGCAATTTCTTCTTCTGTGGACTTTTATCCTCATGGGCTGGTTTCTTTTCAAGTGTGGTGGCATCCGCTCCAACCTGGTGAAACACAGAATGAACTGCGTCAGCCAGGCCTTTACAGTAATCCAAAATCATGTCATCAGTTATAGTCATCAGCTTGTTGACTGGTACAAACACGTGTCTCATGGCGCGTCCCATGATGATCTCGTGTGGACTCAACCCTGTAGTTCTGTCTGGAGTAGACCTAATGGTCATCAAAACCAGAGGCAAGACATCAGGTCATTTCAAACCTGTGGCTAAACACATTTTCCCTATTCTGTTTTTGATAGTACCATTCATTTGCTCGACCGCACCAGAAGCCTCTGGTCAGTAGGCACAATGCAGTTTTTGTTGTACACCTAATGCTTCACAAATCAATTTCATGATCTCATTGTAGAAATGTCCTCCTCTGTCTGATTCTATGGTTATTGGGAACCCGTACCTTGGGATGAATTCCCTCAACAATAGCTTGGCCGCGGTGATTCCATCATTTCTTCTGGTTGGGTATGCCTCCACCCACCTGGAAAACAGACAAACCACTACCACCAAAACATACCTCAGTTTGTTATAAGGGGGCATTTCAATGAATCTACTTGCATTCTGGTGAAAGGTCCTCCCTCCCGGCCTATGGTGCCTAGACTCACCGCCGTTTTCCTTCCAGGGTTGTACTGCTGACATGTCAGGCATCTCTGACAGAGACTTTCTGCTATCAACCTGAATTTCGGATTGTACCAGGTCTGCTTAAAAGCCCTTATCATGGCATCCCTTCCCAGATGTCCTTGGCCATGATACATCCGTGCCATGGTTGACATCATGCTATCAGGCATTACTGGTCTTCCATCTCGATAGACCCACACATGATCCTTTTCCCTGGGTGCACATCCTGCTTGTACCCACTGTCTCATTTCCTCATCTACTGCTTCATCCTGCAACTGCTTTACTTCATCCCATGTTCCCACAACGTCAGTAAACATTATGGAGCAAGAAGACATTTCCTTTTTTTTGACCGATTGATAGAATATTTGTTTCGGGCACAATACTGAGCCATGTCGTTTGCAAAACGGTTTCCGGTAGTGATGTAATCACTACCTTGTCCATGAGCAGCACATTTTACCACAGCCAGTTCTTTGGGCATTTGTATTGCCTCAAGCAATTTCCCAACCGCTTCTGCATTCCTTATGGGAGTTCCACTCGAGGTCAGGAAACCTCTTTGCAGCCATAGTTGACCAAAGTCGTGGACAACTCCGAAGCCATACTGGCTATCAGTCCTCACAGTCACTCTCGCATTCCTCCCAATCTTGCATGCCTTGGTTAATGCCACTATTTCTGCTACTTGAGCGGATTTAACTCCTTTCAAGGGTGATGCCTCTATAACTGCTGAAACTTTGCATACTGCATAGGCTGCGCTCAACACTCCTTCAACCGTTCTCAAACAGGATCCATCCACAAAAAACACATAATCACTTTCTGGCAGTGGTAGATCTCTTATATCAGGACGAGGTTTTGTGCAGTAGTCAAGCACATCCAGCCAATCATGATCAACCTCTTCTCTTATCTCCACTCTCTCTGCATCAGGCAGAAGTGTAGCTGGATTCACATTCACACATCTTTCCAGACTCACATTGTTTGCACCTAGAATGACCTTTTCATACTTAGTCAGCCGACTATGTGACATGAACTGTGTTCGACTCCTTGTTAAAAGGATCGCCACACTATGGGGTACGAACACTCTTACTGGATACCCCATCACGATTCCCTCACTCTGTTCTAGGCTTCGGCATGTAGCCGCTTCTGGTTTCAGACATCCTGGCAGACCTATCGCCACTGGATCTAACATTGACGAGAAATATGCCACTGGTCTCCTTTGCCTTTCATTTTTGTGTATTAACACTGAAAGTGCGCATCCGTTTCGCTCACTACAGTACAGCTCAAACTCTTTTTCATAATCCGGCATTCCCAGCGCAGGGGCTTCACAAAGACTGTTCTTCAACTGTTTAAATGCTGCCAATTCTTCTTTGTTCAGTTCAAGGGGGTCTTTTACCTCACTTTTTGCCAATTTCACCAATGGTTTCGCAATCAGGGAAAAATTACTTATCCACTGACGACTGTAACCAACCATTCCTAGGAACATTCTCACCTCTCTTTGGGTCATTGTAGCTCTCATTCCTCTAATGATTCTGATTCTGTCTATGGTTACTTTTCTCAGGCCTTTTTCAACATTATGACCCAAGTATGTCACTTCCTTCTTACAGTATTGCAATTTTGTTGGAGATACCTTCAGTCCTCCATCTGCCAAATGAGTTAACAAAGCTATGGTGTCTGTTTCACAGGCCTCACGTGTCTTTGACGCTACCAATAGGTCGTCAATGTACTGGACTAAAACTGAACTCTCAGGCATAGTAAGACTTTCCAGGGATTTCTTTAACAACTGATTAAAAATGGAGGGGCTCTCTGTGTACCCCTGTGGGATTCGGCACCATGCCAAAATACGGTTTCCAAACCGAAAGGCAAAAAGCGGCTGGCTGTCATGATACAAGGGGATGGAAAAGAAAGCATGACACAAATCAATTACTGTGTACCATTCTGCATCCTGTGGGATCTGATACAAAATTGCTGAAGGATTTGGAACAATTGGACAACATGAGACAACAATCTTGTTAATCTTTCTCAAATCTTATAAAATCCTGAATTTCCCACTTGGCTTTTTCAGTCCCATGATAGGCGAGTTACATGGACTGCTCATTATCTCCCTCAGCACTCCTTGCTGGATCATTTTCTCAATCAAAGGGGTTACTCCTGCTATTATTTCGGGTGTCAGTCTGTATTGTGGAATGTTTGGGTAAACCGCTCCTTCTTTTACAGCGATTCTTACTGGGTCTACATTTCTCATCAGGCCTACATCTTCTCCAGTGAAATCCCAGATTGCTGCCTTCACTGTCTGTTTCAATTCTGGGGGCAATTCATCTGGATTGAATACTGCATAGGTTCCAGCAACCTCACACTCTCGGTTAGCTATGGTCATTTTATACAGAACATCCTCATCTGGTGCTTCAAAGGCTATTCCGTCTGGTGTACAGAATATGGTGCAATTCATCTTGCACAATAAATCCCTTCCTAGTAAATTCACAGGACTGGTGTCACACACCACAAATCGATGCATGTCTGAAAATTTCCCTATTCTGACCTTTACAGGATGAGTAAGGTACGTTTTAATCTGGGTGTTAGACACACCAACTACTTGGATTGTTTCATCCGAAAGAGGAAGATTTTTAACATCTGCTGATCTGACAGTGGATCGTGTAGCCCCAGTGTCTACTAGAAAAGTAATGTTTTCATCATTAACTTTCCCATCCACAAATGGTCCTGTCTGATCTATTTCTAGAGATGCGCCAAGTACGCACCCTGCTTCCTCTTTTCGGCACCATCAATAAATCTCTTCTGGCTCACTTTCGTCATTTTTCATCCAATATTGTGACACAGCGCTTGCGCGTTGTGGTTTGTTTACCTGTTCTTCATTGTAGAATCCCGTCTCTTTGCTATACTTCTGTGTGCTCCGGCTCTGTGGTAAGGGCGGTTTTGGCACCTGATTCTGTAGATTAACAGCCTTCTGCTGTTGCAGCGGTGGGCCACTCCCCTCACACTGCACCTGTGGATTTAATGATGGATTTTCATCATTATTACCTTGTGGATATTTACACTCGGATTTCCAGTGCCCTAATCTTCCGCAATTGTGACAGGGGAACTTCATCTTGGCTTCTTCTATATTACCTTTTCCTTTTCCTAGGCCAAATTTGGATTTAATGCCTGGATTATTAGCTTGTTCTATCAGCTGAGCTTCCTGTCTCTCTGCAACCTTCACTTGAGCCCACATTGCCTTTTCTTTTAGTTTTCTCTGCTTGGCTTCAATCTCATCACTAAAGTATTTAGCATGTCTTAGGATCTCATCTATTTTCTTACTTTGCCAGTCCACGGTGTGCTGCTTAATCATGTGCCCAATCTCGGGACGCAGACCATACACAAATCTGTACACAAAATGACTCAGGTCCTTTTCTCCCATACTGTCATCCCCACTAAACTGTTTGAAGGCCAAAATTAGCCTCTCGTAATATGCGTGGACTGACTCTTTCGCTTCTTGATGTGTTTGATCTGTTTTAACCCAGTCTGTTTCTTTTGGAGGCACTTTGTTTTTCAAAAATGCCTGTTCATATTTCTTCATTACCTCTGGGTCTGGGGCTCCTGTTTTGGGATCTCTCGGGTTTTCTTTGGTGGGCCAATCTATGACTATCTTACATTCTGCTTATAAGTCTGCTGGCACTATTATATCAAACAGACTAGTCAGATCAATCCACAGCACTTTTGACAACTTCACAAATCTGTCTACCTGTCTGTACCACTCGACTGGCTTTTCCTGTAATCGAGGGAAGTCATTTGTAAATGACAAAATTTCCTGTCTGGTCCATGGGACATGCACATATCCCCCTCCTGGAATCTCTCTCATAGGGAACTCCATCACCACCTTCTCCTTTTCTCTCACAGGGAACGCTGGAAATGTTCTGTCTGAGGTGTCATCCCGCTTCCTATACCACCTGCTCCTCCATTTTTCCACATCTCCCCATTTCCTTAATACCGTGATTATGTCCCTAATCTGCCCTATCCGCCCTGCAGCGTTTAGATTCTCAATGTCTTTTTCTGTAAAATTCACTCGGTATGGCTTCTGTAAAGCTTTTACCTTGTCCATGTCAATTCCCATTTCACTTGCTATTTCTGCTAATCTGTCATGTAAATTCTTTGCTCTCCAAGTGATGCTCTTGCACAGGAACAACAATTCCTCATCTTGATAATTTTTCATCTTTTCTGTGGGGATGGTCCCTACAATCAATTCTTCTAACACCATCCTTAATGTTGCCACATCAATGGTATGAGATTCCTTTTCTTTATCCTGCAAACCTTTTAGCCATTCATTCAATTCTTCAGTAGTTATGCTTACTGACTTCTCTACATTCCCAGGTTCTGTCAATCTCTGTGGTTCTAATAGTGATCCTCCTACCATTCTGCTTCTCTCTGCAGTATCAGGACAATAAAATGGGTTTTTTGACACATGTAATTCACCTTTACCCATAGTATGTCCCCAGGAACTCTCTTTCATTTCCATCAGGGGCTGTTCTGCCTGCCTTTTGTTCACATACGGAACTGTTAGTCCGTGCTCACTGTCTTTCTGCTTCTCGAAAATAGGCATAACAGGACCTATGGTCACAGGGACAGTAACTGCTTCTAGATTTTTCGTCAATTCTCTTATTTTCTCTGTCAGTTCTAATGTGGTTTTTGCTAGTTCCCTCGAATTTTCACTCTCGGCCCTATTTCCCTTCTCTTTAAGTGAATTTTTTCTTTTTACTTCTGGGGTCACAACTTCTGTTTTAATGATTCTCAGAGTCCCCCTCACTGGTGTGTCTGTAGTTGGCGTTTCTGGTTCCTGCCTGTACGGAGGTGGGCTTTTGTAAAACATATCATCTAGGACATCGTCGTCGGTCTCGTTAGCCCCATACCTCCCGGTTTCTATATGATTTTTCTTTTCTAGGCATTTCCTTCCTCCACTTTCTCCTTTGGTCCTCAAAGGAAATAATCCTTCAGTCATACTATCATCTCGCCACCTTCTCATTCGATCACTATGAGTTTCACGATCGTTTGGCCGTCCGAACATATACCGGTACCTACTGCCATTTCTCTGTTTTTCTCTCTCATGCATCTCGTCTTCCCACTCTGTCAACGCCTCAAACTGCGTAGGCCTAGGTCGCGGATCTGAGCTCATCATCCTCTCCCGCAAGTTCCTCAATATTGCCAAATTAAAGGAACCATCCTCTGGAAACGCTAAAACTCCATCTTCCTTCGTATACTTTGTCCAATTGTCTAACCAGATGCAAGTATGGTACCCATATTTCGCAACCATGAAGGATGCGGGGGTCTTCGCTGGAGGGAGTAACTGTCCTTCCCTAGTCACAATCTCCTTGTCTTTCACGAACCAATTTCTCAGTTTACTGAACACGGACTTTTTCTTTTTCTCGGGTGAACGATAATACATCTTCCTGTCTTCCGTGAACCCTTTAGTCTTTTCTGCAACAGTATGATATTTGGTCCAATGGTAACGCGACTCTTACTCACGCACCAATCCTGGCGCGTCTACGTCACTGTCACAATCTCCAATCCTTGCGCGACTCACACTAACGCACCAATCCTGGCGCGTCTACGTCGCTGTCACAACCTCCAATCCCTGCGCGACTCACACTAACGCACCAATCCTGGAGCGTCTACGTCACTGACTAGCTGTCCAATTCCAGCGCGGTCCTCCCGACATCAACAGTCGCTGCAGCAGCTTCTACTCCTGACTCCTGTCCTCAGTCTACCCCTCCTTTACAAAACTACGCGATAGACTTGGTTTCAATTCTACAATACTTGTTAGTTACAACATACAAACATCTCCATTGTCTGCTCCGCTAACCACAGAATAGCAAAAGACCTTTCCCACGAAAATCCTGTTTTTCCCGAGAGCAGCGCTTACCTCTGCCCTACTACAGAATTATTACGTCCGTTGGCAAAGTAGCGCATCCCTCTACTTCACCCTTCTATCAATCATCAATTAACTGTTCTCTCCGGAATTAAGACACATAGTTGGAAACGCAATGCTCCTGAGAAATAAAACCAGAGTTCCGCAATTAACCCGAATGCTATTTCATTCACACACTTTCACGCAAGAAAAATATAGTACATTTACACAGAATCCTGCCTTTTCCGAGAACAGCGAACAGTCTGTCCTACTACAGAATTATAACATACGTTAACAAAGCATCGCTTACCTCTACTTTGTCCTTCTAACAAGCTCTGAGAATACCTGCTACCTTTTCAGTGATAAGCGTTATCGGTATGCCAATTGGTTTCCTGGTACCTAAGACCAAAATTTCACAGGTAACCCTTCGCTATCATTCACACCTTTCTCACACAGAGAATTTCACTAATGCTACCGAATCGAACCCAGACAATGCGCCGTGCAACTTCAATTGTCACACATTTCTCCCGTGTACCTACGGGCAACCACAATACGTCTTTCTCGAGAGCAGCACTTTCCTCTGCTTTACTACGGAACTGTCATCAATTCCCGACTTCCAACTTCCCAGAAGCCGTACAGACAACATAAAACTCAATACGACTTCAACATATAGTATTAGTACATATATCAATACCAATCAATAATCGATAAGCTATATACATGCCAAAATCAAGAAACCAAAACAATAAAAACCATCTCTAGCTACCAGAAATACTGGTGCAGTTCAGAACCCAAAATTTCCCCTGCTTCCATGGACGGAATGATTCCACAGTCACACGCACATACACACATCACACGCTGGTGGGCACATAACACCAACATTCATTCTCTCAAACTATCTGTGCCTTACAGAGGGATCTCAAAATCCCGAACTACAGTTCTTTACTTGGATAGAGGAAACCACATCTATTAAATTACCTTAACAGTTCCTCCATCCGGAGGACGATCGGATCATTTAGTTGATTTGGAATTTGATGGAAAACACTTTAACTCTTAATTCACTCAATAAACATTTCAAAGAAATAATCACCCGACACAGTTCTTAAAATAATGATTTTCTTTATCTAATTAAAATGCAGGTTAAATCCTAATAATGCAATATTATCTTTTGTCATATTTACCTATTCTGGCTATTTGTCGTTTCCTAAGTCAGAACCAGTTCTCAGAAAGATCATCAGTATTCTACCGTCCCGTCCTCTTCTGTCAGCATGGAGTGTCGCATAGAGTAGCATCGATCAGGGTGCGTCTCAAGCCCTTGGGGTGGTAACCTATTTTCCCTCTCTGGACTACTAATATTTATACTGAAGTTTACATATAACAGTTACATTTTCTTTATTTCTTTATTTCCAGGCCGCTGATTGGCTGAATTCAGCCACGTCCCAATACATTAAGAAAGATTCTCCAAATTTCACATACGGATGGTGAATAAACTAGGCGCATGGGAAAGGCGGTTCCCAGGTCAGGAAAGTATCAGTCTATTGTAAATTGGTAGTTCACGTATCCATATTGGCAACAATTGCTCTACGTTCAGGGACATTGGCACCTCGCCCAGGGTAGTTTTCACGAGCCTGGTCTGTCAGTTCATGGAAAGGCCACAAACGAAGTCAGTGCAGGCGCCTTTCTCCATTATTCAATTGGTGAGGTCATGTACTTTAGTTAGGATTCAGTCGGTGGCCATCTTTAGGTACGCCAGAATGGACAACTTTAAGTAAAAAGACACAATATCATAATTAATACATGGAAATGATTTAAACAATGATATTCCCTTGCTAATACCCTTATGTGTATGCATTTACCTAGCCATATGCAACATTTAAAGCCATTAATGCAGGTTTATTCAAGCGCAAATCACGTTTACACTGTTTAAGCAACACATATCGTTTTAATATGCGTACAAACTTAGTTCACTTATTATTTTAGCCATGCAAATGCTTTCCCACGTATATTCTTTTAGTTAATAAGGTTGATTATTTTTATCACAGCACTCTGTTAGTCATTAGAATTAGTTTTTAGTCTTTTTAATATAAACTTATATAAATGGATTGGGTATATAAAAACAAAACATTTTACCCGCTCCATCACTGTCCAGGCACCTGAAACGTGACTTCAACACGCCAAATGTGCATTCAACGATGCACCTGGTGCGTATGTGGGACACATTGTACTGCCTCTGGGCGGGTATGTCCAGGTCTCGGAGGGGTGTCATCATCCAATGGCAGAGTGCATATCCTTGATCACCTGTGACAGTGCATGGAGAAAAGATTCATTACTTGGTTCGGCAGGATGTGATGGCAAGCCCACTAATTCAGTGATGCCTGTGCTGGCTGTGTGTGGGTTGAGTGTAAGCCAGCCCTCAGGGAGTAGCTGGTGCTGGCAACAACTCCCAACAGTCATCAGGCACTCAGAAATGCAATGTCAGAACAACAAGGGGGAATGACTCGAGTCGCACAGGGCCAGTGGCCCCGGATGCTGGCCTGGGGGAGACTGGGGAAGGGTCATGAGGGCAGAGCAGGGCCTCACATGTGTCATAGGTGCCTTCCGCGGAGTGTCATGGTGGAGAATTTGAGATCTACCCCCAGGGCATGATGCAGAGGGCACATGCCAGCTGTGTCCAGCAATGTGGTGGATATGAATGCCACAGACCCATGCCAGACACAATGTCCGTACCTGCCCGTTGCTGAGGACAACCCCCAGGCCACAGGTTCAGACACCAGTAATGTTCCGCCGGAGGATGACGGTCACCCATGGCGCACAGGGTTAGTGGCACCGTGCTTCACCGGCTTGCGTTGAACAGGGTTAGTTTGACATGTTGTATGTTGTTTGGTCACATGTGTATTCTCACAGTTGTGCGTTGTGTGGTGGTGGGTTTGGGGTGTGTGATGTGTTGATTTGGCACTTACCAACGAGCAGTCCAGTTCCATATGTGCCATCCTGGAAACGCTGGTTGATGATGGACTGTTGGAAGATGAAGGAATCATGCACACTGCCTGGGTAGTTGGCCACGACATTGGTGAAGAGTCCCGGGTGGTCCACTATTGCCTGCACATTGATGGAATGCGTGTGCTTTCTGTTGCGTAAGTGGTGTGCAGTATTTGCAGTGGGCACAAGTGGGACATGTGTGCAGTTGATTGCCCCCAACATGGTCGGGAATCCGGCTATGGCGTAGAAGCCTTGCTTTGTCTCCAGCTGTTCCTGCGCAGTGTTGGGGAAGTGAAGGTACTGGGGTATGAAGCTGAGGATGGCATCCAGAACAGGTGTGATGAACTTTGATAGGGCAGGCCGTGAGACCCCTCTGACTCTGGCAGTTGTTGGTTGGAAGGTACCAGAGGCCAACAGGTGCAACACAGCCAGCAGCTTTGTCTGTGGAGGGAAGTTGGTTCTCCACTGTGTTGGGACCATCAACCTGTGGGCGATGTGGGCCATGATGCGGAGAATGGTTGTCCTTTTGAGCCTGTAGTGGGAAATGACTTCCTTGGGCATTAGGTCTGTGAGAGTGGTGCGTTTTCGGTAGGTCCACTGTCTTACTCTGCGCTGCCTCTGTGGTGGTCCGGGGGGGGCGGGTCCGGGTCATGGGGATGGTGGCGGTCCTGGGGGTGGTGGCAGTGGGTGTTGTGGCCCTGTTGGAGCTCCAAGCTGCATGATGAGTAGCTCCATGGCGTTGTTTGTTCTTCCGGTGTGGCTGTGTGTGGGGCTGCTTTGCCTACTGCAGGTAGTCGTCCATCTTTACACCTGCTTGAGGCATGTGTTAAATACCTGCAGCTACCGCGGCTTATCGCCTGTTTTTAGATCGCTTTGCAGATCTGGCAGTTCGTTGTGAAAGTGGTGTTGTGGTTTTTTCATGTGTTTTTGCACAGGAACACCTACTCTGCATCTCATTAGGGTTACTTGGTGGTATCCACCATGCAGATAAATTTTGGGGCAGTTATCGCGGGAATACTGGCGATGTCTGCAGTTTGCACCAGCTTGTGAATGGGGTGTTAGGTCTATCTTCACTTCAGATGCGTTAAGGTGGAGATAAATCGGAGATAAGTCATTGTGAATATGCCCCGAGTGTCCTGTCCAGGAAAAAACCTTTAAAGTGTGCCAGTGAAAAGAGAAAAGCAGCGCCATATCTTAGTAGATCTGGCACTGTTTTCCTCTCACCCTTTGACGCAGTGCAGTGCAGCAGCTTTGGTTGCTGTGTTCCAATGTGCCAAAGTATAGTAATGCTGCCCCACGGATACTAACATGCAGCACAAGCTCTCCACCATTCTTATTTTAAATACATTCATGAACAACAGTCCGTTCAGACAAAGGCCTGAAAGAAACGGATAGTTTTCGATCCGATTTTTTTCGGTTGACTATTAATATTAACTAATGAACTACCTACCATTTTACCGGATTTTGGAACTGTGAATCGCTTTGGTTGACTTAAAGAGACAGCGCAGTTTAGCTTCCATGTGAAACCATTTTACTGTGCAATGAGTTTTAGTATGGTTTGATCTACAATACTGGTGAATAAGAATCCACTGTTAGCTTTTCCGCCTGTACAAATAAACATAATACATTAATAATAAGATTTAGCAATTGCACTGACATTGTTTTATATACCAGGATATTTTATCCTCTGCGTTGAAAACGTGTTTCTGGGACATATTGAACAGTCGTTTGTTTAATAAAGATACCCATGAATACAGGTGCTGCTGTTGAGTACATGCGTCTTCTTTTGGTTGCATCTCCAACATACATTTTGTACAATTTACATCACAATGCATGTTGATGCGTTAATCTGGATGGAACAGAATTAAAGCTCTGGGAAGCACTACACAGAATTCCATTTGCAGCAGAAACAAGACCATGCTCAGCATTAAAAACTGAAAACTGGTATTCTGCATTACTGCTGACATCTGATGGGAAAAGGGAGGTCGTGAGGAACCGCAGGCTAAGGGTCTCTACTTTCCCCACTTTATGCACAGAACATTTGGCTGCATTCAACCATTGTGGCCCGTTATCAGAGAAGCTTACTTCAGTTTCATAGCCAATCAACATGATCTGTATCTTGGCCCATTAAAATGACAGCTCCATTCTTTTCCACTAGGTCTATTTGCGTATTATTTGCACATATCTGTGTTGAAGGATTACCTGCATAAGATGCCTCATAAAGACATTGGAGAGCTACGGTAAGAGTGAACACCCTGGAGAAATTCTGCAAGTGACACGTTTTACCGACTAGTGGGTGAGTGCAAAAAGGGACTTCTTTAAAATACAGTGACCGCACATTTATGACGGGAAAGTACCTCTTGCAAATAGAGTCAAACACGTTTAGTACCAGTGGTGAGTTGGAGGTTCAGGACTGCAAAGAGCACAGCTCCTGGACACCCAGTACTGGGATTATCATCCATGCATAATGCTGTTATTGTAGTTCCCTTTATGTAATGCTTCATAACCTGGAGCACACTACAAATGTGATTGTTGGACAGAAACCATTTTGCTCTAGGTGGAAGAGCATGTTTCTGTTCGGTGGTTTTCATGAGGAGTGTTTCACTGTTGAGAATCAAGACCGCAGTTCTGGTTTGTTGGTGTGCATGGGCATCAAGCTGAAGGAAAAACGTTATAATCTGGTTTATGGAGGGTTAGAGCGTGTCCCACTGCAGTTTAAACCAGGTGACACGTGTTTTTCTGTCTTGCAGGTATTGGCGAGACTGGTCAACTATTTCATTGTAAGTGTGTCGCTGTTGAAGTACCGGGTATTTTAGACCCAGCGGTGCAGGGGCACACACCCTATGACTTCTGGGTTCACCCTGTTCCAGACCTACAGAAACACAGAGTCTTCTGGGTGAAGTCAAAGATTCGTTTATTGGCTGCAGACCAATTACAGGTATCCTAGAAGTACAACAGCGTGTATGTTCTCAGGAGACTGCTGAAAATCATAGGCGCGGGCTTCTCCTTAAGTACAAAATATCATGCTCCAGGCACACATTCCTTGGTTTACGATATGGCCATTACAAGTATACATTACAAACGAAAAAGCAGAGTCATGATGACCATCCCACATTCCAGTTCGGCCAGCCCACAATGATTTACACAGTAAGGTTCAGATCCCACATCGGATGTCAATAGACCCCCCAATAAACATGAGCATCTCCTGTTTTGGGAAACAAGTCATAAAGCAGGAACAAGCAGGTGTGAAAGAGATTAGCCGGGGGATTGTGTAGAATGAAAGGGTTTTATGACGGGTCAAGCCCTGATGCTAATCACAGGTGGACGGAGGAAGGGGAGCTCGTGAGACCGGTTTGACCTGGGGCAGCAGAGCCAGCTGCCCAGGTCAAAGAGAAGTCAGAGGGAAAGCCCATGTACTGTGAGGCCCGTATTTACTCCATTATAGCCTATGTGAGGGCAATGACAAGATGGCCACTGCTTCCAAAATGGAACCCGCGTAGTGAAGCAGAATAACGTGTACACAGTGCATTCATAGCTAGAACGATATATAAAGCACTCGTACATGCCGCATTTACCATTTGCGGTTTGCTAATACCGAGATAGACAGGGGTAGGGCCCTGTCCCCTACGCAATCCCGAATATTAAAGTACGACAGACCCTCCTTTTGCCCTTACATAGGCAATCACTATACTCATCTTAATCCGAGTCTAGGTCAATGTTCACAAAGTCATGGAGATGTTGCTGTAGCATCATCCTATTACTTAGCTCGTCCCTCGAAACAGGTTTCCTTATACATAAGGTAGCACAGAAACCACATATCGCAGGAGCACACTGTATGCACAGACAGAACAGGAAAAGAATGGCTAAGATCATTCCAATGACCATCAGAACTTTCCAACCCCAGGCAGATATCAATTCCCAGAACCACCCCACCAGTGACCAATCTCCCTTATCCACGTGTATGGATTCAGATATTTTATGGAGTTTGGAGATGGCTTGATACACTGTTGGAGCATTATCTGGTATGAAAATGCAGCAACTGGATTGGATGACCTTGCATACCCCACCGCGGTCTGCAAGAATAACGTCTAGAACCATGCGGTTCTGCAAAGTCATAAGGCGATCCGCTTGGAGCTCAGCCGTCAGATTACTAAGGGCACCAGCCGTTACATTGACAGTGGATTCAACCACACGAGTCAGCTGTCTCAGGTTCCTACTATTCACCATAGGTCCCCAAAACGGCAGGAAACCCAAAAAGAAGTCTCCTGCTTCCTGACCCGCAGTATCCTCCTTACTAATCACACCTCTCACAACTCTGGTCTTGTGATAGTCAGAGGCAGCAGTAAATGTTGGCGGTAGCAAGTTCGCAATATAACATGTGCCCGAGAAATCAGGGGGCAACCATGTATATGCTCGGTCATTACAGATGAAATATGTGCCCTTGGCAGCCAAAAACGCAGGGGAAAACTGTGACGGGAAAGTGTACGTTTCAGTACAGTCACTTCTTCCCAGTTGAGCTCTAGGATTCTGACCATTACCCTGTAAGCAGAACCGACCCATGTGGGGTACGACCCAGATTGGAGATGAGATTTTTCGCTGCCTTTCACCCAGACTAATACTATACCCCGTCGCGTTCCATCCTACATAAGGTCTCAACTCTTCTTTGGGAATGGATGAGTATGCATCGATATCCCTACTCATATCGGCAACTCCTTTTATCAAAGCCTTATTATTGGTGATAGGTCTGATGGAACGCGGTTGGCGAGGGGAATATGTATCTAGAGCATAGAGAAACATGGTCTGGAATGCCCATGACGATCCATTGTAACTATACGGCAGCACCAGGTAGGGAATACCCTTGTTAATGGTATGTGGCATTAACCCACACACCCAGCAATTGGTCGTATTCATTACTAGTTGGTGCTGGTGCAAGAGTTGGATAAACGAGTTATTTACGAACTCCGATCGTCTGGTCTGTTCGTGCTCAGGCAAAGGGTGAAAAGAGTGAGAGGAGGCAGTAGAAAGAGGTATAGGCTGTTCAGTGGGTGTAATGGGCTTTTGGGCGGAGAAGAACACAAATCCTACAATAAACATTATTATGCTACACAGTGTAAAAAGGCACAAAAAGACAAAACATTTACTTTTTACAATTCTACACATCCTTGCGTTAAAGTTAATTTCCTCAATCGGTCTCTCCATCTTAAAAAACTCCATCCTCTACTCGGGCCGCTCGCGGTGGATGAGTTTCTTCTGCTAAGGAGTACGCCTGTCAGTCCAGGGAAACGCCCTAGACCAACCAGAACCGTTGACCTAGCGTCTTCGGCCTGTACCCCAAAGTCTTGGCACCGCAACCCTGCGGCAGAACCCAGATGGTGGTTCAAAAAACAAAAATCAAGAAAGTCCTTCAGACGGGAGAGCAAAAAATGTCAAAAAGGAAATAGTGAGGAAATCTTTATTTGTCCATGGGCCTAGGTCTCAAATTATAGCGGAGACGGCCAGGTGCTGTTTGGTCTTGAAACAAAAGTTCAGGCTCAGTGGTGTCCAGTCGATTTGATGGTGGCACAGCTTCCTGCAGAATATTGTCACTCTCTTGGTCTGAAACTGTGCCTCTTATGCGTGAGTCACTGAATGGTACAAAACGAGGTACAGTGTCTGTCTCAGAGTCGGCGATACCCTCCTTGACCCACTGGTCATATGGCAGAGGCAAAGGGACTACTTTACAGTGGGTACCATGGATCCAGTGCTTCTTCCCTTTCACTCGCACTGCTGATCTTGTCGAAAGAAGAACAAGATGAGGGCCGATCCAGCGAGGCTCGTCGTTGCTCTTGCGCTGGAAATTTCGGACTAGCACCCACGTACCAGGGTTGATAGGGTGTCCAGGAGGTTCAGAAGCTTGGGGAAGAGTATCATGTACCTGTTGGTGCAAAACACGCAGTTTAACAGTCAAATCATACAGGTAATCAAGCAGTACTGGACGCTCTATCTCACTGAACTTCGTAGGCCTCGGTACACCCCATACGTTGGCTGGACGGCCAAAAACAACCTCGTAAGGGCTAAGTCCCACTCGTGAGTGTATGGTCATTCTGGTGGACAGGAGTGCTAAAGGCAGAGCGTCAGGCCATTTAAGACCGGTGCTCGCCTGGATTTTGGCCAGCTTGAGCTTTAAGGCTCCATTGTAGCGTTCTACTAATCCAGCTGATTGGGGGTGATTTGCAGCATGGAACTTCTGCTTTATCCCTAGCCCTTCACATACATTCTTCATCACTTTACCCACAAACTCACTTCCATTATCACACCACACCATTCTTGGCATCCCAAACCTAGGGAAAAATTCCTTCACAAGGGCTTTGGCTGTGGATAGGGCAGTGTTATCTTTCAGAGGATAAGCCTCTATCCATTTTGAGAAAGCACAAACAACCACCAGTACATATTTCAGGTTGTTGCACCTTTCCATGTGAATAAAGTCCAGCTGCAAAACTTCAAATGGACATGATGGGGGTGCAAAGTGACCAGCTGGAGTTGGGGTTCCCCTACCAGGGTTGTACTTCAAGCATACTATGCAATTCTTGACCACATTCTCTGCACACTTGGGAATCCCAGCATTCTGCCATACTGGAGCCAATAACTTGCATATACCTTTCGTACTGATATGTGCCATTCCATGTGCCATAGTAACCACTGGAAGTACATATGCATCAGGCAACAACCATCGCCTATGTTCTGTCAGATCAATCCAACAACCATTCTCATCCAACTTACCCATACTTTCTCTCCACTTGCTTAACTCTTCCTCTGTGGCTTCAGCTTGAAGCGACTTCACACTCTCTATTGTGTTCTCACACATTCCCACATCATTAACCCATCTTGCGGGGCCTGCAACATACATTCTAGTCTTCACATTCTGTGCTGTTTCTTTTGCGGTCTCATCAGCAAACGCATTCCCACGTCCAACATCATCAGTGACTTTCCTGTGCGCACTGCATTTCATGATCGCAACTTGCAACGGTAGGGTCAGTGACTCAAGGATATCATTCACCAACTTGCCATTCTGAATTTTAGCTCCATGCGACGTCAGGAACCCACGCTCCTTCCACAATCGCCCAAAATTATGAGCCACGCCAAAGGCGTACTGGCTATCTGTGTATATATTCACTCTCATTCCTTCAGATAACACGCACGCTCTCGTGAGGGCGATTAATTCCGCTGCTTGGGCCGAATTATGTGGCACTCGTGCAGTTTCCACGACCGTGTGCAAAGTCGTGATAGCATATGCAGCAGTCGTGTCACCATTAGGGAGCTTGAAACATGAACCATCTACCCATAAAGTGCCATCACACTCAGTCAGGGGAGTATCTTTTAGATCTACTCTCCCTTTCGTCTCTTCTTCTGTTCTGAACAGACAGTCATGTTGCTCAATCTCATCTGAGTCTGCTGGAATTGGCAACAATGTGGCTGGATTCAGCGTATTGCATCTCTTTATGTGTATGTGATTTGCTAACAGTGTAAGTTCATAACCTGATAATCGCGCACTAGTCAAGTGTTGTGTCTTGGTCCTATTTAATAATGTGTCTACAGCGTGTGGAACCATAACAATCAATGTATTGTCCATTACCAAACCAGCAGATTGTCGGATAGACATCGCTGCAGCAGCTGTCGCTCTCAGACAGCTTGGCAATGCCCTTGCTACAGGGTCCAAGGTTGATGAAAAATATGCGCATGGGCGCGGTCTGTTGCCAAAAGGCTGTGTTAACACTGATAACGCACATCCATCTTTCTCGTGAACATACAATGTAAAAGGTTTGCTGTAGTCAGGAGTGCCCAACACAGGAGCTGAACACAATGCATTATGCAATTCCACAAAACTTTTCTGGCACTCTTCAGACCATGGGATAGGATTCGGTGTGTCTTTGCATGTTAAGGCTACTAAAGGTTTTGCCAATAAAGAAAAACTAGGGATCCAATGCCTACAGTATGAAGTGATGCCCAAGAAAGCACGCACTTCTCTCTGTGTTTTTGGCACACTCAACTGTGCAATGGCTTGAATTCTTTCTGGGGTCAGTTTCCTTCCCTCCTTCGATAAGAGATGACCTAAGTAGGTCACTTCTTGTCGACAATATTGCAGCTTAGAGAGAGACACTTTGTGATGGAAAGCGGATAAATGACGCAATAGTGACAATGTGGCTTCTTTACAGATCTTTTCAGTATCCGCAGCGATTAGTAAATCGTCCACGTACTGAATCAGGATAGCGCCACTAGGTAAAACAAGTGCATCAAGCTGCGCTTTCAAAGCTTGACTATATATTGATGGACTTTCACAGTAGCCCTGGGGAGCGCGTTTGAAGCGGAAGCTTCGGCCTCCCAGACTAAAACCAAAAATGTCTCTGCTCTCTTCTGCAATTGGGATACTAAAGAAAGCATTCTTTAAATCAATCACTGAAAACCATGCAGCAGAGGCTGGAATCATCGTTAACAAGGCGGTTATATCGGGGACAACCGGAAACTGTGGCACAACAATCTTATTAACCTCTCTGAGATCGATCACAAATCTGTAAACAGGTGGCTGTGAAGGATCAGTTCGTTTTAAGACAGGTAAAATCGGACTATTGCAAACGTTGCCTCTTGTCTCTTCAATCACACCCTTATTAATCAAGTCGCTGACAATGTCCAACAATGCTTTCTGCCCTTCATTAGAGATCTTGTACTGGGGAATACGTGGCAGTCTGACATTAGCCTTTAAAGTCACCACATATGGCGGTATCTCCAAGAGGCCCACATCATTGGGACCAGTAGCCCAAAGGGCATCCGGAAGGGATGACAATTCAGGTGGCATTGTATTTTTAGACAAGTACATTGGAGAAATCACTTTCTTGCCTAATGTAAGTTGTACTCCTGAAGGAGAACAATACAGTGTAGCATGCAATCTTTTCAACAAATCTAATCCCAGCAAATTCTCACCACAACCTGTTGTCAGAATCAGGGGTGCTTTCAGCTCGCAAGGTCCAACAGAAAGTGACATGGGACTAGAAATCGGGTTCCTAACTGGGGCGCCAGAAAAACCTACCGAAACATTGATATCGCCAGACAAAGGTGCGCCAGGGAGTTTTGAATGCATGATTGAACTCTTTGCAGCATCAGTGTCTAGCAGAAAAGGCTCCGTTACATTTGCTGTAGTCACCTCAACATACGGTCCACTCTGATCCACTGGCACTGAAACAACTCCCTCTCTCTGTCTATGGCTGTCCTAATAATCATTATTTTCTGCATCACCGTCCTCTGCATAATAATCATTATTATAATACTGGGCCGTATTACTAATCACGTTAGCTTGCTGATCAAAGCTATTGATGGTATTTTGAGGCGGCAGAGGACGCGCGTTCTGGGGAACACTTCCACGCCCTCTGCCTCTAGGAGCTTGCTGACCACCCCTACCTCTGGCGCCATACATATTGCCGTTACGCTGCATCAATTTAGGCAACTGTATTTAAAATGACCTTCCTCTTTGCAGTATGAACATTGGTTGGGACCTACAGGGACACGTGGTTGGTAATACCCATTCATTTGCTGATTGTTCTGAAACTGTTGGGGTTGGTGATAGACACCTTGGGGTTGCCTATAATTATTCTGACCTCCACGTGGCGGATAGGCCTGCTGTAAAAGGACCTTTGTCTTTAGTTCCTTCGTTTTCTTTTCTGTTCTATCTTTCTCGTCTTTATCTCTATTTTCATAATACTGTGCAGTAGCCAGTATTTGCGCTGAAGAAGAAACAGCCCAAGAACGTTCTGAATCTTTTAACTTTTTACACAGGTCAGGAAGTAAATTCTGCACAAACTTATCCACAAACAGCCGTTGGCCACCCTCAGTACTCATATCCTGCCCACTGTGATCAATAAACGTTTCTTCAAACCTAGTAAAGAAGTCTGACACTGTCTCATCTTTCTTCTGCTTGCATGCAGATAACTTGTCCCAATTTACGCGCATCGCAGGCATTATTGTCTTCATATACGTGATAATTCTACCAGGCAGTTCAGCTACTAAAGGTTCTGGTTTCGCGCCACCAGTTGTCTAGCATCAGCAGCAACAATGTTAGCCCATGTATCCCCTAGTTCTGCATTGTGATCTACATTACGAATTGATCCCCATAGAGGCTGTGGAACAACATTACCAAACAACATGTCTATGTCGGCCAGATTCATAATGCATGACCCTGCCGTCTGTGACAACTCTTTATAATAACCTGCTGGGTTTTTACGGGGATCAGGCAAGGACTGCTTAAGCGCTAACACCTCAGAGCGCTTCCATGGAACATGCACCCAAACACGCTGGAAATGCGCTGCCACAGCGGGGTTACCACCGGCAGCTGCAACCGCTTCCTTCCATACCGGGGGAACTTCTCTCATAGGGTATTGTCGCGCTTTTACCTTTTTCCCCACAAGGGCATCTTGTTCAAACAATGATTGTTGGCAATCATCATTCCTAAAGGACAATACAACCGCAACTGCTTTATCTACCCCGCGGTCCACAATTATACCAGTTCCAAAATCAAATCTCACTCTACACAATTCCTGCGGGTTCGGATTTTTACCACTATCCTCCAATTCTTCACAGAGAATTTCCCACATTTTCTCAAACACATATCTCTGTTTTGGGGCATCCCATTGATGGAAAACGTTGACAACTGATTCCACATCGTACAGTGAAGGAAAAACAATCCATCTACGCGCCATGTTATCTATTACCTTTTTCTCATCAGGGTTAGGCAATTGGCTACGCAATTGCTTACGCTGTAAACCAGGAGTCGCACCAGATGACTCAAAGAGAGGAGACATTAATGTAGTAACCACATTAGCTAAGCGCTGTCGCGCTGAAGGAGAAGCTGAGGCGAGAACAGGGGGAAAAACAGAGGGAAGAAAAGAGGATGTAGAGACAGGTACTGGAGTGGTGGAAGGAAGAGTGTCAGGGGAGGCAGCTGCTATATTAGGCAAAGTCGCAGGAAGTGCGGAGGCAGTTGGAAGCACAACTGGCGGCCCTTGAGAGGGCTGCGCTACAGGGATAGGAGCCGGCTGCAAAGCAACTGGCGGTTGCGGCAAGGCTTGCAGTATATTCACTGGAGGTGGCATATTTACAAGCTGGGGAGGCGCCGTGGCATTTTGAGCATACGGGGGTGGCGAACTCAACAAATGTGACATCAGGGGATCTTTCTCCTTTTCTTCTAACTCATTCTGCTTAGAATATGGTAAAGCTGGGTAACATTTGTCAATCCCTAACTTGCGCTGCCTGTGCAATTGCTCACTCATCTGCTCCTCCTCATTGTCTTTAAATTGTACAGCTGCTTGCATTACTGTCATACCTTTCTCTCTCTTATTCTTTTTCGCTAACTTAATTTCCTTTTGTTTGGCTTCCTTTCGCCATAAGCGGAAAGAGTCAAACATCGCCGGCCGGGCTTTCTTCTTAAACAATTTAATTTCCAAATTATCTAAAATATCGGTATCAAAACTACCATTTTGGGGCCATTTTAAAACACCATCTTTCCTGGTGTAGTGGATCCATACTTCGTTATATGCAATGGGGCCTACGCCATGTTTTACATAGAGCTCATAAGTTGGAGTTCCAACCGGAGGAACCGGACATGATTCCTCTAGCTGGAAATCTTTTCCACAACCCAAACAGAATAATCTACCAAATAGTCCAGAACCAGGCATCTTTGCTCGCTAGTCTAGATCCAAACGTCAAAGGATTATCGATTACGATAGTCTCGTGAATACACGAGTCCTCTGGCTTTGGCGTTTGCAAACTCCAAAGTACCAAATTACCAAATCAAACGATCCCGAAGGATACCAAAAACAAAATAGGAGACGCTCCACTTATACTTAACTGAATATTGCTGATCGATGGCGTCACCAGAAGACTCTCTCGATTGTTTCGCTCTCTCAGATTCGTCAAGGGTCCAAAACAGGTCGATTAATCAGGGCAGCAGTCCTTCGTAGCCGTCGGGACGCGGAGAACCTCGCAGAAAAGACTTTCGGACCACGTCGACATGCAGGGGTCGATGAAGTGGCGGCCTTCCTCCAGATTTTCCACACGAAGCTCCTCACGAACCTCTGGCTTGGACTGGTACCGCTGAAATCGTCCCGAGTTGGGCGCCAAACTGAAGTACCGGGTATTTTAGACCCAGCGGTGCAGGGGCACACACCCTATGACTTCTGGGTTCACCCTGTTCCAGACCTACAGAAACACAGAGTCTTCTGGGTGAAGTCAAAGATTCGTTTATTGGCTGCAGACCAATTACAGGTATCCTAGAAGTACAACAGCGTGTATGTTCTCAGGAGACTGCTGAAAATCATAGGCGCGGGCTTCTCCTTAAGTACAAAATATCATGCTCCAGGCACACATTCCTTGGTTTACGATATGGCCATTACAAGTATACATTACAAACGAAAAAGCAGAGTCATGATGACCATCCCACATTCCAGTTCGGCCAGCCCACAATGATTTACACAGTAAGGTTCAGATCCCACATCGGATGTCAATAGACCCCCCAATAAACATGAGCATCTCCTGTTTTGGGAAACAAGTCATAAAGCAGGAACAAGCAGGTGTGAAAGAGATTAGCCGGGGGATTGTGTAGAATGAAAGGGTTTTATGACGGGTCAAGCCCTGATGCTAATCACAGGTGGACGGAGGAAGGGGAGCTCGTGAGACCGGTTTGACCTGGGGCAGCAGAGCCAGCTGCCCAGGTCAAAGAGAAGTCAGAGGGAAAGCCCATGTACTGTGAGGCCCGTATTTACTCCATTATAGCCTATGTGAGGGCAATGACAAGATGGCCACTGCTTCCAAAATGGAACCCGCGTAGTGAAGCAGAATAACGTGTACACAGTGCATTCATAGCTAGAACGATATATAAAGCACTCGTACATGCCGCATTTACCATTTGCGGTTTGCTAATACCGAGATAGACAGGGGTAGGGCCCTGTCCCCTACGCGGTCCCGAATATTAAAGTACGACACTGTGCATACTCGTGTTTATGAAAAGTGCAAGAACAGATGCAGGCTTCCTTTATGCATGCATGCAAATGCTGTCATCTTAAGAGTGGCATTTATTACACAATTTAGACCTTTTATTGGTAAGTAATACAAAGTCAACACATGGAAATGGGCATTATTTAACGAGACATTATGGACCCAATTCACAAATTGCATTTTGTAGTATGTAAAGTATACTACCAAATGAAATTCACGGAACTACAAGTATAAATCACTACCTCCACCTATTCTATCTTTCCCTTGGGGAGGATGAGGGGTATAGAGAGGAACATGCTCCCACTCACAAAACACTTAAGCCCATTGCCACTGACAAACTGCACTTCTAAAGTTACAACAGCCAAAAAGTACCCAATGCAGTAGTAAATGTGCTCCAGCTCCGAGGTAGTGTGAGTCCAGCACCACACAGGTCAGTCACTGGTACTGCAACTCCCTCCCATTTAAATAACAGAAGTAGGGACTTAAAATAAAACGCCATATGAAATAACGTGAAATAAAATTATTTAAACTTGTTTAAAATATAATTACACTTAATTTAATGGTAAATGAATTATCTCAAAATAAAACAAATTTATTATTTTATTTTAAGACCTTTTAATGATGTTTGTCGATTTAAAAAGCAATGTAACGTTACATTTTATATGCCACTTTTATTAAATTGTTTTTTTTTTTTTTTTGGTATATGTTTATTGAGAAGTACATGTCAGTTTATAAACAATACATAAAACAGGGAGTATAAACAAATCAAATTATGGCCACACAATAAATTACTATGAAATGTTACCTTCTCAGATTTTTAAATATAAAAAGGATAATACAGATATCAAAAGATACAATAGTTGAGGTTATTAAATTGTTTTATATAATAAAAAATATATATTTTTATTTAAGTAGTATTTTATTAATTTAAACTTCAGAAAAGTATTTTAATTTAATATATTCAAACTACATACATTTTAAATAAAAAATAAGTTAATAGTGCTGTTGCAGTTCTTTATTTTTGTCCTACCTTCACAATACATATATCAAATGAATTTACATTATTATTTTATATGAAAAAGTTAATAATGTTTTTCAAGTTCAATAAAATGTTTTTACTTTACCCTTTACTTAACCGTTGAGAGCTCTCCTCTATTGGTGCAGAGATCTGTGCATCATTTTGAGGCTTTTGTCCAGGTGGTGAGCTCTCCAGCGGCTCCTGCTCCTGAAGGCTTACAAGTTCAAGAGCTTCTGAATGGTGCTTCATTGAGGGCCAGCACATAGAGGTAGGTTTACACAGCACATCATCATGACATTTAAAAGTTCCTACACTCCCTGGACACATTGCTGATGGACATTTCCCACCCTATTGAAGTGGGTCTGGCTCAAGCAGCCCAAAACTGACATTGATGTACATTGAGGGAATTTAACGGAAACCTGCCAAACAGAACCTGGAAGTCAGAAATCAGTTAGAAGATGTTGAGTGGAAAAGGAGAAAAGGAAGGAGATCCTGCTTAAGGCTTGAAAAGGTAACTCCTGACAGTCAGTAAACAGTCACTAGTATGAATGGATATGTAAATCTGGAGACAAAATCTATACTTTACACCAACGATGACTGTATGTGTATTTAAGAAGCAGCTGCCTGGATACATTTTTTCTAGCAGTATAGCCGAGATTCTTTGGTGCCACCCTGTCTGCGGTACTTCTCATGACACCTTATCCTGGGAGACTCACCTGCCACTTCCATTTACCCTTTTGACTTCCTTACGAAACAAATCTTAGTACATTCCCTATAAACAGCTTAGATCAACCATATCCAAGAAAGTAACTATCCCAGTTATCTATAAAGTCTCTTGGGGAGGTAGAAGTTTCTCTCAAGCCATATCATACCCTTAGAAACAAAGGCCTTGGCATTTGAGATCTCAACCTAACTTCTTGGATTTCAGAAAATCTCTCAAAACTTGGCTGTTTACTCTGCCCATCTAAATTCTCTCTGGGAGTGTTCCTCTTTCATTCATTGCATGGTAGCTCCAAGACGCTTCCCTGCATTCACCGGGCTTTAAAAATGTACAAATCAAAATCAATAAAGTAAAAGTTATTCTGTGCCTATTTGACATCTGTTCATTGTCTGCATAGGTCACATCTGTGACTGTTACAGCAGTTATTATGTTGTCTAAGTAGCCTGATGTTCTTACCCCATCTAAATTTTGCTTATCGCTTTGATGTTTTGGACTAATAATGTGTGATACATGCCAATATGCGATCAGTCCAACACCCTGCTGAACAGTACCTTTCATTGCACTTCACTTTCCAGATCTCTTCTATCTGTATTTGCCACTGTTCTACCATTAATTTTTCATATTTGTAGAGGACTTCTGAACCACATACACCACAACACTACACAGAGGCCAACGCTGACATTTTTTTCATCAGCTCCACCACTAACCTTATATGAGCACATTTGGCTAACTATTGGAGTTCATATCCTGTCCTCCAGATGGTTTCTGCAACTCTCTGGCTACGTTGCTGTCTAATATGGAATCCCTAATAGCACCCTGCCAGTATGTTGTGACTGCACCATCTTATCACTTAATGTCAATGGACTCAACCACTACATTAAATGGAATAGAGCAGATTTTATCCATCCTGAAAACTAGTGATTATATGGTGCTTCAGGAGATGCACTGCCATAGAGTTGGGTAAACTTAAACGTGCTGGGTGGGCAGGGTGGGATATACAAGGATCATTTCCAATGTGGGTAGTGACATACCAGAGGGAACATGGTGGCCGCAAGGTAAACGGCCGCGGACCGCCGGATGAGGAGGGCGTATGCGCGTGTCGGAGGCCCCCAACCTGCCAGTCCCCTGTCACTCCGCCTTGCTAAACATGCTATATTAACTTTGTTTGAAAAATATGCCTGAAATAACGCAAATCGCTGGCTAGAACAATATGACTGGGAAGATTGACGGCCACACTCTTACAGATCACTGATCCCAGGTAAAGAAAGTCGTTGGTGAGGAGAGAGCGGGAAGAGCTCCACTGTGGATGCAAGTATCGGCCCTGCTATGCCGCGTGAGGACTGCGCACCTGCTGGGGGGAGCGCAGGCAGCGTCAGAACAAGTCAGAAGGCAGGTACAAGAGACGAGCCTTCGCAAATTGGGAGTGGGAGGGAGACATGGAGTAACAGTGGCGGCCAGCTGAAATTGAAGGCATTCCTATAGCAAACACTCCAGAGGCAGATGCCCCATATGGAGAAAGCCAACGATACGGCAGATAAGGTTGGTGACAACGCTAGCATTTCTAGATACTCTCTCCGCACTAGAGCTCTGGGTGCACAGGAAAATGTCTACGGTGAAAGTGAAGCAGCTATTACTATACCTAAAAAAGCTACAAACAGAATAGTCTGTCCGAAAGTAATAAAAATTAAGAAATTGCCTAAATTACAGGGAAAGACCCCTCGCGGTAGAGGGAAGAACATCTCTCCTCCACAGCTTAAAGTTACTCCATCTTTAAAGACTTATTACAAAGTCTTAACCTACGGAATGGCTTCCTGGGGGAGTGAGGTTGCTGGTAGTAGCAGCAGAAGTCCAGGAGTATTGGGCATCAAACAGCCGATATTAATAGAAGCAATCCGAGTGGCACAGAAAGTTGTAGCAATACTGGAAAGGTAAGGGGGAGTGAAACTGGGCCAGAACATGGGACTGAGTTAGTTCTTCAGGTTCACCATCCAAAATAAATACAGTGTGCTGTCTACGCAGGATGCCGGGGGCCTATTAGAAACACAATTGTAACAATCGGAACAAGAGTTTGCTTTAGCTCCAGTAAATCCACCACAATTGGAGCATACACCTGCAATGCGACTCAATTCAGATAACCCAGAGATACCACTGGCTTCAATACTCATGAGTCTCCGAGATGAACTAAAAATTCGATTTGAAAAATCAGAGGCCAATCAGGTGGATATTCAGACTTCTTGCTCTGCTCTAGCATAAAAATTAGATGATGTGGTTACCTGGACTGGGCAATTGGAAGTGGAAGTTAATTTGATGTGTAATGACATAACTAAAAATTCAAAAGGCGTAGAGACATTGACCAAAGAGAATGCTACCCTCAGGGAGGAGATGGAACGAATTGAGAACCACTCACGTAGAAATAATTTGCGAATTATAAATGTTCCGGAAGCGATGGAAGGGTCCAATATCATAGCCTTCTTGATAAAATTACTAAAGGAGACAGCCTTAAAAGAAAGACTGGATATAGATCTCGAATTGGAGATCCAGTGGGACCACAGGGATCCATTTAAAAGAAACATGCAACGGCAAGAACCAAGGAAGATATTGGTAAATTTCCTATCCTATTCTGTCTAAGAGACTATTTTGCTGGCTGCGTTAAGGAACGGACCATACACATTTCAGGAACTGTCATTTAATATTAGGTCAGATGTCTGCCATGCCACGGACCAAAAGCAGTGGGAGTTAGGGAGAAGAATGGGGGAGTTGAACGCTTTAGGCGCAAAGGCGCAGCTAAAACTTCCAGCCATGCTTCGTGTAATGTGGCACAATCAAATGCGAAACTTAAGATCAGTTGAAGAGGCAGTAAGGAGCACTAGGAGGGGCAAATTACTGCTTGGATAATGGCTTGGACCACCTTCCCAAAAAGAATATATTCCACTGCGAGTTCATTGTAATAAATGGAAAGAAAAAAACCCAAAAACATATCTATACGAAAACAGATTTGAAACACTAAAATATGTATAAATGGCAATAGCGGAAATATAATTGTAAATAAAAATGGTGGAGCGGGTGGGGAGGGAGGGGAGGGGGAGTCTCCTATTTACTATAGTGTCTTCGAATAAGCCCAAGCCTCTCTGGCAGTCCCAACAGGCCTATGCCTGACAGTAAAGGGAGGGTTCCCAAGGGTGTGGGGGGCTATGGGGTGGGTCACCGGGTGGGGAGCAGTGGGAAAAAAAAACTCAGTCCTCATTTCATATCCTATTACACATTACTGCACAGCATTTTGTTTTCTTTATTGAGAAGTATAAGGTAAATACTCCAGGTCTCAAAGTACTAGATACAAGAAATATCGATGCCAGGGAAAGATGAAGACATACTAATAACAACTTGGAATGTTAATGGGTTAAGAATAAAAAGCCGACAGTGCCTGGTATTGAGGTATTTAGAAGAGGCACAAGCACATATAAATATTATCCAAGAAACCCATCTAACGGCGATAGAGAGTAGAGCACTTTACAGTAAACAAAATTGGAAAGGGAGTTTTGTCGCCTCCGATCAGATGGAATATTCGAAAGGAGTGGCAATAATAATAAGGAAAGGTGTAGGAATTGAGCTGATCTCTTCCAAACCCGACAGTTCTGGCAGATGGGTGATGGCCACCCCTAGAGACTCAGATTACGAAATCGTCTGTATAGGGTTTTATGGTCCTAATATCGACAACCCTCAGCATATAATAGACCTACAATTTTTGGCAGCAGAAACAGCAGCTCCAGTAATAATAGGGGGAGACTTTAATACACTGTTAGATCCATCATTGGACAGGTCTACGAGTTGGAGTGGAGCTATCCCCCAAGGGGTAAAGACAAGACAAGCCCTAAAACATATGCTATCCAAATTGGGCCTGGTTGACTCTTGGACGCTTCTAAAGGCAGGTAAAAGAGCATATACCTTCCACAGTAAGAAATACCGACATTTCTCATGACTGGATTATTTATTTGTGGATAGGGAATTGGTAGGGAGTCTCAAAAAAGTATGTATACTCCCAGGACATATTTCCGACCATGCTATGGTCAGCATCCTATTGAAGGGACTTAAGAAACCGAATAATCCTAGATGGACGCTTAAAAGGTGCATATTGTCGGATTTAGATGTCTCAGCTCGTTTGAAAGAAGCCACCCTTAAATTTTTACAGATTAATAGCCAATCGGCCCGATAGGTGTCACATGGGATGCTTTTAAAGTGTTCCTTAGGGGAGTGTTACAAAGCGCGGCTTCTTATAAGAATAAGACAGAAAGGGACGAATTGAAAAAACTGGAAGAGGAGATTGGGACATTAGAAGGAAGAGCACTAAAGATACACACGATATACAGTTAAAAGAAGAGATCCTGAAGAACCTTGAGGAGGCCAGGACAAATTATAGGATTAAATTAGACCTGAAGTGTAGGGCTAGATGGGCCAATGCTCGCATGCGTCACTTCAAGTATGGGGAAAAAGCGGGTGCACTCCTTGCTTGGAAATTTAAAGCTGAGAGAACTAGAAACCACATCAATGAGCTGTCAATTAATCGGGGGGAACGATTACCAATAAAGAAGAAGAAATACAGGAGACTTTTGTTTCCCTCTTCTCCGAGATATATTCGGAAGCTGGGCGACCGGACGAGGAAGCATTAAAAAGTTGGTTGAGAAACTTAGACCTCCCAACCCTTACAGATGATGGTAGGAATAAATTGGATGCCCCGATTACCGAAAGGGAAATTATAGTGCAGCTTAAATGTATGAAAAATGGCAACACTGCAGGCCCAGATTCCATACCAGTTGAAGTATATAAATTGTTAGCATGTGAAATTGTGCCAGTGATGAAGGCTCTCTTCAATGCAGCCTACAGAGAGGAAGGTAACACCCCGAGGTCCTGGAGTGAGGCTATAATAACCTTGATTTTAAAACCCACAAAAGATCCAAAGAGAGCAAATTCTTACCGTCCAATCTCTTTACTCAATACTGATCATAAAGTATATACAGGAATTTTAGCGTGCCGCCTGGCCATGGTCGCCCCCCAATTAATCCATATGGACATGAAAGGTTTTGTTCCAAAGCGACAAATACAGGACCTTACCCTGTCCTTGATTGGAACAATAGACTTGGCAGTTGCACGCTCGATTCCGTTGGCAGTAATAACAATAGACGCTGCCAAGGCATTCGATCGAGTTAGCTGGGGATTCCTATGGGGGGTGCTGAATACTATGGGTTTTAGTCATGGTTTTATAAGGGCTATGCAAAAGTTATATGGACATCCAACGGCCAAGATTCTTATCAATGGCAAGTTGACCAAAAGTTTCGAGATACATGAGGGGACAAGGCAGGGATGTCCTCTATCCCCACTCCTCTTTGATCTCTATATAGAGCCGCTTGCATACTTGCTGAGAGCAGATGAACAAATTATACCTATACACCAACTCCCGTCCCATAGTAAAATCACGCTTTACGGAGATGATCTAATAATATACACTTCTAATCCAACCCCTACACTAACAAGAATTGAACAACTGACAAGTGAATATGGGACTTTTTCAGGGTATGCTATAAATCCATCTAAGACGAAATGATGTGCTGGAATATGGAGGGGTGGGGAGGTACAAGATGCAAGGAAATGAGATATCTGTGGATAGATAATATTGAAAAAATAGAGGAGATTCCTTCCTGCAATCTGAAGCAAGCCATGAGGGAGGTGGAGAAACAACTAACCACATGGAAGAAACTGCTGCTCTCCATATATGGGAGAGTGAATCTGGTTGAAATGTCTATCTTGCCAAAGCTTACTTACCTTTTTAATGGAATTCCTCTCACTTTTCCAACAGAAGAAATTAATAAAATTCAGGGGAAAATAACTAGTTTGATCTGGGCATCCAGGGGTGTCCATTTATCATGGAGAAAATTACTGTGTAGCCTCAAAAAGGGGGGGCTAGCTTTGCCAGATCTCAAATTGTACTGTATGGCTTTTCAATTTAAAAATATTTGCATGCTGCTGGGGTAACCTTTGATCAACACATGGGGGTCTATATTGGGGGAAATGGTTAAGGACTTAAGCTCAAAGACTTTTTTGTATAAATTTGGAGCTCAACAATTCTTTTAAAAAGTTAGGTTAAAAGTCTTAAAATCAGCACTAAAACTATGGCTAACAGGGAGATGACTTTTAAAGATTGGTTACTTCTCAGATTTCGCCCCCATTTGGGAATCCTCGGGAACACCAGACTGTTTGGAAGATGCATTGAGTTTACCATTAAAACAAACTGGAATACATTACTGTGGGGATCTCCTGTCTGTAGAAGGCTTGATCTCATGGGATGTTTTGAATAACAGGTCAGGGAACAAGCTATCTCAGTTTAAATATGTTCAGCTTACTTCATGGTCTTCAATTATTACAGAGGAGGTGGGGCGAAATTGGGACTTTGAAGCTGCGGTACAGGATATAAATCCAGGTGCCAAAGAGGTGGCGAAACAGTACGGTCAATTCCTGGAGGCTGAAGAGGATAGAATGAAGGCTTTATCAGATGTCTGGGTAAGCACTTTGCAAGAAGACTGTTTACAATCTCTGTGGACTGAATCCTTATAAACGTTATATGCTTTTGTTTCACCTGCCAACCTTAAACGTCATCATTTTTTTGTTATTCATAGGATCTACTGGACTCCTGAGAGATTAGCCAAGTTTGTATTGCAACCTGTTCCCAGCTGTAAGAGGTGTAAGCTCTTTAGAGCCAGTGATGTTCATGTCTTCTTTACCTGTCCGGGAATCCAAGATTTTTGGAAGAACGTTGAAAACATTTTAAGGGCCATCTCCATTAAGAACATTGTCCTGACAGAAATGCTGGTGTTGCTAGAGTAACACAATGCATCTCGACAGATATTAAATAACATGCAAAGGGGATTACTATTTTATTTGCTCCTTTTGGCGAGAAGAGAGATTTGTAAAAGATAGTTAGACTTGGAACCCCCACATCCAATAGCATGGTTAAATTCGATAAAATGGACATGCGAACTAGACACTAAAGGTAACTCTAGTACCCCAAATGAGTTGTGGGAGTATTAACTGACATGGTCAAAATAGGCAGCTTCAAAAGTAGGTGGGGCTGGCTACAATTCCGGAAACAAGGTCAAATGATTACATCATGCCATGGGCTCAGTGGAGGTTTGACTCACTTTCCGTTTCCCTCCTCCAAGATGTGGGCTAGGGTGGCTCGGAGTCTCAATCTGCATGGACCATAGACGGATCGAGGGTACACCGAAACAGTTCAGAATGCAGCAGTCATGGTGAAATGAGGACTAAAAAAAAAAAAAAAAGGTAGTGACATACCTGGGTCCTGTACCTATAAAGGTGGAGCAGTGGGTATCCTGTTTCGTAAAAAACTGAAAGTGCGAGTAACTAAGTCATAGTCAGACACTAAAGGCTGTTTTGTTTTTGCAAAACATTCTGCTCAAGGCACTACAATGGTCATAGTATTGGTCAGTATCATCAGTGGAAACAAGACAGGAAACCTAGAATAACCATGGAGTTTAGGAGGTAAAGAATAGTGGTAAGAGATCTATGGAACTTGGGAATTGACATTGTTTTCACAGATCAGAGAGACTTGATTTGAGTAATGTTAGAGACAACTGCATAAGCGTCGACTTGACATGGACCATGCCTTTGTGAACATTTGGATACTGCCGCACCCGTGTGACAGGAATAGACATATATTACATGTATGCATCTTTAGAGCACTCACACTAAGTTTTTCCTCACCTCCAGCTAATCTCTTACTAGGTGTTTGAGACTGCACAATACTTGAAGCTACCATCTTCGACTATGCTCAAATAATCCTGATGCAGAATATCAGAAAAAAAGGCAATACTGATATCTTTCTTCACAGACTACCTGGTGAATAATGAAGGCCTTGTGCTCTAAAAAAATGAAGTTGATGCAATTGAAGCCAAAAAGTCTTACTTTGCAAAGAGTGTGAATGACAGAAGCAGTTCACTGAAAGAACTCTACAAAATAGTTAAAGAGCTCTATAATCCAGCCAGTCTGTCCCAAGTCCTGGCAGCCTCCCTTGAGGGATGAAAGGCTATCAGCAGATTGTTTGCCGATAAAATATCAGTGATCTATTCCTCATTTAGAGATCAACATCTACCAGATGACATAGATTGGGAAACGTTAGTCCCACATCCTGATGCCCAAGTCCATCTCAGCAACTTCGACCCCTTTACAGAGGAGGAGGTGGCAAAAGCAATGGCTGAAGTTAAATCAGGGTCCCCATTAGACCCTTGCCCTCATTTGATCTTTTCCAGGATTGCACCAACTATATGCCCTTATGTTACACAAATACTTACCGAATCCCTACAGACTGCAGTATTTCCAGAGATCTGGAAAAAAGCCATAGTAGTGCCCCTAATAAAAAAAGTGGGCACGATGTTTAAAACCCAGCAAATTACCGACCAATATCCCAGCTTCCATAAATATCTAAGGTGAAGAAGAAGTTGGTAAATGAGCAATTAACCAACTACCTTGAGACTAACGAGCTCCTGGACATCACCCAAACCGGCTTCAGAGCTAACAATAGCCCTGAAACCACCCTCCTGGCAGTGCTAGACAACATCAGTTCTGTGGTCGATCAGGGGAGAGCCGCCGGTTTGTTCCTGCTGGACTTGTTGGTGGCTTTCGATACCATCTCACACAACCTCCTGCTGGAAACCCTACATGTTGAAGGGATACATTCTAAAGCCCTTCAGTGCCTCTGCTCTTTTTTAAGCAACTCAATACAGACCATACAGTTGGGTAACTTTTCCTCAACCTCAAAACCAATCAAGTATGGAGTACTAAAAGGAGCTTCCTTGAGCCCTACCCGCTTCAAAGTTTACGTATCCTCACTAGCTAAAATAAGCGAAAATGGGGCATCAGTATCTGCTCCTATGCAGATACACAACTGATGATTGCTCTTGATGGACACGAAGAAACAAGGATCAGACTCTCTAGCTGACTTTTGGAAATGGCAGCCTGCATGTCCGACCACTGCCTGAAACTAAATCCAGACAAGTCGGAGATTCTACTTTTAGGAGGAGCACACTTAGTCTGGAATGCAACCTGGTTGCCCCCATCACTGGGCAATGCCACCACCCACAAACAAGTTGCAAAGAATCTGGGTATTCTTGTTGAAAGTGCACTCTCCATGCAGGACTATGTACGTGCACTCTGTGGGAAACGTTTTGCAACACTAAAATTGCTATAAAGACTCTTTCAATCTATCCCCATTGAGTGTAGGAGAACCATTGTCCAAGTCCTGCTCATAAGCAGGCTGGATTATGGGAACTCTCATTTTGTGGGCATGGCGGACTATCTCTTCACTCGACTGCAGCTAGTCCAGAATGAGGCTGCCAAATTGGTATTGCTACAAGAGCAAGTACAGCTCAGCATCTGAATGCATGAGGACACTTCATTGGCTCCCAGTGAGACAAAGGGCCACAAGGTCTTACATCATTTGGGACCTAAAATTCTTCAAGGCAGAGTTGAATTCTATGCATCCACACAGAACCTGAGGTCACGCCACCAGGCATGGGCAAAAACAAAACGACAAAATGTATCAGGAAGTCCAGAGTAGGGGGTTGCTCCTTCTCTCATCTTGCGGCAACACTATGGAACGAACTTCCACTAGAACCTCGGCTGACTGACAACCACCTGGTATTTAAGGAAAAACTAAAAACGCATTTGTTTCCTAAGGCTGAACCTGTTACCTAGGGACCCTCTCCTAGAACTCCTCACTTAGGATATGGTCTCCTTAGCGCCCGGATATCCCTACGGATGAATGTTGCGCTCTATAAATAAATAAATAAATGGTTGTAAAGCATTTATCAGAAGTAAAATGACAAGGTAGTCTGTGCTTACTTATAGGAAGGCCAAGACAGCTCAATTGACTTTTAAGATCTTAATACATGACCTCACTCTTTGTTATAGGTCTCGGGCCCCTAACAAATCTATCCAAAAACTAGCGTGACCTTAAAGTACAGGAGGACTGTGCCTTGACTGTGCCTTGATTTGATGCAGGAACTTTATTTTCAGTGCTATAAATCGCTGCTGAGTCCCACTTTGTGAAGCACGTAAAGTTCATTTTTTGGCTGAAACAGGACTATGTGGCCCACATTGTACTTTGGGTAGAAAGTGGCAGGGCTCTACAAACTCTGGTGCTAAAAAATGTGCTGCTGACCCCCCTGACCATGTAAAATGCAGTTATACTGTGCCCGGGCAAGAGCCGACGAAGACAGGCTTGTCTAAACCCGTCAGAATCAAATCTGTAGAGGCAGGGCTCTTAGAGTTGAACCTCTCCGCTTGATGCTGGACACTGCCCATTATGGGATCCACCACTTCCTCAGTTGCCATCTTTTTATCTAGCACAATGAGGAGAACTTTGAGGTAACAGTGTACTGTGATTGAAGCACTCAATACATCTACTGTGTTCATGCTGCCTGTTGACAAACCTAGAACTTCTGTGAATAATCCTTGTGTGTCACATGAATCTGTGTTTATTGAGACAGTTTCTCCCCCTTCCTTGTCCACTTCCCTTAGCAAAATAGAAAGCCACTCAAGTCACACTTTAGAGAGACTAATTTGAATATGAATGGCTGTTCTAAATGTAAATGTGGGGGTCAATCTGGTTCGATTGAAAGGGAAGAGCTTGCTTCATTACAACAATCTCTGTGTGAGCAGACAAACAGACAGATGGCTATCCTCCCTTGAGGGTTTCAAAAGCGGCCTGTTTGACTCCACGCTCAGTAAGCTACAGACTCTTGAATGTACTCTAACACATGTAATGACTGAAGATGTAAATGCCCCAAGAAGTTGATAGAGGTTGCACATAATAGCAAAATTAACATGGACAAGGGGACAATAAGAAATCTGATCATGTCCTTTTACTAAGATGTGTTTAATTGCTACAACATTGGAATGTCCATCAGTATAGCCCTTCTTGATTCAGTGGAAGAGATAGACTTTTTTATTTACAGACAAGATCTTCAGGACTAAAGTCTGTGGCCCAACTATAGTAATTTTATTCTTAACATTGATTAGAAACAATGGGGAGTGACAAATATCAGTTGGAAGGAGGCTTAACTTTCCATAAAAAGTTTTTGGGGGGTCATGGAACATAGCAGTGTTTCGTTGTACATTCTATTTTCCATCGTTTTCAAGAGATGTTGGCTGTGCATACATTCCTTTTGGATGGTTAGTTAACATTTCAGAACCCCTGCGATTCCCTCCAAAGCTGGTAAGGTCAAGGAGGGCTATCAATTCTATCATGCTCTTGTTTCCATGGAAGGTATTAAGGTTCTGTTCAGATTACCCACAGTATTAATAATTGGGCTTGGACCTGATTGTGGGGTTTGATATCTTATCAATTTTCACAACATTCTGATTGACCATCATAAAGTTGACATTATTAATGCCTTATAAAAGGAAATGGGGGATTATGCACAGTCTATAGGCAAGGATGTTTGTCCCCTGTCGGGCAAAGTGGTCTGGGAAGGATCAGCCAAATATTTCATATGATCTGTGTGGTGAGGCTTTAAAAAACCTTTCTATTAAATATAATTGTGTCTTTGCTCATGATGTGTGTTCCTCCTTTCATCCATTTGTATCAACGTGTCCTGGCAGCGGAGTGACCAGCACTCTTGATTTTATATTATGTACTGACAATCTGCAACCTTTTGCTTTCGATGATTCTGTGACACCAATTTGTGTGATAATAGGCAATGTAGAAGTCACTAGAAATAATGTAATAGTGGATAATGGAGTAAAGTGAACCATGAAAGGATATTATCGGACTTCAACAGTCAGAGAAAAAAAGGCAAGTGGGTATTCCTTTAATGTAATTTGTAGAAAATCTAAGTTACTGTTAGCAAGTCCAATATGCTCCAAGAGGGGGAAGAAGCTGGGCAGGTTTGATCCAGCTTGTTCACAGATACATGAAAACCTTAGGGTAGCCGTGGGTAAAACTTCGAGAAATAGCACTGAAGAGCAAGACATATGTGAAGATATAAAAGACCTTGTGCCAGGAAAGCCTATATTAGAGAAGAGGCTTAAGCATCTCTATTGGCAGCTGGTGAGACCAAGGAAAACACTGCATTTTGGAAAGTCATTAATTCTCAGTATTTTAAGAAAGCCACAACTCCATCTATGGAGGTTTTGATTCCTTCATTTGAAAGGTTTCATTATTGTGGCACCATTTATGCACAGCCACTTCCAGAGAGCACGCATACAAAGGATAAGGTCTTGTTGTCTGAATCTCTGAGTTGCCCTTGATCTTTTGAAGCTATAAATATGAGCCAGTCCTGCAAATTCTCAGTCCTGGGTGGGGTTACAATGGATATTATTAGGAAGAACACTGATCATTGGGCCCCCTTTCTAACTAATGTTCTGAGGGTGGTTGCAAGGAGTGATTTGCCAAGTACATGATCCCTGTCTATTAGTATCCCTTTTTTTAAAAAAAGGGGATAGAGCAGATACTAATACTATTTCCTCGTTTCATTGTTGAATTCCTTAGTAAAGGTGATGGAGAGAATATTGCTGGCAAGATTAGAAACCTTGGTGGAGAAAAATCTATCCTATCAGATCTGTAGTTTAGTTTTCAGAAAGGTCAAGGCTAGGTGGAACAATGCCTTTTTGTTTAGTTTTATATTGCGTGAACTCGACCCGAAGGTATCAGAGCACTTTACATGACCATCAGTTGCGTTACAGCCTTAATCTGTATGCATTTGTTAGAAAATATTCTGTGGACAGGAATGGGTCTACACAGTTGACATTCATTGGCCTAAGTAACTCACTTGATTCCAATAATCATTCTATGCTATGGTCCATTATTACAACATTTGAGGTGTAAGAATCAATAAGCCAGTTTCTAAGACAATTATATATGGTTGGTTCAGCAAAGGTGCTCTATGGCCCAAATAGTGAGTGCTCAGATTCTTTCAGGATTGGGAGGGGAGGCAAGCAGGATTGTGTGCTTGCTCCTTTGATTTTCACTCACTATATAAATGATCTAGAGACGTTTTTAGCTGTTGGCCAGGACATGCCTGAGATAGGTGCTCACCTAATTACAGCTCTGTTTTACCCGAATGACGCTGTTCTGATGACAAGAACTGCCAAAGACCTTCAGAAACAGTTTCAAGCCTTCACTACTTATATGGACCAAATGGATATTAAATCCATTTCAGTAAAACATGTACTATGATTTGTGGACCTAATGCTGGGACTCACACCCACACTGTTGATGGCACACAGATCAAGAAAATATTTACTTTCTCCTATCTGGGGATCCAAATGGATTCCGTTGGTAAGTGAAAGAACCTGAGAAACATCAGGAAGCAGCAGTTTGACAAGGCCACATAGGCAGTCTATAGATTTTCATGCAAATTGGGTATGAAACCACTATGGAAGATGCACATTGTTCATAAAAGTAAGTATGTTTTGGTGGTCCAGGTTTGTGTGATTACATCCATGCTAGAAATTTACAAAGGACAGAACATTTCTTTCTGAGAAGTTTCTTAGCTGGTCCAGGCAGTTATCTGAATCACATTTTCAACATGTAACTGCAAAGGTGCACTTTGGCCCGGATGGAGACCGCTCGGATTCTTTCCGGCATGACATACCTTGAGGATATGATTAGTCTTCATCCACTTTTGTTGTGATATTTGATATGTACTAAACTGGAGGCAACATTCAATATATTGGTACTTCGTGATTGTTTATCCCTTAACCATGTCACCCGCAATTCCTGGTTAGATTATAATGAAACGTTGAGTGAGAGTTTGAGTAAACCAGAGCTGTTTGGTGAGCCGGATTCTATAAATACCTTTTCCAAAGGAAACATTAAGTCCCTATTTGCTGAACTCTGTGGAATGTTGTAATATATCTTTTATGGTTTCTTGTAAAACTGAATAAAGATTTAGATTTATTGATTTGTTGATTGATTCACTGAAATAATGCAATATGAACATAGATAAAATGTTGTTAGGTTGTTGGCAGCACAGTTATGCACAAAGAAGCCTTCATCTACAATATCGTCGATTCCCAGCCAGGAAGATGTATTGCTCTCATTCGTCAGATATCACTAAAGAATTTGTAGAATTCTTCGGTCACCTTCAGGCCCTAACAAGTACCAAATAGGGCTGTGTCCAGATCACACTCACAAAGTAGAATTGGAAGACATGTTTTTGACCAACATCTTCCTGCAACACTGTTCCAAAAACTATATGGAACATTAGAAGGTAGATGAGCTTTTGAGAATATTAATTGTGTGGGAACCATGGGAGAACATGTGTCCTCTTGGAGTAACACAAGATCAATAATCCCACAATCCTGAAATTGATATGTAGGATGTGCCGCAATTTTAAAGACACAGGCAGCTTATACCTATATATAACCTAGCAATGATATCCTTCATCCCTAAACCTGACAAAAGCCTTACCCTGTTAGATGGCTAGAGACTGATACCTCCATTGGAATGAGTACAAAAAACAAGAATGACTTTTTATGCCCATGGAGACTAGGGTAAATATGTATAATCATACACATGTCCTGTGGGACTCAATCAAGGCAAAACCTAATGTGTTACTCATAGTTAATATGACTGTTTTTTCCTATAATACTCAACATATTAAACAAGCCGCATGTGCAGATGATATTTTGTGATTTATTTCAAAACCCCACTTCTCCCTCCGTGCTTTCTCTTCAGAGGTTGCATCTTATAATATGGTTTCTGGTTATAAATTAAATTCTGAAAATGTGAAATTTTACCCTTAAATAAATTCACCATTAAAATGACTTCTCTTCATCCAACTTTAAATGGAGACCTACTCAAGTTAAGTATGTGGGCCATCAATTCACTCTCTTGCTGCTTCTATTTTTATTACTTTAGATTTGTACAGTCATAAGATTGGCTCCTTAACTTCTAAGTAGCACCATTTATACTTATCTTGGTGGGGTTGGTTAGATACAATTAAAAGGACGTTAGTCCCTATTATTTTATTTACTATTTCTAACATTCCATTAAATATCCAACTTAAGTACTCTAAAATGTATTATATGTTATCCTCTTTTCTTTGGAATAACAAAAAATCTTGCATGTCCTTATCTAAACTGAAGCATCCTAAAGCAGAGGGGGGTGTAAATTTTCTGGATTTTGCTAGTCACATTAAAGCATTTATTTTAAAGCAATCGGTTCATTGGATTTCTTCTCCTTCTTCATTTACTCCACTATGGGTAGACTTAGAATGAGAGTTTCTTTCTCTATTTCCTTTCCTGAAATTATCAAATGTATGCACGCGCCTCACAAGATATGTACCCCGGTCTCTCGAAATACCTGTAAACTGCTGATCTCTGTTATTGCGACTCACCCTAGAAATTTGGAGACTTTTTTTTGAGTCTCCAATTTGGCTTATTCGTTTTATACATCTGAATATTCGGCCTATCTACTTGCCTTCTTAAAGAACTAAAGGGATACTTTGGGTCAAGCAATTGTATATTAATGATTCCTTCATTTCTTTCTCTAGAAGCTTCAGCAATGTTTAGTCTATCATCTACTTCTTGTCGTAAAAGTATGCTCCTCCAAATTATCATAGCTCAATCAGATACTTTTTTTCAGTCTAATGCCTTCACTAGTCTCTATCCTCCATTGACTTAACGAACCTTCTATACACAAACCCTAAAGACTTTTCTATTTATTCATCCCTCCAGCATACAATTAGTGATTGTACTAAATCCTCAATTGAACTTGCTTCGGAAAATGACCTTCAAGTTACCCTGCCTATCACTACACGGAAACAGATTTGGCTCAAGTTTACGAAATCTTCTCATGCAGCTAATACTACGCAAACTATTTTCTTTGTATAATAGACTTTTGACAATGGCTTTTCTTCTTCACAGTATTCATTCAGATACTCTAGACACATGCTGGACATGCTTTGCACAACATGCTTGTCTTAAACATTTAGTGGCCGAATACGATCTTATCCGGAAAACCTCTGACCTGTGGTCAGAGGCTGTCCAACCGAGATCATCTGTTTTACTTCGACCCGCCTAAACACTATCCCTATTAGGGGCCGCTTCAACCAGCAGCCTACGGTTGGTTGCTGAGGGCCTGTTGATCCCTGCACCATGTGTCAGGCACCGTGAGGAGCCTGCCATGCGGTGCAGGGATGAATATGACCTCCCATTTCCCCATTTCCCTATTTATGGCTGTAGCTTATGCTCCCATAGGGAAAGGTGAGTATGCAACCGCACCGTGTGCGGTCGTATCGCAATTAGGTGGCCAGAACCCCCGACCGGAAGTCAGTTAGAACCGTATCCGCGATTGTCCCGACATGGTAGTAAGCCCCTTTATCTTCACCTGTCCCTATGTTTCCACTTTCTGGCAACAAGTTTGGGATCAAATTAATTCAATTTTTTGTTTAAATATTCCTTACTCTTGTTTAACAGTTTTCTTAGGAAGTGTTTCTACTGTGTGGGCTAATGTTTCAATTAATGTTCAAATAATAGGCGTTTTTTGGCAGCTTCTTTTCAACAAATCACTAAACCCTGGAAGGACTCTATACAGTTGTCATCAAAAACATGGTGGTACGCAGTCTGTTACAATCATAGATTAGATACTGCCTACATGCACCCTATGTCCCTTGTTTTGAAACGACAAGAACTCTGGGCACCAATTACTCCGTTTTTAGATGACTCAGTCATGCGATCTTTTACATTCTCCCCAATCAATCAATCAATCAATCAATCAATCAATCAATCAGTACATTTGTAGAGCGCACTACTCACCCGTGAGGGTCTCAAGGCACTGGGGGGGGGGAGGGGTGCTGCTACTGTTCGAATAGCCATGCCTTGAGAAACCTCCTGAAGGTTAGTAGGTCCTGGGTCTGCCGTAGGAGGATGGGGAGGGTGTTCCAGGTCTTGGCGAGGTGGGAGAATGATCTGCCATCGGTGGTTGCTCTTCGGATGCAGGGGACGGTGGCGAGGGTGAGGTCGGCAGAGCGGAGTGGAACTGTCGGTTCAGGGTGTAGAAGGTGAGTCGCCTGTTGAGGTATGCCGGTCCGATGTTGTGGAGTGCTTTGTGTGCATGGGTGAGGAGCTTGAAGGTGATCCTCTTGTTGACGGGAAGCCAGTGCCGGTCTCTCAGGTGTGGTGTGATGTGGCTGTGGTGCAGGATGTCGAGGATCAGGCAAGCAGAGGCGTTCTGTATGCGTTGTAGACGTTTCAGGAGTTTGGCCGAGGCTCCTGCGTAGAGGGCGTTTCCATAGTCTAGCCTGCTGCTGACGAGGGCCTGGGTGACCGTTCTTCTTGTTTCGGTGGGGATCCACCTGTAGATCTTGCGGAGCCACTCAAGAAGTCCTGAAATCCTCCTGATTCAATTTTTACTTGCAATGTTTTTTTGTATCAAATTTTTACTGTTTGATTCATATTTTTATTCATTTTTGATACTTATAATCAGACATTTATGTATTTTTACTTCATTTGTACTTAAGTTCTCCTCCTTTCATCCTCCCCCTTATTTCTATATTTATTGATCTCGCTTTTTTCATTTCCTTTTTCCACTGATGTAATCACACATATTCAATTAATGTATCCTGTTTATGTTTTCAATAAATCTCTCTTTAAACTTAATTAATATAAAAGCTCAATGAAGGTGTTCCTGCTTCAGAAAAATGATTAGGTCACTTAAGATTGATATACGCATCTCCCTTTTCAATTTATAAGTGTTCTTATTTGCCCTGGTATCCCCTCTCATGATTGTTTGGTGTAAAAGATAGACACCTTCTTTCCATAGGAAATACTCTACAATGGGCGCCGTCCAGCAGTGAAAATAGACTCCTTCCCTCGGCCTTTATATTAATCCCATGGGCACATCCTGCTTCCTACAGGAACTCACTGTAGCTGCCCTTTGAAGGATAGGTTGTGCTCTATTGGGGCTATTTACAAAGGAAACTTGCACTTGTGAGTATGTAACACAAGCACTGCTTACACTTTTAAGTAACTTTACTGCTTTGGGCTATTCACCACATTTTGAGTGTAGAGTTACTCAAAAGTGTAAACTTCCACGTCTCTGGCCCTTAAACAGAGAGTGGAGCCAAATTACAAGTGTAAGTTATTATGGCCAAAATAACCTGTATTAAGTATTGCGTCACACATGGCCAACTACCAGTCCACAACACCCTGTAATAATAGAGGTGTGGGCTTAAAATAAAACCCCATCAGAAAGCATGTTAAATGAAACTAAATTGTTTGAAATTGTTAAAAATATATAGCAAATATAATTTAATGCTCAAATAAAACATATTTATTATTTAAGGATACAAAATGTAAACAAATATTTTTTGAATGTAAAAGTAATGTAAAATTAAAATAATAGTTTTAGGAGGGGAATATTTTTTTAATTTAAACTTCAGCAAAATAATTGTAATTTAACTTAATACATTTAAATTGATTAAATATATGATTCAAAATGGAGTTAATTTTGATACTTTTTTTTTGCAATTTTATATAGCGCAAACTTTACCCGAAGGTATTAGAGTGCTTTACATCAGAATCAGTTGCATTACAGATGGACACATACATTTTTTAGGCACGGGGAGATTAAATTATTTGCGCAGGGTCATAGGATGTTGGAGCTTCCTGCCAGACTCCAACCTGGTTCCCCAGCTTCAGAGTCAGCAGTTCGAGCCATTCAGTCACATCTTCTTAGCAATCAATAATATTTTTACTAACTTTTTCCAAGTTTAATAAACTTTTTTACCGCAGAATCTCTGTATTGTAAAGTATAGGAAAAAGTAAAAAAAGTTTATTTTGTACTAAAAATAGTATGCTATGGAAACATTTGTACTACTTAATATTGTTTCATTTCTAGACACCTGACAGGGGTTCACCAGCTTTACTCACCTTTTCTACATTCTACGAGTCTCTTTCTCAGCATTCTGAGCCTGAACAAGGACTTAAAAGAGGAGATGGAGTTTCCTAGGATTTGTTGAGTTACCCACCTGTTCAAGTAGTGACACATCATCCCACCATTACTAGATGTCAATAAAAAACAGTACTCTGCCTGTCATATCCCTGTTCTGCATTTTGCCTAGTATTAGAAATGGCAGCTAAATCCAGTACTGAGTTACATTACATTCTCAGCCAATAATCACTCACCCTAGTTGGTTACTTCACAGTTCGTCAAAGGGACCCACTGTTGTAAAGCAGGGACACATATTATGGCTCTTCAATTGTGAGCACCCCATTTATGGCTTAGCATGCTGGTGCAGGATGATGGCTATAGATACTCCATACCAGCCCTTTAATACACCTAGAATGAGTATACAATATCCAGGGCCATTTGATTTGTCAGCTACCACAGCATGGTCATTAACTCACTCAGCCAGGCATCTCAAATGACAAATATAATATGTCAAATTATAAAGTATGTAATACAAACCAAGTATGCAAACACTGACCTCATATTTCAACCCTGAAGCAATAATTCATATACAAGGCATAATTCTGACCTTTGTATCATGCTTTAATCTAGAGTTACAGTTTAACATCTAAAATGCAATATGAAAGCACTACACATGAGACATTATCCAGGAGGGAGCGTATAGTCAAATTTGGCATCTAATTAAATTACAACTTGCGGCGCTGTACTGCGTGACAGAGAAGGGAAAGGAATGTACTGTATTTAAAAGAATATGGCACATTCGTCCCTTTGTCCCTTGCCAACGCCATTTTGACTGCCTCAAGCCAACACAGGTACCCTAAGTGTAAGGGTGTCTGTGTTGCACATAGGATTGTTTTTGTGCAGAAAGGGGAACCTTCTTGCACAAAAACCATTCTGAGAGGCATATTCCTCTTTCTATGTATGCTGCAGAATTCATAATGAGGAAAGAGGTAGTAACAAGGAGAAATAAATATATTTCCCCTCGCTATGCCTCCACTGAGAAGGTGTATATTTTTGGCACATTCCCAGGTTTACCACTTCAGGTAAATCTGGGTATGCGTCAAATCCCACAGGAGTTGCGGGGGCAAAAATCCATGCAACACCCATGGAATTCCTCCATAGGGCAGAGTAAGGCAACACAGCGCTTTGCGCTATGTAGCGTTACTCCAGATTTATAAAGCTTATCAGGACCATGCAATGTAGCCTTGCGTGGCTTCATAAATCTCATTTTTGAGTTACGTCATGCATGCACCATTTTGCGTGGTGCAAGTGCGACGCAACTGGGCTCATAAATATGGCCCTATGTTTGGACCCCATCTGTCATACTTTGTCAGTGATCTGCATCTGAGACAACGAAACAAGCTAAGAATCAGGGTAATGCAGAGGTTGGGATTTAGGTCGATCTAACTGTATTAAGACTGCTACCTTAATCAGAGGTGACTGATTGGCAAAACTTCAGAACCTGCTGGTATTTTATCACAATGTGTTAGAAATGGGATATCTTGTTGGTTAGGGCTTGCGCCTAAGCCAGACAGAAACCACCTTTCTAGTCAGGGCAAGGGAGTTACACGCTGAAGATAACCCCTGCTCACCCCCTTGGTAGCTTGGCACGAGCAGTCAGACTTATCCCAGAGGCAATGTGTAAAGCCTTTTTCGCAACACACACACAGCAGCAACACACTAAGCACACCACAACGTTATATAAAAAATAGCCTTTGTATTATCCAAAACACATTAGAATAGTAATCACACAATATACCCTGTGCCAACTGGCACTAGGCAATATTTACAGGGGATTATATACACATGAAAGGGCCAATTGGGCACTGTCAGAACCATAACAAAGCACAAATAGTAAATGTAGAACACAAGCAGTAACTACTGGCAAAACACTGTACTCAGCATTATATCCTAGAACATAAATCACATTATGCAATCAGCATCACATTAGGCGTAAACCACAATATGCGCCAACCTCCTAAGCATAAAAACATTAGGCAATAATATCCTCACCAGCATAAAAACAGTAAGCAATAACCTCATTAGCATAAAGCAGAGTAGAGGCATAAATCATGGTGCATAAATTACGTTTCTCATAGGCACCACATAAATCACATTAGGGCCTGGAGCCCTATCAACCCAACACTAACCCGCTGGCCAACTGGCCTTCTCAGAAGGCTCAAAATGCCCTATGTACCAAAATGTCAGGGCTCGCTGCCACTGCAGCAGAATCCAAAGTGCGCAATTGTACTGCCACAACTGTTCCTCCTGGGTCCCTACAGGGACTCCTGGCAATGAACTGGCCTGAACATTGCAGATGTGCTAATTGCGATGCAGCTGTGCAGCAAAATGTGGGCACTGGCACTCACTGTGCCCTCTAAGCCCCGACTGGAGCTTCACTAACAAATATGCCAAATCGTTGCAGTTGCCAGATACGGAGGCACAACTGAGGAAATAAAGAGGGGCACCGGTACTTCGGTGCCCTCTGGACCCCCACTGGGGCCCTCCAAACAAATATGGCCACGTTGAAGCTGCTCGCGCTGGTGCGGCACAGCTGTGAATAAAACAAAGAGGCCCTGGCAGCGCCTCTGGAGCCCCGCTCTGGGGCTCTCTTAAACAACATTGCCCCATCGTTGGAGCGGCCCGCTCTCCGACAGGTCCGCTCAGAAACTGGGCACTGTCAATGTGCCTCGGTCCCGCTCCCCAGCCAGCCCCACTCACCGGGTCCACTGGGGGACTCTGCACCTCCCTGCTGCGGGGAAGCGCAAGGTTCTGGTCGGGTCACCTGGGGCACTGGAACAGCTTGATGGAGGCGGAGTAGGCTCCCGCCCTCCTTCCGAGACAAGCTCCGCCCAACATCGAGCAGCTTTGCCTGACTTCCTGTTCACCGCACGATCGCGGTGGCCGACAGATGTGGCTCTTATTGTAAAAAAAGAAACCTCTTTGTGGTATGATTGACAGTATGTAAGAGTAGAATGACAGGTGAGAATGATTATGTGATGGTATGTTTTATGGGGTCTCTTTCTTAATGTTGTTCTCAATTGTTTCTTTAAACTCAAATAATTGAACCCAAAAAGTTTTTTCTCTTTGTGTTTGTTTTTTCTGAGTTCACAGACTGTTGTCACTCAATTTAATGTGGAAATATCTTTATGGAAATATCTACTGTGTATATAAACTACATGTCAAAAGAAACTATATAAATGATGTGCTTTAAAAAAATTAATTTACAAAAAGACTTAAGAGTAATCTGTCATTAAAATATTTTTTCGCTCTGGGGATTATCAAATGTATGAATAACTTTTATTGATAACTAAGATAGGTTTGACAAGAGGTTGTTTTCCTTATTTATGTTCCTTCCCCTCCTCTTGAACCTAAAAGACATTAGGGGAACCCTTCCTTCCACATACCCCCACTGGGGCCCTCCAAACAAATATGGCCACGTTGAAGCTGCTCGCGCTGGTGCGGCACAGCTGTGGATAAAACAAAGAGGCCCTGGCAGCGCCTCTGGAGCCCCACTCTGGGGCTCTCTTAAACAACATTGCCCCATCGTAGGAGCAGCCCGCTCTCCGGCAGGTCCGCTCAGAAACTGGGCACTGCCAATGCGCCTCGGACCCGCTCCCCAGCCAGCCCCACTCACAGGGTCCACTGGGGGACTCTGCACCTCCCTGCTGCGGGGAAGCGCGAGGTTCTGGTCGGGTCACCTGGGGCACTGGAACAGCTTTATGGAGGCGGGGTAGGCTCCCGCCCTCCTTCCGAGACAAGCTCCGCCCAACATCGAGCAGCTTTGCCTGACTTCCTGTTCACCGCACGATCGCGGCGGCCAACAGCTCCTCTCCTCTTCATGGCGGCAAGGCGGGGTGGGCACCCACAACAAACCTCAAACGCAGGGTGGGCACCCGCTCGTTAAATACCATAAGCGGGGTGGGCACACCCAACACAACGGCAATGCAGGGTGGGCACCCGCCATCAATTAAAAGCATAAAGCGGGGTGCGCACCCACTCAAAAGGCACCTCAATGAAGGGTGGACACCCACATTTAAAATATCCATAAAGTGGGGTAGGCTCTCGCTCAGTTTAACAAATAAATGCGTGGAAATCCCCACGTCGGGATTCCCTCTAAATTGGGTGCAGCTCCGCGCTGCAAAGCCAGGCAACATGCTCCTCTCTCCTGGGAGTAAAAGAAAAGTGTCACAAATAGCACAAGAGTCCTTCAGGGTCCAAGGGGCATAGCTGGTCCCAGGGAGGCCAGCAGACAGGGCCCTCCAGCAGGGAGGCGAGCCCTTGTGGTGGTTCCTCCTGAGCCCCCAGCAGCAGCAAGCCCCAGCATGTACAGGAACAGCACAACTTTTCATGGGGTCACACCCCCTATATTTATGTCAGCTTGGCTTTGTCTGCCCTGGCACAGGGCTTGGGGGAACCCGCAAAAACGGGTTCAGGGGGGAATGTGAGCACTCTGTTTACCAGGCTCTTCTTCCCCTTTGTCAGGTGTGGTCTCGTCATCAGACACACCACAGGGGGGTGGAGCCAGCATTGTACAGGGCAGACACAATCCTATTTAGGGTCAGGGGACTACTCCTCCCACTACTCCAAATGTAGATGTCCTATTCAGCCTAGTGCTGACTCACTCTGCCCCTACTGGAGCCACACACACCTCACCAGCCCTGTCACTCAAAAGCCAGACATGCAATTCACATCAGGCAGGCAGACACATAGCACACAGAAATGCCTACTTCTAAAAGTATTATTTCTAAAATAGTTATATTAAATCTGCGCACACCATTGCGCAGCATTTATTATTACCATTCCAAATATACTAAACTTGACCACGCTGCTCCTCTCATATCAGGAATTACCACTGAAACACTTATCAGGGAATCCCCAATGCATTCCTATGGGAGGGCAGCCTCACAGTAGTGATAAATCAAAATGGCGGTTTGTCACTACCAGGACATGGGTACATGTCCTATCTTTTACCTACAATGCAGCCTGCCCATAGGGCTAGCTAGTGCCTACCTTAGGGGTGACTGACATGCAGAAAAAGGGGGGTCACAGACATGGCACACACTTTAGGTGCCAAGTCACAGCTGCAGTAACACTGCATGCATAGGCCCTGCAATGGCAGAGGCCTGAGATAGGTTTGAAAGGCTACTTTGGTGGGTGGCGCAACCAGCGCTGCAAGCCCACCAGTAGCATTTAAGTTACCAGACCTGGGTATCTGAGACACCAATTTACAAAATGTAGGGATGACCCTGCAAAAAGGGCCAAGCCCAACACAATGACATTGCAGAACTGGAGGAATTATCTGATTTTCGCAACAACATAAAAAAATAATAAACAGGTAAAGATTACTGTGTCTTAGTTTTAGGAACTTTCCACCATGTTGAAGGAAGATGCAACTTAACACTCTAGTGGTTTGCAGGAAGCAACCGTGAAAAGAAAAAGGAAAGAGGAACATCTTCCTTCCCGTCATAGTACAATCTTTATTCAACATTCTTGTTCTTTGGAGTGCTTTTTGAATCTGCTTCTTTCAATTCTCTGGAATTGTGCTCAATAATATATCTTTCTGCTCTGCTCACCAATTAATTCACAGAGTTCAAAGGAATAATTGCCTCATCTGTAGGCATTTTAATCCAGACTGGCCATTCTCATTTATTTATTTTTTATGTATTATGAGTTTTATATAGCGCTAACCAGATCCGAAGGTATTGGAGCGCTTTACAGCAAGAATCATTCATAGGATACATTCCGCAATTTAGTATATATAAAGGAAACATATCACTCGTAAGTAAGATATCGCAGTAGACTGTACAGGGATTGTATGAGGTAGTCATAGGAAACCCCATGACTCACGGATGGGTTCGGCTGGTGAGTGGAGGGCGGGATGTATTCACTGTGGAGGGTAAGGTAAAGGTCATTGAGGCCAAAGTGTCTGTGTGCTACTATGGTATGTCTTTGGTGACTGGCTTGTAGCTATCCATTTGGGGGAGATCGGTTGAGGAGGAAGTCCTTGAGTTGCCTTTTGAATTTTATGTAGGAGGGGTTAGTCCTGATTTGTACTGGAAGGGAGTTCCATATTTTCGGCGCATTTCCTGCAAAAGATCGAGATGCGTTTTTTTGTCTGCGAGGTTTCGGGGGGATAAGGAGTACAGTGTTTGTGATCCTCAGGTTTCTTGACTGCCCGGCCTTCTGTAGTTTAGCAGCCAGGTAGGCGGGTTTCCCAGTGTGCAACACTTTGTGCGTGAGGCAAGCGGTTCTGAAGCTGACACGCATTTCGACAGGGAGCCATTTTAGCTCTTTGAGTGCAGGCGAGATGTGATCCTATTTCTTTACTCCGGTGACCATTCTGGCTGCTGCATTCTGAGTTGATCTGAGTGGAGCTAGATGGGATTTTGCTGCTCATGTGAGGTTTGCAATTCCGTAGTCCAGCCTGGACAGTACCAGGGATTGTGTGGCTTGTTTGAGGTCACTAAGAGGGTTGAAGGGTTTAATTTTGTTGAGTAGTTTAAGGTTGAGGAATGGGCTTTTTGCGGTGTTTTTGATGTGTTTGTTTATGTCTAGTTTGGGGTCCAGAGTGATTTCCCATGATTTTGCGGAATCAGCTAGGGTGAGGTTATGATTGAGAGCCTTGATGGTTTTTATCCATTCTGTGATTTGGGTGTTCTCCTCTTTGTTAGAGATGAGGAGGATTTCCGTCTTGTCCTGATTTAGTTTTAAGTGGTTGCGTGAGAGCCAGTACTGGACTTCTCGTAGAGTGACGTTCGGTCTCTGGATGTCTTTGATGGAGGAGGTTTCCAGGTACATTTGGGTATCGTCTGCATGGAGGTGGAAGGGAATGTTGTTTTTTTTTAGTATGGTGGTAAGGGGCTCCATATATATGTTGAAAAGTTGTGGGGAGAGTACTGATCCTTGGGGGACACCCCTACATACAGGAAGTGGGTCAGACAAGAAGTTCTTGATTTTTATATTTTGGGTGAGGTTCTGTAGGAAAGAGGCGAACCACTGTAGGACCACCTCCTCTGCTCCTGCCCTTTCTTGAAGTGCTTTGATGAGTAGTTTGTGGTCAACCATGTTGAAGGCTGCCGGTAGATCCAAGAGTATGAGTAGACAGCATTGACCTTTGTCCAGAGATTTGTGCATATCGTCTATTACATTTATTATCGCTGCATCCTTTTCTGAAACCTGATTGATGGGGATCAAGAAGGTTGGTGCTGTCTAAGTGTTGAGTGAGTTGGATGAGAACACATTTTTCCAGAATTTTTGCTAGGAGAGGGAGGTTAGAGATGGGTCTGAAGTTGTTCAGATCGTTTGTGTCCGAGCCAGGTTTTTTCAGTAGAGGAGTGACTTGGCCGATTTTGAGACAGTCATGCATGACTCCGGTGCTCAAGGAGCTGTTCATAATCTTAGTCCAGTGAGGGGCTAGGCATAGTTTGAGCCTTTTGGCTAGTTGGGATGGTAGGGGATCCATGGCGTGTGCTGAGGGTTTGGTGTTAGAGATCATTTTGATGACCTCTGCTTCGGAGATGGGGTTGAAGGATTTCCATAAGTTGGGGGGTGTTTAGGTGTGAAATATTCTGACTCAGCGGGCGGTTTGCTGTCATGGGGGCTTTTCTGTACGACCAAGGAGAGTTCTATCTTGGAGATTTTATCGCTAAAGAAATTGGCAAAGTTGTCGCACAGGTCTTTGGAGGCTATAACTTGTGTCATAGGAGGTTTGCTGGTTTGTTGCTTGATGAGGCTGAATAGTTCCTTGGGTCTGTTCTTAGCTTTGTCTAGGGTGTTGCAAAAGGACGTTTATTCATTTTTATGTGTTTGTTGTATTTCCCTCTTACTGCTTTGAGTCTAGCTCGTAGGATTGTGGACGGGTTGTTTTGCCACAGTCTTTCCGCCGCTCTTAGTTCTCTTCTTTCTGAGTTTAAGTCTGCATTGAACCATGATCTGGAAGGAATGTTTCTGACTCTTTTTATTTTCAGGGGGGCTATTTGGTCCATAATGGAGGTCATGGTGGAGCTATACTGAGAAGTGAGTTCAGTTGCTGATAATTCATCTGTGTGTAAGGGGAGGAGGGAGCTTACCCTTTCCTCCAGGTCAACAAGAGGGATTTGGCTTAGAATTCTCACCCAGCACGATGGGTCCCGAGTCACGTGTTTGTCTTGGATCCTTTGGTTTAGGTGGAACAAAATGATATGGTGATCAGACCAGTTCACAGGCAAGGTGTGGTCGATGGAGACTGTGTCTGCATGAGCGATAATGGCGTCGAGGATAGAACCTTTGTTGTGGGTTTCCTCGGTGCAGTGTTGGGTCAGATTGAGGTTGCTTATAAGATCTTTGGGGGTTTTGATTAGCACGATGTTTTCATCTTTCCAGTTTAAGTTGAGGTCGCCCAGAAGTATGTTGTTTGAGCCATGGAGTGAGGAATGAGTTAATAGGTCGGAGAAGTGCTCTCCGAAGGAAGAGGTGTTTTTTGGTGGATGGTAGAGGAGATGACAGAGTAGTGAGTTTTTGTCACTCATCTTAATGGTTGTAGTAAGACATTCGAAAGAGTTATATTTGAGGGAGTCAGTTTCCGTTACAGAGATGCTGTTCTTGTGTATGATTGCTATACCCACTCCTCTCTGTTTTTTTCTGTCTTTGTGTAAGATAGGAGATAGCGAGATCCGGGGGCACAAGAATGTCCATAATTGGGGGAGAGAACTCGTTTAGCCAAGTTTCGGTGATGAACGTGATGTCAATGTCATGTGTGAGGATGGTCTCTGCCAATTCGGTTGCATGTTTGGATGCCGACCTGCAGTTGATGAGACTCTACGACGTTATTCCGCCGCCTTTTTCCCCGCTTGGAATCACAACGCGGTTGTTACAACAACCGCGTTGTGATTCCGCATACCATTACTCCGCAAGTCGGAACAACGACTTGCGGAGGGGGGGGCGCTGGATGGTGGAATAGTATAATTTACTATTCCAACTCCAGTCTGTGCGGACACTAGGGGATTTTAAATCCAACACCTTCCCCCCCTTCTGACTTGCGAAGTAATGGTATGCGGAATCACAACGCGTTCGTTGTAACGACCGTGTTGTGATTCCAAGCGGGGAAAAGGTTTTGGGGTAAACGTTGTTTACCGTTGATGAGCATGCAGTTGGTGTTGGAACTCTCGTTATTGGGGTTCTTCTTTAAGGGAGCTCTGGAGATATTAGTGAGGAGGGCTGGTAGTCTTATGGGTCTGGTGGGAGGGCAGTCTCTTCTCATACCAGTGATCACCTGAATCTTGGATCCAGAGGTGACAGTAGTGGTTGTGTCAAATGTGTAGGCAAGATCTATCGCTTCATTAGAGGACAAGGAGGCTCTTGTTCTTATGGGTCTTTGAGCCTGGTTTGGGAGGGGGGTTGTGTTCCAGCTGAGCCGTTGGGTCTCATGAGGCCTTGAGTGATTAGTGCTGGTGGGTAGTGGAGTCGGAAGTGGATGTTGGGTAGGTTTTCCGAGTGTGGTGAGGTTCCGTACTATTTCTGAGAGGCCCAGAATTACTATTTCTAGCTGGCTCTCTAGCAGGGCCAGTCGCTGGTTCGTCTTTAAGTAGGGAGGGGAAGAGGCGTCTCGGACGGGTGTTGCGACTCTTTAGTTTCTGGTTCTCTGGGACTGAGTCGAGTTGGGGGTCATGGAAGATCTATGCGGTTGGATATTAGGCGGCTTTGCGCGAGTGGTGTCCGTGAATGGGGGTGTCAGGTATAGGTGTGGGCTGGATTCTCTGCATTGACTTTTGATATTGGAGTTGCCCCAATTTCCTCTATGGAAAGTCCTGGATATTGAGAATGGGCGGTCTCGGCGGGGGTCCCACTGCCATCTCTTGTGTGGCAGTGGAGGGAAAGCAATAGGCTTCAAGGGTAGCAACCTGAGATCACAGGTTGTTTGTTGAGCGTGGGTGATTAAGGAAGGTGGGGGTGGGTGTTGCTCGGGGGTTGGAGGGCCTGATCTGTGTTGTGGTATCCATTACGAATGGGTGGGGGGAGCAAGTTGGGTGCTGTTGGGGAGGGTTAAACCAGGTGGAGGATGGACTTTGGTGGGAGGAGGCAGGCTTGCAAGACAGAGGTCTTGTGGGGGTGTTGGGTTATGGAAGGGGGAGGTGGGTGTTGGTTGGAATGGGCTTGGGAAGTCACGTCTATGTCGGGGCTCTGATTTAATTGGGGGTGTGTTAGAGAGTTGAATCCTCTCTGGGAGGGGTGAACGGAGTGTCGAATGGTGTCTGGAGGGGGGAGGTTGTCTGGCATGGTGGGGGTCTTGTGAGTTTCCTGTGCAATCGCATGGCGGGGCCTTCTTTTCGGGAATAAGAGGGTGGACGGTCTGGAGCTATGAGAAAGTGGAGGAGCGTCGCGGCGTGAGGGGAAGAGGGAGTCGAAGGCTTCTAGGTTGTCGTTATTGGCTTGGATCAAGACTGTGCCATTGGTGTATATGGTTATGGAGGTGTTGCCGCTAAGTTTGGGGTGATCAGGGAGTGTGATCGTAAGTTTGCAGCTGTGGGTCGTGTTGGTTATTTTAGATATGTGCAGATGTGTCTTGAGGATGTTGTTCCAGTTAGCAGGTCTCATGGTGTAGAAAATGAGGTCAATTTTTATCTGACCTTTGGAAGAGCAATAGTATGTGTCCGCAATTAGGGTTGCTGGGTGTTGTCTGATCAGCCGGTGTTTAAGGTTACTTTTTGCTTTAGGGGTGAAGTTGGGGGGGGAAATGATGGAGAAGGAGTTCAGGCCGTGTGGTTTTAGTCCTTTGGAAAGGGAGGGGCAGGATGAAGTGGTGGTTGCCATACTGTCTCTAATTAGTTGGACGGAGGGGGTGCGCTTGTGAAGGGATTAAGGTGCGATTCAGCACAGAAGTCTGTAGAGAAATGATGTAGACTACCAAGGCAAAACCCGGGTTGATGACTTTATTGAATATTGTGTCTAACCTCAGTGGTTGGCTAGGGTGTTAACTATTGGTCCACGTGATTAAAGTGAATAATGTGTCTGACCTCAGTGGGTTGGCTGGGGTGTTAGCTGTTAGCCCGTGTGTAGGAGAGATCGGTGTGGTGAGTAGACCAGGGGCTTTTTAGGAGCAGTGGCCAAAGTGTCGCCAGGAATAGACAGCCTCCTTTCCGGTTTGGGGAAGACACGTGAGGTGACCCGGTTCAAGGAGCAGTCCTTACTGGCCCAGATCGATTGATCAACCGATTGGGGGGGGGGGAGAAAGAGAAAAAAAACAGTTTCAGCTGTGTTTAATAAGAGTTCACAGGAGTCTATACAGTATATATGCTTTAATAAAATGTCCTAAATCATCAGGTCACAGATAACATTCCATGAACTCTTGCAATCACACATCTGTCGGTCTGTACGACTGTACAATCTGTTCTTTGGATCTGTGACCGTTCCTTGAAAAACCTCTTGTTTATCTTGTGGCAACTACACTTGTCAACAGTCTCCTCCAAGGTATGACTGCATAGCTTTGGATGAATCTTAAATTAGAACTGTTGCATGATTTTGAACAGATTTCTTAATCTATAAAGTAATAGCTGTATAGACCTACAGCTCGAAGATATTTAGACTGTAAATCAATTATTGAACATATTGATGCCTCTCTGGAAACATTGAGATGGTGGATTATTAGTTGGGGTCGATGGTAGTCCACCACCATGTCCAATAATGTCACTATTCATGTTAGATTCAGTATACTATTCAGTAATTTAAACCTGTGCCTAACCACTGGCACAGAACACAAGCCCAATAAAAATCCCTCTCTAATCTATAAAGTAGATATCGCAATGAACAAAATGACACCCAAATAATTAAAATCCAATAAAATGAACCAGAGACATGAATTTGGATAGTGTTAAATAAAAACAGCAAAAAAAGAGTAAAGCACTAACTGCGGTCATCTAGTTGTGCTTGACAAGTACCTAGGTTTGAGTTAAGGCTGACAGTGATGAACCAGGAAACGAACACAGAGGCCAGGTTCATCCTGGTCATAGGTTTTCACTTCCAACCCATGCACTGATATTGACTTTGGTGAACAGGATTTACTAAAAAAAAGGCAATGGTGAAAGTATATGGTTGCCCTGGTGGAGTACATGCTCGTCAAGTTTAGAGATTTCCACTGGCCCTTGGTACAAGTGGGAGTAGTCAAACCCCAGGATATCTCCTCATAGGTCTCAATAGCAGATGAAATCCTTCTTCTATCTTCCACAGGTCCAGAAGTGATCTAAAGTGGGTGCACATGTATGCCTGACATTAGTCTGTGGGTGATGGTGGCTCTGGGTCCCTCCCTAACCAACAGGGAAAAGGTTTTCAGGGGTAACCCTACCCACCTTTACAGACGTTTCTGTGTGCTCTACTGCGAACAATCCCAGAATGCCTCTTTCTATCTAAACCCAACTTGGCAGAACCTTTCTTCCCTTCTATGAAGCTCCTGTGCTCATCTTAAAGGTGTGTTCAGAGAATAAAGCAAGCCCTCTCCTGTGTCTGCCAGTTCTGAGGGCAGCTCCTCTCCCACTCGGAGTGGTGCCTGGCTGGCTAGGAGTACAATACAGATGGCAGTTCCAGCTGTGAGCTACATCTGCCAGTGGCAGCATAGGCATCCTTTGAAAATGTGAAATGGGCTTGCCAGAGCCCCCCGGTTATCCTGTCAAGGGGCAGGACGGTCAACCTCTCCCCACATCCAAGGCCTTTCTCTCAGCTCTGGGAGACAATTCACATCTCATCAAAGAGCTATATTGGTCCTGTTTGACAGTTGGTAGCTCATGCAAATGGGCATCTAGAGGCTTTTGGCAGGTTGAAGCTAACTTTTAAAAAACACTTGAAAATTTTTTGGGGCGCAAATCCGAATTTACCAATGAATTGAATTTCCAACAGTTCGTTTATTTATCTGATTTCTAGGAGGAGATAACATTATTATTTGTAATAATGTATCACAATGCTTTCCTATGGGCAGCTAGCCATGCTACAGTGGAAATAGCATTTAGGGCGTTGTCACTGTAAGGACATGTTTAACATTAAACCTTTGAATGCCATACTTTTAAATATCATGCATCCTGCCTTATGAGCATTTAAGGCCTACTTAGGAGTAGGCCTGGGCTAAAATTCAGTTCCGCTCGTGATAATTTGACATTTTCGCGTTCCACGGAGAGCGCAAAAATGTAAAAATTTCCGCAATCCGCATCTTACCGGAATTTTTTTTTCTTGCTCGCGCTTTAAAAGAATACATTCTCGCGCGAGATCGCCTTACTGAATCCCCGTGTTCACTGACAAGTTTTCCCGATCCGGTCGCGTTCTCCACGAGATGTTGGATTGTTGGTAGCCATTTGCGCTGTCTCGCGACAATTCGTGCCTGCATTAACGTCATTTGTCACGCAATCACGTCATTCGTCGCGCGATCACGTCTTTCTTCTCGCGATCATGCACCGCGAGAGTATGAGATGATTGAGATCTCACGCCCGTGAGCAACCGCATGGGTAAGTTGGCGAGCCGCGATCATGCAGAAAATACCGCGAACGGGCGGGAAAAAAACTTCTGCGGCTTTGCGATATTTCCGCGTGTTTGCGGAGATTTTTAACATTTTCACGATAGTTTGCGAAAGTGAATTTCGCAAATTCCGCCCACCCCTACTTAGGAGTGGCTTATTAACGTTTTAAAGGAGGGTTTTAGGTCTGACAAAAGGGGTTAGTTTGACAGGTTGAATTTGCAGTTTAAACCTGCACATCCAGGATACCGGTGGAAAACCTGCAGTCATGTTTGGCACTGTCACTCTAGTGGTGGTACAATGGGTGCAGCAATCCACTAGTGACATTTAACTTACAAGTCCTAGGTACACTTGGAACCCTATAATTGGGTCTTACAGGTAAGTTAAATATGCCATTTAAGAGTATTCCAATTCAGCATGTTTGTGGAGGTCAGAACACCTACACCGGGTTCTGGACAACTCCAAAAACATGTAATAGAATCAGGGAAAAAGCAGGGGCAACACAGGCAAAAAGGGGAATTTTCCTACAGAAACTAATTATATACTTCACATGTTTACCAATAACCTATATAAATGCTTTACCATTACTTCCATCCATCCAGTATCATGAAACCTAAAAGACATTTAGCTGAAAAATACTTGAAAAGCAGAGAAGTATGTGCTAGGGAGAAGCTCTTAACAATTACTTAATTACAAATATTAGTGATTTTGCCTAGTATCTGCATCTATTTGCAATTTGGTTCTCTGCCGATTATAGACTTCTGATTGACTACAGAAAGCCGCTTCTGTGTGTTTCTCCTCTCCCCGAATTATTCTATCCTGGTAATTATTATTGGTTTGGGGTACGGAGTCAGGAAGGATACGTGTGCTTTATCTTCAGCTCATGTTCTTCTGTGAATTTGAAGGTTATTGTAGACTTAAAAAAAAAATATGATTTCGTAAGACAACATTTAACATTTCCCATCAGCAAATTCAACATATATACCTCAAAGACGCTATTGTGTCATCATGGGTTAGTGGGCATACAAAAACGCAGGAAGTATATCCCTTCAAGTACACAGGAATAAACATTCAGATAATAAATCGTGAGGCCCACCAACAGTATATCATGTTACATTTCATTCCCAGGACCCTACCTAAACTTTATGGGGCAGATTTACAAGCCCCTTGCGCCATTTTTGCATCACTTTTCCCATGTTAAAAGTTTAGGTAGGGACCTGGGAATCTTGGTCTCTGGTGACTAATAGATAAGCTCACATGGGTGAACAAATATTTCTCAGTCATTAAGTATCACGCAGTGGAGTGCCATAGATGTCCTTCACGTTGTGGCAGTAAATTAATTAGATCTTCAATCCAGTCTTTTTCTTTCAGGGGCCACGCTCCTTTTTGCAAGGAGAAGAGCCCGGCAGCAAATCTACATGTTGCTTTGGGAATATCTTTGGTATAACACAGCAGGACCTGAAGCTGGGAAAGGGTCAAATTAATTGATAGTATTTGGTGTAAGGTTTTGAATATTGAAGCTCAGGTTGTAGCTATTGGGGTACAAGACCATGCTTTGTGGAAGCAGGCTGTCCTAGAATGGTGACACCAAAACCCACCTGATCATCCATCAGACCCATAAAATGAAGCCTAGTCAGGTTAAAGCGTGCTCACTGCAAATATTTGAAGCGCAGTAGCCTGTATCGAACTGTTAAATTTGAGGAAGACACTGTCCCCAAATATTGTCAGGTAAAGGTGTACTAAGATCTTGTTCCCATTTCTCTCTAGCTTGTGACTCATAAATCAGCCCCCCCTTAGTGGTTCCATTATATAGTTTTGTGATCAGGCCTCGAGGAGATGGTGATTTGTAAGTCAAATTCAGAGCCGAGGGTGTGGGGGTGTTTTGGGGAATGTTGAGAAATGTGCTTTCAAAGTTTTTCTGAGCTGCTAGTAGAGGAAAATATCTCGTAAGGTGGTATCTTCCCTTTATTTGGAGGCCTTCAGTGTTAATAAAGCCTGCTGAGAGTCCGCAGCTGGGTGGAGAACGTTGCGCATAAAAGGATATCTCATCCTCGACGGCTAAATCTCCGCATTCGTAAACTTACTAATAATTCAGAGTTTGTGAATACCTAAAACAATAGTCAACTTACATAAACCCGTCAGTTTATCTTTGTGAATCAGGCTCAATATGTCTTTGCAGAATTTCTGTGAGAGTCTGTGTTACTGTTTTCAGTGTTGCTCTAGATATTCAGTTGCCAGTGGCATGCCCGGCCCTAGCGCTCATGGCTGCAGGTGCGACAATCAGTTTTGGCGCATCCTCCCCACCCCCCTTGACCTCCTCCTCAGATTCCCTGACTTCCACTGGGCAAAAATGTCCCTTACCTCTCCATAGACCCTCACTTATATACATTTCATTCATTTTAAAGCACTGGTATAAGCTGGATTTACTAATAAGAATGCTTACCTACCCAAATGAAACCTTTTTTTTGCAACATCAGAAATAGATAATTAAAGACAGGGGAAAAAACATAACGTCCTAACTATTTTATGAAGTTTGCAGGCAGGTCTTTGAAGACAGTTCGTAACAGTCACTGTTCTACAGTAAGGATGTAACTTATGCATTGCGGTAGCACAAGGACTTCTGTGACAAAAGCATTAATCCACCCAACTATCCATACAAAATACAGATTCGTGATTTGCAGGGTACGTGTTCTTTGCAGCACCCTCTGTGCTACTTTATGCCACTAGACAAAACTCCGATCTCTCTGTCTAACAAGAACGTTAATCGCAAGAGTTACCTTGACATTCTTGTTGCTGAATGAAAGCTGGATGCACAAGGAACTCTGCAGAAGGTGTTTTGAAATTGTAAGTTATTGCAAAATACAGCACCCCCCGCACCCGCGGTCAGCGCCCAGTGCGGCTGCACCCCTTGCACTGCCTTAAAGCAGGCCCTGTGAGTCCATACACTGCATCCTGCATTGCTACATGGAGTCCTTGAATTGCAACCTCCATTTGCCATTTAATAACTCCTCCCAATTCCCATGAAAATATGGCTACAAAAAGTTGGTCTTTGAACCTGCTCTTACCATTGGTCATTCCTCCCACCAGGCCAAGACTGTAAAACCTACCTCTTTCTGTGAAGAGCAGCTAAAGAACTGTGTGTTCACCAGCTACCAACATGGTCCCACACACAATTCTTCTGTTTAGCCACAAGAAGAGATAGTGCAAGGAACTGAACCAGGTAAAAAAAGAGTGCCAAAAAGAAACTGCACTTGGCTATAAATTGTGGTGTACCATGATTTTGTTTCCGTAGTTCCATGCACTAAAAACTGAAATACAGACACGCAAACAGAAGAAAAATGTTAGAATTAAAATTAGAACATTGGATTGTTGGGAGCACCATTGTAGACAATGGAGTGCTCCATACTTTTACAGGTCGGTAAAGGTCCGCAGAGCAACATTCCAATGTTTTTTTCAAAGCCCTCTCGGAGCCCCAGGGAATTTAAACCCCTCGAACTCTGAGAGGCCTTTGTTTTCTTTGTTGGAACATTCTGCCCTCTAGTTGCAGAATGTTCTAATAGCCTTATAGCCCTTCGTAGCTGGGCTATGCCGGCTATTAAAGTCCTGCTCCATGTTAAAGTCTCCTGCCTTCGGCTCGGGCCTTTAACGCTGGAGCGGGCCTTTAATAGCCGGTGTAGCCTGCTACGGCGGGCTGAAAGGCTATATTAAAATCTTTTTTTTTTTAAAGATTAATACTGCTTGGACAATATATATTTATTTTGAATGATACATGTGCTGCCTGAACAATAAGTACTGCTGTACACCACCTTTCAAGAGTATGCAATGACTGGTCGACTTTTGATAGCCCCTGCAAGTCAGAGTCTGTTGAGGCAGCGTTTTGCTTTTGCATTGGACAGTTGTTGTGGCAATGAATATCTAACTGCCATATTGCTGATCTGTAAAACCTTTTGTGTATTTTCAAGTGTTGTCTGAAAAGGTTCAGCCTTCATCATGGACGTATTATGGGTATTTGAGTTGGATTCAAAGCAAGGCCCTCTCGGAATATGAAGAAGAAAGAGAATAATTCGTTTGTGTGCATTTGACATTTACATCTACTGCCTGATATATATAGAAATAGAAATGTGTGTCATTCGGTGTGATAAAAAAATACTAGGAATAGTCCCCTTTGCATAAGCCACAGAACATCTTCTACGATTCTAAAGACATCAAAACTGTCGGCCCTTCAATGAATACGTGCAGAATAACTTTTCTCTTCGTCTCCGGATTACTTTTCTCAAGGTAGCATTCCAAAACTTCAATGAGCGCGATTTCCCCCTTTACAAAATGGTCTTCGGCGCTGGCATGTATGTCACCCTTTGTTCATTCCCCCATGCCGACCTTCAAACTGCCTCCCTCAACCATCTGAGTCCAGACAAAACACACCTTGCAGTCAAACATTTGAATATTACATATTGCCAACACCTTACATAAGGGATTACAAAAATTGCCCTCAATAGCACAAAAAGATACAATTATGGAAGTAGATTTCTTTAAAACCGAATTCAATGTATCTGTACAGTGGGCGTAGGGAGATCGAGGCAGACTTGGCGACCATTGTGAAGGGACGACTGCAGTTTTATTCCAGAGTAAATGTGAACAACAGAAAGCAGGACCCGGGCTATGGAAAATGCGTAATCCTTTCCTATGACATTTTAGGGATTAATTTTGCCTTCTAAATGCTAATGCCTAATCTGCTGCGTGGACAATGCCTTTTCTTATCACATAATTGATTATATCGTTTTATGCCTACTGACTTAATGTTTTTAATTTACACAGTTGTGCCAACATGTGTGTACACTTTCTCAATCTCCATACAGCACATTTCGAAGCCGCAATATCACTTTATTGCGAAAATTGAATTGGAAAGTACTGCCTAGCACAATACAAATTAAATAAGTATGACGTTTACAATTGTATTTGAGTTGTATATGAAAGATAACGTCTTGCAGAGCCATAGTAACAATACATGCATTTTCCTTGGCAAAATGTGTATCATGATAAAGCCTTAGACATATTATGACCAACAGAATTCAAACTAGCTAATCAAACTACATGCCCACCCCTGTGTTCCATTACCAATATCACAAGTATCACGCGGCCTTAAAGGTGACATCATTTTTTAGACCAGATAATTGATAATATGTTCAGGTCCCCAAATAAAGGAGTGCTTGTGTCTAATACCGGAAGCCTCTGGCACAGATTAAGCACCGTCCAGGTGTTTGTTGTATGCATTTTTTTTATTTCGAGTTGTACAAACTCTTAGAAAATAGAATAAATAGAAGCTGTGACCCAAACATTAACTTACTTCTGTTCCTCAGGGAAAGGGTCGCCATATTTCCAAACCGTTTGGCTTCGAAGACTGTGGGACTGCTGAATATAAAGTTGTGAGACTGCGCATGTGCAATACAGTTAAGTATTTAGGCACTTTATTGAATGATCAACAACAGCATGTAACGACAAATGGGGCCCGGTGTGCTTAAGCTGCATGAATACACGATTATTGTGAACTTCATTTTTTGAAATTGGAGCTGAAAACACGAAGCTGATTGAAAAGATGTGGGAGTTCAAAAATGTCCTTTTGTGGGATTTTTAAAATGTAATTCTCCAGTTTATTCTGCATTTGTTCCTGTACTTTTAGGACATATTTATAAGGGGAGTCGTGTTGCTCTTGCACCTTGCAACGTGATGCATGTGCAACGCAATCCCAAAAAGTGGTTTATGAAGCCACGCAAGGCCACCCTGCGTTGCCTCGAGTGGATTCATAAATCCAGAGTAACAGAACTCAGCACAAATTGCAGTATCATCCACTCAAGGTCTGAAACAAATGGATCACACCGTTTTGGATGCCTAGCACCAACACAGGCAATCTTGCACCATTTGCACCACCCTTGCACCATTATGGTCGATCTGTGAAGGCGTCACAATCCATGGGAAAAGCGTGTGAACACCCATGCAATGCCCATTGAACGCCTTCCCAAGGCAGAGTAAGGCAATGCAGCGATTTGCGCTACGTTGCATTAGCTCAGATTTTAGAGCCACTCAGGGCCACACAAAGTCGCCGTGCGTCGCTTCATAAATCTCACTTAAGGTTTGCATTGCGCATGTACCACGTTGCAAACGTGATGCAAACCAGGTCATATATATGCTCTTTAATATTTTATGTTCTTGCAACATTGTACTTTTACAAAGTATTTCATGATGTTGAATGAATAGGTATTTTTATGTTGTAAATTTTTACATGGCTGCAAACACAACTTAACAAATCTACATCTGAAAAAACTTGAATTCTAAAACTCATATTTGAAATTGAAGTGTTCATGGATGTATCTGAAGCAGGGATGCTTTGCGTGAAGTGCCGTGCTGTGATGGTTTTGCGCCCCCAGATCACAATTTGCCTGATAGTGTAACATGCCCATTACACCAGTCTAAAACAGCAGGGACATTTCCCTCATTCTAATTGACAAACAGCTGTGCTTTAATAGACGACAAAGCACAGCTCCAGCGATTTCTCCTCAGGCCACCCTAAGAACTGTGGAGTGCTTTTTCTCCAATTATAACAGTAATAATTAACTGCTATTACGTTCCTCGTCCAAAGCAAAATACTGGTTTTCTCAAATATTTAATTGTTCTCTTTCAAACAGTGTCTCAAATGGTGAAGTCATATAAATAACTTTTATGAAAATTGTTATTGAGTGTACTGGTGAAATCCTTGTTACCAATATCACTGGCTATCAATCGCTTACTAAAAACCTAAACCCCACTACCTGGGCCTTTGGCATACAACACTGCTATCCTTTAATGAACGGAACTAGCACGTACAGCGCTGTTAGTTGCAAAAAAATGTACACTTGGGTATACTTTAATCACAGTTAAACGCATGTTTGCCTGTGTAAGGAATGGGTTGCCTTTAACCTGAATCAAGAGAAAGCTTCAATAAAATTGCTAAATTAATAAATTGATGAATATATGAGAACCAAGCAAAATTTATGTCAAAGTTGAATGTAAGTTCGTCCATCAGCAATTGTTGCAATAAAAACTCTTTGTGGTACTAATGGGACATCCGGTACAAACAGAGAAATGATTAGTAGCATCCACTCATGGTCCGAAAGGAATGGATCCCACCACTCATTGTATGAGTCCCTGCTCTCTCAGTCACTCGATGAGTTGAATTCATGGCCTCGAGCACTCTACTTGAAGCCTCTCACAGTATGCCACAAATGTGTCACTTGGGTGTTTCCATTCAATCAGCAACCTCTGGCTATCCATCATACACTTCCGGTCTGCCAAGGAAGGGTGACAAACTTCTGTCAGTTCAAATGGCTCAACCTTATGGATCTCTTTCCCTCTGTCTTCACATTCAAAGCAGAATGTCTGGAGTTCTGGAAGTGCTGATACCATGACTCGTTCTTCGAATCCTACTAACTGGCTCCTGATATCTAACTCTTGTCTAGCCTCTTTAAAACCACCTCTTCCCTCACACAAAGTGCTCTGAAGTGGCCCATCATTATGAGGGAGCTCACATCAAAAATTGAATCACAGATAACATTACAGGTGAAGTCACATCAAATTGGCATCAAAGATGACATACCTGAAGGTGCACAAAGACACTGCACCGTGTAGTCCAGTGGTCTTAACTATTGGCCCTTTTTATTAGGATTTGTGAGGAGGCTTCGACCTTTGTTCTTTGAGAAGAAGAGAAGCAGAGCCAGAGAACGTTTTGGCTGAAGCCATCCAGCTCCAAGCACAGGGTCTGGTGCTCAGTCACATCATACACTGAGGAAGGGATACTGAGCTCCAATCCCTAATTTGGTATCTCAAAAAGTCAATGGATAAAGGGGCTGTTTTTTATTCAGACCCTCTACTCAATGCTTCTACTCCAAGGATTGCTGCACATGGATTTGGCTGTGTGTATGGACCCTGCACTTTACACCCTTTACTAAATGGCAGTTATTTATGGCCTTCAGAAGTGCTCTCTGGGCTTGGACATAGTCCAGTGCTCACATCATTTGGCCATATCGAGTGCTTTCTGGACGCTAGACTTGACCTTCATAATAGCCCTGTGGTCAGTCTGTTGTGTCATAGAGCCCAGTGATACCATCTTTCATAATAGCATATTCTGAGTGCTGGGTGTGATCTTCAGTCATTCTCTGTGCTCAGCCACCTTGCTAATTAGCAGCTTAAGCCGTGACATCAAATATATCATTGTGACACATTATGTCACTGCTCTTTATTGTTGCGTTTGGCGATATCATCTTTGGTGTCATGTGGGAAGTCATGGGCAATGTAAGGGGAGGAGTTATGGCTGTGGAGCTCACAAACACTAATGAAATGACATTGTTTAGATTCTGAATCTTAGCCATTGCATTCCATGAAGAATGTCTGTGGAATAATCTGAATAAACTGCCATGTTTTTTCAGTAAATTATTTTCTTTTTGTTATCTTGTCCCTTGGCCTCTTGCTACAGAAAGACCCAGCTGCACATGACTTATGGCCATGCATAGAGAGATCTAACAACATGACACAAGATGTAACTTTTCATCACACCCACTGGCCCATCCTTGCCCAATGATCTCTGCTCCCAGATTTAAACCATGCACTACAAGCACTAGGAACAGGGCAAGGCCTTTGCCCATTGCCTGTGCTCAATTTCTGTGGATCCAGAGCCTGCTGGAAATGACCTGAGATGAGTTCAAAGTGTTGTCATTGTCCATGCTTTAAAATCCATTCCCTATTCCACTGACACTGCCTTTGGTCTCTGGCTAATATAACAAATCAAATCAAATCAAATATATACTTTATTCAATTTTTCACATTAAAAATCATAAAAGTAACATAGTTAAAAAATACATTTAGGCATATATATACAAATAGTTCCATCTATACAGAGATCTCGATCCTATCAGTCTATAGGAAATAGAAGTAATAATGTATATTGACCAACTTCCTGTTTAGGCAGTTATACTTCTTTTTTCTCAATACACTTTTCAGAAATCCAGCCATAGCTCCCACACAGTAAACGTTTTCCAACTTTTGTAAGTAAAAAGCGGGACGACATTGCTTCCACCCCCTCTCTTCAGCACTGGTAAAATCCATCTTACTCTTTCACGGCAGTAAAATTTACAAAATAAAATCACATGTATTGTTGATTGGGTAGACATCTCATCGCATGGGCATTGACATAAATCTCTAGTCCAATCATTTACAATGGGGAAACTAACTAACCAATGAAAACTATCAAACCTAAATCTGGTAATGACATACCTGTTGTACCATTCTGTGCACCAGGCCAAACATGGTTGTATACTAGAAGTTGCCAGGGTTAGCTGGTGCTGAATCACAGTACTTTTCTTAATTTCCATTACAGCTCTTAAGGATTCTAAGTGCGACAGGCATAACAATTTAAAGTCCTTCCTGGAAATGGAGCTCATAGTATCAGGATGACTATAATAATCAAGTCTATCCAAATCTGTTAAAAATCTTCTAATATAATTCAACCAGGTGATCTTATTTGCATAGCATAGACTCATGGCGTCTCCAATGATTTCCCTATTCAACCCTGTATTCGTGGACGTCCAGACTCAATGCCATAATAGCAGGGATTGCATTTTAATCATGTCAGAAATATAGGGGATCCCCAATTCATTGTGGCAATTAAAAACTGAAGAGCTCTGCGGAACTGCTAAAATAAACCTTAAGAAAATATTTTCCACAATTTGTATTGGGGATACATCATGGTGACCCCAGACTCCTGCCCCATACATCGCGATACTTATACATTTAGCCTGGTAAATTTTAAGTAGGCCCAATTTTTTTGCAAAGTTAACCACGGCCCTAATTGACCTCTTGAAATGGAGAGTCTGACTTTTGACCGCCGGGTGCCAGGAGCCAGTGTGTTCCAATAAAACGCCTAAATAGGAGAATGTATCAGTTGCATCTATCTTGTCGTTCCCCAGTACCAAACTTTTACATTTGTTTTTCCCCTTCCCACATGTCATTACAAAGGTTTTCTTAATTTTAAGTTTTAACCCCCGAATATCCCTGAAACCAATATATGCAGCAAGAGCACTCTGTAGGCCCATCTTGGTCCTGGCCATAAGCACTGCGTCATCCGCATAGAGCAGGGACACAATCAACTTGTTTATAATGTGGAGGATCTCTTGTCCTGGCCACCAGTTCCTCCTCTAAGGTGTTAGTATATAAGGAGAACAAAAATGGGCCCAGGACGCAACCCTGCCTCACTCTCCACGGGGAACGGCGCAGTGCATTCGCCCTTCAATCCATACCTCACCTTAGCAGATGCTCCAGTATACATCTGTCTCAAAAATTGCACTAATAGTGGATCAACATTTAGATCTGAAAGGATTTCCTAGAGTCTATTATGTATAATGCTGTCAAATGCGGCCAAGAGGTCCACAAATGCCACATACAGTTTCCCCTCCTTGGCTTTTGTATACTTTCCCATTAAAATAGTAAAATTTAAAACCTGCTTGATTGTCCCTAACCCCTGTCTAAAACCATATTGTACCGTGCTTAAAATCTGATTGTCTTCTGCCCATATTTGTAATCTATTCAGAACAATCCTGCCTGCTACCTTAACTAGAGAATCTAAAAGGGAAATAGGTCGGAAGCAGGCAGGATTGTCACGTTCCCCTTTTTTTTAAATCGGAATAATCACCGATTCTGACAAGGACTTTATGAAGCCCTTTGCGCAGCAAGCCTCTAAAACCCGAGTCAACAGCGGGGCCCACAATGATGGGATGGATTTAAATAAATCCATCGGTACACCATCTGGCCCCGGGGCTTTACCTCCTTTGCTAGCATTATTTGCCGCTGTAACTTCATCCATTGTTATATGTAACTCAATAGGCGTAAAGCCTACCGCGCCTTCCTGTTCTATTTATTCCGCATCAGTAGATAATTCGTCAATCCCCTTGATACCGTATACATTCGAAAAAAGTCAATCCATACTTTTTCGTGAATTGCAACTTCAACCCTAGCCCAGTCATTATTAGAAAGAAATGGCCCATTAACTGTGTGCCAGAATAAAGTGCAATTCGTCCTCAATGATGCTTCATAGAGCGTGTCCCATGCCTGGTCTTTCAGTTCTTTTTTCCTATTTTTTCTGGCTAAATTATACGCCTTCCTACACCCATTAATTTCTTCTTGGTTTCTCTCTGTCTTATGTAATGTTTCTTTCAGTTGGGTATAGGCTTTCGTGCATTTTGAATCAAACCAGCCATTAATCCGAATCAGGGGTACCTTATTTTGGGCTCAAGGCCCTCAAGGTGTCATCGTAATCTATACTATCTTGCAAACATGCTACTATATCTTCATAAGCATTAACAACTATACGTTTATTGACCTCCTCAGGGTTTATCTTACCCCATTGCAGAGAGTACCCAGTTTGACAATCTAGTGCAATGTTTTGCATCCATGCTATAGTGTTATTTTTAAGATGATTAACTTGTTTCGGAATAACTAAATCAATAGTCAAGGGCAAATGGTTGCTCAAAACATTAGAATGGATTTTAAAACTATCAATCCATGATGCATAGCGATTGGGTACAATTATAAAATTAATTAATGATTCGAATGCCAATAAATGTATGAGTGAAATAGACAGGCGGGGACACAATATATTTGCAAAGCCCAGTTCGTGTAGAGCCATTAAGTCATTAAACTTCTTCCCCCTCTCAGAATGCACAAAATGTAACATAGGATCTTTTTCTTCCTCATGTACACCACACCGCCCACATTCAGCATGTGAACAAACACTAGCATTAAAATCACCACCCCAAAGAGTAATCATATTAACACCATTTGGGACCTTTGTTTTGCTTAATTCATCGCCGAGTGAATTTAAAATATCACCCATATGTCCCCTTTCAATTTTGTTATAGAAATTAACTACACACACTACTATATTTAAATTCAGATGGATGGCCACAATTTGATAATATATTGTTGTTTTTATCGTTTCGTTTTTTTTGACCCCTAACAAATTTGAAATGTATACACAGATCCCACCTTTATGTCTCCCATGTACTGACTGTTCAGCTGGCGTGTGAAAGGTCTTATAGCCATCTATATCAATTTTATCCAAAAGCCATGTCTCCTGGAAACACAGAATATCAAAACTGTATATAAAGTCAGTCCAGATGGGATTATTTACTTTTGATTGCAAGCCAGCAATATTCCAAAAAAGGGTCCTAATTCTCCCTGAGGCAGGTACATTTAGAGTGTCAACAACATAATCAATCTGAACCTGTCCAAGCATCTCAACCCCTTCTACAGCATTGTGTATACTTGCATCACCAATTTCTACTGCTGGGAGTTCCACTATCTCGTCCCTAGTAACCATTATTTCTCTTTGGGCTGAGTTAGGCTCCCCAGCAATGGTCGGTAATGTATTCTCCCGGGGATTACGATGTACACCACTATCTGCACAGATATTGTTGTCAACACTATCCTGGAGTCAATCGTTCTCGTCTAAAGACTGGAGGGGTCTAAATCTATTTGCCACCTCTACGTTGTTAAAGGAAGTGCATACCCCTATACTGATTTAGAGAGTTTGGCTGATAAATTAGGGCCAGAACCTTTATACCTTACTTCCGTGTCGATATTATTGTCACCTATTCTACGGAACACTTCTTGAACCAGAGATGACGACCCCAGAGAGAGGACTAGACAATCACCTTGGTAGGATTTTCTAGTCGTCCCCACCCATGGGACACGTCTAATCATCTTAAAAGCTGAAAACATCTCTGCTGCTAGCCCTGTTCTGGTCCCCAGGCAGTGGATTGTCCTATTCCTCAAAGTATGCCAAGTTTCCTTTTACCCCTCTAGAGACAGGGGAACATTTGCCAACATGACTGTATATGGTAACGCGGCAGGAGGTAGATTTAAAATATGGTGTTTTGGCAGATGTTCATAAGTAGTATTACATGATCCTATATTGGGGCACACCTCCCTTGATTACAAACCACCCTGTTGTTTTTCAACCCTGCCATTTCCTTTCTCTACAGGTTCTGACCCCTTAGCTAAACCTCTGGTAGACAAAATTTCGTTAGGCTTTCTATAGCCTACAGCTGTTTTTATCTTATCACCCCTATTCAACTCATCACCAGAAGGAATAAGGTTAACTGCAGCAATCTGGTTATGGGATTTAGATGCTTCACCAGCACTACCTTCTACTTTTTTTTATGGTTTTGCCTTCCGTTGTAAGACACCTATTTTGATTCACAACTATTGTTTCTAATCCCAATTCTATTTTAATTAATCTTGTCTCCATGGCCTCAATAGATTGTTTAATGTATTTAGTTAGGTCAGTTATTAGACTTAACATTCTATTATTTTCACTGATGGGGGGGTCCATTGATCTTACTTTTACTTCTTCTTGCCGCACCTTCGTCTTTATGATTAGGTTTGGTACCTTTTCCCTGTTTGCTACTAGCTGTAGATTTCGAACTATCAGGCTCAGAAGGATCCTGATGTATTAGTGACGGCAAGTGTCCTGGGATAGCCGTTGGATTGGGCTTACAGTGTCTTTTGAATGGGGAAAGTGGCCCTGCATCTTGGTCACTCATAGAAATCTCATCACTAATCACCTGTATGCAACTATATTGATGCTCAGCATCTGTGTTAGCTGTAGGTTATGATTCCCCTATACCCGTTTAATGTAAAGCGGTGGCTTTATTAGTTGTTAGGGAACCCTGTGGGTTCTTACTCAGGGATTCCTCTACCGTGGATATCTGCTTTTTCAATGCAAAAACCACTCCTGTAAGATAATTCAGAAGGGTCATGTTTGCTTGTTTTGATTTATTCCCTGGTTGCCCAGAGTTACTACTTTGCAATTTTCTCTTACCCATTTTAAATGTATCATACGGTTTCAATAAAGGCGAAAAATGTACCCATTGCTACACAGTGCCCAAAAGTACCTGTATCTATCAGACTACCAGGCAATTATATTATATACACCCCCTACATTTTGACAGCCCAACTGTAGGCCAAATCTGTTTCAGTGTCAGGTCTAGCCCCTCAGCGTTAACTAACAGGCAAATATGCAATGTCCAAATTGTTAATGAAACAGTGCTAAAACCAATACTAACGTCTAGTCATTACATAGGATATGAAGAAAAATGAGAACCAAGAGGCCAGGCCCAGCCTTCTCCAATCTCTGACGGGCTAAGACGGGCCTGTGTTGGCCCAGTCTCCGCCCGGGCCGAGACCGGGCACGCCCTGCGCGCGTCCTGCGCTGCGGGACCGCTGCCGAAGTTATGAAGCCCCTCCGGGGGCCGAGAATAAAGTGCATGTGCCTTTTGAGCCCAGGGACATGGGCAAAAGATCAGCGTCCTTGGTTTGCAGTCCCCCCCCCCGTCGCAGGACTGCCACCAAAGTTATGAAGCCCCTTCGGGGGCCGGGAATAAAGTGCAGGGTGCCTTTTGAGCCCAGGGACACGGGCAACAGATAAGAGTCCTTGGTTTGCGGTCACAATTCACATTCTACACTCAAAGGCCATGCACACAGAACTGCGTATACTATACCTGCTGGTTGTGGCCTTTGAACGTGTCTAATGGGCTGTGAGTTCAACATGTCACTTTCAGCCATGCTCTGACTCCAGTCCTCCTAATCCTGCCTTTACTGTCATATGGTAGTACACTGCTGGTTCACACATAAAACGAAGGTCCATCCCCCTACAATCAAAACAAAACTACTGCTGATACACTTATGCTCCTCAAAAATGTTTTTGTGTGAAGGCCATGGCCTTTTCCTCACCGATGCCCATTCTCTATATGTATGACCTACAGAACCCATTGTAGCCCTTCTAAACCATTGAATAGCAAGCTCTACAGGCACATCAGCACAACCATTAGCCGTTAGCACACCCTGCACAGAGCCACATTCCCCCAGAACCCATGTGCCAATACTCAATGCCCCCAGAACTGCCCATGGCATGGGCAGCAAGCCTTGGTTATAGCTTATTTCCTGAACATGGCCATAGCATGCCATCGTTGTTTTAAGAATTGTTCACAAACTTGGTGTACTTTTAAAAAATATTGGGGGGGGATGTAAAGAGGAGATATGGGGAGCACAACTATATGATGACAGTATCAAAACATAGTGCTACATGGTGTGGAAATGTCACCAAATAAAAAAAAGTTAAAAACCAAACATAAGATGGACATGAACCCTACAATTAAAAAAAGTATCATAATCACTAGTTGAAGGTCTTGGACCTTTTTGGCTAAAGTCCCTAAACTTTTTGCTTTCCCCCTAGACCTTTTTCCTGACATGGTATTGCCAACTTAGATGTTTTGTGCCTTTGCCACTGCTAAACAGTGTCAAAGTGTAAGTGCTCCCTGTATAAAGTGTGATGGTAATTGGTTTCCCATGATTGGTATGTTTGCCTCACTAGTAAAGTCCCTAGTAAAGTGCAGTATGTGTGCCAGGGCTGGTAATGCAAATGCTACTAGTGGGCCTGCAGCACTATTTGGGCCACCCACACAAGTAGCCTTAAAAAAGAACTCAGGCCTGCCATTGCAGTGCATGCGCGCAGTTTGTTAAACTTCCATGTTGTTCTGACAAGTGCACCCACTTGCCATACCTTACCCTGCCCTTTCTATGCACTTCAGACACCCCTATCGTAGGGGCAGGTTTCCCCCTGGGCAGGGTGCAGTGCATGTGGAAGGTAGGACATGTACTAAGGTGTGTACCATGTCCTGATAGTGAATTAATTTCCATTTTGTTTTTCACTGTTGAAAGGCCATCTTGCCCATAGGATAGAATGGGAACGTTGTGTAATATGTTTTCCGGCCTATCTTCCCACAGGCTTAAGATGGAAAGGTGAAATTTAGTATGCCTGAACTCACAATGTAATAACATATCTTGCTATGAAGGTGATTTTTGCGTTGTGTGTTTATAAGCCACTCTTTTAGAACTGGCTGGGTTTTTGTGCTCTAACATTTCTGTGTGTCTCTGCCTGGTTGTGAATTGACTGTCTGGATCTGAAAGCAATAGGATCTGGGGAATGTGAGGAGGTGAGATAGCAACAGGCTGACCTGCATCTGGAGTGTAGGGGGAGGAGTAGCCCCTAGAGGTGAAGAGGCTTGGGTTGCTTCTATAAAACAATTGTCCCATCTCCTGCTGAGTGATTGAGAATCCAGACCCCCACTAATCAAAGGAAGAATGTGTCACTGGCAGGGAGGCACCCAGAACTGGTTTGAACAGGGGTCAGTGCCCCCTGAACACAAAGACTTCAAAGTCATTGAGGGGTATAACTATGAGAGCTGAAGCCCCTGAACTTTGGAGAATGGCTTGATCAAGTGTGAACAAGACTGGAGCTACTTCGTGGTCAAGAGGACATTTCACAAGGAAGGAACAACTGAGGAGACTGAAGGATAGGACTGACCCTTGCAGTGTGTTCTGGGGCTGGCCTGCAGTTTGCTGTTTGAACCAAGGAAAGGCTAAAGGAACTTTGCTGTGTGCTGTGTCCCCCTGCTTGAACGGACTTTGCTGTGTGCTGTGTCCTGAAGTAACTTATCCCCAAGGGCCCGAGGTGAGCTGGCTCCCTGTTGCAGAAACGCAGGAACACAAATGTTTCCAGGAGAGTCTCAGCGGTACTGTGTGTGCATGCTTGTTGAAGCCTGATACCCTCATAAGGTGTGCCCTGTGATCATGGGCACTTGGAGTCCAAGCAAGGATCAGCAACGAGGTGTGCATGTGGTTTTTTGCAACCTGAACTCCTTTGTGAGGACTGCCAGTTATTTTTTGCACCGGAATCCAAGTGAGTCTCATCGACGCTGTGTGCGTGTGCGTTGTGCACTGTGAGACCTTCATGACGGTTTGCCTTATTATTAGGTGCACCGGAGTTAAAGTGAGTCTCAGAGATGCTGTGCACATGATCTTTGTGCAGCCTGAGACCTTTGTGTGGAGTGCCTGGTGATCGTGCACTCGAAGCTCAAGGAAGTCTCAGCGACGCTGTGTGTGTGTATGCCCTGTGGCTGCCTGAGAGCTTCGTAACTGTAGCAGCCCAGACCTGCATCCCCGGAGGAGCTGAACAGTTGCCAATTCACAAAGATTGCATTGGAGGCCCAGCTGCTGGACGAGGAGAGGAGAGTGAGTTTGCACCCCGAGTAACATTTGTGTACTCCTGGGGCGGGGTTCGGGCTTGGAGGGAGATGCTCTTGGCCTCTCTCTCATTCTGGCAGCGCAAGCCTCTGCTTTGGCTCATATCGCGGCCCTTATTGCCAAGGGAGTGGCAGTACAGGGGCCGGAGTGTGGTGTTGCACTTTTTTAATTACACCGTACCCGTGTTGGGGGCAACTTTTGAGAGGCTGACTGCAAGTCAGAAGGAGAGGCGGAGAGACGCCTAAGGCACAGTGATCGGTGCCTGAGTGTACTAAGCATTATTCCATTTCTGCATAACGGAGTACCTGACTGTCGTATTACACATTGCATCATTTCTACATAACGGAGTACCTGATTAGAGTATTACGCATTGCATTATTCCTGCATAACAAACTACCTGATTGTTGTATGACGCATTGCATTGTTTCTGCATAACGAACTACCTGATTAGCGTACTACACATTGCCTTATTTCTACATAACAACGTACCTGGTGGTTGTATTACGCATTGCATTATTTTTACCTTGCAAATTGCCTGATTGTTGCATTACGCATTGCATTCTCCTTACATTGCTGAGTGTCTGATTGCTGCGTTACGCCTTACAGTATTTTTACATTGCTAAAGGGCCTGTTTCTAGCATTACAAACTTTATAACATGATATTAGGATTACAGGAGAATGTTTAGAAGTGCTCTTTAATACCGTCAGAACTTACAAGGGCTGGCTGGCCAAACAACGGGCCAGGAGAAATAGTACACAAACTCATATGTTGGATTTATATTGTGTGGTCTTATCGTATATCTTTTTATATAAGTTTATACTTGTTTTTATAAAACTTGTGTGGAGTCCATTTGTTATGTCATCATTGGGTTGTTGTGAGCGTGGTTGCAAATACTTTACACATTTATCTTGAAGATAAGCCTGGTTGCTCGTGCCAAGCTACCGAGGGGGTGAGTGGGGCTATCTCAGAATGTGACCTTCCTTTCCCTGACGTGGAACTGCGGGTCCCTATTTGGCATAAGTTACCTACCTCAGTCTAACACTAGTCATTAATAAAAACGCAATGATCACAATCACTGGTAGTTCCGAAAAAATAAGGATTGCAAAAAGTAGACTTTCTCAAAAAAAAATCACAATCAGGTCTGCTCAGCGAACCAAAGCAGTGGGAAATCGCCTAAAACATGTTGGACTCACTCTATATTGAGATTCCCAGAGTTTTGTAAGACAGTCATTTTATGCTACGGTGCTGTTAAAGAAATTGTGATCATTTTAGGTCTGCCAATGACTCACACACTTGCACTAATAGCAATCCTCTCATAATATGTAGGGGAAGCTCATGAAATAATATTGAACCACTGTATGCCTATGAAATTATTTGCTGCCCACTGAAGGATCGTGCATTGCTTGTACCTGCCTTTCTTGCATTTGACTGGCCCTCTAGTGCAGCGTCTACTACTCCTGCCACCTATCAGAAAAATAGGAATTGAGAGGTCCTCCCTAATCCCTCAAGCCAGTGCAGTCATTAAGGTTGTCAATATAAACATTTTGCACACCTGATAAGTCTCCTCAAACAAACACTCATTCGATTTATCTGACAAGATGCCTTGCAATGTCGCAGTAATGCAATGTGACTATAATATTTCAATATCAAGCTACAAGTGGGTGCCTTAATTTTCTGAGCTATGACCATATTGCACCGGCTCTGAAAATACCCCACCATCTCCCATTGGATTTAAGATCAAATTCAACAAGGCTGCATACCTTCAAATGTTGCTGCTCTCAGGATTATTCAACATCCTTACATCTGACCCCTCTAATGCCTCTTTATTTGGCAGAAGCATTCTAGTCACACTTCGGTACAGCAGGGATCTAAACATTTGAATTTCCTAGACCCCAACCTCAGCGTTGATAAATACTACCCCAATTGAGGAAACTCAGTAACACTGAACTCGTTTTAACACTGACATTTATTTGAAGAGATTACAAGTCAGTGATAGAGAAATGTCAGACACGACCTCTCACCTCAGCCTACCAGACTTGCACAGTTGTTGCTTATATTGTTTCCTGTTTTTCTTTAGTGTCTTTTTGCTTTGACATTATTTTAAGTTGACACAGAATACTTTATAAAATATCTAAATATGCCTACATATCAGTAGTGGCTGGTGCATTTTTAAAAGTGGTAGGCAGAACGCTTTGAGTTGAATATAAAGTATGAGAAAGCTTGATTCCAATCACCACTCTCTTTACACTCACACAGATACATCACTGTCCTCACACTCTCACAGGCACACTACTCAACCTGCAGTCATGCAGACATAACATTCACCTTGTACCCAAAGCACGATATTATGTGTGAAATGTTTGGAGAGATATGTGCAAAGTGCATGCTTGTCTAAACAGTTGCTTTAGCATAGAACATACAATGTAAATAACATAAGGTACAATTCAATAGGCTTGCTTATCTTATGCAGAAGAACAATCTTTAAGGAGAAAACCATTGTTATGAAATTAGTAAAATGATTTGGCATCATTTTATGGGCATGTATATTGATTTTAACGTCATAACCTAGAAAGAAATAAGTAAGAAAATGAAAGAGACAAGAATATTCTGTAATAGAACACATAAGTCAATCACTCACATACTATAACAGCAATCAATGTCGGCATCACCATATAAAAAAAAAAGAAATTCTGAACTGAAGAAGATGATTCCAAATGTCTGTACTGGGAAGTTCCACATAGAAGGGGAAATCTTATCACTACTCCAAATGTAAGCATGATTCACACCAAAAGATCACTCTCTGGTAGCTTGCCACAGAGCAGTCAGGCTTATCTAAAGAAGAAATGTTTAAAGCATTTCTGCAACACACACACATACTGTAACATAATTCAAACACCACAAAAAATCTCAGCACATATTAATAGACAATAGGTTTATGAGCAGAACAAGACCAAAAGGACCAAACTTCAACAAGTAGAGCCGGAATTATACATTTTTAAAGATTAAATAAATAAATAGTGCTTAGAATCAAATAGAGCTTAGGTGTTACGTGAGGTGGTGCTGGACCAGGATTAATCCAAAGTTGAGGCCGACTGCAATGTTGGGCAGGCCATCTACAGGACTCACACAGGTCCTGCTGAAAAAGTAACTTGGATGGAACAACCGTCGATGTCAAAGGCTTGATGCATCGGTTCCTAACTGCACAGGCAATGAAGGTGGTTGGTGAACCCCTTTCCAATGCAGATACTATGTCGTAGTCGAGCCACGAAGTCCGTCGTCTTTGAGCTGCACAGTCCATCGAAGTAATGTTGTTGATCACCTCCTGCACCGGCATCGAAGGCCAATGAGTCAGTTGTGATTGGTGCAACGTTATCAATGCTCAATTTTGAATGGTTCTGGATAGCATAAGTCACCTTTCAAGGGCCCATGAATGGATTGGCACCACATAGCAGGGCAGGACTCACAGGTGGCAGAGTTCAGGTGCTGTTGCAGAGTATTTGGAAGCATTTGATGCCCCTGAGACTTCAGAATAGAGAGCAATCCAGCAAACCCTTGTAGTCACCCTGGATTAAAATGTGATGGGTCCAGTCCTTGTACCCAGCAAGGCAGAGATTAACAGGCAGCAGGGCAGCACAGCAAAGCAAAAAATCAGTTCTTACAGAGTAGCAGGCAAGCAGAGTGGCAATCCTTATAGCACAGCAGTCTTCACTCCTGGCAGAGTTCTTCACAGGTCCAGTAGTGTACTCTCTTAGTAGAGTCAAAGGCCTAGTCTTTATACTCATTTGTGCCTTTATAGTGGAGGTGACTTCAAAACAGTCCCTTAAAGTGCACAGGCCCCCCTTTCTTCCCAGCCCTGGGGCCAGACTATCAGTAGGGTGATATCATCCCTTTGTCCGGGAACCAGGATAATGCCTATTCATGTGTGTCAGATCCCCCTCTCTCTTCCTGCTGTGGAAGAGCTATCAGAATGCAGATGAATGCAGATCAGTAATCTGTCACACCCACCCTTCCTGTATTTGTGGCTGTCTAGACGGAATGCATAATGTGCAACATTACTGTTTAAGAAGTGGCATTTCTAAAACAGTAAAGTTAAATCCAACTTTAATAGTAAAGAAGATTTATCATTACCATTCCAAAGACATTAAACGTGACGCACCTACTCCTTTTTAATCAGGAATTACAGCTTAAAAGTGTATTAAGGAATTGGAAATGCTAGCCTATAAGAGGAGTAGGCCTCGTAGTGAAAAAAGAATTTAAGTGTTTGTCACTACCAAGACATATAAAACATATAAAACATATAAAACTTAAAAGTGTACGTCCTACCTTTCATTTACACAGTACCCTGATCATAGGCCTACACATGGCCTACTTTAGGAGTGACATGTGTAATAAAAGAGGAGTTTAAAGCTTGGCAAGTGACTTTAAATACAAAGTGGCAGTACACTGCCTACAAAGGCCTTGCAATGGCAGCCCTGGGACCGGTTTGAAAGGCTTTTTGTGTGGGTGGTACAACCAGTGCTTCAGGCCCACTAGCAGCCATTGGATTATAGGCCTTGGGTTTATGGCATACCACTTTACAAGGGAGTTATAAGTAAGCTAAATATGCCAATTGTGTATACAAAAATATTACCATGTTTAGGGGAGAAGCACATGCACTTCAGCACTGTTATCAGTGATAAAGGGCTCAATGTCTTAAGGCCAACAAAATAATACAGCAAAAAGAGGAGGTAAGCAGGCAAAAAGTGTGGGGTAAAACCACCCTAAGGATCACAGGTCTAACACATCACAGCTGAAAGTGGGGAGATCTACCCAACCTTTAGGCAGTTTTCATCACTCAGGTGGAAGAACCTGGATAGATCATCAGTATTGGCGTGGTCTACCCCAGTGTTTTGTGTTCCACTCCGAAGTCCATAACATGTAGGGAAATGGACCACCTCTTTTTTTTAAAGAATATTTTATATTGAGCAGGTATAAACAACATGTTATAAAAAAGGAATAATTCATACCATAGATTGGAATAAATATACATCAAACATGCTTTAAAAATCCTGAAAGTGGTAGTGTGTTGTGCTTACACAATACAAATAGTTAACAATGGGACATCAAAGTTGTACTTGAAGTAATACAAGAAAGTGCTGGTGCATATGTTTCCAAAAGCCAGGTCAAGAAATTTGTGCAACTGTAAACATTTATTAATGCTGCCGTTTTGATATAGAAATTGTCTCATTTAATTGTGCTTTAATTCATAGAAAATAAAGAGAGACTACAGGCGCTGATGTATTCATAAATAATATGGTCCATTGTACCCTTTAGCTCTTTGCCCACAACCCAAAAATCTTGAAAGATTTTACGCTACAGCCAAGTTCAAATTATTCCAAAGTGCTGCCTGATAGCTGTATTCCTCCTAGCACTGACTGCTGTCTTTGCATATGCTTCTTCAAACTTTTTAGTCCTGAACATTTTAGTTGACCACCTCTGGAGTGGTGGTACCAACTGTGTTCTCCAATTTTGCAATTTTGAGGAGCGAGCTATCGTAAATGAAATTGAGATAAAGTACTGTCCATATTTACTTAACTCATCAGTCTCTTTATAAGTCCCAAACAGCACTAAACTTGCCTCTGCTCAAATCCTTGACTGCAGACTTCATTTTATGCAGTGCTTGGGGCATATAACATGTCATGCAGTGGCACAGAAATGTCATCCTTTTATAGTTTGCTGCTTTTAAGTAATTATGCCCAATCCAGCAATTAACTGCCAATCTTCTTTGGACAATCTACATCATGTTTTGTCAAAACCTTTTTCCCCTTAAAATCAGCAGTCACCTCCTGGGCCAGTTGATTGCAGGGCAGCCTGAACCAATTACCTGTTCTTATAAGTTTACTCCTGACTAAAGCACTCCAGGCTGGATGTTCTTTTAAAATTGTTATTTGTACTTTAGTATTTAAAAAGTGAATGATCTGTCCATACCTCAAGAAAAGATGACTACACTGTCCCTCATACCACAGTAAGATCTCTTCCCATTTATAGATACCCCTTACTACAAAACTGCTCAGCTCCTTAAATCATTTAGTGGTCCACAATCCTACCACTGCCCGAGATACAAGTTACACTCCTGCAGTGTAAGAACGCTATAGCCAGCTGACATCAGGTGAGTTCTCAATAGGAGATCCTTCCTGCAACAAATCTTCTGAATGGACTTATATTACTTTCTGAGGAGATTTCACCATTTAAATAACAGCTGGGAGATTTATTGCAGATTCCTAGACCGTCTGTTTCAACAAATAATGGGGAGCGCTAGACCTTCTAGGGTCTTATAGAGTTGTAAAATTGAATACTTTACCCCGGGGGCTTTCTGATTCCATACAAAACATCTCACAAGAGAGTCCAGTTCCTGAAAATGAGAACTATTAACTCTTATAGGTACATTATTAAAAAGAAAAAGAAATGGTGGTAAGATAGGCATCTTAATTAGAGAGACCCTTCCTATCAAAGTTAATGGAAGAACCAACCATTTTCCTAATCGCACTAGTGCTTTTTTTAGCATTGTTGCAAAGATTAGTTGAAACAGCTGATAATAGGCTTTTGCCACAAATATTCCAAAGTATCGAATAGGTCGCTGTGAGCTTACTTGTTGCTGTTGGCTAGATGTAAGATCCTCCACTGAAGCATTAGATAGAAGCATGTCTATTTACTCTCAATAATCTTATACCCCCCTATATTAGTAAATACTTTAATCAAGTTGATTGCACTTTGTACATTAATCTTATCTGGTTTGAAATACAGGACAATATCATATACAAATAGCTTTATTTTGGGCATGCCTACAATGGGTGGATTTATTTCCTCTGTACAGCGAATCTTTACAGCATGTGGCTCAGTAAAAAGAGCAACTAAAATAGGAAAGAGGGTGCAGCCCTGTCGAGTCCCTCTTTTAATTTTAAGCGAGACCCTAACTTTAAAATGAATAGCTATTTTGGCCTCTGCCCCTTGATATATTTTCCTAATCATTGTTGTAAACTGCAATGGGAATCCAAAATCGACCCAAACTGTTAACACGGCATTCCAATTAACTACATGTAATGCCCTCTTGGCCTCTAGCATTATTATTGCTGCTGCATTTTGATTGCACTGCAAATAATTCACTGCCTGAAATAAAAAGTTAGTATTTAACACCATTAATATATTAGCAACAAATCCGCTCTGGTCCTTGTGTATTATGAGTTAAGCCGTTGGGCTAATCCGGGCTGCCCAGACCTTTGTCAGCATTTGTAATCTGAATTAAGGAAACGTATTGGCTGGTATCAGCTGGCTTCCATTGGGCATTTGTCCTTCTTCGAAAAACAAACTATTGTGGACTCTTTGAAAGTAGAGGGAATTTCTTCTTCTTCCAATATCCCATTGAATGACTCTACTAAGAAAGGTACTAGTTCCTTTGCAAACGTTTTATAAAAATCTGAAGGGAATGTTGTGGGGATTCTGCACATACACAGGACTATACACAGGAACACAGGACCTCATTGTATATAGGCCGAACCTTCCTACCAACTTAGTACCCAAAATCCCCAAACCGACTAGCTATAGTTTCTCATTTGTTCTCTTACATAATCACAAAGCGCCAAATGATTAGACAACCCAGAACACAACACTACCGACTCTCTCAGGAATCACGGTAACAAAACACACACTTTCGCTCACCCACTCATACTTGTCCAAAATAAGCATTGTCAGAGTCACAGTTATAGTTCAAAATGTTTATTTTAACTATTGTGCTCTATAATGCCGTATACGAGCCACTACCAGCAGCGAAATGCACAAACCTAAAACAGTTAGCATTGTTACAATTCCATAGAATATAAAGGGGGATGTCATCATACACAGACAGTGGAAAAAAGTACTATAAGGCCCAACCACCCTACCCTTGGTAAGGTGAAGTTTATTATATAAAGGAAGATCTCTGGGTTTTGTCAGCAGACCCCATACCTCAGTGCCTAGATGGAAGTTTTACATTATAGGAACAGCATAACTCTTCTCCCTGGAAAGGTCCCTCTCCAAGTGTGTGTATTGTTCAACATGCATCCCCGTAATATCAAAACACGAGTTTCCAGCAGCGCAGCTCTGTTAGCATGTTTTGTCTAGGTGCTAGGGACTGACCAGAACAGAATACAAGGGGCATTGTTTGTTGACCTTTCACATCACTTTCAGACTAAACTCCAGGAACAGGCAGAGAAAACAGAAAGCAGACAGTTCTCATGTGAAAGAAACAAACAGAGTCTTGCAAAATAAAGTCATGTAGTATCGTGCACAAAAGCAGCATCATGGCAGCAGAGCTTCAGCTAACTTAGCAATGTCAGCAATGACCCTACTGGCCATATAACAGGAAACCATCATTCCTGCAGTCCTTTGCATTTGCCATTTTTTGAAGAGCTTCTTCCACCTCAGTCCTCAGAGAACGTTACCTCTGCCACAATTGAATCGTATCCTGATGGATTCTTGACAATGGAGGGCAGGTCAATAGAGCCATAATATTGCTCAATATTGGAAGCTGTAGTTGGATAATTATTTATATATTCTATTGTAGAGCTGCAAGAGAACCTGTGCAAAAGGAACAAATGATGGACGGAAAGCTGAACAATGCAAACATTCACCCCCAGTCACAAAGATCTGGGTTAAATCAATTATTCTTTTGCTCACCGCGCCGCCCCAGTTTGGACCCAGTCATATGCAAATCAGTCTTTACCCTGTTCCTCATGGGAACAGTCCAGCTGGAACTGCTAAGCCAGGTCCTTCCTGGACGAGAAACAAGCATCATGGGAGAGGTTTCATGGCATCACCCCTCATCAGCCAGGCTAGCTTGAATCCAGTTACAACAAACAAATGATGGACGGAATGCTGACAATGCAGACATTCTCCCCCAGTCAAGAGATCTGGGTTAAATCCATCGTTCTTTTGCCCACTACACCACCCCAGTTTAGACATGGCCATATGCAAATCAGTCTTGACCCTGTGCCTCATGGGAACAGTCCAGCCCGAACTGCCAAGCCATGTCTTCCCTGGACCGGAATCAAGCATCCTAGGACCGGTTTCTGGCTATCAGCCATCATCAGCCAGGATAGCTTGACTCCAGTGGCGTAGTGAGCACGGGTCCCACGTCTGGGAATACCCATCCCACTTAGGGCGAAAAGCGTTACAACAAACAAATGATGGACGGAATGCTGACAATGCTCTCCATGCCACTGGAATCAAGCTATCCTGGCTGACGAGGGCTGAAAGCCCGAAACCGGTCCTAGGATGCTTGTTTCCAGTCCAGGGAGTACCTGGCTTGGCAGTTCGGGCTGGACTGTTCCCATGGGGCACAGGGTCAAGACTGATTTGCATATGGCTGGGTTCAAACTGGAATGGCATGGTGAGCAAAAAAACGATGGATTTAGGCCCAGATCTCTGTACTGGGGTGAATGTATGACATTGTTCTGCATTCTGTCCATCAATTGTTATTTTTGCATTTGTCACCCCGAGTGGGAAGGGTATGCTCAGACGTGAGTCCCTTGCTCTCCATGCCACTGGAATCAAGCTATCCTGGCTGACGAGGGCTGAAAGCCCGAAACCGGTCCTAGGATGCTTGTTTCCAGTCCAGGGAGGACCTGGCTTGGCAGTTCGGGCTGGACTGTTCCCATGGGGCACAGGGTCAAGACTGATTTGCATATGGCTGGGTTCAAACTGGAATGGCATGGTGAGCAAAAAAACGATGGATTTAGGCCCAGATCTCTGTACTGGGGTGAATGTATGACATTGTTCTGCATTCTGTCCATCAATTGTTATTTTTGCATTTGTCACCCCGAGTGGGAAGGGTATGCTCAGACGTGAGTCCCTTGCTCTCCATGCCACTGGAATCAAGCTATCCTGGCTGACGAGGGCTGAAAGCCCGAAACCGGTCCTAGGATGCTTGTTTCCAGTCCAGGGAGGACCTGGCTTGGCAGTTCGGGCTGGACTGTTCCCATGGGGCACAGGGTCAAGACTGATTTGCATATGGCTGGGTTCAAACTGGAATGGCATGGTGGGCAAAAAAACGATGGATTTAGGCCCAGATCTCTGCACTGGGGTGAATGCATGACATTGTTCTGCATTCTGTCCATCAATTGTTATTTTTGCATCAGCTTGAATCCAGTGGCGCAGTGAGCACGGGACCCACGTCTGGGCATACCCTTCCCACTTAGGGGGACAAAAGCAAAAGGAACAAATGATGGACAGAATGCTGAACAATGCAAACATTTACCCCCAATCACAAAGGAATAGAGCATGTTACATTGCATGCTATAATATCGCGTTCTATTACAACACGGTAGATACAACGACCGCGTTGTTAGAACGTGATAACTTTAGATCGCAAGTCATTAGATCGACTTGCTATAGGGCGCGCGCTTGACTTAGGAATAGTATAATTCATTATTCCAACTCCAGACTGAGCAACAGTAGGGAAGCTGTTGGAATAGTAAATTATACTATTCCTTAGGTTAGGGTGCCTCCTACAGCAAGTCGATCTAATGACTTACAATGTAAAGGCATCTCGTTCTAACAATGCGGTAGTTGTAACAACCGATTTGTAATAGTAACACGATGTAATGGCAGCATTGTAAATGCTGTTTCCAATCACAAAGATCGGAGATAATCCATTGTTCTTATGCTCACCACACCACCACAGTTTGGACCCCACCAAATGCAAATCAGACTTGACCATTTTCCTCGTGGGAAGAGTACGGCCTGAACTGCCAAGCCTGGTCTCCCATGGACTGGACACAAGCATCCTGGGATCGTTTTCAGGGCATCACCCCTCATCTGCCAGGGTAGCTTGAATCCGGTGGCGCAGTGAGCACAGGACCCGCGTCTTGGCATACCCTTCCCACTTAGGGCAATAAAAGGAACAATTGATGGACAAAATGCTAAACAATACAAACATTCACCCACAGTCAAGAGATCTGGGATAAACCCAGTGTTCTTTTGCTCACCACGCCACCCCAGTTTGGACCTAGCCACATGCAAATCAGTCTTGACTCTGTTCCTCATGGGAACAGTCCAGCCTGAACTGCCAAGCCAGGTCCTCCCTGGACCAGGAACAAGCATCCTGGGACTGGTTTCGGGGCATCACCCCTCATCAGCCACGTGTGGGTATACCCTTCCCACTTAGGGCAACAAAAGCAAAAGGAACAAATTATGCCACAACAAGAAAACGTGTGACATTGCCCCTTCCTGAGAGACTAAGGAATTGGCCTCTGGGTTCTCACTATGCCAAATTATCTTGTTTAATTCGAGTGGCCCAGGCAAGAAGTTTTCCAATTCGTTGACTCTCTTCATACATTTGTTGTTGAAATGCCCTTGAGCTTCATATTTCCCCAATACAAAAAAGGCCCAAAGAGTTTGCTTGGTCCTTTCCAACTTTTTTTAGAGAGATCGAGACCCCCTACCTCAATACAGCAGGTCTCTCTGGCTATATTTATTGCCAATTGTAAATCCTTTATTGTTAACTCCTGCTGTTTATTCTGACTACCCTTATATGAGATAATATACCCTCCTGCTATGGTGTACCATACTACAAAGCCTAATGCCAAAGAGCAATTCAGCCCCAAAAACTCCTTTATAGAACCTTTCATATTTGACACCTACTTATGATTTGTTAGTAGGGTCTTCTCTAACTGCCATCTGGACCTCTCCTTAATACCAGAATCTTGCTCAATAATAATTAAGATTGGTGAGTCTGATAAAGCATTGTCTCAGATATCAGAGCCCCCCCCTCTTAAGCACCTGAGACACTATAAAAAAGTTCAATCATGAACGTGATTTAAAACGCTGGGAGCTGCAAGTGTATTGAGCTTATCCAGCATGGCTCTCCCACCATGGATCTATTAACTGGAAGTCAGACTCTATAAAAGTAAAGATTTTCTTTGTTTTCAGATTTTTAAAGTGGTGCGGCGTATTGCTAGCGACGAAGAGAGTGAGCCCAACATTTGTAAGTGGGGTTTGGGGCGGGGTTCTTGCATGCTCTTCACAATGTGAAAGTGTATTTCTGTAACATGTAGAAGCTTTGACATTATCACGGCACACAATAGCACTGCTCTGAGATGCATTAATTAATTTTGCTTAAACATTAACTTATAATCATTCTGCCCCTGCCCCCACCCTGGTGACAGTGACATTAGAGCACTAAGAGGCAAGGCAGTTGTGATGTGCACTCTGTATCTGAGCTAGATTCCATTAGCTAGAGCAACATTGCAGCAAATTAAATAAAACACACCATGTTTCTGTGTAGTTTGCATTTTAAACATGGAATATGCTAACGGGAAAAGGAAGATCAGTGAAATAAAATATTTAGTGTTTTAAACTTACCTTGCTGGCTGTTTGGAGGCTCTGTCCCAGTCTGCCCTGCTGGTTGGTGAGATAAGGCCACAGTTGGGATGCTGCCCGTAGATGTCCGATTCTATTAAAGGACCGGAAGCTTCGGATTATACTTTCTCTTTCTATTTATTGCCACTCACAGCAGCCAAAGAAAACGTTTTATTATGTAAATAAACTACATTTCCCATGATGCATATTTTGCACATCACATCCTGAAAGACCCTATAAGAGCCACCATAACCGGAAATCCTCCTCTTTCTTTGCTGCTCACACAGGAAGTTACGTGCCAAAAAGTTTACTCATGATTACTGTGCTTGATTGCATATTTAAAGGCATTTTAATGATTTGAAAAAGGTTTTTATATATGCCGCTTATGTATGCTGTTATTTTAGGTCATTTACTTGTTGCACGCAACACACTGCTGCTTTCAATTGTTCGACTTTGATGTGCGCGGCTCGCGCTGCAGTGTTAATCCCTTAATCAAGTGCATATATTACGCTGTGCTTCTAGCGCGTTAGCGCTCACCTGATTCCCCGCGAAGCAGCGGATGTTCCCTTTCATGTGGGCAGCCCAGTCGGGCAGTTTAAAGGTCTAATGAATTCAGCGCTGCAATCGGCAGCATATAATTTCATGTGATTGGCCCTCATTGCCGGCGCGTCTTTGAGAGCCTTTTTCACGTGATCCCTCATGCGTAGCCCATTTGGACAAGTTTTTAGTAGGATTGGGCTACGCACAATGTTTCTCGCCCGTGAACTGCTCTGGAGCTCACTTGCTTGGAGTTTCTTTGGAGGAGAGATCCTATTTACACCTATGATGGCTTTAAAAAATCTCAGGCCTTGGAGTGTGCACAGGCTCCTTAAATTCTTTGATCTCTTGGCTCTCCATATGCCCTGTGGGCTGCAAGAACTTTATACAGCTGTTAGCTGAAGAGCTAGGCATTTGTTTGGTGTGCTTTGAGTTGGCTCCCCCTTTACTCCTCTTCTGTCCAGCAGTTAGGTTCTACCCTGCAATGGAGGACTGGGTCAGCTGTGAGGATGATAACCTATATGAAGAAGAAGTGTCTACCTCTCCCTTGGAAGTTAATATTGTGGAGGCTCTGGATGCTACTGTCCAAGAGTCCGTGAATTAGGCCGTGGAGAAGGCAGTCCCCGGGACTGTGCAGCAAGCATTGGCTGCTGCTTTGACGCCGATAACTAAACAACTGGAGCGTTTTGCTAAACATCACGGCTTTGCTACCCCTGCTACACCGGCTAAGGATACCACGGGCAGTGGGCCCCAGGCTGCATCTTGGCCCATGCTGACGCTCTCTCTTCATTGCCCCCTTCTTGTAAGGCCAAGTCTCCAGACACTGATACGGACACGGAAACTGATACCACAGGGACTGACACCCCTGATGAGGCTCCCCTGAAGAAGAAGGCAAGGAAGACAAAACACGTGGAGCAAGACCTATCCCGAACTATGACTACCCCCTTCACTTTCAATCCTGCCGACATAGTCCATCCTAGGTCTTCAGACTGGGCTCCAGCGCCGGAAGTTGCGGCATATGTGCATGATAATCTCCGAAGGAACTTTGATATGGAGGTGCGTAATAGATTACGCTCTGAATGCCCAGGGCCAGACATTGCGGACAAGGTAGCTGAAACCCCAGATATCGACGCAAGCTTACTCACCTTCCTCAAGAAGTTCGCGAAGGACCTCAAGCAGGGTATTTATAGGGCCTGGCGAGGGTGTAAGGACAAGCTCCTGGACGTGGCCGGCCCTCTTGCTAAGATCCTATAAATGGCCTTGCAGGCGCAAGAGTCGGGCACTGCAGTGGATCCGGACGTATTGGCAGGATGGACCCAGCGTGCCATATGCCTCTTAGGTAACATGAATTGTGCTCTATCTACCGAACGGCGAAAGTCACATCTCATGTGGATGGACTCGCACCTCACAGAATTGACGGCAGCGGAAACAGGGCCCCTAGCAGGAGGAAACCTGTTCGTAGAGCGCTGCCGCTTTGTTAAGGATGTCTCCAAGTACGTGGGCACCTTCACAATGCTAGATAAGGCTCAGTCTGGCATTAAACGAGTCTTTCAAGCTGGCCAGGTCGGGGGAGGCCGAGGACGCTCACCAGGCCCTCAGTTCTCCTAAGGTCCTCAATGAGGAGACTATGGAAGGGGCCGTGGAGAGTGGGATTCCACTCACGGAGGAACCTTCTACCCCACCAGACAATGCTTCAACCAGAGGCGTTTCCACAGAGGTGGACACCGAGGGGGCTTCCAAGCCCCAGACTCAGCAGGTAAGTGCTCCTGACAACGTTCTAATTCTGTTGGGGGGGTCGCACTCAGTTTTTCTATCTCAATTGGGTTCAAATCTCTCAGGATTCATGAATATTGCAGACAATTCAGGGGTTCCATTTAGATTTCTATCAGACTCCTTATCAGGTCAAACCGCCCAGTCAGCTTTCTTTTTCAAAACTAGAATGCGATTTTATCGATTCCAAGCTAGACGAATTGCTGCGGAAACACGCAATAGCGCGGTGCAACGAGGGCCCTCGCAGTGTTTGCAGCAATATTTTCTTAGTTCAGAAGAAGGGCGGAGGTCACAGGTTAGTTTTGAATTTGAAGGAGTTCAATCAGTTTATGACTAACAAGCACTTCAAGATGGAGGGCATCTATCTTTTGGCGGATCTTCTCAAAAAAGTGGACTGGATGGTCCAGCTGGACCTGAAGGACGCGTATTTGTCAATACCTATCTTTCCTCCTCACCGCAGTTTCCTTCAATTCCAATGGCGGAACCAGTGGTTCGAGTACTTGGTCCTTCCTTTCGGGCTCTCCTCAGCACCATGGTGCTTCACCAAGTTGATGAAACTGGTGATAGCTCACCTACGAGAGTAGGGTATTCGCATGATAGTTTACCTAGACGACATACTCATCATGGCGCAATCTCCATCACTAGCCGTTCAGCATTTACAACTGACCATAGCTACTCTGCAGAACCTAGGGATCGTTATCAACAAACCCAAATCAGTTCTTGTTCCCTCGCAAACTCTGGATTTCTAGGGTCATAGATTCTCGGAAGAGGCAGTTGAGTCTTCCCCGCTCCAAACTCAAACTCATCAGCAAAGAGCTCACCGCGCTGTTATCCAAACAGACAGTCTCACTCAGAGTGATTGCCAGGATCGTGGGTCTTCTGGCCTCCTCCATACAAGCAATCTTTCTGGGTCCTCTTCATTATTGGGCCCTTCAGAGGTTAAAAATACATCATCTCCCAAAAGGTATTTCTTACACGGACGTCATTCCCCTCTCTCAGGAAGTAAGAGAAAAGATACAGTGGTGGTTAAGTCACGTGGAGAAGTGGAACGGCAGAGCCATTTTCTGCTGTCAGTCAGAGGTAGTTATAGAATCTGACGCCAGCCGTTGGGGCTGGGGTGTGCGTTGTGGAGACTTCTCCACAGGTGGGCGATGGTCCCTGCATGAGCTCGATCTTCACATCAACTCTCTGAAACTCTTAGTGGGATCGTTCGCGATATGGGCACTGTCACCCAGGCACCTCACATGTTGCATCCTTCTTCGGATGCACAACATCTTGGTGGTGAGGTACATCAACAAATTGGGAGGCGCGAGGTCCCCTCTGCTTGCAGAAATAGCGAAGAATTTTTGGCACTACTGCATAAATCATCAGATATTGGTGATTGCTGAAAATATTCCAGGGCAGTCGAACATAGTAGCGGACTGGAATTCCAGGCACCTCAAGGATTACAGCGATTGGCAACTCCACTCCCGACCTATTTGCGTCCAGTCTGAATCGACAGATGGAGAAGTTCTTCAGCTGGAGCCCGGATCCGTTAGCTCTGGCGACGGATGTGTTTTCTCAGGACTGGTCCAAGGGCCTGAATTATGCCTTTCCCCCATTTATTTTGATTGCCAGGGTGAACACCCAGGTGTCTCGTCATCTGGCGAAAGTGATTTTAATAACCCCCATGTGAAAGTCACAACCTTGGTTACCACTATTATTGGGAATGAGCTGCAACTTCCCCAGGATGATTCCGTCATCCTCAACAATGCTCCAGGACCCTCACAGAGAAATGCACCTGATGATGTTAGCAGGACAGTTGTCTCTGATGGCCTGGAGACTTTCAGGCAAAGATGGGAACTGCCAGGCCTTTCGGGCGAAGCTACGTCTTTCATCAACCAAGCCTGGGCTCCCTCCACCAGGAAACTATATTCTTCAGCCTAGAAAGGCTGGGTTAGTTGGTGCGTGGAACAACACATGGATCCCTTGGGGGCCGGCTTACCCCATGTTGTAAATTTTCTGGCTGAAAAGGCTTTGCAAGGTCTGGCGTATCGTTCGGTTAACAATTTTCGTTCGCCCATATCAGCTGGTCATTCTCAGATAGATGGCAAAGCGGTAGGTATGCATCCAGTAATTTGTAAGTTATTAAAGGGTATTCGGGTTGCGAACCCACCTGAACCGAAGTATTCCTCTTTGTGGGAATTATCTCTAGTTCTTTCCTTATTTGACAAATGGCCACAGAATGACATGTTGACGTCGAAACAACTATCGTGCAAATTAGCGATGCTTCTATACCTATCTGCCTATCGGCGGTCTTCCGATGTAAAAGCCCTGGACCTTACAGGTAGAGTATTTACTCCGGAAGGAGTTTCTTTTAATATTACAGTCAGAACTAAGACTTTGTCAAGAAGTGTTAAATATTATGGGCCCGATTCACAGAATTAACTTAAGACAAAATCCTAAACTTAGTACCATTTTGGTATTCACAGAATGCACTTACTACTTCTGGTATTCACAGAATGAACTTACTACTTTTGCGATTCACAGAATAAACTTACTACTTTTGCTATTCACAGAATGGATTTCGACTACTAACTTTACGTCCGCATTCGGGCCGGAAATTCCGGCCCAGAGGCGGAGCTTCCGGACCGGAGGCGGGGCTTCCGGCCCGGAGGTGGGGATTCCGGCCAGTGGCGGAGATTTAACCATGGCCAAAATCTCCACCTCCGACCCGGAAACTCCGCCTCCGGGCCGGAATTTCCGGCCCGAGTGCGGACGTAAAGTTAGTAGTCGTAAATCCATTCTGTGAATAGCAAAAGTAGTAAGTTTATTCTGTGAATCGCAAAAGTAGTAAGTTCATTCTGTGAATACCAGAAGTAGTAAGTGCATTCTGTGAATACCAAAATGGTACTAAGTTTAGGATTTTATCTTAAGTTTGTTCTGTGAATCGGGCCCTCTGCTTTTCCTGGTAATGCAAAACTATCTGTAGTTCAATGTCTGCATGCTTATGAACAATGTACAAGATCTATACGACCTGATGGTGTGGTTCAATTGTTAATTGCTCTGCAAAAACCTTATAAACCGGTCTCTGCGGCTACTATATCCAGGTGGTTAAAATATGTCATGAAAGAGGCGGGTATTGATACCCAGGTGTATGGAGCGCATTCTGTGCGTGGAGCTATGGCCTCCAAAACTTTCTTGTTGGGATCTACTGTTCAGGATATCATGCGGTCTGCTGACTGGTCTTCTGAATCAACTTTTAAACAATGTTACTATAAACCGGTGTGTGATTAATCACAGCACAATATAATGTGCTTTGATTAATGTAATAAAAAAGAATTTAAAAAAAAGAATAAATGACACTTCCCTTTCTCCTCTTGTCATAGGGATGACTTGGGAAAGGGCGGGACAATAATGCTCCTCCAGTAATAAGCAGCCTTGGGAGGTACAGGGCTTAGGCTGCTTTAAAACATGACGCTGCCTTGCGTTATTTGTGTGAGGTCTCCAAGGACCTCGATATACTGAATTGCAGGGCTGACACCATGCCAGCCTGCATTTCCAGAGATACATTAGAGCAAATTTGTGACACATGGGCACTCGCATGTGTCACAAGAAGTCTGCCTGACTTCCGGACTGCCTGCCATCTCTGACGCAGGCAGACAGCAGTGCAGAAATTCGATTCCAGCACTGGCGCTCCCACATTTCTTTTAAAATGCTAAGGAACATCGCCACTGGTGTTAATTAGCATTTTAAAAGAAATATGGATGCCGGTAATTGCTATTTGCAATTACCATCATGATAATTGCAAATAGCAATTACCGGCATGATCCAGAGATATGTAATAGGGTGGGCGGAGCCCCAGCGCCCTAACAAAGAATCCGCCCTTGTTGAATATGGTTAAAATCTCTCCGATAATAAAGGACTCTACTGCACCCATAGCAATATCATATAGTTGCGTTAGTTGATCAAATTTGTAACTAACAGGTCCATATTAGTTTCTCAAGTTTACTGGGACCCCTGAGCCAAAGCTCTTACTGAAAGCCATCTACCTTTGGGATCTCTAATAACATTGGGGCAGATTTACAAGCCCCCTGCGCCACCAGTTCCTCACTTTTCGTGATGTACTGGTGGCGTAGGGGGCTCCTCCATAATTACAGGGACAGGAAAAGCCACCCTGAGTGACTTTTCCTCTCTTTGTAAATACGGCCCCTTCACACGTAGCACTTGGCGTTGAAGGGGCGTTCCCTGGGTGTTGCTGGGGGTGTTCCCACTCAACACCCATGGAACAAGACACATTTCCATATTTATGAGAAATCGTAAATCTGGAGATGCGTGTGAATGCTACGCCACCCTAGAGGTGGCGTAGCAAGGAGCAACGAGGAGAAAAGTTTTAATTTCTCCTTGTTTTTTCCTCTTTCAATGTGTGCTGCATTCTACAGCATACATTGAAGGAGGAAAATGCCTGTAGTGATTGTTTTTGTGCAGGAAGGTGCCCTTTCTTGCACAAAAACAATCTCCCCGCGACGCAGGCATCCTTGCGCCATGGCTGCAGTTTGTGCGCCAGCGCAGGGGTAAGCACAGAGATGCAACATATTCTTGTAAATATGTTGCATCCCTGTGCTTCAGAAGTGCCGCAGCGTGGCGCAGCCAATGGGCTTGCGGTGCCATGCTGCGGCAATTCCTTGTAGATCTGCCCCATTGTCTATACCCCAGGCAATCCCGTTACTCAAATGGATTACAACCCCCTCATTGCCAACGCCAAAGATGCAAAGAATGCTTGGGAGTACTGCTTCGGGATATAAACTTTTGGGTTGTTACTTTTCCGATGAATCTCTTGAAGGACAATCATGTCAGAGCTGAATAATATCAGCCATCGTAGCAGCCCCATATTTACAATGACAGGCAGATTTACAAGCCCCTTGCGCCACTTTTGCGTCACTTTTTCCATTTTAACAGTGACGCAAAAGTGGCGCAAGAGGCTTGTAAATCTGCCCCAACATTTTTAGTGAGGAGTGAGGGAGCAGCCTGCATTAGTTACTGCTAACTCCTCAGAGAGGTCGTGGCGAATGCAGCTTCCAGGCCTGCGTTTTTGCCTTTCCTCGATCTGCGGGGGTAATTACTTCATGGAGCGGACTCAGCTTAAACAAACTCTACCAGCGCTGCCAAACAGAGGATGCAGTGAAGCAGCAGCATCCTAATTAAGACCCAGCGCTCGCATGGAGCTCCAGACGGGGTTAGCATCTGGCAGATCCAGCATGAGGGACGAGGTGGAAAGCAGCCCACTGAGGTAAGGGAGACTCTCTGTACCGAGGAGTCGACACGGTAGGCGGGCCCTTCCCAGCACAGGGTCACTGTTCAGGCTCCCTGCCCCCACTCCCTTCCTGCTTTATAAGCTACATTCCTGCTGGCCCAGAGGAGCCCCTTAGAGCCCAGTCACTGTTCCATTACATGCGATCGTCATAAGTCTTGGTGAGAGGAGCATGCAGCAGAGGCCCCTGAGGGAATAAAGTGCTCCTGTTACAAACACCACTTAACCAAGCAGCTAACAGGTGGGCAGGGCCTGCACCTATTATCACAGCACGAAGGGAAAAAACTTCCTCACAAAGGGGCAATTCATCAACTGGCACTATGGAGTCACCGTACCCAGTGTTTCTAGCTATATCAGCTGCCCCATTACTACTGTAACTCTCATAAGTGCTGCTGCTGCTATGACTACCTTTGCTGAAAATATGGATAATGCTGAAAATTCTCCACTACAGGATAGTAGAGAAACTGCTGAAGTGGTCAGTCAACTTGATTCAACTAGGGTTCATGATGTATATGCAAAATCTACAAACGAGGCCGACAAAGAACCCAAGGACTATCCTTTAGTCTCAAAAACAGAAATTTGGGATTAGAGAGCAGGACTGGGCAGAGGGACTTGCTGAAGTGAGATCACTACTGACATCGATCCAGTTACAGTATATCTGTCATCAACATCAAATGGTGCACATCCTCTTAGATGTTCCAAGCTCTCTCATCTGTCTGCCTCAATCTGCATCTAAGCCAATACCTGGCAAGTCTGGGTAGGAAGTGACTACTAACCATGAAATGCCACAGCCATAATGCGTCATTGATTCATGGGTCGTTGCAAGGCATCACTGCAGTCGATCTTAATCGACCCTCAATTCATCAGTTCCAGAGTATCTTTGAAACTATTCTTGCTGAAATCCAAGAATTCTAAACCTCACAGGCACACGAAATTTCATCAGTCCATCATAGGCTGGACAAGACTGAGGAAATGATGCAACAAATATCAGAGCAAATCAAAGAGACTGAACTGAGAGTATCGGATTTGGAGGACTGCACTCTCTTCACTGGGATACGGGTATCAACGTACTCCAGAAACAACTGCAGGCCGCATAAATCAAGATGAATGAAACAGAGAACTATGCAAGGAGATCACAATTGTGCTTTGTAAAAATCAGGGCCGGACTGGGAACCAAAACCGGCCCTGGTAAAGTGCTCGGCCGCCTTCCTTCCCTCCCCCCCCGGGGTTTAGGGGTGCGGCCGTGCTCTTTGCCAGGGCCGCACCCCCCAGCTGTGCTGCAAAAACGGCTCTGTAACAAAAGAGGCCCCCAGCGGCCCAAAACCGGCCCCCACCAGGGCCGGACTGGCAACGAAAACCGGCTTGGCAAAGTGCTCGGCCGGCCCCCCGGGGCTTGGAGGTGCCGCCGAGCTCTTTGCGAGGGCCGGTTTTCGGCCGATTTTGTTACAGGGCCGATTTTGCAGCTATGCTGCAAAAACGGCCCTGTAACAAAAACGGCTCCCAGGGGCCCAAAACCGGCCCCCACCCGTGCGGCGCACCGGGGGATTGCCCGGTGCCCGCTATGGCCAGTCCGTCCCTGGCCCCCACCCTTGCGGCACACCGGGGGATTGCCAGGTGCCCGCTACGGGCAGCCCGGCCCTGGTAAAAATCCCATCAAAAGCATCAATGCTCGTGCAGACCCATTGCTGTATTTGGAAACAATGATAAAAGAACAGATACTACAGAAAGCCCCTGGGATATTACTATAATGCGGCCTCACCGGGATCCTGCGCAATACTCATCTAACGCCAAATACCAATTAAGAATGATTGTAAATTTTGCGGACTACCACATTAAGGAGACAATTGTATCTAGAGCCATCTCAAAACATCCTTTCTGCTTACTGATGGGTGGCAAGTTAGAGTATTCTCAGACATGTAGGCACTGGTGCCTCGCCAACATAGGGATTTCCTAGGGCTAATTAGTCAATTTAAAAATGCTGGAGCACAAACTTCAAGTGCCCAATAATCTAATCTCAAAATGTTGTTTAAAGGAAAATGTTATCTTTTGTGTTACCCTGAAAAAAAACCCAATAGGTTTTACAGAAAGTTATTAAATAAGGAAACTGTCAGGTACTGGAAAATTTGGTGAATTCAAAAGGCATTGGAAAGTATATACTAAGATATTATGTTATGTGAAGTGATTTTATAATATCACGCACAAGTCAAATTTTGCCATAGTCACTTTGTTTACTCTGATATATAAAGCACTAGTCTCTTGGTTGCCTCCGCATACCAGCATCTTGCACTTTGAAAAATGTTGTGTTTTGCACCAGAATCCGGGCCTAGATGTGATGGTTATGCTGTTAGATCCCAAACGGGGGCCTCATTTATGGAAAGTGTTGCATTGCTGCGTGAAAGCAACGATGCAACACTTTTCAGTGCACCCTCCTTGGGACACGATGGATGCAGCGTATTTATTGTACGTCGCAAGGGATGACAGATACGTCAGGATTCCTGATTTAACTGTTGGCGCAAACCCCATATATTGCTGGAGTTGTGTTGTAAGCATGATGCAACTCCATCAATGTATGTGGGAGTCCTATTCTGATTGCACTGCGTCACTTTTAAGCCTGCTGCGAGGCAGGTGTAAGGTTGTGACACAGTAGAATCCTAGAAGTGGCGCAGTGAAATCTTATAAATTTCACAGCGCCACTTCTACAAGGTATTCTCATGTGGGAACGCCCACCCTGCATACATTATACCTGACGCAGGTATAATGTAGCGCAGGCTTTTGCAAAGTGACGCATCTGCTTAGAAACGTCACTTAGTAAATATGGCGCAACCTGGCAAATTATTTGTGCCGCCGTTGTGTCACAAAAAGTGACATGACTGCAGAGTAAAAGTGTCACAAACCTTCATAAAAAGGCACTGGATGCTTTAAAAGGTTAAATAAATGTTTCCTGTAGGCTGTCTTTGCATTAGGTACCTTTTCCCTTTACTGTTGCCGATTTAGTGACAAAGATTGATGTTGGAGGGGTAAATGCTCAAATTTCCAATGGTATGCTTCTGTATATTGTATAGCAGTGTTTCCCAAACTGGGGTCCGAGGACCCCCAGGGGTCCATGGCACATTCCCAGGGGGTCCGCAGGCAGCAGTTTTAAAAGCACTGCAAAGTTCCTTGTAAAATTAGCAGTTTTCGAGCAACTATAAAAGTGTCAAGAAAATGCCAGTGATTAATGTACCTGCTGGAGAGAGATGAGAGTTTTGTCTAGTGGCAGCTTTGACTTATCTAATGTGACACAGAGGGTTAATATACCTACTGCAAAGAATGTGTACAATGCATTTTAAAAAACAGTATTTTATGCACCTAGGTCAGTGGGCTAATGATTTTGTCACAGAGATTCTTTTATCTCTGTGCAATTCATAATGGACAATCGTAATCTAGCACAGTGTCCTATAAACTGTCAAAGAGCTGCTTGCAAACTGCATGGTAAAAGTTAGCAACATATGTTTATTCCCAGTCTATTATTATCCTGATGCTGCTATGTTCCCACTTCCTGCACATGAACAATTTTGTAATGCCTTTTTGTCACTTCTATGTGTGCTGCCTAATGCAGCACACATGAAAGTTACAAAATGTCATTTTTATTAAAGATTGTTTATGTGCAGGAAGGGTCACCATCCTGCACATAAACAACCAAAGGTGTTTTGCTTTTTCCGTTGGAAAAAGCAACAAGCATTTGCAATGCAATAGGTCTCGCATTTACGTGAGTTTAAGTTATTGGCATTGTAAATAACAATGCCTTTTTTCTTTTTTTTTTTTTTTAAACGGAAACAAAAATAAAAGGCATTGTCATTTGCAATGTCAATAGCTCAAACTCACGTAAATGCGAGACCTATTGCATTGCAAATGCTTTTTGTATTGAGGAGGAATGTTGTGTGGCTCCAGTGATGTAACTTGAGCGACCAGGATTAGTCGATAATGCAATAATGTAGCAGGGGTCTGGAAGGGCAGCCACTGTTGGTAATATGAAAAGTGGTATTGTCTTCTTGGTCACGTGCACAAATTAATAAATACTCCCAGGCTGTGGGCGGTGTCGGTGTGAAGGAAGAACCCAGGCCGGGGACGAGTTAACACCACCCCACGTCTCCTGGTCTCATTCCAAGGCCCTGTCAGCACTGGGTCCAGTTCCAACCTACGCTGCCTGCTGCCAGCAGTCCAAACATAACAGGGGTAACTCGGGCTGGCAAACCAGCACCCAGGCTGATGTATATTTCCGAACTGTAGCGACCTTAAAACCTATTGTGGATATGTTAACACCCACGGCTTCTGCTAACACCTTGTGTCTGTGTAAAAACATTGCCACAAGGGGGACTTCACGCTCTGCACATCGTCTCTGTGATTTCGTATTTTCCTACTTTTGAGCGGAGATAGATAATGGCTCACATCTGTATTTTTCTATACATTAGCATGTCAGCAGGGAGCCAAGCCCCTCCTTCAAGGCGCGTTCTGCAGATGTTCAAACTACGTCGATCAGGTGAAACGTACACTTTGACTGGATCTCGGCTGTGGGATCTGTAATAGCCTTCTTTTGCGCATGTCGACTTCCCCACTGAAGTTCTGTTCGGTACTCCCTCTTTTACATGCAAATTCGAAGAACGGTGCTTTGAAACAGCTTTAAATTCCCGGTAGCTTAAACTGAGAACATAAAAGGGCAAGCGCTTCCCCAAAGCTGAAGGGCATGAAAGCGCTACGTTCATCAATCCGAAATGAAATACAGAAATGAGCAGCTCTGCAATCGGTGATGTCAATTTGTGACAGATCAGTGAAGGATCTGTAGGGCCGTAGAGTCAGCCAGGAGTTGCACACGGCAAAACTCCCCGCCTGCGACGTCCCTATCACATTGCATCCTCTAATACCAAAAGGTGAGCGGGTGTTAAGTGAAACATGGGCTGTGCAGGCCTACAATGGCTTTAGCTGGCTTCCCCGAAGAGTGACATGGGCCCCCCAGTGGCACATCAGAGCCGGGCGCCATGATGGCATCATCTGCCCGCGCTGTCAGCCGTGGACTGGCAGGCCGGCCGGGGGATGTAGACGGATACTGCGAGCCCTCACCCCGGCCCCCGCCGAGAGCCATGACAGACAGGCGGCTCCCCGCGCAGGAGGAGGCCTGGCAGCCCCTCTGACAGACATGTCAAGCGTCTGCTTAACACATCCCGGCCAACGCCTGCAATGATCCTTGTCTCTTTGAAGACTGCGACTCGATTTAACAGGAAGGGGGTGGCAAATGGTGAGCACTTTCGCGGCCGCTTTGATGTCCTCAGTGGCCGCGCTGCTCACTGAGGACATCAAAGCGGCCGCGAAAGTGATCAGGCAGTGCTTTTCAGGCTGCCAAATGGTGCGCGTGCCCAGCGCACATGCACTGTATTTGGAGGCCTGAAAAGCACTAGTTTGCACTTCCAGATCCCCCTTTTACAAAAGCTCTCGCGAGAGCAGTGCTAAAGCACTGGCTCAGGCGAGACCTAAAAACGAGGAGAAATAAGGCATTTCGCCAAGTTAAGACCAGGTTTTTCATGGTCTTAATTCTGGTGCGGTCTCCTATTTAAGCAGACCTTGTAAATAGAGGGCAGCATCAAAATCAATAGTTGTTGGAGTGAAACGCCCACTGCAACTCCCACTGGCCACCTTTTTCACACTAAGCATTGCGTGAAAGGTCCTTATTTACAAGGCAGCGTTAATCCACAATAAGTGACTTAACGCTGCCTTGTAAATAAGGCAAAGCCCCTATTGCCACAGGAACATCGCAAAAAGTTATGTTCCCATGGCGATTGGGACTTGTAAATATGCCCCTAAAATCCTTAGTAATTTGAGTATTTGTTTTGTGTGCACACGTTTGTTTATATTTTTTTCGAATTACTGTTTTAATGTTTGAAATTTAAATCCTACAAATTGCTTGGGGGTCCCCGGCTTCCAGTGGTGACTCAATGGGGGTCCTCAGGAGTCAAAAGTTTGGGAACCACTGCCCTAGGGAGTAACCTCCTGAATATGAAGGCTACAGGTTGGTTCAGGCCCTTTTCATTGAGGTTTGATAAAACTACCCCTATGCTAAGTTCTGATGCATCTGTTTGAATGATAAACTCCTTTTAGAAGTCAGAGGCCCTGAGCACAGGGGCTGTGCACATCGCCTGCTTCAGTAAGTCAAATGTTTTTGGAGGGCCTTTGGCCAAATCACTTTTTTGGGCTGCTTCTTAGAAGTCAGTTCTGTCAAAGGAGGAACAATGGTGCTATATCCCTTGACAAACCTCCAGTGAGGCCCAAGAATGTCCTGTCCTCAGTTTGGCTTTTGGGGGCTCCCAGGCCATAATAGTCTCTATTTTGGCCTGGCGGGGCTGCAGCTTACCCCTGTTCACCAGGTTTTCCAAGTCCTATCTATCTTACTATCCTTGAAAGTCAGGCCTGGGTGTTGCAGACCATGAAGCACTTACTGGAGGTGAAAAAGTTAGTCTTTGCAGCTGCTACTTGTTAGAAATGGTGATTCTGGTTGGCTAGGGTATGCACCTAAGCCAGGCAGAACCCACCACTCTAGTCAGGGTAAGGGAGTTACACACACAAGAAACCCCCTTGGTAGCTTGGCGGAGCAGTCAGGCTTAACCCAGAGGCAATGAGTAAAGAGTTTGCGCAACACACACACACCAATGACACACTAGGCACGCCACAAAAAGAGACTCCACACAAGATTATATAAAAATATCACTGTATTATATATAAGACACATAGACCATAAATCACTCTGTAATATGTAAAGCACATTAGATCGAATTCACATAAATCACTGCACCAACTAGGCCATTGTCATAGTCATAACATAGATCATAAATCACTTTGCCACTGGACATTGTCATAAACATAACAGTACAATAAAGTAAATACTGGTATGGCTGCACATGTCATGAAAACATTATGAAAAACGCCGTACACCATCACTCTACGCATCATATGATCCCAATATACATAATTTCATAAGGACATAAAAATGCCACAATACTTAATAAGGCCCAGGAATTAACCCTGTTACCAAATCCACAACGCTCTGGTGACAGGAACACCTGCACACCTACCTCATTAATTGCAGTAGTTGTGTGTGTTGCTAAAAATGGCACTCCCTTACGGATTAACTGTGGCCCTTAAGGACCAGGGCATCCATTGCAACCCTTTTGCACACCCTCCCAGTGTGTTGCAAGGGTAGAGGGTGGACGCACACACTGCAGGAAGGGCGGGGACCTCACTCGGTCTACGTAAACACAGACGCGCTGTGCAGCTGCCTCCGGCAAAGGGGATTCAATATTGCAAAAAGAAATGCCCGCCCGGCAAGCGTCAGGACAGGGGAAGGGGTAGACCACCTTCCTCGGCAAGGTGACTTCTTGAGGTCACCCATGTATGGCCAGACTCCCCCAGTCTGTTGAATGTTGCCTCCCACTACCACATAGGGCAGCTGCTGCACCAGGCAAATGGGGCTGCGCGGACTCAGCTCCATGTATGGCCTCACGCCGTTCAGGCCGCATGCAGAGCTCTCCCCGCTGTCTCGGGGGCAGGAGGTGCTGCTCCTCTCTGCTATGCATGGCCTGTCAGCTTCCTGGCAGTGACTTCAGAAACTCTAGGTGGCCACATTGGTTGCCTGGCAATGCCAGTGCTTCCTAGACAGTGCAGCCTCGTGCTCCAAGGAATCGGGTGGGGCCGCACTCCGCTTTGACCGGTTGCTAGGCAGCGCCTGGCAGTCCGGTGGCCACTCTCTGCTTTTTCCTGCTCTCTATCGGGCCCAGACAGGCCGGCTCATTTTTATTATAAAAATGAAATGCTCACCATGAGCTGCAAGGCCCAGAAATAAGGCACATGATGCGCTCAATATGCAAAAATTAGACGCTCACCCTGCGCTCCCTTCTCCGCAAACATAAGTGAAGAACACAACACTCACCATGGGCAGTTGGGCTAATTGGAAAAAAAAGAACAGTTGAGTCCTTCCTCTGCTCCAGGCAGGAGCAACAACTGCAGGCTGTCCCACCCCCCACAAATCAGGGACAGCGCTCCTCACACAGCTTCCAGACCTCCTTCCAGGCAGGTTATTTTTAGATCCAGCAAGTCTTTTGTAATCCTGAGACTTCTAACAGGAGGCCAGCACACACAAGCCCTTGGACATTCTTCTCAAGCAGGATACAACATCAGAGTAAGAAGATTCAGTACTTTTCCTCCACCGCAGACAGAAGCATCTACTGCAGGCTAACCCACCGCTCACACAGAAATGCTAGTGCTCCTCACACAGTCACTCTTCTTCTTGGCAGGGTCCTCTTGTACCTTGAAGCAATCTAAAGTCCTGTGGTTTTAGGTGTACTACTTATAGCCCAAAATGTCTTGGTCTCTTTGAGTACGGGTCTCTGAACCCAGTCAAAACCAGTCCCGTCCTCCCTGATTGCAGCATGACCACAGGGGGCTGAGACATCATTGTGAAAAAGGAGGCACAGCCTATTCAGGAGCAGAACAACTCCTCAAACCGCTCTTAATGCAGACCAGGCAAGACAGGGCACACCTTAACACCCCCAGTGACTGTCTAGGGTGAATGCACATACCAGCTCCTGTCACTCAAACACCAGACACTGAATACACAAACAGTCAGAGGCACACAGAATGGTAAAGTAAGAAAATGCCTACTTTCTAAAAGTGACATTTTCAAACACAGAATTTAATTTAATTTAAAAGGTGTGTTAAAAAATTCTGAGTTCAGAAAGCCTAAACTCAATTTTCCTATCTTGTCCTTATTGCAAGTTACACATGTAAATATTTTACAGTGCAGCCCAAATGATAAGCCCATGGGACAGATAGCATTTTAACAGTGAAAACACAAAATACACGATATTTCAAAATCAGGACACGTCACACACCCCAGTACATGTCTCACCTCTCAACAACACTTCACACTGCCCATGGAGGTACTTTGGGCCTACCTAAGGGATGCCTTACATGTAAGGAAAGGGAAGGTTTGGGCCTGGCAAGTGGGTGTACTTACCAGGGCAACATGGCAGTTCACAACTGTGTGCACAGACACTACAGTGGTAGGTCTGAGACACATTTACAAGGCTAATCCTGCGAATGGCACAACCAGTGCTATAAGCCCATTAGTAAAAACAACAATTGATGAACAGAGTGCAGAACAATGTCATACATTCACCCCAGTACAGAGATCTGTGCCTAAATCCATAGTTTTTTTGCTCACCATGCCATTCCAGTTTGAGCCCAGCCATATGCAAATCAGTCTTGACCCTTTGCCCTGGCCCGAACAGCCATGCCAGGTCCTCCCTGGACTGGAAACAAGCATCCCAGGTCCGGTTTCAGGGTTTCACCCCTCATCAGCCAGGATAGCTTAACTCGAGTGCCATGGAGAGCACGGGACCCACATCTGGGAATACCCTTCCTACTCGGGGTGACAAATAAAAAAACAACAATTGATGGACAGAATGCCGTTGAATGCCATACGTTCACCCAGTAAAGATTTCTGAGCCAACATCCATCATTTTTTTGCTCACCATGCCATTCCAGTTTGAACCCAGCCATATGCAAATCAGTCTTGACCCTGTGCCCAATGGTTCATGATGGATTTAACCCAGATCTCTTGACTGCGGGTGATTGTCTTGATTTGTTCTGCATTCCGTCCCTCAATTGTGTGTAGCAAAAGAATGATGGATTTAACCCAGATCTCTTGACTGGGGGTGAATGTTTCGATTTGTTCTGCATTCCGTCCATCAATTGCGTATAGCAAAAGAATGATGGATTTAACCCAGACCTCTTGACTGGGGGTGAATGTTTTGATTTGTTCTGCATTCTGTCCATCAATTGTGTGTCTTTACCTTTCTCACCCTAAGTGCGCCGGGTATGCCCAGAAGTGGATCCTGGGCTCACTCTGCCACTGGATTCAAGCTATCCTGGCTGATGAGGGGTAAAACCCCGAAATCAGTACTAGGATTCTTGTTTCCGGGCCAGGGAGGACCTGGCTTGGCAATTCGGGCTGGACTTTTCCCAGGAGACACAAGGTCAAGACTGATTTGCATATGGCCAGGTCTAAACTGGGGTGGCATGGAGAGCAGAAGAAAGATGGATTTAACCCAGATCTCTTGACTGGGGGTGAATGTTTTGATTTGTTCTGCATTCCGAACATCAATTGTGTGTCTTTTGCTTTCTCACCCTAAGTGTGCCGTGTATGCCCAGACATGGGTCCCGGGCTCACTGTGCCACTGGATACAAGCTATCCTGGCTGATGAGGGGTAAAACCCTGAAACCGGTCCTAGGATGCTTGTTTCCAGTCCAGGGAGGACCTGGCTTGGCAGTTCGGGCTGGACTGTTCCCATGTGGCACAGGTTCAAGACTGATTTGCATATGGCTGGGTCTAACCTGGGGTGGCATGGTGAGCAAAAGAATGATGGATTTAACCCAGATCTCTTGACTGGGGGTGAATGTTTTGATTTATGCTGCATTCCGTCTATCAGTTTTGTGTCTTTTGCAAGCTCATTAGTAGCATTTGATTTACAGGCCCTGGCACACACTGTGTACTTTACTAGGGACTTACCAGTAAATCATGCGTGCCAATCATGGATAACCAATCATTGTCACAATTTCTGCAGAGAGCGCACCATGCCATTCCAGTGTGAGCCCTGGTCCGAACAGCCATGCCAGGCCATGCCAGAGAGCATATGCACTTTAGCACTAATCAGCAGTGGTTAAGTGCCCAGAATCCTATTGCCAAGAAAAACAGGTTCAGAAAAATAGGAGGCAAAAGGCAAAAAAGTTTTGGGGATAAACCTGTCAAAAGGGCCAGGTCTAACACTACTGAAGACAGCTATGTCATCCAAGAAGGCAGCTGAGAAGTCCTCTATGCCAACAAGGACCTGGTTCACCAAACTCTGGAAGGTGGCAGGGGCATTCCTGAGTCTAATGGGCATCACACAAAACTGGTGATGTGCCTCTGGAGTGGAGAAGGATGACTTCCCCTTTGCACCTTCTGTTAGGATAAATTGCCAGTACCCAGATGTAAGATCAAAGGTACTAAAGTACTGGGCAGGCCCTAACTGGTCATTAAGCTCTTCAGCCTGGGAGTTGGATGAGCATCTGCATTTCTCACTGAGTTTACCCTCTTTAATCAGCACAGAACCTCAGTTCAGGTGAAGTGCCCGGTGGGGCAGCTTTTGGTACCAGAACCACAGGACTAGACCAGGGGCTACTGGAGGGTTCTATCACCCTTGATTCCCGCGTTATATAGAATTCACTCTTAATGCTGACTAGTAAGGGAGAACAGCAAGGAGTACTTCCCCCACACTTGGCTGCAGTCTCTCTTCCGTTCAGGAGTTAGACTGGGTGATAGGATTTCTACCCCCTCCACATACTGCTTTTTCTCCTTGGAAGCTAAGGGGGGGGGGAGGTTCACTCTCCTTCTCTTCTTCTCCATCTGTCACCACCAGCTTGGTGAGCTCAGACCTCTCAAAGAGGGGCTGTGGGGTTGCCTGGGGGTCTTGAGGTCCACCAGGTAAGTGACCTTATTTATCCTCTCATTCACCACATAGGACCCAGTTCAAATGTCTTGGAGGGCCTTGGGTTCCCATAACCCACACGTTTTGCCAAGGCTGCAATTTCACAGTGGTAGAATGTTGGTCATACCACTCTTTCATCAGAGCCTGACTGGCTTCTAAGTTTTTGAAACATGCTTCCAGAGCTTAGCCATTTGGCTCCCGAAGGCCAGCATGTAGCTTACCACCTCCTGGGGAATCTTTCTGGGAGCTTGATCCCATCCTTCCTTGACCAAACCTAAATGTCCTCTGACAGGGTGCCCACATGGAAGCTTAAAGAGGCTGAAGCCTACTCCCTTCTGATGTACTTCCCAGTAGGCAAAGAACAGGCATGGCAAGAGGATGTCCCACTTATTCCTCAGAGCCTCAGGTAGCCCTCTAATCATGCTCCCCAGTGCCTTGTTGAATCAATCCACAAGCCCATTTGTTTGTGGGTAGTAAAGAGTGGAGCTCTTGCAGGTTACCCCACACACCTTCCACATTGACTGCATATATGCAGACATGAAGATTGTGCCCCTGGCAGACACAACTTCCAGGGGGAAACGCACTCAGTTAAAAATCACCATTAGGGCCTTTGCCACTGCAGGTGCAGTCATGGTCCTCAGAGGGATTGCCTTTGGAAACCTAGTGACATGATCCATCATAACCAGGATTAACCTGTTGCCTGATGCAGTCTGGGGATCCATAGATCTAACAATGTTAATGTCATTCAAAGGGTTTGACAACAATTGGCAAGCAAATTAAGATGGGCTTTCAGCATCTGCCCTGTCTTCCCACTGGCCTGTTAGGTCACACAAGTCCTACAAAATGCATCAAAGGAATTATTGATCTTAGGCCAATAAAAGTGGAGGACAAGACTTGGCCCAGCTGTCCTGCCAAGGGACTTTTGTGAGTCTGCTCCAATAGTAAGTCCCTGTAGCATTGGGGTCCCACCAGGGCCCTTGTTGTAACATGCATAGGAGCCTTAGGCTCACTGTAAAGGAGGTTGTCCTCACAGTACATGTGAGGCATTACCTGCTGCTTGGGATTCAGCCTCTGCATCATGCCCTAAAGGATTGGACAATCCATTTGTGCCCTACAGAACTCCTCCTTGGTGGGTCCTCATTTTATATGCCAGCCAGCAAGTGTAGGCAGGTCACCAAGGGAAGCAGTGAACTCATCAGTGGGTTTCAGAGTGGTCACTGCAGGTGCCCAGGTTCCAGCCCCTTTTGACTCCCATCCTGGGCAGCCATAGACTGTGTGATAGCACAGACCCAGTAAGGCAACTCCAACATCTCCACATAAGTCTTGAGCTACACTTCCTTCCAGGTTGTGTGCTCAAGGTCATTATCAAGCAAACAGTCCACAGGTCTGACAGGGCTCACAGCAACCTTTAGAAGACCTGACTCCCCACTCAAATGGAACATGGCCCTCTCTGTTGTAAGCCACCACAACTTGGTGTTATTTATTGGGAATCAACTGCTCTGGGGACACTATCTGACTCCTTACCATATTCATGCTGTCACCTGCATCCCTCAGAGCCTCAGCACCTTGCCCATTGATGTTGACCCATTGCCTATTCTTTATAGTATTTGTGTGCACATGGATTTTAAGAACCGTCTCACTGTCACCCAGGGACACTAGGGTAACCTCACTAAACTCCCCCCATTAAGTGGGAAAAGCTCCTCCCCCAACACTACTCTAGTCATGCCTGGAGTCTTTCTTCCAGTGGGAGGTGATGCTCTATTCGGACAATTGGCATCCCCTTTTTAGTGTACATACTCAAAGCACTCAGAGCACTTGGGAGTCTTTGGCTGCTAGCTTTTGTCAGGGTAGTGTTGCTTCTGGGGCCAGATTGGGAATGAGAATCACACACTTTCTAATATGAGTTTTTTTGGGGGCCTTTAGAGAACTCTGTCTTTTTTATCTACTTCTTCCTTTTTCTGGTGGGAACCCTGAACTTTATTTTGGGGGCCCCCACTACAGATGCCTTCTTGGATACTCTGGTGCTGACCCAGATGCCAGCCTACTCTGCAAGCACCTTCAGGCCTGTAAGGTTGTTATCATACAGGTGTTGACACAGCTCTGGAAAACAAATATCAAGCATGTGCTTCTTTAAAATTAAGTTGTACAGTCCTGAATAATCATAAACCTTGCTGCCTCTCACCCAGCCCTTTAGTGCATTGCTGGCATTATCCAAGAAATCCACCTATGTTTGTGATGAGATATTGTGGCTGCCCATGAATCTGAGCATATAACTCTCAGGGGTAAGTCCACATTTACTGACTAGTTTGTCCTTCTTAGAAGTGTAGCATGTCTGGTATTCTAACTGTAGTGTAGGGAGTGTGTCCCTTCTCACTGTGGGCATATAACTCTATAAACTACCACTCCAGACCTCCTCTGGGACCTTGTGCACCCTTATAGCCACTTAATAGGCTGCAAACCATTTGTCTATGGCATCCCCCACCACATAACAGGGCACCAAATCCTTGGATATCTGGACTCGCCAGTGGACTCTGCAGGTATGCTGCCACCACTTCTGTTACTAGACCCCACTTGTAGGGCTCTTATGTCCAGCTCTCATGCTGAGCTTATGAGCCATTTTTGTCTCCTCCATGGTCAGCTCTTCTATTTCGTTTTCTATTTTAGCAAGGGCCTGTTCCTTCTCTAGCTTGGCAGAGGCCTGCTAGAGAAACTGTGCAAGCAATAGATTCAGTTCCCTCTCCTCCCACCTGTCCTCTAGCTATTGGAACAGGTTACTTGAAGACATATTTATACCCGGTCTGCTGCGCACCTCCAGTCCTAGGGGGATGTTAACCCCACATCAGTAGGCTGCATGACATGACCTCCAGACAGGTCCTTCTCCAATTATTCAACAGACTATGACTCCTCCTCCTCATCATCTGTGTTGGTCTGGTGGGCTGCTGCCCATGCTCTTTAGGCTTTCTGAAGCTCTGCCTTCTTGGCACTACCCTTAATAAATACCCATCTTTCTTAGCAGAATCACTTGAGATGGTCCACTGTGTTGGTTTCCAGATTGGCCAGTTAAAATTCCATATTGTCAGATTAGGTTTCAGGCATTGCAGACAAAAATGAGTATGGGGAAAAAAGACTCTTAGGAAAAAAAATATCTCAAGTGAAGGAGAGCTGAAAAATGATCAAAGTGATCTTAGCATAGAGCTGTAGTGAACAATGTGTTACTATATGGTACTGCGAAAACTCAAGTCCTATCGTCACCATTGATCACTAATGTTAGACATAGGGTTTCTTGTTGACAGAAAATGCTCCCTTTACAAACTAGAACCACCTCTCTATTCAGGGTAAGCTACATACAAACCAATATATAACCTGTGCTCACCCTCTGGTAACTTGGCACAGAGCAGTCAGGCTTATCTAAAGAAGCAATGTGTAAAGTATTTCTGCACTACACACACACACTCACACACACAATCACACACACACAACCACACAACCACATACACACACAGCCACACACACACACAACCACACACACAACCACATGCACAACCACAACCACACACACAACCACACACACAACCACAACTACACACAACCACACACAACCACACAAACAACCACAAACACACACACAACCACACATATATACACAACCACATACACACAATCACACACACACAAACACATACACACAACCACACAAACACATACACACAACCACACACACACAACCACACACACAACCACACAACCACAACCACACACCACCACAACCACACACAACCACACACACACAACCACACACACACAACCACACACACACACAACCACACAACCACACACACACACAACCACACACACACACAACCACACACACAGCCACACACACAACCACAACCACACACACAACCACACACAACCACACAAACAACCACAAACACACACAACCACACATATACACACAACCACATACACACAACCACATACACACAACCACACACGCAACCACACAACCACACAACCACAACCACACAACCACACAACCACAACCACACACACACAACCGCACACACACAACCACACACACATACAACCACAACCACACACACAACCACACACACACAACCACACACACACACACAACCACACACACAACCACACACACACACAACCACACATACACACACACACACACTCAACCACACACTCACACACTCAACCACACACAACCACACAAACAACCACAAACACACACACAACCACACATATACACACAACCACACATATACACACAACCACATACACACAACCTCATACACACAACCACATACACACAACCACACATGCACACAACCACATACACACAACCACACACACACACAACCACACACGCACACAACCACACACTCACACAACCACACACTCACACAACCACACACACACAACCACACACACGCACAACCACACACACACACACAACCACACACACATGCACACAACCACACACCCAACCACATACACACAACCACATACACACAACCACATACACACAACCACACACGCACACAACCACATGCACACACATGCACAAACACACACACACACACACACACACACTCACACTCACACAGAGTAACAGAAAAACACCACAAAAATACTCCACACAGGGTTAGAAACATAGACAACAATGTAGAACTTGAGTTATGAATTTTTTATAATTAAAATAAAAAAAGTAGTGCTTGGAAGCAAATAATGCTAAGGGATTAGTTGAGCTCAAGCTAAGGGGTTACATGAGGTCATACTGGACCAGGGTAATTCCCTCCAATCCTGCCAGTAATGGCTTATCCAGTAACGCCTAAGCTCCTCATTGTGTGTGGCTTTCTAGGACGAACACTAAAAGACTAACTGCCAACTACGTCTAGTCATGTGAACCATTTTTGGGGGGCAGGCGTCAAACTGCAAAGGCAGGAAAATACCAACTTTTTAAAAGTGGGATTTTCTGAATTGTAATTTAAAAGCCAACCTCCCCATGAGGTATGATAGTTCATTACAGTTCCAAAGACACAAAACATGAATTAGTTACCTGCTCTCATTTGGAAGTTTTACTAATTAAATGTAATAAGGTAACTCCGATGTTATCCTATGGGAGAGACAGGCCTTGCAGTAGTGGAAAAATGAATTTAAGAGATTTCAGTGCCAGGACATGAAAAACTTAAACGTACATTTCCTACAATTGAAATACATTGCATCCGGCACTCTTAGCTGTCCAGGGCTTACCGTAACGGTGAGTTATATGTATTAAAAATAAGGTATGGGCCTAGCAAAAAGTTACCTTGCCAGTTCGAAATGGGAGTTTAAAACTGCACACACACACAGACTGCAATGACAGGCTTGAAACATGTTTCAAGTACTACCAAAGAAGGTAGCACAATCTGTCAATCAGTGCCTACTAGCAGCATTTAATTAACAGGCCTTAGGCACAGGTAGTGCCACTTTAATAGGGACTAAATTAAATATGCCAGTTGGGGATAAACCAATCTAACAGATGTAAGGAGACAGCACTTGAGCACTGGTTAGAAGTGGTAAAGTGTGCAGGGTCCATGGGCCAGCAAAACATGAGTTCTGAAAGCAAAAGGTTTTGGGGAAAATCACAATAAGGATGCCCTGTTTAACACAATTTCACCACAGCTGAAAGTGGGGAGAACTACTCAAACCCTTGGGAGTTTTTTTCACTAAGATGGAAGAACCTTGAGAAAACATCAGCCTTGGTGTGGTCCATTCCAGTAGTTAAACAAAATTTGCCTTTTGTGCTTACACTATGTATCCATGAATCATCTTAATCTTGACTAATAGTCCAATTGCAATGCATTGAATAAAATACTTATGTGTATTGTTTATCAATATAATCAATTGTGACTGTCTCTTTTATTGAATAAATGTATGTTTATTTAAATATTTCAAATAAATGTGATTGTGTCCACAATTTACAAGTCAGTTAATATACAGTAAAAAAGTTTAAAAGCATGAAGCATAATAATACATACTAAACATCGGACCCAATTCACAAAGGTAAAGTGAGACGAAAGTCTAACTTTACGACTTTCGGTATTTACAAAGGGCATTTACTACTCGTAAATGCCCTTTGGGAATACTGAAAGTTGGAAAGTTAGACTTTGTGAATCGGGCCCATCATCTGTCATCTGTATGTTATCTCAGACATGAAATGTGGTCATTTAAAGTATTTCTTTTTTTCCCAACAGTCACCTCCTCCAATACTCCTATTTCATATAGAAAGAGATGGGCCACAGCTCAATTCCTTAAGCGTGTTTATTATATTTTAGACATCAAAAACACCCGTTGCGTTTCGGAGCTCGATATATTGGAGGAGGTGATTTTTGGGAAACACTGAAGGGGTGCGCTACCCTGCCGCAAGCTTGCCATCGCAAGTGGTGGGAGAGTCTGCAACCTTTTTTTTTGCGCTTTATATATATAATATATATATATATATATATATACCTTCATACATTTAAAATAGTTACTAAAGGAGATAAAAAAAACATAAAAAGCTCAATTAGTTCAGATTAAACAATTTTATATAAGTTACATTTCATACCTATCGTCATTTAATTCAGTGTAAACTATTGACTACAGAAATAGTCACACTCTCTACAATTCACAGGGTGAATATGTTTTGTACTCTTATGCTAAGAAAGAGAAGGTAGAACTTGCTCAACAGTGTGCTCCCTATTTTCTGTGCTTGCGAGCTACACAGTGGAGGATATTACCTGCCGGGTCCTGCCGGGAGAGGTAAATGCTCCACCGGAAAATAGAGCACCTTTCCGTCCAACTTGGGCAGAGACGTGGTATATCTATGTATATGAACAAAACCCATTCTTACAGCACAACCAAAGTATTTAAATTAATTCCAGATCGTTAGTCATAATAGGACGAGAACCACGCATGAATATTGTGGGCCTGTCATGTAATATTAAAATAAATCCCCCTAGTTGGATGATACAATGGTAATATCAAACTGAATTCATCCTAGAATAATATGCACCATGATCAAATATCCATTTACTCTTCTCTTCAAGGGCTTATATCAGTGGTTAAAAAAAAAATCACCTCCAATCAGGTTATTAATCCCCATATTGGTTAGGTAACCTCACTTATTAGGAGGTCTTGTATAATATTAGATGCATTATACGATCTTGACTTACTGTATATCAGAAGACAGGGATGTTCTATCTACTGATCCTTTTAATATTAGGATTGTATTATCTTCTGCACCATACCTGTTGCTATCATGTACAAAGCTGTTATATATAATATAATATAGTAGCACCGCTATTATTCTTATCATCTAAAATAGTTGTAGTCTAACGCTTACCCCACTATCTGTGCCAGTCTGACTCCCCTTCTCAATCAATCAATCAATCTTGGGGATTGTAATCACGCTACTCACCTGTGATGGTCCCAAGGCGCTGGGGGGAGGAGGGGGCCGCCGGTCTGTTTAGCCAAAGAGCCAGGTTTGAGGATCTTTCTGAAGGTGTTCAGCGAGGGGGCGCATCAGATGTCTGCCAGTAGCTCGTTCCAGGTCTTGGCCGTGATGTGAGAGAAGGATCTTCCACCTGCTCTGGCTCTGTGGATGTGCAGGGTTTCCGCCAGTGCGAGGTTAGTGGATCGGAGGTTTCTTCTGGGTACGTGGAAGTTGATTCTGTCATTAAGGTATTTGGGTCTATTGTTGTGTAGGCATTTCTAGGCATGAGTGAGGATTTTGAAGGTGACTCTTTTCTCCATGAGGAACAAGTGGAGACTTCGTACATGTTGGCTGATGTATTCTTGCCGGGGAATGCCGAGTAGTAACCTGGCAATGGTGTTCTGTATTGTCTGGAGTTTGCAGAGTAGGGACTTTTTGATGTCGGCGTAGAGTGCGTTTCCAAAGTCCAGTCTGCTGGTGATGAGTGCGTGGGTGACTGTCTTCCTTGACTCTGGGGGTATCCATTTGAAGGTCTTGCAGAGGATGCGGAGGGTGTTGAAACAGCTGTAGGGGATGGCGTTGACCTGTCGGTTCATGGTGAGTGACAAGTCGAGCACGATACCGAGTTTTTTGGTGTGGTCCGAGGGGGTTGGTGGGCCACCGAGGGCAGTCGGCCACCAGGTGTTGTCCCAGGCTGAGGGGATTGTTCCAAGGACAAGTACTTCTGTCTTCTCCACATTGAGCTTCAGGCAACTGTTGGTGATCCAGACTGCAATGTCTTGCATTTCTTCTGGAAGTTTAGTTTTTGGTGTTGGGGTCTTTGGTGAGGGAGAGGATGAGCTGGGTGTCATCAGCGTAGGATACAATGTTGAGGCTGTGTTGTCGGACGATGGCTGCGAGGGGGGTCATGTAGATGTTGAAGAGGGTAGGGCTCAGTGATGACCCTTGAGGGACTCCGCAGATTATTTTTGTGGGATTGGAGAGGAAAGGTGGTAGTCTGATCCTTTGGCTTCTTCCTGTGAGGAATGATCGTATCCAGTCCAGGGCTGTTCCTTGTATGCCAGCGTAGTGAAGTCTAGCGATTAGTGTGCGGTGGGAGATGGTGTCGAAGGCTGCTGATAGGTCGAGTAGGATGAGGGCTGCGGAGTGGCCTTGGTCCAGGAGGGTGCAGTTGTCGTCTGTGTCAGCGAGCAGGGAGGTCTTGGTGCTGTGGTTTCTTCTGAATCTGGATTGGGATGGGTCGAGAATGCCGTTGTCTTTGATGAAGTGTGTCAGTTGTCTGTTGACTGTTTTCTCTGCAACTTTGGCTGCGAAAGGGAGGAGTGAGATAGGGCGGTAATTCTTAAGGTTGGTGGGGTCAGCTGTGGGCTTCTCAAGCAGTGGCCTGACTTCTGTGAACTTCCAGTCGTCTGGGAAAGTGCCTGTCTTGAAGGTGGTGTTATAGTTCGGGTGCGATGGTGGATGCGGCTCTTTGGTAGATGTGGGGCGGGGCAGGGTTAGTGGGGGCCCCCGAGTGGATGCTCTTCATGGTCGAGGTAGTGTCTTCGGACGTGATTGGTGCCCAGATGGAGACGGTGGGCTGGCTTGCATCTCTGGGGGGCAGTGGGGCTGCTGTTGCGTCTGGTGGGAGGTCAATGAAGTTGTCGTAGAGGTTTTGGATCTTGAGGTGGAAGTAGGTTCCGAGCTTGTCGCAGAGGAAGTAGATTCCGAGGGCCTTCTCAAGATCATAAACGGCCTTCAAAGTGATAGAAAATACCTTGCATGCCTTATTTTTTTGTACATCATTCTTTTCTACATTGTGTGGTCCCTGTTCATGTATGAATCTATGCTCTAGAGTGTGCTAAAGAGAAGAATTAGATGGTAGGTTTATAAGCATGTACTATTAGAACCGATTATACTTTTACTTCTGTTTTTATAGGGTGAGGGACCACAGTTTTCATACCCTTAAGCTTAAATACATAACCTTAGGATCCCTTCAATCATATAACCCTCTTATTCTAGAAACCATGAGTATAGTATGTACAGCCTAATTTTCTACTGTTCTTGCGGGTGAACATTTCTCCAAGATTCTTCCTTGTTCTAATCAAACAAAGCCCCATGCTAATTAACTCTCTTTCCTCATCAGGTCTGTACCTCATTTATATATAGGATGAGCTGATAGCCTTATAGGTTATGAAAGTACTGATGGTTACCCATGACATATGCACGTCTGTTGTTTACCAAAGAATTACTCGTCGGCCGTCTTACAAGTAAATACTCAGTATATTAGACAAGCTTGTGCTTACTCGAATTTGTTGCCCCGCCAGAACTTCTGGTATCATACACATTGTTATCTGATGGTTCCAATTTACTCAAACCCGTTAATATGTTCCCAAGCTAGAGTGGTTTTGATCTTGGCCTGGAGGGTCGTGCCTCCTCCCACTTGGTGTCCTAAGCAGACTACCGAACCCTGCCCTATCTGGCACTTACTGGCCTTGATAGTCAGGTCCGTCCTCTGTAGACTACCAAATCCTGCCCTATCCGGCGCTTACTGGCGTTGATAGTCAGGCGTGATCTCTGCAGAGCCAAAAGAAGTTCAATGAGGTGGCACAAATCGTCCTCTCAGCCAGCGTAAGACTGCAATGTTGTCAAGGTATGCAGCACTGAAGCTCTCCAGCCCACCTGGGACTTGCTCGACCAACCTCTGAAAAGTTGCAAGAATGTTCTTCAACACAAGGGAAATCACTCTGAATGGGAATTAGCCTTCTGGGGTAGAGAACGCAGATCTCTCTTTAGCCCCTTCATTCAAGGCAATCAGCCAGTACTCAGACATTAAGTCAATCATGCTGATCTATTAGTTCATCAGAACTGGGGATGGGGTGCACTTCAGTCTTGGTGATGTCATTGAACCCCCAGTAATCAATATAGAATCGAAGTTCTGGGGTGGCATCTGCAAGAGCAGCCTTGGGCACTAACACCACCGTGCTGGACCAAGGTCTGTTGGAGGGCTCCATAGCCCATACCTCCAACATCTTGTCAACCTCTTCCTTAATGCTGGCTCTCACCTTATCAGACAACTGGTAGATTACACTCTTCACTGTTGTACTGTCCACAGGGTTAATATCATGGGTACACCATGTAGTGAGCCATGGAGAAAGGGAGAACAGAGAGGCAAACTGACCCGACATCTGGCGGCAGTCTCACTGTTGTTTTTGTGACAGGATGGGGGAGATGTTGACACATTCCACTGACCCATCCTGCAGAAACCCTTAAATGGTTCCTAGAGGTCCACCAGATAGGTGACCTCACTATAGATATCTTTCAACTTATACGGCCCAAACTAATGGTCTTACTGGGCCCGAGCTCCACAGGCTCCTTTACCCACATTTTTTGGCCAGGCTGAACCTCGCTTAGAATAGCCTTCTGGTCGTGCCACTGTTTTGTGACCTCCTGACTGGCTTCTAGATTCACCTTAGCTTGCTTTTAGAAGCCCTTCATCGGGCTACAGAGTTCCAACATTTAGCTGCTCACATCTTGGGGCCATTCCTGAGAGCTTGCTACCACCCCTCCATTATCAGACTGAGAGGTCCTTGCACTGCACCTCCCAGAACAACAGGCATGGCAAGAGGACGCCCTACTTTTGCATCAAGGATTCTAACAAGCCAAGATCATACCTTTGATGATATTGCTGAACCTCTCAACATGCCCATTAGTCTGTGGGTGGTAAAGGGTAGAGAACTTGCAGGCTATTCGACACTCCTTTCATGTGACCTTCATGTATGCTGACATGGGTAAATATCCCCATCAGTGCCCTGGCCCCTGTGGGTACAGTCACCATCCTCAGTGTGATGACCCCCAAGTACTGGATGGCAAGGTCCCATGGCTGTCTTCGGGTCCGGAGGCCCAACAATGGCGATGGCGAACTTTTCAAAGTGGGCGCTAATGAGCTGAAATGGCTGCAGGAGAGCCTTGCACTTCCCTGCTGACTTGCCACTGGCCTGGCAGGCAGGACACGACCTGTAGAAAGTATCTGAGGCCCTCCTCATCCAGGGCCAATAAAAGTGGGTTACAAGTGTATTGAAGGTATTGTCCTGCCCTAGATGACCTACCAGGGGTACATAATGAGCCAGCTTCAGTAGGAATGCCTTGTAGCACTGTAGGACGACCAACATTTGTTGCACTAGGCTCAGGAACCTTAATCTCGCTACACAGTAGTCCATTCTTCCAGTAGATCAGGTGATCACCAGAGGTGTCACCAGCTGCCTGGGCCTTTGGCCTGTCATAGTAGGTCCTCCTGGGTATGGCTCTTCATCTGTGCCTTGCAGAATTCTTCCTTGGTGGGATCCCCTTCCTGCTATCAGCTGACCAGCTCAGGTAAGTTCCCCATGTCAACATTGTCCTCCCCTGTAGACTTTGGGACACCCGATTCTGGTTCAGCCCCCTCACGGGGCGTAGGAGTTTCAGGAGCAGGTTTCCCATGCTCCTTTCTCTTCTGCTATTTGGCAGGCACATGGGCAATTGTTTTAGGCTCCAGGTCCTCCTGACTACCCTCTCAGGTGGCCAAGGATCATGTGGTCAGGCATTCCACAGAGGCAATCCTAACATCTTCAAGTGTGACCTGAGCTCTGCCTCCCTCCAGGCGATTTACTCTAGGTCATTGCCAAGTAAACAATCCACAGTCATGGATGGACTCACAGCTACCCTCAAGGAACCTGAACCCCCCCCCCCCAATTACTAGAGCCACTGAGTAGTGACTCTCATGGTTGTTGGCTGCAACAATTTGGTGAATCCATTTGAGACTACCTGCTCTGAGGTCATCAAAATATATCTGGCAGTTGTCATGCTGACTCCAGTGTCTCTCAGATCCTCCACCCTCTGTCTGGTGATGGTGACCCACTGGCTGTTATTCTAGTGTTACTAGACATGTGAGTTCTATGCACCATCTTGTTGCCATCCAGTGACACTAGGGTAACCTATGCGCTGTTCTCCCCATAAACTGGGACATTGTCCTCCCCAAGTGCTATACTATCTACTAGTGGGGAGCTGTGCCCGCGTGGGACCCCTTTAAGAGCCCTTCTTGTTGACACTCATAGCACTTGGGGTGTGACTTCCCTGAGGAATTTCTGTCAGGGAAACACTATTTAGCCTCCCCCTTCTTCAGTTGAGAACCTTGTCCACCCTGGAGGTGATCCCCCCGAAAACTTCTTGTGGACCCTGGTGCTGACCCAGCATGCTGCCTCCTTAACAAGCTCCCAGGAGTCAGTGAGCTTACAATCAATCAGTGGTTGGCGCAGATCTGCAAAACAAAGACTGAACATGTGCTCCTTTGTACAGCCCCTGATAATCTTGTAATTCACTACCTTTCATCCACATAAATTAAGACAGATGAGATGACCTATCTCCAAATTCCTGACACTAACTTCCTAGAGTGTCCTAAATGTTTTACTTTATTAGAGGCATCGATGACAACATCCTCCATCGACAAGTCAATTGCATCTTTATCATCATTGTCAGTGCTCATGAGACCAGGAGATCAGGATAGACTCTTGGTACTGTGATTTTCTTGTTCTGCCACTATGCTTTACTTGTATAATAAATCTTAATTTTTAAGTGTCAACATCTATAATACTTTTAATTTCCAAAAATGGAAAGAAGTGTCAGCATATTTCTTTTCCTTTTAATACAAGTGCTTGTCATAAATGTTGTAATTAATGTATTTTCTGCTGTAATTCCACAGAGCTCTGTAACAATACTTCCGTTTTTCATTGTGGCATGCCAACCAATAAACATTTAAGTAAATTTCTATTACTTTTGACTTTTTTAACTATATTTTAACACATGTTTATATGTACACCAGCGGCCATATCGTAGTCAACAAACCTTTAAGGGACCAGGTCTGCTCTCATTAATTCATTTAGTGTTTATAATATTTATACTATGTTATGCTATGCTATATTCATTTGTGTGTGGTCCCCAAGGTGCTAACATGAAGAGCCAGGTCTTCAGAAATGAGTAAGAAGGTCTGATGTTTTGAGGGAGGACATTTAATGTCTTGGGTGTGATGTAGGAGAATGAGCGACCTCCAGTTTTGCTTTTGCACATGCGTGGAATGTATGTGAGTGAGACTGGCAGAGCGTTGGTGTTGTGTTTGCAATGAGAGCCAATATTATTCATTCTGCTCTAACTGTTCCTAAATGTAAACCAGACACTTACATTTGCCTTGTTCTAATTGAAAAAGGAAAAGTTCCTGGAATTATTTTCCATGCCTTCTACCGAATGGTGAGATTGATAGGCAGATACGAAGAAAGATGAAATAGAGAAAGAGATGGGCAATTGTTAAAAATAGAACCCAACCGACAGACACCAGGCAGTGGGACAATGACATTTGCCACCTGTCCACCCACTTGTGTTTGCACAGACCATTCGTCACCTGGTGAGGCATGTAATTGCAACAGGGCATCTTGGTGGACCTTCTTCCACACCATTCTTTTACACACACATAGCCTAATATCTGACACCTTACTGGTCCTTTATCCAGTGGTGGCCAGCACGGCTCGCGGGCTGGGCGGGAGAAGGAGCAGCCATGACGTGGGGCACACTGTAAAAATAAAATACACTAATCTTGCCCCCGGGTCCTGCGTCCCTGCTCCTGCTCTCCCCCATCTCAGACTCCAGGAAGCACAGCCAGGCTGCAAAGCAGCGTTGTGATTGGTAAGCACCCAGGCTCCCCAGACCAATCACATAATCTGAGCACCGTGGTTCGGCACTCAGCCAGGCACTGGTGGCCTGAGCATGTTCTCCATGCAGGCTGTAATGAAGCCTGCATGGAGAACAGGGAAAGTGCGCATGACTGTTTTGGGCAGCCCTAGAGGACTGACCAAACAGTCATTTCGCACTTAGGAGAGGTCTACAACTCCTCCCCTGCTCTGCAGCCCCCCCTGTCACGCAAAGGTGCAGCAGCAAGAGGTCAAAATAAAATGAGAATAACATTATTTTATCATTTTATTTTTTCCTTTTTTTTTCACTGTTTCAAGGCAGTGCAGCGACGCTCCTCCACTTTAGCGGAGGAGCCGCCACCGCCTTTATTCTACCCAAGCACCTCTTCGTAAAAATCATTAAAGAGTACACAAAATCGTTAAGTCCGCTCCCACAAATGCGTAATTTTGCACAATAATTCATAATGCATTTATTTAGTATGATCACATTTTAGTGCCACAATTTGTGATTTAGCAAACATGCACAATGTATTCATTCACGTTTCTGAATTTGGGTGCATTGCTCAGTGCTTGCAGAGTAGCCAGTCTGTCTCCACGAGAAAAAACAAAAATGGCATTTATGATGTATGCTTTCAAATCATCATAAAGTCGCTTATGCCAATCCACTGCGTTCTTTCCTAAGGTCACTATAAAACACCCAAGATGCTAGAAAATAATTTAAAGTTAGCTTTAATGCCTCAAAATGTGCCACTCTGATGCTGATACTTCTTGATTATTGGACCCTTACAGCTTTTCTTAACAGCTGCTCAGTCTTCAATTACTTTTGAATGTCAAAACTAGAAGGTTGTGTGGAAAACATACAGGCTAAGCAACTCTCTCAAAATGAAAACACAAGATATGAAGAAATTAAAAAAGCTGAAGAAACGTTTTTTGATGTTGCAATTGTAGACAAAAATATCAATAAATATATATTCAAACATGTGTAACCATGTAGGAGACACATACTATTAAAATATATTCCACATCTATTAGTTATGCTGTATAATGTTTTTAAAAGACTGATGTCTGTCTGCAGCATAATCTTGCGTCGCCCGAACGTTTCACTGTGACTGCTGATACTTGACTGCTTCTACAAAAGGATGCACATTCACAATTTTTTTTAAAGTAGGGCAAATGTACCTTTCTTGATGCAACACTGAGTTCTGCAGCGTTGCATCAGAAACATTTCCCTGCACCAAGGATACTTCCGGGCAGATTTACAAGCCCCTTGCTCCACTTTTGCTTCATTTTTCCCATGTTAAAAGTGACGCAAAAGTGGCGCAAGGGGCATGTAAATCTGCCCCTTCGTGTTTAGGATTCAGCACACCATAGCGCAGAGTCCTGTGATGAGTCATGAATTGGGATGTAAAGTTGCTCAAAATCGTGCACAGTGCCGTAACGCATCTACTACCTATGTGATGCAAAGTTGATTTGCGTGTCGTAAAACATCTGTACATGCCACAAATCAGCATTGCGTCATGCAGGGGGGCATTGTGCTGTGGGAATGGTTAAAAACCCCAGAGTAAAGCAATGTCCACAACCAATACCCATCACTTCATAGAAGCATGGAAGGACTGTCAGTAAGTCAGGAAGGCAGCAACCCTAACCCTGAAAACCTGCCAACATCCCAGTGGAAAAGGAAGAGAAAGTCTAACTTATCACTGGAGGAGAACAACATACTCATCAATGAAATGACAAAAAATGTGTCAAATCCAAATTACCATTAGCAAATAAGGATGCAATTGTGCAATCAAGGTGAGGGGTGAGCGTAAGTGATGCAGAGCGGAGGATCGTAATTGGTTAGTGGATGTGTAGATAATAGTAGTGCTTTGTAGGCGTGGGTGGGCATCGTGAACTAGCAGTGTGTCTGAATGGGGAGCCAGTGTATTTTTCTGAGGTGAGGTGTGATGTGTGTGCCACCAGGTAGGTTGAGTAATAGTCTGGTAGTGGTCTGTTGGACAGTTTGTGTCTTGTGTAGCAGGTACGCAGAGATGCCGTAGTAGAGGGTATTGGTTTAGTATAGTCTCCATATAATGAGGGGGTGAATGATGCTCTTACCGGTGTCAGGAGGGAGTCATAAGAAGAAATTCATGAGTATGCAAAATATGTGAAAGCAGGTGGAGGTGATGGCAGTGAGTTGATGTCTCACGGTGAGATTTGTGTTAAGGATGATGGGAAGGTTTCTTGTGTGGTTAGAGGTTGAGGGGTTCAGGCTAGTTATGTGGACAACGATGTGGATTTCAGGGTGAGTTACTGTTGCAGAATATCATCACTTATATCTTATCAGTTTGAGTATGAACTATTTATCTCACAATGAGTTTGATGTTGGTCACTGGCATATTGTATTAACTGTTGGTGATGTTGGTGTCTTCTGAGAGGTTTTGAATGATCTGGGCATCATCAGTGTAAGAGAGGATGTTGAGTCCCTGGGTCTAAATTCTGTTTTCTAGGGGAGTCATGTAAGTTGAAGAGAGTGGGGCTGAGTGAAGAGCTTTGAGGGACTTTGCAGAGGAGCTCCTTGGGTTCTGAGGTGAATGAAGGGAGAGGGACCTGTCCATACTTCTGATTATTGTATTGTGGAGTCTGGAGATGACTGTGTGTGTGCCATAGGGTTCCCCTTAACATTTGAAATATGACATATACATACCCTTTCCCTTTCATGCAGTGCAGCAAGGTGGCTTGCTATGTAGTGTTGTGTTTATTTTTGTGAAATATGACCCCTAGGTTGCAATGATGCACAAATGGCATGAAAGACAGTACTGCAAGGCAGCTTGGTGTGTTGTGCGGCATGAAAAGTAGAGTGGACGATTGTGTGCTCATTAAAAATATATGGTGTATTACATCTCGTAGCTGGTGCTTGGGTGCAAGCTGATGCCTAGAGCAAATGCAGACACCCTTCCTACATGGTGCAATGGTCCCTGCAGTGATGCTAGGCAGCACATTTTGCATCAGTTCTGGTAGAGCAGGAATGCACCATATCACATTAAATGTGTCCCATTCCTGCCCCCTCTCTTTCAGGAAGGCAGTGCTGGCTGGTAGAATTTGAAAGTGGTGAGGCGTAAGACCATATAATGGACTTTGGTGTGCAAACAAGTGCAATGAACGAGCTTCACATTTCCCCGGTCTGGGAAACTGTGAAGTCGCTAGTGCAATTTCTGTAGTAAATTCACCAAAAACACATGGAGGTATGCCTTGATGAAGTGCCTTCTATTAACCCTCCTCGTTAACAGCACATTCTAATGCAGATGTTGAGGGAAACCTATTTCAAAGTTGATGTCCAAAACGTAGATTATTCTAATAAAGAGATGCTCTTTCAGTTAGATAGTTGCCTACAAAGTAGCATTCCGGCCAATATGCATGGAGTGTGCTAGCTGGCTTTGTTCTGAAATACGTCAGCTGTCATGTGAATGGTGGCTGAAGTACATTAAAAAAGAAAGTGTGGGCAGTGTGATGCCAACTGTCATGTGGTGGCGAGGTCATTAAATATGGGGGTGGATCAAAGACGTGCAAAAAGAAAAAAAATTCTTTAACTATTTTGTTGTTTTTTATCTACAGGTAACTGTCCATAAAATAACACACATACCTTAAGTGAAAATTAAATGTTAGTTAAACATTTGCCCTGGTACGTTGTGAACTCTCAATTGAATTATGCAATAGTGCAGATGTTAGTGTGTGTATCCTAAAAGTTGCAGAATTGAATCCTGGTTGGCACACTGGAGACTGGTGACTTGTGTATTTATGGTATTATTATGCCCCTTGTCCCAGCCTTTAACTGAAAGCACTGTGAACAAATAGTCAATATTTTACAACTGAATTACACACAACTTGCCTCCAAATGTGAAAAATTATTTAGTGGTAAAGAAAAAACAAGTGCTTTCTAGATACATATTTTAGCTACAGCAATACGTCTACACCTAGTGCAAATTGTATGCAAACACACTCCAAAAGTCACCAAATAACACCCTTAAATCACCGCTGGAAAAAAAAAATATTTGTCACCCTCCATGAAGCTTACAATGACTCCATCAATTAAAGCCCTTACTGTGTGCCAAACAGCAATTACACTTGTGATGGAACTAACTGCACACATTAACATTTCTTTGAGTAAGGGGAAGTCGCTTACCTTTGAGAAGAGTCAGGGCATGTGCTGGTCAAGCTATAGCACTGAGGGCAGTCTTTTACTTGTCTCCAATTCCTCCTAAACAGTACAAACTGCACAGCTGGGTGCTCGCTGTATGGCATAGATCCAGAGGCATAGCTAGAGCTTGTGGCGCCCGGGGCTATCCCTCAGATTGCCGCCCCTGGGGAGGGGGGGGGTGCTGGGGAAAAAGGACGTCAAGCACTTGAAAGAGGACCGAGAGACACGTAGTATCGCTGCTAATAGTTACCTCGATCATGCAAGTTACATGCACATACATGACACGGTCCAAGGCTACACAGTTGAATACACCGGTGACTGGCAGTACAAAAGAGAACACACAGACTGCATGATCTATCTGGGAACTCAGAAAAACCGCATGTGACATCCATCAGAGAGCTGCGTGAACAATTACCTGGTAATCCCCTCAGCACAATGCAAACATGCACATACATGACACTGTTCAGGGATCCATCATCTACAGCTGACATTAAATATCCATCCATCATGGTCCCCCCATTAAAGCAGTGCACTTTGTGATCTGCATGGTACATGTTTTTTGCAGCAGGCACATTAACCCTCTGTGCTACCTTTCCAGGAGTCAACCCTTCCACTAGACAAAACTCGGATCTCTCTCTAGGAAGAACATTAGTCACCGAAGTTATCATGACATTTTTATTGTTTCTGAAAATTGCTGGAGGCCAGGAAGGAGGCAGCAAGTTTTTTTTAAAACATAATATACTTGCAAACACTACGCACCCACCCAAAATAGGTACCCAGTGCGGTCACACCGTTCGCCTCGCCCTAACCTGCTCAAGGTTCATGTGACCTCAGTGACAGAGTCACAGTGACTGGGGGGCATATGTATCAAACATTTTTTTAATCGCAAACGCTGCGATTCGCAAAATAACAGCGTTTGCGATTAAAAAATCGGTAATCGGGATGTATGAGCCAAATCCCATCGCAAAATTAAGGAATTGCTAATTTAGCGATTTCTTAATTTTTGCGTCAGCATTTAAGAAATCGCAAATTGCGATTTCTTAAATGATATGTAAAAAGCACCCAAGTTGTGCGAATTATCCTTAAGAAATCGCAAATTACCACCAACTTCCAGTTGGTGGTAATTTGCGATTTCCTTTCAAAAAGCACTTTTTGGAATTTTACAAAGTGCCAAATGGCGCTCATACATGCCCTTAGGGCATGTATGTGCGCCATATGCACACACATGCTCATTTCAGGGGTGCATCAGGGTGTCATCATGACACCCTTGCACCCTTGAAATTATTCTCAAATTGCGATTAGCAAATTGCAATTCGCTATTTGAGAATTACTTCCCATTCATTCCTATGGGTCTCCTGGCCCATAGAAATGAATGGGCAGGTATTCCTTAATTGCGATTTCGCAATTTGCTAATCGCAATTAAGGAAGTTTAAGAAATCGCAAAAAGTTTGCAATTTTTTTAATACATCCCGTTTTGCAATTCTCAAATAGCGATTCTTTATAAATCGCTATTTGAGAATCGCAAATGGTGATGGTGATACATATGCCCCTGGATCACTGTTGCTCTAGAGTGTGCTGCTTCGTAGGCCTGCCCGCAAGACTGGAGATGAACTTCAGTATGGATTGTGGTGGACAGGCCTTCAAGGTTAACTTACAATTGACATCACTAGGGTACACCTGCTTGTGCTAAGACATCAAGCCTTCTAAGGTCTAGTTGGGCTTTCTAAGGTCTAGCATGGGAATATGCTCCCTCAGTAGAGTGGTCTGGTGGACTGGTCATGAAGGCTGAACCCAGTTCCCCAGTTCCAAATTCGACAGCTCTGGCCATAGTGCCATATCCTCTCCCCCACTGAACACCATACTGCCCCACTGAGGGAAACTCGCACTGTATTCAGCTACAACCTAATTGTGCCCATTATAAACACTTTGATGTGGCTCAATCCAAATTATGCACTTGATAAGAGTAATATGCTGCCTAAAAAAAAAGTAAAAGTAACCACTCATAAGGAATGCAAGATTAAGTAAAGCATGTGAAATGTAAGCAGAAACAACATGGCTCCCTTAACGATCTCTCACTCACTATTCAGAAATCAGCGAGTGGTTTTACCTGAAAAGTTAAGGACATGACTACAGGGCCCTGAAGGGAACCGTTTCAATGTCCATTGCTTATATCCTTACAAAACGTAAGCAGTATGGTTTATAAAGACCACATCCATAAACACGGAGCCATGGTACACATTTTGTTTTCCAATCCACCCATCAACCAGGTATTGCAGTCCCTCCAGGAATGGTCCTCTTCCCACCTGGGGACAACAATGCTGTTCAAAGAAAGACTAGAAAACAAAAGTAGCGCTTCGCTGGCAAACTCTGTAAAGTGAGGCTGATGTATTTATTTGGATGTGAATAAAACCAATCTGGCCCCTTTGCAACCACTCTGTCTTCCTTTATTTAGTTATGTATTTATGTTTCATATTTAAAACCTTCTATTTCTCCCCATCCCGCTGCACTTTGGAATAGAAAAATGTCAGAAAAAGGGCATTTCTTGCAAGAGTGTTTTTCTTTTTTGGATCCCTTTCACAGGGAAGCAACTAAATGAAAGAAGGAAAGAGAGGTTGTGAACCGTTTCTGGTTTTCAGTAAATGAGGAGCAAGACAGAAAGAGAGGGGATAATAGGAAGAGAAGGGGGGGGGGGCAGCTGCCAGCGCAAAAAAGAAGAGGACATTGCCCGAGTCCTATTCCTTCTCTGCCCGTCCACGAAAGCAAGCAGAGCCTTATCTGAATGCCTTTGTCCGCCCCCAAAATAGTGCCGCCTGGGGCGGACCGCCCCACAGCCCCCCCTCCCCCTAGCTACGCCACTGCACAGATCCTCACTCCTTTAAACATATAATCATGTCTTGAGACAACTCTTTCCTGTATGTCTTCTCTCTCTTGCAACTGTGACAATGGGCATGACATTGACCCCCTTAAATACGGTAGCTATTGCATTCATTTGTAACAAATGCGAAGCTTTTGTGACTGCTCTGCAGCTGATGAGTGTCTTTGCAACTGTTTTGGTAAAGTAGCTTTCACATATGACTTCCTTTTCAAAAGCTGCATATTCTCCTGTTTATTTCCTTTTTGCAGTTATATATAGCGCACACTTGACCTAAGGGTATTGGCCCGCTTTACCTGAGCACCTGTTACGTTGCACAATGTCAGATTTGTATTTTTGTTTTTATTTAGGTGCATCGAGATATAAATTAAATTACAATCAACTGATCTGCCCAGAATCACAGGATGTTTAGCAGATGCCCAAATTCAAACCAGGTCTTCACAATTTTAAGCTAACATCTCTTGATTGACCCTCGTCTTTCTCGGGAGTTGGCAAGTTCCTTGCTTGAGCAGTGCGATGCCAGGAGGCATCTATGCGTGGCACTGGGGCTGCGATCTGCATTTACAGACACACAGCAAGGATAGGGGAAGGCCGGAATCCCACTCAAGCACAGTGGGATTTATGTGTGTCAGGACACAGCATTTACAGCCTCCTGTCACAGAATGAATAACAGGGGCTACATTCCCGAAGGGAAGGGGTCAGCTGGTCCTGAGAGTCTGCCGGAGGGAGCTGATTCTGGCACCTGCTGGTGGGAACTAGCAAGAGCAGATTAGCCGGATCCTGATCACCTTCTTTTGCAGCATTTTTATTTATTTATTTAATGCGATTTGATATAGCGCGAACATTACCCGAAAGTGTCAGAGCGCTTTACAAAAGAACCAGTTGCGTTACATAAGGACTTTGGATTACATGAGTTGCATGAGGGATACAAACAGAAAATTGCAAATGTACAAGGTGTAATGCTGCTTCTGTGCACCCACCTTTTCCCAAATCGTCATAAAGTGGGGCCGGATCTGCTCTGTGATTATTCCGGAACACACCCCACCCTATGACGACATGGGAAAGGGGGAGAATGTGAGGCAGTTGAAATTAGCATGCAGCCCTGGGCAGTTACTGAGCTGACAATCATGCCACCCGAAGCTGCTACAAAAACTGACACTCCTGCGCATCATTTGGGGATGGACACCAAAGTACGCAGATAAAGCCAGTCAAGGGCCGCAGTGAATGAAGCCCTTTGCTCTCGACAATGACTGGCACATGCGCACCATTGTATGCGTTGGTGAAAGTAAGTGCCTGCCAGGCTGCCAGACGCTCGCATAACGTGAGAGTCAGTGTATGAAGCCAATGGAAAGGACAGTCTCTTCACTGGTAATACGAAGTTGGGCTTTATGTGTAATAGCCCAATAATGGGTTGACAAAGGTAATCATAGACACCTACTCTTGACTCCATGGGATTGATGACTCCCTAGCTGACATAGTTAGTCTCTTGATGCAGATGTAAAAACAACAGCCTTCTACATCTGACACCAGTGATGTTGTCAGGCAGCTGGAGCCATCAATCCATCAAGTACCTGTAAGCCTTAAGTCATCATTTGGAGGCCAAGATGGATTCCTTCATAGCATCAATGATTGCCCTCAATAGAAACGTTGTTGCTTTGTTGTCCAACTTGACAAACCTTGCCAGGGACTACCATACTGTCTTACTGCCATTCACAAATGTTTTTGGAAACATGGGAATTACATTTTCTCCCTCTGATATTTGTGTGTCTGAGCCTAGTAACATGACTCAGCTGCCTCCCATTCCAGGGGAGGCAGAAGACTCATCAAAGGAGGAAGATGCACAGTTCCCCAATTTCCGAACAAGAGCTTCCCAATAAGCATTTGTGAATCCCCCTGGTCAGTTTTGCTATCTGTCCTGTGTAGGACATCATGCCACCTTCTTTTGAACTCAGTACAGTATTCTATGTTTGCACAGTAGCTTATCTTGCCCACCTGTGCTCACTTGCTAATGGTAATTTGTTCTTCCACATTTTTCTCAAATAACACATGTAACTCTGTGGACATATGTCTATCCAAATGTATTTAGAAGCGTTAAACATTGTGTAATTTGACACTATGTGTTGATTTGTAAAACGGTAGACTACTCACATGTTGTAATGTGCGGACCTGAACCTGTGTAACGATAAAAGGTGTAAAATGCCAATAGGAGACTTCTATGGTCAATTCTCAAAAGTCAGCATACATAATGTTAAAATAAAAACACAAATATACTTCGTTTAAGCTGAAGAAGAGGGACCGAAAGTTAATTGTACATGCTGTCTTTGTATGTGCAACTACAACAATGACATTCATTGCAATGGTATGAGCAATGTGCAGTTTCCCTATGGAACATCAGAGTGAATCAACAAGCCACATCTTCTTGATGGGTTACTGCAAAGTACCCACATACGACCTATAAATGGGATGTGTAAGGTATGTGATTCCAAAACCCTGTTCCACTGATCCACATAAATATGACAACATGATTACCTAATTTGAATAAATTCTAACATTTGGAAAGGAGCACCAAGGTACCACAAATGATAATCAATCAATTATTGTAATCATGAAAAACCAAGTCCAAAGGCAAGCACGTACTTTAGAAACGTTCTGTATTTATTCTTATTATGCTTCTTCTTTTGTTTTTTTCCAAAATAACTTTCCATCCAATAATTAATACAAACTCAAATCAAATCAAATCAAAATCAAATCATCAGCCTCAGCCTCAGCCTGCTAATAACTGCTCCCGGCACTGGATGGTGCTGGGAGTAGAAACAATGGCTGAACAGGTCCAAGTACTTATGAGGGAGATTGCTGCCCTTAAACCAAAAATTGCTGGGGACTCGACACTGACCAATGCCAAAAACACATTGGAGCACTTGGGTAAGACATTGAAAGAATTTGAAACGATCACTCAGAATAAGAAGCTTGAAAAATTGTCAAAGGACATTCGTTTCTACGAGAAGAAGAACACGTACCCTTACCTACAAGAGGACTATTTAAAGCAGGGCAATCAGGGATGCTTCACTAACAGGGGGAGAGGAGGTTACAGCGGACGCAGGAACTACACCACCATTTCAGATTCGTCTTTGAGCACCGATAGTGACAACGAACAATCAGGTCCCAGTTCAGACTACGGATACCGGGATAACTAGTACCCACCCCAAGGGTGATTTCCTGTTTTAAGAGAAGGTCAATGGAGACCCCTCAGAGGTCGGGGCAGCAACAAATAACAACCAATGTGAATTGGGAGAAAGGTCGGGGCAACACGTCGATACATGTCCGTTTCCAGCCAGAGAGCCACTGAGAAATATCAATGCGACGCAAGGTGTACAGATGGTAAAAAGAACACAGAACGCTGTGGTGAATATTTCCTCATACACCTTAAAAGAGGAGGAGAGTAACATTCTTAACAAGGGATTATCGTTTGTACCTACAGCCCACCCAAATGACTTCGCCATTTGAACAGAACTTCACAGGTTCTTTTGCAAAATCCGCCTCAGATACTTCTTCAAACACTCTGCTGCACCCTTTGCGGTATCGCACACAGGACTAAGAGTTCCATCCAATTTCATTCCACCGGCCAATGCAATGTCTAATAAAGATCTGGCATATGAAAGTGTTGTACTCAGAGATGTGTCAAGACTTCTGACAGTAAATACACATACCACTCCGAATATCACTAAGATGGAGAGCCCAGCCCTTTTGACATTAAAACACAAAAAGGATATTGTCATTAAGTCCGCGGATAAGGGCGGAGCCATCGTGGTGCAGGATGTAACTGACTATAAGACGGAGATTATGAAGCAACTACAGGATGGGGTCAGCTATTCCCAATTGAGAACAGACCCCTCTAAGGATCTCGCAGAGGAGATACTAAGTATCACATCAAATGCACTTTAAACAAGGGTTTTTGAGCAATCATGAATTCCAATACCTGAACCAAAAACATCCCAGGCTCCCTACAATCTACACACTGCCTAAGATTCATAAGGACATGCAACACCCGCCGGGGAGCCCTATTCGATCTGGATGTGGTTTCATGCTAGAGCCTCTGTGTAGATACATAGATTTCTGCTTGAAGCCCATTGCTGAAAACACACAAGCCAATTTAAGAGACTCCAGGCAAACCATGACCTTGATTGGACAACGAGCCTTTAATCCCAACAACCAACTGCTGGTGACATGTGATATTGTATCCTTATATGCGAGTATACCTCAAGAATCCACCCTTGAAGTGATGAGAGATGCCTTGAACCAACGACCAGCACCTATGGTAGTCCCTACCAAATTCATCATTGAACTGCTTACCATAACCATGATGAAGAATTTCTTTTTCTTCCAAGGCAACTGCTATATACAGACTAAGGGTGTGGCGATGGGTGCAGCTTTCGCCCCGGATCTGGCGATCACTTACATGGACAATTTTGAGAAACTTTCATCTTCAACAATAATCCCTTCAATAACCAGGTGATGATGTGGAAGCGGTATATTGACAATATACTGATGATCTGGACTGGAGACACTACGGAGTTGGGCCTTTTCCATGACTGGCTCAACCAATGTAATTAGGATATCAAGTTCACAATACAATGCAACTCCAATGAGATAGATTTACTGGTCATCACGATCCGTTGCGAATATAATAAACTATACCAAAAAGCAATGGAACGTAACTCTCTCCTCAGATACAATAGTCATCATCCCCGTGGCCTGAGGGACAACCTACCCATAGGACAGTTTCTGCATATCCGCAGGAACTGCTCCAAGAAGGCAGACTACACGGCCGAGTCAGAAGACCTGAGTAATCGCCTCCTGGAGAGGGGATACCTTAGAAGGTTGGTGAAAAGAGCTCAGAAGAGGGCCTGGTTCAGCCCCCGTGAGACGCTGCTAACACCAAGAGATAAGAAAGATGGACAACTACAGAAGATAGTTTGCATGACCACCTTCTCCACAAGAAGCAATGCCATTAAGAAGGTAATTAATAAGCATTGGAGCCTGGTGTCGGATGATATTGAACAACCAAATCCACCAATGCACTCCTTTAAAAAAGCTAAGAGTGTCAAAGACCATGTGGTCCGCTCATTTCTCGAAACGACAGCAGCACTTATGATTCAATCGCTTTGGAATTTACCTCCGATGCAGGGACATTTCAAATGTGGACACTGCAAAGCGTGTCAGACAACAATTCTAACTAAAAAGTTTGCATATAAACAACATACAATTGCTCTGGAATCATTTACCAATTGCAACACAATGATCGCAATTTATGGAATCATCTGCCCCTGTGGATTGCTCTACGTGTGCCAAACACAGCAAAGAATCAAGGTTCGAACACTACAACATCAAAGCAGGGTTCGATGTGTGGTTCAAGGGGCACCTTTAGTTGAACAATGCACAACGAAGGGACATACCCAAGATCAGCTACAGTGGTTGGTACTAGAGAAAGCTACACTGGGCCCCAGAGCGGGTAACATTGTATCAATCCTGAACACACGAGAGTGTAAATGGATGGCCCGTTTGGACACTATTAGAAATGAACTCAATGAACTTGACTCTAGTCATGCGCAATTAGCGTGCCTCACAACTGAGTAGTTTGCTCTAGATCCCATTCTGCACATGTCGAGTGTATAATTACTAATGCGCTGCCATTCTATCTCAAACACCTGAGAATGCCCTTCAGTATCTAAATAGTAGTTTTTTTTTTATCACTTATAACGACTAGACATGTTGAATATAATGAGCCGGTATTTCGTGGTGTATGTCCTTTTCATGTTTTTAGCAATGTTGTCAGTTTTCCCACCGTTTCCAATATGAATGCTTAACTGTTTTCCTCAACAGTGCACGGAGGACGTTTATAACATAGCATACTGTATTTAACGTTTTCTTACATTCCATCGCATATACCCACTAAGGTATATTGGACAGCCCTTAACAAACACCTTTTGACCGTACAATGTGCCCATGATGTTGTTTTCTCTTCTAAATGTGTCCAATGTTTCAGTAATGACACAATGCGGGAGCTGTTTCCACAGTATTCTTCCATTTGAAACTCCCTCAGTCACTGCCATTAGACATTTGACACATCGAGGTCCGCTTTATACAGTTGCTTAAGTTGACTCTACATTCAATATCATTCATTGATAAAGTGTAGTCTGTCTTCCCTTCCTCTAAGCTAGGCACTTGATTCTTCACAGCATCTAGCATCTGCAGGACGCCGACAATCACGCGGCCACGGTGGCTTTTTGGCCGTATTTAAATAGATCACGTGCCACCGCTTCCTTTCCATTCATATGGAGCTCCCCTGGCGAGTAGTGGTGAGTTTGAGAGTTAGTCTTTGTGAGCACGAGGAGCTTTCTCTTGTTAGACATCAGGATTTATGCTGATGTGCCCTTAAGGTAATATCCATAATTGAGGCCCTGCTCTCTGCTTTTATTTGCAGATTCAGCACCGCACTACCACCATCGCTTACACGGTTAATCCGGTATTCGAGGTGAGTTTTGCTTGTTTTTCCAGAGTTTCGAGCAAGTGTGACCATCTTTATCCATGTTGGTATAATGGTCTATTTGCGACAGAGGAGATTGATACTCCCTTTACATTATGTTTTCAGATTGTGGTGGCAAAGGGTTTGACTCTCATTTGAAGCTACGGACAGGTATTTATTACTTTAGCCCTGACACGGTTACTTTACTGACCGTTTGTTTGGTGTTTTAAATAGGGCCCTTTGACAGCAGTTCCCTGTTTTCTACTATTTCAGATTCAACCTTTGTGAGGCAATCAAGGTTTCTTTCTCTTTGATATACGAATGATATGAATTGGACAGCAATGATTTGATTCAAGTAAGAGATTAAGAGTTACCAATGATCACAATATACTTAACCCTATCATATGCGAGGGGTTATTGATATGCACCTTATTCTTGCAGGCGCTTTTCCGCCCTCATCCATTTGGAGCCCTTGAGCCCGACCGGTCTCACTAATTACCTCTTGTGAGACCCCCCTTTATTTTTTCACGGTTATTAATGGGGATTGGTACCCTTATTTATGTATACTTTTCTTGTCTAGCGGTTAGTAGTGTAAAAACTCTTTGTATTCAATCCCAAGTGCTTCCTGCCCCACGCCACACTCACCACAGTCCTGAGGAAGACCCTGTTTGTAAGGATTGCAAGGACCTACTCTCATTCAGGGGTCGAAACGTCGACACTTTATATGTTGCCAGTATTATCAACAGTACTTGCTTTACTGTGCTATGTTGATTGCTATACATGGCTATATGATGATACATTGCATTAATCATTGTAACTGTGAAATCTTTCGGCTAAATGATATGCCAAGTAATTTGAAAATTGTGATACGCACTATACTCTAACTTCACGTACCCTGCTACTCTCGCCCAAATCACCGACTGTTCCGTATTCTTTTCCCTTTTCCCTTTGGGCACTTGCAATTTTTTAATGTTTTTTCAATTAATATATATGTTCAGTGTTATTAAATAACACTGGAGCAAAAATATATATATATGCTTTTTTCAAGTTTGTGAAAGCGTGGTTATATATCTTCTATACACTGTTGGATGTACCGTTACTGGGACCACCCTAGGCATTTCATCCCCACTTGGAAGTCATCTGGGCTGAAAAAAGGAAAAAGAATATACATGTGTCCGATATCAGTATCATTGACAATCCAGTTTTTAAACTTCATATACAAATCTATCTCTTGAAATATACAATGCCTGCCTATATACAATCTAACCCTATTCATTATCAAGGATTATCTTCATTCCACATTACTTCTCCTAAATTCTGTCTATTACCAAAACAAACCTCAATGTACTTCCCATTTTTCACAAAACACTCTCAAGTATTTCCTATGTGATCCCTATTACAATCGTCAACTTTGTGTATTACAAACTTATTCCAAGCAGAATCCATGCGATAATCCGTAAGTATTTCAAAAACTTAATATAATCCTCCCATTAATGTGGATGTTTATTCCTGAGCATGAAAAGTTGTTCATTTGATCCTCATTGTATTCCCATTTAGATTTCAAAACTTCATTGTAATGCATTACAAATTTCCTGTTTAGCACTTATTACATTCTAATACTTCATATATTGCAATTTCTTCCAAGCAAACAATCAATATTACATGAACATTACACATACCTCCAATTTTATTTCATATGATAATCTTTAAGTATTTCAAAAAACTTTGTATCGTCCTCCCCTTAATATGGATGTTTATTCCTGAACATAAAAAGAAAATATACAATGTTTTTTTATCCTCATTTTATTCCCCATACAATTTGAAAACTTCATTGTAATGCATTAGTATAATGATAGCCGCTCTCTATCCATCACATCCTTGCCCTGAATGTTAACATTTCCATGAACAAATCTATAATCAATTAAAATTACAATAAACATTCCATCATTCTAAAACACCTCCAAACCCATAAGACCTCTCCTCTCACCTGTCTCTCTGACATTATTGTTCACCAAGTTCCATCTCGCGGTCAGACCCGATAATTCCCACCATAAAGACCGGACCTCCTCAATTACCCTTTTAAATGTATTAGCACCCAATCAGATTCCATTATTTCAATCCCACACCTTGACGTCATTCCACGCAGTTCCCACTGCGGTCCTTACTTAATTAAACCAATCACCCGTCATTGTTGGCTATAGTACACCTAAATTGTTCTCACTGAATTCCCCCAATAAGTAAAGAGTATCTGTTTTTTAAACCAACCAATCATATCCTTTGCCTGTTTGCCGGGCGTAGGGTGTGGCTATGTGCCTAATTTAAATACCTCACCGTTTACACAGAGTTTATCAACAATACATGACTATGGATGGTTGTACCAATACTAGTCAGATACTCATGCTCATATTCCTAATGGATTTGCATTGTATTGTGCCACACAAGGATGGGCTAAGGCAACTCAATACCTTGAATAACAGAAACCAAGCACTGTGTATTATAATAAATGTGGAGTAATGCAACAAAGGCCAAAATAGCAGTCCTATGTTACTCTGCCTCAGAGAGGCGTCACATATGTTGTGTGAGTCCATCCACACATCAACACATTAAATCATTTGCAAACATAATGTTGTCTAAGTGGCAAACCAGGGAACCGGTAACAATGCTACATTTCCCTAGGGGAGGGCAAATTAGGAGATATATGGGCAAAACGTATTGTCGTGTACCCTAAGTGAGTTGCATGATGTGGAACACTCAAGTAAATGCCAATGGGGATAGATTTTGTCCAGGCAGGTGTGACTTCCTGCTCAAAAACATTCCAGCCAACAAGCAGACCCCCTTGCACTATGGTGCAAGGGTGTCTGTGGTAGTGCTAGGCAGCAGTGTGTGTCCCAGCGCAGGCAGGGAGAAGCAATCCGTAGTGTCATTGTCAAATCCTACGCTTACCTGCCCTCTCCCTTTCAGGCAGGGCTCTACAGTAAAGAGACTACCTGTGTCGTGCTGTATGTAAAATCAAATACTAAGTCCCACTGACAGTGTCTAAAATATGAAAATGGGTCAATACATTACTCTAATGTGAGGAAGACCTAGAGTTGTCCAGAGGAGTCTGACAATGCAACATGTTCTTACAATGTACTCAAAACTAGTTGAACATCATGTACTCACCTAACACAATCATAGGAACTTGTGACAAAAAAAATATATTCAACTAGAGAGCAATGATTTATTTAAATGGAAAATGGAATATCTAAAAACACTACCTAAACTTAGCATCAATCCCCCACTCCCCTTAAAACACATAGGCCAGTGCAATACAAACATTAACTACATCTTAAACATATGCTACCAACACATATATTATTTTTTATGTTTTATAACACAAAATATTCACCCCCCCATCCCACTTAAAAACTTACCATAATAAAAATATAGGGCCTGATTCTTAAAGTTAAAGTGAGAAGAAAGTCTAACTTTATGACTTTTGGTGTTCACAAAGAGCATTTACTACTCATAAATGCCCTTTGTGAATACCGAAAGTAATACAGTTCAACTTTTGGTATTCACAAAGGGCATTTTTTAGTAGTAAATTCCCTTTGTGATTACCAAAAGTTGTAAAGTTAAACTTTCGTCTCACTTTACCTTTGTGAATCAGGCCCACATTACATAAAAGCATTTTACTACACTATTCATCAACTTACACTAAACACCAATTATAACTATGAGCACTTAAAATACTAATTTCAAATGTATGACAAAAAAGGAATCTGATGTCCAGAGGGAGAGTCACGGAATCATATTTTGGTGTCAATGTTCTTGAGTGCCGCAAAATATTACTCTGTCTCTTCAGTCCCCTTTTCATCTTGCCAATCTTCCAGTCCATATGGGGCAATCATTGGACAAGCACCTCCCTTCTTCTTTTGCCCTGTAGCCTGCAGCTGAGGGACTGGGTGGGCTAAGAACTGCTTTGTTGCTGAGTGGCTATCTGGGCTGATGCAGCAGCGGGGTCTTCGGTGCCTGTGCCCATGTCGATCTTCCCCAAATGCCAGATGGCTTCTCCTTATTTATATATGGCCTATTTTTCTAAAAGCATGTGCTATTTTCCTAATGCACCCGTAACGTGCCCTATATAAGCTTTGGAGTTGGACGGAGTCAAGATTGAAGTAAGATCGGACCTATCAACAGTACCTTCTACTAGCAAATGGAATTAGGAAAAAGGATCGAGCCATTAAGAAAACTTGGTGCTTCGGTGCAATTGAAATTTCCAGCTCTATCGAAAGTAATGTTGAATAAGAAGATGCACTCCTTCCACTTTGTAGAGGATTTGGATAAGTTTTTAGAACAATATCAGTCTGAGAATCCATGAAGTATGTTGTTGATCAAATTAGCATTATGAGTTGCCAAGAGTGTTTTGTGAATTTTTTTTTGTTCCACACTAGGGACCTTAGGTTGTTGTACTGCACGCGGAGGGGTCACTCATAGGGCTCTTAGCCATGGGAAGTTGGTTAGGGTTTTCCAGGGGAGGGGGGTGTTTTGTGGGAGTTTTGGGGAGGGGGAGGGAGTGGTGGGGGAAAATTCAGGAAAAATACCTCAGAGGTCTTGTTGATGTTGTTGGAATGTGTATTGCGTGGGTTCTTAGGAGATGAGTAGGGTTAGATTAAATGAGTTGACAGTTTTGTCATGGAATGTAAATGGTCTCCGAGTGAAGAGAAGGAGAGATATGATAATGGAGTCCTTGAAGGACTCTCCTGCACAAATTATTATTCTTCAGGAGACACATTTGATGGAGGAGGAGATAAGAAAGATTTTTACAGCACAAAGATGGGCTGCCCATGCAGTTTATACCAGGCAGGCAGCAGTAACAAAAGGAGTTGCACTATTAGTTAAGCAAGGTTTAAATATTTCAATAGAGGGTAAGGCCTCAAGTGTTGCAGGGAGGTGGCTGATACAGAAATAGGTAGAATGTTTAGAGAGCTGTTGAAGAAGCAGAAAAATGCTGAAAGTGGGTTTATGTATACATTTGCTGATCCGAAATATTTTAAGAAGGCTAGATTAAAGGTTTTAAAGGCTATGGCAGAAACGTGGTACAGAATCAGAAGGGCTTTAAAAATTTCATGTCTTAGTCAGTTTGATTTCATTTAATTTGATTTGAATTATTACTTATTGAGCGCACGAATGCCGAGGCGTCTTGGCGCTGACTGTGATACATAGATACTCAAGGCATCCTGACTCTGGTTGATTAGATTTTGGAGAACAACCAGGTTTTTAACTCCTTCCTAAACCTCAGCCGATTCGGTTGAAGTCGCAGGGTAGACGGCATCTGATTCCAAAGTTTGGCAGCACAGAATGACAACATGCGGCCCCCCCATCTTGCCTTGCAGATTTTTGGAATACAGAAGAAGCCCTTCATAGAGTATCTAAGTGTTCTAACTGGAGAATACATGGAAAATAATTTCCGTATCTCCCCAGAGATTCCACCATAGAGGGCCTTGTGTACTAGACAAAGAGATTTAACATTAGCTCTTAACAGTAAGTAACAATGTCTATGCTTTACAAAACAGTAAAACCCGCATATTTAAGGAGGAACCACTTTTTTACAGTGCATAGGGCCTACTGGACTCCTCGAAGACTTTCGAAATTCGGTTCGGGTGGAGTGGTGGCGTGTCTTAAGTGCAAAAGCCAGAACGAAGATGATCTACACATGTTTCTGCAGTGCCCGAAGATTCCGACTTTTTGGGAGGCCGTGAGTAGTTTCCTGTCAAGTGTCCTAGGCCTGTCCCAGGCCTGCAGATCAAGGTAAGCGCTGAACTGGTTATATTTGGAAGATCAGATCTGCAAGGTAAGGGCATGAGTAACAGTGTGAAGCTTGTATTTTATGCTGTGCTCTTGGCTCGAAGAGAGCTATGTAAACTTTGGGTCTCCTCTGCCACCCCAATGGAGGGTGGTTGGCTACAATCAATGAGATTTGTTGCTAAACTAGATATTTCGGATCAGACGAGAACAAGATATCATTTTTGGAAGCCTTTTCTAGGTTGAGGGTTGGGGGGTTTTCGGTTTCACTGTCCAATGATTAAGCCTACATCTTCTTCGGCCGGTGGACATCTTCTCTGTATATGCAGGAAGACAAGGGAAGGGGTTTGATTGTGTGGCTGGGGGAGGAGGCCCTCCAGTGTATTAGATGGTGCTCCGGCTGTGGGGGTCTCAGTTCCCTAAGCTTTTATCTACCCGCCTGTATCCAGCAAATGAGGTTGAAAACCCAGGGCGGTTCCGTAAGAAGAAGTGTGGTAAGAAGGCAAATGAGGACTTAAAATAAATAAATAAATAACGTGCCCATATCATAGGCTAAGTTTTTGCCATTTCTGCTGACATGTGGGCTAGGAAGAAATTTGTACCTTATATTAGGGCAAGTTTTGTCTGTACAATAGGTATCACAAAATGTAACTGACATTGTTATGAAATCATAATTGTCAGTCCATGCATACAACTAACCTTGGTATGGAGGAATGTACAACATACTTTTATTACAATGATTTTTCCGATTGCAATATGTCAAGCTAACCCATTTAAGGTCAGTTTAGTTTTTCAAAAATCTGTTTGATCACAATATTGAACCACACTTTTCACTCATACCAGTGAACACCACTCATACTGATGTGACAATGGTAAATAATACCCATGGCCCAGTATATGTAAACTTTGGTGTTGGTCTTGCATGATGCAAGGGCGGGCAAGGTCAAGGCAAAACTTAAGTGAGATGTGTTAAGGTGAGCAAGGACAGCTTGTGTGGCTCTGCATGTCCTCAGTATTCTGGAGTAATTGAAAGCAGCACAAATTGATGACTTGCCTTAATCTGCAACAGGGAGCCATTACATAGATGTAGGGTGGGTGTTTCACTGCATCACCATGTTTGTTTTGATGACTTTTCAGATTTAGCATGGTGCTACACCTGGGAAAGTATCAAATACATCAAATCCATAGGTGAACCTAAACCAGTAGAAAACAATATAATTTTGCATTGTTGTTACCTCATTGTCCCTGTGCTGCATTATGCAATGCAGGGCCCCTTGCAGCATAATGCAAGGGTGCCTCTGTTGGTGCTAGGCAGGCAAAAGTATGCCATGGTAGGAAAGGGCAGGAATGCACTATAATGTGGAGTCACTGTGAATTCCTGGCCTTTCCCTTTCAAGCAGTGCAGAGAGATGGCACTGAATCAAAGCTTGACATAAATGCCACATAGGCTAGATACTGCCCATGAGGCTGGCATTGATAAGCCGGGATATGCGAAATCTAGTGCGTATTTCCTGTTGGCCAAAGTTAGGGTAATTACTTTTTATCCATGCAGGGAGGCCAACGCGAGCTGCATAGGTTTTTCAACAATGATATTGCCACTCTGTGCTTTACTGATACATAAATAACTGCGATATGCAAACTGCCATCCACGGTACAATTGCAAGGCCACAGCACAAGTTCCCTGCCCTGTAGACATCTACCTTCCCAATGTGCATGAGACTAGCTGAGAGCTATTGTTTTGAAACAAACCTTGTATCGATACATTAGCTGGCCTACATCCACACAGACTCCAGGGCATCAGTGTAATTGGCCACTGTTCCTGCATTCTACATTGGTCTGACATGGACATCTCTGATGGAAGGTCAGGCACCCAACGAGACAGGATTAAAACAATTAAACCTCAGGTCAGTGGGAATACTGAGGGGATGTTTGGCTGTCAAAGAAATGATCACACCCCTGCGGCAACCCCTGGTGAGATGTCAATTGCACCTTTTTATGGGTTGTTATCAAGGTACACCTAATTTCAGATGTCACTGGCTCATTTCCAGCATCTATCTCTTGTGCAGTGGTTGCATTGTGATAGCTAGTCAGGTGACACTGCAATGAATGTCTATGCAAATTGCAGTTAGGTATGACACACGGCTACTGTTGCAGGTATAGCATCCCCATATTTCAAGTGGGGTTCTACAGGAATACTCACAGCACCTATGTTGATGCTTTATTCATATTAACATGCCTCCTTGTATATTTTACAATATGTTGAAACATGTGATGTTGTGGTTGCTCAATAAATCTGAGTGATTTGTTGGCAGGTGATGAATACATCCCCATGCGCATTACACTGTTAGTACTATTATGGATCACACACACATGTGTCACAGACCTACAATCATGTTGTCCTGACTCTTTAGGCATCAGTATTCCTGAAGATGGTAATTTCACCTTGGGAAGAAGGGCAATGTCCACCTACAAATCAAAAATGGAAATGTTGCATTGAAATAGAGCAACTTCAAACAGTGCTAAACCTAAACCAAGCACTATGACATACCAGTGTAATGGCACATTTAGACACCCTTAGATACATATGTAAACATTTTTAAACCATGGAATGCAGCTAGTCACCTTGCAGGGCTGACCTGCCATTAGGAGAAAGGCCAAAATGTCTAACATCATATACCAAAATGATTCCCCATGCATTTGATGCTGTAAGAACTTCTGCCCAGCTTCATCACATGCCCCCTGCAACATTACACAAGGGTGCCAACTAGGCAGCCAAAAGTGTACCAGCACTAGGAAAGGACAGGAATGCACTGTAATATGTTAATTATGGGACATTATTGCCAGATCACATTCATGAAACGCAGCAAGATGACTTGATGCACTGTGTGAAATATTGATTAATGCACCCCTTGGTACATACATATAAGCCTTGCAACACAGAGATACAATGTACCTTGTGCAGCATGGATAATGCTATGGATTGTGAACGTAGTGATAAGGGCTGGTTTAGCTACATATTGTGCAGTGTTTGCATTAAAGAAAGGAGGGATACAGGCCAAAATTAAAAATTTCTATTTTATTTACAAACCCAGACCTTCAGTTTTCACTGCTGGAGACTGCTAAATACTAACTCTCATTTGGGAAAAGGGCTGCTTTGCATTACTTAGCATCAAGAATGCTAGCTCCCTGTGACGCAACACAGCAGTTATGCCTGGTTTGCTGCTTTGTGTGACAGTTTGATACATCGGGTACCTGGTGAAACTCTATCTGTGTGTTACAAGGCATCCACACTGTGCAACCAAATGTTGATTTTGATATGTACCTTAACTTAGTTATCTACATTACTAAATGCTGATGGTAAATTAATACATACTTATGGTGCCTCTGATCTCCAAACCCAGCAGGTCAAGCACATCAGTCTTGAATGATAAAATTTCCACCTATTGATGTTTCAGCCTAGACACTAAGCACTCTTCATCGGCCACAAACCTGTGCCAACCAACACGCTCCCATTGATTCTTCCAATCCTTTGCTCTGTATCCTTGGCTGACCCTTCCTCCTGCAGCAAGCATCCGTGGCAAGTAGTGCAGTCAAATCAGTCCACTTACTTCTCCTTCTTTATAATCGGGTCCTCTCCCTGTCCTGGACATGTCCACAATGGCACAAGATCTACCTCTAAATTCCTAACTATACCTAAGTAAAAATTCCCCCAAAATAGACAAACACCCAACAATAAGACACTTCCGAAACACAACATTTTGGCACAAAAACCATGCAAATTATACTTTACAAGGACAGAACAGAAACAGACTCCACCACAAACAGCAAAAAATCCCCAAACTTCCACAAAACTCCTCCAGCACTAACCAACAGGCACTAACAGAAAGTGAAAGTAACATTTACACTTCCTGGTATGCAGCCTACATAGTACGCCACAAATAGCTACACAATACATATTTTGGCTACGTAGTGGCCTATATAGTGTGCTGAAAACAGCCATGCAAAACATATGTTTCCTATGCAGTGGCCTATATAGCGCAATGCACATAGCCAAACAATAGCACATATGCAGCAACATAATGGGCCACGCAATGGCCTCTATAGTGCTTAGCAAATAGCCACACAAAGCATGTTTCCATGCAGTGGCCTATATACCGCAATGTACATAGCCATGCTGTAGCAATACACAGGGTCATGCAGCTCATATGTTAATGATGTCAGATTTACAATCACATGGAAGGATCCAATAATATGTGCTGATGTTTTTCAGCAATATAGTTTATCAGTAATGGAAAAATCGTGACATATGTGGCTATCGATACATATTGTAGATGTACATGTGTGAATGCACAGTAGTGCACACAAAGAGCCATATGTTTAATACAGACATGCAACACAACTAGGCCTGGGCTAAATTTCCGTTCCGCTCGCGGAAATTGCGATAATTTGACATTTTCGCGTTCCGCGGAGAGCGCGAAAATGTCAAAATTTCCGCATTCCACAGCTTAGCGATAATTTGTTTCTTGCTCGCGCTGTAAAATAATACATTCTCTTGCACGCTCGATCGCCTTACCTGAATCCCCACGTTCGCCGACAAGTTTTCCCGATCCGGTCGCGTTCTCCACGAGATGTTGTATTGTTGGTAGCCATTTGCGCTGTCTCGCGACAGTTTGCGCCCGCAGTAATGTCATTGGTCGCACGATCACGTCTTTCTTGTCGCGATCATGCACCGCGAGAAGAGTGAAAACAAGATGGCCGCGCCCGCGAGCAACCGCATGGGTAAGTTGGTGAGCCGCGACCACGCAGATAATACCGCGAACGTGCGGGGAAAAAAATTCTGCATCTTCGCGATATTTCCGCGTGTTTGCGGAGATTTTTAAAATTTTCGCGATAATTTGCAAAAGTCACTTTCGCAAATTCCGCCCACCCCTAAACACAGCACAGCACAGCACCTTGCTAGTCTTCAGTGTTTGAACGGGAAAGATCTGGAATGCTCCATAATCCTCCTTATATGTAGCATTCCTATCCTTTCCTAGGGCTACTGCATTTTTCACTACCGTGCATCAGCACAGCCACCCTTCCATCATGTTGCAAGGGTGCCATTGCTTGCAGGCAGGCTGTTTTTGGAGCAGGAAGGTGCACATTACAACACATACACAACCCTCTGATGCATTTACCCTTCGTAAGTATGTTTCTGAATTCAGCACACTTAGAAAGTGCAAACATGGTGGATAGAATGCAGCATGTTACCCACATGCACCTCTGGTGAGGAGTTGTACAACTAGGACACATTCCATAGTCTAGCAATATTTTCAATCTGGTGATGGTTCTGAATCCATGGGTGGATGCATGGTAAAATCCACACTTCAGCTTTAGCACACCTCTCTGCTGCTAAGTAACACAGGTCTGCATTTTATGCAGACTTGGGTTCGTCTCGTTTCTTCAAGCCACTCATGGACACACAAGGTGCCTTGACATGGCTTTACAAACAACTTTTTAGTTTTGTGATTACATTCTGTTCCCTTGCATGGATCATGTGCAATGTAAAATGAAGAGGGTAATTCTGATGTCAGTCTGACTGTAACCGACAGCTTGTCGGTTGCGGTCTGACCACCATCTGCTGGTGCAGTCCATCTGCCGCATAACAACGGGTGCAGTTAGAGGCAGCAGGCAGAGGGACAGTCTAACGCTTTCCATCAAAGGGACAGTAAACCCTACAATACGGACTACGATTTCCCTTTCAGCCTTTCCATTTAATGGAAATTCTGAGGCGGAAAGTGACTTTGGGAGACCCTAGCGGGCCCCTTTCCCACTTGCCCTCCGCTACGCGGCACCTATGCTGCCCCCCAAAACATCTCTCAATCATGTGGCAGGTAACGCATGGTGCCTGCCACACGGTGCAGGGATGTTTTAAAAGTGTACATTTCCTATTGTGGCTCGTACTGCAGTCCACAGCTCAAGCCACAATGCAAAATATACACTCTGCAACCGCTGTGAAGGGCAGAAGCGGGAACTCGGACTCCTTACCGGGCCGTCCCGCTTCTGCTACGGTGCCGGTTGGACTCTCGTCCGACCGGCATCGTAATTATTTCCTTAATGAATATGGGCCAAAGTGTTGCCATCCTTTGTGCACAAGTGTATCTATCATTCACAGGTACTCATGTGGCTGACCACTTCATAGTTTACAAGTGTTTCTGATATTACAAATGCTATTCTGACAATGTTTACATATGTGTAATATCTCGAAATTCACACACAGTAACCACTTTGGAAGGGCTTTGTGACTCAGGAAATAAGGATATTTCCAAATGTGTGTGTTCATCTTTCACTACCCTTGTACACTCCCACATGGATGTATTCAGTGTATGGTTCTAGATCACTATAAGGCTGGCATCAGCATCCTTAACCTTGTGTAGCACAAGTGGACTTCACAATATTCACAAAGACCAGCCATTCTATGTTGAGGGCTCACAGATAAGTCCCTTGGCTTACATGTATTGTCCAAGAATCACTTGAAACTAAACATCAACATGTCTCATTGAATAGCTCAACTGAGGCCTATTGCGTTACACATCATAGATTGATGTGAACTTCTATGAGCCATCTAATAGTCTTAGGATGTGTGACGATTGTCATAGTTACAGTTATTGGAAAACAATGAATGATGAGCATTATCTATTGAACGTAAAAAACTGCTAAAAAAGAAACCAAAAGAAAATACAAACAGGATGGTGTTTGTGTCTTGATTTTTTACTAAATCCAAGAACATCAGAACCATCATTCTTAATCTGTGGGAACTTTCACAACAAGAATCTGACCAAATGGTCTGTTTCTGGAGAAACCAATGTTTTTTTACACCAGATCGTGTAATTTAAAGGAAATCATTTCTATCAAGGTTTCACTGACCAATCAAGAAAAAGCAGGAACAAAGAAGCGCCTAAACTGTATTCACTGTAATAATGTCACCACTGGGAACATTTTATTGCACCCCATAACAGGAGAAACAATCTTACTGAACCATTCAGCTGATTGTAACTCCAGGAATGTAGTGTTTGCAATTAAATGCCCTTGTGGCCTGTCATATGTAGGAAAAACTGAAAGAAAAAATTAAATTAAATTAGCAGAACATAAAAGTAAGATTAGGAATAACAACATTACCTTCAATCTGGCAGCTCATTGGAATAAGCACAGCCAATCAATTGCACAAATTAAGTTTCAGATTATTGACACATTGCAAAATCTCCCGGGGACAAATATTTCGAAAAGATTATTACAGTGGGAAACATTCTGGATTAAGAAACTGGATACAATGAACCCGAATGGATTAAATGACAAATTAGAGATGGGATGCTTCACATGAGGCTCTTGATGTTATTAACAATATGAGTCACTTCAACATTTCATTACCACATAGATTTTACACCATGCATTGTCTTGCACCCATCTAAAATTGTAAACGCCAATCATTTTCTTTTCATGTAAGGTCTTTGAAGTTCCAATAGTTTCTAACAACACCTCATAAACTGGGTTTACCTGTTTGTTTGTTATTATTTTCAAAGTAATACAAAGCCTTTCAGTGTTTCCTAAAATATTAACCTGTGTTACAGTTGGATTTTTTGCAGACAATGATGACTGTTTTGGACCAGGTGTTTTCGGAATTGTTTGTAAATCATAGATTATACGCAGCACATATGATTTTTTACAGTCCTGTGTTAACCAACCGCATTTAATCTTTGTTTGGTAGATTTTACTGCTGGTTTTTAGATATCCATGACATTATGGTGTTCTTTGTCACTGTATCAGCATTGTTGATATTGTGAGAAGCGATTGCAACATACTTGTTTCAACCGGGTTCAGCGTTTTTTATCATCGGGTTCTTAATATATATGACCCAGTTATCATTCATTTTAAATTATAGGACTGTAATAACATTACCCTATTGAGATGCTCCACATAATACTAACCCACTCCAGTCAGGAAACAGCATGCACATACACTTCATTATGGCGCTCACTGCACAGGTATTTTTAGACATCGCGAGAGGAGTTTGTTAAACACTTGTTTTTAACTGGTGTTCTTTGCTCACCACCCTGTTGACCCAAACTTCAATGGCGAGTTACGGACAAGCTGAAACTGGAAGAAACCACTAGACAGAGGTGCATATTTGTGAACGGTGTATGTGGACATTATTCACACTGTACGTTATCTGTTTACAGTGTAAGCAGTGGGCCATTATTAATCGGTTACTTGCTCTGCGAGAGAGTGTTTGACAGGTACCTCTTTCTTAACCCTTGACTTTACTTTTTCTGTCAATAGATCAATTTTTCTATAAAACAGACACTTGTAGCTAAGCAGTAGATACATTGATTTATGAGTTTGGTATCAGCTTTTGGAATGTGGTTTGTCACATGGCATGTTGGGTTAAGACCACAAGGTGTAATTTTTCATACACAATGGCATGGAATGTTGGTTTTCCGGATAAGCAGCTATTTACATGGAGGTTTTTTGCACTGTTGGTCGTCTCATTGAGGAATAAAAGGAATTCTAACAGGTGGTGTAACACATTATGTCAGTAATACACATGCTTTCTAGACACAGATTATATACCTTGGAACTATAGGAACACACTTACAAGTGTAACAGAGCAGTTTTTAGTTGATATGCGTAAAAAAACCCACCAATGTACATAAGATGTCTTTTTTGTTCTTATTGCAGATTGACGCCTGACAACGGGACTTCTGTCACGAAATGCATTGGGCACAGATATTGATTGTTACCTGAAAACGTATGGCATGTCTGTAAAATCCAAGTCTATTTCATGTTAATTTGATTTTGATGTATGGAAAATGTTTGCTTATTGGAAATTAAATACAATGGAATGAGAAAAAGTAATAAACAACATTCTTCACGGAAGAAAATGAAATGTGATGTACTGTGAAATATGATTTTGTATAGTATGTTTAATTGTAGACGCATTGTCTAAAGAGCTGTGAACGTTTTTGTTCAAGTTGCCTATTGGAACTTAGCCCTCACACATATACATTTCATGCTAGGCATCATTTAGAAAACATAGCAAGCTGATCGCTTTACTTAATACCAGACCAAAATAGTTCGAATAATTGGTGTGAACAATCTACACATCTTCTTACATATAACTTTTTACATATTTGTCTTCTTTTGACTTCACTATTTATTAGTGTCTGTGCATGATACAGCTGCAGTGGTTTTGCACTTTTAAAGTAAATATGATGACTACTAGTGTAGATTTTGCACTATGCATTGCCATCGTACCTTAGTGTGGTATCCATTACATGATCACCTTCAACATGGATGGGTACACATGGATGCACATACATTACTTATTGGATGATAGGCCTTCTCATCTAGCATCTTTGTGACAGTCGCAACAGTATACAGCTGATTGTTGCGTATGTCAGTCTAAGTGGGACATGATTTTCAATGAGTGTCATATGTTTGATAGGCTACATGAGGACTTAATTTAGAGACATTTTTCCCTTTAACAAAGTTCTAGACATTACACAGTCATTTTACATTTTGAAGTTAAAGGATGCAAATGATACTTGCTGAACAGTCATGCTGATGTGAGTGGATTAGATTTTTTAAGATCCATACATTGAGGGCCATGTATTTATGTTGGCTCACATGTATGGCCATTCCAAACAGCATATGTTGAAAATTAATCTGATGTCTTGCCTGTACAAAATACCATGGAATGTCACATATTTGTCTGATGAGTCTTCCCAGTCATTTTGATGACTGTGACATTGATTAGATCATCATTGACAAGCAAAATTAAATAATGCAAACGTTAGCATTTTTTGATGTGCAAAAAAGGATTAATTTTTACAACGCAATCATTATGGCTCAGTGACTATTGTTTTTAAGTAGATTATGAAAAAGAAATTTCAACAATTTGGTACTATTTCACATGGCCTGCCATTCTGTGCTCTATATCAGCATCAGATTCATATTCATTTTCATGTTCAGGTGGGATTGTAGTCTCATAGTCCCATGGCACATTTGTTTAAGACGGATGTTATGCAATATTGCGCAGACTAAAATAATCTTTCAGACCATAGGACGCGAGTACAAAAGTCATCTGCTTGATTTGTTGAGGTGAGGCAACAGACACGGGACTTTAAAACCCCAAGCATTCACTCCACAACATTTTGAGTTTTGCCCAGGGCCAAAATATTTGGTCTAGGCCTATACGTCTGCAGATTATGGAATGGGTGTCATAATCCATGGCTGCAAACCATATCCTTGGTCACCTGAAATGTGGAAAATGCCAGTATTCAGTGATTTGGTACATTGTAACTTAGACATAACCAACTATGTATTATGTATGTAGGCAAAATCATATACATTTCTTTAACCTTCAACAAATATGTCTTAGGTACTGTTGACCATTGGTTTACATGTGGGTTAATGCATATATTGTACATGGTGTAAGACATACAACACATCTCAACATGCTAACTTTCATGTTTAGCTGGAAGATTACTGTGATAAGTAAGTTAGAATATTTGAGCTATATTAGAATTGCATCAATATGTATGCAATATATTCATTTTAGGATCAGATTATCTTTCATGCATTTTGAGCTATAAAGGTGGTGACAGTGGCACCGAGCTTGACACCCACGCATACCTTTGTCCTATTTTCACCTATGATGTCCTTGCTTGCCCACATATCAGTTGCATAGTCTTAGATTGATTTACATAAGTGTTTATGACTAGTTGTTTAGTAAATGTAACCATTATTCAACATGTAACATTGATATTTAAATTGGGTTCATTCATACTCCAGCTAATGTATTTTGCATGGCAATTTTCCCAGCTGAACTTAAATTGGCACATAGGTATTGCAAGGTAGTCTTTTTTCATACGGGAAACATGATGTTGCAATAAGTGACTTTGAACTTCAGACCTGTACACAACACTTTTTAAACTTACATGTATGTATGTGATTTTGCCTTGTTGATAAATCTGTACTTATATGCCTTGATTCTTACACCATTTCTTTAGCATAAAATGGCTCACATTTTGATTGTAAGTATACTGTGATACCTTACCTTGGTCACATTTCCTGGTGTATAACATCTTTCACAGCCTATGTTTTCATTGTGTGAATATTGCATCGATGGACTGCTCAACCTAGAAGCCAAGGCCAATGCAACAATATTACTGAAAGAATTGTAGGAATGCGCAAACAAAATCAGAGTTCTCCCATTCCACCAGACAGGGACAAAATCATGGCACTGGTCTACCTTTCTAAACAAGCGGTCAAAGACATGCATCTGCAGCTGTTCTTCAGCTTCATAGCCCTTGATAGGGTTGATAGAGGCAGAATTTGAGGGAAATTTACAGCCTGGGGGATCCCACCGAAGCTTCTGAAAGCAATTATAGTCCAGGTCAGAATAAACCACACAGCCTTATTATCAAGAGCCTAAACCAACAACGGACTGAAGCAGGGATGCGTCCTGGCCCCACTACTATTAAATCTTTACGCCGCAGACATGGGGAATGGCCTGAAAAAAGCTAGTTTATTGCCCCCGTGAATGGGCAAGGCGAGACTCCCAATCCTTTAGTACGCTGATGCTATGGTAGTTATGGACCACACCAGGGTGGGACTCAAAACAGCCTTTAAGGAACTTCGAAAGAATAATAAGGAAAACTGCCTGACAGTTAATCAGAGTAAAACAAAGAGAATGGTATTAGGCAAATATCCCCACAAAAAGCAAACTACTTGGAAACTAGGAGACCATCAAATAGGGACAAGAGCAGCCTACAATTATCTCAGGGTTTGGCTATCTGAGAGGGCTACTCAGGCGAAACACATAAAACATCTAAATGCCAAAACCAACTGTGTAATCCTCTCATTGAGGCGCTTAAGCCAACGTCTGTCAAGCCCTACAGCACAGCCTATGCTGACGGTCCTCAAGGCAAAACTAATACCGGCCATAAACTATGGTCACTTGGCCTTCCCAGGAGCCGTAGACAAACTTATAGCAGAAGCTCAGGTGAAAGCATACAAGACAGTGCTGCAGGCTCCCAGACAAGCAAGGAACACCAGGCTATGACTGAAATTTTGGTTTGCAGACCAGAATTGGTACTTCAGGGGGATTTAATTAAGTGCTAAATCAGGGTTCTCAAATCTCAAACAACACCCTTAAAGATCATCTGGAAACAATCTTTAGGGAAGCAGATTTCCCCTGGCACATCAAGCTGGCCCAAGCAATAGGGACCTTGAAAATCTAAGCAGAACATTTGCCCCTACTTGACATCACGGAAGCTGCCTGGCAAATGCCGTGAAGCGGCAGGTCCGCTCAATCTCGTATGAAAAGGATCGTGCCTTCCTCCACTACAATGCCAACACAACGGCACTTGATGTGTTCTACACTCTGGGATAAGGCCAAAAGTACCTATGGGAAGCACTTTCAACCCAAGCTTGAGGAGAATTCTTTTCATGAGGCTCATTGCTCTTAAAATCTCGGACTTCAACTCAACATGGTCTCGAAAAGACGAAGCAATCGCTTGTCGGTTCTGCAATTATCAGAGGGAATCCTGGCTTCATCTATTATGCTGCAGCCCTAAATTGGCCAGCGAATGGCAACGGTTGATTTGCCCCCTTTTCAGGGTCAATGGCACAAGGTCCTGCAAGGATGCTTCGGACTGGTGTTTCTTGGAAACAAAAACCTGCATCCTTGCAAGAGTGACGAAGTTCAAATACTCAATCAGACAGGCACTAGAGGCCCTGCCATCGCTTCCTGAGTCAAGGGCAGGCAATAAACTGTAACAAAAGCCCATCTGCGAAAACACTTAAATGGACTCCGTCATGGGTAAGCCCCCACCTTGAGCGGCAACCTGGCATCTAGGTGCGAAAAAGTGCATACCTCCTTATCTGCACCCGTAAGCCCATCATAAGTGTTAGTTATGCTAACATCACAAATACTTGGCACAAGGCAATAGCACTTCACCCCAGGGACACGTTCCTGCACATAACAAATTTTCCCCACCAATGCAGACACCCTTGCACTATGATACAAGGGTGCCTGCATTTGCGCTAGGCGTCTAAATTTAGCACCAGCGCAGGGGGAAATGCAGGGCTGCACCATAATGTGGTAAATACGGTGCAGCGCTGCGTTTCAGAAGTGGCAGAGTGCAGCGTGAAGCAAAGAAGGCTAACACCATGCCCCGTCACTTGCATTGTAAATATCCCCCAGTTTCTCTGGGCCAGATTTTCTATTCCCTTTCACAACAGAGAGATGTGCAACTTGCACACTAACTGGTTTGCAGACAGAAATGTAATTTGTGATGCAACTTATGTACAAATCGGTCACATTACAAACTGTCCATTTATAGGAAAAACAACCTGCTTGAAAATGAATTGAGACCCACCGTGATATTCTATGAATGCGAGACAGGGGCTTACAAGTGACAGCGGACCTTTGTCCAGTCATTTGCATTTCCAAATAGGAGTTTTTTTTAAATAACCTATATCCCTTAAGGTGACAGGGTAGACAGGGAAGAGCAGGATGTAGTGGTTTACTGCACACTCCCATGAAGGCCTTCAATGTGTTTCCAAAAGTTGAAGCGGTCCAATGGGGAAATGTTTCCCTAGGAAAATCAGTGATCACATAAACCTGGGAACAGCAACTGATCACTGCTTTCTAACTACAACTACAGTTACCAACCATTAATGCATTGAGTTTTGACTCCAAATAGTAGGAGGACACCACATTTACACCATTTCCTATTTACAATTTTTTATAGGTCCCAAAAGTACATTTAAATATCAAAACACTTTCACAAATTCAGACAAGTATTCTTATAGTCCTTACCGTTTAGGTTCAGTCAAAGGTTTCGATAATTTAAACATACAGCAGAAGTACGTTCCTTACCAGGGTGAGAGGTAAGCATGTGTTTTAGCACTTGCTAATTTTTATTATGTTTGAAAAATACATGATTATATTCTGGCATACAAACATTAATTCACAAACTTTCTCCAAGAGCACATCTTAAAAGCTTTATGAAAGTCATTAATCTGTATGCATGCCAGTTGTTAAACCTGATAAATAGCTTTTCACTTTTTTAAGTCACAGGCCCATACAGAGCTTAGGAAGATTAACATTTAGTTCTATTTACATATTAGAATGCATGTTACGCGCTGGCAATCTAAACTGGAGAAGCCAGTTATTGTAAGTGTATGCCATGTCCGCGACCACATCCTTTTCCCCACCTTTTTTTCCTCAGTAGATGTCGGGCACACTGGTGGGCAGCGTGGGATGCTAGCTTCACTTTCCAGCAGGGCTGCTAGTAGGTTTTACAGGAACAGTACTCGTGCTTCTACATTGGGATCTTTTCATTTTAATGCATCAGCCCTTCAAAGCATGACTGTCATACTTTCATTGGGACAAAATCTATATTTCTCAGACGACCATTACTATGCAAACTCCTTTCATTTGATGCTGTAATGCCTTTATTATCACTTCCCCCAGTGCTTTAAATAGAAAGTTACTATCAGTTCTTCTTTAATTTGGAAAGGATAGGACTTGCACTTCTGAGCTTGGCTCAAATAATTTTAAAGGGAGAGTTCCAGCACTTGAAAGCAGCAAACATGTACTCTGGAAGTAGGAGTACCTGCACTTCTACATTTCCATTTCAAGCACTGACTCCCCCCAGAAGATTTGCAGTACTGTTAGTCATGGAGCAATAACACCAATTGGAATTTCCAGCTGAAAGGCTTCATATTGAATTTGCACAGCCTTTATTTGTGTCTCCCCTTTCAGATCAGGCATAATAAATAAGAGTTTCAGTGTCAACAGACTATAATACTGTGTGGGATATTTAGTCTTGGTGCTCACAAACCAACAAACCCTTTCATGAAATTTATAATGGCATACATACCTCATGTGGCTTCCATCATCCTGATCCTACCATCGTTTAGAGGCCATGTCCAATGAGAAAATCTACCTATTGCTACATTCTATAAAACCTTTCAAGTAGGGTTGTGCCAGAATCAGTCTTTCATTTGACTGCCACTGCTCCAGTGTACAGCCTCTCCAGAGGTAGCCTGATGTGAAATATAGCTTGGTAGATTAATATGCCTCCTACCAAATCATTACACGGGGACTTCATTACAAACGGTCCAGTTAACTGTAATATGGGTGTAAACCCTGTTACGCAAATAACACAATTATGAGTTTTGTGATAACTATAAGCAAGTTAAACACAGTGATATTTATCAGGGGGGAAATGGCCACCCGGTATATGCAGGAACATGCAGACTTTGGTACACTAAGCACGAAAATCCACATTTTAGTCCCAAAATCTCATAATTGAGAGGTATGTCTTTTGATTTTTATATGATGTTATCTAAAGTCTATGAAGTAGGATTTTGCATCCACTGTGCTTTTTAGGTCAAGCCTACCAGACAGCGCAAGCTGTCTAGGTGTGAAAGACTAATTGTGGGCTTACCAAGAACATAAGGGACTTGGCGCTGTCAATTGCTTACCGATAGGTGGCTTTCTTATCAATCTCATTTGGCTACTTTTTATTTGATGGCTTTTTTGTCAATCTTGTGTTTGTCCCTCCCATGGAACATTGCCTCCTTCCCATCTGTTTGATTGGCTGGCTTATAAGCTTTCTCTATTTGCGTTTCTCCCCTGCTTGCTCTCTCTGCCCATATGCTTATCTCCCCTGACACAAACTTGTGTTGCTTTCTCTCACCTGTACCCTTCTTTATCCGTGCTCCACATTACTCTCTTTCAACAGTGTTCGCTCTCTCTTGCTGCTTTTCCCTGATCTAACATGTTGCTTCACCTCTCTCCCCAACCTGCTCACCCTTTATAAGTTTTTTTAAGGTGCTTATATTCCGTGTTTTAAAACAGCGCTTTTCGGCTACATTTGATAAATTTACTAAACCATCTTTGATCGGTAAATGAATAAAATAGTGTTCCTCTGTACGTGCATGCATGCGTGTTAAAAGCATGCAATTGCCTACCGAATGATCATATCAGTGTGTCTCTTTTTATTTAAGCCATGATGTACAGCAACTGTGATGTTTTATCTACCGCATGTATATAAACATTAGCAAACCCAATAGATCCTATAGGAGAGACCGTTTGCCTGTGACAGTGCTTGTTTTAATTACATTAATTGATTATTTTAAAAATATGCCTTTTAAATAATCCTTTTAGGTTTATGATGCATATATTGCTTTTACGATGTCCTTTGTAACTGAAATATAAAACGACAAATAATTGGTGAACATTTCTGCACATATGAACTTAAGACATAACTTAACAGATCTGTAAATATTATGTGTTAAGCATGTATCAGTATTTCTCTTTTATCCTTTCAGAAGCCCATAGAATGATACATGAAGACCCAATTTGGATACAACACTAACCTAGACTGGTGTTGTCAAACCTTTGCATGAGTACTTAAATGAATACATCAATGCGCTAGGATTGCTTAAGAAATGCAGCTAACTGAAAAGATGACATTTAAGAACCTTAATAACCTTCACTGATTACAAATTTGTTGAGTACCCAACAGTAAACCAATCTAAATCTGTGAGCCAAGAAGAGAAACGCCCCTAGCACCAAGCTCAGAGTGCTTGTTAAAACACAAAAGATTATCAGCAAAAATACAGCTCAGAAACTAACTGGGGGTCCCTTGCTGAGAAGGTTTGGCATGAATACATTCAGAACCCTTCTAATAATAGGCCTGGTAGCAACATTAATATCCTTCAAATTGATTCACTGCTCAACAGGAAGCTGGGAAACTTCAGAGACCTTTCTGAAGAGTAAATACCAACCTAAGCACAATATTCTTCGTCAGCCTTAATTTATGAGTCATATCAGAAGGCAAGCCCCATCATGGTCACCCATTACTATTTCTGCTCCCACCACCAGAGCATTCAGATGTTGACGGATGAAAGTAAAACTCTTTTCCAGCAACCACATCTGATGAAAACAATAGGGGTTATAGAGCTCACTTGTTCCCAAAAAGACAGCAATGTATCAAAGCAAAATCCAGAGTCTATAACCTTGGGGACTGACCATCGCAATGGGCCAAAAGGTGTGGTTTTACAACCTCTTCTGTCCCAAAATCTTATACCCACCTTGTTGGCATTGAAGTGGCGAGTGTGCTGAAATGGAGACGGGGCAGGTCAAATCACAGGGTAAGTTGAGTGTCATCAGTATAACAAAGGTTGTCCACACTGAGAGATTTAATAGATGCGCCAGCAGTTACATGGTGGAAGACAAGAAACAGTGGAACTTACAAAGAGAATGGGTACTGTTCAGAATGTAATGGTAGGATCGCAAATACCTGGTTCATACTAGAAATAAAATGGAGAGATCCCTGGTGTGAACCATTGATTGACAGTGTGCCACAGGGAGACACAAAACCCACTCCATGGTACTTAAAATTCCAAACTGTACTTTTTTGGGGAAAACCCAGGAACTTCTAAAAAGAGGAGCAATACCAACACTTCTCAGAGATGCCACTGAGCTTTGCTTGAGTTATTACCAGCACTTTGTATCAGATATACTATATTTTTAATTGAACACTATAAATACTTCTCTGCAGGGTTGCTATACTTTTCGTAAAATAGTACTGGCATTTCTCATTAAGGTTGGCAAATCCCTCTTAAGCAATGCAGCATTCGATGAAAGGGCTACTATATTTTCAATGGAACAGTAAAGGAGCTTTGCAACAGGACTGCTAATCTTTAGGAGAACAGTCACAGCACATCTCTGTAGAACTGCCTTTAATAACACATTGCCCAATCTTATTAGCAGGCACTGCCACACTTTCAACAGAAAAGTATTGATACTTCTCTAATACTGTCCATTCTCAGCAGGACAGGTCTACCTCCAATGGGACGGTACAAAAGGGGGTGGTGATGGACGGAGCATCAGAACCAATCAAACACTCACACCCAGTCAACAGATCTGGGTTTGATCCATCACCGTTCTTTAGCCCACTCTGCCACCCCAGTTCAGACATGGCCATATGCAAATCAGTCTGACCCTGTGCCTCATGGGAACAGTCCAGCCCGAACTGCCAAGCCAGCGTAATTCTCCCAAGAAAGCCACTGTAGAATTGTTTGACCCCTTCTCATGAGGGAATATCATAAATGTATTAAAAGAATCTTGAGCTCCCTCAAGAGGGTTGGTATTCTTTTAAGTAGGGTTGGCATTTTTTGTCAGGTAAAGATATCTCACATGGTTGAAAAGTCCTGTAATGGGCAATTCCTGGAGACTCTATGCTTCATATTTGTCCCTACACTGAATATCAGAATGCTGCAGAGTTGGCGATCTTGCTATGCTGAGCAGCTAGTATGTCCTTACCATGTTACGAGCCTTGATCCCTTTTCCTGGATAAAGAAGTGCTAAATAGTTTAGCCTGTTCCTGCCAACCATGGCAGGTCTCACTGCATCTTTTGGATATACAGAGGCTGTGTCTCTGTTATTGTCTATTCCAGCAATCATTTTGAGGATTTGTGCACCTCTACTACTAAACGTTAAGTAAGAAATAAGAGGTGACCCTGCACCAATTGATAACTGATACAGGCTTGTTCCAATGTAGATGTAATATTTGAGTCCTCCTCATCTATTGAAGTGCTACAGTCTACGAGTCCAGTGCCTCCACACAGGTTTACACTTTATAAGACACCAGTGATCCACGCTGTGCAGGAACTCCAATGAAATGTAATGCCGCCATGTGGTTTTATGAAATTAAGATTTCAGGAATGCCCTTTTCAATTATATCAGTTTTAGAACAATAGTAATATAAATACAGGTAGAGCATATTATGAGTAGAGGGGGCACATGAAGAGGGAGACATGGGGATAGGGATGTAGTGAGAGAAGAAGAATGCGTGAGACATAGAAGAAGTGCTAGGGAAAAGCAGGAGAGGAAAACAAGACACAAGGTGGGAAAGCAAGTGAGGGATAAATTGAAAAAGAAAGATAGCACAGCACAAGTGATAGCATTCAAAAGTAACACAGAGAAAGAGAATACATATAAGAAAGAACAAACTAGAAAGCATAAACATATATACAAAGGAGGAACAATGTGTGTATATAGTACTGATTAAAAGAGGGAGAGAAAGTGGAAGGTGAAGTGCTGGTGTTTTTGTGATATACAAGATGGAGCAAGAGTATGATTGAGAGAGTTGGAGAAAGAATGGGAGAAAAAGGGAGTAATGCAATGAAAATGAGTGAGGAGGTGAAGAACATTGAGAGTGGAAGAGTTTAAGAGGTAATTTGATAGAGAAATGAGAGTGAGCATAAAGGAGCAAAATGAGGGAGCAAGAGGGCAACTGAAGATAAGATACGAGAGTCTTCAGGCAGAATTAACTGTTTATCAGGGTTTGAGCAACGTTTGTGACCCAATGCACTTTCGAATGAAAAAATGCACTCAATTTCTGTAAATGGCTGTAGGCCACTTCCCAAAAATTCCCTTGCAAATAAATACGTGAGGGTTCTATTAAATTCTCACTGATGACACCTTTCCAGCAGTGTGATTTGGCAATTCTCTTAACAATGGCACCCCACCTTCCCATGTTACCTGTTAGTATACTCTCTTTATAATAAGTATTGTGGCTCTCTTTTTAAAGGTATGTGACTCTTACTATAAAGAGTTAGTATTTTCACTGAAAATTAACCATGACATCTTGAGAACCAGTGGTTCTTTTACAGAGGTGATAGGATGGATTTCTAATGTGGATTACAACTTGGCAGCCAATCAAACTGCCTGATACAATGACATCTTACAATGGCTTTGTAGCTCTCATCTGTCATGCTGCAAGCCCATAGTTTATATTACCAGTAAAGGTGCCCGATCCTCACTCTTTCTACATTCACCATGCAGAAATGTATGTCTGTACAAGCAAAGTTAGCTGTCTAATGTCAAAGCAAGGCCCCAGCAGAATAAGAATGAGAGAAGGGTGTCTAGTGTTGTAGAAGTTGGATATTTTTCCAAATGAAAGGCATCATGCAAGCAAGAGGAAAGTGAAGCTGAGAGGCTAATATAGAACAAGAGCCTTGTCCATAACTATAGATCCACTGCTCAAGAGCAGAGTCTTGTGGCCGGGGGTTCCCTTAACCCACTCATGTTCTTTTGCTGGAGATAGAACTAATGTTCTCATCCAAGCCGCAGTCCTCAGATGAACTCATCCCAGCCTCTTGCAGTGGCCCACCCGCACTCATGTTTACCTGTCTTGCTGCTGACTGTCCAAGGAAGATCTCATATTTTCAGCCTTTTCAGAACAACATTCTTGTAACTATGATGCGGCATGCCTATGTTGTAACAAAGGCCCCAATTTAAAGCTTGACGGATGGCTACTCTGTTACAAACATGACAGATATACCGCCCGTCTTATTGCAAGTGCCCTTTTTAAAAAGCTGACATTTAAAATGCCAAACTTCACTCGTCTCTATTGTGGCCAGAGTTGCCCCAGACTTTTGCCTAAGGCAAAGTTTAGTCCCCCAGCCGATGATGATTTTCTGCTGCAGAAATTCCGACATGCACAAAGCAGAAATAGTGTAAATTACTTTTAAATAAAAAATACTAGAAACATACCATTGCACTAAAAAAGAAAGTACTAAATCCTGCAAGTCAGCCAACTTCACACACCTATAATTTCAATCACTGTTATTTATTTGAGTAGAGTAACACCAATAATTCATGGTATGCGTCAAGACTTATACTAATTGCCCCATTCTCTCCACAAATATCTGTGATTGAATCCACCCCCAGGACGCCTCTTTTTTGTCGTGTCATTACTGGGGGCCTGGCCACCCAAAACATACACCCCTGGCTACGGGCCTGCATCTGTGAAATACACAGTGACAGTGAGTGCTGCATGTGTCAATGATATCAGTGATTTGACATACATACTTATGTGTTCCATACATTTTATTCACTGATGGACAATATTTATTGGCACATGCACAGTTCACCCATTCCATTCTTACACTGGCTCAAACATTGGCCTATGGTGGAAATGGCAATGGTTTCTCATGAATTAAATGAGGATGTGGCTATGGTTATGTAAGGAACAATGACATGCTATTCGCACCATATATATATTTTTATAGGCTTGTGTGTGAAGGTCTGCACAGATAGACATAGTGTTGACATAGGTATGATCTACAGGCCAAATAGCTATCAGCATGGTACTACTGTTGCCTTTTGCTACATGTACACTACATGCATCCCTTCACCATTCTTGCTTGTGGTGCCAGCCACCTTGATAGGCATGAGTAGCAATAACTCAAACATGGGATGAGAAATGTTATTCAAGTTTATATTTGTTACATTCTCCATGCACCTCTGGTTGTATGGCCTATATTGCATGTGTCATGGAAGGACTCCAGATTATGTGTGTAGTTGATCATGCACTCATCTGAAATGGCTTCATTTTGGGTTGAGTCACCTCTAGTTACAATGACTTGACAACCTGTTTATGGCTAATATTAAATTGCATGGTTTAGTGCCATTAAAAAGCTTCAGTATGTATTCTATGGCTGAATGATTTATTAAAATGTAATGTAACTTGGCTCCTATTCTTGCCTACGAGGCCTTTCTAGTTATCAATTTTCCTGCATTTTTGCCAAACAACTTGTCATCCACACTAAACACCAGCAAGAAAAAACATAATAAGTTTTGTATCTGTGAAACACTTTTTTTCCTGGCTTGTTCTTAATGTTTTCTTCTGCTGAAATTTGAGTGGAATGAGAGTATTAGGCTACTTGAAAAATAAGTGAGAATGCTGATTTGATCACTGCCTAAACTCATACAAGGCGTGAACAGTTGGACCCTCAGAAGGCAACTGCATTTAATAAATAACACCAAGGTTACCTTTCCTATGTTGGCCTAATCAGTCTAAGGCAGGGTTGAAGAGCTCTGTGCAAAAGAGCAAAAAACAATAAAACAATACAGTTACAATACATAACAAAAGAAATCAGAATCACAGTCCATGTTACTTACAAAAAAAAACGTATTAAGCAAGATATGCAATGCAAGGCTTTACTCCAAATTCTGAGTTAAAATGAAGCATTAAAACAGCTGAATGCAATACCATGCAACTCAGAATGACGTCAATTTTGTCACCCGATTACTACGAACAAAGGCAAATTATGTGCATTTGCAGGATATTGAGACCAGTTTTTCCTGACAGTAGTCCCATTTATTTACTGTTTGGCCAAGCAAATTATTCTAGGTGCTACCTAAAGAAATTTGACCAGGCACAATCATAGGGTTTAGGCACAATTTGTGAGGTAGCTGTAATTATTTGTAAAATTGGCTGTAAAATCCATTTACACCCAATTTTTACCATTGCATCAATCTTGTAATGAAGCTTGAAATGGGAAAAACGTGGATAACAACTATGAGGAACTTAAAGGATAAAAAATAGCCAATGATTATATATGGCCAAAAGTAGCCAATGGTCATGAAACGGCCACTGGAATTTCAATTAGGTCAGGTAGTCAAACTGCATTTTCTCACCTGTTGAAGTGGTGTTGAATGGTGGCACAATGGCTTCTGGACAAGAGCAGTAGTTGCTAAAGGTCTAGAAAATAGTGTCAATTTGCAGGAGTAAAGTTGTTTGTTCAGTGCCGAAGATGACAATAGAAGAAGCAAAATGATGCTGAAGAAGCACAGTGGTGTGAAATAGTGGGTCAATGCACGGCGTTCGCCCTATGACCTGGGATTTTAGATAGCCATACAGAATTATCCTACTGGTTATTGATGCATCTTAACAGTGTAGCTTGACAAACTGTGATGAGAACATCTCAACACTAAATCAAATAACTGGTCATCGCAGAGGACCCATACAATATGTAAATCCAATTGTGTAGTACACCTCTCTGCACTGAACATGGTTTAGTTTCTCTGAGGACCAGCTCCCTTTGAATTAAATTCTTTCAAGAACCACATTACACAGGCTTAGCAGGGAAAAATCCCCCACCAGGTTACCTTCAACAAGCAAACATGCTCTTTTCAGATTTAAGCATCTAAAGGTCTTGGAGCAGGTTACTCTAGAATTCTGGCTTTCCTTAGGAGAAGGAGGTCAATGTCTATGTTGCAACCAGCAGGATATAGTTCTAAAAGTAATTCCTTCTCATCATTAGATTATAACACACTGACAAAACCATTGGGACCTTACAAAAATGCAGGAAGAAGTTCCTACTTGAGAGTCAACCATTAAAGAGAAGATTTTAAGTTTTTGATGAATGGCATATGAAGAGTGTTTGGTCTCAATATTCCACATGCAGCTGGAATGGAAAGGAAAAGAGTCCCCATCTGTTGACGTTCTCGTTACTTGTCATGTTATTTCCACGTTGATTGTTAACTCCGGTCGGGTTGGCAAAGCTGGATCCTGTCTTTGAGGTATTCAATTGTGTTTCAAAAGACACAGTTTTGTCTAATAATAGAGGCTTTAATCTTAACTTTTTCTTTCATTGGAAGCCAATGTAATATCCTCATGATGGGGAAAATGTGTTCTCTTTTGAGTGTGTGTTAGCTCCTGCTGTTGTTACTAAATTTTCAGCTTGCAATTTCCTAAAATTATCTTTAGATCTCCTTAGTATGAAGGGAATGCAATGGACCAACTTGAAGCTCACCACAACTCTAGCAACATCTGTTCTATATTATTAAACTTGCAGGGGTTAGATGTACAAAATAAACTTCGGTGGGTAAAGAGCAACTGAGACTATAGAGTTAACTTAACGTCACATGAATAAAGCTGAAAGAAAAATAACATATACAATTTTCACTTTCTCTTTCAGTGAGATCAAACAAGATCCTAGTGTAAATGAGGGATGATTTTCCTTAACCTTTATCTGTTTAATAAGAAATAACCAATTTTGATATTTAAAAATCTGTCTTCAATCAGTTTACAGCCTTATTCTGAATTAATAGTAATGGGGAAATGACCTAAGTCTCTTTTGCTTAAATGTGAAATGGAATACCTATCTGACACAATAAGTGGTTGGGCATATTTGATAAACAAAAAAGGGGATATGTAAGAGATCTGTGGTACTTCATTGCTCATGTTTCCAATGTTAATACATTTTGACATAGGTACTCTTGCTTCTTGATCATTTAGAAAGGATGAAAACAACTGTTCTGCTGTCAATGAAGCTGCATCGTTTTCCTGATTCTGTCTATCACAATGGAATTCTCAAGGGTAACAAACCAACCTAATAATATCAACAGCACAGGAAGTAGGAAAAGGGATTACCGATTAAGGGGAGTGAAACCCCACTCAAGCAGCAATCACAATTCTTGTCAGGCTGCAGCACAAGCAAACAACAAATTAACCTGTGCTCAACCCTCTGGTAGCTTGGCAGAAAAGCAGCCAGGATTAACTTAGAGACAATGTATAAAGTAGTTATTCAACACACAAACAGTAATAAATTGAAAATCCAACACAATAAACTAATTTAGAACAATAGAGTAAAATTGAATACATTATTTGACACCAAAACAATAAAAATCCAATTAGTACAACCAGAGAGATGCAATTTAAAAAAAAAGCAAAAAGCATCAACTGGGGTTATCAGGTTGTGGGCGACCGGGTCCAAATCACAAGTTCAGGCTCATCATGATAGAGCGCCGGCTGGATACAGGATTGAGTTCAATCTGCTGAACAAGTACCTTATGTCCTGTGCATTGAGATCTAAAGTCTTTGCATCAAGCTCTGCAGGCCGTTGTCGGGGAGTCGTTCACAAGGGGCTGGAAGGTGAGGTCTAGCGTGGATATGTGTTGTGCAGCGATGGAGTCGATAAAGCCGTTGGCGGAAGCTTGTGATACAATGCTTTGCTTTGTTGTCAAGAACCCATTGACAGAAACTTGTAAGGACTTGCGCTATGCTGCATCGGCACTGAGGACAAGATGCATTGCACGTTGAACTGTTTTGTTGTAGTAGAAGCCGCCGGGTCTTGCTGGTCTTACATTCTGATGCATCAATGCTGAAGATAAGATGTGTCACACTGAGCCAGTGCCGGTGGAGACTTGTGTTGCACTGAGTCAAGATGCAAGGAGTTGAATGGATGTTGAAGAAGACAGTCAACTGGCCCTTGGACATTTCCTGATGTCCAGGGTGCACACATACTGGCTGGTTGCAGCAGGGCAGCTCACAGCAGCAACAGAGTCCTAGAGCAGCAATAGCAGGCCTTGACTGGCAACACAGTACTGGTCAGAAAGCAAGTCAGCAGGGTAGAAATCACAGCTGGTAGGTCCTTCTTCCACAGTCCACAGGTCCAGAAGTGACCCAAAGAGCTGGGTCAGAGGGTCCATAATTTATACATAGTGCCCAATTTGAAGTGGAGACGCTTTCTAAAGTCCACCTCATACAGAGATGTCTGGAAGTTCCTGCCTCCCTGCCCTGGTCCCAGCTTGTCTGGGGGCACAACAATAGTGTGAAATACTTTGTGAGTGTACTGAGGAAGGGCCTTTATGATGTGCAAGTGTGGTAGGTGACAGCACTACCCCTCATCCTGACAGAGATGGCCAATCCTGTCAAGATCTTTTCCTCCTTTATCTCCCTGTATAATACACATAGATCAACTGTCAGCTAAACATAGTCATGTGCAAGGATACAGGCTACGGGCACCAAATGGTTAGGACAAGAAAATTTCAATATAAATAGAAGGATTGAATTGGCTTTCACCTCTTAGGATCAATCACATCCAAGAATGTATTTTTAGCAATGGCAAATCTTAAGATTGGTTCAAGTTATGATGACCATGTTCATGTTTTATACAATATTAATGTCATTAATAATAAAGGGTGAAATCTTTCTGTGCATTTTAATAATTCTGGAGGCAAACAGCTACCCTCACAATATAAGATTCAGATCCATAGTTTTAGGTTGCACGTGCTCCCTACATGATGTTAAGTTCAACTGTTTCTAAGGAAAAAGGCCCAAGGCCCATCGAATACAATGATCACATGTAAGATTCTTTAAACCTGAGTGTTTAGTATAGGTCACTAGAAATGCAGGCTATTTGGCTGCATTTGTCATACCAAATTACATATGAGAATTCTAATTTATTATTATGGTGCATACTTTTTATGAATGAGAATATTAGTAATATCTGTTACTTGCTTCCTCATCTTGCATGTAGAACCATATTTAAAAACATCTCTCTTGAACTCTTATGAATTTACAACTATATTATTGCATTGGATGCCTATGTGAATGAATAATATCACTGCTAGAAGTTCACTAAAGTAAACGATTATGCTTATCAGCCATAGGCAAAACCATTTACGCCAGTGGCATTTTCCCATCCTAACGCAGAGTGTGCAACTGCCAGGGCAATTCTCCATTTGTGGTTTACGCATTCACTGGAACGTATGGAAAGCAACCAATCCACAGTGCTACATAATGTGTTTTGGCACTTAGAGCAGAGCAACACTCTTTAAACCAAGGCACCTAATGATAATATTGCTGTAGTATACTTTTCCAACAATATGTGGCTACTGTCCTCCCTCGCTCATATGTTAACTGTAAAGATATCACTTTGATCGCCTTTGCCATTAATTACTATATTTTTTTACATCCTAGACACTAGGATCATCTTTGCCAATGCTACCCTACGCATTAGGGACAATAGGAATCAGAGCCTAAAGTCAATGGCTCTGACTAACAAAAAAATGACGCAGCACGGCAGGGCAAGCCATTTTACTGCGCCGAGCTGCATCATTTTAATAGCACAGGGATGCCCTGTATTAACAACATAATAATGCATCTTTGGGATTTCCCCATCGCTTGTGCAGAATTGGCTGTCATGCGCCAGTCATGGTGCAAGGGTGCCTGCATTGCGGAGATGATTGTTTTTGTGCACAAAACAGCCTTCCTGCACAAAAACAATAATTGATTGCATTTTCCTCTTTCTGTGCATGCTGCCGAATGCAGCACGCATATAAATAGGAAATAACAATGAGAAATAAAATAATTTCTCATCTTTGCACCACGCCTATGCTTCCCCTGGGGAGGCGTAGAATTCTGATGGATTCCCAGTTTTGCAAAACTTCGTAAATTTGGCAATGTGTCAGGTTCCATGGATGTTACCTGGGAACACCCACAGCAACACGCATGGAACGATCTTTCATGCAGAGTTATGCGTGAAAGAGGTCCATATTTACAAGGTCATGAAAAGTCATGCATGGTGACTTTTTAAGGGTACACTGCCCGCCAGTGCGTCAAACAAAGTGATGCACTGGCAGTGCAATGGCCTTGTAAATGAGGTCCAATATCTTTTAACAAGTCAGTCAAGACCCTCTACATTTGTGCATGTGTAATCAATGGATTACAGCTAATTTGTTTACCTAAGTATGTAGAGAGGTTTCTTGAAGCCTCTATCGGCTTACCTGACATTTCTATAAATATCACATCCTGGAACTGGATTGAAACTGTTTTTGTTTATTCCATCAGCAATGTCAGTTCAGGGCAGGAATCTTTTACAAATTCTAGCTTTTGCTCAAATAAGCTGACTGGATCCTCAATGTCATACATAGGTAAGATGATCTCTCCACCAAAATAAGTGCTAAGAAAGTGGATCCTAAAAACATGATGCGAAGAATTTCAAAAACCCCTCTTCCTATCCTTAATATTGTGCTTAAAATACCTCACCAAAACCTCCACTGCTATATCATTAGACTGTCATAAGCTTGTGTCAAATGCCTTTTTGTGTGAGGACGCAATAAAACTATACATAATAACAGCATTACACAAATGGAAATTTCATAATAACTCACAATGGAATGGGGAAGCAAAGCCCAGTAGTTATCTCTTATGATGTTTTGATAATCAATGATGCAGAATGCTGGGTATGGTATTAGGAGTAAGATTTTTCCACAAACCTGGGAGTCAGGAAAGTAATAGCCCAAATGATAGAGAGTACACAGGGTGTGGAAACAGAAAATGAGGATTTGTCCTGCTGAATGCCAAATAGAATCTGTTTGACAGACAGAGAGAAAGTTAAGCAGAAAAGTTGGAACACAACCTTTAGTTCAGTTAGTACAATGCTTATATTATAAATTTGAAAACAATAAACAATTGAGAGCCAATAAATTAGGTAACTGGGGAGTGATGTAAGCAAGTATATGAGCAAACGAATGTAGAAAAATTAAACCAAAGCATGTTGTGAAATATCTACATAGGACAGAAGTAAACAACCAAATGGTTTTTGATGTTTTTTTAGTTAGAAAGGGACTGTATGAGAAAACAAAGACAATAGCTTTTAACAGTCAGAGAATTAAGATCAGAATCAAAAGTAATTATTGCATTGTGAGCAAAATAGAACTGCGTAATAAGAGAAGTGTGAAAATCAACTGAGTGGAGAAATGAGAAAGAATCAGATTCTGAAAAGAATTATATTTCAGATTTTGAATGAATAAGACTAAGAAAGTTAGAGGCCTTCTATGCCTCAAAGAAAGCAGAACATACCCAGACGATGTTAGTAGATTTTGTAAAAGAATAGAAACATTGGATGCCATCGGCATAAAAATGTGCATGAAATTCACAATGTGAAAATAATAGAGGACAATGTAATAGTAGAGAGAGTAAAAAGTAAAGAACCCCTAGAATACAACCTTGTAAGCTGGAGAGGAACTGAAGCTTTCCAGGAAACATAAAAAGAACAAGAAAATAGATCAGAAGACATCTAGCAAAGAAAATAATCAAGAATTAACTTAAAGAAGGGAGAAGAGATTAACAGTATTATAATAGGTCAAGAGTACATTATTTAGAAGCAACTGGCATATATATGTTTACATGATTACTTACAAAGACTATTTGAGTGAATTAAATTGCTTTTGTAGGCCAAATTATGATCAATATTGGTACAGAAATAAAATACTGAATCTGCATCTGATAACCTACGTGATGCCACATTCTGATGTATGTAAAGCACCTTTATGAAATGACAGCACAACCAGCATAGACATGTTGAAGTACTAATAGTCTATAAAATAGTCTTTCGGATATTTTCATTGTCACCGAAGTAGCCACACTCATCTCCCATCAACCATTCTGATGCTAGCTGCTAGGCACCAATATGAGTATCTCAAAGTGTAGTTGTATGCCAGAGACAATATTAACAAAGAATGGAAGGAATTGTATAATAGGCATAATTGAACCAATTGAATGCTGAGATTGGCTCTCCCCTGTGATTTTGGTATGCAAGATAGAGACAAGTCACTTTCCCTGTGAGTCAATATGCGTGATCTCAGTCATAGCACTGGGGTTGACCAGGAGTTATTAACCAATTTATCAGAAATGTTCAGTACTCTCAAGGGGGCTGTTAGGGTCACAAAATGCTAAATTTATGAACTATAATCATAATGCTTAACAACTTTCAACTGTGCAAAAGGTTTGCCATAATTCAAATGTAAAGTATTCTTGCCTTTAATGAGTTGTGCAAAATGCACTCTTATTTTTTCAACGCCGGTATAAAGACATAAAATATATAATATCAACAATAACAAGTGACAGAAAACAGATTCTTCATAATCAGTAAACAAAGAATGTCAGCATCACAAACATAAAAATGTGTAACGTTTTCTAATAAGAAAAGCCACTCATCACATTTTAAATTGCATAACAAAATAAATAAATCCGTATTTGTAAAGAGCAAACTACTCACCCTTATGAGACTCAAGGCACTGGGGGCCGTTGTGGAAATTAAGTGAGCTATTGCCCAGAGGCACACGGTGCTGAGCTTAGCTGCCGCTGGAGCAAGGGATCAAACAGTGAGCCCTGTGCTCCGAAGTCAGCTGCCCTGGCCACTGCACCACACCTCTCCACTTCTAACAAATCTATGTTAAGCCAAGAAAAACCCGAGCCCATCCACATGCTGTCTGAAGTTAGTATTGAGTAAAATTTGATCCAGAGAGGAGGACCGAGAGGATAAATACAAAATGCACAACAAGGTAAAGTGACTTGTGCCTTGCTTGGAGATAACAAGGAAGTAAGTCATGTTTCCAAGACCCTTGCAGGGGGGAAAGCACACTTAAAGTGCTGCTTGCGTAATCTAAAAAGGGTAAGATAAAAATGATGGGTAGGGTTGGTAAACCAATCTGAATAAGGTTCCAATCTCCTTGCTGTTGACACTGATGAGTATCTTACAATTGACTCCTTACACTGGGCCTCAACAGACACAGATGTGTACAGTGGTTTAGGCAATGTTGTTTGACTACTCCTCTATGTTTAAGCATGATCTTATATGGACCTCTGCATAATTCCGGGAGGCCTAGGATCTCAAATGTTTTCCTTAAATAGGAGATTCAGGGAATATGGTCTACCCTATAAGGAAACTGGCAATCAGAAATATAAGTTCAAACAAGGGCCACCTCCAGGGATCCCCAGCTCTTAATCCAAAGTACTAAGGGGGCAACCACAATTAATTACTCCAAATAGGGCTTCGGTAGCGCCTCATGGCATCCAAGGGTGGGAGTACCACCAGCGACTGACAGTAGTCTACAAGTAAAACAGTTTTCATGTGGAGGATCACCATGATACAATAACCCCATAGCAATGCCCTATATACTCCTGCTGAGGTACATTTACTTTTGTATAGGCTTAAAATCTCTTTGATTGGTTTATGCCTTAGTCTCTGTGCAAATCTAAAAATAGCCTCAATGTTCCTACTAAAATGTTGAGATCGTATGGTTGATAATGGAAATCAGCTAAAAGATGAGCTAAACAGAATTCCCAAACAGTTAAAAGATTTAGGGCCTGACTATGGGTTTTATGGATGGGATACTCTGTCACAAGCATGACGAATATCCCATCCACTGTACTACAAATTCCATGGCATATAATAAAATTGGATACCTGTCATGCTTTTGATGGATAACCCTGGATGCCAAACGTTTAATCAGGCCCTAAATCTTTTCTAAATATGCCCCCCCCAAAAAAACAAGGTGCTTAGACTTCATGCTAGGATGGCTACAGGTCATAATATCAGACTTTCAATGGTTTACCTGAGAACTAGGAGGTCTTCCATATACAAAAAACACAAATCTAATAAGACCAGCAGGCCATTTCCTGTGCTGGCAAAAAGCACGACGTCATCTGCGTATACTAGGATGGCTCTTGATTGTGTTCCAATACATGGTGTGTCTCTCAGCTTAAACACAAGGGGGGTCATTACGATGGCAGTAAAGCTGCCACGGGCAACCTGCCGGTGGCGGATTCACTGCCATCGCAAAGCACTTCTCCACCCGCCATGATATGATGGCGGGCGGTGTGCTGGCAGCCGCAAAGTCAGTCCGCCACGGGTCCGCCACAGGCAATCATAACGATTGCCTGGCGGACCCACCAAGCATCTCCAAAATAGTGGTGGTGCCTAGCAGGCACCATACGCCAATTTACGATGCTGCTTTCCCCGCCAGCCTGTGTATGGCGGATCAACCGCCATTCACAGGCTGGCAGGATTGCATTTGGGGGCCCATTGCGGGCCCTCCTTCTGAAGGGGCTTGTTGTATTTGCACTTGGAGGGCACCAGTTCCCTGCACCAGGTGGCAGGCACCGTGTGGTGCTTGCCAAGTAGTGCAGGAAAATGCACAACATGCATTTTTAGCATAAGCAGCACCCGCCGCAATGTTAAACATGCACAATGCGACCGCCACAGTGGCGGTCGCATTGTAAGATGTAGTGCGGGACCGCTGCCATATGGCCTGGCAGTCTTGTTTCCCACAACGGCAGCTCTAACCACAATGCTACATCCAATTTTATGCAATCCCCCTCGCCTCAACAAGGCCTAATAGACACTGGGACTGAGGTGACAACATCTGGCACCTAAAGAGGCCACTTCTCTTAATCGCCCCCTCCTCTGATGGCTATGGCCCCAGGGCAATGACCTGGCAGGAAAGGGGTCAAGCAGAGCACACTGCCCCTGCTGCTCAAGGGGGACTTAGGTGAGATAGGCTAAATGATGCAAAATCACCTGCCTCCCCCAGCGAGGCCGCAGCATACTTCCACCCTCCCCACACCCATCGTGGCCTAAACGCTATGGCCCAGTGGATCATATTATTGCTTTTGGCAGGGCAGGTCACACGAGGCAGAACGCCGAGGTGCGAATACCTCTAAGGTCAAAGCAACACCTGACCCTCAGCCTCAGTTTACAGCATGGCAGGTGCCCTGTGATACTAGTACCACATTACTGTGGCCTGGCATGGCGTGGATTGGGAAAGAAATTAAGTCTCTGGGACGGTTTACAGAGGCACAAAGAACGAGCCCCCAAGTGACCCTGAGGCACCGGCCCTTCGCCCCAATTCCTTCCTAACCCGACCCTGTTTCTATTACATTAGTGTCTGCATTAGGAATCACGGTAGACATTGGATAGATTGGTGTATTATTTTATGATACCCCGTGCTGCTATTGTATGTATGTATTTAAGTAAATATATTATCAAACACTGAGCACTTTTCCCCACCATGCACCATCAGCATTTCGAATATGACAGTAATTGTATTAGGATAATTGCATCATTGGAGATCAATCTGATTATGGGCCTTGTGTTTCTTTAAGTAAATCTCTACCCTATCCCACTGTGATTGGATGCTTGGCTGGGGCAGATCTTTATCTGAATTAGGGCCCACAGGACCTTTGTTATTTAAGTATCTCTTTAACCCAGGTTCTGGTCTGGTTTGTATATAAATGTAAACTTTAAGTGGGTATTTCTGCGAGCTAATTTGGGGGCATATCAGCAACAACCGGCGATAATTATTACTAAGCGCACTTAGCGCTAGGATAATTATTGCCGGCTAGCGTGGATTCTTAGTGCTGAGATAGCGTGCTATTAGCAACGCTTATCTCAAAAGCGATAAAAATCCTAGCGCTAACTGCCAAACATGAGATTATCGCTGGAAACCCAGCGATAATCCCACGAAGTTTGGCGATAGCTTGCTGATAGGGCCTCACATACTTAGCCATGATATCCACCTTACATAGGATATCATGGCTAAGTCAGTTTCAAAGCAGGCGTAAAGAAAGTAGCGATAACAGAGGTTATCGCTACTTTTCTTGTCGCTATGCTGCTTTGCATGAGGCTTGATAATAGGAGAAATGTCGCTTAGCGACATTACTCCCGTTATCCTGGGGAGGAACGCCCACTTGCATCTCATCAGAGATACAAAGATGGGCGTTAAGAATTCAGGCGCTAAGACAAGGTTTCACGCGATAACGTGACCTTGCTGATATAGCGATAAAATTATCGCCGCTTTTCGGCTGAAAACGGCCGCAAAAGCGGCGATAATTTTATATCACCGCCTTGTAGATATGCCCCTTGGCTATTCTGTGATTAGCTCTAAGATAAGGAGTTTTTTTCAATTCGGCACACTTTATAAACACTGGACACATTATGAAATATTTGTGGCTCTGTGGCCTTTAATACAGGCTTGAAGGGCTTATTGTTAAGGACTGTAACAAGGAAAACAAGCATTTGCAATGCAATCGGTCTCGCCTTTGGGACCTTATATGTATTTGGCTATGCAGCACATCAGCCTGGTTGCTGAAACATCTACTGTTCTTTAACATGGGGGGAAAGTAAGCGCCAAACTGTGTGACACGCCAGGTATGGGAACACATGGAGAGAAAAATTGCCTTTCAGTTGGAAATGGTATAGTCAAAAGTTCTGTTTTTAATATACAATCAGGGACTTTCGATGGTCATGTCACTGAAAATACAAGATTTGAAAAAAATATTATTGTCTACGGGTGCTCGTGGAAGACAATTTCTATGGACTGGAATCTAGAGCATGCTAAAGTGATTCTGGTATTTTACTGACCTCTGCTGGTCGTTTTTTTATCAAGAAACTTAAATAGAGGCAGTTGCCAGAAAAATAAAAAATAGAAAGTCCCTCAGCAGAAAGCACTTCTGGTATTTTACTGACCTCTGCTGGTCGTTTTCTGTCAAGACAGTTAATTAGAGGCAGTTGAACAGAAAGAAAAGTGCCTAAGCGGAAGCAGACAAGTCCTAGGGCTGATCTCCAGAGCCCACAAAGTCATATACATATAAGTATATACTAAAGTATATACAAGAGGTCTTGAATGATCGACCTAAAAAAGTGATGTGGTACTGTGTGGATTATTTAGTTTTAAATGTTCTTTAGACTAAGTTCTACTCCTCATTTTCAAACTCCTGCACTCTCTTCCTTCATTTAATTTGATGAGTGGTTTCATCATTTAACTATTGCTGGCATGTTAAGAAACAGTCAAAATAAGGCATGATGTTCCTTTTACACAGGAAGGATTCAAAACCCCTTTTTAGGGGCCACAAAGGTATATGTATGTTGGTTCAGTCCATTGTACAATGATTTCCAGGCAAAGCATAGTAAAAAAATAAACAAACAAAATTAATCACTGGTTCCCACAAAGTAATTTTTTTTTAAAGTTACAAAAAATTGGCTCATACGTTTCTAAGTAATTTTTCAACATCTGAAAGCAAGTGCCTTCTGGGACCTTATATTCAGGTCCCTAACGTGTAATGAAACCCACACAGTGTGCCCGTACCGTCATGCCCTTATCTCTACAAAGAAAGAAAGATGAGTTCACACAGACCAGGACATGGACACGAGCAAAGAAACGAACACACACACAAACGCATATAGGCCAGTGGTGCTGGAACAATTTTCAGAGCGGGGGTGCTGCCATTAATATTACATCACTAAAGTCATAGTGATTGTGGAAAATCCAAGCGCCACACCAAAAACATGTGTAGGGAATGCACCACACTATTAATTCGGAAAGTGGTAAGGCTGTTGTATTTAGCCTAAGCGCAATTTGGAGCACTGTTGATAGCGCACTATCATTTACAGACGTTTTGTTTTTAGTTGAAATGGCTACTAAATTTGCATAGACATGCAGTTTTGCTGGTAAAACTATATAGCACACGAATGATAATCTGCGGAAATCAGTTTTCAGCAAATATTTATCATTTGCACATCACCAAGTAAAGTGCCTCGATTTGATTTGAAGCTATTAAAATATTTGTTTTCATCACACTTAAGAATTGCAAATGTACTTCATTTGTTGTCTCCTAATTGCTAATATATTTGGAATATAAGTATAGTTCATTTACAGGCATTTAAAGGTTGCAGTGTGTTAGAAAAACAACTGACACCCTATAGTCTTTCCTTTCACTTCCATTACCCCAGCAAGAGTGTCACCCAGGTCATTTTTACAAAATCCTCTCACTTTGCAGTCAGAAAAATCAAAGTAAACACCAGTTTTGAATAGGTAGCAATCTGTCGGAACCAGTAGCGGCTGGCAGGGAATGAGAGTGGAGAGGCGGGGGTCATGGAGGGGGTACAAAATAAAAAAAAACACACATTTACCTCCTCTCTGCCTCGCTGCTGCTGTCCATCATATGTCTGTGGCCGCAGGAACCAGGAAGCACACAGGCTCCCTCTCCTACCCTAACCACAATGCTGCAATGCAGCATTGTGATTGGTCTGAGTGCTGTGGCTCGGCGCTCAGATGGGGAATGGGCGGTAGGGCATGTTTCCCACCTGGATGTGTAATGCAGCCTGGTGGGGAACATGCAAAGTGTGCATGACTGTTTGGCCAGCCACTGGTCAGAACATATAACCTGACATTTGACCTCTGTCTTTGAACGCATGTAAAATTGATAAGATAAACACAAAATCTAAGGGCATCTTTATTGCTAATTCACCTTCTAAATTCCATGATTTATTTGGGGGGTGCTGCACTCTCAGCACCCCTACTTCCAGCGCCTATGAGATAGGCGCCATACAAACTTGCATAAATGACTTGTAGTTCACTCTCTAACACACATTAAACCAAACTGAATTTTTTCTCTAACAGTTGTACATTAATTATTCTAAATATAATTTGAAACTGCCTGCATAATTTAAAAACTGTATGCAAATCTTTGTTAGCTAAATCGCCAGAGCTGGATAAACAAGTAACAGATGTCATGTCATGGCATGGCATGAGGGCAATTGGAAACCATACACACAGAATATGCACCTGTATTTACACAAACTGCACTTCCATAATTGACACTCAGATCACACACACTACTTAATGGGTTGATGGAGAAGTGCCCATGTTGCCAGTTTAAATATTATCCTCGGGAGGTGGCCACAACAACCCACATTGTTATTATTTATTGTACAGTTAATAGATTTGAAAAAATACTGTGCCTCTTCTGTTTTGAAACTATTAAAAATAAACTCTTATGGAAAAAAATGTATTATACAAGGGGAATGATTGAGGCGTCCCTTCTAAATTGAGAATTTGTACCATATGTTTCAATGGTTTGCAACCAGAATTGAGGTCGCAAGAAATTGAACAGATACTTATTTCCAAGTCAGGGTGTAACTGATTTGCAAAGAGATAAAGGTGCCCTTTGGACCCCGTCTCCATCATCAGGAATCAGAAAGGCAACTTTGGTGCCAGGAGGCAGTGGTCCACAGGAACACTTCATACCCCCACTGTAATTTAAAAAAAATATATATATATATGGTTCCTTTAAGAAAATCTTTGCTTTAAGCCAAAATTGTTTTCAAATTTGAAATGTGATCACATTGTTTGTGGTCTGCTGACCCTTGCAGGTCATCATTCCTGTGACTGTAACCATCGTACGGATTCATACATTGCAAACCCTCTGATTAATATTCATTAAGGAGGTTGTTCTGCGACCCCTTATGATTCCTTATTTTGCCAACTCCTGTTGTTATACATAGGTCGGTTCCCGCCATTAGATGCTGAGCACAAAAAGTCTGGTTGCAATTTGCGATTACATTTTGCAGCCAGTATCTTAATACTACTCTTCACATTAACTGTAAATGACGATGTTTAATTATGTTTAATTATGAGACCCTGGGCTATCATGAAATTGCTCAGCTTTTAACAATGTTGATTTAAAGTCTTGAACCCCTGAAGTATATGAATATGAATTATAGGCTAAGGAGCACACACATTTTGGGTTCTTTTTCAGGTGTCAGTCAAAATATATGACGTGATCAAGTTTTTAGAGTAATAGAAAATAAAGGTAAAAAACTTCAAAATGAAAATGAAAGCAGGCTGAGACATTTTCTTATTGGAAAGCAATCTATAATGTCGAGCATGTACCTCATGAGAAACTCTTGATCATGGATAAATATACTAAAGTCATGCTGAATTTTGTGTAGATATGATATTGTGGGGAGGCGGAGATCTACCCATGGTAAATTATAGAGAAAAATAAAAAAAAGCTTATTTCACTCGAAAATAAATATTCCAAATATTTTTAAGTTACATAACAATGTAAATTCATTGATATATTTATTTTAAATGTAAACCATTGCACTTCAATGACATTTTAAGTTAAATTTGTGAGACAAAAACAAACTAGAGACTGAAGATGTCTCACTAGCAGACTCCATGTAAAGACAAAGGTACATTTGCACTTTTGTGCAAGTTTATGACTTTTCCAATTTTCAAAACCATTTCACAGTCATCCATGATAATTCCAAATTCCGTTCAGCTTTACTTATGCATCCATGTTACTGGTGTGGTTTACTCCACAGTAACTGTAAAATCATATGTTATTGTATCTTTATCCCGGTAATGTGCAACTAGTAATCAGGTCTGTAATGTGAATAATGTCAATGTGCATCAGGAGATGGACTGGTACCTCGCGATTGAACAGGGGTCATAACATCCACAATTTTCCATTCGCAGTGGAACCTGTTTTTCTAAAAAAAAAAAAAAAAAAAATACAAGTGAACTGATTGGCAATAACTGAGGAATATGTTTTTCTCCGTATTAGAGTTGTGAATTAATGAGAATTTCACACTGGGATATTTCAAGACCCATAATGCCACTGGTGCTATCCGCTCAAAAATCAGTGAGATCAACCTACGCCAGTGCGCCTTGCGGTTTCTTGGGAAAATTAGGACACATAAAGCTCCCTTGAGCTCAGGGGTTGGCTATGTACGGACTCAAAATGTAGGGGATTTTTAGGGCTCTGAATTAGTGTATGCCCCTGTCTGTCACTAGGTCCTGGACCAGGCTTACCAATGCAGGTCCATAGGGTGGGTCTTCTAAGGGCAGGTCGAGGGGTCTGTGCAGGGAGACCGGCCAGCATAGTGAAATTGTGTTGCTGAATTGTCCTTATCCAGCTTGTGATTCTGATGTTGAACTTGTTTCAATGGTTTAGTCCAAGTCCCTTTGTTTGCAGGTCTTTGAGGTTCCCACAGAGCCTCCCCAGTGGAATTGTCCTCCATTCAGGTCTCAGACAACTAGACCTTTGTGCTATCCTCGAGGTTAAGGGACTCTTCACTCCGGACAAAACAGCTTCCCTTCTTCCAATTATTGAATGGAAGCATTGTGTTCTGATCACTGTCTTTCGCTTCCTCGCATGGAACATTAGAATGGGATGTCAAAGGTCAAGTACTTCATTGCCTTTCTAGTTGGTGCTGCAGAGCTTCATTTCATATACAAAGTGAATGTAAAGGTCTTGGCGGAAGAGGGCAGCAGTAGAATTGGGAGTGCAGGTGAGAAACCGTGGTCCAGTCTTTTTTTATTGCATCAGTTAGATAAAACAATAGCAAATGGAATATAAATAAAAACACATTTGTCATTAAAATAATCTGAGGTTCCCCTGCACTCAAGGCAGTCTCTAATTATTTCTGTGAACTTGATTTTTTAAGGCTGCTAAAAAGACATAAGACTAATGAGTCTACATTTATAAATGATAACAATTGTCAGGAGCGAGGCAGCCAGGGTTTTTTCGACTGACTCTTGTCTGCAGGTTCTCAGCTCCAGACCTTTCTGCCACTGCTTCTTAAGAGCTGGCAAGAAATCTGATAAATCTGAAGCTCAGAGTCAGGACCTAAACGCGCACTTATGGCCTGTCTGCAGGTCCGTATCCCTCTTGAGATGAATGCTGATCTCAATAGAGTTCTCCTTAGATCTGGGCAAATGCAGACCAGGCATATCCTCTTTAAGTGACCCACATAAACGACATGCAGTGTCCTCTTTGTCTTGCCATGACGGCTGCTCCTCCAAGGAGAGAATATGCTGGGGCAGAGAATACGAAATTGATGCTTTATGTGGGCTGCCTATGATTGGCGTGGATGCAGAGCCGGTGTTTAGCTGCTTGTAGCCATCGACTAGCATCCACGCATGGCATCTCTTTCTAGGGGCCAATTTATCCTCCTTCAGAGATTTGCTCTTTGCACATGAATTTGGAGCAAAGAAAAGCTCATATAGAGGGACTATTTATGAGGATTTAATGCAAATCAACAATTTTCAGGTTATCCCCTAAAATGAGGCATGCCATGCATATTGTGGTGTTAATCACACCATAGTAAGCATGTCTCCGGTATTTTATAGGCCTGATAAATACTGGCATGTTTGACCTGCTAAAATGTATCTGAAAGGTGAATTTATAGAAAAAAATATATTTCTGAAATGTGGGTTAACAGAAGTTACCATGTATCTAGGTATTTATGTTTATGTTTATATGATCATAAACATAAACTATCTGCAATACAAGGAAACGATCTTCATGCCTTCCTCGTTTCCTGGTGTTCCCCAGTCATTTGAAACTGATTTTCTTACTTTGGAAACCTTTTCTCCCATCTGCTTCTGCAGTATTCATCATATAGGTGGTCAGGCGTCTATGTCACTTGATAGTAACAGCTGCCACTAGGGGAGGCGAGAATTCTTGGGACATAGAAAAGTTGCAGACACAGTGTTCCTTATAGAAAGACTGCGTACCCTGCGGGGAAGTACAGAGGGGGCCCAGTCAATTCAGGACAGGGAGCAGTGGCACCATTTCAACACTGCCACGATCAGCTTGTTTCTAGAGTCTCCAGGCTTCCCAGCTGACATTCGTGCAAGGTTTTATAATTACAGTTTTCTGTCAATCATACAGCATGAGAAAAAGCAATGCATTTCAACTGGTGAGCATTTTGAATTGAGCTTCCGAATTGTTGTTAAATTAATGTAAAAACCGTCCTGAATTTTTTTTTCCACTGAATATTTTAATTTATAAATTTATGTAAATCAAATCTCTAATCCATGAACCACAATTAAGTAGAAGGTAGGCTTTAAAGAGGGCGTTTACTAAGATATAAGTCTCCTTCCTCCTGTTCCAGTGAATTGTGAGCTTCATGTCTTGCAGCTTACTTACATTTGCAATGGATAAGGTATCTGGTTACAATTGCCAGACAGAACACTCTATATTCTGTAATTTACAGCTGTGCAAAACCGTTGAGGTTAAATTGTATGTATTTTTACTAACATGATTATTTACAAATACACACACACATTCACCTATTTATACATATATATATATATATATTCATATACATATGTATGTAGCTATACACATTGTAAGAAATCGGGTTGTTGGTTGAGTGGGGTGTGAGCCGTGGTCAAGCAGCAACCACTATCCTTGTCAGGGTGAATCACAAGCCAACCATAAATTAATCCATGGTCAACCCTCGGGTAGCTTTGCACAGAGCAGTAAAGCTTAATTTAGAGGCCATGTGTAAAACATCTGTGCAACACTTCAATCAGTAATAAAGAGAAAAGTACCATGCAAAAAAGGATCCCACAGCACATTATAAAACTAGGTTAATTTTTAATCATTAAAACAAGACAAAAATGACAAAAATCCAATCCGTTGAACCAGAAAAATTAACTGTGAAAGATTTCAGTAAAAATAGTGCCAAAAAGCACAAAGTGTCAACTGTAGATCGCTGTTCATGCCAGACCAGGACAAAGTCACAAGCCCAGGCTGCCCACGATGGAGTGCAGACCGACTACTGGGTCCCAGTTAGACCCGCTCAAAAAGGTACCTTAAATCCTGGCTTGCGGAGCATTGCTTGAATCCACATCAAAGATGTGTTGCGTAGTTGAAGCGATGCATCAGTTCTGAGGTGTGGCAAGGCTGAGATATGACGTCCTACGTCGTCCTCGAAGATCAATCAATGAGGGCTTGTGCTGTGAAGTCCGGCATCAAGAAAGCATTCCACAGTCAAGACAATGCATCCGTTCCAAGGGGTTGTGAGGGTGTGATGCAGAGTCCGGCAACATTGTTGAGGCTGCCACCAACAAGGGATGCTAGGGCCTGCACCGAGGATGCATCACTCAGCAGTGCATCCGAAGAGGTTGCAGGCTGTGGAGGCGATTCAAGTCTTTTTGACTGGTCCAATCCATGCAGCAGTGGCAATGCGTCGGTTCGGCTTAGTGCTGTGCCGCACAGCGGAGGAGAGGCCTCAGTTCCACTAGATTTGCAGATTCTGGTAGAGCACCTTAGGCCCACTTCCAAGGGTGCAGGACTAGGGTGGCACCACTTGGCATGGCAGACTCACAGATGGCAAAGTTCTGGTGAACGTGCAGAGTTGTTGGAATTTTGTATTGTCCCTGAGGCTTCAGATCGAGAGCCCAACCAACTAGTCCTTGGAGTCACTCTGGCTTAAAGAGGTGCAGGTCCAGTCCTTCTCACCCAGGCAAAATGGGAACAGGTCAGAATGGCAGGGCAGCAGTTCATTCAGAGCAGAAGTCCAGCAAAGTGGCAGTTCTTGTAGCAGCACAGCAGTACTTTTTGCCTGGCGGAGTATCCACAGGTCAAGAAGTGTGCTGAAGAGTGTGTATCTGAGGTCCAGTATGTATACTCAGTTGTGCTTTTGAAGTGGAGAGAAGTTTCTAGAGGCATGCCTTAGAAGGGCACAGGTGCCCTGTTAGCCTGGTCCTGCCTCCAGACTAACTGCAGGAGGTAGGCAGCCCTTGGTATAGAGCCAGGACACAGCCTATTCTAGTGTAAGTAGCGCTTTGACCAGCTCCTCCCTCCCATGGACCATTCAGGCATGCTTGAGCTCTTTACTGAGTGCGGTTGTCTAGGACGAATACACAAAACCAAACTGTCAACTACACCCAGTCATGCAAACCAGAGATAGGCTGCAGGCACCAAATTGCTAAGGCAGAACAATGTCAACTTTATAAAAGTGGCATTTTCAAAATTGTCACTTAGAATCCAATTTCACCATAAGTTAGGATTTTTCATTACAATTCCACAGGCACCAAAAATGAACTGGTTGCCTGTTGCCAATTGGTAATTACAGCTTGTTAAATATAATAATGTAACTCCAATGCTATCCTACAGGGGAGGTAAGCCTTGCAGTAGTGAAAGTTAACAGTTTTTCACTAACAGGACATGTAAAACTTAAAAATAAATGTCCTACTTTATAAGTATATTGCGCCCTGTCCTTCGGGCTGTCCAGGGCCTACCTTAAGGGTGACTTATGTGAATTAAAAAGAAAGGTTTGAGTTGCCATGTCGACATGACAGCTAGAAACTGCAAGCACTCAGGCTGCAATGGCAGGCCTGAGATGTTTAAATTGCCACTTAAGTGGGTGCCACAATCACTGCTGCCGGACAACTAGTAGCATTGAATTTACAGGCCCTTGACACAGGTAGTGCCACCTTACTAGGGACTTACAAGTACATTAAATATGCCAATTGGCTATAATCAATCAGTTCATTTGTAGAGCGCACTACTCACCCGTGAGGGTCTCAAGGCGCTGGGGGGGGCGGGGGTGCTGCTACTGGTCGAACAGCCCGGTCTTGAGGAGTCTCCTGAAGGCCAGCAGGTCCTGGGTCTGTCGCAGGTGGATGGGGAGGGTGTTCCAGGTTTTTGCGGCGAGGTGGGAGAATGATCTACTGCCGGCGGTTGCTCATCGGATGCGGGGGACGGTGGTGAGGGCGAGGTCAGTGGAGCAAAGCTGGCGGTTCAGGGTCTAGAAGGTGGGTAGTTCGTTAAGGTACGCTGGTCCGCTGTTGTGGAGTGCTTTGTGAGCGTGATCCTCTTGTTGACGGGGAGCCAGTGCAGGTCTTTCAGGTGGGCTGTGATGTGGCTGTGGCGGGGGATGTCAAGGATGAGCTGTGCAAAGGCATACTGTATGCATTGTAGTCGTTTCTGGAGTTTGGCTGAGGTTCCTGTGTAGAGATCGTTGCTGTAGTCCAGCCTGCTGCTGACAAGGGCCTGGGAGATCGTCCTTCTGGTTCCAGTGGGGTTCCATCTGTAGATCTTGCGAAGCATGTGGAGGGTGTTGAAGCAGGAGGAGGAGACGGCGTTTAGTTGCTGGGTCATTGACAATGCTGAGTCCAGGATGACCCACAGGTTGCGTGCGTGGTCAGTGGGTGTCGGTGCAGCTCCCAGTGTGGCCGGCCACCATGAGTCGTCCCAGGCGGAGGGGGTGGATCCGATGATGAGGACCTCCGTCTTGTCCGAGTTCAGTTTCAGGCGGCTGTTTATCATCCATTCGGCGATGGCCTTCATTCCTTCATGGAGGTTGAATTTGGCGGTGGTGGGGGCCTTGGTGAGGGAGAGGATCAGTTGGGTGTCATCGGCGTATGAGATGATGTTGAGGTTGTGCGCTCGGATGATGTTGGCGAGTGGTGCCATGTAGACGTTGAAGAGTGTCGGGCTGATGGACGATCCTTGGGGGTAGGCTGCAGATGATCTTGGTGTCTTTAGAACAGAATGGGGGAGGCGGACACTCTGGGTTCTGCCGGGGAGGAAGGAGGTGGTCCAGTCCAGGGCATTGTCACGGATCCCTGTATTGTGGAGGTGTGTGTGGAGGGTGTGGTGGCAGACGGTGTCGAAGGCGGCCGAAAGGTCCAGGGGATTGAGTGCCGCAGTTTCTCAGTTGTCCAGCATGGCCCTGATGTTGTTGGTGGCAGCGATGAGGGCTGTTTCGGTGCTGTGGTTGCTGCGGAATCCAGATTGGGACAGGCCCAGGATGTTGTGCTCTTCGAGGAAGGAGGTCAGTTGCCTGTTGACAATCTTCTCGATGACTTTCGCCGGGGACGGGAGTAGGGAGATTTGAAGGAGGTCCTTTTAGCGGTACAGATGAGTTGGTGGTGTCTGCGGATGGCACTCATTTAGGCTGTGTTCCTGTCTGGTGTCAGTATGTGGTGCCACTTCTTCTCGAGCCTACGGCAGGCCTGCTTGGATGTCTGGAGGTCGGCGGTGAACCAGATGGCTTTTCTGTCGGTGCGTCTGTTCGAGGGTTTCTTGGTCGGGGTGAGAGTGTTGGCGCAGTCGTTGATCCATTGCCTGAGGTTGCGAGTGGTGGAGTTGGTGTTGGTAGTGTCCGTTGGGGGGTTTTGGGTGAGGGTGGTGACTAGCTGGTCTTTGGTGACTTTGCTCTAGCTGCGGCGTGGGGCCCGTTGTGTGCGGTGTTGCGTGGTAGGCTTCTTGAAGGTGAAGTGGACGCAGCGATGGTCGTCAAGTGGATTTCGGTGGTGTGGCTGAAGGTGACGTGGTTGCTGGCGGAGAAGATGGGGTCGAGCGTGTGTCCGGCAGAGTGGGTGAGAGTCGTGACGAGCTGTTTGAGTCCGAGGTTGGTGAGGTTGTCGAGCAGGGTGGTGGAGTTGCTGTCATTGGTGTTCTCGAGGTGGAAGTTCAGGTCTCCGAGGAGGATGTAGTCCATGGATGCAAGGGCGTGCGTGCTGACGAAGTCGGCGATGGAGTCACTGAACTGCGGCCGGAGATTGGGGGATCTGTAGATGAGGGTTCCTCTGAGGGTGGTGTTGGGGTTGGTGTGGATCTGGAAGTGCAGGTGTTTGGCGGCGCTGAGGGTGTCAACGGTGCTGGTCGAGATTTTGAGGGTGTTTCTGTGGACGATGGCGATTCCTCCTCCTGATCCATTGGTGCGGTCCCTATGGGTGATCTTATAGCTGTCAGGGATGGCTATGGCGAATTCGGGTGCCGAGGAGGGGTTCATCCAGGTCTCTGTCAGGGAGGCAATGTCTGGGGCGGAGGAGTCAAGTAGGTCCCAGAATTCGATGGCGTGTTTGTGGGCAGAGCGGGTGTTGAGTAGAATACATCGGAGGTTGTTGCATCCTACCCCGGTGGACATGGTGGTGGTTTGGAGGCTGGTGTAGCTGCAGTTCCGGCAGGAGAAGGGTCTTTGGGTGCGCTTTGGGGTGGCCCAGAAGCAGGTGTGTGATCGGCCGGCGATGAGTGCATGGAGGGTGCTGGCGTCGTAGCGGTGTTGGGCATCGTGGCGTTCAAAGGGTCAGGGAGTCTGGCGCTGGGCGCGGTCCAGGGGCGGACGGGTGCGGGCGGCAGCCATAAGAAGGGGAGGTGGGAGGGAGGAGCAACTGGGAGGAGGGAGCGGTATGAATGGACGAGCGGGTGCGGGGCCGCAGGTGACACAGCGGCAGGAAAACGAGAGAGCAGTGAAGAACCAGAACCTTTTGGGGCTGGCGGCGCAGGGTACGCCTTAATCTCCTGGGTTCTCCTGCTCAGCTACACAGAGACACGGGACACTCTGTTAGGCGTTAGAAGATCAGATTTATTAGCTGCAGATAGTACAGTTATCCCAGAAGTACACAAGGTAGGTTCTCAGGAGACTGCCACTTCACTCCGTGGCGCACAAACTTTTATACCATATAGGTAACATATACATTAACCAAATACACACCCAGAATATACAAGAAAGAGCCAATAAGAAAAGTGGAAAAACAGGACAGAACCAATAGGAAAGGTTTGAAAACAAAGTGTCAGATGACTCGAAGAAACCTCTCCTCCAACTATGTTTGTCACCCCTCCCTCAAACTAATTCATTAACGGATTTGTAACTAACTTGCAGGTGGCGAGATATGTTTGTGTGTGTTGGAGGATAGTTGTGGAACAAGAGAATGCTAGCAGAGGACAGTGAAGGCCAGACGATAAGATAAAGTCAGTAAAGAATAGTGTGAACCAACAGATAGTTGAGACGGGGATTAGAAAAACCAGACAGGGATTAGTGTACTCGGCCAGTCCTAACACCAGCTTTGCAAATAGAGGCAGAAGGGTTATCCTGACACGAAGCTGCAGAAAAAGCAGAATAGACTTTGTTCGCCGTGCTGCCTGAGTGATGGCAACACAAAATGGCGGCGGAGCACAAAATGGCGGCTCGATTCGATTACGATCGGAAATCGAAGATCCTCAGCAGAGCGGCGGAGTATGCAGGCAGAAAGGCACAAAACAGTACAATAAGGGAATAAAAGGAATAACACAGACTACAGTAGAAAATACAAAGCAGAAATCACTACAGAAGGCAGACAGGAAAAGAGGGCAGAGTGGGTACACAGAAACCTATGGCTCACCACTGGACCACTAGGGATGAGGCGCAGGTGTGAGAGATAAAAAAAGTAGATTTCCCGTATATAAGGAGTATCGGACCTATATTATGTTAGCATGATGCACCTATACGTATACTCCCTGTTTGATATATATGCTTTTGGTTGGAGGAAACTCGTTTATTTCCTCCCTGTATATCTATTGCTAAAAGAGTAGGCCGAGAACCATACAGACGCCATCTTCTGAACATATGCTCGAGCACGGGCCGTGATCACGCGTTGATCACATGCAGTTGTCAGGCCCCAGTTCATCTGAGTTACTGGTAGCAGCTGAAGGTAGGCTGTTTTACTCGACTGTTCTAAGACTCAAGGTCGCATCTGGCTTTGGGGGCGATAAGCGCATTCCTGGAGGCGCCGTGTCTACACTCCCAGGCACCAAGACGAAAGGGAGTCACCCCTCCTGACCTCATCAGTAATAGATAGTCAAGCCTTTGTACTGGTCTGATGTGTGCTATATATGGTCCTTTCCTGGAGCTCGAGGGCCAACTGGTATTTTTCTTTTTACAGTGATTGTATGTGTTGAACCGAAAAGTATATAACCTCATGTTTGAATACAAGCCAACAGTCTTCTCGGCGCACCTGATGGGTGAGGTTCGGAGAGGCTCCTCTAGAGAGTATTCTGTTTAATAAACAATTGAACCTTCTTCACTGCCAACTGACTGATTATTTGGTAATGGTACTGGGACTATTAGTAGGTATAGTCCTTTAGTTTATTTTTATGGTACATCAGGTGGTAGCCTCTGGTTGGAGGAGGGCCTCGAACTCACGGCAGTAGCGGCAGCAGTGAACACGGGCACAACAGGTGGTGCTGTGTGGCGTGGGGAGCGACCTGCCTGGAACATATAAGCCAGTCTTACAACTCTGGGGTCCCACAGCAGGACCCCACAACACCTTGAGACCCTCACGGGTGAAGCAGGTGCGCTTTACAAATCCTGATTGATTGATTGGCCATGATTTAAGGAGAGTGCACAAGCACTTTAGCTCCTAATGCCAGCAAAAACAAGGTCAGCAAAACAGGAGGGTTGAAGGTGAAAGGTTAAGGGGAAAACCACACCACACATGTACACCCAAAGACACATATGATGGTCACCACTGTATAGTAATAGTTATATCAGAGTTTCAATGTGAAGAATGTTATTTGTTTCGCTAACAACATCAGCAAGATGAAAAATATGTATGTTACTTAAAAAAAACATTGAATCCAATTCATTTTGCACTGAACTGTCAGTTGGTGGCTAAGAAAATGGGCATCCCAAGATATTGATTTCAAAAAATTAACTGAACAGAATTACACCAAATTTGACAAAACCTCAAAACGTTACTCCAAAAGTGTGCTTTTATGGTTTCATGTGTATATGTTGATCTATTTTAGAGAAATTAGTGCTTAAAGAGGAGCTGGGTTGAGAAGGAAAGGGTTGCCACTCATAAAAATTTAGATATATCTGGATCGTTGGCCTTGTGGGAGTCCCACAACCCCAAAAAATGAAAACATAGACCATTTGATTGGTTAACAGAGCATTTTCTCCAGTTAATCATCTTAGTACTGCATTCTCAGAACCAAGATAAGTGCCATTGAGAGTGAGGCAACTGTACCATTAGAAACAGATTTACTAAACGTTTGCGTTGTGATTGAGCCACTTTTGTGGCACAGCCATAACACAAAATGCTAGTAGATATTTAAAAAGCCACACAAGGGGTGAATATGCACTGCATTCTTGGCTTTGTTATGAAATGAAACGCAATGCAGCAGCTTGTGCTACATTGCATTATATTTTGTTGTGGGAAGAGTTCCTTGGTTGTAGCAGGTGTGTTTCCGTGCATCCATCCATGGATTTTGTGCAATTCCAGATTTACAAAGGTTTGTAAATCTGGAATTGCATGAAATCGCTATGTCTCCCAGAGGATGGCGTAATGAGGAGAAAAAACTTTTTTTCTCCTAGTTATTTCCATTTTCTGTATGTTCTGCATTCTCCAACACACACAGAAAGAGGAAAATGCCGCAGGGGATTGTTTTGGTGCAGGAAGGTATCCCTCTTGCATCAAAACAATTCTTCTTGTAATTCAGGCACTCTTACACCATGATGCAATGGTTCCCACAGTTGCTTCAGGCAGCCTGAAGTGCAACAGCATTATGAGAGATGTGAAGTGTGACATATCTTAGTTAATATGGTGCACTCTTGCAACCTTTTCACATTAAGCAGTGCAGCAAGTTGCCTTTTTTGCACTTTGCTGCATAAAAGGTGACCAAATCTGGCCCTTAGTCGCCTTCCTCTTCCAGTCACAACAAACAATCACTTTTCATTGTTAAACCCTTAGTCTTTTTGGATTTTTAATTATGAAGAGAAAACATCACAGTCTCTGCATCATCAAGTACACTTGGAATTTGAGCATTTTGAAGAAAATTCAAGTAAATTCAGTGCATTACTTTGCAAAACATTTAATATTGGAGGAAGAGGTGGCACCACTATTATTTTATTTTCGAAGATTTCTTTCATATTGATTGCTGCTAAACGTCCTGGAGTTTGGACTGGGGACGTAGGGCAGGCCCATGTTGGGATTAAGGTATGCAAGTGTAAGAGCAATGGACAAATAGAGATGGTGGAGGAATCGGGTCATATTTCCTCATTTTCCCTTGTGCTTTTGCCCAGGAATATACAGTTTTGTTTTTTAGTGCTTTGCGCCTAGTCTGCTGTAGGACATTGATGTTGTTTAATAGTTCATTTTTCAATTTCTCACTGCTACTGTGCTTGAGATATTCTAAGGACATGTGGCTGGCCTCATGAACTCATGCCTAGTTTACGTAACTTTATTGGCTGAATGTGCCTTTTGGGGACTTGAATGGGAGTAGCTCTAGATGCCCAAGCCGTTGTAGTCATACGTTGTCCTGCATTCTCTACCACTGTCTTCCTCATGTGTCTTTCAATGTGTGTGTATGTGTGTGTATGCCCATATGCATGAGATGGTTGATTATTGTGTACTATCTGCAATTTTTAAAAGTCGTTTTCTGGGATAATTGTTGCCTATTGCTGGTTCCGGCATTTTAAGGATATTAAAAAATGTTTGTTGCTATGCAGTGATTCGTTTTTATAAGTCTTTTTTTTTTTACATTTTTGTTGCTGCTTTATTAGTAGCATGTAGGCCGATGCATGAGCCCAGGAATATTTTTGGTATGCATTTGCACATTCCTTTCCCTGCAATGCTTCATGTGCTTCTTGATGGGGGTGAATGAACGGGCTACTGCCAAGGCCTGCAGCATTGTCCTCTTTATCTTCCATGCCTTACCTCACTTGCCATGTGCTCGGTCACCATTTTCTGAAACAATTGTGTTCCTTAGAAGTGGTCATTCTTTATTATTCTCGTTGCCTCTTCCTCCTTTCTTCGCATATGCTCCTCCATCATTATGTGAAACCAGCGTGTGCCTCATAGGCTTACATTTTGCCTTTGTTCTCTATGCTGACTCCTCCCTTGCCATGCCTCCACCTCCTTCATTTGAAACCAGTGCATGCCCCATGTTTTGGGGGGTCTCCATGCCTTCTGCCTTGGCAAGCCATGATACTCTGCATCCAATATTGTGCGATATTAGTGTGTATATGTGTGTGTGTGCGTGTGTGTGAGTGTGTGTGTGTTCATTGAATATTAACAAGTTGTATGCCACTTTTAAAAGCTGTTTGTCTGTTTCTGATGGAACATTGCATATGCTGTGGCCAGTTAAGTGTTCACTGATACTTCTGCTCATGTTAAATGTTTTTTTATATGTTTCACCTATTATGATTATTGAGGGCTGGTTGTAGGAGTCCTTGTTCCATGATTATAAATATTTTTAATACATTTAATCATTATTTTCCAGCTCCTTTAGGCTCCCAATGGGGTCCCATTGAAGGAGCACCAAGTATTATTTCCCTTGAGTAAGATTTGGTTTCCATGTTCTTCCACCTCTGAGCCATGAGTTTAATATTTTAAATAACTTAATTGATTTTTGTCACTCTCCTCCAGGATTCCATGGGGATCCCATGGGCCCTAGATAGACACCTATGGGCAATGATGTTTATTATTATTTGTAATTAGTTTAATTGATTTTTGGGAGGCCCCCACCCTATGATGGCCCATGGGCCATGTATGGACAGCAGCTATCTATTATTTATGTAGCTTTTCACTGATTGTTTCTAACTAATGTGTGATCTAACACAACTAGATTAGATATTTTATTTTACTGGAATATTCTTGTTATGATGATCTGCATGGACTAGAATGGACTAGAATGGCAAACTCTTATTGTCTTCCTACCTATTTTTCATTGTCTGGAGATGCACAATATTGAGACTGAGAGAAGTCAGTAAATTACTGATAACCTAGTACAAATACCTCACTGCCAAATGCTACTGCTTGTGCTCATCAACCATAAGTCAAGAAGATGACCACAAGAAACAGCTTCCTGCCACGAACATTGCCAGTGAGTAAACAAATTCTGTTGCCACCACTGGAATCAAGCTGTCATCCTTTTTCTGACAAGGTGCACATGGCGGAATACCTGCTGCATCCTCTGATGGGCAGGACGATATTCGGGGGATCACCCCTTGATAAACAAAGGTATTACTGTCAGCGCTGCAGTGACTGCAGTAACGGCTGAGACCAGTGAGCCCAAAATGGAATTGTCCCAGCAAACCAAATCCTTTAAAGAAACTCAACAGCCACAAAAGTCTGCATCACCACTTATTCCTGAGGTTGGAGCAAACAGGAATTAAAGCTTGTTGAACCGCAGGGTGTTGTGACTGCTCTTATATTGGGCTTTACTATCTTCTCTGACAAAATAGAAAGCTCACTCTCTGACCTCTTCAGCACACTCTTCCGGTGAAGTTGACACAGATTCCCATGTACCGCCATGGAACACAAGGGTGCAAGGAAGTTTCTAGAAAGCTTAGTTGGCAGTGGTGAAGATGAACCCTGAAAACAAATATTCGTAGATGCCATAAAGGATGATTGATCACTTCTATTAAACCTGAGCCTGTACCAATACCACCCACTCCCATCCTTTACAATACCCAAACACGAGCATCAGCAACCCCTACTGCAGGCATGGCCCTCCTAAATGAAAAGGAAAAGCAACCTTACTCCACCACAACTCCTGTGTTCTTTCTGTAGGGAAGCTGTCTTTCCTGTCTTGAGAATTCTTTACTCAGACCAGTGTGTCATGGGAAGCCAGGTGGATATTATAGTACCAAGAGAGAATTGGCTCATATGATAAACCGACATCCAGTCCTGTGGAAACAGCATCTAAAAGATAGCTCTAGCTGAAATAAAAAAACATGAACGGAGTTTGTAATATAAAACCAATATCAGCACTAACCCTCACATGGCACAAGGAAATAGGTGATGACCCCCAAAGTGTTCAAGCACCCTACCACCAACATCACTTGAGATCTATCACAAAAAACAAATATGGCACATTATTAAAGTTATGTTTAACAAAGATGCACCAAAGCACACAAATCAACAACTGGTCCATTATACAATGGGAAACTGTACACAATATTAGTGCTTGAACATCTCCCTTTTTGTTTGGTGGAAGGATAATGGTTTTTGCAATTTGTGGAGGCCCTTTGATCATAATCGAGGATTCCAAGCCAGACCTCGTTTTCAACTATCACTGGGCCACAGTTGCAATATCAAGTGCTGGCATTGTTTGCTGATGCAACGGAGAGAGCTCTGTGCAGTCCATTCATCTAATTCTAGAAATGTGTACCTGTTGTCAACCTACAGACATGTGCAACACTGCATTCTGGGTCTCCTTGAAGGGGTTGCCGAGAGGCTAGCCACAGGTTCTACTATTGCTGATGCTTTTTGAGGCATACATCGGCATGCAATAGTTGCAATATTCTCTATTAATTAAGCACAAACAGCTGCCAACGTCTTGGAAGACTACAAAGGACTTCCACCCAGAGGTATCAGTATTGCATCTGCTATATCTGTTATAACTTCTGAACAACCTGCATCGAAGAGGACAAAAGAAGAGCTCCTCACCAGTGACAGCAAGATTTGGCCAAAGCAAAAGAGGAATATCCTGCAACTGTGGCAATACTCTTAGAACTTCCTGTTTGAGACTCGTCCTAGGCTATCTCTCAGTACCCCCAACCAGAGGGACGATTGTGGACGCCTGGATCACCCTCAGACTCCCATGGACTACTGACACTAGTGCCCTTAAAACTACTGGAAAAACAATGCTATACATTCAAAGTATCACTGACAATCGTGCCCTTTGTGGGATCACCAAAATCTTAAATTGTCTTCTTTCTTAGAAAGTGATTTTTCACATATATTTGCTTACGCGTCTGTGCATGATAATAGTCCCTGAAATTGCACTGCATTTATACTTCATAGGCACACTAGCACAACACCTTGAATATTTTGTACAAGGGATAAAGATCATTTGTGCCAATGTTGTTACATATTGAAGTAAGGTTGGCAGCAAAGCTGTTACAATATGATAAAAAATAGCGGCCTGTCTAGGGCTTTGGCATTGCAGCATGGGTGTTATTATAGATGACCAGACGTGGGTCCCTTGCTCACTTTGCCACTGGATTCAAGCTAGCCTGGCTGATGACGACTGATTAGCCAGAAACCGGTCTCAGGATTAGGGGTGGGCGGAATTTGCGAAATTCACTTTCGCAAAATATCGTGAAAATGTTAAAAGTCTCCGCAAACACGCGGAAATATCGCAAAGACGCGGCAGTTTTTTTCCCGCCTGTTCGCTGTATTTTCTACGTGATCGCGGCTCGCCAACTTACCCATGCGGTTGCTCACGGCCGCAGCCATCTTGTTTACACTTGTCCCGCCCGCTCGCGTTCGATATGACGTGCCCGCGTCCTCATGCTCTCGCTCGCAGTGGAGAATGACGTGTTCAAGATCTCAATCATCTCATACTCTCGCGGTGCATGATCGCGAGAAGAAAGACGTGATCGCACGACAAATAACGTGATCGCGCGACAAATGATGTTAATGCGGGCGCGAACTGTCGCGAGACAGCTCAAATGGCTACCAACAATCCAACATCTCGTGGAGAATGCAACCGGATCGGGAAAACTTGTCGGCGAACGCGGGGATTCAGGTAAGGCGATCGCGCGCACGCGTGAAAGTATTTTTTTACAGCGCGAGCAAGAAAACAATTTCCGGTAAGATGCGGATTGCGCAAATTTTGACATTTTTCGCGTTCTCCGCGGAACGCGAAAATGTCAAATTATCGCAATTTCCGCGAGCGGAACGGGATTTTCACCCAGGCATACTCAGGATGCTTGTTTCCGGTCCAGGGAAGATATGGCTTGGCAGTTTGGACTGGACTGTTCCCATGCGGCACAGGGTCAGACTGATTTGCATATGGCCATGTCTGAACTGGGGTGGCGGAGTGAGCTAAAGAATGATGATGGATTAAACCCAGATCAGTTGACTGGGGGTGAGCGCTTGCAATGTTCAACACTCTGTCCCTCATCCCCTTTTGGTTTTGCGTTATTATAGATACACAGCATTGCTTCCTTGTTGAAGGGAGATGAGCATTTCGCTGACACTGCAAGGTTGCTACATGACGGAATTCCAGCTCAGCTTTGTTTCCTCTGCCAAGAGGTATGTCGAGCTTACTTTCAAGATAGTCACTCTGTCAACACTTAACCACATGTAATGGAGAATTAGGTCATCTGGTTTTGCAGAGCTAAACTCTTGGGAAACTAGGTTAGGAAGCTCTAGGTAGAAGTACACTATAATACAGTACTTACATGCCCGCATATATTCACTTCAATAGCACAATGGTAAAATTGTTCTTCTTTTTCACAATTCTCATAATGCTAATTACGCTATTCTGTTCCATTCTACTGATTATCGCAACTCAAACATTTTATACAAGAATCACAATAGTTCAGTAAATATTGAAATGCCTTGCTGAGTATTTCTCCTGTATTTCTTTGGGTATTCATGAATAACCAAATGAAAGGGTCCTAGACCTGTTACCATGATTTCCTTGGGAGAATTCAGGGTTGTCATGCTCTGAGGTTGCACACTCATTTGTTACCCTGTAAGGTTAGAGCGGCAGATGGTAACCTGTGAGTTAGCAGTGATTCAGGCCAACATATCCTGAGGGTATGCACGCAATCAATCTGGCACAATCCTGACGTTTACATTGTCCAACAAACACACTGATTACCGGAGAGGTAGGAGCCGTCTGACAACAGCCAAGACACCTCTGCTCCTAGGCTTCACGGGGAAGGTAAACTTAAACTGACTGTCATGGCAAGGTACTGGGGACCACATTGACCTGCAAGTGATCGATTGTCACTAGTGATTTTCCCATTGACTGCAATGTTATATTTTCACTGTATTATTTTGCACTGATTTTCTATTGCTTCAAAAATGTATAACTCTGGTTAAATGTATGCTATTCCATTCATTTTGGTGTCTAAATTAATATAAAAATACACTCAATATATATAAATTGAATTCGGATTTCTCTAGAGGCATGTCAATTCTTTAAAGTCCATATTGTTACACTGACATGCTTCATGCATGTTCCTCCATTAAAGCCTGACTGTTCTTTGCCACACTACCAAGAATGAGCCATATGTCAAACAAGTTATATGAGATATTACTTGTTTAAATTATAGGTATGATTTGAAAGGCTACTTCAGTACACGTCATCTAAGGTAATTTCTGCATCAAAGACATCAGAATAGGGGATTTTAAACTAGATTGGAGAATTGTATAGTTTTTTATATTTGATTCCCCATCTTGTCACAGATTATTGACATTACATGATTAGTGATTGACACATTTCTTTGAAAATAAATTTACAAAAAAACATAAAATATCGATGCTGACCCACATGATCATGGAAGAGAGACTCATATTTGCATACTTATAATGTAACTTGGGGTAAACACCAACACTGTCAAACTTTTTGTGTACTAAAATTTAATTATGCATCCTCTCTCACATAATTGAGTAGGAAGCGAAAATATGTAGAAATGGCCGGATGTACACACCCAAATTGTGACTCTCACATGGGTTCTGAGGCAGGGCACGCACTATCTCCTGCACATGGTCACTCTGTCCATGCCCGCCACTACACTAGTGAGAGAAAGCCTCTATCTAGTGGGAAAGGTATGCGCTAATAAGTACAGTGTATTCATTAGCAAAGCAAGGCCCAACCTTTTAGAAACTAAACTCATGAAGAAAATAAGTTTTGTTTCAATCATGGTCCAAAATGGCGGCCAAACATAAAATGGTGACACAAATTATAACCTACATAGAATAATATGCAGGCAAAATAACGAAAACAGTTTCATTCCAACAATCACCAATGGAAAATGGGGCGGAAATGGCAAGGCAGTAATACTTTGAACCAGAGACTGACAGGCCTTATGGATGGAAATCAAAATGCTTACTGTTGCTGCCACAACCTTAAGAAGGGAAAAACTGGTAGGTCCTACACCAGGTGCTCTGCTTCTGTGTAACGGGCTACGGTCTGATGATAGTTCTCATAGCACCCGAGAAACTACAAAAAGCAAAAGGAGTAGGAAAAGGGGCTCCATGGTTCACCCCGCCTCTGAGGGACCACAAAAAGAAGCTCCGCCATCTAGAAATGAACTGGAGGAGAACAAAAGATGGTATAGACCGGGAACAGTATAAAATCTCACTCAACTCATATAAAAAGCTGATTATGGCAACAAAAGCAGAATTTTACGAAACCCGCATAAATCAGCCCGAGAATATTCAGAAAGAAATGTTTAAAATCTTAACAGAGTTGAGTAAAAAACCAGAAACGACTGAAACCACAATAAACGTTGATACTTTTCAAAGTTTTTTTCTGAAGAAGGTGGAGACTATTCTTTCTGAGATTGAGAATAGTACCTTGAATGGCCCGCTTCCGTCACAGGAAGTTCAAATCTCCTTGAAAGCCTCTATTTCAAGGTTCCCTGAGATAGACTCTCTAAGTCTTGAGCACCTCATGAGTAGAACCAAGTCAGGTTCCCCGGCGGACCCGTGTCCCCCCAGGGTTTTTCGTCTGGCGCGGCCTATTCTAGAAGATCATATCATCTCCCTTCTTAATAGCTCAATGGAGACTGGCCAGTTACCATCGAGTCGCAAGGAGGCACCAGTTAAGCCTTTGTTAAAGAAGCCAGGAGCCGATCCGGCTATTTTAAAAAACTATGGGCCGATATCCCAACTGCCTTTTCTGTCCAAGGTTTTGGAGCAACATGTGCGGAAGTCTCTTTCCTTATTCCTGGAGTCACACCATCTACTCCAGGAGCGTCAGGCAGGGTTTCGTGCACACCACAGCACCGAGTTGGTGATGCTCTCGGTACTGGATGAGCTTAGAGGCATGGCTGACAGTAAGAAACCGAGCGCCCTGATACTTTTAGACCTATCGGCGGTGTTCGATACTGTCAGCCATTCCCTGCTACTGGACAGATTGGCCACTTTTGGGATAAGGGGCTTGGTCCATCAATGGCTTCAATCCTTTTTGACGGGCAGGACGCAGAGGATTCAACTGGGGGATTGTATCTCCGATGTAGGTATTCTGGAGTGTGGAGTCCCCCAGGGCTCTGCATTATCCCCACTATTGTTTAACCTCTACCTGCAACCGTTGATTGATTCTCTAGTGAACATGGGTTGTCGTGTGTTTAATTACGCCAATGACACCCAGTTGCTACTGAGTATTGATAATACGGCTTTGGCGCAAACCAATGCCCAGAACATCCTTAGATATATGGTCGGCTGGATGACTGCAAACCTGTTGAAAATAAACCCGGAAAAAACTGAGGTTTTGGTGGTTTCGACCGTAGCCTCACTTTGGAGTGACCTATATTGGCCCCAGGAATTAGGTCCCACACCGATACCACAAGATAAAGTAAAAAGTCTTGGTATCAAGATTGACAATGAGTTGTCAATGGCCAGTCAGATTTCCTCCGTAGTAGGGATGTGTACCGGCTTAATCAGACAGCTGCGTAAGCTAGCTCCCCTCCTTTCTCTTTCCATGCTCCGTATGGTTGTCTCTGCTACAATCATCTCGAGGTTGGATTATGGGAACGCTCTCTACTTAGGTCTGCCTAAAACCTTGACCAATAGATTGCAGGTTGTCCTGAATGATGCGGCGCGACTAATCTTCAGGCTACCTAGAAGAACCCATGCCTCTCCTCTACTGCTTAAGCTACATTGGCTCCCTATTGAGCAGAGAGAGGAGTTCAAGAGCTTATGCACGGCCCATAAGGCAATTTATGGGCAAGCCCCCGCCTATATTAAAGAACGCTTGGAGGTCTATAAGCCCAAACGAATTCTTAGGTCTTCTGACTCCCAGCTATTGGTCTGCCCTCGATATAAGTTAGCAACCAAAGGAGGGAGATCCTTCTCGGTTTTGGCTCCACAGATATGGAACAAACTACTAGAACCGCTTCGGAGAGAAGTAAATCTCCTGCATTTTAGGAAGCTGCTAAAAACGCTTCGATTTAGGGAGGCATTTGGCCCATTTAAATAGCTGCATTGTAGGCCTTCCTTGCCTCTCTTACGCTTTGAATCATAGCTGTTTGTCATCGGTCTTGAGCGCCTAGAGACCTGTAGGTGAGTTGGCGCTGTATAAACCGAAGTTAACAATAACGATTTGCAGTGACAGTGCATCTAGTAACCCAGACTTTGGAGCTAGTTGGCAAGTTCCCTCGTCATTATGCGTTTCTGCTTACTGTATTCTGAATTCAGCAAACTTCTGTTTTAGTGTGCAGTGCTCACTTGATTTATATCTGTAGAATTATAAAATGACACTTTGAGTTGCCTTATAAAATCTGATGCTTTAGTGGTGTTGAAGGGCCAATTAATTATTCAGCTTTACCTCTAGTTCCTCTATAGTTTTGGGTAATTTGGATAATTGGGAGATTGTAACACCCACAGTGATGTCCACTGAAGCTTCTCGAGGCCCTGAGGCCTGTGAGACTGTTGTGGCCCATTAAAGGGGTTAATTCATTCCATAAACCAAAATGACCAAGGCCCACGCTGAATCACTCTTAATCATCCCAAGCAATAATGATCAGTCTAGAAATCCAGATCCAATGCTCCAGATGCAAGTGATATGTTTGTGTCACGAGTCATGGTGGAGCATGCAGTCTCAAACACAGACAGAAGTGTGTTCTTCAGTGAGAAGGCCACACAGGGTAACAGCAGAAGCTACTGTGGCCACAGCAAGCAGAACAAGAATCACAGGGCCATATTCTCAAGAACAGGCGATAACAATATCGCCGCTTTAGCGGCAGGAAACTGCGGCTAAAGCTGTGATAAGGGGCTTGATAATATGCCCTATAGAATTCCAATAGAAGCCCAAGTTTGATGTCCTTCACACCAGAACGTGGGCTTCTATTGTAATTCTATAGGGCATATTATCAAGCCCCTTATCACCGCTTTAGCTGCAGTTTCCTGTCACTAAAGCGGTGATAATGTTATTGCCCGTTCTTGATAATATGCCCCACTGAGTCTACATCTGAAACCATCAGCACAGCCTCCAGCTCGACCATCCAAGGAAAAAATGCAACCTTCACAGCTGGCACAGAGACTTCAATAGGCTCTTCAGACTTAAGATGCACAGGTAAAGAAGTAAGTAAAGCAGCAATGGCCACTCCCTGCATACCTATGAATCCTCAGAACTGACCCAGGAGGCATAAAGATGATTAAAGGCCAGACTGGCCTGCCAAGAACTGCATCAGAGGACATTGAAGATAGAGCAGCAGGTGCGATTCAGGCCCACGATTATATGGATGAAGCCGAATAACAAATGGCCAGCGCAGAATCCTTAAAGAGGTTCACATAATAAACAAGTTACTGAGCAGAACCTAGGATAAGCCAAGTGAATGCCCTACCAAAGAGTCCACTAAAAATTCAGCTCAATGCACCTACTAGCACCACTAAAATCAATAAGCCTCCCTGAAAAGTATTAAAAATCTGAAAAATTCCAGAAAAACCAAAATACCATTTCCGTAAGAACCCAAATGAGCCCTATCAGATAAGGCTGCAAAGCCAATCCTCTAGTCACAAGGCAGGGATCGCCCCCATTTAATCTGTACACTGCCACGCACAACCCCTGCACTTCAACTCAGAGGGCTCAGGGAACAATAACACAGATAATGAAGAACAGGGAGAACTCTGTTTTGGAAGCTCAGAAATCAACTCATTATTTTAAACTGTTGTACTTTTGTTCACTTTGGGTTTAGTAACTCAATATTAGCCTTTCTTTTTTTCCAATAATTTTATTTCACTTTCCTTTCAAAATTAAAATCAATACCTTTTTGTTTCAGTTGATTTGATTCCATTACTTTTTGAAACAGAACTATACAACGTACATTTTATGACCTGACCAATGCGCTTCGGAGCATTATAACTCCATCTTTGAGGTTTTTCCAAACACAGTGAATTTTGAAGCGATTTTTAAAGTGTTCAAACAACTTCGTTAACAAGGAAGCTGTGTAATCTCAATGTAAAAAATAATAGACAGACATTTTCTCTCTCACCCGTATTCTTCTTTAGTCTCTCTGATTGTCCGTGGTGAGATTCACGAGCCTCACCGTGTTCATCCATGTTTGATCACATAATGACAAGTCTGAAAAATGGCATCCTGCTTGTAATAGTGTACAGAATGTTCACATGCCTGGATGCATGGCAAGCTAGCATCAATGATATACTAAAATAATTGAGCAGCATGGCCAAGCATGACTGACTCTGAAGCCCAAGATCACTTTCTATCTCAACTACGGACTACAATAGTAGACGCTATTGAATTATTACATTTTGAAGCATGTGGGCCAAATAAGGTAACAGAGGAGGCATGAAAGAATGCATATCAAACACTCAAAAAATAAAGGAATACATCAACTGGATGAATCAACGAAAATACTAAATAAATTTAGCAGACAAAGGGGGAGCACTATTAATCAAAAATAAGACATTCTATCACAGAAAAAATCTCTGACAACTCTGCGATAACAAGATACATTAACCAGTGATCAAAAAGCAACAATACTAAAACTAATTGAGAAAAACCTTAAAACACAAAAAGAAAATGTATGGATTGACACAAATACCAAACATTGTTTACTAGATAATGAATGGATTGACACAAATACCAACATTTTTAGTAAACAAAACACTAATAATACGGATATTATATATGGTTGAAAAATACATAAAACATTAGAAAACCTACTGGGGCATTCTCCAAAAACAGGAATAAATTCAATTTAAAACTCTTTTCAATTTATATAGTTTTGTTTTGAATCCATTAATCAAGCAATGGGAAACGTAACTTGAGAAAATAAATAACTTTTTTAAGATAACTATAAAAAATAACATTGAAGAATCAAAAGTATACGTTTGACAATAAATGTTGTTAGTTTAGTTTATATAGATGTATTTCGCATGATCAGGTTTTGGAAGTGCTTGATTGGTTATTGGTGCAACAAGAAGAAGTAGGAGCTAACAGCATTTTTTTCAGGTATGAGGATGAAATATACCTTCAAATTACATAGGTTTCGATGAGATTTATGTAATGCTGTATGTGGTAAAACCGGATAAAAAAAACAAAGAACTAACTTGGTGGAAGACACACGTAAAGGGTTTACTTGGATTCTGGAAAGGAACAGATTGTAAGAATATTTCCAAAATCATTGATTCAAAATAATTCATGTTATATGGTGGAGAGCCCAAAAATATTTTTCAGACATCCTAGATAGAAGGGAAGTTGGGGAATTCACAATGTCAATATAGAGTAAATCAACTGACCCCTTAAAATATTTTGAGTCCAATGAGCTTTTGTTTGAAAAATTGTGTACATGGATTACCATACAGACAATCAATAAGATAGAAACCAATAATTTCTCAACCAGAATCTTAAATAGAAGAGGAGGAAAAACTTCCAATAAAGTTCAGATCAATAGAACGCACAGACATGACAAAGAGCAAAAAACTAATTAAGGAATCTTGAAAGGGATCGTTAAACCTGGCATCCTTGCTGTAGTTTCCTGTCTTTTTGCTCTGGGCACTTTACTACTGCTGATCAGTGCTAACGTGCAAGTGGTTCCTGTGTAAAATGCAATTATGGTTGATTATCCATGATTGGCTTATTTGATTTACTAGTAACTCCCTTGTAAAGGTTACTGTGTGTGCCCAGGGCCTGTAAATCAAATGCTACCAGTGGGCCTGCTGCACTGGTCGTGCCATCCACATGAGTAGCCCTATAAACTTGTCCCTGACCTGCAACTGCAGTGTCAGTAAGCTGAGTTTTACACTGCCATGTTGACCTGGCAAGTGCACTCACTTGCCAGGCCCAACCCTTCCCTTTTTCTACAAGTAAGGCACCCCTAAGGTTGGCCTAAGGTGACCCCCATGGGCAGGGTGTGGTGTAAGTGAATATGTAAGACATATACTGGTGTGTTTTACATTATCTGATAGTGAAATACTGGCAATTTCGTTTTTCACTATTGCAAGGACTATCTCTCCCATAGGTTATCATTAGAGCTGCCTTGTAACCCTTTTCAAGTGTAACTTTCATTTGGGATCCTCCATATCCTGATAGCCCATCACCAGGCTGATGCGTCTTCCTAAGCTAGAGTGGTGTGATCACAAAGGCAAAGGCAAAAATCAAAGGCAAAATGGGTATAAGTATTGAACCCTTTACCCCTCATTTTTAGAACACTTCTGGATCAAGGGGAGATTCTACCAAGAGGAAGAGCTGGAGTTATTTCAGGAAGAGTACTGCCCCTTTACTGTGATGCTTTGCTATGTTGGCCTGCAGTGGCTGCATCTGTGTTGGTGAAGACAGAGGCTGGACCTTGCTGTTTGTATCCTGCTTGAGAAGATTCTCAAAGGGCTTGTGTGGGCTTGTCTACTGTTAAGAAGTCTCAGGGCCATCAAAGACTTCACCTGCAGCATCCCTGAACACCCCGCATGGGAGTTCTGCCCTGCCAAGTGGTGCCAATTCCAGCTCTGGGCCCGTGTGGGTGGTTTCTGGTGCAAAAGGCTCCAAGTTTAAGAGATTGCCAACGCAGCCCTGCTGTGCGGTAGAAAATTCCATGCACTAATACGGAAGAAGACATTGACCCATTGCCCATACGCGGCTTAGAAACTGCCGCAGCCTAAGTCCAAAGCACTGAGTTTCCAATGTGCAAGACCCCAGCCCAGGCTACGGTGCAAGTCCTGCGGTGCCGCTGAAAGAATCAATGTATTATCTGTCTGCGGTAGGAAGAATTGACGCAGCGCCTGTTTCACCACATCGACTCCAGAACACCCGGGTTTCCACAAATCGCACCTCTGCATCCTGTTTTCTACCTCATCACTAGCAGAACAGATCCGCCTTCGGATTTCAACGCATCGCTTCTCCTTACAGTTCGGAAGTGACGCATAACTTCCCCAGGGACCCAAGACCCAACGCATCGCTGTGTTTTCTGACACTTCTCTTCTCTGCGGCTGCCTTTCCTTGTGGATTTTGATGCATCAAAGGTACTTTGTGCTAAAATCATGGCAAACAGAGTTCTATGGACAGAATCTCTTATACCATTAAAAAGTGACGATTTGAATTCTGGATTTTGTATTTTTGCAGTTTTGGTCCTGTTTGGTTTAGATAAAGATTGTTTATATTTCAAAATTTGTATAGTGTCCAATTGTAGTGTTTTCACTGTGTTACTGTGTGTGTTTTGTACAAAGACTTTACACATTGCTTCTGAGATAAGTCTGATTGTTCTAGAAAGTTACCAAAGGGGTGAGCATGGGTTATCTTGTGTGTGTAACTCCCTTACCCTGACTAGAAGGAAGGGTTCCTACTTTGACAGGGTGCATAACACTCCCAACTAGAGACCCCAATTTCTAACAGGGATGAATTGAACAGAAGAAGGATAAAGCACACAAAACCAACAGGGTGCTAGTCACAAAGTAACATTGAATACCTCTGAAGGACATATGAGACACAATATTGAAGCACTGGTAACCAATAAAAATAGACACAATTCTATCTGAATTATTCAAATTGTATTTGTGGCTATCAACAAGACACGTTGAAAGCAAACCCTTATACAAGTAAAAAAAACATTGAGAGAAAGAAGTGCAATGGAGATTAGGCCAGAAGCAGTCAGGAATATTGCCTTGCCTGCCTTGCTCGAATTGCAACATTGTGACCAAAGGAGAAACATTAAAGCATCCAAACATAGATAAAAAGAGTAAATCAAGAGTTCATTAAGCCTGTGATAGCAAATATGTAACATACTGCACTAAATGCATGAGTGACTTCATCTACGTTCAACAAGTTACAAGAGAGGTACTACTAAAATGACAGTAACATGTATTTAAATCAGATATACACATCCAGTATCAAAACACACGTGTAACACATCATTATAAAAAAAGAATCATATGTTACTGCAAATAAAGTTTCAAATAGTGGACCACATTCCCCCATTATCACAAGAAGGGATGGAAATAGAAAATCTGAAAAAAGAGAAATGCATTTGATTGATTTCTGACCATACCAGAAGTCGGACTTAATAAGCATGAGACTTTTGTATGTCTATATAGAGCATATTAAAATGATTAAAAACAACACAAAATGACACCAGCCCTTCCTCAAATTAGTCGAGGAGTTAACAGTCTATACAAAAAAGATAAACAGGAATATCATCTACCAGAACACTTCCAGTTAAGTTCAACTAAGAATAGGAAAGATGGTTGTACCATTGTATTTATCACACCAAACATTCAGGTTTGTGAACATACAGTAGACACATACACTTTTTCAAAGAGAATGCCACATTTTCAGACATGCCATTACGTGGTCAAACACAGATAAAGAAGCGAGAGGGTAGCATGCAAATTTCAACAAGGACAATGGAGAGAAAAAATGTTTGATAAACTAAGGTTATTTTAATATCAATATAGGTTGTTGGTACACATTAAAAGGTGCAGTTAAAGGAAGGACTTCGAAAAAGGAGTTATGACACTACAAAAATCATTGGTCAATAACTATAAAGAATGTAATTTAGTGTAGTTTAGCAAATATGGAATAACAAAAATGACAAAAAAAAATTGAACTTGATTTTAAAAAGAAAATTAATTAAATAAATAAACTGCAGAAAGGCTGAAAAGACAACCATAGGGAAGAGTGTAGTTAACTCTGCACATAAGCACCAAACAATGAGGCACATCAGGGACAATTACTGATAACAACTGATGACAATGAAAACAATTAATGACTCCAATAGTGGGGCAGACAGCACAGGGTACACATACAGAACATTTGGAACTATGCTTAACTGTAGGCTAATGATTAATTCTAGGGATACACAAAATGGATCACGCAAGGCAGCACACTCCGTTACCCTGGATTGACTGCAACACTAGAGAAGCAAATGTTGATTTCCAGAGCATCATCATACAATGTATAGCATCAACATGTATCAGGAAAGCACTTGAGATTTTTATAAAACAAAAGAATTAGTGTAAGAGAACCACTCCTCCGATGTTCACAAAATACTTGTGTGAGTGTGCGGGTGCACACGTGCATGCATGTGTATGTGTGCCTGTGTGTCAGAAGAGGTTCATATGGCCAAAAAGCAAATCTGTTCTGAAAGACTTAAACTAGATAAATAGATGTTTCCTAAGTTCATATTTCATCTTGTTTAGAGAAGGTGTGAGTATGATCCTGTTAAGAGTGAAAGTCTGTCTGAAAGGTTTAGGTTTGAGTTTGAGGAAAGTGGTTCTTAAAGGTCTATTCTTACAAGATAGTTCATGTTTCTGAGCGAGTTATGGGGTGAGTTCAAATTTGATGCTCTGTCTTTGAGCCACGCAGATGTGTACAGGGAGCCTGCTACCAAAGAAGTCAAGAGACTTTAGAGTTTAGTCCTTAACTTTCTTTGTACTTCAGATTAGTCAGTCTTCCGATTGGGGACAGCTTTATATGGCCCAGTCAAGACTTAGGAATGCCTGTGAGTAGTGCTTTGCCATATTCTATCCGGAATATCACATCTTGAGTTGCATTATTCAGTTTGTTTTCAAAATGACTCTGTCCAAGGCCTATTGGAGAGCAGACGTACTGATGGACTGAGAAAGAGGGGACTTTCTTGACTTCTGGAAATGAGGTCCTCCTTTCCGTGGATAAAGATTATACCCCCAAACTAAAGTAAAGAAGGGGCCAAAATGTATCTAATACGGGTTCCCAAATAGTCCAGGGATCTGTCTGCGGAAAAGATGAAGGATTAGATCAAGGGTATTTGAAACAGAACAGAAGGTATCCAGTCTGTAGGAGGTGGAGGACTCTCTAGAAGTAAAAAACACCAGTGTTCAAGGCAGTGGTCTCTGTTGAAAACACACATAAGCCCACCAGGATGAGACCAAATACTGCACGCTGCAATGTGGTGAAAGATGGGCGTAGGCACCAGCCTATATGCTACCATGTAAAAAGAAAATACTCACGTCTAGTACAAGTGAGTGTCAAAAAATTCAGAAAAACTATTTCAAGAGTAGTAGGGGTTCAGTTTAACTACATATGAAATTGAAAGTGGATGATAATGCAAACAGTTATAAATCATTATTGGAGAACAATTTGATAAAAGGAATATTCCAATGTACATGGGAAAATACTATCCTGTGAATGGGGAAACAGTGCATCTTGAATCAAATGATTTCTTAAACAAACAAAAGATAGATAACAACATAATTATGGAAGAATTTTACATAAATATCGAGTCTCTTTTCAATCAGATTGGCAGCCAGTCGATCTTTCCGTTTTTTTGTTGTTTTAATACTTTATCAGGTGTTTGACACAAGAATACTGAGCAATCACTTATCTTTGTTTGTAACACTGTATTGACTACATCATATTAGTTAAAGATTTATAATGTGTGGACTTCTGTGATTTCCCTTTGTAGTATATCAAGTCTAGAATACCATACATATCCCATGGTCTTCCCTAAATTGTTTATGGTTTTTGAGTACCCCAATAGACTCCCTTCTTCACCTATCAAAATATTAGCTCTCTAGAGGTATCGCACTATCCTCATTTTTCTTGACTATCTTAAGAGTCAAGGGCCCGATTCACAGAACTAACTTAAGACAAAATCCTAAACTTACTACCATTTTGGTATTCACAGCAGGCACTTAGGAGTCCTAAAGTTAGGACTCCTAACTTCTTTGAATACCGAAATGAGTAAGTGCCTTCTGTGAATACCAAAATGAGTAAGTGCCTTCTGTGAATACCAAAATGGTAGTAAGTTTAGGATTTTGTCTTAGGTTAGTTCTGTGAATCGGGCCCCAAGTGTTAGAAGTCCTTCTCTGTCCCCAGTTTGATGGTCCACATGAAGTAGGCCCAGGACACCATAGGTAAAACAACCCCACTGATATAATAGCATCCTAAAATATTCTCATTACCTTTAGACCAACTAAAGTGCATATCTTACACCGATGATGTCTTAAGAAGTGATGCCACATAGCCGTTCGCCGCACTGGATGTGCTGTCTGATAATGCTCGGCCACAAAGATGTCACAGCAATAAAATAACAAGATGTACTAAACAGACAAAAGGCTGCTTTTATTACCAGCTTTCTATTAAATAATGTGTGGCCCATTTACATCCAACTATCTTAGGCTAATAGGATGTCCAGACTATATTTACGCATACTACTAAAATACAATCAGTGCCAGTGCCAGTAGGGGGAAATGAAAAAACAAACACATCCTTATATGAATACCAGTCGTGAATTGCTATAAATTCCAATCATAAATTGACTTACGTTATTATTTATGGCAATATTTATACTTGTTTCTTTCATATATGGTTCACATTGAATGCCCTATGCATTTACCACTGTAGATGCATTTAAGCAATATATTACATTGAAGTGCAATGGATAAAGATAAAAAGAAAATGGTCTTTAATAACACAGGATATGTTTTTGTTATTGAGAAGAAAAGAACACAGAATAACAGAATATCATAAACTCTGCATGCCATCAATTACCTTAAAAAAGCAGCGTAGGGATTGAAGTTTTGAATATTGTTACATAGAAAATCATTGAATTGACAAATTCGGGACAACAATTATCCTAGAAGAGTACCAGTATCTTGTTGTTCATTCTGCACATACAAATGCAACTTTCTTTTCTTTTCTCAGCTGGTTGTAAACCTATATTGGTTTCAAATTTGCAAACATTAAGTCATACTGTATATTAGTAACAGACACTTAAACCACTGAACCATCTGATCAGCCACTGCTATCTGCAAGTGACATGAGCTCTTCTACTGTTTATAACCAAGGGGCAGGTTTATTAAGGGTTTGTACTGATGCTGACTCAGGCTAAGTGAGACAAAATTATGCAAACTTTGTGACTTTTTTTTAGCACAAATTGCCCTGTGCGTTACTTTGCACCACTTTACTTTAAGGGGGTGTTACTTGGGTGGTACATGAATGATACAGCACAAGCATCCACAGTTATTTATGCAAATCCTGATCTATTCCAATAGTCAAACCAGGTTTTGCATTAAGACAAAAACCTCTTTGAAGCAGGTAATAACTTACAGGAAAGTGTTTCTTTCTCAAAAAACGGTACACATTGCATGTGCGCTAAAATATGCAGCACACATGCAAAGTGTGAATTGATTTAAATTGTGTTGTGTTGTGGCATAGTATTTTGTTGATGACTTCGTAATTGGTCACTGATAAAAGACAAAACATGAATAATCACATCTTCAGGGCTCAAATATCAAATTCTGAAATAACTGACTCTTCTCAATAAGTTGATCTTCAATTGAAGATGTCTCACTTATGAAAACAAAAAAAAATATCTTGAGTGCCTTGCTCCAATATCCTCCAATATCTTTATCCCCCTTGATAGGGCTATCTTGCTTTTTAAAGTTAAACATACTGATCTAAATGCTTCAGTTAACTATAAAGAACTTTAGAAATTACCTGAAAAACTAATGATGAATCACATTATAGTTAAGTTTGGTATTAAGGTTTTACTTTACTTTATAGGGCTTGGATGTCTCGAGGGACTAGAGTCTCCATGAAGAGTTGTGTACAGTATAGAGGCTGTCCGTAGTAGGTCCCTACCAATTTAATGAGGCTTGGCTGTTTAAAGGGAGTGAGTTCACTGTGAAAAGCTGTGTACAGAACTAAGGCTATTCTTAGTAGGGGCTTGACCACCAAATGGGACTCTGGTGCTTGAAGGGAGGTAGCTCTCAGTGCAGGCCTCTGCTGAGGAAGAAGGATTTAAGGATGTTCATAGTAGGATTTTGATCATCCTACGGGGTTTGGCTTTCTGGAAGGAGTATGCTTTCCATGAAGAGTTTTACACAGGGTGAAGGCTGTGTATAGTAGAAGCTTGGGCAGCTAATTGAGGATGTGTGTCTTGAGATAGTGAACTTTCTATGAAAATATGTGCACATTGCAAAGTATGTGCTTAGTAAGGGCCAACTAATGGTACTTGCATGTCTAGAGGAACTGGACTACAGTCTAATTATTTTCTATAACATGTCAAATATGTTTATGTAATTTATATTTTAAATGATTCAGTGTCAAGTAGTATTTATTTTCAAAAGCTGTACTAGTTTGTGCAGTAAACTGGACAACTGAACAACAGAATGGTGGATGATGTCATCAGTGATGTCATTAATGATGTAACTTTAGATGTCGTAAGTGATATTATCAGTGATGTCATTGGACATGTCATGAGTGATGTAAAATGTGAGATCATAAGGAGCCAATGGTGGGGATGCAAATTATAGTTATCTCAGACTATGGCCAATTTCAGTATTTTTGTGAGTTTCAAATGGTGTGTTTTAAGAGACATTTTCAAATACCTATAACATCACTTTAACATTTGTTTTTTTTCAGGGATTTCCTAAGTCTTTTTTTAGTATAAAGTAAGATATTATTACCAGGCCTATCTATAACGTACTTAAATCTTTGTGTTTTTTCAGTGATATTCTGTTTGTTTGTTTTTGTGAGTTAAGGTCTTATACCTATTCCTAACTATAAAGCCACTTTTAAATGTGTTTTTATTCAGTGACTTTGTAGTTTTTTTTATTGTATTCTAAATGTAAAATATGTAACACCTTCTTCAAGTGGGCAACCCCACTGAACATGGTGTACTCCATGTGTAGTATGAGGTTGGGTACAAGGCCTGACCATGATCAGACAATATGCTCAATGCTCTGCAAGCGTCTAACTAGACCCCTTCTGCACACAGCTTCTGTTTGTGTGCAGAGAAGACTGCACGCTGAGTTTTAACAGCCCATAAATAAAAGAAGAGCGAGAGAGCCTTATCCAGGGGGAATAAAGATTTTTGAAGATATTGGAGCAAGCCACTCAAGATATTTCAATTTGCATTCATGAGTAAAACATTTTAAATTGCAAGATCAACTTATTAAGTTGAATGAATAATTCTTTCAGAATTTGATATTCGAGCCCTGGAGAAGTGATTATTAATCTGTTGCTTTTATCAACTACCAAGTACCAAGTCAGCAACACAATACTATGCCCAGACACATTTCACTCTTTGCAAGTATTGTTTTTTAGACATGTTGTTTTAAACTTTTGTTAGATTGACATTTTCTTTGTAATTTTTTTAAACATTTTTTTACAGTTTAACTCTTGTTTTCTTTTCAATTTTGTAACTTTTTACAACTTTACAGAACACATTATTTTTATTTCTTTGGTCTTTCCCACAAGTCTTTAAGCTTTTTCGTAAGATGAGTTTTCATGACTTTTTTATGCTTTAGACCACAACATTTAGGTAGGTCCTGAGATAGGTAGCAAAATGCTTATCATCCTGATCTCCCCTTGTACCGCTTGACTCCTCTTCACCTCAGCACAAACTATGCTATTAGGATGCATAACCTGCCGGTGCTTCCACATCCCACTTATTGCCATGGAATATTGGCCTGCTATAACCCAGTGGGCCACCTTTTTTTCACAAACTGCACATAACTTCTAGACCCTTTTATGTTTTTTGGGATAGCTAGATATTTGAAAAATTGACATACCACCAGCTCTTTATAGGACCTAAATGGTTGCAGTGCTGCAGATGTTGAAACAACCATAATATGATCATCATGTTATGATGCTGCATCTGTGCTAGGGTTGGTGAATGGTGCTGATGGTGTCACAATTTTTGCACTTCTGAGGCCATGATGGATTGTGATTGTATTTGAAACAAACTGCCTCTGTAAAAAAACAAATAGGCATATTTATGAGGGCTTTGCATCATGCTTGCACCATGCACTGTGGTACATGCACAACGCAAGACTCTAAGTCATGTTTATGAAGCCACCCAAAGCCACTTCATGTGACTTTGAACAGCTCAAAAATATGGATTAATGCAACACAGCACAAAATGCTGCATTGCATTACTCTGCACTAGGGAGGCACGTTGTGGTGGGTGTTCCCATGCAAATCCCATGATTTTGATGTATTACCAGATTTACCAAACCTGGTAGACCTGGGAAAGCACCAAAAAGGTACGCCTCCCCAGATGAAGCATAACAAGAAGAAATATGCTTATTTCTCCTCTTTTTCCCACTTCCTGTGGGTGGTGCATTCTGCAGCCCACATAGAAAGAGGTGAATACCTCTGTGGAATGTTTTTGTGCACGAAGGTGCTCCTTCCTAAACAAAACCAATCCTGCCTTCAATAAAGGCACCCTTGCACGGTGCCTGCATTAGTGTTAGGCTGCAGAAACGTCTCCAGCACTGGGGGAAATGACAGTAATGCCCCATATTTGATAAATATGGTGCATTCCTGCCCTTACCTTGTGACACAGGGCAGCACAGAAAGGTAACTTGCTGTGATGCCCTGCACCACAATCCCCATACATATGCCCCAAAGTGTTAATGGTGTTAAGGAAAATCATTTGAGTGGTAATGGAGGAAAGAGCAGGAAGCAAATAGTAGATAAGGTTTCAGTTAAAAGTAGAATGTTCATTGTGAGGCTCTAAGAGGGTAAGGGGTAGTAGGAAAATAAGGAAATGGATGTTTATTGAAGGAGGCAGACAGGTGGTAGTATATGGCCTGGAAGGAATAAAGTATCCACAGTGAGGCAATGAATGAGAAAAAATAAATTGAGACATGATGTGGAGAGTGTGTCAGAGAGAGAGCAATGGGTGGGTGAGATAGAGGGTTGTTTCTTTTGTCAGGTCAAGTATGGGGCATTTAGAGGAGGTGAAAGAGGTTTGATGGAACAGAAGTTTGATACAGGTGGAGCTCATTAAAGTCAACAGATATTGCATCAACATGTGTTGAAAGAGGTAATAGGTAGAGGCAATAGAGTCAGATTACTAAATAAGTTAGAAGAGCTAGTAGGCTGAAAAACATTTCTCAATAATACCACTGTCCTCATCTTCCACTTTCAATCAGGATATATCAATGATGATAATAACAGGTGAGGCTGACACAGGTAACAGCGGTGTTGCAGGTAGGTAGGGGTAAGTGGACATTTGACGGGATAGGGAAAGTAAAATAAATAAAACCACTTACCTTGTGCTTGCCACATCACCAAGTTGGTGATGCTGTGAGTGCAAGGTAAGCGGTTTTATCTATTGTTTTGTTTTACTTTCCCTATCCCATCGTCTGTCCACTGCCGCCCCATCCACCCACCCACCCTACCCTGCCCAGCGGCTGTTACCTGTGCCGGCCGTGCCTGGATAATGACCAAGATGTATTGTTCTGCACCTAGAGCAAGGTACAAACAATCTTTTACACCTCTGACATCAGGCTCAAATCAATAGATGCAATACATGTATGAAGCAATGCCTGTTACAGAATGCGGGCTAAAGTCAAGACTTATTTTGCATATGGCTGGGTTCAAACTGAGGTGGCATGGTGGGCACACAAGAAATGGGGAAGAGATTTCCAGAAGTTAAACTTATTGGAAGCATTACTTCCATCACCTTTTGTGTGTTTAATGTACCACTCCAACTTTCAAGGGTATGTCCAGACATGGGTCCCATCCTCCCTATGCCACTGGAACCAAGCTACACTTGACTGACAAGCCCTAATCAGGATGAAAGTGGTCTTGGGTTACTTTTGCTCCGGTTCAGTGGGGGCCTGGGCCAGGAGTTTGTGCTGGACTGTTCCTATTAAAGCAGGGTGAAGACTGACTTGCATATGGATGGAGCCAAACTGAGATGGCATGGATGGAAAAAGAATGGTGGATTGGAAAGCTAACCCATTAATTGGCAGTGGTTAGACTGATTGAAAGCATTCCTCCCATCACCTTTTGTGTGTTTGAAATATCATTAATACTCCATGCTCAAATTTTGCCATATAAAACCTAATGGAAATGGCACAGCTCTGAACAGGGGAAAATATGCCCTATTACAAATAATTTTCTTCTTTCTAAAGTTCAAATCTGAGAATCAAGCAGTAATCTTGAACCCATTGTATTGGTGCCTACCTGGTGTGGTACTGCCAGTCCTACTGATGGGATACTCACCATGTCTGAATTTTTATGGAAGATATAAAAGAGAGTGTCTGCTCAATGGTTTTGATGCTATTTCATCAGATAATCCTTGATAAAGTGTCTACGCAAGATTGGGAATGGTGTTGTCCACAAAAACATATGAGGCAATGTGTCCCTAAACAAATCAGCATAATCAATCAAACAAACCTCAAGTCAAGAAGGGTCAGGTCCAGTAAGTTTAGAAACCCTGAAGGTTTCTTAAATAATTTAAAGTGCAATACAGAAGGCAAAAATAATAGTCAAAATGCATGGTAAATCATTACAGGGAATTACCACAGAGCTCAATCAAACACAGCAAAGAGAATGACATGATATCAAGTCTCAGAGAAAAAATTCTAAGTCCTAAGCAAGAGACAAATTAATGTGGATGCGCTCTCTAGAGCTGGGGCACATCTGACTTGGCTCAGTGATCGAACGGACCCATTGTATAATAAATGTACACGGTGAGAATTGCAGTGTCCACGTAAGATTAACTAATTATTACACAGGTTGTCAAATCAGAATACAGAATGAAATGTGGCATCATCCATCACCATCCTAATACCATATCCTAAATTGATATGAATATAACCCTTTTTGACCTGATGTCATCAGATGTGACAATACAAATCTAGTTACACTCAAGAAAATGACAAACTTATGGTGTTACTGAAAGAGCATTGAATTGTTGCAAACGGCTTCCTGCAAAGTTCCTCAAGAACAGTATGTCAATGCAGAGCATTTTATAGTATACATTTTGCTTTGTGGGATGAGAGGAGCCATTAATACACATATCATGGCTGTATTGAAATTCAAACTAGTGGTTTGCAACGCAAATTGTTCATGATGTTAAACACACATTATTTATAAATCAGAAAATATATCTATCAAAGATAAAATAACAAAGATACTGGAAGTAGGAGGGAGCTTATTTTGATATGGCATTCCTTAGCATGATTGCAATTGCTGTTCAGCTCTGGCAATTCCATATCATTGGTAATTTGTGTGCATAGCCCCAACTCATGTTTTTAACAAAGTTGTAATAGGAAACCATTAGATAGTTGAGACTGAAGAAATTATGATGAACATAGTCAGGTGATCCAACAATCGAAGTATGAGTGCTTCATACAGCTCAAAGCACTGCTCCACCTGAACTCTCTTCTCCCCTTACATTCCACACTCTCTTTTTGTCGATTTCTGTGGCACAAGCCTGCTATCTTGTTCTCTCTCTTTCACTCACTTGGGAACCAAAGTAGCCCATGCACAAATGCTCAAACCAGCCCTGCTCGGTTCATATCCTTGTGCAAAATATCTTTCTTTCCACCACCTATTCTCACTCTCTCCTTCTCTCCACTCTGTCTTCTTCCTCTCTGATCACTTTCTCTCTACCATCCCCCTCCTTCCCTTTATCTCTCTTGAAGATCATTGTGCCTGTTGCAATTAACGTTGGGGAGATGGGGAAAGTAACAGAGGCACTAGGGCGTATATTCACAAGACCGTGTGCTAAACATCACCAAAAAATGTTAATGCAACTTTACACATCGCAGCCTATCGCGGGAAAATAACTCTGTGTCAATGTGGAATTCACAACAAGGCGGTACCATGCGATAGTCGAGGGACCGGACACTGCTCGACAGGACACAACACAACCACAACAGGGGGAGTGACCACCAGGTACTGGAGGGACGGGTGGAGATGGCCACGATGGCACACATGCACAATCAAGCAGAGCACAGTGCACACTCTCAATAACTCTGGGTCATCGCCCAGCTCCATAGACTGTCACAATGTACAATGCCATGCTGTCTGAATGTCATCATGTCCCATGCGGCTACATACATGTGGACACATTGCAATACACCATCTCCCTTTCACATTGCAGGGCCAGCGTCAACACCCCCAGCAGAGCAGTCCTAGCCACTCTTCACTGATGATGAGGAGGACAACCCCAGCATCGACACCCAAGCCCTCCTAGACATCATTGACATCATTTGCGACTCACCTCCAGGATCAGGGCTGACCAGCTTCATGGTGAAGACCCCACCCACCACCCAAACCACCCAGCAGGAGGCATCCAATGCCCCACCAGTCTCCCAAGACCTCCAGGAACAACACATGGCCTTCCAACGCCGTGTGCTGGAGGCCCAGAAGGAGACGGCTGAGCAGGTGCAGGTGGGATTCGACCTCAGGGCTAGCAAACCGGATGCCATCCATGGGTATTTAGACCCGCTCCATGGCCTCCAACGAGCCCTGACTGACATTGATGGAGTCCTGACATGGAGAGAAGAACACCTGGCTCAGCAGCTGTGAGCTGGCACACATGCGGAGGCTCATGGAGGACATGGTGCGTATGGAGGTGGAAAGGATGGCAGCCACCACTGTACATCATCAAAATGTAGCTGGGATCTACCATGTCCTGCAGATCATCATCATGGCATTGCTGCCACAAGGCATGGAGCAGATGAATGCTGCTGACCCCACACCATCCACATCTCGGCCCCCTGGTGTGTCAGTGCCCCACAGTGCGGCAGGCGTATGCACTCCGGCACCTGATGTGTTACTGCCACACAGTGCGGCTGACAGCTCTCCTCCGGCCCCTTGTGTGTCAGTGGCACACAGTGCCCCAGCCGGTACTGCAACACCCACACGTGGGGCAGAGCACACATCCGGGGATGAGGACACGGATGTATACATAAGCAAACACAAAGCTAGCGGTGGCCCTCTAGGACAGCACCGGATTTGAAAATTACCCAATGTTAATTATGGTGAATTAATCTGATCACCGCAAGTGTGCAAACTTGGTGGACACCCGCTAGCACAATGTCGTTCCAAAAGCTGGAAAATACATGTACGAACACCAAACCAAAATGCACCACTTTTGAACTTTAGATTTAAATCGAATTCAAATTCATAAACAGTTTTTATGTTTTTACAAAAGTTTCACTTTTATTCTTCGATAAATTTCACACTTTAAAAGACAAAGTTATCCAAAACAGCCGGAACAGCCGACGCGTTTCGTCCACCAAAGGACTTCTTCAGGGCAAAAAGAATTGTTCAGTGCGACGTGCAAGGTATTTTCATAAAATATTCTTGATCTTGTAAAAGTCCTCACAATTGCCAACCTTCACAATATTGAAATTCAAGGTTAATATATTTTATATCAGAAATGTCAATGTCGCAAATGTTAAAGCCAATTAATGTATAGTAGAAATCACGTCCAATTACGAACGGTCAGTGAAGGCCAGTCAGATTCGAATATCATCCAATAAGTTGGGCATATGTAGAAAGGTAAAGGTACCAGGATACGTATCTCCAGGGAGGGTCAGAAATCCACCCATCCCATCAGGCAGCCCACCTCTGGGCCGGAAGCTCCGCCTCCGGGCTGGAAGCTCCGCCTCCGGGCCGGAATTTCCGGCACGAGTGCAGACGTAAAGTTAGTAGTCATAAATCCATTCTGTGAATACCATAAGTAGTAAGTACATTCTGTGAATAACAAAAGTAGTAAGTGCATTCTGTGAATACCACAAAGTAGTAAGTTTAGGATTTAGTCTTAAGTTAATTCTGTGAATCGGGCCCACAGATCCTGTATGACAGTAACTGTGTAATACAATATACAGTGCAAGTACCCCGGCACTCAAACTGATAGCCTTTTTTCTTTTTGTCTAGCTAGCCTTTATAAGCAATCTACATTCCGTTTTCTTAGTATACAACTGATAACAAGCGGAGATGAATTCATACAAAAGATGTGCTTTTTAATTTAAGCAAAATATCAAAATTGAACATAACATTGAAGCATCAAAATTTACCAAGTCTCTTGTTGGATACAGCCATTGTTCCATCCCCATACGGGCTATGATAGGCCCCGCATCAAAATGCTGAAATCCTACGGCATGGGCTTTGAAATTCGCGTTCATCAGGAGACACTAAAGGCCCAACACTTTTCGGTATACTGGTTCCAGAAGAGGACGAGATTTTAACAGGGGAAATTTTACTTCGGAGTTTACCCACCAGGCTTTGGAAAATGAAACATTCTATAATAACTTGAAACATCAATATACTGAGGTTTTATGACAAATATTTTCGGAATCACAATTCAGGTTGATTTCCGGATTTCTAATCCGTGGGATAGGCGGACTCTGCCTTATCCAACTAAGAAAGCTTTGGTCGTACCGTGGCCGCGCATAACGTCTAATTCGAAGGAATATAACTTACCAATCACAGAAAATATTCTATTTGGAAAGCCTTGAGGAAGTCACTGGATGTGATGAAACACATGTCGGCTGTTACACTTTTTGGATCAAGACTATAGAGCCTCAAACATTTCTTATAATTGTCTTCTCAACTGTTATGCCTTCTGAAGAATAAGGGGTCTTTGTGGTCTTGTTTTTGTAAATTTTGATGCTTCAATGTTATGTTCAATTTTGATATTTTGCCTAAATTAAAAAGCACATCTTTTGTATGAATTCCTCTCTGCTTATTATCAGTTGTATATTAAGAAAACGGAATATAGCTTGCTTATAAAGGCTAGACAAAAATAAAAAAGGCTATCACTTTGAGTGCCGGGGTACTTGCACTGTATATCCTGTTTGATAAACAATGACATGGCGACCAGACTGCGGACTGTACCCTTCCTCTTCCGCAGTACTTGTCATCCCCGGATGGACTCTGGCTGGCCCTCCATGGGCCCATATTGTGTAGTGTGCTCGGCATTGCCTTGTACCGCTCCAGCTGCAGGACTGCACTGGATGTGCAATAAACATCCAGTGATGCACTACTGTTATGTTTTTCATCTTTCATGCATGAATGTGTGGGTGAATGTAGGGACAGTGATTTCGCTTGCGTCAATGATGCTCATCCTGTGGGATGCCAGTCAGTGGGTGATACATTGCATATTGTATACTGGGTCCCGTGAACACTACAACAGGGACACACGCATCAGTCACTTCCATGTCCGGACATGGACTGAACCACGCCCAGATCCCACGAGTCATTGTTGCAAGCCCTGCGCTGGTCCGGCGTACGGCAGGCCAGACCACTCCGCTTACGCTCCGAGGGGGGTCCCTCATTGCTATCCATCGCAGGCGTACTCGCTGGTGGTGTGCAGGTCACTGGTCTAGTTGTCAGCATGTCACAGCCACTCCTTGAGGGCAGGTTTGGGCGCACACCACACTCATCTGGCACAGGCATCACAGGCCATATGACCCCGCAAATATAAGGGGCCAACAATGTCACATTCCCCTCTGCCAGTGGTGACTGGAGGACGGACGCTCCATGGTTCTCAATCATAAAGAGCCCATGAGTTGTTGTGCACAGGGTTAGTGGCACCCGAGGCCTTGCAGCCGTCACGGGCCTACCATCACATGGCGCTGACTGGGGTTGCACAGGGTTAGTGCCACCTGGAGCATTGCGGATGGCACAGGCACCCCGCCACGAGACTGTGAGTTTGGGTGCACTGAGTTAGGGGCACCTTGAGCTTCTGAGCGGGTGTGCAGCCTGCGATGATGCCCCGTCCCGGCAGTCCAGACAGCTCAGGTTTTGTGTTCCTTGCTGGACCGCAGTGTAGGCCAGAGCCTGCGGACAGCGCGGGCCTACGACCACGTGGCTTTGCTTCCGGGATCACAGAGTTGGTGGCACCTATTGGGCTGAGCTGGTGTGCAGCCTGCGATGAGGCCGGGTGCACTGGTATGTCCTCTGCCATGGAGTAATCAAGACCCAGCACCAAACTTGGGACCTGGTGGCCTGCGGAGCGGGGCAGCATGGTGTGGAGTGTGCCATGGCCATGGGCCCCGGGCTTGTACCTTGCAGCGGCACGTGGTGGGCCTCCTGTCTGCACGGCAGAAGGTGAGCAGTGCGGCCTGGGTGTGCATGGGCAGGCATGCTCCAATGGGCGGCGGGAGGGGCTGCGGTTCCTCTGTCTGGGTGTGCATGGACACGCAGGCGATGTTGTCTTGTGCAATTGTGTGTACTGTGCCAATCATGTATCTGCACTCTGTTTCAGATGATGGGTCTGTCTCAGGTGTGTGACCTAATGAACTGCACTACATGCCAGCAAGTGGTTGGAGACACACCGGTGGCAGCAGGTGAGCAGTGTGGCCTGGGTGCACAGGGGTGGCACTCTCACTCTCTACCCCCTCTCTTGATCTCTCTCTCTCTCTCTCTCTCTCTCTCTCTCTCTCTCTCTCTCTCTATCTCTTTCTCTACCCCTCTCTTCTTCTCTCTCTGTGAGAAGTTGGCCTGGTATATGATGCTCACTAGTTAAAGTGATCACCTTGTACCATGCCAAGCAACCCTTATGGTGTGGTTGTAAGTCAACCTTTTCGGACTAGCTGCCCTAGTGGTAGCGTAGGCTAAGCAGTCTTTGAGGCTAAACTCGTGAAGCGTGTTAAGCCAGCTGTTTTACCAAATGCAACCCCCTTTTATACCAATGAAAGGACACCACACAGATATATATTCAAAATATATATGTATTTATTTCTCAAAGTAACCCCTAGTCTCTTTATGAGCACAGGAGCACAAATCGTCAAACAAGATTACAGTAGAATACACAGAAGTTGCACTTTATATGGATAGGCCCTGGTGGCAACTCGAACCATATACTAAAATAGTGGTATAAGTACCACGAACAGAAAAGGGAAAAGGCCTAGGGCCTCTAGAATCGCTGGGCCTACAAGGAGCTAACGTCAGTTAGTGACCAGGAGGTCCACGGGTGGCGTGTGCAGAGCAAATACTCACACGCGTGCTCCCATAGGTTTCAATGGGTGCGTAAAAAGTACAAAGTTACTGCAAAGAGGATCTTCCGGATGGACTAGGAACTCAAGATTTGGAACACAGGCACTAGAGATGTAATACTACACTTGGGCACAGGAGTGCCAGCTTTACCTCACCCACAGGAAGCGGGTGCATAGGCCTCGAAGTGCGTCGGGTTTCTTCTATCTGTTCCGTGGAGCCTGAAGGCAAAGATGCTGCAGGCGGTCGGTCCGGGAGAGATGCAGTGGATCCAAGGGTGGATCGGAGATGTTGAAGACCTGTAAGCAGAGGGGACAGTGTTCACAGTCACTAGCCAGTGACCGGCGTGGCACCAGGTGGGTACCAGGCAATGTCGGGTGCAAACAGGAAGAAAGGTGTAGCTTGTCTCTGCAGCCACGTGGTCCCTGGAAGATGACGACGTCCAGGAGTCGGTTCACGAGCTGTCCCACGCAGGTTCTCGCTGTCGGCGGTGTCGGCGACTTGATCGAAGCAAACAAGCCTTGGCAAAAGCAATTGTTGTAGGAGATGAAATAAGCTGATGGTTCTGACCAGCAAGGTCAGAAGGATTGCTCCTTTGGAGGGGAGCAAGGGCCAGTCTGGAGCAACCAGACCAGCGGTGTATTTCTTGAAGTTCGTCGCCAAGATGGCTACTAGCCAGCGGGCCAGCAACCGGTTAGGCGCGTCGAGTGGCAAAATGCAGAAGGGCCCCACGCAGATCGTGGAGATGCTGGAGGGCTCACCTTTGGTGCAGACGCTGCTCGGGGGTTGGGCTTCTCAGATCCCAAAGCACAACTTGGAGGGAGCCTCGGTTGTTGCACTTGTCAGCTTGTCGTGGTCGTTTCAAGATGGCTGGCTCCACGTGTCTCGGTGCCTCCACGGGTCTCCTCTTTTCAGGGACTGTGGATCGGGCGGTGAGAGGTCTGGAGGTCCAGGTCTTGTCAGTCTCTTGGCTCGGGCTCCGGCGGGAGGCGGCGGCAAAGCAGACGTTGATTCGCTGGATGGTGCTTGCGTTAGCAAGGTGGTCACTCCCTGACCACAGGGGAGATTTCCTTCAGTCTTCTGTGCAGCAGAACGTCGAAGTTCCCGTCTTCTTCTTAGTTTCAAGTTGATTTCAGGATGTCTGAAGTCTTAGGACACAGCTCCTACCTTTAAGCGGATTCTAGGGGCCGGACTACCTGCTAGGTCCCTCCCTATGGGTGGGACCAGGAAGGGGGGTGGTTACACCCCCAATCCTTTGTCCAGCTCGCCCCAGGCCCGGGACTGGTGTGCCCCAGGACCGGTTTGAACTGGCATATGCACCGAGGCTCCTTGTGAGCCACAGGCATGTCTGGTTTCTTTCAAGCCCTACCTGACCAATACACAAAATCCTGTCTGGGGTGGTGCACGCACCTCCCCTGGCAGGAAACCCTTTGTCCACACCTCCCAAGCTGGAAGGACTCCCAGCAGCAGGAGGGCAGACTTGTGTCTGTGGTGGCAGCATCCATTTTGTGGAGCTGAGGCTATGTCTGATTTTACCCGGGTTTCAGGTACTGTACATGTCGTGTCCCTCTAGAAGGGTGGAATGCTAACCCCGTCGCCAGAATTGGCGAGGGGTTAGTATTCCAATTCGTATGACACCTTACTCGACATGTTTTGATAAAGCCAAACCAAAGATAGCATTTAACCGCGAGGTTCATAATGCACTTAAGAGTATATGGTATGACGATATCTGGGAACAGTAGAAGAAAGTTGTTCCGACCACTGCAGACAGGCTCAGCTCATGCCAGAGCACCATCTCACATGGAACCAAGCACTCTGCCTTCAGGATTGTTAAGGCCTGCCCTAGGAGTGACTTATAGGTTACCAGGTGTCCCATTTAAGGTTAGGTATAGGTATACTACACCTAAGTAAGAGGTGATTACACCAACTTACCCCAGCTGAGTGATCAGCCAGTTGTGTCAAATTGTTAGGCCAAGCCTGGGGTGGCATAATACATGCTTCAGCCCCTGGCAGGCCTGGGGTACACCAATGCCCTGGGTACCTAGTGTACACTGGTACAGGGGCTGACAGGGTGATCCACTTCCAATTGGTTATGCACCTAGGGTGCATAGTTTTAATTTAGTAGAGAGAACAGCAGGCTGGGGGTCTGATTGGCAGGCCCACAGCCTCAATATGTCAAAAACCAGTGAAGCAAAAAGCAAAAATTTGGGGTGACCATAGGATAGCAGACCCTACTCTCCTACACAACCCCCCCCCAAACACTGGGACATTAAACTAGCCTTGACCAGTCTCGTCTTCATGTCCTAAGTGGAAGTACCTGGAGAGACCATCTGCATTCCCATGGTCAGTACCTGGCCGGTGCTCCACTGTAAAGTCCATCCCCTGTAGGGAAATGGACCACCTAAGCAGTTTGGGGTTTTCACCCTTCATCTGATTTAGCCACAAGAGGGGCTTATGGTCGGTCTGAATCTTGAAGTGAGTGCCAAACAAGTATGGCCTCAGCTTCTTCAGGGCCCACACCACAGCAAAGGCCTCCCTCTCAATAGCTGACCAATTCTTCTCTCTGGGGGTCAACCTTCTGCTAATAAAAGCAATGGGTTGGTCTTGACCATCTACATTAAGTTGTGACAGCACAGCTCCCACACCCAACTCAGAAGCATCTGTTTGGACAATAAACTATTTGGAGTAGTCAGGACTTTTCAGGATAGGTGCAGAGCACATGGCCTTCTTCAGGTCATCAAATGCCTTTTGACAGCTTACTGTCCACTGAACCTTTTTGGGCATCTTCTTGGATGTCAGATCATTAAGAGGAGTCACAATGGACCCATAGTTCTTAACAAACTTCCTGTAGTACCCAGTCAAGCCCAAGAAAGCTCGAACTTGAGTCTGGGTGGTTGGAGGGGACCAGTCCTTGATGGATTGTATCTTACTCTCCAGTGGTTGAACTTGGCCTCCACCTACAAGGTGGCCCAAATATACAACCTTACTCTGCCCTATCTGGCACTTAGTAGCCTTGATAGTGAGGCCTGCCCTTTGCAGAGCCTCAAGAGCCTTCTTCAGGTGGATCAGGTGATCCTCCCAGGTGGAGCTAAAGACAGCAATGTCATCAAGATATGCTGCGCAAACGTCATCCAACCCAGTAAGGACTTGGTTCACCAGCCTTTGGAAGGTGGCAGGTGCATTCTTCAGACCAAAGGGCATCACCACAAACTGGTAGTGCCCACCTGGGGTTGAGAATGCTGTTTTGGCCTTAGACTCCTCAGCTAATCTGATTTGCCAATAGCCAGCTGTTAAGTCAAATGTGCTCAAAAACTTTGCAGAAGCTAGTTTGTCTATGAGCTCATCTGCCCTTGGAATAGGGTGTGCATCTGTCCTGGTGACAGCATTGAGTCCTCTGTAATCCACACAGAACCTCATCTCTCTCTTGCCATCTTTGGTGTGAGGTTTGGGGACCAGAACCACTGGGCTAGCCCAGGGGCTCTCTGAGGGTTCAATGACACCTAATTCCAGCATTTTATGTACCTCAGCCTTTATACAGTCCCTGACGTGGTCAGGTTGTCTGTAAAGCTTGTTCTTTACAGGCAGACTGTCACCAGTGTCCACCACATGGGTACACCAGTCAGTTTGACTAGGTATCAAGGAAAACATATGTGAAAATGATTGTAGAGCCTGTCTACATTCAGTCTGCTGATGGGCAGTGAGGTTGCCTCCAAGGGTCACTCCTTCAACTGAGCCATCTTCAGGGTTCTGAGACAACAGGTCTGGGAGAGGGTCACTCTCTTCCTCCTGTCCCTCATCTGTAGCCATGAGCAAGCCCATGTCTGCCCTGTCAACATATGCTTTAAGCCTGTTAACATGGAGTACCCTGTGGGGACTCCTGGGAGTTCCTAGGTCGACCAAGTAGGTGACCTCTCCCTTCTTTTCCAGGATTGTATGGGGTCCAGACCATTTGTCTTGGAGTGCTGCTGGGGCCACTGGCTCCAACACCCATACCTTCTGTCCTGGCTGAAACTCAACCAAGACAGCCTTTTGGTCATGCCAAGCTTTCTGTAAGGCCTGGCTTGCCTCAAGGTTTTTGGATGCCTTCTCCATATACTCAGCCATCCTGGAGCGGAGACCAAGTACATAGTCCACTATGTCTAGCTTAGGCTTTTTGAGAGGTAACTCCCATCCTTCCTTCACCAAACACAGTGGGCCTCTCACAGGGTGCCCAAACAACAATTCAAAGGGGCTGTAGCCAACTCCTTTTTGTGGGACCTCTCTGTAAGCAAACAGAAGGCAGGGTAGAAGGATGTCCCATCTTCGCCTGAGCTTTTCAGGTAATCCTTTGATCATACCCTTTAGGGTCTTGTTGAATCTCTCAACAAGCCCATTGCATTGTGGGTGATAAGGGGTGGTGAACTTGTAGTTGACACCACATTCCTTCCACATAGCTGTCAAGTATCCTGACATAAAGTTGGTACCTCTGTCAGATACTACCTCCTTAGGAAACCCCACTCTGGAGAATACTCCCAGCAGGGCCCTGGCCACAACAGGTGCTGTAGTGGTCCTAAGGGGAATTGCCTCTGGATACCTGGTGGCATGATCGACTACCACCAGTATAAATCTGTGCCCAGATGCAGTGGGAGGATCCATGGGACCCACTATGTCTATTCCCACTCTTTCAAAGGGGACCCCCACCACAGGTAGTGGTATTAGGGGGGCCTTTGTTGTGCCACCTGATTTGCCACTGGCTTGGCAGGTAACACAGGAGCGACAAAACTCCTTTGTATCTTCATTCATGTGAGGCCAGTGAAAGTGAGGGACAAGCCTGTCCCAAGTCTTATTCTGGCCTAAGTGTCCTGCTAAAGGAATGTCATGGGCCAAGGTAAGAAGGAAGCCCCTAAATTGCAGAGGTATAACCAACCTCCTGGTAGCACCAGGCTTGGGGTCTCTAGCCTCTGAATAAAGGAGCCCTTCATCCCAATACACTTTATGGGTACCTTGAGCATTCCCAGCAGCCTCAGCAGCAGCCAGCTGTCTGAGGGGTTCAAGAGAGGGACAGGATAACTGAGCCTGCCTCAAGTCAGCCCTTGAAGGTCCCCCTGTCCCTAGAAACTCAACCTGATCAGGTTCAAGCTCTTCAGGGACAGTTCCTTCAGGGTCCTCTAGATCAGCTTCCTGGGAAGGCTGATCATCACTCTGAGGCAGGGGGGAAGGCACAGCCTTGACCCTCCTGTTCTCCTTCTTGGTAGGTGCTTGGTCCATTGTTCCAGGATCCAAGACCTGAGGTTCAGTGAGGCACTTTTTGGCCTGTGACCTGGTCACAGCAAGGACATGTGATGATATACCTAACATCTCTGCATGAGTCCTGTACTCCACTTCTGACCATAGAGAACTCTCTAGGTCATTGCCCAACAAACATTCTACTGGGAGGTCTGCACTAACCACAACCCTTTTGAGGCCAGTTACCCCTCCCCATGAGAAGTTAACAACTGCCACACTATGTGAAGTAGTGGCATTGCTGGCATTGGTCACCAGGTAATTCTCACCTGGTATGTACTGTCCAGGGTCCACAAAGCCTGGTGTCACCATAGTGACACTGGCACATGTGTCCCTGTAGGCTTGAGCCACTTTGTCATTAATTAAAGGAGTCTGTCTGTACTTGCCCAGGTTACTGGGGCTCACAGTCAGGGACAAATCAATGTCCCCATCACAGATCAAGACTGCCTGTGTCAGGGTTCTGTCTAAGTCAGAATCTCCTTCAGTTCCCATAGTGATTCCCACTACACCCTTTGTCTGGGGACCAACACTGCTAACAGTAGTACTGGGAGCAGGTGCCTTAGGGGCAACAGTGTTGGGGGCTCCACCCTTTTTGCAATCACTAGTCCAGTGAGTTGTATTTTTGCAATGATTGCACCAGGGTTTCTTTTGACCTTCTTTCTTCTTTTTGGACTGTTGTTGGGACCCACCCTCCTTAGCAGTAGTTTGGGGCCCTGTTGAAGACTTCTGGTCTTTAGGTTTCTGATCTCCACCCTTTTGGTCTGTTTTCTTCTGATCACCCCCTTGGCCCTGGTTCTGGTTCTTTTGCTTAACCCTGGTTCTGACCCATTTGTCTGCCTTCTTTCCCAATTCTTGGGGAGAGGTCAGATCAGAGTCAACCAAGTGTTGATGCAGTTGCTGGTTTTGACAGTTATTTAAAATCTGTTCTCTCATCATCAAATTATACAATCCTGTAAAATCAGATACCTTACTTCCCAGCAACCAACCCTCCAAAGCCTTAGTGGCACATTCAACATATTCAGACCAGTCCTGAGTCTGTGTCTTTTGGGTGTCTCTGAACATTAACCTGTACTGTTCAGTGGTTAAGCCTAACCCATCTACCAGAACACTCTTCAGGACTCTGTAGTTTCTGACATCCTCTTCTCTAACAGTGAGGAGTCTGTCTCTGCCTCTTCCTTCAAAGGAGAGCCAGAGGATTGCTGCCCACTGGTCTTCAGGAACCTGCTGTACTTTGCAGGCTCTCTCAAGAGCAGTTATCCATTTGTGGATGTCATCCCCACTTTTGTAGGGGGGCACAACCTTAGACAGTTTCCTATTATCAAAGACCCTATCTTTGTCCTTAGGGACAATGCTGCCACCAGTGGGTATAGACCCACTCTCTCTAGGTTGCCTAGCCTTGTTCAGTTTTTCTTCCATCAGGGCTACTTCTAGCTCCTGCTTCCTGATCCTCAGCTGGGCTTCCTGCATTCTGCCCTCATGTTCCCTCCTCTGAGGGGTGGTCATCCTTTTCCTGGAGTGACCTTGAGAGCCTCTAGAGCCATGGGAAGCATTGGAGTCACCTGAGCGATTCCTTTGCCTCCCAAGCCCTGTGTTAAGTCCACTGGGGAGATCCAATGGGGTGAACCCACTGTCAATCCCCAATAGCCTTAGTTTAGCTGGGCCAAGTATAACACTTGGCACTGGGCTAGTTCTCCCTTCATTATCACTACTTTCTGTATCCTCACCACTTTCCTCCCCTGTAGTATGATTCTCATCTAAGGGATGGCTATTGGAACTGGGTACCTCTGTAGCATCTTCAGAAGGGGGGCCTCCTGTTCCTGACCCTAAGGGGGCTAACTGGGAAGCTTTCCTGAGTTCTCTCTGATTCTCATCATTTTGTAAGAGTTCTCTGAGCTCAGCAGAGGTAGGGTTCATGGGCTGTTTAAGGCCTCTAAGAGTTGCCAAATGCCTGAGCTCATTCTGATTAAGGGTAGCAAAGCTGGATGGTGCCCTCTGGGGGTCACTCTCAACAGAGATAGGTACAGTGGACCCCTCTGCCCCGGCCATTGCTCTTAAGTGTGGGTGGATGTGTTGCAATCTACCTACACTTGGGTTTACCTACTAAACCTATCTAGTAGTTGTAGTCAGGGTGTGCTACTCCCTTTGCTCTACAACAACTAAGTTCAGTAGAACTTATGTATATCTAATCTTGTTTTATATGTACCTTCAGGTACCTATGTGATCTTTCAATTGGTAACCAAGAGATTACAATGGTAAAACACAGCAAGCTCAAATCCAACCGCTGCTCACCAATGTGAGAAGTTGGCCTGGTATATGATGCTCACTAGTTAAAGTGATCACCTTGTACCATGCCAAGCAACCCTTATGGTGTGGTTGTAAGTCAACCTTTTCGGACTAGCTGCCCTAGTGGTAGCGTAGGCTAAGCAGTCTTTGAGGCTAAACTCGTGAAGCGTGTTAAGCCAGCTGTTTTACCAAATGCAACCCCCTTTTATACCAATGAAAGGACACCACACAGATATATATTCAAAATATATATGTATTTATTTCTCAAAGTAACCCCTAGTCTCTTTATGAGCACAGGAGCACAAATCGTCAAACAAGATTACAGTAGAATACACAGAAGTTGCACTTTATATGGATAGGCCCTGGTGGCCACTCGAACCATATACTAAAATAGTGGTATAAGTACCACGAACAGAAAAGGGAAAAGGCCTAGGGCCTCTAGAATCGCTGGGCCTACAAGGAGCTAACGTCAGTTAGTGACCAGGAGGTCCACGGGTGGCGTGTGCAGAGCAAATAGTCACACGCGTGCTCCCATAGGTTTCAATGGGTGCGTAAAAAGTACAAAGTTACTGCAAAGAAGATCTTCCGGATGGACTAGGAACTCAAGATTTGGAACACAGGCACTAGAGATGTAATACTACACTTGGGCACAGGAGTGCCAGCTTTACCTCACCCACAGGAAGCGGGTGCATAGGCCTCGAAGTGCGTCGGGTTTCTTCTATCTGTTCCGTGGAGCCTGAAGGCAAAGATGCTGCAGGCGGTCGGTCCGGGAGAGATGCAGTGGATCCAAGGGTGGATCGGAGATGTTGAAGACCTGTAAGCAGAGGGGACAGTGTTCACAGTCACTAGCCAGTGACCGGCGTGGCACCAGGTGGGTACCAGGCAATGTCGGGTGCAAACAGGAAGAAAGGTGTAGCTTGTCTCTGCAGCCACGTGGTCCCTGGAGGATGACGACGTCCAGGAGTCGGTTCACGAGCTGTCCCACGCAGGTTCTCGCTGTCGGCGGTGTCGGCGACTTGATCGAAGCAAACAAGCCTTGGCAAAAGCAATTGTTGTAGGAGATGAAATAAGCTGATGGTTCTGACCAGCAAGGTCAGAAGGATTGCTCCTTTGGAGGGGAGCAAGGGCCAGTCTGGAGCAACCAGACCAGTGGTGTATTTCTTGAAGTTCGTCGCCAAGATGGCTACTAGCCAGCGGGCCAGCAACCGGTTAGGCGCGTCGAGTGGCAAAATGCAGAAGGGCCCCACGCAGATCGTGGAGATGCTGGAGGGCTCACCTTTGGTGCAGACGCTGCTCGGGGGTTGGGCTTCTCAGATACCAAAGCACAACTTGGAGGGAGCCTCGGTTGTTGCACTTGTCAGCTTGTCGTGGTCGTTTCAAGATGGCTGGCTCCACGTGTCTCGGTGCCCCCACGGGTCTCCTCTTTTCAGGGACTGTGGATCGGGCGGTGAGAGGTCTGGAGGTCCAGGTCTTGTCAGTCTCTGGGCTCGGGCTCCGGCGGGAGGCGGCGGCAAAGCAGACGTTGATTCGCTGGATGGTGCTTGCGTTAGCAAGGTGGTCACTCCCTGACCACAGGGGAGATTTCCTTCAGTCTTCTATGCAGCAGAACGTCGAAGTTCCCGTCTTCTTCTTAGTTTCAAGTTGATTCCAGGATGTCTGAAGTCTTAGGACACAGCTCCTACCTTTAAGCGGATTCTAGGGGCCGGACTACCTGCTAGGTCCCTCCCTATGGGTGGGACCAGGAAGGGGGGTGGTTACACCCCCAATCCTTTGTCCAGCTCGCCCCAGGCCCGGGACTGGTGTGCCCCAGGACCAGTTTGAACTGGCATATGCACCGAGGCTCCTTGTGAGCCACAGGCATGTCTGGTTTCTTTCAATCCCTACCTGACCAATACACAAAATCCTGTCTGGGGTGGTGCACGCACCTCCCCTGGCAGGAAACCCTTTGTCCACACCTCCCAAGCTGGAAGGACTCCCAGCAGCAGGAGGGCAGACTTGTGTCTGTGGTGGCAGCATCCATTTTGTGGAGCTGAGGCTATGTCTGATTTTACCCGGGTTTCAGGTACTGTACACGTCGTGTCCCTCTAGAAGGGTGGAATGCTAACCCCGTCGCCAGAATTGGCGAGGGGTTAGTATTCCAATTCGTATGACACCTTACTCGACATGTTTTGATAAAGCCAAACCAAAGATAGCATTTAACCGCGAGGTTCATAATGCACTTAAGAGTATATGGTATGACGCTATCTGGGAACAGTAGAAGGAAGTTGTTCCGACCACTGCAGACAGGCTCAGCTCATGCCAGAGCACCATCTCACATGGAACCAAGCACTCTGCCTTCAGGATTGTTAAGGCCTGCCCTAGGAGTGACTTATAGGTTACCAGGTGTCCCATTTAAGGTTAGGTATAGGTATACTACACCTAAGTAAGAGGTGATTACACCAACTTACCCCAGCTGAGTGATCAGCCAGTTGTGTCAAATTGTTAGGCCAAGCCTGGGGTGGCATAATACATGCTTCAGCCCCTGGCAGGCCTGGGGTACACCAATGCCCTGGGTACCTAGTGTACACTGGTACAGGGGCTGACAGGGTGATCCACTTCCAATTGGTTATGCACCTAGGGTGCATAGTTTTAATTTAGTAGAGAGAACAGCAGGCTGGGGGTCTGATTGGCAGGCCCACAGCCTCAATATGTCAAAAACCAGTGAAGCAAAAAGCAAAAATTTGGGGTGACCATAGGATAGCAGAACCTACTCTCCCTCTCTCCCTCTCTCTCTCCCCCTCTCTTCTTCTCTCTCTCTCTCTCTCTCTCTCTCTCTCCCTCAATAGTTGCGGGGATCATCCACAGCTGTGTTTTTTGCGGCTGCTATCGCGGGTAAACTGGTGCAGTGGGCTGTTAACACCAGCTTGTGATTGGGGGCGATTAGCTTTCGCACCTTTGGCTGCGATAAAGTGGCATTGACTTGGCAATAGATCCATATGAATATGGCCCTAGGAGCGGCCACTGTTGTAAACAGAAGTCTCCAGGGACTCCAGCCCACAGGGGAAATGCTTGGTGGAATAAAAGGTCTGTCCAGCTCTGCATTCAAATTATAACTCAATGTTAGAAGAAAACTCGAACAACAAAGAAATAACCAAACAAATTAACTTTCAAATATATGGTTGCAAGCAGCATCCAACATAGCTGCACGTAAACAGATCTGGACATGTCTCTTACGGTCCGGCGCTCACTTAATTGCAAAGCACTTCACTTTCTTGAAACCCCCAGCATTTCCCAGCTTTCAGACTAATCTTGCCATGTTATTTAACGCTAGACTGTCTTGGGGTTCGGCCGCATGCACTAAGAGCAAATGCTTACATTCTTTCATCTGCGTGAATTGTACAGGTAGCATTAAACAGAGTGCTTCTTGTTCAGCTTGCCAGTACTTTACCTGCACAGGAGAGGTTGCAAGCCAATTTACTGCTTTGGGAGGCTCAGAATCCTACCACCTCAGTCTCGCAGTGTTATAGTCCCTGGAACCTGCTCCTCCTTGTGAAATGGCACTTTGTCCGTCAAACAGCATGAGGCAAGAAATGCTGCGCCTAATGTGTGCTATTGACCGACCCCCCTCGTGAAAAAGAGCAGCGGCGTAGAGCCCTCACAGTGGCTGTGCAGGAAACGCCACCACTGCTGCATTGTGCACAATAACCCTGCACAGTCAGCATGGCGGTGCCTTCCACTTTGACGTTTTACGCATCCATCCACTGACACCAGCAGCCTTTTGTTAAAGTGACCCTTTCGTTTTGTTGTATGAGAAAAACATCGATACAAACGATATTGAAAGCCTACTCCTTGCTGCCTTGATGGATAATATTGATTTACAGCTCTAATGGAGAAACTACAAAAAAAGCAGAACAAAATAATATAATGTTTTGTTCCTAAATGAAATACTCAGCAAGGAGATTGTTGCCATGGTGTGTCTGATTCTTGCATTCAATATTGAAAGATGACACTTAAAAGAATTGTTGCTGTTGGCCATGCCTCATAATACCATTCAAACTGTTATGCTGTAGGACCAAGCCTCAACAAGGATCTACGATGAGTCAGAGGACCTTTAATTGCCAGTGCAGCCTGAGACAGAATTTCTAGAACGCTACATCAATCAATGCTGTACAGTAAACGAGCAGAAATATAAAGGGGACTATAGGAATGTTGGAGCTGAAGCTTTATACCAGGCATCATCGCGCATTAAGAACAACCACACCAAATATTTGCACTTAGCATAAAAGGTCACTTTATTAGGCCAGGCAACATAAATTAGAATCTTGCTAAAATAAACATTCTTGAAAAAAAAAAACATTGTCATTATTCTTGAAACTTTTTGCTGTCTAACCAAATATTCCCCACAAGACTTCTCATCAAAAATACCCCATGAAATGCACAATCCCAATCAACCTTTCCAACACCCCTCCCCCACCCCAGAGGGAAGGATAAGCCCGCTCCAGACCATCCAACCCCCAAGAAAAAATACCCCCAAAGGAAAATTAGCGAACCAGGAAAATGCTACCTGACCTAACGTGATGTATTTATTTATTTATTTGTATTGTATTCTTATAGGGAGGGTGGGTCACAAAAACGAAATTATGTTTGCTGCCACAACCTTAGTGGATATTAAATGAACACCAAAGATTCTCGCACCAAAAATCCGCCAATAGATCTCTCAACTGCATTAAATAGTATGCCTGGCCCATTTGTGACAAGTGCACCCCGTCTTCCCTGAAAAGATGATATTCCGCACCCGTGATATTATCATGAGCTAAAAACGTTATCCCCATTGCAGAACAAAAATTTTTAATTTCCCAATTGAGTTTCCTTCGGCCATAAATCTGCTGTTGGGCGAAGCTGGCTGACCACTTTACAAACAAATGGCCCACTATCCATGTCCGCCTCTTTGATGATAATGAATTTTTAACATGACCTAGCAGGAAAAAACCAGTCCACATAGTAAATAACATCTCATTTCCTTACATAACATGTACAGCAATCAGATTTCCATCTCCCAATCTTTTTAATGTCATCCAAACCCCAACCCAATCTGTAGGCTTCAGTCACTGCGCCTATCCGAAAAGAGTGAGTCCCAAAAAGTGCGGGGTTTTTTCCCAACAATGACAACGTTTTACGTAAAACTGCCAATAGTTGTCCACTCATAATTTTACTCCCATTCTTGTGAATGAATATGTCGCCACGTTGTAGGCCTAAGGAAACAAAAAATGACTCCCATTCCTTCACTGGACAACAATCCTGCACTCCGCTACCCTTTAAAAAGATACAAGTGCCTCTACCCAGCTGATCAGTTTTTGACTTCCTCAAAAGAATCCTAACCTTCCCACCTTGGACTTGAATATCCTCTACCTGCATGCCCTTCTGATCCCGCAGACCTAACAACTCGGAAACTCTAAGGGGCATATTATCAAGCCAGGCGATAAAATTATCACCGCTTTAACGGCAGAAAACTGCCGCTAACACGGAGATAATGGGCTTGATAATATGCTCCATGGAATTCCAATTGAAGCCCATGTTAAATGTGAAGGACGTCTAACATGGGCTTCAATTGGAATTCCATAGAGCATATTATCAAGCCGATTATCGCCGCTTTAGCGGCAGAAAACTGCCGCTAAAGCGGCAATAATTTTATCGCCTGTCTTGATAATATGCCCCTAAAAGTGCCAAAAAACAGCCAAATCATACAAAGTCTAAAATGTGAAACCTCCCACAAATCATAACAGCACACTGTTAACTGCTTTAAAATTTGTTGCAAAATGTGAAAAGTGATTGGCTCACGTAACTCTGAAGAAAAGGAACGTTCGCTCCCCAGACCCTTCAACATATGCCTTAATAAAACATCCCCCGTAAACTCCTGTCCCCACCACAACTGACTATAAAATGAAATGCCGGCTTATTTTCCTGAGATTGTTGTATGAGATAACCCCAAATTGACCAAATGCAAAACAAACCGTAACATAACCTTTCTGATACCCTCTGTAGAAAGAACCATTTTGTGAAACTTAACATAACTTAAAAACTACAACCAGGCCTGACGATAACTGCGTCTAGGAGAAGGGGCTATTGAATTTTCCACCAGATCAACGATTCTCATTCCCCCAGCGCCCAGATGTCTTTCGGGATCGAAGTTTTGCAGCCATCCGTCCCCGGCGCCAATCTGCGAAATTCCTGCCAATTGAATCGAGACAGAGCATCCGCAATTGAGTTATTGACACCTGGAATGTGTCTCGCTCGAAACACAATGTTTAATCTGAGACTTTGCAGCATAAAAACACGCAACAGGTGTAATACACGCACATGTTTTGCCTTTTGCTTGTTAATTAGCTCCACAACAGCCATATTGTCAGTATGAAAAAGAACATTCCTGTCCTTAAACTCCTCCCCCCAAACTAAAACAGCCACAATGAGAGGGAACATTTCAAGAAAGGCTATGCTTCGGCCCTGTTGTAGCCAATGTGGAGGCCATTTTTCCGCACACCAACAACCCTCCCAAAAAATGCCAAAGCCATGCGCTCCAGAAGTGTCTGAAAAAATCTGAAAATGCCAGATGGTATCATCCTCCACAAAATATAGAGAGACTCCATTAAAACCCTTCAAAAATTTCAGCCAAATTAGTAAATCCTCCTTAATCTGCTTGGTGAGCCTAATCCTGTGATGACGAAGAAATGCCCCAGACATCGCCATCCCCAAGCATCTACAGAAGGTCCTGCCAGCACGCACCACGCGGCAAGCAAAATTCAAATAGCCCAAAAGACGCTGAACCTGCCTGAGCTGAACTTTTTCCTTGTCAATGATCTCCAATAAAAATGACCTAATCTCAGGCACTTTAGATTCTGGCAACCTAACCATCATAAGTTCCGTGTCAATTTCAATACCTAAGAATGTAAGTTTGGTACCTGGACCCTCAGTTTTTTCCCGAGCCAAAGGAACGCCGAACTCCTCAGCCAATTGTTGGAAAATGTTCAGGCATCTGTGGCACTGATGTGACTAAGCTTTGCCAATAAACAAGAAATCATCTAAATAGTGACATACCTGTTTGTGACCACTTTTTTTCCGAAAAACACCACTGAAGGGAAGTACTGAACATTTCGAAGAGTGCACATGACAACGAACAACCCATTGGGAGGACTCTGTCTATGTAAAAAGAATCATTGAAAAACATGCCCAACAGCTCAAAATCTGATGGGGGAATGGGCAGTAAACGAAACGCTGACTGGATATCACATTTAGCCAGTTCCGCACCACTCCCAGCTGTGCGTACCATCCTCAGGGCATCATCAACAGATGTATAAGACACATTGGAGTCTGACGGGGAAATGAAGTAATTAATAGACGGGCCCTCCGGCCACGATAAGTGATGGATTAGTCTAAATTCACCTGCCAATTTTTTGGGAACCAAATCCAACGGAGATATCATCAAATTCTTCAAAGGACAGTGCTTAAATGGACCTGCTATCCAAATCCAATTTCTTCTGCACCACTTGAGGCAACTCCTTCGCCGATATTAAATTGTCAGACCATCTATTATAACGGGGACTCTGATAACCTATCTTAAAACCCTCCTTGAAACCCCAATAGAGTTTTGAAGCTGATTCCTCATCAGGATACCCTTCCAACCACTGTGTCATGACCGATAACTTAATTGGGGTATGAGCCCTTTGAGATAAACTGCGGAAAAGCTCCGCTACCTCTTGGTGATTTTCCATGATCCCCAAACCTTTGGTTTGCAAAACACTGGATGATGGCATGTTTCCCACCACACTGTGAACATTCGTGCTTAAACCTGCAAAATTGCCTGATGCAAGAACCTCGATTAAAGTTCCAACAGGATCCCGTAACTGGTAGTTGTCCTCTTCCCACCACACCCACCCCAAATCGGGCGGGGCGAGGCAGAAAGGGCCGATAAGTAATTGGGAGTCCGCTTGCAGTATGCGTTTTCGCAGGCGTCTGAGACGAGGATATCCACTGAAGCCACAGTTCGTGATCCACATCCCCCCAAGGCCTATCATGGAAAAGACTTACTCTAGCCCTAAACTCCTCATCATAGTTGAGCCATGCGAACCCCCCGGACTGTAAATGTGCTTTGCGTATGATATCAATATACCTAAACATTGCAACAGCCCTGTCCTGATGTTTTTTACAATAGACGCTTGCATAAATTAAAAATGCAGCCGTCCAATTTTCGATATTTTTTGGAACCCTAGGAAGCCTCGAAAGCTCCCACTCTTCTTCCTTGGACCCCTCGTTTGCTTGAATATCCCTATGAAGGAGCTTGAATATGTCTACAAATTCGTGTTCCCAAATCCTCTTCTTAGTTTTCTCAGCCAAATCCATACCCAGGGGCATGAACAAATCCAAGTAAGATAATTTTTTATGCATGGGGTGAACGGCACCTGAAACTTGCCCAGATGAGGATTCAGACCCATCCAAAACCTGTTTATCAGTGCTAACCTGTTGATCAATGCGTGGCGCCTTATTTGATCCCACAGCACTTGAACCCACTCCCACCTGTTCTGCAGATTTCCCACCCGCCTCCCCTACACCGCAATCCAAACCTTCCTTCACTGAGTCATCACCCACCCCCACTGAACGTACACTGGGTTTGTCTGTCAAAGGTTGCAGCCACGAAGACCACCACTGAGGCCTACCTGATGTCAATTGAGTAGCCCCCTTCTGGAACTCCTGAGGATCCTCTTGCCGTTGTTGCCCCCGAAGCCATTCCTGCTCCGCTGTCTTGCCCGCTCGTGACCTCTGAAAAATACTAGCAACAACAGTTGACCCCGACCCCTTTGTAACCGCTACTTGTTCTTGACCCATATCTCTTTTATCAAAAATCCCTTCATCAAATAGAAAACCTTAATGTAAATTTTCGTCCACCTAACCTTGACCAGCATATTCATCAGGTATGACCAAATCATTATTACTCCCACTCGGCATTTCCCCGTCTCCCACCTCGCCATCATAACAATCCCAATTGGTCACAGCAAAATCCACCTTTGATCCGATCTGTGACACAACACCCTTACCAACAGCCGCACCATGCTTTGCCTTCTTGTACTTGGACACGCCCGCCGCCATCTGCGGGACCTTGTAAGATGAATACTTCCAGCCGCTCATGCCAGATGCCGCTACCAATTTACTACCATCCCGAAACTGCATGGCACTGCCCGTTGCCGAAGATGAAGGAGTGGCATGATCCACCCAGACCCATTGCCCTCGACTTGGCCCTAATGCAGAGTCAAAAGAAATCTGTGAGAAACAAGGAGGGGAACGAGATTCCGGAAAAATAGATTCAAATCCTGAAGAATAACCAGGAGGTTCAGAACGTGACGTAGGGTATATTTTGTGAGACAGTGAGTCAGCACCTTCCAATTCCTGAACCTCCTCAAATGCTGAGTATGTTAAATCAACATCTAAAGTGTTGATACTGTCTTGTAAATATGAGTTGACATACTCCCCAGGCGGGTCCCTAGGCACCAGGGCCAAAAGCACCTCAGGAACGGCTCCCTCCCCTGCAGTACAGTACCCTGCACCGGAGCAAAATTATTGTTCGGACTATTGTGCTTTCCCGCTGCCAAAACTTGCACCCCCTCACTGTCATCACCACTGTCACTGGAATAATCCACCAAAACAGCAGAGCGTCCCTCAAAAGACACAGGAGGCGCAATATTAATGGAAGACATTCCTTGAAAATTAGCAATGTTTGTACGCACCTTGCCACCAACGTGCGCTCTCTTAAAAGCTGATGAAGGTGCCGGCAAAACCAAATTTTCCTTTACCCCAATGTCATTAGAACCCCCCCTCCCCCTGCTTGACAGGGAACTTGTTGTAGTAAGCTTTCTGAAGGTAGTACCACCCCTGCCCTGTACTCTCCTCCTAGCACGCCCCATGCGGAGAGAAGATACCGCCCTCAACTGACCTGAAGACTTGTCAGGAAGCGAGTGACATCTGGTAGCCTGTGACCTGCTGGCTCCACTGCGAAGAGCCACACGACCTCTATACCTTCGCAGGTAAAGAAGCTGCCACTGCTTCCCGAAACTCCTTGAGCTGCCATCCTCTTCAGGCGTCTCCCCACCGCCGCTAAAACTGTTGAAACACCAGGCTGCAATAGGTCCTCACGACCTGCGTCATAAATAATCCACAATGCCGCCTTCACAGCCTCTGTCTCTGCCATCCTGAAGCAAAGCCTGAAGAAAAATACACCAAAACTAGCAGAAAAATGAGGAAACTTGGCAAGGCTTGTGTCACAAAAACAACAGCCTCCCAATCTTCTCACAGAAAAAAACACAGTTTTCCCTAACTGCTGCCTGCTCTGCTCATGCTGCTAAGCCCCGCCCCCTGCCTGCCTAGAGCCTTCACACGCTGTGTGGACTGTTCCACTGCACGAAATTCCCGAAGGGGACAGCTGCTCGTGCCGCGATCCCCTTGGGACCCCATTGACCTTCTGCTCCTCTTTTGTCTTCAGCGCAGGGCCCAACATTAAAATGTTCTGATGTGGGTGTATAACACGCTGCCGATGCTACACTGGTCTTTAACGCCTCCCTCCTTGCCATACAGGGAGTGAAACATTAATGACTGGTATAACCTGAGGCAGAGAGACTTACAATTTATACCAATGGAGAATTGATCAATATTCATTCTAGCCACACAAATTAACACTGTAATATTTACATCTTTTAAATGATCGAAAGCTGATCATTGCAGCAATCGTCACATATCAATAAATTAAATTAATGTAAACGGAGCTGCACTTAAAATGAAGATGCACTTGATATGTGTTTACCTTTCTGCTTACATCTTTCTGTATAAATGAGCAACATTGTAAGGCTTAATAGGTACTGGTGTTTGCTCTTACTTTGATGCAAAAATAAAACGTTTAGACTAATGTCACAGCGTTACTTTCTGAAAATCTGTACTTTCTGGCCTTTCTAATACAGTAAGGTAAATGTTAGATTTGGGGGTCTCTAGTTGGCACAGGTAGGTATTTGTGACAAATTGGGACCCTTGCCTCTAGACAGGGTAAGGGGGTACACTCCTAAAATAACCCCTGCTCACCCCCTTGGTAGCTTGGCACGAGTAGACAGGCTTATCTCAGAGGCAGTGTGTAAAGCATTTGTGACCACATACAGTAATCCAGTGACAACACTACAAATGGACATCGCACAGGTTTTATATCAAAAGTAAGTATACTTTATATAGATTTACCACAAGACCATAAACAACACAAATACACAATACTATTACTTTAGGATGGTCTGTCCAGCTCTGCATTCAAATTATAACTTAATGTTAGAAGAAAACTCGAACAACAAAGAAATAACCAAACAAATTAACATTCAAATATATGGTTGCAACCAGCATCCAACATAGCTGCACGTGAACAGATCTGGACATGTCTCTTACGGTCCGGCGCTCACTTAATTGCAAAGCACTTCACTTTCTTGAAGCCCCCAGCATTTCCCAGCTTTCAGACTAATCTTGCCATGTTATTTAATGCCAGACTGTCTTTGGGTTCGGCCGCATGCACTAAGAACAAATGCTTACATTCTTTCATCTGCGTGAAATGTACAGGTAGCATTAAACAGAGTGCTTCTTGTTCAGCTTGCCAGTACTTTACCTGCACAGAAGAGGTTGCAAGCCAATTTACTGCTTAGGGAGGCTCAGAATCCTACCACCTCAGTCTCGCAGTGTTATAGTCCCTGGAACCTGCTCATCCTTGTGAAATGGCACTTTGTCTGTCAAACAGCATGAGGCAAGAAATGCTGCACCTAATGTGTGCTATTGACCGACCCCCCTCGTGAAAAAGAGCAGCGGCGTAGAGCCCTCACAGTGGCTGTACAGGAAACGCCACCACTGCTGCATTGTGCACAATAACCCTGCACAGTCAGCATGGCGGTGCCTGCCACTTTGAAGTTTTACGCGTCCATCCACTGACACCAGCAGCCTTTTGTTAAAGTGACCCTTTCGTTTTGTTGTATGAGAAAAACATTGATACAAACGATATTGAAAGCATACTCCTTGCTGCCTTGATGGATAATATTGATTTACATCTCTAATGGAGAAACTACAAAAAAGCAGAACAAAATAATATAATGTTTTGTTCCTAAATGAAATACTCAGCAAGGAGATTGTTGCCATGGTGTGTGTGATTCTTGCATTCAATATTGAAAGATGACACTTAAAAGAATTGTTGCTGTTGGCCATGCCTCATAATACCATTCAAACTGTTATGCTGTAGGACCAAGCCTCAACAAGGATCTACGATGAGTCAGAGGACCTTTAATGGCCAGTGCAGCCTGAGACAGAATTTCTAGAACGCTACATCAATCAATGCTGTACAGTAAACGAGCAGAAATAGAAAGGGGACTATAGGAATGTTGGAGCTGAAGCTTTATACCAGGCATCATCGCGCAGTAAGAACAACCACACCAAATATTTAGACTTAGCATAAAAGGTCACTTTATTAGGCCAGGCAACATAAATTAGAATCTTGCTGAAATAAACCTTCTTGGAAAAAAAAACCATTGTCATTATTCTTGAAACTTTTTGCTGTCCAACCAAATATTCCCGACAAGACTTCTCATCAAAAATACCCCATGAAATGTAAAATTTCAATCAACCTTTCTAACGACCCTCCCCCACCCCAGAGGGAAGGATAAGCCTGCTCCAGACCATCCAACCCCCAAGAAAAAACACCCCCAAAGGAAAATTAGCGAACCAGGAAAATGCTACCTGACCTAACGTGATTTTTTTTTTTTTTTTTTTTATTGTAATCTTATAGGGAGGGTGGGTCACAAAAACGACAGCCTCCCTATCTCCTCACAGAAAAAAACACCGTTTTCCCTAACTGCTGCCTGCTCTGCTCGCGCTGCTAAGCCCTGCCGCCTGCCTGCTTAGAGCCCTCATGCGCTGTGTGAACTGTTCCACCACGCGAAATTCCCCAAGGGAACAGCTGCTCGTGCCGCGATCCCCTTGGAACCCCATCGCGCAGTAAGAACAACCACACCAAATATTTGCACTTAGCATAAAAGGTCACTTTATTAGGCCAGGCAACATAAATTTGAATCTTGCTACAATAAACATTCTTGGAACAAAAACCCCATTGTCATTATTCTTGAAACTTTTTGCTATCCAACCAAATATTCCCCACAAGACCTCTCATCAAAAATACCCCATGAAATGCACAATCCCAATCAACCTTTCCAACACCCCTCCCCCACCCCAGAGGGAAGGATAAGCCCGCTCCAGACCATCCAACCCCCAAGAAAAAAACGCCACCCAGGAAAACCAGAGAGTTTTCCTGCCCCCCCCCCCCCCTTTAAACAAAAATTATGTTTGCTGCCACAACCTTAGTGGATATTAAATGAACACCAAAGATTCTCGCACCAAATATCCGCCAATAGATCTCTCAACTGCATTAAATAGTATGCCTGGCCCATTTGTGACAAGTGCACCCCGTCTTCCCTGAAAAGATGATATTCCTCACCTGTGATATTATCATGAGCTAAAAACTTTATCCCCATTGCAGAACAAAAAATTTTAATTTCCCAATTGAGTTTCCTGCGAGCCCTTTCCATCGTCGTGTGGTTGCGAGCTCCCCTCCAATGGTGCCTGTAAATAAATTCAGTCCAAGCCAGAGTTGTACCTACCCAGTTATTCTTGAGCACCGCCAAGTCCACTTTAATTTTCTTCAAAAGGGATAAACCGGACAATGCCACAAGATCATTTTCCCCCAAATGGATTATTAATAAATCAGGGAAACCTCTAGCAGAAGACAGCTCAGAGAGCATAGGAAATAAATCATCCCACTTCATCCCCCCTTTCCCCTGCCATACAACTTCATGTCCCTTGCTAGGCAAACCAAGAGCTCGGGCATAAATCTGCTGTTGGGCGAAGCTGGCTGACCACTTTACAAACGAATGGCCCACTATCCATGTCCGCCTCTTTGATGATAATGAATTTTTATCATGGCCTAGCAGGAAAAAACCAGTCCACATAGTAAATAACATCTCATTTCCTTACATAACGTGTACAGCAATCAGATTTCCATCTCCCAATCTTTTTAATGTCATCCAAACCCCAACCCAATCTGTAGGCTTCAGTCGCTGCGCCTATCCGAAAAGAGTGAGTTCCAAAAAGTGCGGGTTTTTTCCCAACAATGACAACGTTTTACGTAAAACTGCCAATAGTTGTCCACTCATAATTTTACTCCCATTCTTGTGAATGAATATGTCCCCACGTTGTAGGCCTAAGGAAACACTGGACAACAATCCTGCACTCCGCTACCCTTTAAAAAGATACAAGTGCCTCTACCCAGCTGATCAGTTTTTGACTTCCTCAAAAGACTCCTAACCTTCCCACCTTGCACTTGAATATCCTCTACCTGCATGCCCTTCTGATCCCGCAGACCTAACAACTCGGAAACTCTAAAAGTGCCAAAAAACAGCCAAATCATACAAAGTCTAAAATGTGAAACCTCCCACAAATCATAACAGCACACTGTTAACTGCTTTAAAATTTGTTGCAAAATGTGAAAAGTGATTGGCTCACGTAACTCTAAAGAAAAGGAACGTTCACTACCCAGACCCTTCAACATACGCCTTAATAAAACATCCCCCTGTAAACTCCTGTCACCACCACAACTGACTATAAAATGAAATGCCGGCCAATTTTCCTGAGATTGTTGAATGAGATAACCCCAAATTGACCAAATGCAGAACAAACCGTAACATAACCTTTCTGATACCCTCTGTAGAAAGAACCATTTTGTGAAACCTAACATAACTTAAAAACTACAACCAGGCCTGACGATAACTGCATCTAGTAGAAGGGGCTATAGAATTTTCCATCAGATCAACGATTCTCACTCCCCCAGCGCCCAAATGTCTTTCGGGATCGAAGTTTTTCAGCCATCCGCCCCCGGCGCCAAACTGCGAAATTCCTGCCAATTGAATCGAGACAGAGCATCCGCAATTGAGTTATTGACACCTGGAATGTGTCTCGCTCGAAACACAATGTTTAATCTGAGACTTTGCAGCATAAAAACACGCAACAGGTGTAATACACGCACATCTTTTGCCTTTTGCTTGTTAATTAGCTCCACAACAGCCATATTGTCAGTATGAAAAAGAACATTCCTGTCCTTAAACTCCTCCCCCCAAACTAAAACAGTCACAATGAGAGGGAACAATTCAAGAAAGGCTATGCTTCGGCCCTGTTGTAGCCAATGTGGAGGCCATTTTTCCGCACACCAATGACCCTCCCAAAAAATGCCAAAGCCATGCGCTCCAGAAGTGTCTGAAAAAATCTGAAAATGCCAGATGGTATCATCCTCCACAAAATATAGAGAGACTCCATTAAAATCCTTCAAAAATTGCAGCCAAATTAGTAACTCCTCCTTAATCTGCTAGGTGAGCCTAATCCTGTTCTGACGAAGAAATGGCCCAGACATCGCCATCCCCAAGCGTCAACAGAAGGTCCTGCCAGCACGCACCACGCAGCAAGCAAAATTCAAATAGCCCAAAAGACGCTGAACTTTTTCCTTGTCAATGATCTCCAATAAAAATGACCTAATCTCAGGCACTATAGATTCTGGCAACCTAACCATCATAAGTTCCGTGTCAATTTCAATACCTAAGAATGTAAGTTTGGTACCTGGACCCTCAGTTTTTTCCCGAGCCAAAGGAACGCCGAACTCCTCAGCCAATTGTTGGAAAATGTTCAGGCATCTGTAGCACTGATGTGACTAAGCTTTGCCAATAAACAAGAAATCATCTAAATAGTGACATACCTGTTTGTGACCACTTTTTTCCGAAAAACACCACTGAAGAAAAGTACTGAACATTTCGAAGAGTGCACATGACACCGAACAACCCATTGGGAGGACTCTGTCTATGTAAAAAGAATCATTGAAAAACATGCCCAACAGCTCAAAATCTGATGGGCGAATGGGCAGTAAACGAAACGCTGACTGGATATCACATTTAGCCAGTTCGGCACCACTCCCAGCTGTGCGTACCATCCTCAGGGCATCATCAACAGATGTATAAGACACATTGGAGTCTGACGGGGAAATGAAGTAATTAATAGACGGGCCCTCCGGCCACGATAAGTGATGGATTAGTCTAAATTCACCTGCCAATTTTTTGGGAACCAAACCCAACAGAGATATCATCAAATTCTTCAAAGGACAGTGCTTAAATGGACCTGCTATCCAAATCCAATTTCTTCTGCACCACTTGAGGCAACTCCTTCGCCGATATTAAATTGTCAGACCATCTATTATAACGGGGACTCTGATAACCTACCTTAAAACCCTCCTTGAAACCCCAATAGAGTTTTGAAGCTGATTCCGTATCAGGATACCCTTCCAACCACTGTGTCATGACCGATAACTTAATTGGGGTATGAGCCCTTTGAGATAAACTGCGGAAAAGCTCCCCTACCTCTTGGTGATTTTCCCTGATCCCCAAACCTTTGGTTGGCAAAACACTGGATGATGGCATGTTTCCCACCACACTGTGAACATTCGTGCTTAAACCTGCAAAATTGCCTGATGCAGGAACCTCGATTAAAGTTCCAACAGGATCCCGTAACTGGTAGTTGTCCTCTTCCCACAACACCCGCCCCAAATTGGGCGAGGCAGAAAGGGCCGATAAGTAATTGGGAGTCCGCTTGCAGTATGCGTTGTCACAGGCGTCTGAGACGAGGATATCCACTGAAGCCACAGTTCGTGATCCACATCCCCCCAAGGCTTATCATGGAAAAGACTTACTCTAGCCCTAAACTCCTCATCATAGTTGAGCCATGCGAACCCCCCGGACTGTAAATGTGCTTTGCGCATGATATCAATATACTTAAACATTGCAACAGCCCTGTCCTGATGTTTTTCACAATAGACGCTTGCATAAATTAAAAATGCTGCCGTCGAATTGTCGATATTTTTTGGAACCCTAGGACGCCTCGAAAGCTCCCACTCTTCTTCCTTGGACCCCTCCTTTGCTTGAATATCCCTATGAAGGAGCTTGAATATGTCTACAAATTCGTGTTCCCAAATCCTCTTCTTAGTTTTCTCAGCCAAATGCGTACCCAGGGGCATGGACAAATCCATGTAAGGTAATTTTTTATGCATGGGGTGAACGGCACCTGAAACTTGCCCAGATGAGGATTCAGACCCATCCAAAACCTGTTTATCAGTGCTAACCTGTTGATCAATGCGTGGCGCCTTATTTGATCCCACAGCACTTGAACCCACTCCCACCTGTCCTGCAGATTTACCAACCGCCTCCCCTACCCCGCAATCCGAACTTTCCTTCACTGAGTCATCACCCACCCCCACTGAACGTACACTGGGTTTGTCTGTCAAAGGTTGCGGCCACGAAGACCACCACTGAGGCCTACCTGATGTCAATTGAGTAGCCCGCTTCTGGAACTCCTGAGGATCCTCTCGCCGTTGTTGCCCCCGAAGCCATTCCTGCTTCGCTGTCTTGCCCGCTCATGACCTCTGAAAAATACTAGCAACAACAGTTGACCCCGACCCCTTTGTAACCGCTACTTGTTCCTGACCCATATCTCTTGTATCAAAAATCTCTTCATCAAATAGAAAACCTTCATGTAAATTTTCGTCCACCAAACCTTGACCAGCATATTCATCAGGTATGACCAAATCATTATTACTCCCAATCGGCATTTCCCCGTCTCCCACCCCGTCATCATAACAATCCCAATTGGTCACAGCAAAATCCACCTTTGATCCGATCTGTGACACAACACCCTTACCAACAGCCGCACCATGCTTCGCCTTCTTGTATTTGGACACGCCCGCCGCCATCTGCGGGACCTTGTAAGATGAATACTTCCAGCCGCTCGTGCCAGACGCCGCTACCAACTTACTACCATCCCGAAACTGCATGGCACTGCCCGTTGCCAAAGATGAAGGAGTGGCATGATCCACCCAGACCCATTGCCCTCGACTTGGCCCTAATGCAGAGTCAAAAGAAATCTGTGAGAAACAAGGAGGGGAACGAGATTCCGGAAAAATTGATTCAAATCATGAAGAATAACCAGGAGGTTCAGAACGTGACGTAGGGTATATCTTGTGAGACAGTGAGTCAGCACCTTCCAATTCCTGAACCTCCTCAAACGCTGAGTCTGTTAAATCAACATCTAAAGTGTTGATATTGTCTTGTAATTATGAGTTGACATACTCCCCAGGCGGGCCCCTAGGCACCGGGGCCAAAAGCACCTCAGGAACGGCTCCCTCCCCTGCAGTACCGTACCCTGCACCGGAGCAAAATTATTGTTCGGACTATTGTGCTTTCCCGCTGCCAAAACTTGCACCCCCTCACTGTCATCACCACTGTCACTGGAATAATCCACCAAAACAGCAGAGCGTCCCTCAAAAGACACAGGAGGCGCAATATTAATGGAAGACATTCCTTGAAAATTAGCAATGTTTGTACGCACCTTGCCACCGACGTGCGCTCTCTTAAAAGCTGATGTAGGTGCCGGCAAAACCAAATTTTCCTTTACCCCAATGTCATAAGAACCCCCCCTCCCCCTGCTTGACAGGGAACTTGTTGTAGTAAGCTTTCTGAAGGTAGTACCACCCCTGCCCTGTACTCTCCTCCTAGCACGCCCCATGCGGAGAGAAGATACCACCCTCAACTGACCTGAAGACTTGTCAGGAAGCGAGCGACATCTGGTAGCCTGTGACCTGCTGGCTCCACTGCGAAGAGCCACACGACCTCTATACCTTCGCAGGTAAAGAAGCTGCCACTGCTTCCCGAAACTCCTTGAGCTGCCATCCTCTTCAGGCGTCTCCCCACCGCCGCTAAAACTGTTGAAACACCAGGCTGCAATAGGTCCTCACGACCTGCGTCATAAATAATCCGCAATGCCTCCTTCACAGCCTCTGTCTCTGCCATCCTGAAGCAAAGCCTGAAGAAAAATACACCAAAACTAGCAGATAAATGAGGAAAATTGGCAAGGCTTGTGTCACAAAAACGACAGCCTCCCAATCTTCTCACAGAAAAAAACACAGTTTTCCCTAACTGCTGCCTGCTCTGCTTGTGCTGCTAAGCCCCGCCCCCTGCCTGCCTAGAGCCTTCACACGCTGTGTGGACTGTTCCACCGCACGAAATTCCCGAAGGGGACAGCTGCTCGTGCCGCGATCCCCTTGGGACCCCATTGACCTTCTGCTCCTCTATTGTCTTCAGTGCAGGGCCCAACATTAAAATGTTCTGATGTGGGTGTATAACACGCTGCCAATGCTACACTGGTCTTTAACGCCTCCCTCCTTGCCATACAGGGAGTGAAACATTAATGACTGGTATAACCTGAGGCAGAGAGACTTACAATTTATACCAATGGAGAATTGATCAATAGTCATTCTAGCCACACAAATTAACACTGTAATATTTACATCTTTTAAATGACTGAAAGCTGATCATTGCAGCAATCGTCACATATCAATAAATTAAATTAATGTAAACGGAGCTGCACTTAAAATGAAGATGCACTTGATATGTGTTTACCTTTCTGCTTACATCTTTCTGTATAAATGAGCAACATTGTAAGGCTTAATAGGTACTGGTGTTTGCTCTTACTTTGATGCAAAAATAAAACGTTTAGACTCATGTCACAGCGTTACTTTCTGAAAATCTGTACTTTCTGGCCTTTCTAATACAGGAAGGTAAATGTTAGATTTGGGGGTCTCTAGTTGGCACAGGTAGGTACTTGTGACAAATTGGGACCCTTGCCTCTAGACAGGGTAAGGGGGTACACTCCTATAATAACCCCTGCTCACCCCCTTGGTAGCTTGGCACGAGTAGACAGGCTTATCTCGGAGGCAGTGTGTAAAGCATTTGAGACCACATACAGTAATCCAGTGTCAACACTACAAATTGACACCACACAGGTTTTATATCAAAAGTAAGTATACTTTATATAGATTTACCACAAGACCATAAACAACAAAAATACACAATACTATTACTTCAGGATGGTCGTTTTTAGCTTAGTTCAGTTCAGTTCTTAATATGAAACACTTTGCGTCAATGTATCTTATGATGCGTTGCGCTTCCACGACAAGCAATGTCGCAGCGATGGAAATGCGGCAAACTTCTGGTGCAAAGAAATAAAGACGTGAAGATCTTCCAGACGCGGCACGCTTCTCCGGGGATGCGAGAAGTTCTCGGTTCGATGCGTGGACTGCAGCGGCGACACCCTTGTTCAGAAGTGCGACGGCAACAGCTCCAACTGCGACACTCTTCTCCCACGATGCGTGAAGCTTCCACATGATGCGACAACTACAGCGGCGACATCCTTGTTCAGAAATGTGACATCAATAGATCCGACGGTGGCGCGCTTCTCGGGGATGCTAGGTGCTTTCTCCGATGAGGTGCAATGCGACAGTTCCAGTGGCGACACCCTTCTTCAGAAGTGCGAGGGCAGCAACAGTGACGACGACATGCTTCTTCCTTGTTGCGAGACTTCTCTCGATGCGGAGCAGTGCGACAACTCCAGCGGCGACACCCTTGTTCAGAAGTGCAACGGCAGGCAGCAGCGACGGCGACACGCTTCATCTTCGTTGCGAGACGCTTCTCTCGATGCGGTGCAGTGCGACAACTCCAGCGGCGACACCCTTGTTCAGAAGTGCGACGGCAGCAGTAGCGACGGCGACATGCTTCGGCTTCGTTGAGTCGCGCTTCCAGCTCCTTGCGACACGCAGTCCCTCAGAAGGCCCAAAACAGCAGCAGGCACTTCCAAAGAACTCTGGGGAGCTGGGGGTTTGAAGTCTGTTGTCCCTGAGACTTCAGCAGGAGGCAAGCTGTGTTCCAAGCCCTGGGAGATCCCTACAAGTTGAAAGAAGCACACAAAGTTTCTTCTCCTTCCTTTGGCAGTCAGGCAAACCACTTCAGGCCAATCCCCCAAGCAGCATTTCAGCTTAGGGATAGTCTCTTCTCAGTTTCTTCAGGTTCCGCTCCTCAGTAAAGGTTTCTTCTTGTTCAAAAGTGATCTCATTTCTTGGGATCAGGGTCCCAATATTTATACTCCAAAATCCTTTGTCCTCTGAGGGCAGAGGGGCCTTTGCCCAGTCCAAACCAGTTCTGGAGCACTCTGTTTACATGACTCCTTCTTTCCTTTCACAGTGCAGGGCAGAAACATCAGACGCCCCACAGGAGGTGGAGCCAGCATTGTGGAGGGAAAGCACAGCCCTGGAGCACTTTGTTGACATGATTCCTTCTCTTCTTTCACAGTGCAGGGCAGAGACATCAGACGCACAACAGGGGGTGGAGCCAGCACTGTGGGGGGCAGGCACTGTCCTATTCAGGTCCCAGGTGCAACTCCTCCCACCCATCTAGATGCAGATCTCTCTATTCACCAATGGGACACCTCACCCTGTCTCCTGGAATTCCCCAGCCCTGTCACTCAAACTCCAGACAGGGAATACACAGCCTAGCAGAGGCAGGTTTGAATGGTTAGACAAGAAAATACCTACTTTCTAAAAGTGGTATTTTCAAACACAGAATGTTAAAACCAACTTCACTAAAAGATGCATTTTATCATTCTGAATTCAGGCATACTAAACTCGAATTTCTACCATGTTCCCTGAGTCAGTTAGGATTATAAGATGTAATAATCTAACTGCCCATTCTGGCCTATTGAGAACAGGTAGCCTTGCAATAGTGAAAACGAAAATGGCTGTAATTCACTATTAGGACATGTCACACACACCAGGGCATGTCCTACCTTATACTTACAATGCACCCTGCCCATGGGCCTACCATAGGGGTGTCTGATATAAAGAAAAGGGAAGGTTTAGGGACTGGCAAGTGGGTGCACTTGCCCAGTCAGCATGGCAGTACCAGACTGCACACAGGCTCTGCAATGGCAGACCTTAGACACACTTTTACAGGCTGCTTCTGTGGGTGGCACAACCAGTGCTGCAAGCCCACCAGCAGTATTTGGATTTACACGCCCTGGCCACACTCAGTGCACTGTACTAGGGTCTGACAAGTAAACCAAATCAGTCAATTATGGAATCACCAATTCATACATTAATTTACAATAGAGAGAGCATATGCACTTTAGCACTGATCAGCAGTGGTAAAGTGCCCAGAGTCATAAAACAGCCAACAACAGGTCAGAAATAATACAGGAGGAAGGCAAAAAGTTCAGGGATGACCCTGCAAAAAGGGCCAAGTTCAACAGTAAACCTATGTGATTCATCCACTGAGTGGTTTGCAGAAGAGTGTCTGTTAGAAATGAGGTTCTCTATTTGGCAGGTTGTTATCCTCTACACGTAAGGACCATTCCTCCTAGTCAGGGTAGGGGGATACACACCTAAAGTAACCCCTGCTCACCCCCTTGGTAGCTTGGCACAAGCATTCAGGCGTACCTTAGAGGCAGTGTGTAAAGCATTTGCACATAACCAGCAGTAATACATTGACAACACCACAAAAGGACACCACATCAGTTTTAGAAAAGTATCCAATATTTTATCTGTGCAAAAAATCCACCATACAGTTCTTAGCAATACCAATAGGCAAAAAAAACAAATACAGTTCCTTAAAGTCGATAGCTTAGTCCAGGGCTATCATGGCATTGTGAACAACAAACCTAAACAGATATGGCTGACTACGGCTGTCGCAAGTCTGCTATTGAGCCAGGAAGACCTGCAAAAAATGTATGGCATCAGGGACCTCGCAGTGAGCTCTGAACAGCCGGTGTCGGCAGGTTTCGGTTCCAGAGGTGGGCTCGGGAGTTGTCGGGCCCTTGATGTCACAAGTGTTGCAGATCGAACTCTGTGTGGTTGAAGTCAGGAACGCAGGCATTGGTGGGCATCAGAGCTGCGGTGCAAAGTGCAGCTGTGCAGCATGCAGTGCCCTCAAGTTGCAGTGCAAACAGCAGCTCAGTGATGGCGTCCAGCTGCGTCTGTGAGACCTGGACTGCGGTGCGAAGTGGGCCGGTGGTCATGGCAGTGCCAGCAGGTCATGGTGCAAGCAGTGTCTTTGTCACTGCTGAAACAATGTCATCGAATGGCGAACTGGAGTCCATGGCGCCGGCGTTGGTAGGCTAAGGGTGCGGTGTGGGACAGGCGGTGCATTGTGTAACTTAAAAGCGGTGTCCTCAAACCATGGTGCAAGCAGAGGAATCAATGTTGGCGTGATGTGGCGGAGGTGGGCTACAAGGGCGGCGGTGTGAAGCAAGGCAGTGTAAAGTGCGGTGTTCACAGGTCACGTTGCAAGCAGTGGCTCGGTGGCGGAGTCGGGCATCATCGTAGATGAGTTGAGAGAGAAATTTTCCCTTGTTACTATTTTTCAAGAAACACTACGTTATATCAAAAGAGAGGTATTTTGTATCTAATATTTATTATTCTTTACTGTATATATAAAAAAGAAGTTCTTAAAAACACATGTTTATCTATACAAACAAACACAATTATAAAACATTTCATATTACATTAAATCGTATCAGTTAAAAACATATTACAATACATGTCATATTACATTTCCAACCAATGTGAAACAATTATGAAAATCCTATTATGACCAGCATAACAAGGAGACAGACGGACAAAAAGATCCAAATTACTCTTTTTCTGTGCACATCGAAAAAAACCCTAAAATACAGCTTTTCACACGTTAACGTATTTGTGCGTTATTGAATCTGTATTTGGACTTCGATTTATGCAATTCCACTGCGTCGACGCGTTTCGATGGTTTTTAGGGATATGACCATCTTTATCAAGACAAATATTATGCTGTCTCCAAAATGCGAGAGGTTCCTCGATTAAGCGAGACCTTTGTATTAGCTCCTGGTTCAGTAGACTTTGAGCAAACACCAACTCTCCATCTATTTCTGTTCTGATATTTATTAATTGGCAAATCGCCTATTCTCTTTTTAGGCGGTATTAGAGGTGTATATTGTAAACCTTCTTCTTCCTTAAAATGTCAGGACCAGATGGTCACACCATAGGAATTTGTATTGTAAAATTCTCTCCGTTATTGGCAGCGTGTCTCAATTACGCTTTCGTCTGTCCGTCGTGTTTTCTCACTGGATCGGACCAGGGTTGTGGTGTGCAGTGTGGTGGTGCCCTCTGTGGTGCCTTCAGGAAATGGAGCCGGCAGCGGCGTCGTTGACGGTGTTGGGTTGCTTTTTCTTTTGTTGCATCACAAAACACACGGTGCGCTATTTACTAGAAACTAACATAGCACGGTGCCGCAAGTCATTTAGCCTCACTGCATTCATTTTGAAGCACAGGGATACAACATATTTACAACAATATTTCACATCTCTGTGCTTTTCCCTGCTCCTGCGCACAAACTGCTGCAATGCGCCAGCGCAGGCATCCTTGCACCATGGTGCATGGTGCAAGGGTTCCTGCGTCATGTGGAGATTGTTTTTGTGCAGAAAGGGGACCCTTTCCTGCCTAAAAACAATCAACTGAGGTGATTACCTCTTCCAATGTGTTCTGTAGAATGCAGCACACATTGAAAGAGGAAGAAACTAGGAGAAATTGAAACATTTTTCCTCATTGTGCCTCGCTCAGCCACCCCTGGGGTGCATTACAAGCCCCATTGCTACAGGAACGTCATAAAAAGTGATGTTCCTGTTGTAATGGGGCTTGCAAAAAGCCCCATACTATGGGCAAGGGATTGGACTCTGCATTGACCAGAATTTACCCTACAGAGGCAAAGGTAAGGTCCTGACACTACACTTACACAAGGAGCTATAGCACCTTGGAAAGTACTTGGAGGTGGCTTGCACTGAGGTAGAGACTGAATTGGCTGTACAGTACTGTCTATGTATATCCCATCTCTATGCTCTGGGACCATTTGCTATTCATATTGAGGACTGCACAGTTCCACTATCCCCCGTGATGCCCCAAACAATGGGCTGACAACTAATACGTGCTTCGACTGGACACTCTCTATTTGGAAAAGGACACAGATACCTCCCAGTACAGCAAACGATCTGGCTTTACATACCAGGGCCTCTCAGTTTTCTCTTCACCCATGCCTACATCGAGGGGTCCCATCCTATTACAGAGGACCTTGGCTGTGAAAGGCAAAAGAAAGCAGCTGATCTGCATGCCCTTGAACAGTGATACAAACTCATCACTGGGTATCACAGGTTATAAGCCTTCAAGTGTCTCCCGCTGAGGAGGCTCTATACGTGATTGATCACACACTCCACACCTTGGGTTCATGCGCTACCTTAGTGCTTACCCCATCCACGGTGATGGGGATTGAGCGACAGCTAACCAAAACAGAAATAGGCTGGACTCCATGGAGACTATAGGACAAGATAGTTTGCATCTCATACAGAAACTGATTGACTTAAAGAACTGTTCACAGGGCAACAATATCAGATTTTACGGTGTCCCAGACAACATAGAAAAATCTCACATGAAAGACAGATCAAACACATTTAGCATCTGACTGGCTTCTCCTTTTTATCCCTACTAGAAAATTAGCAAATGCATCGAATCAGATCACGACTTCTGCCTAACATGGGCCCCACCAAGCCTGACCAAGTATAGCCTGCTTACACACACACACACACACGTGCACATGCGCACACACACACACACACACACACAACCCCCACTCCAGATTCTCCTTGACACTTGCAAACATGTACCCTTCGACATAAAAGAACTCAAAAATAGTAATAGTAATGCAATGCCAAGAGGTTTCTGGCCTTTTGACTGCAACTTAAGAAATTGAATATCAAATATGGGCTCCTTAAACCTTAGATAATGTGGGTCATGAATGATGGCGCCTCCAGGGACTTCAATAACCCACAGAACGATCTAATTTCCTGGCAAGTCTGGACAGTACCGCCATAGACACAACACCACTGTCATTGGTCAAGGGCTTAAAAGTGGAATCCCATTGCGAAGACCGTATGACTTGGCCCAGGAGAGCATCTGAATGTTGAGAGGGAAAATTATTATGACAGAGCAGGAAATCAAGAATAATAGCTCCCCCTGAGACAAATCCCATTCACTGCTCATGTCCATTACCTCCCCAGAAACGCTCATTACCCTAAATGCTGTCATCACTGCGGACAACTGAATAAGCCTACTGCAGACTATAGAACAACCAGGCAGATGAGTGCCTACTGACTGCGTTTACTCATGACAAGATCGTCCATCATAATTAGTCTGCCACATGGTGGTTCATGTCTCAAAGGATTATGGACTCCTTCTCTCATTTGTTTTCCAAGATACTTGCTGCAGTAGATATTTCCTACACCACTTGTTTGCTACTAGTAAATACAACCAGAGGGAGAGACTAGCACATATATACCCCACTTTCACTGGTAACCCTATTATGCCTCCTAAGGGTCCTTGGGCCGCCAAATATGATTTATGGGTCACAATAGGGGGCCCAAATGGGGTGATCAGCTTACTGCAGATTGCCCCTCTCCCCACCCCATAACACGCAGAGTCCTCTGTCCTGCTTCAGATCATTGGCCCCTTTCAAGACTGGTTCCTGGGATCAATAAAGAAATGTACTGGCTTAGGGTTCCGGTATGCTGGATACCCTGTCACACATCCCATTTCTCCTATGAGATCCTCTTGCACACGGTGGCATGCATTACACCTGTTGATAAGACCAAGACACTTCTCTGCAATGTCAGAGTCTCTTAAGAAGTTTCTCCTGCTGATAACAGGTCCTATAGACAGTACACATTTTTGTCCACCTGGTATATCAGTACAGTTTTGTCACTGACATCCCCGAAGGGCTAAATGCTGCTCTCCCTCTTCCTTTAGTATGACACCTACGCTAGCCTCCCCTCTCCCTCCCTCTTTTCCCTGCTCTTCAACATCCCAAAGGGGGGTTGTCATTTATTTATTCCACTGTCCCTTCACATTTCTGCCCACAGCTTTGCTCACAAGACACCATATACCAGTCCCTTATTCCTCCTCTTAATATGGTGCCTCAACCTCTTACCATCATCATTTTAAATATAAACAAACTCCGTCAAGAGAAGTAACATATTCACATATTTGGCTTTGAAGAATGCTGACCTAGCCCTTGTACAAAAGACACACTTGACAGTGAAGGAAACTGAAAAACTCAAACAATGTAGGGTGGCAGGGCTGGACTGGCTACCCGGTGTTTTGGTCGGCTGCCAAGCTGGGGCCCGATTTTACTGCCGTGGGGGCTGATTTATGTTGATGGGCACCTGCATTTACTTCTAAGTCAAGGAAGCAAAACAAATGGTTTAAAAGTGCACTTTAAAGCCATTTGATTTTCCATTCTTTACTTAGAAAGGCAAGGTAGCCAGTCCGGCCCTGTTGGGTGGGGAATGTCATATTGTGTTGTATGTCTACTTGCCAGTCTACCTTATACCCCCCTTCTCTGGCTACATCTAGCTCTACAAAGTGTGGCGCAGTAATACTCTGAACAAATCCCTTAGCTGTGCCATCCTCCAGTCTTGTAGGGTTGAAGATGGAAGATATGTCTTTACAAAACTCCTAATTGGCACTAAGGTGATCAGTGTGGGATCCATTTATGCTCCTAAGAGGAGCAAGATTACTTTCTTCCTCTGGCTTAATAAGGAACCTCATAGAGCTTAACACTGTTCACAATATAACAGAGGAGACTGGTAATTGGCCTTGGATGCAGCACTAGACCATAATAGTTCTCTTGATGTATTTCACAACAGAGACAGAGCACTGAGGCGGGATATTCTTTCTGACCAAGAACTTAAGGATTTATGGCACCTTCTCTTTTCGCAAGAGAAAGAATATTCCTTTTTCTAGGTGGTACATGGGACACAATCATGCTGCAACTACTTACTTGCTAATATCCTAATCTGTCACCCGTTTATATTGAACTGTCTAATCCTTATGGGCTCTATTAGAAATGGGATTCCTGGTTGGCTGAATTATGCACCCAGGCCAGCAGGAACCACCATTCTAGTTAGGGTAAGCTGGATACACACTAACAGATAACCTGTGCTCACCCTCTAATAGCTTGGTACAGAACAGTCAGGCTTATCTAAATAGGCAATGTGTAAAGTATATGTGCAACACACACATGCACAAACACACAGTAACGCAATAAATATACCACAAAAAGACTCCACACAGGTTTAGAAAAATAGGAAATATTTATACGAGTAAAACAAGACCGAAACAACAAAAACCCAATTAGTAAAATTTGAGATATTAATTTTTAAAGATTAGATGCAAAAATAGTGCTTAGAAGTCACTAGCGGTTAAAAGGTTACTTGAGGTCGTAATGAACTGCTGAAAATCCAAAGTTCAGGCTGACCGCAATGGAGGGAAGGCTGGCTACAGAACACACTCAGGGCCCGCAGAGAAAGTACCTTGGATGGAGCAAAGCGTCAATGCTGAGGGCTCAATGTGTGGATCTTTGCCACCCAGTTGGGTCACTGTATCACCAACAAGCTTCGCTCAGAGGAAGGCAATGTACCGTTACCAAGCTGTGTAGAATGTCCTCATTGGGCCACACAGGGAGTAGAACCGTTGTCATTGATCAAGCGCGGTTTCGAAGAGCGATGCATTGCTTCCGACTGGCGCAGTGGTGACAATGCGCCGGTTTTGTATAAAACAGCTGTAGAACCCACGTCTGAGGCCCAAAACTCGGAGGCGGCCCTTCAGGAAAGGGTAACACTTACAGAAGGCAGAGTCCAGCAGCACCGGCAGGATTGCAGAAAGTCTTGTGTGTCCCTTAGACTTCAGAAAACAGGAGTCAGGCCAGCAAGCCTTTGGAGATCACTTGCAGGGAAGGCAGAGCCCAACTCTCCTTCAGCAGAGTCAGGGAGCCGCAGGTGAAAACCTGATGACCAAAATTACGCGTTATAAAAATGCCCCACTGCCGAAAACGCTATGCTCACTTATCTCACAGATAACAAGGGTATGGTACAATTGGCACAAGTACTATGGCCAGCGGTCCGATCCACCTTAAGGGGTCATCTGATGAGGGACACTGAACTGGCCAATAGGCATAGGGAGAAATAACAAATTATACTAGAAAAGTAGATCAAAACACAAACTAGAGCATACACGGCACACCCCTGTGCGTCAAACAGACATTTGCTAAAAAAGAGCACTATGGACCTAAATAAAAACTAGGGTTAGGCAGTAAACTCTGCTACACTGGCAGGGTTTGCAGATTTTTGCCACTCCGTGCTCTGGTTGGAGCATGGAGTTTAGCAAATATGCTGCCAACCCACCGGCAGGGTGGAGTGTACTGGCACGCTCATGCTTAGTGTCAGCAAGCCCGCTGTGGGAGACTTACTTGTTGCAACAGTAGGGGTTATTGGTCCCCAACAACCCTCTGGAGCCAAGGAGAATTCATCCCCCAACCAGTAGTGCACTGGGAGGCACCTTTACTTAGGGGTTCAGAAAGGGGGTGAGGCTTCCAACAACTTTCAGCAATCCCGCTGTGGGGGACTTACTTGTGGCAACCATAGGGGTTCTTGGCCCATAATGACCCCCAGAAGCCAATGGGACTTCATTCCCCAACCAGTAGGGTGCCAGGAGGCCTCTTTGAGGAGTGGCTGAGAAAAGGGGTGGAGCCTCCAATGAGGTCTCAGCAATCCTCCTGTGGGAGTTTACTTGTGGCAACCACAGGGCTTCTTGGACCCAAACGACCCTCAACAGCCAAGCAAACTTACTCCCCCAACAAGTAGTCTGTCAGGAGGTCTGCCCTGACAGTGGCAAAGTGGGCAAGGCCTCCAATGAGGTCCCAGCAATCCCAATGTGGAGGACTTGCTTGTTGCAACCATAGGGAATCTTGGCCCCCAAAAACCCCGAGCAGCCAAGGAGACTTCATCCCCCAACCAGCAAGGGGATTTCATCCCACAACCAGTAGTGTGCCAGGAGGCCCCTTTGCTGAGTGGTTGAGAAAGGGGGTCGGGCCTCCGACGAGGTCTCAGCAATCCCAATGTGGGGGCCCTACTTGTGGCAACCATAGGGGCTCTTGGCCCCAAATTACTCTCAGCATCCAAGGGGACTTCATTCGGGTGGCTGAGCAAATATCCACCCACTTACAGATCTCTGTGGAATTTGCCTGAGTTTTTGGACAACTCCACAGAATTGCCTGGATTGAAACTCCACGAGCTCCGCCCAAATCTCATAATAACTTATACTGGGCCATAGTTCAGTACAAACTCTATTAACATAAAGCCCTCCACTAAGAGCATGGTATAGAAGGCTGGGAGAAACCTAGCTGCAAATCTCTGCAAAAGGTAAACATCAATAGTCATTCAAGAAATCAGGGATGGGTCTGGACATCTTGTAAGGGAAGCACATAACATAGCAAGGAACTCTGGTAGAGATTACTCAAAGATATACAGGTCAGAAACAGGTGCTGATATCGGAGGTGAAAAACTTTTTTCACAAAGCTAAAATGACCATGCCTTAATGATGATGGTAGACTCTTAATAGAAGGTAAGATCACCAAAGAGGAAATCTCATAAGCCATCAAAAACAAAAGGAATTCAAAAACCCAATCCAAACAAAAATGGACAACAAACATATTTTAACAATATTTATAACCTTTTCAAAAACTTTAACAAAGTGTATTGATGCAATGGTTTTAAGTAACTATGCTAATAAAATAAAATTGAAAACTGAAAGTGAAATCATAATCCATCTCTGATCTACCATACAATAAAGCTTTGAGAGAAGATGGCTACCTAGGAAAAAATTATAAATGGCTCAAAGAGGAAGCAATAGACATACTTTATGTGGGCTTCTAAGAGGGAAAAGGTTGGGAGAAAAGAGAGTCGCTGCCCTGTTGCAGGTCACAACTAAGGCTGAGATCATAGGATACCCATTCACATGGAAACAAGACAGGCTCAAGCTAGGGATCCTTATTAATGTGGGGTTGATGGAAATGGGAATGGTCTCCGCCAATTTTAACACACTTATTGCCAAGAGCTACAGTGAGTATGTCAAATTGAACCATCTGAAACTTTCACTTGTGATGGTCCCTAGTTTCACTACATTCTGGGTATGCTATCTCTCCTAGTCTGCACCACTGTACTATGATCCAGAGAAAAGGGCATCAAGGACTTCATTTGGGAAAACATGAGACCCAGGCTAAAATCTCAAAACTGACAGCCCAAAAGAAATGTGAAGGGCTTGCAATACCCTGCTTTAAAGACTTATACACTGCACAACACCTTTCACAACTATCATACATGTGGCCCAGTCCTCCCCTTGTGGATCAATCTCAAGAGGCAAATGTCACAGTTTGTGGTGTCTCTTTTTGCTATACCAGTACAAAATAGCATTAGCTGCTACACCCACTCCCATAATCCAACACACCATGAGAATATGGAACTTTTCCCGCAAATTGCTTAAATGTAATGCTAGACTACACCTTCCTTATAGCCCAATTTCCACACACGCTCCACCTTCACCCACCTTCCAACTGAGGCTCTCTTTCCCAAATGTGCAGCCCCAGACAGCTCTAGGAATGAATGAAGTTACACTTTTGATTGTGCATGTATGAATATCTTAGTGTTGTGCACTCGCACTTGTTAACTATATTGTTTATGTTATACATGCTGAATACATTATATTGTTTTGTTTTATTGCTGATACTCAAGTGCTATGTTAGGGGCAGCATTATCAGTCTGGGTATTTGTACTATTCAGGTTGTTTTACTCAATAAATGTTTAAAATTAAAAAAAACAAAAGATACATTTTGGATACAGGAAACCTGCTCATAGGGGCCACTTACGATGTTGTTAAGAAATTGTCCCGACTGAATCGATTCCGGAATAGTTTCCAAACGAATCGGGTCCTGTAAATCTGGATGACTGATTACAATGCTTCCCAACATTGTTTGGTCGGACTAGCATATACTTGAATGGGAGCCTGTGCTCTGAACAAGAGCAGGCTCCCATTGAAAAAAGGGGTAGTTGGGGGAATCCTTGCACCCTGTGGCGCGCACCCCATAGTGCCTGCCACATTGGGCATGGTTGAGGAGAGGGGACCCTTGGGTACCCTAGGGGCTACATTCGTAAGTCTCAGTATGAAGGGGGCCCACAACCTGCCCCCAAAGATAGATTCTGGCAGCCGTTTCATCTTGGGCAAACCGAATTGGAACAACTGTCTGAATCTGTCATCGTAATCACTCGTCTGACACGGGGGTGTCGTACATACACGGGTGGGGGTACGTGTCGTACATACACCGGTGGGGGTACGTGTCGTACATACACGGGTGGGGGTATGTGTCGTACCCACGGGGGTGTCATACATACACGGGTGGGGGTACATGTCGTACATACATGGGTGGGGGTACGTGCCGTACCTATGGGGGTGTCGTACATACACGGGTGGGGGTACGGGCCGTACCTACAGGGCTGGGGGTATGGCGCGTACATCCGCAGGGTGCTGGGGGTACGGCGCGTACATCCGCGGGGGGGCTGGGGGTATGGCATGTACATCCGCGGGGGGGCTGGAGGTACGGCGCGTACATACGGGGGGCTGGGGGGACGGCATGTCCATCTGCGGGGCTGGGGGGGACGGCATGTACATACGGGGGCTGGGGGAGACGGTACGTACCGGGCCCCCTATTCTGCTCGCATCGTGGCGTCCTTCGCTTTTCCGGCACTTTTTGGGTGCCGTAAAAATATTGCCGTCCGGACTGCTGTCGGTGCGAATCGTACTTTCTGGGACGTAAAAACATGCCTAACTCCGTCCGGACGTCACGTCCGCGGTGTCCCGGATCACATTCGTATGGATTTTGCTGTCGGTCGGTGTTTTTTCCGACTCTTACGGAAATGGTATTTCCGTAAGAATCATACTTGCAAGTTTGTATGGTGTTTTTACCGGGTACGAGTCGGACGGAGAAAACGCTCTGACCGACGGTTCGTACCCGGTTTTTCCAGGATCAGAATCGGCCCCTTAGTGTCTTAGGACACGTTATTGTACGTAAGTCCTGTTCACAGCCTAAAAGGAGACTGTTAGACCTGGCACCTTGGCGTGAGTTTCCCTTCCACTTTTTGATGGTGTGCCTCGACTGTTTTGCTGGTGTTGTCCGCTCAGGGCACTGCGCCACGGCTAATCCGTGCCGCAGTGCAAGTGCTCCCTAAGTAAAGTGTACCTGTAATTGATGTTCATGATTGGTTTATTGGATTCACTGTCAGTCCCCAGTAAAGGGCACCAGGGGTGCCAGGGCTTGTGAATGCCAATGCTGCTGGTGGGCTTGCAGCGCTGGTTGCGCCACCCACGGAAGCGGCCTTGTAAAGTGTGTCTAGGGTCTGCCACCGCAGACCCTGTGCGCGGTCCGGGACCGTCGCGCTGACTGCGCAAGTGCCCCCACTTGCCAGTCCCTAAACCTTCCCTTACCTACATATTAGCCACCCCTCTGGTAGGCCCAAGGGCAGGGTGCATTGTAGGCATAAGGTAGGACATGCCCTGATGTGTGTGGCATGTCTTAGTAGTGAATTACAGCCATTTCCGTTCTTCACTATTGAAGGCTACCTGCTCTCCATAGGCCAGAATGGGCTGCCGGGATCACGCCAACGCTGTGACCCCAGTGGACTCAGAGAGCATGGTAGAGGTGTCAAGTTTAGTATGCCTGAACTCAGAATAATAAAATACTTCTTGTAGTCAAGTTTATTTTAATATCCTGGGTTTGTAAATACTACTTTTAGAAAGTTAGTATTTACTGACCTGACCATCTCAGTCCGCCTCTGCTGTGTGCATGTGTTCTGCCTGGCAACAGTAAGGAGCAGGGTTGGGGAATCCCCAGAGACAGGTTGGCTGCCAGGTGGTGGGTAGAGAGGTGACACCTGGATGGGTGGGAGGAGTACACCTTGACTCTTGAATAGACCTGTGCTCTGCCACCACAAAGCCGGCGCCACCCCCTGTGGGGCGGCTGATGTCTCTGCCCTGCTGCTGAAAGGAAAGAGCAGAGTCACCATAACAAAGTGCTCCAGAACTGGACTGAGCCAGGCCTAGGCCCCCTGGCGCTAAAGAACAAAAGAACCATGGTATAAAAGTAGGAGCCTGGCTCCTAAGAAATCGGAATCCTGTTTACCACAAAGAACCTCTGCCGGACTAGAAGGAGAAGAAGACGCCGGAGGAGCTGGCCTGCTGCTTGCCTTGCTGAGAAAGGAGAGGAAGAGACTTACTGAAAAGACTTTGCTACTTTGTGCTTGAACATTCTCCAAGGGCTTGATCTGAGCTTGCCCCCGGAACTGAACCCCAGGAACAGTGGGTTCTCTGTGCTTCTTGCTCATCCTCCAATTCGAGCCGTGTGGGCATCCCGCTGGAAAAGAGACTGCGCCCCTCATCGCCCCTCCTAGGGCTGTGACACTCAGAAGCTCGCCTGCCTCAAACCCGTGAGAGCCCCGCTCCGTCCCGAGCCGCTCTCTGTCCCCGGGCCAGGCCGCCTGCATCCCTGTCACCGCCTGCTACTGGAGCGCGCTGACCGCGCTATCACCCCTCCCGCCGGAAGCCGTCCGACGACTGTGATCTACGCCGGGTCAACCAGCTGCACTGACCGTGCCCTGCGACCCCGCTTCGCTATCCCCGGACATCTCAGGCCGCGCCGCCCCCGCTGTGGAGACCCTCCTGCACCGCCGTGCTAAAGGGTCGCTGGCCGCGCCTGCCTACGTGCCCACACCTGCTGATTGAGGACCCAAGAACACTTCCCAAGCTGAGAGTCGCGCCGACCTGTGCCGACTCCCCACATCACGAAAGAAGTTCCAGTATCGGGCTCGGGGCCCGCAACGCCTTATTTCCCCGTTCACAGGAGCCGATCTCTGTGAGTACTGGAAACTACAAGTAACATTTGCAAGAGACTACAAAGTATCCATTTGAAGCTACGCACAACGAACATTTGCCCGCTTTATAACCTGGTGGCATAGCGAAAACGTTATTGGTCTTGTGACAAGTCTGCTGAGATATATATACCTTATTTTTACATAAAGAATCGTATTTTTATATATATCCAAGTCTGGTGTCCGTTTCTGGGGGGATTGATGTATTTACTGTGTGTATGATTGTAAGTGCTTAACCAACAACGCCTGAGGAATCGCCTTGGCTGCTCACGCCACGCACCTAGAGGGTGAGCAAGGGTCATTCGCGAGGGGTTATCCTGCGCCCTGACGTGGAGGAGAGGGTTCCTGCTTGACACAAGGGCAACCTTGCGCCAACCAGAGATCCCCGACTCTAACATTGGTGGCAGCGGGTGGGATTTCGGATTTGCACTTGTAATTTGCATACAGTGAATTATTAATCACCAGATAGTGAGAGCAGACCAAATAACGCAGCCACAGGTTTTTAATTGTTGAACTTTGTTGAGACATCTGCCATTACTGCAACCATGCCTGGCTCACTCTCTGCTGGAAGAGCGCTCTCCGTGATTTCTGGAATAGATGAGGTGGATTGGGAGAGACTGGAAGGCTACACGATGGAGCAATTGAAAGGCTACAGTGTAAAATTCAGAGTCCCCCATGCTGGATTCAAGAGGAAGCCCCAGTACACCAAGGCGTTGAGAGCCTGGAAGGAGTCACGAGACCCACGGAATGCGGGGGACATCGTTCCACCCGACAACCTTGAGGAACCCAGCAGAGTCCGGTCGCCAGAGGAGCTAGCAGACAGTGCAGCCGACAGGGCGCATGCAATGGAGATGGCAAAGTTGGCCGGACAAATGGAAATGGAAAAGCAGAAGTTGGCCCTGGAGGCACAACAATGCCAAATGGATCACGATATAAGATTGAAGGAGTTGGAGCTGAAGGCGAAAAGTTTGGACACCGCTCCTTCTGGTGGCAGCACTCCACCAGCGCAGGTAGAGTCCAAGGTGTACATCCCCAAAGATGTAGTAAAGGAGTATTTTAGAAAGGATGACATAGGGCAGTGGTTTAGAGCCTACGAGGTGGCCATGTCCTCACACCGGGTCCCTGAGAAAGACTGGGGAGCGGGGTTGTGGGGAAGGTTCCTTGCTGAAGGGCGGGACACACTGTTAGATTTGCCCTTAGAAGTCCAGACCTCATACCCCCATATGAAGGAAGCTTTAATGACCAGGTATGGGTTAACTCCTGAGCTATATAGACAGAGGTTCAGGGAGACCAAGAAGATCCCTGAGAGTACGTATGTGGAGTATGTGACCTTTTTCTGCAGAGCGCTGGATGGTTGGTTGAAGGGTAGCAAAGTGAATGATTATCAAGGGCTGCTTGATTTAATTGCATGGGAGCACTTGTCCAGTCAATGTTTTCCTGAGCTACGCCAGCACCTGATAGATAGCAAGCTGTCCAACCCGAGGAAGCTTGCTGAGGAGGCGGACCGCTGGCTCAGCACCAGGGTCCACAAGGGTCAAGTGGGAGACTCCGCCAAAGGTGGGCAGGGTCCCCAGCAGAAGAGTGGGGGGGACAAGGGTAAAAAGAAGGGGTTCCAAAAAGGCCCCCAAAGTAATTCCCAAGGGAACCAGCAGAAGGGTTCTCAGCCTCCCCCACCCCCGCAGCAGAACGGGGCCCCGACAGGTAGACCTGTTCCAAAGGGGCCCTTCAATTGTTATAGGTGTGGTGACCCGGGTCACATTGCCTCTGATCCTAAGTGTCGCCTGTTTGGTAAGACCGCACCCACTGGTGCTCCACCCCGGCAAGTAGCTAATATTAATTTTGGGGAGGAGGTAGCAGTCCAGGAGGGTGGGGGTCCCGGGCAGATGACCCTAGTCTCGCTAGGAGACAGTGAGATGGTCCCTGTAACCTACCTGCCCTCTAACACTAAGAAATATGGGCAAGTAGTGACCATCAATGGAAAGAAGGTTGAGGCTCTTAGAGATACAGGAGCCAGCGTGACCTCGGTGAGGCAACACCTGGTGTCTCAAGAGCAAATTGTACCCGATGCCTACTGTAGGGTTGTCAATGCTGACAACGTAGAGAGTCGTTGTCCAATGGCTCAAGTTCCCTTTGAGTGGGGGGAGGTCTCTGGTACTCTACAAGTCGCTGTGAGAACTGACATGCCTGTAGACTGTCTGCTAGGGAACGACCTGGAGAGTTCCCCTTGGGAAAAGGTGGAGAAGACCACGCATCTGAGGATGGTGGGTCTACCCGACTGGGCGTGCGTGACCACCCGGTCCATGGCAGCCAGTAGGGGTGTTGAGAGGGTCCTGGAGCCTGAGGGAGAGGTCCAGGAACCGGCCTTAGGGAGAAGGCGCAGGAGGCGCGGGAAACCGGCCCCCGAAGTTCCCACGGCCCAGGAGGAAGTAGACCCTGAGGGGGATGCTCTGGAGCCTACCGGGGAACAGATTGCCGAACTGGGAGATCTGCCTGAGCTGACCCATTGGCAGCAAGAAGGAGGTCCCTCCAGGGAGGAATTCTGCAGGGAGCAGAAAGAATGCCCTTCTCTCGTGGGTATGCGGCAACAGGCTGCAGACCAGGCCAACGGTGTTCAGGCCAAAACACACTACGTGTACTGGGAGAGTGATCTCCTGTATTCCGAGCCTAAGGCTGCTGAACCTGGGTCAGCCCGTGTGCTGGTGGTACCCCAGAAGTTCAGAACCTTCCTACTGGGGCTGGCTCACGATGTGCCTTTAGCAGGACATTTGGGGATGGACAAGACCTATGACAGGCTTGTCACCCACTTTTACTGGCCCCAAATGCATAAGGATTCAGATTCCTACTGCAGAACCTGTCAGACTTGCCAGGCAAGTGGTAAGAGCGGAGGGAAGCACAAGGCTCCTCTGCAACCTTTCCCTGTGGTCGGTACGCCATTCCAACGAGTGGGTATTGATATTGTGGGGCCTCTGGACCCCAAGACAGCCCTGGGCAACAGGTTCATCCTGGTCTTGGTGGACCATGCCACCCGGTACCCTGAAGCCATCCCTCTGAGGACAGTGACGGCCCCCGTGGTGGGACGGGCACTGATGGGAATTTTCTCCCGAGTGGGATTCCCTCTAGAGGTGGTGAGCGACAGGGGGACCAATTTCATATCCACATATATGAAATCCCTGTGGAAGGAGTGTGGGGTAACTTACAAGTTCACCACTCCTTACCATCCCCAAGGAAATGGGTTGGTTGAGAGATTCAACCGAACCCTCAAAGGCATGATCATGGGCCTGGACGGTCCAATGAGGCGTAAGTGGGACGTCCTCTTGCCATGCCTGCTCTTCGCTTACCGAGAGGTGCCGCAGAAGTCTCTAGGGTTCAGCCCCTTTGAGCTTCTGTATGGTCACCCGGTAAGAGGACCTCTGAGTTTGGTAAAGGAAGGCTGGGAGCAATCTCCCAGGAAACCTCCCCAGAATGTATATAGTTACATGCTGGCCTTCCGAAACCAGACTCGGCGTTTCAGGCAACTTGCTGAGGCAAATCTGGAAGCCAGCCAGGAGGAGATGAAGCGGTGGTACGACCGGAATGCCACTCTGGTAGAGCTTCAACCTGGACAAAAGGTGTGGGTCTTGGCCCCAGTGGAGCCGTGTGCACTTCAGGATAAGTGGACAGGTCCATTTGAGGTTGTGGAGCGCAAAAGTCCTATCACCTACTTGGTGGACATGCAGACTCCCAGGAACCCTTTGAGGGTCCTACATGTTAACCGCCTTAAGCCCCACTTAGAGAGGACCGAAGTGGGCATGCTGCTGGCCACTGATGATGGAATGGAAGAGGAGACCGAGCCTCTTCCTGACCTCTTAGTGGCCTCTGAGAAAGATGGGTCAGTGGATGGAGTTAACCTCTCACCCACCCTGACGCCCGAACAACAGGAAGATTGCCGCCACTTGCTGGGACAGTTTTCCGACCGATTCTCCCTGGTTCCTGGTGTCACAGATTGGTGCGTCCATGATGTGGACACCGGAGACAGCTTACCTGTAAAGCACAAGGCTTACCGGGTAACTGACAGGGTCAGGGCTTGCATTAAGGAGGAGGTCTCCAAAATGCTTGCGCTAGGGGTGGTTGAGTCCTCCAGCAGTCCTTGGTCCAGCCCCGTGGTCTTGGTCCCCAAAGCTGCTGCGCCGGGAGCCACACCTGAACTCCGGTTCTGTGTGGACTACAGAGGACTCAATTCAGTAACGAAGACTGACGCGCACCCCATCCCCAGAGCTGATGAGCTCATTGATCGGCTGGGGGCTGCCCGGTTCCTCAGCACGTTTGATTTAACGTCTGGGTACTGGCAGATCGCCTTGACCGATGGGGCCAAAGAGAGGTCCGCATTCTCTACACCAGATGGGCACTTCCAGTTCCGGGTCATGCCATTTGGGATGAAGAATGCCCCTGCCACCTTTCAGAGGTTGGTCAACCAGGTACTGGTTGGGCTGGATGCGTTCAGTGCCGCCTACCTGGATGACATCGCAGTGTTCAGTGCCACCTGGCCCGAACACCTGCGCCACCTCTGGGAAGTGTTGATGGCTCTGCGCCGAGCAGGCCTCACGATCAAGGCAAGCAAGTGCCAGATCAGGCAGGGTTCCGTGGTGTACTTGGGACACCAAGTGGGGAGTGGCAAGGTGGCACCCTTGCAACCCAAAATTGAGACCATCCTGGCTTGGGAACCCCCCAAGACGCAGACCGCAGTGAGGGCCTTCCTGGGGCTCACTGGGTACTACAGGAGGTTTGTCAAGGGCTATGGAACGATCGTTGCCCCCTTGACAGAGCTGACTTCCAAGAAGCAGCCCAGGAACGTGATTTGGACTGACACCTGTCAGAAAGCTTTCGACACCCTGAAGACTGCCATGTGCACGGCGCCCGTGCTCTTGGCCCCTGACTTCTCCAAGGAATTCCTAGTACAGACAGACGCTTCAGAGCATGGTGTAGGGGCTGTTCTCTCGCAGATGACTGAGGAGGGCTGGGACCAACCCGTAGCCTTCATCAGTAGGAGGTTACTTCCACGGGAAAGTAGGTGGAGTGCAATTGAGCGAGAAGCATTTGCTGTGGTCTGGGCGCTGAAGAAGCTAAGACCCTACTTGTTTGGGTCTCACTTCCGGGTTCAGACGGACCACAGGCCCCTCAGATGGTTGATGCAAATGAGGGGTGAAAACCCGAAGCTGTTGAGGTGGTCCATCTCCCTACAGGGTATGGACTTTACGGTGGAACACCGTCCTGGTACAGATCACGCCAACGCTGACGGTCTGTCCAGGTATTTCCGCCTTAGTGACGAGGAACCCCCTGGGCAAGGGTAGTTCTCCCCACATTTCAGCTGGAGGGGACACGTGTTAGACCTGGCACCTTGGCGTGAGTTTCCCTTCCACTTTTTGATGGTGTGCCTCGACTGTTTTGCTGGTGTTGTCCGCTCAGGGCACTGCGCCACGGCTAATCCGTGCCGCAGTGCAAGTGCTCCCTAAGTAAAGTGTACCTGTAATTGATGTTCATGATTGGTTTATTGGATTCACTGTCAGTCCCCAGTAAAGGGCACCAGGGGTGCCAGGGCTTGTGAATGCCAATGCTGCTGGTGGGCTTGCAGCGCTGGTTGCGCCACCCACGGAAGCGGCCTTGTAAAGTGTGTCTAGGGTCTGCCACCGCAGACCCTGTGCGCGGTCCGGGACCGTCGCGCTGACTGCGCAAGTGCCCCCACTTGCCAGTCCCTAAACCTTCCCTTACCTACATATTAGCCACCCCTCTGGTAGGCCCAAGGGCAGGGTGCATTGTAGGCATAAGGTAGGACATGCCCTGATGTGTGTGGCATGTCTTAGTAGTGAATTACAGCCATTTCCGTTCTTCACTATTGAAGGCTACCTGCTCTCCATAGGCCAGAATGGGCTGCCGGGATCACGCCAACGCTGTGACCCCAGTGGACTCAGAGAGCATACTAGAGGTGTCAAGTTTAGTATGCCTGAACTCAGAATAATAAAATACTTCTTGTAGTCAAGTTTATTTTAATATCCTGGGTTTGTAAATACTACTTTTAGAAAGTTAGTATTTACTGACCTGACCATCTCAGTCCGCCTCTGCTGTGTGCATGTGTTCTGCCTGGCAACAGTAAGGAGCAGGGTTGGGGAATCCCCAGAGACAGGTTGGCTGCCAGGTGGTGGGTAGAGAGGTGACACCTGGATGGGTGGGAGGAGTACACCTTGACTCTTGAATAGACCTGTGCTCTGCCACCACAAAGCCGGCGCCACCCCCTGTGGGGCGGCTGATGTCTCTGCCCTGCTGCTGAAAGGAAAGAGCAGAGTCACCATAACAAAGTGCTCCAGAACTGGACTGAGCCAGGCCTAGGCCCCCTGGCGCTAAAGAACAAAAGAATCATGGTATAAAAGTAGGAGCCTGGCTCCTAAGAAATCGGAATCCTGTTTACCACAAAGAACCTCTGCCCGACTAGAAGGAGAAGAAGACGCCGGAGGAGCTGGCCTGCTGCTTGCCTTGCTGAGAAAGGAGAGGAAGAGACTTACTGAAAAGACTTTGCTACTTTGTGCTTGAACATTCTCCAAGGGCTTGATCTGAGCTTGCCCCCTGAACTGAACCCCAGGAACAGTGGGTTCTCTGTGCTTCTTGCTCATCCTCCAATTCGAGCCGTGTGGGCATCCCGCTGGAAAAGAGACTGCGCCCCTCATCGCCCCTCCTAGGGCCGTGACACTCAGAAGCTCGCCTGCCTCAAACCCGTGAGAGCCCCGCTCCGTCCCGAGCCGCTCTCTGTCCCCGGGCCAGGCCGCCTGCATCCCTGTCACCGCCTGCTACTGGAGCGCGCTGACCGCGCTATCACCCCTCCCGCCGGAAGCCGTCCGACGACTGTGATCTACGCCGGGTCAACCAGCTGCACTGACCGTGCCCTGCGACCCCGCTTCGCTATCCCCGGACATCTCAGGCCGCGCCGCCCCCGCTGTGGAGACCCTCCTGCACTGCCGTGCTAAAGGGTCGCTGGCCGCGCCTGCCTACGTGCCCACACCTGCTGATTGAGGACCCAAGAACACTTCCCAAGCTGAGAGTCGCGCCGACCTGTGCCGACTCCCCACATCACGAAAGAAGTTCCAGTATCGGGCTCGGGGCCCGCAACGCCTTATTTCCCCGTTCACAGGAGCCGATCTCTGTGAGTACTGGAAACTACAAGTAACATTTGCAAGAGACTACAAAGTATCCATTTGAAGCTACGCACAACGAACATTTGCCCGCTTTATAACCTGGTGGCATAGCGAAAACGTTATTGGTCTTGTGACAAGTCTGCTGAGATATATATACCTTATTTTTACAGAAAGAATCGTATTTTTATATATATCCAAGTCTGGTGTCCGTTTCTGGGGGGATTGATGTATTTACTGTGTGTATGATTGTAAGTGCTTAACCAACAACGCCTGAGGAATCGCCTTGGCTGCTCACGCCACGCACCTAGAGGGTGAGCAAGGGTCATTCGCGAGGGGTTATCCTGTGCCCTGACGTGGAGGAGAGGGTTCCTGCTTGACACAAGGGCAACCTTGCGCCAACCAGAGATCCCCGACTCTAACAGAGACAAAATAGGGGGGGGAGGAAAAAACAAGAAAAAAGAGAGAACATAGTAACATACCCATTGAATATGGTACTCATTGACAGAATTGGAAACACATGCGCACGTTATGTGCCCAAGTGCCAGGTGCATGAAACATTCAATGGACATGTGCGCGCCTCTTTGTTCATGAGTCTCAATAGTAGTGCTGCAGGTGGCCTTACACAAAAGGTGAAACGGAGCGGTAGTGTTCATCGTGTACTACCGTGATCAAGGAATCTCATGGTGTACTATGCCGCCGAGGTGTTGAGGTGGCAAAATGGACAGTACAGTTGTTATACATCCAGACTTGCTGGAAAAATGGTGCATAGGTGAGGTGAAGGATACTATGCTGTGTGGACGTGCCGAATATTGGCGGTGGCTAAAGTTGGTATGAATAACAGCTACCCCAAGGGGTTAAATATCATACCTCAATAAAGGGAACCTGGGCCTGTGAAAATAGCGGTTCGCCAGATATGCTGGTCATAGCGCCTACCCCATCGGGGGAAGGCGCGCAGTGGAGACACCACACGGAGAGTTGAAGGCATGTTGGAAGTGTAATTACAGCGCATCACAAGAGGTGGGGGGATAGGGGGGATGGGGGGATACAATGGGGACCCCTAGGTGTGATACTCATGCCATGCCAAAAACACATCATACGTAATGGAAATAGCGAGAAAGAGAGCCTACCCTCCCCATATCGAAGATGGGCTCCGTCAGCTGTACCGCGGAGTGAGGCTGTATATAAACAAATCGGGTAGAAAAAACATTAGCGGTCCCGTCAAAAGGTGTTTCCTGGAGCGGTGAGGTCAGTTGGAGGGGGGGGGGGAGGGGGGGAAAAAGTACTTACTAGTGGTCCTGCCTCACGTCACGGGAAACCTACCCGTACTGCAGTACTGCCGGTAACGTAGCTACCAGAAAAAATGCTGAACTAAATACCGCTACCGAGAAGGTAGCAGGAAGCGGGTGATGACGTTATCCCACTGCGTAAGGAAGGGAAAGATTCAACTGGGCGGTGAATGAAGCGGCCATTTTACAATGGTCATGGGGGTAGGGAGTAGGAGAGGAGGCACAACAGTGGTACTGTATCGCAGTGCGTGGGGGAAGTCCATTGTTGGCCACCGCGGATGAGAGCGGTGGTCTGTGAGTAACCAAAAGTGATACTCCTATAACGTAATGGAACAGGGATATTAGTACCTATCTGAAAAATGTATCATGTGATCAATATCCTAAATACTGTAAAAGATGTGAGGGGTGGCGGGAGCTGCTCGTGGTCCAGGTTCAGCAGATGTCACTTTTACTGAGTGTTAGATGGTCACACACCAGGGGAACTATGGGGTACTGAGGCTAGTTTAAAAGAAAAGGAAAAATCATCCTATCTTCCCAACCGACCCCTAAATAATTTTTAGATGTAAGCACATAACAAAATATACAAATGTGTTTCTAAACCACTCTGTTATGGGGTTCGTTTGTGGTTACTAAAAAGATGTCTATAGTGGCATTGTAGGGTGCTGAAAAAACCAGAAGTCAGCAAAAGCGTCAGGAGGTGGCAGTCCAGTGCCACCGGAGGAGCTGAAGGAAACCCAGGCCACAGTCATCAGTGTGGAGACGGTGCAAGGAGCAGGGAGTACGGACACAGCTCGAGAGGACCTGACAGAACATCAACAGGGAGCGCAACGATCAGGGACTGGGGGGACGGGGGAATGGGCACAATGGCATTGTTGGGCTTACGACTGGCGTCCTCCACCAGTTCCCCAGGAGCGAAGAATATATCTCTCCCTTCTTCCAGGATACAGTCTCCCCAGTGCTATACTAATATACACTAGAGGAATACTACTATCCTAAAAAAGTGAAGAGACCCAGCAGGATACTCAATAACCGTATCCAAAACGCGCTGGTGTGTCGCTCGCCCACTGGACAATATCTAAATACAAAGACAAAGCAAAAGAGAATCTTAAACGTGGAAATTATGTGTAAACTGCATTGACTGACTGTCTAGCATTAAATCTCATACATTAGGTTGTGTACTCTCCCATACTGTACCTTTGAAATGATTCCTCAGATATTCACGAGTCTCTCCACCAAGGAAAAATAAGGATGGTGGTTAATTCAAAGTGCAAACCAAAAAGGCGTCAGAATTCACCAACGTAGAATAGGAGGTTACCTTAGCATTCCACATCTGCAGAGGTAACAGTTTAAAAATTAAGCAACACAGTTCATCTGGTGACAGTCTCGAAGTCTATTTGGTAAAGTGAAGGTAAAAAAAAAAAGGAAAGCTGCCTTCTAGCAAAAAATCCTTTAAACAGAAACTCCCACCACCGGTATAATTCAGGAGCAGGAAAGGGCGACTTGCAACACCATTTCTGTCGTCTCGTGCTTTTCAAAACCAAAGATGTCTTTATGTTTCTTTTAACATGATCCACTGTTCCTAACGAGGTCGCTTTAGTATTGAGAAATGCAAAGAAATAAATACCGCCAGGGAAGTCAACACGGACTGGCGCTGACAAGCGGTGCTTCATAATTAAGCTTTTGCAACACAAAAAAAATATATCACAAACAATCCAATGGTTTGTTGTTTTTAGAAGTCCGTGTCCTCTAGCAGCTTGAAATTAAACAGGTGCGAAGAGGCAGTTCAAAATCTCACCGGGAGATAATTAGGGGGTGAAGGTCGAATAGCAGAATCCTCGGAATGCCAAACAACGAACAGACTGAAAGCCAAACAGAAATCCTTCACGGGTTTACAGGAGGCAAAGGCAAGTGCAAACAAACGGCAACAGGCAGGGTTCCCAGGTGAAGCCAAGCAATGAGCGCGAGTTTGTGGAAGGCTTAAGAACCTCCCAATCAGCTGACCACTTCCCCAGGCAGTATGGGACAGCACACACCCTCATCTACCTAAGCATTCTGGGACCTGTAGTCCCGAAACACCACACAAGTGGTCTGAGCCTTGACAGGCATACATGCACAACGAGGTGTAGCACACTGCACACCCACAATCACCCAGGTCCATGGGCCCGATCCCCTTGGCACACTGCAGCACACACACATAGCACGAACAACACACCCACATTGACGACAATGAGGAACAACACGCATAGCCGACACTGCAGAACAGAGGACACAACTGGCTCCCCACATGCACAGAAACATGCCTACTACATCTGACGGAGCCGGAAACTGTGAAATGGAAATGTACGCGTACGACCTCACATCCGTAATGTAGACAAAACGTACACTGTCCCGCAGAAGAATCCAGCACCCCCGAACAGTCACAATGTACATTGCCATGCAGTCTGCATTCAAACCTGCAAAATGCGCCAACATATATGTCAACACAAAGCCAATACGCACCTCCCCTTCACATCGCAGAGGGGCACACAACACCTTCAGCAGAGCACAGAATACAACACATCAGTGATGCCGGAGAGGACCACCACACCATCGGCACCGATGCCCTACAACAGCACATGGATATCCCACGCAACCCCCACCAGGACCCGGACAGCCAGCTACTCAGAGGAGAACACTGAGTCTGCAACAGAGCACACAGCAAGAAGCACCCGCAAGCACAGCTGGCTCACGACACTTCACCCACCCACACATCTGTTCTGCTTGGGTCTTCGGATCAGATAGAACCCGCTCAACAGAGCCTCCCTGACCCAAACCAGAACATTACCCCCTCCCTAGGGCCTATTTACACCTAAATAACCACATATATATGTACCACCTAAGGACAGGGAATTCCTATTATATATATATATATATATATCAAGACCTCTTATAATACAAGTGGCAGCCTCGCGGTTCTAAGTGGACCCAGGACTTCCTGCCCAGACGACAGCCTCAGACAAGTGGCGGCCTCGCGGTCTCAAACAGACCCAGGACTTCCTACCCAGACGGCAGCCTCAGACAAGTAGCAGCCTCGCGGTCCCAAACGGACCCAGGACTTCCTGCCCAGACGGCAGCCTCAGACAAGTGGCAGCCTCGCGGTCTCAAACAGACCCAGGACTTCCTGCCCAGACGGCAGCTCCAGCCTCACGGTCCCAAACGGACCCAGGACTTCCTGCCCAGACGGCAGCCTCAGACAAGTGGCGGCCTCGCGGTCTCAAACAGACCCAGGACTTCCTACCCAGACGGCAGCTCCAGCCTCGCGGTCCCAAACGGACCCAGGACTTCCTGCCCAGACGGCAGCCTCAGACAAGTGGCAGCCTCGCGGTCTCAAACAGACCCAGGACTTCCTGCCCAGACGGCAGCCTCAGACAAGTGGCAGCCTCGCGGTCTCAAACAGACCCAGGACTTCCTGCCCAGCCGGCAGCCTTAGCACGAGCTCATCCTATTATTACCATGACATACGACAGGGGAATCAGTGTTACTATATATCAGATCACACAAAGATCGCTAGTTGAGCACAACCTGTTCTCCAGTTCGAGGGACTCCCTTCTCCCTTATCCAGTTACCACTTACCTAATCAGGGTTAGCATCTGTTCATTTCAAGTCACAACTGATTAGAAGAATAGGCTACCCTCTTATACAAGAACACGCAGCAAATGTTGATTCACTACAAACTATATACTTTATTTAGTTACTACATACACACTCACAGAACATAGTATATATATGTATATCATAACCTGCAAAGAAAAGCGAAAGATTAAGTTGTACACTCTAGTAAAAAGGGGTCGACATCACCTTGGTCGTATGTAGCCTGCACTCAATGGTCATCTAGGTTCCCTTCTCGTCTGTGCCTCGGCTTCGCCTGGAAGTCACACCTCCGCAGTCACGGATCTACTCCCTTCTCTCTCTCTCCGAGTCACTGGGACCTCTTCCTCATCGGCTACTCTCTTCTCTTTGGAATATCTATTTCTTGGTTTTCCTTCACCTTCCAGTTCGTCATCTGTCTTCCCTGAAATAAGTAGTAGCTTTTCTGCTAACGGCCAGGTGCCGCTTACGGACTACAAGCAAGTGCCAGTATCTGCCTCAGACTTTCACTAATATGGAGGTGCATTCTCTCATGGAAAATTCCAGCCCGTAACCTACCGCCCACCGAATTCTTGTACCTCCCCGTGCCAAGGACACGTTCCCAGCCGGCCGACCTGATGTAGTGTCTTCGGCATGAAGAAAAATACAATTCTTCGATAAGGGCCGGCCTGAACCGGTTCTCTCCAAGCGAATAACACCTCATAACTAAAACATCACCCTCGACCTAGAAGCTTCCCAAGCTGCCGGAGCAGAAAGAAAGATGGAGTCTCTCCCGTTTGAGGCCTACCAGGCCTGAATCTAGCACGGCTCCATGAAATACCCTCACTACAGGACAGGTTATCCCTAATACTAACGAATCTATCCCCTAGGCTATGTATGTAAGCCCTGATCTATGGGGAAGAGCACCGGATCATGTCAAAGTGCCTAGTAAATAGGCTCCATTCACTACTCTAACCCTTAGACTTGGATGGAAAGAGACTGCAGTCACACTAGTCACCCGTTAACACAAGGAAAGGCCGGGAAAATCAAGCAGTACATTTCACCCTTGACTTCAGTCTATTATACATTCATTAAATGGAGCTAACATCTGTGGAAGAATAATATGAAACAAAGCTAACTGATCTACGTCTAGTACCAAGTGTGCAGAATTGAAGTAATGAAGGAATACACTGAATGAAGCAACAGATAGCAATCAAAACAGCGACAGCAATCAGAATGCCACCTAATGTTTGGCGTAACGTGTGTATATCCGGTAACCAATCAAAGATCCTGTCAAACCAGCCCTGATCAATGTGTTTTCTAACTTCTTCCGTCAAGTCATGCAACTTATCCAGGTGTGCACGAATGGATTGTGTATGCTCAGATAAGTTAAAACAGCAGAGGCCTTCAAAGTCCGAGCAATCATGTCCATGTTTAAGCAAAAGATAATCAATGGCTGCTCTATTTTGCAAAATGGCCCTACGTTCACCCTGGGTGTCTAATAGCAAGTCAGACAAGACTGTAGAAGTATGATTAATAGATTTCACCATCCAGCAAGCCATTTTCCCAATGTATTTGGCATTATAAACCGCCAAAGCAGGAACACCAATAATTGAAACAGCTAGGCTAAGATATTCAGACTTGGAATATAAATGCAAAGATGAGTCACAATCCTCCTGTAACATCACAGTATCTCGAAGCACACGAGAGTTGGCATTCGGGTGTGACGAAAACATTAGCAAACTTAGTCTCGTAATGGCACAAGGGCCTCCGGAAATGTTTGCAGGGACATATGGCCAGGAAGTATTACCACATGAGAAAAGCCATCCGGCAGGTAGTAACATCGCACGATAGTGACTGGTGGTAACTACCAAACTATTGCAAGTCATATTGTTCTGAACTGAAACACATGTGGTTGGTGTCCTTTGAAAGCACAAAGTCCGTTCATGAGACGTAAATGAAGTGGCGCCTTTTAGTTTTAGGCGCAGACATTCAGACATTGCACTAGGATTACATGTAAGAAAGAAGCATAGATAACCTCGTGTGATATTATACGTAATTATTTGGGACTGGATGGGGAGTTGCTCATTCGGCAATTCAGTGCACAAGGGGCAATATACATGGGTAGCAAAATCACCCAGGAGAATATTGGGACGAGCCTTCGAAACATTAAAAATATGAACTAAAGTCTCCAATGAGGCGGGGACAGCAACTAGACAAGTCGCCAGAATGTCACGTACAGATCTCATCGGTGTCAAACAAAAGTGAGGGGCATCAGTCACTCTCTTGGCCAGTAGTGTCCAAAAGTTCGATGATGAATCCCACGCATTGAAGGAACGCAACACTCGGGTTCTCAGTTCATCCCGGGTTGACGGAATCCCTTCTCTCTCGTCGAACCATCCCAAAAGGAGTCCAGTTCCGACACATCCTGCAGCAACAGTCCAAAGAATGATCTGAAAGAGAACCAAATACAGGCATTAATCATTCTCGTAAATAACATTTATCAGCTGGGACCGCTTCCCAGCTATCTTTCCCTGGCCTCATAACCAAAATGGTATTGTCCTGACCGGTGGCAATGACCTCTGCTTGTTCAGGGGGACTCTTAGGCGACTGCACCCAAACCCTGGCCCCAGGGTTATCCGTAGAGCCAAAACCTTTCTGGCCTCGTACAGTTAGCAAAGTTGGGGCAGTGCCTTTCAGTATTTCACCACTGAAAACAGGCATAATGAGTAATTGAGCCACTCGGTCAGTGCGGTGTATCAGTAAGTCAACCTCACTGCTATTTAGCAGAAGTACCTTAATCTCTCCCTGATAGTCACTGTCAATTACACCTCCGAGCACCTGGATGCCTTTTACAGCCAGCCCCGATCTAGGGGCGATCAATCCGAAATTCCCAGGTGGTATATGAATACCAACACCGGTAGCAATGATGACCCGATTCTTACTTTCTAGAACGGTGTCATCCATGGCATGCAAGTCTAAACCTGCCGACCCTGGGGTCGCTCTGCATGGAGCCAGAGCTCCGGGAGTAATTTCCCAATACATCACAGTTTCTCTGATTTCATTAGGCATAGTCTGAACATTCGGGGGAAACAAACGCATAAGTGGAGATTCAGCATTTAAAAAAGGACGATTATTCAAAATCAATAGTGCTTGGGGTAGAAAGTCTCGCCAATTTTTATACTTGTCATCTGTTAACTTGCGCAATTGGTCCTTTAACAGGCCATTCAATCTTTCCACCAGGCCCGAGGCCTGCGGGTAATAGGGTATATGGAATATCCATTCAATATTATTTTCCGCACAGAATTCCTGTACCAATCTTCCACGAAAATGGGATGCATTATCAGATTGAATTTGGAATGGCACACCATAATACATCATAATCAATTCTAATGTTTTGATGGTATTCAATTGGGTAGCTTGCTTACATGGGAGGGCTACCAGCAAGCCACTATATGTATCGACAATTGTACAAACATATTGACAATTCCTACTCATGGGAAGTGGACCGATGTAATCAATCTGCCAAATTTGAGCGGGCAGTTTCCCGCGATGTAAATGACCTTTAACAATTTGGGGTACCTTACGCTGTCTGATATGTTGACAAACGGGACAATGTAAAATAACATTTTTAATTAGATCTAGTGGAATATAAATTCCTCGATCAGCAGCCCACCTGCTAGTGGCCTTCTCTCCAAAATGTCCTGCTTTCTGGTGTGCCCATTTCGCCAATCCCGCAATATCAGAATCTTGCCTGTCCACCACTGCCTCAGCAATTTTAGATTTCTCATCTGCAATATTATGAAAAAATTTGTCAAGGGAGTCTATCGGGGTGTGAGCATCCACATGGAAGACTGTAACAGTACTCCGTGGGAGCATCTCCCAAATCTCTTGCCATAACTCTTTTCCCCACAATTCCTTGGAGTGTAACCTCCAATTATGGGAATGCCAAGTCGGCAACCAAACAGCCAGTCCATTGGCAGTGGACCAAGAATCGGTGAAAATATGACATGTACCAGGTAACTCTTGTTTCAAAACTTGGTAAACAGCGTAAAGCTCGGCAAATTGGCTGCTCTTCCCTTCACCAGTTGTGCTCAGCAGTTTCTGCGTGATCGGATTATAGGACACCGCCTTCCAGTGCCGTGTCGTCCCTATAAACTTCGCTGAACCATCTGTGAACCAAACATGATTTCTGTCCGCTGCGGACAAGTCATCAAAAGGTCTACCCCATTTAACAGGAGACTCCTGCGCTAAAGGTACGGAACACTCACTCTCAATCTCAGTCGACGGTGCTCGCGCCACCTGCTCATGTAAAGAAGCAACTCCTTTCGGGCCCACACGTGCCCTGTCTTGTATGTACCATTTCCATTTAATCACGCTCGCCTCTTGAGCATGCCCAATTCGGTGAGTTCTCGGTGAACTCAGAACCCACTGCATGATAGGAATTTCAGGACGCAAGAATATATCATGTCCCAAAGTCAATTGCTCGGTATCCACCAAAGCCCAATAACAAGCAAGTAACTGTTTCTCAAAGGGTATATAACGCTCACAAGCATCAGGTAGCTTTTTGGTCCAAAAACCTAACGGTACTTTACTCCTGCCTTGTTTCTGCCACAAACTCCAATTTGCATAAGGGCCCTGTACAGACACATTCAAATCCACATCACCATCACGTACAGGCCATAAATCCATAGCATGTTGAATTGCCTCTTTTGCCAGGCTAAACGCATCTTGCTGTGGCTTATCCCATTCAAATACATTCCTTTTACGTGTAACCCGGTACAAGGGGGCCAATATTTGACTCAAATGAGGAATATGCTGACGCCAAAAACCAAATAAACCAATGAAGCTTTGGGCTTCCTTTCTATTCCTCGGAACTGAAAAATCAAGAATCTTCTGTTTAACTTGAGGGATCAATCACGGTGCCCCTCATGCCAATTAATACCCAAAAATTTTACAGCCTGGGACGGACCTTGTAATTTATCCGGGTTGATTTCCCAACCTTTCTCACGCAGACACTCAATGACTCTGTCTAATTGTGTCTGAACATCCTCTTGTGTTTCGCCTTGGATCAAAACATCATCAATATAATGACATATCTGAATTCGGGGATGAACCGGTACCTCAGCCAAATGCTCTGCCACCAGCCGGTGACATATAGTAGGACTATGCACATAGCCCTGAGGAAGACTTCTAAACGTCATCTGACGCCCGTTCCACGTAAAACTGAACTGTTCCTGACACTCAGGGGCAATTGGAATAGAAAAGAAAGCATTAGCAATATCAATGGACGCATACCATGTACCTGGATGTTTTTGGATTCTTTCAATTAGGGTAATAACATCCGGTACTGCGACAGTCAAAGAGGGCGTGTGCTTGTTCAATTCTCGATAATCAACAGTCATGCGCCAAGAATTATCACTCTTACGCACCGGCCAAACAGGATTATTCCAAGCAGAAGTAACTGGAGTTATAACACCTGCATCCACCAACTCCTGAATAGTGGTACTAATCTCCTCATGACCACCTGGAATACGATACTGCTTCTGACAAACCACTTTGGTCGCCTGGGGAACTTGTATGGGGGGCATTCTTAAACGACCAACCCGTATAGGTCTGGACGATATATAATGCGTCGTTCCAAATTGGTAACACCCATCATCAAGATGCAACGTCATTCCTTTCAAAATGTCAATTCCAATTATGAATTCTAAGAGTGGCACCACTAATACAGAATATTCTTTTCTAGGTATTCTACCTATTCTCATTTCAAGCAAAGTTTGAACTGCAGGGGTTTCTTTTCCACCTAATCCGGTAATAGTAAAAGGCTGACCTGTAAACTTCTTTGATTTTCCATGAATAAGAGTGGCCTCCGCTCCTGTATCTACCAATGCTCGGGCCCTTTGGATATTACGATGTCTCCAATAAATATCAATATCTACATACGGTCTATTATCTCTATGAGCCCATCTGTGTACCGGAGCTTGACCTATTTCCTAGTCATTCTTACTGCATTCTGTGTACCAGGACAAATCAGGATAAAGACTCTCACGTTTCTTAGGTATCGGTACCTCCTGTTCATATCCATTCCCCGTACGGAACGGATTCGAGTCTTCAGTATTGTACCGCGGGTTACGATCAACCAAACTGTGACGATCCTCTCTCCTCCTCAACTCAGGAGATTGATCCCTATCATCTCTACGCCTGCTGTAAGCATAATCATTTCTCCCCCTTTCCCTTTCCCCCTCTCTCTCCCTGTCACTCTCTCGATGGGGGGACACATCACGTACAGAACGCCGATCAGCACGACGATCAGAGCGCCCACGACGGTCATCATCACCGCTACCGTCAGAACAACCACGATCACACTCAGTCGTCCGAACACGCCGGGCGCCCTCCTTTCGATCCAAGCCCCGTTTGCGAAACAACTCCCACAAACGAGCAGTAGTCTCACCATCAATGTCTTCCCGACGCACACCATCAGCCAAAAGACCAGAAAAGATATCACGTCTAGTAAATTTATTTTCACCAGGAGTACGAGTGTCAGACCGGGACTGACGTTCAGGTTTAAACCATTCACCCAACTCACCGAGTTGGCGCACCGATTCCAACACCGTAGATAACACATTACCAGTCTGGTTAATCAATAAAGTCATCATGACCTGCTTATAGGCGACAGGAGAAGAACGAATAATACGATTCCGCACAGAAGACGTCAACATCCCATCAAGCAACCTGTCAGCAGTACCCAGAAAAATAGCCGTTTTCATCACCTCCTCCTTAAGACGTTGCGCAGCATCACGCAAGGTATACCACGGCTTGTCATTGACAGGCCAGTCAGATTCAGTAGGATATTTTATATTACAACCCTCAGTCGCCAATTGGAGTAAAGAAATTTGACCACCACCATTATAGTTACGAAAATGATCCTGCACAGTAGAATCCAAACTCAAAGAACAAAATTTCAAACAATCGCCAGTATCCAGCATAATACCAGCAGCGCCCAGTTCATAAAGGCGCACCATCCATGTCAGTAAGGTCTCACCAGCCCGCTGCCGAAATCGCTGCAAAATATCACTAATTTCTTGTTGAGTAAAGTCTTCTAAACAGTCTAAAGAAACACCCTGCGGAGCATTGGGAGACTGCTGCAACTTCCGACGAAAAACTGGATGCGCAGAGACCGCAGGACGAGCATCACAAGGAACCCGATCAGTGCTCGTAGAGGGACAAGCAGTGTAAGGGGCATCGATCCCACCCGAAGAACGAGCACCATCACATGGTACACCTTCCGAGGTGCGGGAAGTAGACTTACATTCATGACGGGAACGAGAGGACTCGCGCTTGACAGACTCCTCACCCGAGGAACAAGAGGCACTCGAGTTCCAGATATTACCATCCCATTCATCAGGATTCCAATCTAGTCCAGCTTTTGCCACGACTAGACGCACCTTTCGCGTCGAAACCCGACCGCGCCTGTTTTTGTATTTATAACGAGCAATCCGCACAGCCGCCCTTTCGGCAATCGTTTGGTAAGTGTCAAGTTTGTCAGAAAGCAACTTATTTTGACACCGCAACAAAGTATGATAATTCTGAACCTCAACAAAGTGTGCTTCCACATCCTTAAGAGAGATCTGTAATTTCAATAATCTCTCATGCAGAATCCGATACGCAGACAGAAGAACCCAACCTCTGCGCCCCAAAACGGGAATCTCCTCACCCTTCAATACAGGTGCCTTCTGCAAACAAGCAATCACATTAGCCGGTTCCGCCGACTCCAAAGAAGAATTCCAATTTTCACTCAAACCAGTAGAGTCAGCCCACTCACGGGCTAAGGCTCCATAAGGCGTTGAATCCCATCCGGGAATATCAACGGGCAACTTAAAAGTAGATTTATATTTTTTAGAAAACATCGCGAGAGAAAAAAAAAAGAAATGGAGAGGGGAAAAAAAAAAAAAAAAAAAAACAACACACGCAAATATATAAAAAGAGAATGCAAAGAGAACCACGCACGCGCCGAAAGCAAACACAAGACAATCACAACGCACACAGGTTTCGGAAACGGTTCATGACGCCAAATGTTCTGCTTGGGTCTTCGGATCAGATAGAACCCGCTCAACAGAGCCTCCCTGACCCAAACCAGAACATTACCCCCTCCCTAGGGCCTATTTACACCTAAATAACCACATATATATGTACCACCTAAGGACAGGGAATTCCTATTATATATATATATATATATCAAGACCTCTTATAATACAAGTGGCAGCCTCGCGGTTCTAAGTGGACCCAGGACTTCCTGCCCAGACGACAGCCTCAGACAAGTGGCGGCCTCGCGGTCTCAAACAGACCCAGGACTTCCTACCCAGACGGCAGCCTCAGACAAGTAGCAGCCTCGCGGTCCCAAACGGACCAAGGACTTCCTGCCCAGACGGCAGCCTCAGACAAGTGGCAGCCTCGCGGTCTCAAACAGACCCAGGACTTCCTGCCCAGACGGCAGCTCCAGCCTCGCGGTCCCAAACGGACCCAGGACTTCCTGCCCAGACGGCAGCCTCAGACAAGTGGCGGCCTTGCGGTCTCAAACAGACCCAGGACTTCCTACCCAGACGGCAGCTCCAGCCTCGCGGTCCCAAACGGACCCAGGACTTCCTGCCCAGACGGCAGCCTCAGACAAGTGGCAGCCTCGCGGTCTCAAACAGACCCAGGACTTCCTGCCCAGACGGCAGCCTCAGACAAGTGGCAGCCTCGCGGTCTCAAACAGACCCAGGACTTCCTGCCCAGCCGGCAGCCTTAGCACGAGCTCATCCTATTATTACCATGACATACGACAGGGGAATCAGTGTTACTATATATCAGATCACACAAAGATCGCTAGTTGAGCACAACCTGTTCTCCAGTTCGAGGGACTCCCTTCTCCCTTATCCAGTTACCACTTACCTGATCAGGGTTAGCATCTGTTCATTTCAAGTCACAACTGATTAGAAGAATAGGCTACCCTCTTATACAAGAACACGCAGCAAATGTTGATTCACTACAAACTATATACTTTATTTAGTTACTACATACACACTCACAGAACATAGTATATATATGTATATCATAACCTGCAAAGAAAAGCGAAAGATTAAGTTGTACACTCTAGTAAAAAGGGGTCGACATCACCTTGGTCGTATGTAGCCTGCACTCAATGGTCATCTAGGTTCCCTTCTCGTCTGTGCCTCGGCTTCGCCTGGAAGTCACACCTCCGCAGTCACGGATCTACTCCCTTCTCTCTCTCTCCGAGTCACTGGGACCTCTTCCGCATCGGCTACTCTCTTCTCTTTGGAATATCTATTTCTTGGTTTTCCTTCACCTTCCAGTTCGTCATCTGTCTTCCCTGAAATAAGTAGTAGCTTTTCTGCTAACGGCCAGGTGCCGCTTACGGACTACAAGCAAGTGCCAGTATCTGCCTCAGACTTTCACTAATATGGAGGTGCATTCTCTCATGGAAAATTCCAGCCCGTAACCTACCGCCCACCGAATTCTTGTACCTCCCCGTGCCAAGGACACGTTCCCAGCCGGCCGGCCTGATGTAGTGTCTTCGGCATGAAGAAAAATACAATTCTTCGATAAGGGCCGGCCTGAACCGGTTCTCTCCAAGCGAATAACACCTCATAACTAAAACATCACCCTCGACCTAGAAGCTTCCCAAGCTGCCGGAGCAGAAAGAAAGATGGAGTCTCTCCCGTTTGAGGCCTACCAGGCCTGAATCTAGCACGGCTCCATGAAATACCCTCACTACAGGACAGGTTATCCCTAATACTAACGAATCTATCCCCTAGGCTATGTATGTAAGCCCTGATCTATGGGGAAGAGCACCGGATCATGTCAAAGTGCCTAGTAAATAGGCTCCATTCACTACTCTAACCCTTAGACTTGGATGGAAAGAGACTGAAGTCACACTAGTCACCCGTTAACACAAGGAAAGGCCGGGAAAATCAAGCAGTACAACATCGCACCCCAATGCCATGTTCCTGCATGCCAATAGGAGGTGGCCCAACAGGTGTGGGTGGGGGCTGAACCACTGGAATGCAATCCAGGATACATACATAGGTGTCTATCACCCTTCAGGGGCCACCAACACCCCACTAAGGAGACCCACACTTCCATAGAGACACATGGAGATACACATTCACAGTACAGAACCACGGGCAGGGGTGCTCAAATAGCAGTCACGCACCCATGTTGGCTCTGCATACAATGGCCCTGGCCACTCCCCTTATGAATTGAGTGGGTGACGACAAAGCTACATGTCCAAGCTCCAACCCGCTGCCTGCGATGACACGTGTGCATCCGATGTACACAGTACAATGTGATGGCGTAGGGCCCAGGCCCTCATGCATACAACAAGACCACAGGGACACACTCAGATATCATGTTGAACTGTCTACCGGCACATGCGCCTGGCCCCTTCATTGGCAGGGCCACATGTACAGTGATGCCTGTGCTGGATGTGTGTGCGGTAAGTGTAAGCCATTCCGCACGAAATGTCTGGTGCTGGCAACCACTTGAACATTAGACACCAGTGCAAAGGAAACAGAAAACACATGCCTAAAAGAGTCAACTGCTGAGCAACATGGAGGGAGCTGGAGAAAGTCCAGAAGACAGCCAACATGCAAACAGAAGTGTCCGTGAGTTGCAGTGCACTGGGGATGGGACACTAGGTGAGCGCGCCTATGTGAAGAAAAAGTCTTGGATTGTGTCCCTCCGACAGATACCTGATGCAGATGCAGTGGGGTGTGTCATACCTGAATCATCTTCCCCATCAACATCTCAGGGCCCCCACACTGTTTGAGGTGACATATCTGCGCAACCTCTCCACAGCTCAAAACTCAATCAGTAACGGACAATGGCTTGCGGTGCACTGAGTCACTGGCACCTGGAGTGCTGCGCAGGGTATCAGGCAGATGATGGCATCCACGACAGGTCTGAGCAACTCCGTAAGTCTGTCAGGACCACCGTGTCGACTGTGGCAGATGGCTGTTGGAGGTGGTCCTTGTGGTGGTGGTGTGTGCCTCCTGTGGTGATGCCACGTCCAGGCCGGTCAGGACTCGATTTGGTGTGTGAGCCCTGGTGGGACGCTGTTTGGCACGGAGGCTGCGTACAGCGTAGGGCCACAGAGAAATGGCGTTGATGACCCCAAGGCCAACGCTTCAGGAGCCATCCAATATCTCAGAAGAAGGGGTCCCGGACCTGACAAGTACAGAGTTAGTGGCCCCGGATGCACAGCAGCCGGCACAGGCACCCAGTCGCAGGACGGTGACTTGCGGTGCAGTCAGATGAGCCATGCGACCTGAGCCTGTCACCATCAATGTCCGAGGTGTATGTTACGGAGGGTTTCGGGGACAGTGGGAGGTGTCCTCCGGAGCATGACACTGAAGGGTTTGATTTTATCCGGAAGCAGCAAATATAGGAGTGGAATGCGACAGCCTCGTTGCCACCACGAATTCGGTATCAGCAACATGAGGATGAAAACAGCCCCCTAGTCCATAGACTCAGTCCATAGACTCAGACACCACCATAGTTCGACCAGAGAGTGTCCATGATTTTCAGGGAACAGACTTAGTGGCACCGGGGCTGAGAGGGGATGCTGTCTGCGATGATGCCGGTACACTGATATGAACTCAGCCATTGCAAAATGAAGAGTCTCTGACCTACTGGAACGCAGTGTAGGCGGGCGGCAGTGGTCAGCAGTGGCCCACTGCCACGTGTCATTGGCTGGCGAAACACAGAGTTAGTGACATAAGGGCAGTTGTCAGTAGTGTTCGATCACCTCCGTAACGATGATCTTGTTACCTCCGGACTGCAACTCGTCATCCTCTTATGCCTCTCCTTGCGTGCAATGACATGTATTCTGCCTTTTGAAGAACCGATGTTCAGTTCCAAATCTGTGACCCACTCGTGTGCACCATAGGCCAAGGGCAGTAGTCCGTGCAGGGCCACAGACATGTGTGGTTGTGATGCCATGCACGGACTTGTTGGCACCACATCGAAGTGAGTATAGTGACTTGTTCTATGCCTTAAATGGTGTTGACTGCCATGGTGTAATCAAGACTCAGCTCCAAATGTGTGACCTGCCTGTCCGTGGTGTAGGTCTGAGGCAGCGGTCAGCACGGGCCATTCACCGAGTGTCGCCGGCATAGGTTGGATGGCCCCACCGGCCTGCATAGTTCAGGTTCAGTGGCACCATGTGTTCAGACACCTCTGTGTCTGTGACCCGGGTTTCATTCAGACTGAGCCACATCTTCCTCTTACTCCTCTCCGTGTGACCACTGGTGTGGACTCTGCCATTCGTGATTTGTGCCTCGGTGCTGGATGTGGGACCTACTGGTCTGCAGGGTAGTCCTCGTCCCTCATCCACAAACTGCCGGCTGTAGCGTTGAACAGGTTTAGTGGCACCACGTGTCGCAGGCTGGCATTGAACAGGGTTAGTGGCACCACGTGTCGCAAGAAGCCCATATGGAACTATGCCTCAATGATCGGGTGAGGCCTGGTGCTGGTGCCGCTGGCTCGGATTTGGGGTCACTGCAATTCATGCCTCAGGACACAGATTCACACATGGGACCTACTGGGCCAAGGAGTAGGCCTGAGGCGGCAGTAGAGTACGTCAAAGAAAAAGGACTGGAGCGGGCCCTTGTCGTGGATGGTCTGAGGAGGCTGCAAAGGTCGCAGGACTCGGGCCTGGAGCTTGCACTGGAATGTGGTGGGCCCTGATTGACACACGCTGGTGTCGGTAGGTGATCAGTGAGGCCTGTCTGCGCAAGGGCGGGCCTGATGGGTTCGTGGTCCAGCATGCTGGGGTCCGGCAGCCGCACAGCGTCACAGGCTACTCCGCTCTAGAGGACGGCGTTGGCCTCGTGGTGGGGTGTGAGGTGCCACCCTGGCAGAGACATTGGGCTTTCCAGAAGAGGACCACGCCCAGGGCTATGTGCTTCTTATTCAGACCCCTACGCTGGTGGCCTTCTTGGGTGTCCGGGCCGCATGATGGTTGGCTCCATGGCATCTGTTGCCCTTCCAATGTGGCCCTGGGCTGTGCTCCCTTTTGTTGGGCAGGCTGCCGTCCAACATTACACCAGGCCAGAGCAGGTGTAGCTTTCCTGGTGCTAACGCACCTTATCGCCTGTTTTGTGTTTTTATCGCAGTTCTGTCTGATCGTTGAGAATGTTGAGGTGCAACTTTGGCTGCGATAAAGTGCCATTGACTCAGCGATAGTTCCTTGTGAATATGCCCCCTATAGTTTTCACATCGTGACTCAGCCAAAGGGTTGTCATAACTACTGTTTATTGAACAAACATTAACAAATCGAGAATGCCTGCTGCTAGGAAAATCCTCAGTTTGATCGTACTGACCATATAACTCCTGCCATCATGGCTCTGCATTGGCTAGCTACCTCAAGAATAATTTCCTTCATAGCTCTTTGCATCCCCCACCTAGAAATCCAAATGATTTTTTCCATAGCCAAAATTCAAGCTCTGTATCCAAAAAAGGAACCATAAATCAAGAATGGCACAATTCAAAATTCATCCCTCCTGTCAGAAGAACCCATGTTGAAACTCCTTATTGGTACAATAGGAGAAAACCATGTTGCATTCTGGATAGGGGTGGGCGGAATTTGCGAAATCCACTTTCGCAAATTATCGCGAAAATGTTAAACATTATCGCAAACACGCGGAAATATCGTGAAGATGCGGAAGTTTTTTGCCCGCATGTTCGTGAGATTTTCTGCATGGTTGCGGCTCGCCAATTTACCCATGCGGTTGCTCGCGGGCACAGCCATCTTGTTTTCAGTTGTCTCGCAGTGCATGATCGCGAGAAGAAAGACGTGATCGCGCGATGCATGACGTCACTGCGGGCGCGAACTGTTGCGAGACAGCGCAAATGGCTAAAAACAATACAACATCTCATGGAGAACGCGACCGGATCAAGAAAACTTGTCGGCGAACGCAGGGATTCAGGTAAGGCGATTGCGCGCGCGCGAGAATGTATTATTTTACAGCGCGAGCAAGAACCAAATTATCGCAAATCTGCGGAATGCGGAAATTTTGAAATTTTCGCGCTTTCCGCGGAGCGCGAAAATGTCAAATTTTCGCAATTTCCGCGAACGGAACGAAATTTTAGCCCAGGCCTAATTCTGGATTCTATGTATCTCTCTGGCCCTTCTCTTTTTAAGTGTATTGTTATATAGGATTGTGTATAGGTTTGAGTATCTGTAGCTTATATATATATATGTATTGTTATGTTTTTAAGAACATTCAGGGCCTCATTTATGATGCTCCTCTTGCCGCTGGAATGTCACTTTTTGTGACGTTCCCTGGCGCAGAAGTCAGCGTGATATTTATCAGACAGCGCTAAGCCACTTTTTTTGGCTTATTGCTGCCTGATAAATATTGGACCCTTTAACACAGTTTTCTGCGTTCAAGGGGCGTGCAATGGGAGTTGTTGGGGTTGGTCCCAGCAACATCCATGGCTTTTTGATAATACCCAGATTTATGAAAAATCGTAAATCTGAGGCAGTGCCAAAATCGTATGCCTCCCCAGGGGAGAAGTAAGGGAGGCTCAAAGAGGAGAAATATCTTTATTTCTCCTTGTTTGTCCTTTTTCTATGTGTGCTGCATTCTGCAGCTCACATAGAAAGAGGAAAAAGCCTCTTGTAATCATTTTTGTATAGGAAGGTTTCCGTTCCTGTACAAAAATATTCATTTCTGCAAAGCAGGCACCCTTGCACCATGGTGCCAATGTGCCTGTATTAGCTCACAGCAGCCCATTGGGCGCCGGCACAGGGGAAAAGGACAGGAATGCACCGTATCTGATAGATAGAAGTCAGTCAGAAGACGCGGCAGTGTAGGTCTTCTGACTATTATGACCAGGGAGGTCAGGCCGCCCTAGGATAACCGCAACCACCAGGGATCAGAGATCCCTGGTGGTGGCGCGGTGGCTTTGAGGCAACAATTTGCTTGGGGGGCCGCTGCAGCCCACCAAGCATATTAAAAGTTTTGTCACTGCCACACTCATTATGGTGGTGCCATGAAACTTGTGCTGGTGAGGAAATAAAGGGGCCCCTACAGGGCCCTCTTGTTCCTCTGCGCCATACGGTGCATGTGGGGGGGAACATGTTGTGCCCCCTGTGTGCATGCATCTCAGTACCTGCATGGCATGGACTGCAGCAGTTGATTATGTGCAGGTACTGTTTTGACATTTCCATTGTGGTGCCTATTTCACAGTCACTGCTGTGGGAACGCCAAAGAACCACCCGTCAGATAGAAGAAAAATACTAATCTGGCGAGTGATTCAACCACAGGTTTGGCAGTATGGGAGCAGGGTGGTCCCGGTCCCAGACATCCAAATTTGTATTGAGGACCTTAGCTTTTTTTAGGTTAATAGACGACTCCATCTCGGTTGATCAAGTTAAATGCACATATTACAAAACAATGAATTTAGAGAAAAGGCCAGGACAGGAACATTATATCTTTGATCACATATGGTCATATGCCAACCTTACTATCATCAATTTGTTGTAAATATGTTAGTTTGATAATATCAGTTGAATAGCGCTAAGTAGGTTGTACCTAGTGTCCCCACATTGCATGCCTTGGGGTTCAGCGCCCCTTGTCGTAAAAGTTCAAAAAAGTTCAACCAATTTTTTCGCGATGTAAGAATAAATGTCTTCTTTATTATTTACTTCTGTGTAAATCACGATGTTATAAATCACATGTGAATATTCTCTTATTGTTCATTGAAATAGTTCCAAAATGAAGCCATTTTTCATGGCATTTCCATATTACCATATGGAAATGCTATGTAAAATAGCTTCATTTATAACATCGTGATTTAAAAAGAAGTAAATAGTACTTTTTTGAACTTTTACGACAAGGGGCGCTGAACCCCAAGGGAGGGCAGTGAACAATTCAAGGCTATAATGACCTGAAAGTTAATACCTAGCCAAAACATTCACATTTCTACATATTCCATTCACGGAAAGGAAGTATTTGGTGATGCAATCCTTGAACACCCACAAATTTGGGTGCGTATAGGGAAAGGGTTTTTTTCCAATAGGAAAACAATTTTCCCCACTGAGATAAAGTAAAATATTAAACAAAGATGATGGAATCCCCCCATTCACAACAGAACACTGTAAGAGATTGGAAGATTAGTTAAGGTGGGTGATAACCCACCTCAAATAATCATCTCGAATCACGTAAGGGTAAACCACAAAAGTCACTAAATTAACCTGTACTTTATTCTTAGACCTGAAATCCTTTGCTTGGCCCCCAAAACTTTTACCTTCACTTCTCCTGTTTTGCTGATTTCATTTTTGTTGGCATAAGACGGTGCGCACTTTACCACGGTCAACCAGCACTAACGTGGTTGTGCGCTCTCCTTCAAACATGGTGTGATTGGACTGCACCGATTTGGCATATTTAATTTACTTGTAGGCCCTTACCTACAGGCCTGTACCCATAGCTTATAAGTTAAATGCTACCAGTGAGCCTGCTGCACTCATTGTGCCTCCCGCTGACATAGCCTGTTAACATGTCTCAGACTTGGCATTGCAGTCTTTATTGCAGTTTTAAATTGTAATTTTGACCTGGCCAGGACAAAACCTTTATTTTCAATACTTATTAGTCACCCCTAAAGGCTGATAGGGCCGGCTGCATTGCATTTAAAAAGTAGGACATGTGTACTTAAGTTTTACATTTCCTGGCAATGAAAAACCCTTAAGTCTTTGTTAAGCCTGCATTGCCATCTCTTCCATTCACTAACACTGGACTACCTTATTACATTTAGGTGTTAACTTTGTATTGGTAGTGGGTAGAGGTATGCTGCTTACACTCAAATGAACTGTCATTTTAAACCATCTTTAATGGAAAAGTCGGATTTCAAATCATCATTCTGAAAATGCCACTTTTAGAAATTTGGCTATTTCTTGTCCCAACCATTTGTACCTTCTGCCAGTGTCTGGGGACACATGACTGTGAATAACTCTGCTGTTGGTGGTTTGTGCATTCCTCCCACATTAGGTGTGAACAGGATGGTCTTTTCTGGCAGGATTACTGAGGAGGGGCTGTACCTAGCCCCACTTACACTTCATTAAAGGACTTTGCCTCCTGCACACACAAAGGACCTGACACCAGACCTGCCCTGCCTTTTGTCACCCCCAAACAGTTTGGAGCCTTGACAGGAGAGGAGGAAGAACTTTACAGAACCAGATGTGGGGGTAAATATTGGACCTCCAGAACCACTCATCAAAACATTCCTGAACCTGTGGAAGTTACAGAAGAAGGACTGTCCTGCTGCCAGAGGACTGTGCTGCTGATTAAAGGTCTGTCTTGCTGTCAAAGAAAGAAGACTAATCAAAGTGACTGCAAGGGTCAGTTGACTCACCTCTCCTGTGTGAGCTACAGGGCCACAAAAAGCTTCAGAGGCCTCCCTGCAACTGCCCACGAGACCTGCAGCAATTGAACCTTCATGGACCTGCAACTAGCCCTACCTGAGTCTTGCTTGCCTCTACTAGAGTGAATCTCTGATCCTCAAGAGGTGCCTCCCGAGTGACCTACTCCACAGCAAATGAAACGTTTTGTGCCAGACTTCGGGTGTAACTTTTCAGCAGCAGTAACCTGGTCCCTGTATCAGCCTTAACCTGTCACCTGCCTCCGGTCTAGCACAACCAGACGGCAAGTAGAGCTTTGTACTTTTAGGTACAATTTTCACACAAAAAATTACATTTAATAGCTTCAGTCCTACTGATTTGATTTATGTTGTTCTGCTATCATTTTATTTACTAAAAGTTACTCTATTTTTCTAAATTTGTTTAGGATCTTTCTTATGTTGTTTGAGTGCTGCTTAAATACTTTAACCATTGTCTCTAAGCCAAACCTGAAAGTTTTTGTGCCAAGCTATCAAAGGGATAAGCACCGGTTAAATTAGTGTTTTTGGGATTCATCTTAAAAAAGGAATGTGGTTGTTGTCAAGTTGGGGCTTGCACCCTCCTTAACCTCAATAATTCAATTTCTTACATTAACTCTCTGGTAGCTTGGCACAAAGGAGTCAGACTTAACTTGATGGCATTGTGTAAAGTGTTTATGCAGCACTCAAACAGTAATAAAGCGAAACATCACACAAGACAAATCCCAAAAGAATTTAGAAAAATAGTGCACATTTTAATAAATAAAAACACGCCAAAATGACAGAAATGCATTAATTAGAATCAGTGCCTTTTAAGGTTCAAATTAGCTCCAAACAATCATTAAGTGGCAGCCACAGCAATCTGGTTGCACTTGATCGAAACAGAGTCAAAAGTTAGGCCCGACCACAATGAGGCACAGGTCAGATTCAGGGACCATGTGTTACCTTTGGTCTTCGAATGAAAGTAAAAAATCCTCAGTGGGGCAAGGCAGCAGGCTGTGGCCAAAGAGGGCTCTATGCCATTGGATAGCTTCTGAACGAAGTCTTGAGAAAACATAGACTTTTGGTAGGAAAGCTTACAGTGGGAGAAATTTAAATTTTGTGCCCAGAAAATCCCTTGCAGGCCAGATACGTTTAGCAACTTCACCCAGTAGGGACATCTACATTTGGAATTAGTCGTTTTTTAGGAGCTCGCATTCTTGCAGTGGGAAAAGGATGCAGACTGTTACCTAAGAGGGCTCCAGAAGGGGGACACCTTCTCTGTGAGGTCCCACTGGATTTGATTTGCTGCTGTGAAAAATAACTGAGTGGTCGCAACATGAATCTTTGGCCCAAGGACATTGCACCTTCTTCATTGCCCCAGTTCTCAGAACAAAAAGTTTGCAGGATACAGTTGAGAGAGCAGGTGCTGTCTTCAAGGCTTCTATCAAGTCAGAGACAGCAGGGCCAGTCATCTTCGTTTCTTCCTCAGACCCAGAAGTGATTTGAAGAGGGTACTGGGGATGGCAAATTTATGAATAATGCCAGCCTGAGGGAGGGGGAAACTACTACCAATCCCTAATGAATAGTTTAAAATGTCCTAGGGGTTACCCTACTATCTTTTAAAGCACTTCCTGCTTGTTATATAATAAACTATCCCATAATGTCCCTGCTTACCTAAATCCAACATGCCAGAAACCTTCTTCCCCTGGTCAGAGCTACCTGTTCCCAAATAGCAGTGTGGCTATGATAATGGGCAAACCCTCCCTCCTGGTCTCTTCAAACCAATTCTGGGGCTGTTACCCCCTCCCACTGGATTTGGAACCAAACTGACTAGGAAGGCAAAGGGAGACTAGCATGGGGGTCAGCTACATCTACCAGTGACAGGGTAGGCACAATTTGAAGCTCAGGAAGGGGTTGGATACAACCCCAAGGCCATCCTGCATAAGGAAGAAAATCACTGCTCCACACACACGCCTTTTGTACACTGTCTGGGAGCAATACACATAACACCCCAGGAGAGCCATTAACAGTCAGGTGGCATGGGACACTGGCAGGAAGGCACATTTGGCTTTAACTCATGGATGCCATGGATGTGCTGGAGTCGGTCTCAGCACCAGTGCTCAGGTGCTAAGGATGGCTCCAGCATGTCTGGGTACCATAAACTCCGCATGATTGCCCTTCACCTCTTCCCTAACCCACCTGGCGTACCCCCACACAAACTGAAATAGCATGCCTTGCCAGCACTACCATGCCCTTCTACAGAGATGCAGAAAAACAAGCCTACCCCCTACTAAAGCAAAACACAAGGCTATAATAAAGAAATAGTACCCATCCTAACACTGCCCCACCCTCTCTTAAAACCCTAAGGTCCTCTTCCCCACCCCACCCCAGCTCTTCTGAAGGGAAGAAAAGAAAAGGAAAACCAGTCCCCCATTCCCTATACCATTCACTACCCTCACTACCCTTAATGTCTATAAAATCCCTAAAACTTTGTAACTCAGCTCTTCCAAATTCGAACCCAGCCCTCCCAAGATTCAGCCGATCCACTCAATCCCGAGCCCAGCCCTTCCAACAACCACCTTGGTTAGATTGGTGCCTGGCCTGCCCTCTAGAAGCTCCTTCCTGGGTAGGTATCCCTGGCAGTGTTTCGGAAGGCAAGTTTGAATCATACAGCAGTATTCTGGCCCACAAGACTGTTACTTGGGCCAGCATATGCTGGCCCACAATACTGTTACTTGGGCAAGTATACTATTAGCACCTACGAATCACATCACCACTGCAGCTTTTGGCTTTACCCCTATACTCTTCCCCTACATTAAACTTCAATTTTAAGGTATAGAAGACAATTATATGTATATATCACTACACAGATCCCACTGGTACTCACATAGGGAAGCAAGCACCTAGGAGCTAAACCCAATGATGATGCCACCCAATACAACACTATAGTGGTGTTTACTTACACCACCAGAGGCAATTACTGTATGAGGGTTTCAGATCAACACTCAGGGAAACCCAGGCACCAAAAAATTAGTGCAGTTCACTCTCCTTATGATTAATAACGTCATACTTATGGAAGCTGAGGGAACCCTCCCAGTGCTTCTACCTCCTCCCTTTTGGTATTTTGGCACAAAGTATATAGAGTATGACTCGAAGAGACAGCACAAGTGCTGTCTAGACAAGACCTCAAAATCAAAAAGCACTGACACCTACCCATGTGAGCATACAGCCAATCTTTTTCAATTTGGGTGCAAATGTAGATCATGATTTTAATATGTATATACTCTGAGGACCATGTGAATTTTTGTCAGTGTTTTTTGCTTTTTCATATCTGTCATCTGTTATTTGAGATAGCGGCTCTATCTCAACAGGTCCACTAACTGACTAATAATACCTCACTTATGACAAATGCGAATGTGGAGGTAGTAGAATCGAAAAAATCTTCTGAAATGTTTTAAATACCATCTGCTTCACAATTGGGTCCAAAGTGTACCTATTCTATGATTTGCCAAATCCCTAGATTTGGCATTCACACCCTGCCGCAATACCTCTTCCATCACAGGTAGACACGTCTGTGCAAGCTCCACTTTATGCTGATACCATAAGAATCGCATGTCACATAACCTGGACTACCTTGTCAGTCCTCTAGGGCTTTAACCCACTCAGGATAAATTTTACAAGCCCAAAACATTTGCTCATTTAAGAGCAATAATTTTGCTAGAAAAAACTGCAATGGGAAGGACAGGCTATGGCCAGTGAAATAAAAACATATATTGTTACAGAATGAAAAGGAATGGGAGTGTAAAATGTAAATATGTTTTTACATTTCCTATTAACAATTAAAAGAGCCAAAGTCAGTCACAACACAAGACAGAGAACAAAGGTGAAATAAATATTTTAAAAAAATTTAGACACAAAACACTTGTTAGAAATATGTGATATTTATCCACTGTGAGGAGGTGGTTCTGACCATCTGAACCACCTGGATTTGTTGCTCTTTGATCACCTGGTTTTTGACCTTTTCCTATGGGAGGGCCTCAAAACCTGTGACTCTCCGACAGTAAACTTACGGTTAAATGTACTGCGCGTGTTTACCACCAGAGTCTGCCTTTTAAGATAAGGCCACTGTGACGCAGCCAGGGTAAGAGACACTTGACTGGTGAAATGTGAACACTTGTGCACATGGATGTGGAAACATGTGAGGGCTGTGCAAGGGAGACTCCTGTTGTGGGCAGTCCAGGAATTGTGCAGAGGTAGCTGGCACGGAAGGGACTATGCAGACTTGGGTTGTGACCTATAATAGGCCTTATAATGTGGTTGTACACATGTAAGGGATAGTCAGTGTGCTTTACTGTTTGACCGCAGTGGCACTCCATTATACCCCTATTGAAAAGGCTGCCTTAGGGTGCAGCTCCCTTTGGGGTAGACTCCAAAATCGCACCAATGTACGCTGTCACCTGTGTAAAAAAACATTCAGTTAAGTCCAAAGGCATATCTGTACAGCTTAGGAATGTCACATTTCTCTGATTCAACTCAGGATAGAGCCCAGACCTTGTGTCAGTATGCTGGGCTGGGTTAATTACACTTCTCTCCAGCAGCATAAACACATGCCTGACCCTACAATTGGAGCAATTGCCCTTGATTGGGCCAGCTCCTCAGAAAGAAGGGGTGGGGTGGATTGCTGCGTATCAATCAGTCAGCTGTCATCCAGTGCCCAGAGGAGGGCCAGCCAAAGCCCCCTGAACAAAGGAAGGGAGCCCAGACTCTGGAGCCAAACTAGCAGGAGAGCTCTCTTTAAGTTTTTCAGAGGCAGGTTCTGGCAGTGATGTAAGCGAGGGTTGGAACTGAGGCTCTCAGAGCACGCGTGGCAAGGCACCCCTGGATGATGCCATCTTAGGCTATCCCAGAAAACTGTGCAGGGAGGTTGGAACAGGAGCGAAGAGTGGTTGTGGCACATCAGGATAGGCTAAAGGCTCAGGCCTGGCTGCACCTTACACCCCAACTTAAAAGGTCTTGCATAGGGGGAGGGCTCTCGGTTGGTTGTGCCTTTCTGAGGAACACTGAGACTGAAGACTGGCGCCATGGACAATTGGAAGGAACAAACCCCTGACTTCCCCTAGAGAAAGAACCCTGCCTCTGACTGACCCCAGGAACAGTGGAGCAATACCCAGGACAAGGAAGCCAGTCCCCTTACATACCATGAGGACCAGTTGGGAGAAAGACTGGGTTTCTGAGCAAAGAGGGAGCATTGCCTAGAGAGACAACCAAGTGTAAGGCTGGCCCTGGTTAGTGGAACCTGCTCACTACAAAGTTTGGCATCTTTGAAGCCAGGAGGCCGGAAGAAAGCACTCCAATTGGCAATGGCTCGCTACCAGGAGACAAAGTAGACCACAAACTTCAAACTCAGCCCAAAAAGGGGCCGAGATATGCCCTCATGCAGTTCGGCGACCTTTTACCTTTTGCAAGGCACCAGCGATGAAGCTAGGGCTCCGCTGCCATTTGCAGCCATGCTCCTGGTGTGGGCCAGGCCCTGGGACTGCCCCAAGAATGAGTAAGTTAAAAGGTAAGCACCTTCGCACTTGCAACAGCAAGGAGGAAGGGTCCAGGACCCCATCCCTGGGCCCAGAGAAGTTAAAGCTAAGGAGGCGCTGTTGCACACCCCCGCCAAAGTCAAAGGGGCACTATGACCCCATCCCTGGGCCCTGACCAAGAAGATCTTCTTGGTCAGAAAACGCTGTCATGCCGCCAACACAAAGTAGTGAGGCGGCTTAGGACCCTATCCCTGGGCTCAGATGAAGAGTCAAGAAAGGGGGAATGCTGTCACACCCCTATAAAGCTAAGAAGGGGCCAGGACCCCGTCCGTGGGCCCCAATGGCTGAAGTTAAGAGGGGGATTGCTGGGCAACCCAAAAGACAGCAACACCACACGCAGGTGCTGGCCGGGAGGGTAGCCGGCTAGAGCAGCCGGGGTGGACTCCCCGAGCCGCTCTCCAATGTATAGAAAGGTTGTGGGGGCCCAGGTGGGACCAGGCACCCTGAGAATTTAATAAGCACAGCGCGAGGCTGCACACACAGGCAAAGCAAAAAAAATTAAATGGGCATGGCTCTCCCCAGTGCAGCAGGAGAGCGCTATTTAAATACTCACTGAAAAGTGCAAGGAGCACTCTATAATGCCCTGTGGGGTGATCAGTTTGGGCAGTATTCCAATGAAAAACCACTCATTTGTGGCTTGAAGTGACCCCAGGAGAGTGGTGTCACCACCAAAATGTTCCCAAAGTGCCAGGGGTGCTGTAGGTACAGCTCAGGCTTCCCTTCGAAAAAGAACCTGAGTCCCCACTCTATGTTGGGTGTGACTCTATGAAGAATAACCCCTAAAGGGTTTCAAGAGCTTTATAAGCTTTTTTCTGGCTGGAACTTTAGTTTTGTGGTGGGAAGGCTGCGCCCTCCATGAGCGAAGATTATGGCTGTAACCAGTTGTGGCCTGAGAGTGATTAATATGTGTGATCATATTGGCAAACACCCTCCAGGGGTGAAAGGTGGTAACTGCACTTGTGTGTATTTATTTATTTTTATTTATTTAACCAACTTATAAAGCGTGCAAATACCCATAGGTGTCTCGGCGCTAGGTGCTGCAGAAGGTAAGGCTTAAGACGGAAAAAAACCTATTACTTGAAAAGCCATTTACAACACAGATGTCCTTTAGGGGAAATATTTGAAGTGCATTATTCGATGCTGAATGTTTCTATGAGTGTATGCTGCTATAATTACAAAGTGATGTAATTATGAAGGTAATGCCCTTTAGGGGCTGTGGCTAAATTGAGTATTTCATGACAAAAGTATGTTTGATAACACAAATCATTCAGACATGTCTATTCATTTTACCTGGAACTGTTCTAATAAAATTATGAATCATGAAGCCAGTTGTGATCAACGTTGGCATGCTTTATTACCAGTAGTAAGTTCTCTCACCCAAAGATACGCTCAAATATTGCATCTGCATACAAATAAATATTTTTGACATGTGATTTGTTGTTCTAAATCTCCCTTTGGAAGAGAAAAGAATGATTACACAGTGTCATCCACAACCATTTCCATCAACTTTTGCATATTTGTAAATTGTTGCAAAGTATTGAGTAGTGTGTGTAATAAATGTACCTTTTCCTTTTCAGAAGAAAAAACACAGACTGGACAATAGTTTATTGAGTGTTATTGTATCTGCAAATGGTGGTTACTAGCTCACACCACATCCCTTGAGTAGGCCTTGGACTGCTCTGCTTTAATTTTTTTTACTGAGTTTCATATTTGTTTATTTATTTATTTATGTTTAGCATTTATAGTGCGCACTATCACCTATCAGGCATCCTGGCGCTGGCATATACGTGCACTGAGAGACTACTGTTTCGGGAAGATGCCAAAATAACCATATCATGCACTAGGAAAGAGCCAGGTTTTTAATCTCTTCCTAAAAGGCAAGAGATCAACCAGATGTCTCATTTCCAACGGGAGCTTATTACATAATCGCGCGGCAGAGATACTAAATGCTCTGCCTCCAGATTTTTTTTTTTTAATCTTGGCACCTTCACTAGTCCAGCTGACGAAGAGTGAAGGCTTCTCTCAGGGACATACCACGCAAATTTCCTCTGCAAAAGTTCCGGTCCTAATCCATGCAAGGCCTTAAAAGCTATGCAAAGGGACTTAAACTGGATTCTCTGCTATATCGGAAGCCATTGCAGTTCCGCCAAAGCCAAGGAGGTCGAAAACCGTCTTGACTTCCCCAAAGCCAACTTAGCTGCAATTGCTTGGATCCTCTTGAGCCTATCTATTAGATATCTCGGGGAATCCAGCAGCAAAGCATTACAGTAGTCTAATCGGCTTAAGATGGTACTTTGGGCTACCAATACTCGCGCATGGATTGGCAAGAGCGGGATGATTTTGCGAATGTCTCTAATAATAGCAAAACAGCTCCCTACGGTTTTATTAACCTGAGATTCGAGCGTCAGCTTATTATTAAACAGGATACCCAAATTCCGAACCTTGTCGACAGGCAACAGTGGACGCTCCGAATTTGATGGCCAAAAGTTCGAGGGCAGCATGGGGGATGCCTTCCCTGCTAGGCAATAGAGAACTTCAGTTTTATCAACATTAAATTGCAATGAGTTTTCCTTTAGCCAGTAAGTTATATCTTGCATGCACGTATGAAACACTTCAAGGGATGTGGACTGTTCTCCCTCCAAGGAGAGGATCATTTGAGTGTTGTCCGCATAATTAACAATGTTAATATTATGTGCCCTTATCACGGGGATCAAAGATTTCAAGTATATATTAAATAAAATCGGGCTGATCGCGGAGCCCTGAGGAACGCCATGCGAAGTATTAATCAAATTAGATTGATATGGAGGAATAGCCACTGCCTGCCTCCTATCAGAGAGAAAAGATTGAAACCACTTCAAGGCGATCCCTGATATTACCACCTCCCTCAATCTTGACCCAGTATCAGAGCGCTTTACATAGCACTAGTTGTGTTACATGAGGACACATTCATTATTGTTAGGGGAGATTAAGTTATTTGCCCAGGATGTTCAGAGTCATTGCTGTGACTCAAACCTTGTTCCCCAGATGCAAGGTCAACCGCCCTAGCCGTTAGGACAACTCCTCTCCCCTATGAGAGTACCCTATGGGAGTCAAGCACTACAATGGGGTGTTTTTGTTCCCAATGAAGGACAAATGTGGACCCATTACTTGTGCAGGCCACACAATTAATGATCCATTTTCTAATGCCCACTGATAATAATGAAATGTAAAAATGACTAGCAAAATAATTTTTCCCCGGTATTGCAACCATGAAAAGAAGTGCTGGCACTAGTATTCTAAAGTTATAACAGTCATCCTGGGAAGTGCTAGTATTATTCTACTTGAAGTATGGCAGCTTTCTGAGCACTGCTCTTACGACCCCATTAAATGTACAGCCTCCATTCTAAAAAGTAGTGGTATTGTCCCAAAAAATGTATGGCACCGAAATGTTAATAGTTTCTCACACATCCTTCCAGAATAAATTACCTCTGTTTAGGATAATAATATAGGAAATTGGACTGAATGCAGAGAAGACACACATGCAATGGGCGGTAACAGTTCTGTCGATATTCAAATAATTGGAATCTAATAGAGTCAGCTCCACCGGGCCCTGACATTAAATCTAGGGGATTTGCTTCTCAACCAGAGATGATTTCCCTTCTCCTAATCTAGAGATCATTTCCTTATTTCTGTGTGTCACCTACAGCATACCTCTTAATGGCATCTCCATGGCAGAGTTGTGGGAAAGCCATTCTGATCGACTGAAATGCCCTTCACCGTTGTTGAGCAAGGACTACTGTCAAGGACTAACAGAGCACGCTCAACGCAAGAGACGGACTCTTTTTCTCTGTAACATTTTACAAGAAGTAAGGGGGTCTACCATCCTTCAGAGTTAGCCTTCCATCAAGAAAATAAATGACCCATATTTGCGGTGGCAACCCATGCCATGCGCTGTAGCATTTCGCGGAAAGGTGGTGGGGCCATTCCATCAGTACAGATTCAATGACTGCTCCGCTGCCAGCCAGTGCCATTTGCCAGTGCATGCACAGGTCAAGCACTAATGGTAGTTTTTTCAAATCTTATAAAGCATACACACTCAACATACATTTACACTAATTTCACCGCAGATGTTCAGCTTTAAAAAGGACAACTGTATTGTTTTTTAGTGATTAGCCTGGCGTGTGTAGGCATAGTCTAAAATTGTAATCCATGTTTTAGTTTCATATTAGATGGATTTTTTTTTTAAATAGCAGATCGAACCGAGCCAAGTTTTGAGTGAGTTGTGCAGTTCAATATTACCATCAGGAGATTTTATAGCTACAAATATAATTTTAGAAACATTTAGATGGCACAAAGAGGTAGTTGATAAAAACTTTGAAAACTGTCAAGGAAGGGGGTGAAAACATTGGATTGGTATGGCGTGCCGAATTTCATCCCGCTAATGGCGCTGCTTAGAGCCAGATTGCCTTGTTTCTAGGATTATTGCGTTTGGATGATGAAAACTGCTGTATACTTGTTAATATCAAATTGTTGCAAGTTCAGCAAAAGCACATTTTAATCTCACAGGGAAAGGCGAATTGCTGTGCCGCAGAAGGTTTTTAATGTCCACTGCTCTCCTGTGTTCTTTGAAAGCTACAATATTTGACCCATGGATTAAGCCTTCTGGTAATTACTGCATCTTTAACCTCAGCAGTCTCATGCATTGCTTATCTTCGAGGCGAATTGGAGAAAATAAAAAAGTGAAGCCTCTGCGGGTAATCTCCTTGTTCGCGATCTGAGTCCTATTGCCGCTGTTAATGGTCACGTTTGTCACCGTGTCATTCTGCGGCGCCTCACAGTCAGGAGCGAAGGTGTGGGGGAGGATATTGCTGCAAGAACTACAGATAATGAGTTCTCAGTATTAAAGAATGCATCTAAATTAGAGAAGACAGCCAGGAGATGGAGCGCTGAACGGTCTGATTAATCAGTTCTCAGCTCTTCAGTCTCTCGCTCGTCGGGGACAGACCTCACTATTCACAACAACAGTATGCGGAGCTCAGGAAAATTGCATTTTTTAATATAGGAAAGATGGAACAATGAAAACGAGAATGAGGAACGTGCATCAGTTGTTAGTCAAAGTGCAAGATTAGCAGCTCACAAAGCTGATCGAGTACTATGTTTCAGAATAATGTTGCTTAAAACGAAATGGCCACTTACTCAGGAAACAGCACGAAGCAAAAGTAGGAAAAAAAACAAAAAACTCTTTATTTACCTTTGGCTGAGGCGTGGTGCTCAGAAACGATTTTATATAAATTCCAGCTGCACAGAGGAGTCCCAATGTTTTTCTCTTGCAAATTTCCCCTACTTCTTGTGACTAATACAAAGAATACTCATAGATCGTCAACGACTCTATTTTCGCAAATATTTCACTTGAAAATTTGAAATTCGTGCCTCCTTTAATTTTTGGTAATAAAACTAAATACACCCAACTCATCCTCTCCCTATCCAACGAACCCAACACCACCAGACACAACTTTCGAGAAGGCATGGAAGCCGTCGCCAAATGGATGAAAAACAGCTGCCTACAACTAAACACCAACAAAACGGAGATACTCATCATGGGCCCAAACCCAGATGCCTGGAACGACACCTGGTGGACCCCCGCCCTCGGAAGCCCGCCCACCCCCACGGACCACACACACAACCTGGGAATCATCATGGACTCAGAGCTCAAAATGGACCGCCAGATCAACTCTGTCTCGTCCTCCTGCTTCCACACCCTCCGCCTCCTACGTAAGACTTTCAAATGGATCCCCCTTGAACACAGAAACCGTCATTCATAACCTGGTCATCAGCAGGCTCGACTACGCAAAACACACTCTAAGCCGGAATAAACAAAAACCTCACCCCCAAGCTACAGAACATCCAAAACGCCGCCGCAAGACTGGTCCTCAATCTGCCAAGACACTGCCACATCTCCCAGCACCTGCGCACACTCCACTGGCTCTCCATCGAAGCTAGAGTCACCTTCTAGAGACTATCCCAGCTCTCCTACGCCATGGTCCCCCGCACCAGAAAGACCAGATCAGGAGGCCGCTCCTTCTCCTTTCGCGCGACCAGAGCCTGGAACGAACTTCCGCTCTACCTCAGACAGATAACATCGCTCCCCATCTTCGCAAGAAACCTCAAAACCTGGCTCTTCGACAGACCCCCTCCTTGATGGACTGGAACCTGCGAACCCTCCCCACACCCCCAAGCGCCTTGAGACCCTTACGAGTGAGTAGTCGCGCCTAACAAACACCTGATTTGATTTGATTTGATCTCCGACGGAGAAGGGAGAGGGAACATGACGGCCGACATCTAGTGCCGGTCGTGAGCTCTCCTACGCATTTGGCATTGGCAATCTTTTCTTTCACATACCTGTGCCTTTTGTTATTAAGAAGGTGGATAATGTGGGTTGAAGATTCACCGTGGTGTCCTGTGTGCGGTGGATGGTTGGGGGTAGCCTGGGAGAAGAGAGTTTTATCCTGGCAATGCTCCACTGGATAAAACAACGAGTGAGCCGAAGACACTGGGAGGCGTGTGTGCGGAGGCTGCACCGTGGATTAGCTGGGACCGTAGCGATAGAATCGGCTTCCAAGGGAGGGGGAGCAGTTCATGTTTGTTTCCGGGGAAGAGCAGAAGCTGCATAATTCGGCGAGACCCACAGCTGGGAGATGACACTGAGGAACCAGTGATAACCCCGGTAAGGAGGAGTGCGCGCACCCCATTGGAAAGTAAAACCAGCCTTAGCACCAGCATTGGAGGAGCAATAAAACAGAAAGCTCCCGTTTCCTATAACATAGTTACAAGTGCAAGGCCTGCCTACAGCGTGAATAGATACACTCTAAGAAGCAGAGGTGTTTGGGGGAAAGGAGACATCCTGTTGCGTACTCTAGTTCCTAAAATAAAAAACCCTCCGACCCTATCAGTTTCACTGGCTCTGCTAAAAGAAGCATCTAATATTATTTCTCAGGTCCCGCAGACCCCCCGTGCCCTTAAAGCTGAGAGACCATCCGCTGATAAAGCAGTTAAGAAAGTAAGCACCAGACAAGCTAAAACAAAAGGCAGACAGTGTGAGAGTAACACCATCACTCCGTTCCTATTTTAAAATTCAAGATCAAGGAGTTCTAGCAATTCCCCCCCATCAGGAGTGTTGCTTCAACTTACTGAGAAAAGCTTACCCTAAAAGGGGAAAGAGTATATGGAGGTTCTAGACATCAATAAAACAGGGATGAATGCTATATGATTAGAGAATCTTAGCAGAAGAGAATCTACTACTAGAGTTGCCTAGCCCTAGCTCATTGACCGGAAAATCATTCTCAGGCCTTAGGTGGGTCTCCGCTTGCAGTTGCTGATCAAATAAATAGCCCCGAACTGGGAAAGCTCCTAACTACCCTGTTAACAGAGGCCAGGGAGAAGTTGGCAATATCGGAGCTTAATCAACAGAAAATCAAGGGGACCTGACAGGCCTTGGAAGACAAAATCAATAATTTGGAAGAAAGACTCAGGCTATGGAGATCTCATTTGATAATCTTTCCAAGAAAGTTAATGTCAATAAGGAAGAGATCCAGAAATTAAAGAACAGTGAAAAAGACTTTAGGGATAAGTTGAAATCTTTTGAAAATAGTGCAAAAAGGAACAATATTCGAATTTTAAAGATTCCTGAGGGCCTCAAGGGGGAAGATATAAGGGGTTTTGTGACACATCTCCTGAAATAATTCAACATGGAAATTGATCAACGCAGTTTAGAGGAGGACATTCAAAGAGTCCATCATGATCCATTCGTGAGACGCCCAGGGAAAAATAATCCTAGAAGGATTCTCGTGAACTTTAAATCATATTCTTTGAGGGCCCGATTCACAGAACTAACTTAAGACAACAGCCTAAACTTACTACCATTTTGGTATTCACAGAAGGCACTTACTCATTTTGGTATTCACAGAAGGCACTTACTCATTTCGGTATTCACAGAAGTTAGGAGTCCTAACTTTAGGACTCCTAAATGCCTTCTGTGAATACCGAAAGTCTTAAAATTAGGATTTTTCTCAATTTAGTAGTAGTAAAGTTAGGACTCCTAACTTTAGGATGCCTAAATGCCTTCTGTGAATACCGAAAGCCTAACTTTAGGACTCCTAAACTGAGAAAAATCCTAATTTTAAGACTTTCGGTATTCACAGAAGGCATTTAGGAGTCCTAAAGTTAGGACTCCTAACTTCTGTGAATACCGAAGTGAGTAAGTGTCTTCTGTGAATACCAAAATGAGTAAGTGCCTTCTGTGAATACGAAATGGTAGTAAGTTTAGGATTTTGTCTTAAGTTAGTTCTGTGAATCGGGCCCTAAAAGAAAGAATTCTTGATGGGGCCCTCAAAGTAGAAACTTATAAAAAAGATGAGTGGTCCTTTCCCATTAGATCAGACATCTCACGTGCCACCCAGGATAGGCAGTGGGAATTGGGAAAATTCATTCAAGAGCTTAGAGAGTTGGGAGCTACTGCAAATATTAGATTTCCTGCTTCCCTGAGGGTGATGAGAAACAACAAAATGTACAACTTCAGATATCCAAGTGATGCAAGATGCTGCTTAATGTTCGCTCATTGAGCAAACATAAGTATCAAATTGAAGATATAATTCAAAGCACTAATATCGACATAATGGGCCCGATTCACAGAACTAACTTAAGACAAAATCCTAAACTTACTACTTATGGTATTCACAGAAGTTAGGATTTTGTCCTAAGTTAGACTTAAGACAAACTTAAGACAGACTTAAGACAAACTTAAGACAAACTTAAGACAAACTTAAAACAGACTTAAGACAGACTTAAGACAGACTTAAGACAGACTTAAGACAAACTTAAGACAAACTTAAGACAAAATCCTAACTTAAGTCTATCTTAAGTCTGTCTTAAGTCTGTCTTAAGTTTGTCTTAAGTCTGTCTTAAGTCTGTCTTAAGTCTGTCTTAAGTTTGTCTTAAGTTTGTCTTAAGTTTGTCTTAAGACAAACTTAAGACAAAATCCTAACTTCTGTGAATACCAAAAGTAGTAAGTTTAGGATTTTGTCTTAAGTTAGTTCTGTGAATCGGGCCCGACGTTCCTGACGGAGACATGGGCAGATAAAGCCTCATGTCCAGATTGGAACACAGCCCTTCCTCAAGGCTATGCGGTCGCATCACATAACAGGGAAGGCGGAAAAGGGGGGGCATTGCCATCATTCATCGGGATTATATTAACCTACGGATACAGGCCATTCAAGATCTCTCGGCGGAAGCCGTGCATTTTATCATCAGTAGAAATAATGTCACTAATTTTCAGGGTTTACTACTTTATCGCCCGGCCCAAAAGCTGCATTTGCCCAATCATTGATGACCTACCTAGAATCACAAACAGATCAGGGTTCATTCCTGTTGCTTGGTGATTTTAATTTCCATTTAGAGCTGGGGGATAACTCTGACACAGAAAGACTTCTTGACACTCTCGCTACTTTTTGTCTTGTCCAGTTGGTTGCTGAACCTACTCACCAGGCGGGTCACACCCTGGACGGTATCTTTTCGAATGATCCTAACATAAATGTGGAAAAAGTCTATTTTGTTTAGGATCAGATTCCCACTCCCACCGTCACAGAAGCAAATAAAATCCACGAAAGTTTTGACTCGACGGTGGAATAAAGTTAACACAGAGGATCTTTTATTGGCCCTCAGTTTAGGGCCTGGATCATTGCCTCAAGACTGCAACACGGCTGCCCATAATATCAATGACTGGCTACAGTCAGCAGCTGACCAAGTAGCCCCTGTAAGATGGTCTACCATCAGAAGGCATAAGCCAACCTCCCCCTGGTATAACTCTCAGCTTAAAGCTATCAAGGTTAAATGTCGAACTGCTGAACGCAAATGGCGGCAGGAATATGATACATCCGCAAAAATGATATATAATACTGCCCTTAAAGACTATAAGATGGCCATCATTGAGGCAAAAAAGACGTTTTTTGCAAATAAAATTGATGAAGCGGGTAACTCCGCCAGAGAGCTTTTTAAAACAGTTAATCTGCTCTCTAAAGCTCAGCAGGGTTCCGCCTTTCATCCAGACCAAAAGTTGTGTGACAGGATGGCTATGTTTTTTCAAAAGAAGGTTCAAGATATTTATGATGACCTTTCGCAGATCTGTCCACTCTCTGAGAAAGTGCAAGATCCATCAGTGACAGTGAGCCCACCCCCTGAGGAACTTGCTAGTTTCCCCGTGATTGGTTCAGAAGAAGTTGGTGACACACTTCTCTCCTTAAAATCAGGATCACCTAATGATCCCTGTCCTGCAACTGTGCTTCATCGGGTCGCAGGTAGAATTGGGGAGGTGCTAACCTCACTGTTAAACCAGATTGTAGAACTTGGCACATTCCCGCTTTGCTGGAAGAGGGCAACTATTACGCCTATATTAAAGAAGGCTACGCTTGACCCCACTGAGCCAAAGAATTACCGGCCGATCGCCGGATTACCCATTATGGCTAAAATCATAGAAAAATCTATGAATAGAACTCTGACCGACTATATCGAAACAAATGAAATATTGGACAAAGCCCAACACGGATTCAGACCAAGCCATTCAACTGAGTCTGCCCTCATAGTAGTCACAGAAGAGATCCGTAGAACCATAGATCAGGTGGGAAACGCAATCTTGGTTCTATTGGATCTGTCGCCAGCCTTCGACACTGTGAACCACACAGTGTTGGTCCAACGACTCCAAGAGGTGGGCATCAAGGGTACAGCCTTGTCCCTCCTGTCTTCCTTCCTGGATGGAAGAGTTCAAAGCCTGAGCTGGGAGGGTTTGCAGTCGGAGAGTTTCTCCCTGCCGTGTGGGGTACCTCAGGGCTCCGCCTTGTCACCCACCCTTTTCAATATTTATATGCTGCCACTGGCTACCCTGATCAGGAAGCATGGCTTTGAGTTTACATCCTACGCCGATGATTCTCAGCTTATAGTCTCTATGACTAAACATCCTGAGAACACGGCAGTAAGGTTCCATGCCTGCCTGGAGGAGATTATAGCCTGGATGAATAACAGCTTCCTCAAGATAAACACCGATAAAACGGAGGTTATGGAATTCTGCCAGGGACAACCCCGATGGGATGCCTCATGGTGGCCTACGATGGCTGGACAGTGCCCTACTCCTGCGTCTAAGATTAGAAACTTGGGGGTTATCTTTGATTACAAACTAACTTTCTCAGCCCAAGTAAATAGCCTTACCTCCTCTTGTTTCTTCCTGATCAAAACTCTGAAGAAGATCTTTCCTTTTATTAGGAAGGAACAACAGAAGTTAGTGGTGGTGGCCCTTCTGCTCTCAAAGTTGGATTACTGTAATGGCCTATTTTTGGGAATTGATAAGACACAAATGAATAGGCTTCAATCACTGCAGAATGCTGGTGCCCAATTGCTTTTGGACATACCTAGAGGTAAACCCACCTCTGTGGCTATTCAAACCTTACATTGGCTCTCAATGCAGCATCGGGTCGAATTTAAGGCTCTATGTCTTGTCCATAAGGCTCTTTAAGGAGGAGGGGCTAGGGTCATGCGTACATTATTTAGACCTTACATCCCAGCCCGACCACTACGATCGGGTAACTTGAATCTTCTCTGCCTGGATAGGATCAGGAGAGTAAGATGGGGTGGCAGAGCGTTCTCACACCGTGCTGCTCTACTATGGAACTCATTGCCGGTAGCCATGCGTCTCCAATCTAACAGATTGGCGTTTAGGAGAGCCTTGAAAACTCTGTTGTTTACCAGAACATAGTTGTAGGTGACAGGTCTATTGGCTCCACTAGGTTCTTACCCTTTTTAGCGCCAAGACGCCACGGCATTCAAGCGCTCTACAAGCACATATCCTATCCTATCCTATCCTAATAGATTAGATTAAGGCACACTCAGTATAAAATGTTCCACTTGCTGCTGCAACGTAGAAGGAGAGCTCATATGCGGTAACCAACAGTATACCTCTAGTTTATAGGGAGGGCTCCCCAGGGTGGAGGGGGTCACTTGAGGAAAATAAAAGTCCCAAGAATTTTTTTTTAAAACACAATCACAATGGGTGGGGGAGCATGTGGGAAAAAATTTAAAAAAGTGTCCGCTTTTGTTAATTTTAGACCAGAACCGCTTTTTCAAATATTCATGTTTTTAAGTTTCTTGGGAATAATCAGGTCTTCAGGCATCTCCTCATTCAATATTTTAACACACTATGGCTGATGCGGATAAGCCTAGGTTTCTAAGGATTCTATCTTGGAACGTTAATGGCCTTAGGGTTGCTGTAAGAAGGAGGAAAATTCTGGAATATTTAAGGCTCATCGACATAGATGACTTCTTCCTCCAGAAATCACACCTGGTGAAAGAAGAATGGCTGGCGATCTTAAAGGGCCAACAATGGATTGAGCACTGCATATGCACTTCACAGTCTTTGTACAGTCAAAGGGGTCACCCTTTTTTTTTTAGAAAATCAACTCAAGCTATAATGGGGGAGTGTGTGGTGGACCCTTCATGTGGATGGGTGATCGCTAAGGCTAAAATCTACGGTGACTGGTTGGCATTGGTTGGATATTACGGCCCCAATCTAGGCCCCCACAACGCTAAGGATGCCTGGCCTCCACCTTCGGGGTGCCCAGGAGTGGACGCCTCACAGGGAAAGCCAGGATGGGTTCCACAGCGGTATTCGTACAAGCGCCTTGAGACCCATGCGGGTGAGTAGTGCGCTATACAAGTTTCAAATTTACATTTTATTTACATTTAATCCCATGCCTTTAGGTACTGTCAGGACTGGACAATTTTATTCTCGATTAAAGGTTAATAAACCTCTCTCTGGTCTGAGAAAGAAGAGAGTGTTTGGCAGCTTACTCAGTTGGAGACACCGCCTAGAATCTGGAAGGTCCTGCCATTCGCCTTCTAGGCTTGCTCATTCCAGATTACAGCGGATTTCCAATATGGCGTCTGCCATCTGTGATGTTCCTAGTCAGCGCTCTAGTGTTTGCCCCAAAGTTGGAGAATAGTGTACATCGCGTGCGCGTTCTAGGCGTGCTGCGCTCTTCAACTGTTAAGTTCACAGCATGAGGAGCATTTGGGCTTCGCACATGAGTTTGTTGACAGTTTAAATTAGGGGAGTACAGTTTCAGTTATCGCTGCTCTGATTGACTTTCTCGTGAGCCTTTGGCAGCATTTCATGGTTCTTAGAGAGTAGTTCGGAGTCCAGTAACCAGGTAGTCTTGGGAGCCTGTTGTAGTCCTGAACCTGGTGAGTTCCTGTTTGGCAGCAGAGTTCATTATAAAGACTACCGAAGAATTTCTTGAATGACAAGTAAGTCCAAGTTTAATTTTCTGTGAGGAGACTGCTCTAATCTCGTCACTTGCATCAAAAGAAGAGTAAGGTCTGGACAAGCAATGAGACCTAGTGAACTGTTGTGAGGCAGAAGTATATTTGGAAGAAAGCTTTCTGTGTAGCTCTACAGACAATTCAGACATTCATTTTCAAGGGAGTCTTGTTCAGGACGTTTAGTTGCTGCACAGTTAGAGCAAGCTTCCTTAAGATCCTTTTTTGGAGCAGTAATAAAAGCCAGCATAGAGCTTGCAGCGCAGTTAGGAAAGATCATCTATCCACCTACATCATCTCCACAGTAAATAGAAATATATATATATATATATATATATATATATATATATATATATATATATAAATATATATATATATATATATATTTGTACTTACCATCTTTATCTGCAGCCATGTACCTGTTGAGAGAAAAGAAAGATATTAAGCAAGAGACATTTATTTGAAGAAAAGCAATTACAAACTCAACTAATAACAGTGCAGAAGAGGCAGAGCATATGTACAGATATAAACAATACTATAAGCTGGTCTTATCATCATTAGCAAGGCAAAAGAGAGCAGCTAAACCACTGTGTCTAAAAGGTAATTTAGTTTAGTGGGAGGAAGAGGTAGGGTTATTAGTGAGGGCATAGTTTTGACGTATTAACTCTGTTCTTGTTATTTTGAGGTGTTCGTGATTATCCTTGCATGGTTTCCAGTGAGGTGAACACAGCAGTGGCCGTCTCTCTTGTTATCCCATTTCCCCCTTACCCCTTCCCCCTTCCCCCTCTTTACTGCGAGTGAATTTATATACTGGCAGTAGAGTCTGGGATTTGGGACTAGCACTTCTGCTCCTGTGGAAGCCAAGTTATAAGGTGCTACTTGACAATCTGACACGTACCCTTTTTCTGCACTTAATGGATATAAATGAGCCAATCATATTGGGAGGCGATTTTAATGTCTTTTTAGATCCAGCACAAGGCACAACCTCCAAGAGGGCAGCTGCCGTAAGTCCTAATATGAGAAGGGTCCTGAAACAACTGATAACCGACACAGATCTTATTGATATTTGGAAATTCATGAGTTTTAGAGATGGGACCGAAGGGGAAAACTTTACTTTCCACAATGAAAAGTACGGACATCGCTCGAGGATTGATTTTTTTCTCGTAGACTCAGCTATTAGCAAAAATATCAGGAAAGTTTCACATATTCCCGAACATTTATCAGATCACTCTGTGGTCTCTCTTGAGATTATATTTAGAGATACAGCCTTCTCATGGGGCTGGAGCCTCAATTGTACCTCGCTCTTAGATCCCTTAGTAGTGGATAACTTGAAAACAGTTACAAATGGGTTTTTAATCTTGATTCAGCGCCTCTGAACACTGTTTGGGATGCTTAGAAGCCTTTCTTTGTGGTATCCTATCTGGCCTAAGTTCAGCACTAAACAAAAGGGTCAGGGAGGATTAATACACCAGAAACTTCCATGAAGACTCTTCAATGTGCATTGGCACACGCCCTCAGTCCTGCTATCAAAACCCAAACAGAAAGTGATTTGATATTGGCAAACTCTAAACTGGCCGACTATTTGGAGGCTATAGTAAGACAAAAATGGGAAGCCAGCAGACTATTTCACTACAAGTACGGGGAGGGAGGTGGGAAACTTCTAGCTCGGAAGATCAAAGCTAATCAGTCCAGGAATTTTATCAAAGATTTAAAATGCCAAAACTCAGGCAATATAATCTCCGATAAATGTAAGATTGGAAACTAATTTGTACAGTTTTTTCAAGATCGATACACAGAGGATATATTTATAAGTAAGGAGCAATTAGGGGTGTTTTTTCAGGATCTTGAGTTTCCACCCTTAAGGGGGCCTCAAGAGATAAACTGAACAGCCCTTTTAGCTTTGAGGAAGTCTTTGAAGTCCTGAATAGTTTAAAAAAAGGAAAAGCCGCAGGCCCGTATGCTCTTCCTAACGAAATTTATATGCTGCTATAAGAAGAACTAGCCCCGATTCTGCTTCAACTTTTTAACTCAGCCTTTATCTCTAACCAAGAATTACCATCCTCTTAGGATTTTCCCACTATAACTATCCTGTTTAAACCCAACAAAAACCCAAGGGTCTGCAAGTCGTATAGACCCTTTTCACTTCTTAATAGTGACTATAACATTTATTCTCAGATACTCACTAAGCGTTTAGATGGGATAGTCGGGTTATTGATACACACTGACCAAAAAGGTTTTATAAAAGGGGAGCCAGTTGCATGATCTGATGCATGAGTTAGTCGGCGCTATTGACTTGGCCATGAAATATGGTAATCCATTGACTGTTATGACATTCAATGCCGCAAAGGCTTTTGATAGGGTGAGCTGGCCCTTTTTATATGAGGTGAGCCAACGCTTCATTTAGGAGAGACTGTTCTATCTGCTGTGAATGCTCCTTATAAAAATCCCTTAGCCAGAGTATTAGTCAATAGGAACCTGTATAAACCATTAAACATTGGTAGGGAACTAGACAGGGATGCCCTTTATCCCCGCTTCTACCTCTATATTGAACCGTTGGCTTTAAAATTAAGCGCATGTAGGAGCATTTCCTCTTTTGTTTGCAATACCTGGGAGAATGAGACCGGGCTATATGCCGATGATCTGATGATCTTTACAGGTCAAAATATACACAAAAGATGAAGGGGGGTCTAAGGGAACGTTTTTAAGACCAACACAGATATATTCCCCAAATATAACTATTTGGGGAATATATAGTGAAGTGAAGCTCTGGAAGTCATGAGCTAAGTATGCAACAGAAAGAAACTTCAACCTGCTCTGAGATAGCTCCGTGACGATCCCAGAGCCTGCGGCAAAGAAAAGACCTGAGCAATGCAGCACGGCACGTTACGCTGAGCGTACATCAGCGTGGCGGCCATCTTGGGTGTGGCATTACTATTTAATGCCACACCCTTGTTCTGGAAGGTGCTTAGCCTTCTGCTTGTTGCCAAGGAGAGAGCAACTTCTGTGACGCTTACCTGAAACTGACGCGGCTTCCCCCCGGCTTCAGTTTTCTTTCTTCTGGGGACATCGCAGCTTCTTGTCAATATCCTGACCGCTGTTAACCTGCAGGGATAGGAAAAAAGGAAAGTTAAGCACTTTTAATCTATTACGGCGACCATCGCAAGAAAGCAAGTGGCGTAATAGCAAATTTATACAATCATTTTTGGAATGTTTTCTTCTTCTCAAGAAAAGACATTAGAACTTTAACGGAACAATTTCATCCTGGATAAAGACTTTGACACTTAAAGGCTTCATGTTAAGTTAAGCAATCAGTAATATTGGAGTATTTGTTGTTTGTTTTCAATTTTGTTTATTCTGTAGTAGTGATGGAACACACCAGGGGCAACATGAAAAAGTAAGTGTTCTTACTCCAAAAAGAAAGACATATGTTTGTGAACACTGTATTTGTGACTAGTTTACAGCAATATAGTGCAAAGTAATAACTATTTATTTCTTCAGAAAAAGAAGATAGAAGCTCTTCATTTAACACCCCCAGCACAACACTTCCACACCACGAACAATAAACCCATCACAAGTCTACTAGTAGGCAGTGCCCACCAGCACAATCTCGCTGGTAGGAGAAGTAAAACTCAAATCATAGTATATTAGTTAGGATAAAAGAAAAAACTTGTGTTGAATTTAAAAAAAATATGTATACACTATGATTTGTTAAATATTATTGCCTCGCAAGTCAACAACAAGGGCCCACCAGCGTCCAGGATCCGGCCCTCCTCCCTGAGCCCTATTACGTAGCTCCAGTGAAAGTAAATACACTGGTTATAAGGTAGGGTACTGGAAAGTTGGTCCATAGCGCCTCTGCGAAACTCAACTGCGCATCTTACAGGTAAGAGTGCATAGTTGATCTGACAGCATGTCCCTTCGGTGAGTGATGGAATTCTGCCTTTTTTAAAGGATTCTCTTTGAGTACAATTTAAAGGTCTCTGCCTGTGCCACATGCTTCCAGAGCTTCCCTAGGCTCACCAAACCCGTGGACATTTTGTTGTGTTATAGTGATCTTTACAGGTCACCTGACTCCGTCATTTCAAGCAATTTAGGGAATACTTGGGAGAGTTTCGGCAGGATATCTGGCTATATCGTGAATCAACAAAAAACAGAGATCGTGTACTGGAACACAAACTACCCCTGTGATCTAACCAGACAAAGCATACAACACTTAGGAATCCCGCCATGAGGAGGAATCGCCATCGTCCACAAATCCACCCTCCTCCTGAGCACACTCCCCGACGAGCCCACAGACCGGATGGAAAACCTTCACTTCAAGATACTGGCCAGCCCTACCTCCACCCTCCGAGGAACCCTCATCTACCGACCCCCTGGACCCTGTGGACCTTTTGCCAACTCCATCATGGACATCACCTCCTGATGCCATCGCGTCCACGAACTACACCCAACTATGAGACCTCAACTTCCACCTCGACAGCCAATTGGACCACAGCACCGCATCCCTCCTGGACAACCTCCACAACATTGGACTTCACCAGATCGTGACCAAACCCACACACTCAGCAGGACACACCCTCGAACCCCTCTGTACAACAGGAAACTCCATCACCTTCAGCAACACCACCGAACTCCCATGGACTGACCATCAATGCGTTCACTTCACCTTCAGAACACCCACCATCCACAGACACCAGCACCTGCTCCCACGAAGAAACTGGACCAGGATCACAGACGACCAGCTAGCATCCTCACTCAGCAACTCCACCCCAACCATCGCAGAAAAAGACGACCCCCAACACCGCAGCCCGTACCCTGCACAGATAGATCTCCGACAGCGCCAACACCATAGTCCCTCTTAAGAAAAACAACAACACCCACACCAAGAAAGCTAGATGGTTTACCATCGAACTTCGAAAGTCCAGACGCACTTGCTGCTGCCTCAAAAAGGCCTGGAGGAACACCAAATGCACAGAAGCCCACAACAACTTCAGAGCCGCCACCAACGCCTACCACCAACTCATCCGAGAAACAAGAAAAAAAGCGACTGAAGACAGAATCTCCCCTCATGCACACAACAGCAAAGAACTCTTCAACATCATCAAGGAGTTCACCCAACCCACCAGTGAGTCCACCGACATCCCTCCCTCACAAGACCTCTGCGACAAACTCAGCACCTTTTTCCACCACAAAATCAAGAGCATCTACGACAACTTTGACGAAGACAAGCAACACACTGAACCCTCACCAACCACCCGACACCCTGAAGCCAACGATTGACAACTGGAGGACAGCCTCCACCACCGAAAACATTCTGAAGATGATGAAGTCAATCCACTCCGGGGCCCTCACGGACCCATGCCCCCACCACATTTTCAACAGAGCCGCCGACACCATCGCACCCATGCTCTGCTAACTGCCTCATTTCCCAATAACTGGAAACACGCCGAGATCAACCCCTCCTGAAGAAACCCTCGGTGGACCCCACTGACCTCAAAAACTACAGACCCATCTCCCTGCTTCCATTCCCAGTGAAAGTCATCGAGAAAACCATCAACAGCCAACTTGCCACATTCATCAAAGAGCACAACATCCTCGACTCCTCCCAATTCGGCTTCAGAAAAAAAACACAGTACGAAAACCGCCCTCCTTTCCGCAACAGACGACATCCGCACCCTAGTGGACAAAGGAGAAACAGCAGCCCTCATCCTCCTCGACCTCTCTGCGGCATTCGACACAGTCTCTCACCGCACCCTAATAGGCGGACTCCACAATGTAGGAAACCAAGACAAGGCCCTCGACTGGATCCACTCCATCCTCTCTGGCAGAACACTGCAGACGCTCTCGGACCCTACACCTTCTTCCTGCAGAGTACCCCAGGGGTCCTCCCTCAGCCCTATGCTCTTCAACGTCTACATGGCTCCTCTCGCCCCCATCGTCAGAACCTACAGACTCAACATTGTGTCATATGCAGATGACACCCAACCCATCCTCTCCCTATCCAACCAACCCAACACTGCCAGTCACAAATTTCGAGAAGGCATGGAAGCCGTCGCCAAAAGGATGAAAAACAGCTGCCTACAACTAAACACCAACAAAACGGAAGTACTCATCATGGGCCCAAACCCCGACTCCTGAAAGGAAACCTGGTGGCTTCCCGCCCGCGGAAGCCTGCCCAACCCCATGGACCACGCACGCACCCTGGGAATCATCCTAGACTCAGAGCTCAAAATGGACCACCAGATCAACTCTGTCTTGTCCTCCTGCTTCCACACCTTCCTCCTCCTACATAAGACCTTCAAATGAATCCCCCTCGAACACAGAAATACCATCACTCATGCCCTGGTCAACAGCAGACTCGACTACGCAACGCACTCTACGCCGGAATAAACAAAAACGGCAACCGCAAGCTACAGAACATCCAAAACGCCGCCGCAAGACTGGTCCTCAATCTGCCAAGACACTGCCACATCTCCCAGCACCTGCGCACACTCCTCTGGCCCCCCATCAAAGCTAGAGTCACCTTCAAGATGCTAACTCAAATTTCACACACCCCAAAGGATCCTACGATCAGCTCAGCTCTCCTACGCTGTGGCCCCCCAAGCCGGAAAGACCAGTTCAGGAGGCCGCTCCTTCTCCTTCCTCATGGCCAGAACCTGGAACGACCTTCCGCTCCACCTCAGACAGACAACATCGCTCCCCATCTTCACAAGAAACCTCAAAACCTGGCTCTTCGACAGACCCCCTCCTTGATGGACTGGAACCTGCGAACCCCCCCCCCCCCCAGTGCCTTGAGACCCTTACGGGTGAGTGGTCGTGCTTAACAAACACCTGATTGATTGATTTAGTGATTGATATGCTGTGCAAAATCTCGAGAATATAGCAAAGGTGAACTTCAACAGTGTAGCATCTAAAGTGCGGAAACAGAATGGCCTTTTATACCCCCAATCACTTTCACTTGTCACTTTCACTAACCGGCTCCGCAGTAATTCTGGCGTTGAAGCACACCGGGGAGGCACTCGGCCTTCCTGGTGGGGCCTGATGATGAAGCATGTCACCAACCAGGTTGGTGAGTGAGGGCTTTCTAATGAATCAAGGGTCATTCTCCATCCTTGCTCTTCTCCTGAGAAGGCACACTCTTCTGTTGTATTGATTATTTGAATTGGGGGACCAAGAGTGCTCCTTAGATTCCCTCTCTCTCTTGTTGCTGTTCGGTACAAAATTCTACTACATACACAATGGAGTCCTAAAAAATCACAAACATGTCTCAGGTACTGTTAAAGAATGGAACAGGCCAAACAAAATTAAAGGCTATTTAACTATGAATGCACAAAAAGGAACAGAAGAGAAGATTGGATAATTTGACAAAGTAATCACCCTACAGTTTTGGTTGGATAATTTCACAAAGTTACCAACTTACAGCTTTGGTAAAATACCATTGAAATACTTCATTAATAGATGGCACATCCAAACAGTTGTATTATTTCTAATTAATAGATGTTTCATAGAGGAAAATTGAAGAAACAGATTCACATTTTTCTTATCTGGCTCATTGAATATTAACTCAACCATAGAACTAATATAACTTTCATGGATACGGACATCTGTTTCAAATTTACAAATGCATTTACTGCTCTACAAAATTTAGCCAATAAATGAAAAATGTTAAATCAAATCAAAATTATTAACTATTGGCAATTTCTCAAAAGGCTTTAAGTAATGCTTCAAAGATCACAGCTGGCTCGAAATCTAACTTACAAACATTAAGCAAGAGCTTCCCACGACCAGAAGGCATGGGGTGCTTTATTCATTGAGTTCGACAAAAGACACAATCATACAAATTTATGATGCAAGCTGGGTAGGAAATCTCTAACATAAAGGTTTCTCTAAGATTATAATGATAGTTTAGTCATAGTATATTATAAGTCATAACGACTTAAATGAGTTGGACCCCAACGCAATGTTTGATATTTTACTTCGTATTTGTTAAGGTCTATCCTGTGTTGAATATTTCTTCTTATTATCTATAATGGGGAAGAAAGAGTTCAGGTGATTACTATTTATTGTCAGGCATATAAAGTTACTTAGTGCTTGGGTAGTAAGTGACTTCAATTGACCAATAAAAAGCATCAGCCCTGTGCATTCAGAGACGAGCTTAGGATTGCACAGTACCATACTGACAGCAAACACTCTTTAAATTTAAAAGCATATCAATCATAATTAAGTACGTTTTGCTAAAATGGTTTGAGCCATCGGTGTACTGCTACACTGCACAAAGGGCATACCGTAGATTGTGTCAAATCATAAATGAGTGATATCTTGTCTGATAGAGATAAACAAAACTTAGTAATATACACTTTAATGTTCCTCAGTAAAATGTGAACACATATTACATCTTATGGTAGATAGCTGGAATAACAAGATCTGTATTAATGATTAATGCCAGAAGCCTTATTTATTTAAGCAAATGTAGATTAAATTCCAGTCTTGTGAGCTTAGGTCAGAATAGCTACATAATCAACTACCCATCAAACCTATCTAAAAATGCAGCCACATCTCTTCAACACAGATTCCTTAAATCGAACCCAGAAACCCTAATCTCTGACCCTTATAACTGCAAAAAAAAAGGAGCTATCACAAATGATCTGATCTTTTACTCTAAAAGAAGGGCACAATGGAGAAATGCCTTCTACTCACTACTCAGCATCTCCTCCTCCAAGAAAGTTCCTCATGTCCTATGAATCTCTGTAGTCACTTCACCCACACTCAAAGCGACGGCTACCATATCCATTTACAATAATGTTCGTTATACAAGCCGCAAATGGTAACCTAGAAATCTTTGATTAATGTTTTGCCGTTATTAAGAACTCCCTTAACAACAGTGCCCCTCTCAAAACTTCAGGGAACTCTAATTCCTCAGGACCACCATGCAGCCTACATTCTTAATCCCAAGCACCATACTACTCCACCTGAAACCTTGAACAACACTCGCTTGCCCAATACCGACATAAACATTTCTCCCGCTAACAATGTCCCTCCCATACCATCTTGGGACTCTAGCCCTTCGCCAACACCTCCAGCCCCTCAAGGAATCCTCCTACATCACCTAATGACTTCACCTGCTACCTTGAACAGCTCTCACCCCCCGAACCGAACCCCTCAACCTCCCAAGCCTCCTAAACACTCCAAAACATCTACACCCCTACACTCCCACTTGGCAAGCACCGACAGATCTCCACTTTCGAGATCGTCCCTTCTCCCTACCATCCTTGCATATTTTCCATCACTACAACCACACCCAGAACTGACCCCTCTCCCGCCTCTCCATGTTCACTGACACTCAGCCTTATGCGGCCTCCAGACTAAAGGGAGCTACAAAAACTCAAAAATGACATTCAAAAGCTCAAAACCATCACCTCAGAGCTGGCGTCAGATTTATCATTCAACAAGGCCCCACAGACATGCCTGCAATTGCCCAACCATTACCCTAAGACACCCACTCCTCCTGCTGAAAAGAGGAGGTACTCTAAGCAGACGTCCCCCTCTAGTCCTGGAATACTACTCCCTTCCCGAACGCCACGTCCAGACCCATTAGATTTAAGAACCACCTCTCTGGCCTGGATATTCTCTCCCTTCTTCTAACTTACAACACCACTCAACCTGACATCCCAGTCACATCCAGACCTATTCAAGCTATGCCGCTAAACTCTTTTAAAAATCCTAGTCATCTGACAGTCACTCAGGAGACCATTCAAACCATTACACTAAACCCGCATAGAACCCCCACACATAACTCCATTGCACTAAATACCGCAAACCTCATGCAAGTTCACATTGCGCAGTCTACTCCCACTGACTCAAAAACTCACCTGAAATGCATCCTTCTCAACTGCAGATCTGCAGTGAAACATGCTGCGAACATCGCTGACCTCATCCTTGATCGGGGAACTTAACCTCCTGATTCTCACTGGAACTTGGCTCAATGTCTCATCGGGTCCTGACCTGGACATCCTAGTTCCTCCTACTCACAATATTATCAGACTTGACAGAGCTAAGAGTGCGGGGGAGGCAGCACCTGTATGCAGCCTACACATCTTCTACCATCCACCAGGAGATAACCTCCGTCTGATTGAACAAACCATGGAAACCATCTCATCCAATATAGGTCTTCATTGACCGCAGATCTTCGTGGAAGACTTCAACCAACATTGGAATGACCCGAATGACCTAAAAACTATTGGCATATGCCGATGATGTCGCTGTTATTACCTCTGAGTTAGGGAATAACTTTTGGGACATTTTCTGGTTATCGACTTAATATGGAAAAGACTCAGATATTGGTCAATAAGCATGTGTCTTCTATTGATAGTAGGATTGTGGAAGAGGCTGTATATCTGGGCATACGAGTAAGAGTTAAGATTGAGGATGTTGTGGAGGCAAATCTTAATCCTATAATAGGCCAAATTAAGAGGGATATGGGCCGCTGGGACAATGTATAGTTATCTATAATTGGCAGATGCAACTTGAACAAAATGGTGATCCTGCCCAAACTGCTATGTATTTTCCGTACAATACCTTTGGAAATACATAATGCATGGTTTGGGCATATTGAAAGGGAGATAGCCAGATTCATATGGTCTTATAAATGGACACGCCGATCAAATATTTTTCTAACTCTTCCTAGGGAAAGGGGTGGCCTCGGTCTACCTAATCTCAGGTTGTATCACCTAGCAGCATCTCTAAAATATTATCGGCCGCTGTTTGGCATTATGGAAAATAGGGCTTCTAACTCTAATTATATACCCTCTATAGTCGAGAATTTGATAGGCCCATGTGCCAATGGCTGTTTGCTAAAAATATATGAGCCTAATTATTTTAAAAAGACTCGTTTTAAGACCATTATTGCAGCCTATCGAAATTGGGCCCGGATTAGAAAGAAAATAGGACTTGGCAGGTTTAACAGGTAAACTCCATTATTGGATAATAATCAAATACCGGTAACTTTGGCAGATGAATACTTACAGAGGTGGGGGAGAGCAGGTGTTTTTAGGATAGGGGATCTAATGGCTGGGGAATACATGGCTTCCTTTGATATAATTATGGCCAGATTTAATATTAATCGAAGGGACTTTTTTAAGTTTCTACAGATAAGGGACTTCCTCCTTAAGAAAACTGGTGGGACATAAAGTTTTTCAGTGATCCCATTGTTGGAAGCTCTCACGGGTATAGGTCCCCCGTCAATTTCATCGGTGCATAGCATACTTCTTGAGGGGGTACAGGATGACATTGAAAAGCACTCTATAAAATGGCTGGATAGGCTGGGTGTCGCAGTGTTGTGCTTCACTAAATCAATAGAAATGGCGAATGCAGTGTTATGCACAGCGAGCTTACGGGACCAACACTTTAAAACTCTTTATGATCTTTATATCACCCAGCAACAATTATCAAATGGGGCGGCACTGAGGGTACTCATTGCTTTAGGTGCAAAGTGCAAGGTGCGGATTTGGTTCACATTTTCTCTACGTGCCCTAATTTAGATATATTAAAAGGTCTCTGGATTTTTGCAGCATGCTTTAAAAAGAGAAGTCCAGCTGACCCCCCAGCTTATGCTATTAGGTATAACTGTACCAGAAGATTCATGTAAGGAGTTCCTGTTTATTGCTATGTCTATGCTTAGACTATGTGTTAGATCCTCTGCCTCCATCCTTGGGGCAATGGAAAGCTCGCCTTTTACATATTTTTTATTTGGAAAAAGCACTATATGCACAAAAGGGAAGGAAAGGGAGAGCTAAAGGGCTAAAAATTTGGAGCCCGTTCAATGATTGGGTGGAAGTATTAAGTTAGGGAAAATAAATCGCAGGTTGAATGGGTTGATTATTATTGAATTTTCTTATGTTTATTTGTATAGATGTAATTATGCCATGATTAGGAAAAGCTAGCCTGTGTTAAAAAGTGTTAATCTGTTGTGAGGTTCTTTTACCTGCCTTTCCCTTTATGTTTGTTCGTATAAGAAACAAAAAAAAATAAAAAGAATTATTAAAAGGAAAAAGGAATGACCTGAATGACCTGTCCGTGAATAGTCTTAATAAATTCCTACTTGGCCTCAACCGGACTCAATTCTGCGAAATCCCAAAACACAACTTGGGCTCGACCCTCAATTTAATAATCTCCAACCCTGACACCATTCTGATTGAATCGATAACCCCATGTGACTGGTCAGATCACCACTTTATCACCTTCCTCATACTTGAACGATGGAACACCCAAAGACTTCAACCCAAGAAACTGAAACACTGGAACAGATCAATGCAAAACGCAAATATGGATGACCTCATATCACGCAGCAATCTGCTCCTGCTTCCACCCATGCTCATGGCAGATGTCCATAAACTCACCAAACACTACAACAACTCCATGCTAAATGTTATGGATGCAATTACCCACACTTCAACTAAAAAGAAAATCCAACAAAGACTCCAATCCTTGGTTCAATGACTGCCTAAACTCAGACAGGCGCAACTTAAGACTAGCAGAATGAGCATGGAGATCCTCTGCATCTACCGAACTCCTCAAATTTCTGAGAGTAAGAAGGAGTCGGTACAACAAACACATCAGAACTGCAAAACCGTCCTTCTTCAGAAGCCAACTAGACAAAGCCAGAAATTGCCCCAAAATGCTGTTTGAATTGATCAAACAGCAATCCAACAACACACCCATTCAATCAACAATCACTGCAGTCCCCAACCTAACTGCGAGGACTTTGCTGCCTTCTTCCTTGAAAAATCCAACAAAACTGAATCTGATCTAAGGTCTACCTTGCTCGAATTATCATCCTTACCAGACTACCACCTAACTCCCCAGCCCTCTCTTCGTACTTACCACTCCCCTAAAAACAATGCGCATTGGAATAAATTCTCAACCTTCAATGACACTTCCATTCTCAACATTCTCTCTACCTTGAAAACCTCAAATCACTTCAATGATCCCCTTTCCTCACATTTCTTTAAAGAAATGATAAGGCCTCTAGTTCCGCTCTGGAAAAAGATCGTTAATCCCTCCCTACTTCAAGGTGAGATCCCTGACTGCCTAAAGTCCAGGCTAGCTCTCTCAATTTCGAAAAACCTACGGCGGACCCTGAGGATCTGAATAACTTCCGACCAATCAGTAACACCCCTACTCTGGCAAAACTCATTAAGAAATGTGTACAGGTACAACTATGTAACCACATTGAGGAATTCTAGCTACTAGATGAATTTAAATCGGGCTTCCGTCAAGGCCACATCACCGAAACAGCCATCACTCACATAGTTGATGACGCGCTTACCCTACTTGACCGGAACGAATGCTGCCTATTAGTCCTACTCGACCTCTCATAAGCCTTCGATAGGGTCAAACATGACAACCTCCTGAGTCTTGTGGAACATAGGATGGGGCTCTCTGGCGCCGTACTAAAATGGTTTGCCTCCTTTCTCCATAATAGAACACAGAGAACTACATCCAACCAATCCCTCTCCCATCCCAGTCCCTGCACCCTGGGGGAGCCCCAAGGCTCCTCGCTCTAACCCATACTTTTTGACCTATTCATTGAACCCCTCACCAAAATCCTCAAAGCATCTAACATCCAATACCACATGTATTCAGACGACACCCAGTTGTACATGAAAATCTAATCGCCTGACGATATCAAGTCACTCAACAGAACCTTACACAAAACCATTAACTGGCTTACCTTCAACCATCTCGAACTAAACACCCTCAAAACAGAATTCCTCCTTATATCCCCACCCAAGCAAGCACCCATCATTGAGGAATACATGAAAAATCTGTCTGCCCTAACTGCACACCACATATCATAGACTCGGGTATAGTGTTGGATAGGAACTTGAGCATGCAGGATCACATCAGTGGTTCTACCAAAGGAGCGAACTTCAAACTGAGCGTACTAAGAAAAATAAATCTTTCCTTCTCCCTGACGACCTTTAGTCTGCAGTACAAGAATTAGTCATCTCACAAATAGAATATGGTAGTGCAACACTCTGCGGTCTTCCTCAATACAGACTGGACCCCCTCAGAGCCTCACTGAATGCGGCCGCCAGGCTCATCACAGGCTCCAAGAAGTACAATCACATCTTCCTTGACCTGAAAACTCTCAACTGGCTACCTTTCGAAGCAAGGATACACCTAAAACTTGCCTGCTTGACCCACACAGCCCTTCACTTGTACACGCCTCTCTACCTCGCAAAACAACGTGAGCTGTCGGGTGGTTCCCGTACCTCCAGGAGCTTCAGCACCCTCCTACCAAAATCAAACACATTAAAAAAAAAAACTACAAACCGTTCCTTCTCAGGAATCGCCCCAAAAATCTGGAACTCCCTGCCGACGTAAATGAGACTGATTCAATCAACAGTGTCCTTCAAAAAGGATATGAAAGTGCTACTGATGAATACTTGTGTTAGATTTGGGGGTCTCTAGTTGGCACAGGCAGGTACTTGTGACAAATAGGCACCCTTGCCTCTAGTCAGGGTAGTCACGATGCGAGATGCTTCCGCTCGATGCGACAGTTGAAGCGGCGACACCCTTTTTCAGTGATGCGACGACAGCGGCTGCGAAGGCGGCACGCTTCTCCGTGGATGCGAGGTGCTTCTTGTGATGCGGTGAAATGCGACAGCTACAGCGGCGACACCCTTGTTCAGCGATGAGACGGCAGCGGCCGCGACGGCAACATACTTCTTCTTCTTGAGTCGCACTTTCAACTCCTTGCGACACGCAGTCCCTCAGAAGGCCCAAATACAGCTACAGGCACTTCCAAAGAACTCTTGGGGAGCTGGTGGTTGAAGTCTGTTGTCCCTGAGACTTCAGCAGGAGGCAAGCTCTTCTCTCAAGCACTTGGAGATCCTTTACAAGTTGAATAAAGTGCACACAAAGTCCTTTCTCTTTTCTTTGGCAGTCAGGCAATCACTGCAGGCCAATCCCCCAAGCAGCACTTCAGCTTAGGGATAGTCTCTCCTCAGTTTCTTCTGGTTCCTCTCCTCAGCAAAGGTTTTTTCTTGTGCCCAAAGTGATCTAAAGTTCTTGGGTTTGGGTCCCAATATTTATACCCAGTTTCTCTTTGTTCTCTTAGGGCAGAGAGGCCTTTGCCTAGTCCAAACCAGTTCTGGTCAGTCCTGGAGCACTTTGTTTACACAACTCCTTCTTTCCTTTCAGAGTGCAGGGCAGAGACATCAGACATACCACAAGAAGTGGAGCCAGCATTGTGGAGGGAAGGCACATCCCTATTCAGGTCCCAGGTGCAACTCCTCCCTCCCATCTAGATGCAGATCTCTCTATTCACCACTGGGCTGACTCATCCTGTCTCCTGGAATCCTCCAGCTCTGTCACCCAAACTCCAGACAAGGAATACACAGCCTAGCAGAGGCAGGTTTGGATGGTTAGACAAGAAAATACCTACTTTCTAAAAGTGGTATTTTCAAACACAGAATGTTAAAAACCAACTTCACTAAAAGATGTATTTTATCATTCTGAGTTCAGGCATACTAAACTCGAATTTCTAACATGTTCCCTGAGTCAGTTAGGATTATAAGATGCAATCATCAAACTGCCCATTCTGGCCTATGGGGAACAGGTAGCCTGCCACATGCCACACACACCAGGACATGTCCTACCTTATACTTACAATGCACCCTGCCCTTGGGCCTACAATAGAGGTGTCTGATATGAAGAAATGGGAAGGTTTAGGGACTGGCAAGTGGGTGCACTTGACCAGCCAGTATGGCAGTACCAGACTGCACACAGGCTCTGCAATAGCAAGCCTTAGACACACTGTAACAGGCTGCTTCTGTGGGTGGCACAGCCAGTGCTGCAAGCCCACTAGCAGCATTTGGTTTACAAGCCCTGGGCACACTCAGTGCACTGTACTAGGGTCTGACAAGTAAACCACACCAGCCAATCATGGAATCACTAATCCATACATCAATTTACAATAGAGAGCATATGCACTTTAGCACTGATCAGCAGTGGTAAAGTGCCCAGAGTCATAAACAGCCAACAAAAAGGGCCAAGTCCAACAACTTGCCTGTCCTGAAGTCTAGTGGGGGTCCTGAGTCACCTCTTCTACTATCACTCTGACTCACTCACTTTATCCTACTGCCTAATTCTATACTCACTATTATGTCGTTATGTAATCATTGTTTTTTTGTCCATCATGTCGTGATGTAACTATTGTTATTTTTGTCTATTGCTATGATTCTGCCACGATTGCCCCCCCCCCTTCATATGTGTTGCATCCCTCTGTAAAGCACTCTGGTACCCTCTTGGGTCATGTTCGCGCTATACAAATCTTTTTAAATAAGTAAAGTTTAAATGTGGCAAAATGTCATATCTAAATGGCATATCTTGAAAGTGGTGATGGCTGTCATAAGTTATTAACAAGAAACTAGAAAAAGATTGCATCTTGCTACAAAAGAAGGTTACAGTAAATTTAGTGAAAATAGAAATTTAGAATTTCAGAAATATTTCACACAAATAATGCTATCAGTGAATAAGATTTTTAGATCAATGAGAGAACTCCAATCAAAGGTATTATTAAGTAGGCCTGGACCAAAATTCCGTTCCGTTCGCGGAAATTGCGATAATTTGGCATTTTCGCGTTACGCGGAAAGCGCGAAAATGTCAAAATTTCCGCATTCCGCAGCTTAGCGATAATTTGTTTCTTGCTCGCGATGTAAAAAAATACATTCTTGCGTGCGCTCGATCGCCTTACCTGAATCCCCGCGTTCGCTGACAAGCATTCCGGACCCGGTCGCGTTCTCCACGAGATGTTGGATGTTGATAGCCATTTTGCGCTGTCTCGTGACAGTTCGCGCCCGCATTAACGTCATTTGTCGCGCGAACACGTCATTTGTCGCGTGATCACGTCTTTCTTCTCGCGATCATGCACCGCGAGAGTATGAGAAGATTGAAATCTCGAACACGTCATTCTCCACCGTGAGCGAGAGAGTGAGGACGCGGGCACGTCTAATCGAACGTGAAAAGGAGAAAGAGACCCCGAACTCGTCATATCCAACGCGACAGGAAGCGAGAGAACGCGATCAAGTCATTTTCGACACGCCATCGACATCCGGCGGAAGTAATGTGAGGCTCGAGAACTCGAACATGTAATATTTTCAATTTGGAGAAGAATATCAGCTCTAGCAGCATGAAACCTTCTTCAAATGATGATTTTGGATGAAAGCAACTCCTCAGATTGACTTTTGGCTGTCCTTTTTTGTGCAAGGAGCCCTTTTTTAAAAAGGTGGGGAGAGGGAGGAAGTGACACAGAATCTCCAACTTCCTGTTCCTGTCCAGCAGGCTCCTCCCAGTGCTTTGTCCATCTCCTGCTCATTCTGCCTTTGGATTTTGAGCTGGAAAGATCACTCTTCTTGTCTGCTGCATCATTGCAATTGGATTTCAGGATTTTTTGATTTGGATATTTCACAATTAAGTGGTTGTTGTGTCTGTTTGATTGGGGGCATTGCAGTTCTTGTAACTACAATTTATTTTTGGTAACTATCATTATTCCTTTTTTTTTTTTAAATGTTGTGGGTAGTAATAGTCAGTAGTAGGCCCGAGCTAGTCATGGGCATGGCCTAATGGGTGTGTGTGTGTGCATGATGAAGCAACTGTTCCTTTAGTGTTTTTTGAATGTATTTCATTTTCAAGCATCATTTAAGGGCATGGATGGCATTGGATTGAGTTGGCGAAGTGTGTTTTTTTGGGGTGGCCTTTCTGATGTTGCTGGGCCTGGCCATGTGGCTGGTGGCCATTTTGAAGCCTAGACCCACAAGCTTGCCTGGCCTTGTCTGCCAACAGGCCTGCTTTTTCATCCACTAGGATCAGAGCAGGTAGCCACAGCTTTATTAATCAAGTGTTTTCTGTGTGGTCTGTTGAATTTAGACATCATTTAGGGCATGGAAGGCATTGGATTGAGTTGGGGAAGTGTGTTGTTTTGGGGTGGCCTTTCTGATGTTGTTGGGCCTGGCCATGTGGCTGGTGGCCATTTTGGAGCCTAGACCCGCAAGCTTGCCTGGCCTTGTCTGCCAACAGGCCTGCTTTTTCATCCACTAGGATCAGAGCAGGTAGCCACAGCTTTATTAATCAAGTGTTTTCTGTGTGGTCTGTTGAATTTAGACATCATTTAGGGCATGGAAGGCATTGGATTGAGTTGGGGAAGTGTGTTGTTTTGGGGTGGCCTTTCTGATGTTGTTGGGCCTGGCCATGTGGCTGGTGGCCATTTTGGAGCCTAGACCCGCAAGCTTGCCTGGCCTTGTCTGCCAACAGGCCTGCTTTTTCATCCACTAGGATCAGAGCAGGTAGCCACAGCTTTATTAATCAAGTGTTTTCTGTGTGGTCTGTTGAATTTAGACATCATTTAGGGCATGGATGGCATTGGATTGAGTTGGGGAAGTGGGTTTTTTTGGGGTGGCCTTTCTGATGTTGTTTGGCCTGGCCATGTGGCCGGTGGCCATTTTGAAGCCTAGGCCTGCAAGCTTGCCTGGCCCTGTCTGCCAACAGGCCTGCTTTTTCATCCACTAGGATCAGAGCAGGTAGCCACAGCTTTATTAATCAAGTGTTTTCTGTGTGGTCTGTTGAATTTAGACATCATTTAGGGCATGGATGGCATTGGATTGAGTTGGGGAAGTGTGTTTTTTTGGGGTGGCCTTTCTGATGTTGTTTGGCCTGGCCATGTGGCTGGTGGCCATTTTGAAGCCTAGGCCTGCAAGCTTTCCTGGCCTTGTCTGCCAACAGGCCTGCTTTTTCATCCACTAAGATCAGAGCAGGTAGCCACAGCTTTATTAATCAGGTGTTTTCTGGGTGGTCTGTTGAATTTAGACATCATTTAGGGCATGGATGGCATTGGATTGAGTTGGGGAAGTGTGTTTTTTTGGGGTGGCCTTTCTGATGTTGTTGGGCCTGGCCATGTGGCTGGTGGCCATTTTGAAGCCTAGGCCCGCAAGCTTGCCTGGCCGTGTCTGCCAACTGGCCCGCTTTTTCATCCACTAGGATCAGAGCAGGTAGCCACAGCTTTATTAATCAAGTGTTTTCTGTGTGGTCTGTTGAATTTAGACATCATTTAGGACATGGATGGCATTGGATTGAGTTGGGGAAGTGTGTTTTTTTGGGGCGGGATTTCTGATGTTGTTGGGCCTGGCCATGTGGCTGGTGGCCATTTTGAAGCCTAGGCTGAAAGCTTGCCTGGCCTTGTCTGCAAACAGGCCTGCTTTTTCATCCACTAGGATCAGAGCAGGTAGCCACAGCTTTATTAATCAAGTGTTTTCTGTGTGGTCTGTTGAATTTAGACATCATTTAGGGCATGGATGGCATTGGATTGAGTTGGGAAAGTGTGTCTTTTTGGGGTGGCCTTTCTGATGTTGTTGGCCTGGCCATGTGGCTGGTGGCCATTTTGAAGCCTAGGCCCGCAAGCTTGCCTGGCCTTGTCTGCCAACAGGCCTGCTTTTTCATCCACTAGGATCAGAGCAGGTAGCCACAGCTTTATTAATCAAGTGTTTTCTGTGTGGTCTGTTGAATTTAGACATCATTTAGGGCATGGATGGCATTGGATTGAGTTGGGGAAGTGTGTTTTTTTGGGTTGGCCTTTCTGATGTTGTTGGGCCTGGCCATGTGGCTGGTGGCCATTTTGAAGCCTAGGCCTGCAAGCTTGCCTGGCCTTGTCTGCCAACAGGCCTGCTTTTTCATCCAATAGGATCAGAGCAGGTAGCCACAGCTTTAGTAATCAAGTGTTTTCTGTGTGGTCTGTTCAATTTAGACATCATTTAGGGCATGGATGGCATTGGATTGAGTTGGGGAAGTGTGTTTTTTTGGGGTGGCCTTTCTGATGTTGTTGGGCCTGGCCATGTGGCTGGTGGCCATTTTGAAGCCTAGGCCTGCAAGCTTGCCTGGTCTTGTCTGCCAACAGGCCTGGTTTTTCATCCACTAGGATCAGAGCAGGTAGCCACAGCTTTATTAATCAAGTGTTTTCTGTGTGGTCTGTTGAATTTAGACATCATTTAGGGCATGGATGGCATTGGATTGAGTTGGGGAAGTGTGTTTTTTTGGGTTGGCCTTTCTGATGTTGTTGGGCCTGGCCATGTGGCTGGTGGCCATTTTGAAGCCTAGGCCTGCAAGCTTGCCTGGCCTTGTCTGCCAACAGGCCTGCTTTTTCATCCACTAGGATCAGAGCAGGTAGCCACAGCTTTATTAATCAAGTGTTTTCTGTGTGGTCTGTTGAATTTAGACATCATTTAGGGCATGGATGGCATTGGATTGAGTTGGGAAAGTGTGTTTTTTTGGGGTGGCCTTTCTGATGTTGTTGGCCTGGCCATGTGGCTGGTGGCCATTTTGAAGCCTAGACCCGCAAGCTTGCCTGGCCTTGTCTGCCAACAGGCCTGCTTTTTCATCCACTAGGATCAGAGCAGGTAGCCACAGCTTTATTAATCAAGTGTTTTCTGTGTGGTCTGTTGAATTTAGACATCATTTAGGGCATGGAAGGCATTGGATTGAGTTGGGGAAGTGTGTTTTTTTGGGGTGGCCTTTCTGATGTTGTTGGGCCTGGCCATGTGGCTGGTGGCCATTTTGAAGCCTAGGCCTGCAAGCTTGCCTGGCCTTGTCTGCCAACAGGCCTGCTTTTTCATCCAGTAGGATCAGAGCAGGTAGCCACAGCTTTATTAATCAAGTGTTTTCTGTGTGGTCTGTTGAATTTAGACATCATTTAGGGCATGGATGGCATTGGATTGAGTTGGGAAAGTGTGTTTTTTTGGGGTGGCCATTCTGATGTTGGTTGTCTTAAAGACATGCTTTTGTTGTATGTGTCTGGTGTGTTGGTGTGCAATGCATGCACCCTGCAGACCTTTTTGGGGCCTGTGAATGTTCGTATTTCCATTTTGTTGCATTAAAAAGGCAGAGCAGTGTGCTTTAGCATGCAGCCTTTACCTAGCTTTTATAGACCTTTTGTCAGCTCCTGGTGTTTCCCAGGCCCCCTGCTTGTTTGTGTTTTGTGAGTGTCCATGTGGCTGGTGGCCTTATTTTGTGTTTGGACTGGGAGTTATTATTGTCCAGCTTTTGCCATAGGCCTGCATGGTTTTCCTATTGGCTATTTGGCTTACTTCTTCCATCCATCCACCACCTTTGCCAGCAGCAGCTGCATGGATGCCGAGATGCTCAAAAAATTTAATGGCAAATAGGGTCCACCCCACTTCCATTACATTTTTATTTTGGTGGTTATTATTAACTTTCCTATCCTTCCTGAGAGTGTAGTGTGTGACTGTACACAGTAGTATAACATAGACTTGTTAAATAAAAAAGTCATAAATGGCTAGACTATATTTTTTGTTTGCACTAGTACAGTACTAAGTAACTGAATCACAATAACAAATGCAACATTTCACTGATGTTCTTCACCTGGCTTATTTGGTTTTAGGTGCACAAAAGACAGAGGAGGAGGTGTCATCAGCATCACCCGGCTACCCGTTGTACTGCCAGACAGACAGAAGTCCTGCTGCGCATCACGTCCACGTGTGACCAGAACTTGTTGTGCATCTACATCCTGCCTGACATCTGAAGAAGATGGCCCCAAAGAAAGTTATCAGGTCCAGTACCAAGAAAGTTGCCGGTGAGAAGAAGGAACAGAAAAAGGAAGTGCCATTAACCACGACTGGTGGTGTGCTGGCGGGGAACAACCTTTACAACGCAACTTTTACAACGCACTACCATTACAACGCATTTTTTACAACGCATAATCCATTACAACGCATGACATTACAACGCATGACACTACAACGCATTTTTAAAAACTACCTTTACAACGCATTCCATTACAACGCATACTACCATTACAACGCATACCATTACAACGCATAATATTACACTATACTATCCAACACTTACCCTACTGATGCACCCCCTGGAGTTAGAATAGTAATTTTTACCCCTAAACTATCCAACACTTACCCTACTGTTGCACCCCCTGGAGTTAGAATAGTAATTTTTACCCCTACACTATCCAACACTTACCCTACTGTTGCACCCCCTGGAGTTAGAATAGTAATTTTTACCCCTACACTATCCAACACTTACCCTACTGTTGCACCCCCTGGAGTTAGAATAGTAATTTTTACCCCTACACTATCCAACACTTACCCTACTGTTGCACCCCCTGGAGTTAGAATAGTAATTTTTACCCCTACACTATCCAACACTTACCCTACTGTTGCACCCCCTGGAGTTAGAATAGTAATTTTTACCCCTACACTATCCAACACTTACCCTACTGTTGCACCCCCTGGAGTTAGAATAGTAATTTTTACCACTACACTATCCAACACTTACCCTACTGTTGCACCCCCTGGAGTTAGAATAGTAATTTTTACCCCTACACTATCCAACACTTACCCTACTGTTGCACCCCCTGGAGTTAGAATAGTAATTTTTACCCCTACACTATCCAACACTTACCCTACTGTTGCACCCCCTGGAGTTAGAATAGTAATTTTTACCCCTACACTATCCAACACTTACCCTACTGTTGCACCCCCTGGAGTTAGAATAGTAATTTTTACCCCTACACTATCCAACACTTACCCTACTGTTGCACCCCCTGGAGTTAGAATAGTAATTTTTACCCCTATACTATCTAATACTTACCTTAAATGTAATTTAATATTATGCGTTGTAATGGTATGCGTTGTAAAGGTAGTATGCGTTGTAATGGTAATGCGTTGTAAAGGTATTTTTTAAAAATGCGTTGTAGTGTCCTGCGTTGTAATGTCATGCGTTGTAATGGATTATGCGTTGTAAAAAATGCGTTGTAAGTGCATGCGTTGTAAAAGTGTGCGTTGTAACGTCATACATCCTGTGCTGGCCAATGTTTTTTTTGGCACCCAAAAAGTTACGCCTGCAGCAGCGTTGTCCGGGAACCAAGCTGGGAGCAGCACAGCGCTCCAACCACACCAACCTAGGCCCAAGGGCTTTAGTGTCGCAGAGGTAGCCAGTCTACTAACGAGCAGTGATGTTGAAGAAATGTCATTACCACAAAGTAGTAGACAATCAAGTTCAACGCAGGCGCAAACTCAGCAGATAAGTGTGCAGCTGCAACAAGAACAGCAGCAGCCACAACAAGAACAGCAGCAGCCGCAACAAGAACAGCAGCAGCCGCAACAAGAACAGCAGCAGCCGCAACAGCCCACCATAGTAGTTGTTGCTCCTGACGTAGGGGCATTTGAGGAAATCGAGCTTCCTGCAGACAAAGTGGAGCAAAGTCAAACCACTGATTCAGAAGATCTATTGTCTTCCAGACCACCAGCAAGGAAAAGGAGGCTTAGTCCATCATCTTCTTCTTCAAGCCCCGCTTCTGATGATCGTGATGCCACTTGGGTCCCACCAGCTCAGTCTGAGAGTGATATACGCCACAAGACAATGCTTCTGAAAAGGAAGGTCCCAGAAGAACTTAGAGTTATGGAGGTAGATGTAGAAGAGGGGGGTGATGATGATGATGTTGATGAAGACAAGCCAGTCATCACGCACATTACTCCCGCCCCAAAGGGATTGAAGACCAACATTCTCACCCTATCCAGAAAGGCTGCTACTGAGCGGGTGTAGCACGGATATCACCAACACAGCTTACACCACCACTACCTCCAGCTGCCATATTTTCCAAGGCCCGGCACGGACCTACATCCAGCTCAACCAACTCAGTAGGTAGTGGTAGTAAAAGTCACAGTCTAGGTGCACAGGGTCACATTTCAAGCACACCCTCCAGTTCATCTGGTATTGAAAGTGGCACATCCAGCAGTGCCAGAAAGTTCTCCTCCCCAGTTTGGGACTTTTTTTCTGTTAGCACCCAGGAGGAGAACGTTGCTATATGCTTAATTTGTCGTCAAGGTGTTCGGCGTGGTAAGCTTGGTACAAACTATGGTACCGGAGGACAAGCAAGTCATCTCAGAATACACCACACTATCGTGTGGGAGAATCACCTACTTCAGTTAAGAGAAAGAAGAAAAACTCAACCCATTGAAGTTGGTCAGGAAGAATCAGGGAGCGATATTATTGCGGTGGAAGGTGAAGAAGAGGGAGGCATTTCTAGCCCTGTCCCCAGTAGTGCAGTGGTATCGCCCACATCCTCCTCAGTAACATCAGAGTGGCACCGCAGTAAGAGCCATACTTTGAGTCAGGCTGAGACACCAAGGCGACCGAGTACCGCAATGAGACAATCTGTGTCGTTGAGCCTAAGTGGGTTAATGAAAACAGCACCACAAAGGAAAGTAATCCAGCCTACCATTGAGAGCATGTTTAGGTTGGAGGGGCAGTTCCAACACAACCACCCAACGGCACTGTTGTACAATGCGAAGCTGGCTAAAATGTTAGCGCTGGTCCTTCTTTCTTTTTCATTTGTGGAAGGGGTGGGTTTCTTTGAATTTGTGTCTGCCATCTGCCCTAAATGGAAGGTTCCCAGCCGGTCATATTTCGCAAGAATTGCTGTTCCGGCACTACATCATGATGTGCTGGAATTGGTTGGACAAGCTTTGCAGCAGAGTGCTGTTCACAATATCCACCTGACAACAGACATGTGGACCAGTTGCCAAGCCACAGATTACATGTGCATCACTGCACACTGGATCTCTTTTGTGGGGGTTAGAGATAAGCTATTTGCACGAGGTGCTGTTGACACCGCTGCGATTTTTGAAGGTACTCGGAAACATGCAATTGTAGCCATATTCGCCATGGAGAAATCTCATACGGCTGAAAACATTTTACATGAGTTTCGCAGCAAGGTTTTTGAATGGCTGTGGCCAAGAGGGCTTGGTATTGGTTTTGTTGCCACAGACAATGGCAGTAATGTACTCAAGGCCATGGCACTTAGGTTCCTATTTCAGGGTTCCGTGTTTGGAGCACTGCATAAACATTATAGTTCAAGACTTTCTGAAAAAAGAACCCATAGTCAGCAATTTACTGGCCATCTGCCGAAGAATATGCACTCATTTCAGCCATTCTTTTAAAGCTCGGAAGCAGCTGAGGATCATCCAACGTGAACATAGAATGCCAGTCAAGGCATTCATCCAGGAGGTGGCAACACGCTGGAACTCAACGTATTACATGCTTGATCGTCTGTATAGCAGTACAGGTCACTCCATGAATATGTCTGGAAAAGAAAAGGGGATGCTACTGTTAAAGGCATGAACCTTGAGCTGGAGCAATGGAGCCTAATTAAATGCCTGACTGAGATGCTTTGTCCTTTTGAGGTCTTCACACGTGAAGTCAGCAAGGAGGACTGTACAATGGGCCAAGCTATCCCATTATTGCAAATGCTAGAGCATCAGCTGAATAATGTGTCTGAATCATACAAAGGTGTAGAGGACAAAAGGGAAGCTCATGACTTGGTGGAGAGCTTATCCCGTCGCTTAGCTGAAAATGTAAGGATACAAAATAAAATTTTGTCACAAGAACATTACATTTGTGCTACAATTCTGGATCCACGTGCAAAATTTGGACTGAAAACATTCTTTGCTTTTTCCGAGATTGATGTTGCCCGCTACAAAACTTGCATAGCTGAAGCGGCCAGTAAGTTGGAAAACGAACAGCTGCTAATTAAAAGCCCGCAAGATCAACCCACAAGAAGTACTGCAGCAGGCCATGCAGGATCAAGTGCAACTTCGTCGGCTGAGGGCAGTGCATTTGGATCACAAGACTCACCATCACTATCGACTACAGCAACAATAACTGGATTAGTAGGCGGAGTACAATCATTACACGATTGGTATGTAAAGTTAGGCATTAATAAGCACAGTGCTGATGCACAGAGAAAAGAGCCCGACACCTTACCAGCAGCAACCCTGAACATTGAGCGGATGGTCCAGGCCTATCTGGACGACCCAACAGAGGTGTACATTGATCAAAACCCATTGCAGTATTGGTATAGGAAAAGGTCTGAATGGCCACAGCTCAGCAGGCTGGCGATAAGCTATCTGGCTTGCCCTGTCGCAAGTGTCTCTTCCGAACGTGTTTTCAGTGCTACTGGTTCCATTGTAACATTGAGAAGGACCAGTCTATCGCCAAAAAACGTGGAGAGGTTAACAATGATCAAAATGAATCAGCACTTCATTCCACTGAATTACACAATACATGAAGCAATGGAGGAAGATGAGGACAGCGGCTCAGGTGACGGAAGTATTGTGTCACATGATTACCTACTACTGGCTGAACCCCCAGAGTTTGAGGACGAGCTATACTTCCCTGACAATTAGGCTTGCACTTACTGTCTTCCTCCCTTTTTTCCCCCTTTGTTTGTGTGTCTGTCGTTCCGGTTACAAACTTGTGAATCACAACAAATCCATTGCCACCGTCTTCTACTCTTCTAATTTAATATACAAGTTTCAGGTGTCTGCAATTTGACAGTACAGTCCTCCGAATCCAGCGCCTCCGCTCCATCATACTGAATCTCCTGCTCAATTCCATTTCCCTCATGAATGATGATTGGATGATGGTAAATAATACAACAACAAATTAAAACTTTCCTAGTCCTTCCAAAAGAAGTGGAGCATGAATCAGATGACTACTATAGCTATCCTCCTTTCAGAGCCAAGAGAGACTGGCCATTAACGGAAAATACGATGGAACAGGTAATGATTGATGCCATGCATGTGGAAATATGGATTTTTATGATCAGTTATGTCCCCTATCTTGGACCCCAACGGTTTCATGTATAAATCACAAATACATGTATGTTTCCTCCAGTTCCAGTTATGAAGACGCAAACACATGTGCGTCCACCGTCAACATGTCCTCTTTCAGATCCGCCATGAATGGGCCGGATATTCTATTCCTAAGTATGAAAGGCCACCGGCTTTATATGGTTCATTTATCCCATTTTACAGTCCAGGCGAGTAGGCCCTGATTCTACCATTAAGCTTTTTCCTGCCTTCTGCCTCTGAAAGCTCCAGTCTGAGCTCGCATCTGTATCCATGAACTTTGTCCTACTCCCTGCGCGGCTAACGGTGCCTGACTCGACCTGTCTGCCTGCCAAAAACTGTATTTCACCTTCAAGATTATCTGCTCTGCTCCGCTCCCCACCCAATGCATTCTTGTCTAGTAGTTTAAGTAAACATTCTTCCAGCTACCGAGCAAAAGGCCCGGCTTCTCTGTCTTTATGCAAGTAATTCATAGCCCTGTTACTATGGAAGATTTCTGCCCTTCGCATCCAATGTAGACACTTAGACGCTTGTACACGCACTCACAGTCAGTATAGAATAGATTTTATTCGAGAGACCTTTCCTTTTGGATAACATAGTTCTTTAAACATAGGATATTAGATATGATTCGGGATTAGGTTGACATAACCCCAGACTTCTGTCTCCACATGTAGAGCTAAATGTCAAGTCCCCTTCACCCCCTAGTTGCACGTCAATCACACGTCATGCTGCTGCGCGCGCATTTCTGCCAAGTATTTCTGCTGACATTGCGAAATTCTTTCATGGTGCCACCCATTTGTCACATCATACCTAAATGACGTTCTTTAGTTATGCCTAGTTACACCCATTTTAGTTACGCATGTATGTTTTATCTTTGTTATCAACTGTTACGCCTCCTGCATCTGTTTTCACTATAATGCCTCTGTATAAAAATGATTACTTGTCAATAAAGTTGGTCCTTCACTTCCTGAACCTTCATGGTGATGGAATATGGAGTCCATCAATTCGAATTGATTTTGGAATAAAACCCGTTCTGAACCTCTAATACCACGGATTCTGCCTCTTATTTTACTGAGCTATTATTATTAATTTTCCGCATCAAATTAAGTTCCGGTAATTAAATTATTTACCACATATATGGCGCCCGAATAGGGACACTTTCTCATCTCACGCGCCGGAGGTGCGTTGCAGGCCCGGTCTCCTGCCACAGCTGGACGGACAACAACGCGTACCCACAGGATTTCCTGTATCTCCCTCCTGCCGAGCGGGGGTAACTGAGGCTGCGATCAACACCCAGACGAGGCGGTGAGAAGTGCGAAGTATCCCGACCAGAGCCTAGCTGAGAGAGCAAGATCCGAGGTATACAGAGGCCCACCAGTTTCCGAGGTTCCGAAGTTCCGAGTCGAGTCCAGTCCGGTTCAAGTCCAGTTCAGTTCAGTTCCGAGGCCTTCCGTTCCGAGCTACCCGGTGAGTACCATTGTCGGGGAGGCGTTCTGACGTGCACATAGGTTGTGCCGGTCAAGACGGGTTTGGGTACACAAATCCGGTCTGCACTGTTTCAGCAGTGTATCTGTACTGTTTAGCAGTATATCAAGTATGTCTAGTATATAATTCAGAATTACCTAGTTAGTGCCGAGTATTATGCTTAGTGACTAGTTCCCTAAATGGCCATCATTATTGTTCATTAAATGTTAAATGTTAAATGTTTTAAACACGTTCTGCATATTGTGGTGTGAATGACTGTTCATTATTGTGTTTTGTTGTATTAAACGTGTTCAAAATTAGGTATCAGATCAGTTCTCAATATGCCGCTCTTTTCGAAATTAAGACAGATCAAAACTAGAAAAGGGGTACTCGAAGAAGCTGTTCCCATTCCTCCTAGGGACACTCCGGGGTACTTCATGTATCATAAACATGGCCTAGACGCCATATTATTTCTTGATTTATGGGTAGACTACACCAAGGAATTACCAGAAAGTCAGAGGTGGCCCGCAGCTGGGACCTGGGATGCAGATTGCATCATGAAAGTAGAGGAAGAATTATGGAAAAAGAAAGCTAGACAATCACAGAAAGATGCCATTGAATTATGGCGTAAAGAATCATATAGACGTACAGAAAAAGCACTCAGACAGGAAGAGAAAAGTAAGGAGAATTCAAATAAAGTCCGAGAAAGTCTATTAATTGAAGAAGGTACTCGAGTAAAATCAGAACAAATAGACAGACAAAGAAATGCCCTTATGAATGGTATGTATCCTCTTCTGGCCGAAGGGTTACCTAAGGCTACTCCGGAGATACCAAAAGACTTGCCACCCCCATTGTTTCCGATAAAAGCACACCCCAAAGGGCATCCCAGAACCGCAGAAGATGTTTTTCTTTCCTCTTATTTAGACGACGCAGCTCCCGAGTATGCTAATGCTGCGCCACTTAGACCGCCTGCCGAGGGGGTTCAACGCCAAGACCCTCCTCCGTCTGTACCTCCACAACAACAAACTCCGACGCAAGTTCCGGCAAGCACATCTGTTTCTACAGCTGTATCCACACCTATGGTTGCTATATCACGTTCAACGAATCCTTTCACATCCAGCACCCCAGGTGGTGCTACAGGAGGTGCATCAAACATTTTTTCCACGCCACCCAGAGTAAATAAACTTTCCTTTCAAGAATTAGCCCACTAACGTACGCCCAAACTAGTAACTCCTGACATGCTTAAGGAACTTCTAATAGATTGTAGATATGACCCTGTGCCCGGCAAAGAGGACGAAATGCTGCTGGCATCATTACGTATCCGACGAGCTGCAATATATTTAGGGAGGCTACCAGGAATGACTACACATTTAGAAAACATATATCACTTTGTCCAGTCAGGACGAGATTCTGAGAGTATTAATAGAGCCATGGAGTACCAGAAAGTGGAAATACAGGGGGAACTGTTACGTTTCCTCATAAATTGTGTGATCAGAAATCAAGACCGACCAGGGGTAAATCCGGAAGAAATGCAAATTCTTACCACATGGAGTCGGAATATATCAGAGGGGAGACATGATAAACGATTAAGTATAGTAGCTATGTGCCGAAAGATCCGCAAAGAAGTAGAACGAATACACGAAGAAAGATTAGCAGTAGACCAGCCTGAACAAACCGAGGAGGAGGAAGAATTAGAACTGCCCACAGGACAGTTAGAAACAATGGCCTATGTAGGTAGAGGGAAATATTGTAATAATACTAGATGCTTTACTGATCCGATACGTCCGATACGTCCAGACCATAACAGAAATTTCCAAACACCTATAATAAATATAAGGTCCCCCGAACATTCGTTCCAAGCCGCTGACAAATTACTCCGAGAACGAAGGGGTTATCATATACTCGATTCTATGGACGAACAAGAATTAGCCAGGTCAGCCGTTCACTGGGTTGACAGCCCCGGAAAATATAGTGATGATACACTAGCACACACGTTTTTGAACCTCACCCCAGATGAACAGCGTTTAGCTGGTATCTATATGATTCAACAACTCCTTATATTATATAAAAGCCAACACTCCGATCCTGGCCCCTTACCTGATATATTGACTGAATTACTCACGAATAAATGGAGAGGTTCAGGTACTGAGTTAATTAGAGAAATACTAGAATACAGAAAGCAGTACATTCTGTTTGTATGCCCCGAACATGTCTCACTGCCCATCAAGGAAAGAACGACGTATTATATGGATAGACAGAATCCCTTACGCGAAGTGCACCCGATAAAAGGTGATGACAATCAGTTTAAACGTGTGTTTGTATACACACCCATATCTAAAATAGAACTATTAGAAATGAAGAAAGTGGTACCCAGTCATGACAAAGACCCAGCGGGTTTCCACCGTGAAATTAAAGACATGTTGCTCATGGGAGAGTATACCTATCCCGACATTATGAAAATATTGAAGGTATTAATGCCTGCGGGCATTTACGAAAAACTCAAGGAAAAGGATTGGGAGGTGGGAGACCAAAAGATAGATTGGACAGCATTAGAAAACGAAGAAAAAGCTCGAGGTCCAGGTTCAGGGCTTGGGGATAAGACCAAAACACTACCAGGTTTATTAGTACAGGTACTGCCACGTTTATTAACTACGAAAAAGGAAGACTGGGGTGCAATCTCAGCCTGTAAACAAAAGCAAGATGAAGACACTAGTGATTTCTATGCCCGATTCGAAAAATGTTTTGGTATAAATAGTGGAATAAAAGCAAGTAGCGAATCATATCCACATCTGTTTGTGACAAAATTAGTTGAAAATTCCTTGCCCCAAGTTAAGAATAGAGTATTGAAATTCGAGAGTACCTGGCAAGGTAACACTCCGTCACAAATGTTACAAATGCTACAGTACCATCACAATAGAATTAGAGAAGAACAAGAACATGAACAAAGACGCATGAAAGACACGAAAATGAAAATGCTAGTTTCCCAGACAGTTCCAGCTGACGGTCATAAAAAGGGTATGACACAGTCCAGTGTTTCAGCAGGTCCTGTAAAAGGGACATGCAACTATTGTAAACAGCCAGGTCATTATGTACACGATTGTCCAGTTTTAAAACATAATATCGCCATAGGTAATACAAAAGAAAGACCACGGCCACTTAGACAGGAGCAGAACCAACAAGGAGCTCCGCAGCATGCACAGTCCATGCCAGCTCCGCAACAGTCTATGCCAGCTCCACCACCGCAGCCTATTGCTGCCACACAAACAACGACACAACAGATGTACCAGACCGCACAGTATGACTATCCCGATTATCAACGATACTCATGAAACAGCCTAGAGAGGGAAGTTGGCTTACCCCTTATCGAGGTCCCTGTAGATCAAGAAGGACCTTATGTACACAGTGAACTATTAGGCCAAGATAGAAAATTTTTACTTGATACAGGGGCAAGCCGAACAACAATAAAACGTAGTGAAGTTCCAGGGGCACCCCTCTCAGGCTCACAGAATATTTCCCTTGGCTTTTCAGGAAAACCTATCATTAACGAAGTATCACAGCCTCTTCCACTTACGATTGGTCCCTTGACACGAACTACAGATTTATTGCTTACTAAATCATGTCCAGAAAACCTGTTAGGTATAAAAACATTGAAAGCTCTAGGAGCTATAATATGTTGTTCTCCGGAAGGAGTAAGATTGTTTCTACGTGATTTCAAAGGGCACTATGTGTCCCGAGACATGGATCACCGACTGCAGACTTTACCCACACATTTATGGGCACAAGGCCCTACAGATGTTGGTTGCATGAACATTACACCATATCGAGTCACACTAAAGACAGGAGTGGTACTACCACGAATGCGACAATACAAGTTACCCCCAGATGCTGTAGTGGCTTTACTGCAAATCATTGACGAGCTTATTACCCAAGGAGTGGTTGTGGAAACCGACTCCAATGTATGTAATTTCCCGATAATTCCGATTCTTAAACGAACTGATCCAACAGCCCCGCCAGTATATCGATTGGTTATTGATCTGCGCGAATTAAATAAATGTATTGTACCACAATACCCCGTAGTCCCAGATATTTCTTCATTACTGACAGCCATTGATTCCGAAGCAACATTCTTTACTGTAATTGATCTCAAGAATGCCTTTTTCAGCGTCCCAATAGATCCGGAAAGCCAATACTTGTTCGGATTTAGTTTAAATGGACGAAGCTTTAAATTCACACGCGCACCTCAAGGATTCACAGAAAGCCCCAGCATCTATAGCCAAGCACTGAAACGAGAACTTGATAGTATCCACATGCCAGTCAACACTGCCCTGCTTCAATATGTCGATGATCTGCTGATCACCGCTAGAAGCGAACCTGAATGTGAAAAAGCCTCACTGACGGTTTTACAATTTTTGGCCGAAAAGGGGCACAAGGTGTCCCCTTCTAAGCTGCAATTCTGTGTCCAGCGAGTTGTTTACCTTGGGCACTCGCTGTCCAAGGAGGGAAGGCAGCTTACACCCGATCGCATCCAGTTAATTGTTAACATGCCAATACCCAAGACACAAAAGGAGGTGCAGGCTTTTATAGGCCTCACTTCATATTGTAGGCAGTGGATCCCTCAGTATGCATTTCTAGCAAAACCACTCATTCAGTTGACAACACAGGAGGCAGCCACATCGACTGTCCTCCCTTGGACTCAGGAACATACACAAGCTTTTGAAAGCCTAAAGAAAGCTTTATGTCAAGCACCTGTTTTAGCAACACCATGTTACAATAAACAGTTTACACTCTTTGTTACAGAACGCGAAGGTACTGCTTTGTCAGTACTCACACAGGAACAAGCAGGATCACATAAACCATGTGCTTATTTTTCTAGTACATTAGATCCCGTAGCTCAGGCTCTGCCTGCGTGCCTGAAATCAGTGGCAGCGACAGCTTTAGCAATCCGACAAAGCGATGCCATAGTGTTAGGACACCAATTGACAGTACAAGTACCACATGCAGTAGAGGTTCTCTTGAACCGCACACAAACACAACACTTGACTATAGCAAGACTCACCGGTTACGAATTAACATTGTTTCAGCCACACATAGAAATCAGACGTTGTAGTACATTGAATCCTGCCACACTGTTACCAGTAAACGGAACAGACCCACTAGCACATGATTGTATTGAAGTTATTACTATCACGACGAAACCTAGACAAGACTTGACAGACGTCCCATTGTCAGACCCAGACCTGACGTTGTATGTAGATGGTTCATGTATGAGAACAAGTACAGGAGAGCTAGTGGCCGCGTATGCAGTCACAACAGACACTGAAATCATTGAAACAAATTGCATAAATACCTTGTCCGCTCAAGCAGCAGAGCTCATCGCTCTGACACAAGCCTGTATTCAAGCCACAAATAAAAAAGTCAACATATACACTGATTCACGTTATGCATTCGGAGTTGTACATGACTTCGGCGTGCTGTGGCGAGAGAGAGGTTATTTAACTTCTCACGGTGCCCACATTCAGCACGGACCCCTCATTCATGCCTTATTAGATGCAATACATCTACCCACTGCAATATCAATTATGAAATGTAAAGCTCATACGAAAGTTACTGATATCATTTCCCAAGGTAATGATCTAGCTGACAGAACAGCTAAACAGACTGCTCAAACTCACACATCTGACATAACAAAGACAATAGTTCCGACACCAACACATTGCATGATGGTTAAGGATCCCGCTCTTGACGTAATTGACATACAGACACATGCTACACCAGAGGAAATAAAGAAATGGACTGAATTAGGAGGGATCCAAACGGATCAAGGATGGATGACGAAGGAAAAATCTGTATGGTTCCTTCCTGATTCAATGGTCCAAGTTATCATTAATACAATACATAGTCCAGCGCACCTAGGAGAAAAAGCTATGCTAGACAGCATTCAACACATTTGGTTCAACAAACATTTACGAGCAGCAGCTAAACAAAAAGTTCGTACCTGTATGATCTGTTGTCAGTTTAACCCAGGTAAAAGCATTCCCGTAGAACAGGGTGGATTTCAGCCTCCTGATCACCCTTTTTAAGTCCTCCAGATGGATTATATCCAGATGGAACGATGTCGAGGATTCAAATATGTTCTTGTAGTTGTCTGTGCTCTTTCCCGTTGGACAGAGGCATACCCGGTTTCAGATTACACTGCCCCGACTACTGCCAAACAGTTGGTTCGAGAATTCTTCCCACGGTACGGTTTACCACGTGTTGTCTACTCAGATAACGGCCAGCCGTTCTCATCCGAACTAATGAAACACGTTTCACTTTTGTTAGGCTATCAATGGAGATTTCACTGTGTCCGACACCCCGAGGCAGCAGGTCTCGTGGAACGACATAATCAAACTCTGAAAATTAGATTGTCCAAAATATGTAGAGAGAAAGGTGTCGACTGGGTAGTAGCCTTACCAGTTGCACTCTTTTACATGAGAATGGTAGCGCACTCTCGAACAGGGCTATCCCCTTATGAGGTGATCTTCGGTAGACCACCAAATATGTGGGGGACGCCAATACCACGCAAAATAACTGATGTTGACTGTAATATGCTGACAGATTACCTGGCTTCCTTGATGTCTGCACTACAATCTTGTCGTTCACAGGTAGCTGCAGCCTTTCCCGACAACACCGAGGTGAAACCCCATGACGTAGTTCCCGGGGACCTGGTGTTAGTGAGGAACTTTGACCGGAAGTCTCAGCTGGATCCTAGGTGGAAATCGCCTCAACTAGTACTGCTCACCACGAGGACCGCCGTGAAGATCGAAGGTCGCAAAGGCTGGATACATTCAAGTCATATCAAGAAATTTCATGGACTTCCGTCTGATGTAAACGATACACCTCGCGTGTCTTCACCGATTGACTCAAAGCTTCCTTTGGTTGAACAGAGTAATAAGGAACTATACAAACTAAAACTACGGTCTAACAAGTCAGACAATTTGATTGTTTAAGTCCTCTCCAAGGTGAATCGGTCGAATTTGTCTCTGACATGTATCCCTTAGACCTGAATAGAGAAAGAAACCGAAAGATGCAATTGAAACAACATGCGTACTGTAAATCACTGCGTAGTCATTGCACAGTGACGTTATTAATTTTGTTTTTCTTAAGTCTTTTAATAATTGCTGCAAGTATATTGTTGCACATATATTATCCTATTTCTAAACATGTTTACAATGTTACTACTGAACACTCTTTTAGTGAATTACCCCCGCATGAGTTGTCCTATAGATTTGCGCTGCGCAATAACACTTTTATTAGTATGTTACATCATTCCCATCAGACTAGCAATGCTACAAATTGTTGGATATGTGGCCGACTCCCTCCCTATCAGAACTATAAGGGAATTCTGCCTCTCTTTCCATATCCGTTCACACACAATGGCTCCTGTGGAGCATGGTTTAGTTTAATTAATTCCCTAGATTCGAATTCCGCAGTTTATCAAGACAACTGGGTATGGGGAAACCTGAACCTAGTTTTACTCAAAGTCTGCTACCCTAACAAGGAGGGACTTCCCAAAAGAACAGGAACTGATCTAGAAAATGAAGTATACGGATTAGGTAATTTCACGCTTAATCTCATGATCCTGAATGTTGAATCCGAAGCTGCACCAATTTTGCCCGCTATGTCAGTATTTCCAGTTAAAGGTGAATTGTGTGTAAGAAAGAATGGTTCCATACATATGGGCCATAGTAGATGCACCACTGTAATAGAATTCAGTGATCAAGGCAAATCTACATTTAGAGCTTCTCGCCATTCCTACTTCATATGTGGTCAGACTGCATATATACGTTTGCCTCTAGATTGGGATGGTACCTGTTACATCGGATTCCTTTTGCCACCTGTTTTCCTAGCTCCTCCTGATTATCACAGAAATACTCATTTAGTACACAATAGAGAACGGAGAGATCTCCCAATCGTCGACTACACTGAAACAGCATGGGAAAAATACACAGATTTCAATAAAGGTCTCTTTCCCTATATAGGTACAGTTACCAATAGTAAGCTGATACGTAGATTAACCAGAACCCTTGAAGCAGTAGTGAACGAAACTATTTCCGCCTTAGGCAATTTAACAGAAGAGCAGTCTGCTATGCGGATTGTTGTGCTTCAAAATCGTCTTGTCCTTGACGTCATCCTGGCCGATAGGGGCGGAGCTTGTAGGGTCATCGGATCAAGTTGTTGCATTTTCATACCAGAAAATTCGCCGTCAGTATATAAAGCCATAACTCGCCTTCATAAGATTGTAAGCCAGATACACCAGAATCCAGGCACCTGGACTTGGTCCGGTTGGTTTTGGGGTGTATTGTCAGCCTGGGGATGGAGGGTCCTATCCTTCCTAGGTATTGGCTTTCTCATACTATTCAGTTGCTGCTTATGCCTACAATGTGGACCAGCGATTTGTGGTCTGTGTGCCACATCGTGTATTCCACCACCAAGATTTCATTCATCCCGAAAGAAGAAAGAAGAACAAATGATGCTATATGAACAGATCAACGGATTGATGAAGATTGATATCTCTTAAGGGCAAGTAGGGGACAAGGAGGGAATGTGGAAATATGGATTTTTATGATCAGTTATGTCCCCTATCTTGGACCCCAACGGTTTCATGTATAAATCACAAATACATGTATGTTTCCTCCAGTTCCAGTTATGAAGACGCAAACACATGTGCGTCCACCGTCAACATGTCCTCTTTCAGATCCGCCATGAATGGGCCGGATATTCTATTCCTAAGTATGAAAGGCCACCGGCTTTATATGGTTCATTTATCCCATTTTACAGTCCAGGCGAGTAGGCCCTGATTCTACCATTAAGCTTTTTCCTGCCTTCTGCCTCTGAAAGCTCCAGTCTGAGCTCGCATCTGTATCCATGAACTTTGTCCTACTCCCTGCGCGGCTAACGGTGCCTGACTCGACCTGTCTGCCTGCCAAAAACTGTATTTCACCTTCAAGATTATCTGCTCTGCTCCGCTCCCCACCCAATGCATTCTTGTCTAGTAGTTTAAGTAAACATTCTTCCAGCTACCGAGCAAAAGGCCCGGCTTCTCTGTCTTTATGCAAGTAATTCATAGCCCTGTTACTATGGAAGATTTCTGCCCTTCGCATCCAATGTAGACACTTAGACGCTTGTACACGCACTCACAGTCAGTATAGAATAGATTTTATTCGAGAGACCTTTCCTTTTGGATAACATAGTTCTTTAAACATAGGATATTAGATATGATTCGGGATTAGGTTGACATAACCCCAGACTTCTGTCTCCACATGTAGAGCTAAATGTCAAGTCCCCTTCACCCCCTAGTTGCACGTCAATCACACGTCATGCTGCTGCGCGCGCATTTCTGCCAAGTATTTCTGCTGACATTGCGAAATTCTTTCATGGTGCCACCCATTTGTGACATCATACCTAAATGACGTTCTTTAGTTATGCCTAGTTACACCCATTTTAGTTACGCATGTATGTTTTATCTTTGTTATCAACTGTTACGCCTCCTGCATCTGTTTTCACTATAATGCCTCTGTATAAAAATGATTACTTGTCAATAAAGTTGGTCCTTCACTTCCTGAACCTTCGTGGTGATGGAATATGGAGTCCATCAATTCGAATTGATTTTGGAATAAAGCCCGTTCCGAACCTCTAATACCACGGATTCTGCCTCTTATTTTACTGAGCTATTATTATTAATTTTCCGCATCAAATTAAGTTCCGGTAATTAAATTATTTACCACAGGACGCAGAGTCGCAGACTGAATGATTTAGATTTTGTTGTGTTTGTTGTGCATGAATTTATGTAATTGTGCACTGCCACTAATCAACTTTCTACAGAACACACTAAACTTAACTCAAGGTAAATTCAATTTTCCCCTTCTTGCAAATATTAAATTTGTACTTCTCCTACAGCTAGGTGATACATTGCTTTTAATTCAATACAGGAAGGGGACTCACTCAATCTGCGCAATGAGTATGATTGACACAACAGCACCGTCCATCATGATGATGGCGAAATAGACGGCCCGTTAACTTAAGATGAGAAGGAACAGGTAATGACAATTAATGGCATGCATTGGACACCTGACTCTGAGCGATTGGTCTTTGTGTTTTCGTTGTTTGTTTGTTGTGCACAAAGTGAAGTCAAAGTGTACTAGTAATCTATCTTTCTGTACACACTAAAGAATGACTCAAGTCAGTAATATTTCTACTCTTGTTGTGTAATAAAAATTTTACTTATACTGCAGGCCGATCTTCACAGTCAGTCAGTAAAAGTATCGGAGATGATGATGAAGTCAGCAGGACATTTCATGAGTGGCATAAAACGTAAAAGCCTAAAGGTAAACACGTCAACAACAACCACAGCAGACCCAAATGTCTGTGTAGAAGTGAAATAGAGTGCAGCGGTGGGATGACTGCGGTGCATTGATTTTACTAACTTAAACTGTAAAATGCTGTTTGGAATAGAGAATGTGCTTTGCGTTTGTCCAACTCTTTAAAAAAAAAAAAAGTACTCTAAAGTCTTAGCGTAGGATGTGCTACTGCTAAGCACTGTGGGCCTGCTCTCTCCTGTGATTGTTGAAGGTCAATGCTGGAAACAGACTAGAGTAGAGATGATGCATACATGCCACCTCGGAAAGTGTTCTTGTTGCACTACACCATAACTTGTGCATTTGTTTCAACTTTGTTTCTCAATATCCCCTTTGGTTTTCCATCTACAATTACAGGCCGGGCCTTGCCCTATACTTTGGAAAACATTACAATTCACACTTACCTTACCAATAAATCAACATTTTTTTTCCAGCCGGGCAGTGGCGAGTGGCGAGGCGACACACCCATGAATGATGGACGAGAGGAACAAGAGGAATGCCGAGATGCAAATCCAGTCCACATTTTTTACCAGGATAACACAGTAACAGTATCCACTTTAATCTTCTTTTAAATAATTTGATTAATATTTTGTATACAATCTTTACAACAGTGTGTTCTTGGAGTTGTTATTATCATCATTAGGTTTGCTCTGTGTTTACGATTCTTCCCTACCAATATTTAAAATTTCTATTTGCTATCTGTAAAAGTATTAAGGCTGGAACAACAGAACAAGAACTAGAAGTGTATGTAATCCGGGTTTCTCATCATCATGCATGCATTTCCTTTTTCTCCCTTAACATATGGATATGGTAGTCTTCAATGATTTTCGTTTGTTTGTCCATGCATACTGTTTTTCTATGTCAAACCTTTCCCAAAAACCCCCTTCCCATCCATTCAACAAACCCTAACCCTCTTCCCCCGGACTGTATGACTTATTGTCGAGGTGTGACTAAATTAAATGTACACCAATACTTAATCACACACTTGCTGGGGCGGATGTGCTGAAAGCAACACTACTTCAATTTCAAGGCAGAGCGATGATCTTCTTCTGCTTGCCCAGTTGCCCACCCATGAGTAGGGTATTTCAGAGGTTATTTTATTTAACAAAGGAACATATACCTCAGCATGAATTGCCGCCATTGATTGGATTTGTTTGTTGTCATTCCTGATATACAGCACTAACTGTTAGGCTGTAGACCTAGTCAAGTGACTCGACACAACTATAGTTTGTAACTCTGTCTAGTAGGCTATCCCAACCACCATTATGTTTTGTTGTCAAAAATTTGAGCATATTATTGTTGCTCTGTAAGTTCTGTACTATACTTCATTCTACTCCTCCTCTAACAGTCTCTGAAAGGCGATTGACTGTCTCCTTTTCTTTTTTTGCAAATGCTGCCGCCCTGCCAGTTTCTACTACTACTACTATACTACCACCACCACCACCCCAATCATGGCATGTATGAAAAAGGAAACCATCTTCACCATGCAGCCATTGCTGTGCCACAGTTGGACATAAACATCAAGCACCGGTAAGAGAGAAGTTTGGGGAGGCAGAATTAATAATGGACATGTTGTCAATGATTTCATTTTCACACACCAGTCCAGATAAAGAATGCATAGACTAGAGGACAGACTGAAAGTACTAGAAGGACAAGTCAATGAGTGAGGTGTGTCGCATCTATCTGTTTGTGTCTTATACAGTCAGCCAATTATTTAAATCAAACACAGGCTATGGGCGGCCATGCACCAGCAAGGAAACAGTGTGATGTAAAACAGTTACCCCACCTACAAAACATTAACAACATTGCATGTAACATAGAAAAATATATTTAATTTACCCTAACAAAAATAAACTAAACCCTCAAAAGCTGACCCACCCCCCTCCCTAACCCCAACCAATGTCCATAGGAGAAAAAGTCTGTAACGCCCAAACAAATTGAAAACAAGAATTAAAAAAGGGGCAGAACAAGATGACAGGGACTAAGGTGTGGGGCGGGACTCAAGGAGGACACGCATCTGGCCCTCTAAACAGGCGACGCGGTGTCTGAGTGCGCAGCAGTTGCAGCCACAGTGGGGGGGGCACCGGAGATGGCACTACGGTGGCGGCGGGCAGCCGCCAGACGGTGGCGCCGTACCGCTGGAGGAGGCTTGAAGAAGTGCTGCCGCAGTCTCCTCCTCCTCCTCGGCTAAGACCACCATCCGCCGGTATTCCCGCTGGATTGCCTCCAGCTTCCGGCGCAGTGCCTTGGCGGCCAACACCTTACGATTTAGTTTCGGAGTAGCTGTGTATCAAAAAGAAAAAAACAAGACAATTGTAAAGTAAACTCTTAGAAAAACAGTAAGACAAGTTAATTATTTATACACATAGTGGCATGGTAGAGTAGCACTGTCTATAAAGCACAGTAGTACATAACATTTTAAATCTCGCCCGTCCTTCTTCCTTCCACCCGTCTTTCACTTTTTAGTTGAACAGTGAGTGCACCAGGTGCTCTTCTCCATAAAACTTTCAAAGCGGAGTTGAAATCAGATAGATGAGGCCATTGGTTACTCAATACTCCTGCTCCTATGCCAATTAAAGGGAATTCTAGTCTTCTAGTTCACTCTTCAAACGTCCGCAACAACTCATACTTACTTACGACATCCTCACGCTAAAAAGGGTGGGGGTCCCGTGGGGACAATTAATTAGGATGATGCACCCGGCACAGTGGCGGGCACATCCTGTTTTTTTTACATTCTGGTTGGCGTTGCCGAAAGCAATGCTAAAAATACATGTTGTGCTGCTTTTTCAAGCACAACATGATGGGCCCCGCAAGGAGCCTGTCACGTTTTGCTTTGAAAGGCAGGGGGGGTTCCATAGCATAGGTAGGTAGTACCCTCCATGGGGGCCCCCAAGCATACTCTGCAATGTCTGCATGCCTTTCCGTGCCGGCCCGGCAGGGGCAATACGCCCGCCATCCTAATGGGGCCCTAAGTCGCAACTGTACAGTATACATATACATACAGTACACCCTTGCAGTGAGTGTACTGTTAAGTTCAGCAATAGTTAAGGATTATGAATCTAACTTACCACCGCCCACCACTGGTGCTGCCACTCCCCCTACCGCTCCGTTGCTATCTGCAGCAACTGCCGCATCCTCGCCCTCCGCGTCGCCTTCGCTGACCCCGGCAATGGTGGTCGGTAGTGCGCCTAGAAAACATTACATATTTATTAGGCGTTATATACACCTCCCCCTATTGATCAGTAGCAAGGTTGAAAAATGAGTTAATACTAACATACATCACTAGTACAAATCAGGTAGTAGTAGAGTAGACACTAATAGTTATATATGATCATTGTAGCCTTTGCTTAATTAGCCCTGGCCATGCTACCATTTTACCTTTGTGTCTTTTATTTTTGCACATGTGACGTTACCTTGTAGCTTCTTGTATAAGACACCTTTGAGCCCACATGACCTGCCTCACACTGCTACTGTCTAGTCTACGCGCTGCGTACAAGCGGTCAACAAAAACATTAACAAACCACTTTTTTAGGAAGTACTGGTGTACTGTTAGTCCATATTGCTTATCCATAAATGCTACACTTTTTGGCACGGCTGAGAAATGCTTGCAAGTTGCAATATACTAACGCACACCATTTCATTTTTCGCATTACAGACGGAAGATTCCCTTCTACGAACCAAAGCTTCTGAATGATGCAACAACTACCAGTACTAGGTTCTTCTAAGGTGATGGGTCCCTTCACTCACATCTTCATTTATAAATTATATAAACTAAATTCCTAGGGGATGGTGGTGCTGCCTTCCACCACTGTTCAGTTATCATGATTTAATTCCCAACTGTATAAGGGTAACAATGTATATTGTTTTAATGTTATTGATTTTCCGGTTGGTGCTGCATTTTATAATAAAACAATGTACAGAGCTTCGTTCTCAATTCAAAATAAACATTTTGAACTTACATAGACTTGGTGGTATTTGGTGTGGACTAACTTACACGAGTGAGCAAATTAAAGTAAGGGTGTGCATGTGCATTGCTTCCACGACTGAGAGGTTGGGTGTGTTATGTTCTGGGTTGTCTACTTGTTGGGTATCTTGGGGGGAGGGTTCGGAGACCTAATAGTTATGACAAGACAGTACTATAGTCGAGCAGTGGAATTGTGGTGGGAGCTGAATTTCTGATTGAGGTGTGTGAGTAAGGTCCAACCTACCATCACCAACATCCTATTTTCTGGTGCAAATGTCTGTGTATGTGCAAGATCCCTACAACAGTAGTAGTATGTCCTATAGGCTATCATATCAAAAAAGTAATAAATCTGGTTGGGCTTTTGTTGCAGTGAATTTTCAAAGCCTCAAGATTAACAAAGACTCAAGATCAATAAGAGTTGAAGTAGTACAAGACGACGACCCAAAGGATTGGACTCAATGGCTCGAGCTACTGGTGAATATGAGTTTTATATTACAACCTTTCACATAAAGAGTGGCACTGGCCAACTGGGCAAGACTAGCTACTACAGTACAGACAGACTGATAGTATTAGTAGTAGTAGTAGCACTGAGAGTCATCATAGCGGTGGCAGGGATAAGATTTTTGAAACCGTACAGATCGAAGGATAATTGTTGTTAAAAAAATCGCATTTGGAAACAAACAATAGTTTGTGAAAAATATGGGGCAGTAAAATTTATGGAATAAGAAATATTATTAAAAACAAGAAGACTTACTGGGGCCAGCAGAGGAGCCCTCATTGGTGTCCTCCTGGTGCTGTTCGGACTGTTGTCCCGCCGAACTCCCACTCCCTTTCTGTCTGCCCCTGGGTGCTGAATGATGAACAGGAAAGAGACAAACATTGATGGATGGTGTCAAACAAATACAATATTTTTCAACAACGGTCAAAAAACACTTATGTAAACAACAATTGCAATAACTAAATTGACCGATCTCATCTGGTCAACAAGTAATATCGGGGGATTCGCAGATCGACTACTTAAGTTACTATTTATCAACAGTAATCCAGTCTTCCATTCTGATTCCAGAATACTAAATTACAACTAAGCCTAAGTACGACGTACCACCCAACCTAGCCCACCTATTCCAGGCATGCCAATTGTACATTAAGTATGCATTTCCACTTTATTCCTCAACAATGCATATGGTCAAATCATGGAGGACACATGACTACATTTTTTGTATACACCAAATTTTGGGTTGATTGATTGATGCTGATGTTCTGCTAGTGCTAAGCCAATTACCACCACTTATTGAACAAACTAGAAAAGGTTCTAAACTTCTAATAAAGACTGCCGTACTAGCAGCACGTCACGTAACTGAGGGGGCATCACGCATACCACTAACAAATTAGAAGCTCATACAAAGTACCTAAACCTAAGTATCAATCCGCCCCTATCTATTAGTGACAGGACAAAGTAAGGAGCGGACTAGAGTCACTGTAGCATTACGTAACTTAATTTCTCTAAAATAAACTGGTAAAGAATCACGCTAAGCAAGCGCAAACGCAAAGTTGCAAACAAGTAAGATTAATAGTAGCGCAGAAGAGCACCTGTGTCATAATCACAGAAGACTTTTAAACGTAATTAACCTGGAATGTAAGCAGCAACATTCTAGCTGGTTGGAAGAAAAAAAAGATATTCGCAATATATAACACAGAGCAGAAGAACAGACACAAAGTTGTAATAATTAAATAGGTACTCACCAAGCCCCGGGACCTCCACTCCTAGCAGGTCCAGCAGGTCCCGCTCACGGTCCAGGATGTCGGAGCACCAGTGCGTGAGCTGCGCCTGGGTGCGCCGAACCCCAGAGAAGCGCGACACTGCCCGGCGCACCTTCCCCCACCGCTGCCGACGCTCCCGGAGGCCGTACCTGGACCCAGGCCTGCCACCTGCTGCCAGGGTTGAGGGGAGGTGGCGCTGCACAAAGAAAATTAGTGCAGCCAACTCCACCTCCCCAAATAAGGCCCGCGCCTGCACCCCTTGTGGGCGCCGCCTTCAGCAAGGAAGGCGGTCGCGTCTCTGGCTGCGTTGTCCATCAGTCCTACCCTTAGACATGGTTCTGGGTAAAGGAAATAAATATTAGCAGGCAATAGAAAGAGAAAAAGTAGCTAAAAAACAAAAAAAGGAGACAAAAACCCTAAAAAAATAGAGAAGCTGGAAGATAGTAAGATAAATAATAAATAAGAAAGATATAAAAAAGTGGGTTTAAACCAAGGATTGAAAAGATTTGGAGAGGATTGAAAAACAGGCCCCAGAACCATGCAATAGAGTGAAAAACAAGATGGCCGCGCCCATTGCGACCACGTGCACACGTTCGCGCAATATTTTCTCCCCGAGCAAGCAAAAAGCAACGCGATCAAGTAAAAGCGGTCGTGAACAGGAAATATCCACCGCGAACGGGCGCGAACATGCATTGCGCGACCCGGAACAGGAAGTAAGCATCGCGAGAGGGCGGGACAAGTGAAAACAAGATGGCCGCGCCCGTGAGCAACCGCATGGGTAAGTTGGCGACCCGCGATCATGCAAAAAATACCGCGAACAGGCGGGAAAAAAACTTCCGCGTCTTCGCGATATTTCCGCCGTGTTTGCGGAGATTTTTAGCATTTTCGCAATAAATTGCGAAAGTTAATTTCGCAAATTCCGCCCACCCCTATTATTAAGTAGATTTACTGCATTATTCAATACATTAATTTATTTTGTTTATTAGGAATTGTGTATCAAGGTTATTGCAATATCTGTTACATCCAATCATCTCAAGCAGTCATGACTGCAAATCATTTTGCATGTTTGTTATTTTGTGGTGATATGCGTTACAAGGATTTCAAAGTTTGTGGTTATTCTTATGTGTGTCCAGTGTTTAACACTATGCTTTTCAATAGGAAGTGACATCCTGCCCACAAAAGCAAGTCACCAAATCATATATATATTTATAGTGCATTTATTCTGTTACAGTTAGTGTGTAGCATAAAGAAAATCTCTACATTTGAAATGAAACAGTTTTGTCTCTATTTTCAATTAGCACATTTTAGATGTAGTTGTTGAAAAGATATTCATCTGATAGAAATATACACAATACAATTTCATCATCAAAGTACAAATACACATTGCAATTTTATCACTAAAATATCCGAAATTCATCAAATGTTTCTCAGTTGAAATCTGTCAAGATATCCTATACTCCAGACCATAATCCATATTGCTGATATCTAACATAAAACAACATTTCCTAAACGTGAATGCCATTTTTAACATTCAATTCTAAAACTTTTAAAACTTCAGTTTTGGAATAAACAATATATATCTAGCAATGGTAATCACAATATCAAATTGCTTCATTGCAAATCAAGTGACGTGTGTCTCTATATGATCCTACGCCATGCTTCACGAAGAGTGGACACAATATCTTTTTCCTTTCACTCAAGAAAAGAATACAACTAAGCAATAAGTTGGTTATGGAATACTTACATTTTAAGGTACAGAAACAATAATCATAATTTCATGAAGCCCTCTTTTTATATCCAACGATTCTCCAGCCAGGATCTATTTCAACTTGAAGCTGTAGAATGGCGCAACTCTGTCACTTCTCTGGGACCTGAGACAAATAAAAGAACCAGGCCCCCGTTCCAAGGTACTTTAAGGAATGGGCAATAGAACTTTTAGAAACCAGATAGCATCTAGCACCAGCTGCAGAACCTAATATAACTCTCTCCTTGATAATTGTCTTCAGCACATTTGTCCTCATAATTTATTCACCATCAGATATTTCATTCCTAAGCCCATTTTTCCCACTGATGCTAATTCTTTGTGAAAATTAATTTGTAGATATCCTGCATCATCATATAAGGCAATTTTTCAGAATTGGCTTCTTGAATTAGACCATGCACAAATCTAAGTGAGCTTGGGTTTCCAACTAACATGTTAGTCCAAGGCCAGCAATTTAGCTCCAAAGAGGGCAAACAGGATTAACGTCCCTATCACTGTGTTTATTGGAGGGATCACTGATAGACCCCCCAAAACCTCTGATCAAATCTCAATGCATTTACTATACTTAAAAGTCCAATTTTCACTCTTGCCACATGACTATTGCACTTCACTTTCCAAGCAAAGGTGATCCCTAAATATTTCTATACATTTGCCTGATTTAGAGGCACTTTATTTAGAAACCTGGAAAATTTCATCGGCCGCTTTGAGAAAATCATAGTTTTGGTTTTCTACACATTTCTGATAAGCAAGTTCCTCTCACAATAGGCCTGTAAGATATGCAGTTTCCTTTTCAAGCCTATCTGGTGTAATCCATCAGGACTAGATCATTGTGCTACATTAGACCAGTGGTTCCAAATCTGTGAGCCGTGGCATCCTGGTGCACCATCAAAACTAGCCAGGGGTGCCATGAACACAGTTTGGAAACCACTGTTAAGGACTTCGACTTCTTCTTCAGAACTGCACAGCTCTCCTACCAAAGCTGCGAGATAATGACTTCGACAGAAACAATAAATAACTTTTCAAGCACTGCCAAAAGGCACACCACAGGCTGCAAAGCGTTATTGCTAAAAGGGGAAAACAATCAGAGCTGCGCACAGAGCAGCAGATGATTGGTCCTAACCCTCCACCTTCACCCCTGTATCAGAACTGAGCAGACAGGAATATTTGGAAACCATCTGTTCATCTTTCTGCATTCTTTTTCCCTCTCCACGAACAAGAGGCTGAATAGCTCCGACTGCCTGAGACGTGCATCTTGCAGCATAAAAAGGCTTACGATGCAGGACTTTTATTAACTTCATGGCTGCAACTATTGTTTTGAAACAATATTTGCACTATCTACTCCCAAAAGGTACACTGTTTTTCCCCTCACAGTACAGGCCTGTACAAGTTAAAAAAAAAAAACAATACCAGTTTGTAGATATGTTTTTTGCAGAACCCTCGCTTTCTGTCACAGCCCTGATGACCAGGTATATAAAGTTGCTGCTGCAGCCATGCAATTAAAAAAAAGTTAAAAACCCGACCTTGCAGGCCAATCCGGAAATGTTCCATGTCGGCCTCAAAAACTACTTTATAATAACTTAAAATCATTCTAAACCCTCTCAATTAAACATATTTACATGGAGCGGTTTGAAGATAGCATACCAAAGGAAGCAGTAATGCTGTTGCACTTATAATGCCAAGATATGAATCTGTTTGAAAACAATCACAATTCTGATATTTAGGCAATTATTCCTATTTTCGTGCAAATTCTGATTCAGGCGTAAACTCCCCAGCGGCCGAATCTGGTGTAAAAGTGGTGTGGTATAAGTGCTCGCGGGGGATACTTTTCTGCACAGTTTTCATCAGTTAACCTGTCCCATTCCAAAATAGCGCAGAGAGAAGCTTTCCATGGCACCTTCTGATTCCTTGAGGCACTTAGGGAAGCCCTGTATTTTCAATTACAATCCTGCGCATATATGAACATAGCTCTTAAATAGAGAAATCATGGTCACTCTGAACAGGAGGTCTGCATTTTTACAACATAAAAAGATGACAGAAATCTGAGGTGATTGATGTGAGCGATCTGAGCTGATTAGGATAAAAAAACTTCAAGACTCCAGTACTGAACATATTTCTAAATAAATGCTATAATGTGAATATCTTAACATAACTGGAAACTAGTCCCACCATATTCAGAGCATGCAAGAGATGACTGCGCTTTTTTCCCTCTCTAGAGCAATGTCAAGAAAAGATCAACAACATTTGTGCTGAATGTAAAATATCCCATTCTTAACAGAAATCTGTAGGAAATTTTGAGTTGAACAAAAAATGCAGTTTATTCCAAAAATTTAATATTTCTAGTAAACCAATTCAAAATGGGGGGCTCCAACTGTTCCGTGGAAAATTAAATCTAAGAGTTGCGAGTTGGGTCCAGCAGTAGTGTGGCAGATTTTCAGATCTTTTTCTCTTTTTTACCTTTAATGTTTTGGCAATTTTGAGGAATGGCGTGTATAGCAGATTATGTAGTCTTTGACACTAGAATGCAGTACAATTTTAAGAGGTCATTGACATGACTTTCCTCAACATCTTTTGTATTTAGGTATCCTCAGTCTTGAGCTTTACCAGTTAAATACGTATATTTAATATGATTAAATAACAAGGAGTTTCCGGTTAATAGCCTGCTACCCATGAACAGTCAGGGTCGTACACTGTCTATTATTGAGCCACCTGTTGGGGCATTCATCACAATACATTGCCTAAACTGGCCTGTAAGGTTAACTTTGTTTTGAATGCACTGTGACTAAACCAATAAAACAACTGTTATATTTTTTTTTGTTGCATCTATGATTATAATACCTTCATCAGCTCATGGCAATTATTTTCACTGAGAAAAATGGAAGTTCTCCCGAGACAGAGCTTACATACCCCCACCCACTAAAAAATGTAACATAATGGGGAGCCGTGGCTTATGACCAATAGGTTACGGGTGCCAATGCCCTGAAAAAGTTTGGGAACCATTGCATTAGACAGTGAGTAGGTACCCCACCTCTCTTCGCAGAAAATTAATCAGAGCTTCTCAATGATTTAGGGGGATAATAAATAAATAAATAAATTGAAGAACACTGGGACTTGCAAACAACCTTGTCATCGTTCATTAGTCACCAGAGTTTTATCAGTTAAAATTCCTGAACCATTCAAGTCAACCTGCACCCAGGTATTTACATGTAATAGTTGAAACCTAGATAAATGTTTATGAGGGATACTCGTCCGGCACATTTTTAAAAAAGAAGTCACCAATATACTCAGTCATAAGCTGCCCTAAAATTGGCAAAACAGCAACATAATTTATCCACTATGCTTACTGCCCTTCACACTGTGCCCCAGAGGGAAAACATTGATCAACTGTGGAATACTTAGGCTAAAACCCACATTCTTCGTTGGGATTTGCCCACTCTCAAAGGCCCAAGCCTTAAGGGAGATCAAGTATGTTTGGGAATATCCAGCAAGGAAATTAACAGAAAATGTGCTGGGTTTTCATGGGATCCTTTTTGTGGATGGGCTTGATTATTGCTCCTCAGAAAGACTCAGCAATTATCCCATTACTTGACATCCACTTAATACCTTGGCCCACCAAAATGAATTTACTTTGCAGCGGATTGCTGGCAACCCATTAGGTCTTCCACCCCTGATGATTTTAACGTCACAATTATCTCATGGCATAATGCCCATCTTCTGTGTGAGCAAGATGTTGGGCCACTCTGCCCGTCGGATAATGGGATTGGTCCTCTCACTGTCATCAGGCATTTTATATAACACTTTTATGAACTTAGCCCCTTGTGATTCACAAACATGAGCCTCTATATTCAAAGTTAATGTTAGGTATACACTGTTTACCAGGTGCCAAAACAGTCTGGAGTTACCCTTGGCAATAGTGTCCTGCATTTTAATCCAGTTAGCCTCATAAAAATAATTAATATTTTTAGAACAAACTACCCAATATGGCCTTTTATATTCCTTAGATCATGCACAGAATTTCTTTCTCCTTTTGTAGTAACCTTGTGTTTCACTCTGTTCACTTCCCTTCGAAGAGCTTAACATTCCCATTTGCTGTCTCCCTAGAAAGGTTTTTAGAGGATAGTCATTTTTCATGAAAAACTGAACTTCATTAATCAGCCATTTGTACCAATCTATCCCATTTCCTCTAGCTGCTAGTTGATGGCCTTAAAATCTTATTTTTGCTAATTCATGTAATTAATCCTCTGCAGTAGAAAGCCTTATTCAATGATTATAAATCAATGGGAAATCCACCACTGGTTCTTCGTTAGGGATAGGGTCATGCTTAAAAAAACATCTCCATATAAATGTGATCACTCTTACCCAAATCCTTATCCTTGATATTGCTCACTAATACAAAGTGCTCAGCAGAAATAAAGGTATAATCAACAGGTGTTTTGTTCCTTCATATCTAAAAGGCTCTCCTGAAGGACTGTCCCTCAAAAAATGCCTATTAGGATCTACTAAATTATGTCGTGCAAGGGTTTATTATATGAGTCAGATTTCTTTAGATTTCTTTACCAGACAAGACATAAAAAGGATATTGTAACAACATAATGAATCCTGCAGATACTCATCGGAGATACAAAGAGACATTTTCAAGTTAAAATTAAATGCTAGCATGAACTGTTCAAACGAGAAACAACAACAAATGAATGACAAATCCTTGTTCAGCTTGGTCAATTCACTCTCAAAACAATTGCAGTTAGGAAGAATGTAAACATTTAAACAAATCAATTATTGTTAGGCCCAGATTTACTAATATTTGAAGCCAAACAAGGCAGCAAGCAACTTGCTGTGCTGCCCGGCATCAAATGGAGAGAGTAGGATTGTGCCATATTTGCAAAGATATGGCACATTCTTTGTCTCTCTCTCTGTGCTGGCACACTGAGTGCTACTTAGCCTAGTGCGCCATGGTGCAAGGGTGTCTGCATTAGAGGCAGGATTGTTTTTGTGCAGGAGGTTTGCATTTTCTTTTTCTACATTTGATGCAGATTGCATCACGCATAGAAAGACGAAATAACGAGAAAACAAACATACTTCTCCTCGGTATGCCTCTGTTAGTCGGCAAAAAAACAAGTTTATTTAGGTAATTGTCCCTAAAACATTCTAAAAGCACAGAAAACAGTTAAAATGGATGATTTCTCCCCATCTTACCAACCTGAGATTCCCCTACTACTACAGTTCATGATTAAAAACCCTGATTAACAGACAGTAAAAATAGAGCAATTCCTACTGCCACTTCTAAATAATGCATTTCGGATAACATAACAGCTTTCCTCCTTTGGACAGTTTCATATTTAAAAAACAAGGGTCTTAAAAACGTAATACGGTTTGAGGGATAAAAAACAAAGGGCCATATTCACAAGGAGCTATCACCAAATTAACGTCACTTTATCGCAGCCAAAGTCGTGATAAATTTACCTCCCCTTTCACAAGCTGGTGCTAACAGCCCACAACAGCAGTTTACCCGTGATAGCAGCCACAAAAAACATTGCCATAGAGGATCCCCGCAACTATCACTAATGAGATGCAGAGTAGACGTTCCCGTGCCAAAACCACATCTCAACATTCTCAACGACCAGCCTGATCGGCGATAAGAACACAAAACTGGCGATAAGGCGCGTTAGCCCCAGGAAATCTACACCTGCTCTGACCTGGTGTTAAGTCGGACGGCAGCCAGCACCACGAAAGGGAGACCAGCCCTGGGCCACATCGGATGTGCAACAGATGCCATGGAGCCACACATCATGCGGCCCGGACCCCCAAGAGGGCCACAACACCCGCCAATACCACCCCCCGGACCACCCCTCACTGGCACCTCCCCAACAAAGACATGCCACATCAGCTACACAAAAACATGTACAAATCATTCTGCATGATGATGCACAATCACAACAGTTGAAATGCATGTGTCGACACAGAAATGAGCATCACACATTCACTTACGAAGCAACAAGAAAAAACTTTATTAAAATGAACACCAAAATCAAATGAATACACATGGCCGATCCCCGCGGGTCAGTCCGTAGGTCACAGCCTGCAAGACAAAAAACATGATGAGAAGGTGTGTCCTGCACACATCAAAGGACACAGAGAGAACGAAGGAGAGAGAGAGAAAGAGAGAGAGAGAGAGAGTGGGAGAAGAAGAGAGGGGGAGAGAGAGAGAAGAATAGAGGGGGAGAGAGAGAAGAAGAGAGAGAGAGAGAGAAGAAGAGAGGGGAGAGAGAGAAGAGAGGGGGAGAGAGAGAGGGAAGAACAGAGGGAGAGAGAGAGAAGAAGAGAGGGAGAGAGAGAGAAGAAGAGAGCGGGAGAGAGAGAGAGAGAAGAAGAGAGGGGAGAGAAAGAGAGAAGAAGAGAGGGGGAGAGAGCGAGAAGAAGAGAGGGGGAGAGAGAGAGAGAAGAAGAGAGAGAGAGAGAGAGAGAAGAAGAGAGAGAGAGAGAGAGAGAGAGAGAGAGGGGGAGAGAGAGAGAGAGAGAGAGAGAGAGAAGAAGAGAGAGAGCCACCCCTGCGCACCCAGGCCACACAGCTCACCTGCTGCCACCGGTGTGTTTCCAACCACTTGCCGGCATGTAGTGCAGTCCATTAGGTCACACATCTGAGTCAGAGCCGTCATCTGAAACAGAGTCCAGATACATGACTGGCACAGTACACACACTCAAACAAGACAACAGCTACTGTCCGCCCATGCACACCCAGGCAGAGGCATCACAAAGGCACCCGCCGCCCATGGAGCATGCCCGCCCATGTACACCCAGGCAGAGGCATCACAAAGGCACCTGCCGCCCATGGAGCATGCCCGCCCATGCCCACTCAGGCCTCACTGCTCACCTTCCGTCACTGGCGTGTAGACTGGATGTCCCACCACGTGCCGCTGCAAGCCACAAGCCCGGGGCCCGCGGATACGGCACCCTCCACACCATGCAGCCACGCTCCGCAGGCCACCAGGTCTCACGTGTGTTGCTGGGTCTTGAATACTCCATAGCTGAGGATATACCAGTGCACCCGGCAACATCGCAGACTGCACACCCGCTCAGTTTTGCTTTGTTTAGCATTACATACATCAATTGTGTGTCTTTTGCACACCCGATCAGCCCAATGGGTGCCACTAAGTCTGTGACCCAGAACAGAGGCCACGTGGCGGTAGGCCTATGCTGCCCGATGGCTCTGGCCTACACTGCGGTCCAGCAGGGCACACGAAACCTGAGTTGCCCGGACCGCCGGGACGTGGCATCATCACAAGGTGCCCACCTGCTCAGTAGCTTAAGGTGCCACTGACTCAGTGCACCCACAGTCACCATCCTATGGCGGTGTGCCTGTGCCTGCTGCAATGTGCCGGGTGCGACTAACCCTGTGCAACTCCAGTCAGTGCCACGTGGTGGTCATCCCATGCCATACACAGGCCTGAGTTGCCACTAACCCTGTGCTACCTCAGTCAGTGCCACGTGGTGGTCGGCCCATGCCATACGCAGGCTTGGGATCCCACTAACCCTGTGTGCAACAAAACTCTTGTGCACTTTATGATTGGGAACCGTGACGTCCGTCATCCAGTCACCATGGGCAGAGGAGAATGTGACGTAGTCGGCCGCTTATGTTGGCAGAGTCACATGGCATGTGACGCCTGTGCCGGATGGGTGTGGTGTGCATGCAAACCTGCTCTCAGGGAGTGATTGAAAAACCATTACCCCCAAGTCTTTCCCACCATGGGCATTCCATTAATGTGGACAATTTAAAAGCGTCCTTAACTTTGATTTCACTGGTGTTCACTGACGGCCTGGACTTAGAAGCCAATTCTTATCATCATTGGATTGACTCGGCTCTCAATCTGTTAGCACCTGCCAAATCTCTTAATAGCTTTAGGTTCTCATCTTCTGACCCTTGTTTCACATTAGATCTGTGAATCCAGAAACAGACCTGTTGCAGGCTAGCAGGCTAGAAAAAAAAAAGACTCAACTACGGCCTTATTGAAAAAGAGACTAATAAAAACTCTTTCACTACCTACAAAAATATGATTATCAAGGCGAAAACTAGGTACTACACCCACAAGATATATTCTTCTAAGAACTCTATGAAATAACTTTTTGCTATGGTCAAAACACTATCTAAGGCCCAAGAAATTCAAAATAATAATATCTATCACACTTTTTGTAGCTCACTGGCCATATTCTTTCTAGACAAAGTGAATGCAGTCTTTAACCTTTTTTCCACTTTAGATAGTATAATTGGCTCTCAGGCTGGGGGAGGAGGCTGACCGAGTCACTCTATCTGCCTTCTCCGCACTTTTCCAGCTCAAGTCTTGACCCTACTTACCCAGTCTAAATCAGGCTCCCCTCTTGATCCCTGACCCCCTAAAATCATTTATTACGCACCTTAGAATATTTCTGTGCACCTGACTGACATCTTCAATCAGATGCTCAGCACAGGATATTTTCCAAGCGAGTGGAAGTTAGCAACCATCCTCCCCTTACACAAAAAGCCTAATCTAGACACCACAGATCCTAATAACTATTGTCCAATTTCATGCCTCCCTTCACCAGCAAAAATCATTGAAAAAGGAATGAACTTTCAATTGGCCTCCTTCATCGAAGAGCAAGCCTACTTAGATGACTACCAGTTCGGCTTTAGAAGCCATCATAGCACAGAGCTGGCTCTCATCACTGCGTCAGACCAAATCAGACAAACCACTGACTCAGATGGAAATGCTGGCCGGATTCTTTTAGGCCTGTCAGCAGCATTCAACACTGTCAATCAAAACAATACTGCTGGACCATCTTTCTTCTATAGGCATTAAGGTTCTTGCACCTAATCTTCTTATAACTTTCTCTCTCTGACCAGAAACAATTTGTTGGATTGGAAACCCTGAATTCACTTCCTTTCGCTCTTCCTTGCAATGTCCCCCAGGGCTCGTAACTGAACCCAACCCCAGTCAATATCTATGTGGCTTCACTGGCCAAGGTATCTAGGTAATTTGGGTTTTCAGCAGTAACCTATGCTGATTTCATGCAAATTGTGGTCTCCGTATACAGGACCCGCTAGACATTGCATGGGTTTTCCCAACCGTATGGAGTAGATGTCCCAGAATTGCCTGAAGTTAAATTCAGGTAAAAAGGATGTGCTGCACTTTGGGAGAGATACCTCATTTTGGTCTCCCATGTGGTGGCCATTGGAACTTAGTTGGAACATTCCCTACCCCAGTCACAAAGGCCAAGGGTTTTGGAGTTGTCTTCGACAATCAACTTACTTTCAAGGGCCACATAAACTCCATCACCTAAGCATAATTTTTCATAATGAAACTTTTTTTTTGCAGAGTTTTATAGATCGCAAACTCGACCTGTAGCTATCAGAGCACTTTACATGAGCACCAGTTGCGTTACAGATGGACACATTTATTTTTGCTAGGAATGGGGAGATTAAGTGATTTGCCCAGAATCACAGGATGTTGAGAATCTCTGCCAAGACTTGAACCTGGTTCCCCAGCTTGGAGGTCAACCGCTCTAGCCATTAGGCTGCATCCTTCTTTATTCTGAGGGACCTGCAGATAATTGTGACTGTATCCACTATACTCTCCAGCGAGATTTATTGCAATGTCCTTTTAGTTAACACTCCCGAATGAGAATCTATCTCCTCATCCCTTACCGTCCCGCATTGGCCTCCAATAAAGAGGAGTATTCCATGGTAAGGGCCTAGACACCCATCAGTATTAGCGCGCTCTACAAATTGAATTTTCATTTAATTTCATAATCAATAACACCATAAGGGGTTGACCTATTTCTTTCAACAACACAATTTGAAAAAATCACCCCAACCTTTATCATTTTCTTAAAAGTTTGAAAAGAGAAAAAAGTTTCCAGAAAAAGAGAAAGGCATGAACATTGTCAGCTATTATGAACCATTGTGTATCTAAACAGAGCTCAAGAAATGTCTGACAACTATTGACAAAAAATCATCAATTTCCATTGATGGGAGCATCAGGCTACCTTGACAATACTGCTTAATTGTATACTACTAACCATAACTAACAGTTTCTAAAATAACTCTCTGTTTTCACTGGACAAACTGATCTTATTGGCATTTTTTAAATGTAATTTTGTTTTCACTTCCTACCTGTAGTTGTCTATTTTTTTTCAACTCTTGGTGAAATTTTAAGTAACCTATAAGTAAGAGCCTCAAGTAATTAAACAATTCAAACCTTTATATGGAACCCTTGGCCCATATTGTTGAAGCTTTTGGTGTGGATATTGTCACCTATGCTGACGATACCCAGTTAATGATCAAGCTTACGCTCGACCACACGGAAGATGCCACTAATTTCTCCAACTGCCTATCAGCAGTGGCAACATGGATGAACAACAACTGTCTGCGTCTTAATGGCGACAAAACAGAACTTTTAATCGTCGGAAAAGCCTCAAATGCCTGGACGCATATGTGGTGGCCTGCGGAATTGGGAAATTTTCCCACTCCCGCCGAATCTGTCAGAAACCTCGGAGTAATGATCGACTCCGATCGCTCTTTCAGGTCTCAGGTTAGCAAAGTAACGGGTAGATGCTTTAGCACACTAAAAACTCTCCGTAAAGTCCTTGACCTGCTTCCCATCAACACTAGAAAAACACTCGTCCATGCCTTAGTCACACCCCACCTTGACTACGGCAATATTTTGCTTCTAGGTTTAAGTAAAACAGGCCTACATCGTCTTCAGTGCGTACAAAACGCGGCGGCTCGCCTGGTACTTAACCTGCCTCGCAGAGCATCTGGGAAGAATGCTCTAACTAAACTCCACTGGCTTCCGGTTAAGGAGCGCATTAAATTCAAAGCCTTATGCTTCACGCATCGCATCGCCCATGGCAAAGGTCCTAGATACTTACAAAAGCTCCTCACTATCCATCGCCCCACCCGGAATTTAAGGTCATCCGGCGCGATGCTGTTTAAACTTCCCCGCATTCGCAGAGCCAGAATGGGAGGTTGCTCGTTCAGGTACCTGGCCCCTAGGCACTGGAATGAACTACCGCTTGACCTCCGTATGGAACCTTCAGAGACCAGATTTCGTGGCAAACTTAAAACTTACCTATTTCCACCCAACTAATCCCCTTCTCCCCCCCGCCCCTTTCCGCTCTCATGACTCATTGCCTCCTGTGACATAGCAACAATTCAGCGCGGGGACACACTATTTTTAGTGCAGCCAGGCGCTTTAGAAATGGCTTTATTATTATTTATTATTATTATTCAGCGAGTTTCCATCAAATCCAAGCTGACCATCCAGAAAAAAGCGGAACCCAGCCAATTTTTACGTTGCATTTAATCGAATTCCAAAAGAGACACATCTCAATAAATAACTCACCCCCCAAATATTTTTTTTAATAAATTCATTTGCTGAAGGAATTGTATGCAAAAAACATGAGAGCAATTCACCGATCCAGATTTTTTGCCCTCTTTTGCCAAAATTGATCAACAAAAAAAACACAATGCTAAAAAATGTAAATGTTGGGTTTTATTCAAATAGGTTTAAAGACGTTGTTAAGACAATTTTGCAGTATTTCTTTAAACCAATGTTGAAGAAAAAAAACCAGCTGTCCAAATGTGTTCATACAAAAGCAACCTGTATGAGGATGTAAAACTGGTTGAAACACAGAGTACGTACATTTAGTTTTAAATAAATAATATCTGCATATTTCCTTACCAATATGTTATAAATACTAAATTAAATTGTTCTTACTTGACCACAGCTCCCGCTTGCATCCAATCTTGACCGCACTGCTCTAATGATTGTAAGAATAGACAAATATATTTTTCTGCAAAATGTTAAAGTGTATTTTGCTGGGGTAATTTTTAATGGGATGGGATGCTTGTAGTTGGGGAATTTTTAAAGTTCATTTAATTTTGGGTTTTGGCAATGTTGAATTAATGGTAGCGTTTTCTTCTTTGTTACCAAGTGGCCACTATCTAGTGGTCACTGCGTGTGTGTGTGTTTGCCATAGGCCACAATTGTGGCTTTGTTCTTGCCATGTGGCAGGGCAGCCATTTTGTGTAACCAGTGTTCTTTTGCCATACGGTTCCATGTGTTCTTCACTGTGCATGTCTTCTTGCGTGTTTTTATGAACGTATGGCCAGTGGCCATTTTGTGTCATCAGTGTGCTTTTGCCATAGGCCTCAATATGTTCTTTGTCGTCCAAAGTGTTGCCATTTGTGGCCACACCGAAGGGCTACCATTTGGTGTAGTCAATGTGCTTTTTCCATAGGCCTCCATGTACTCTTTGTTGTCCATGCCTTTTTTATTTTGCTATTCTAAACATGTGGCCATTTTGCACCGACAGTGTATTAAATTGTTTTCTTACACTTTTTAAAGCTATTTCTAGAGACAGTGATAGGAGAGACCTATGCCTTTTTGTTTTTTGTTCAATGTATACCCTGATACAAGTTAATGTGCTTCAGGATGATTGCAGTAGCTATTTTTATCCATTTTTCCTATTTTGCCCCACACCTCCATTCCTCAAACAGAATTTCTCATAGTACCTAGAGGGACATGAGCAATTATTGTTCTCTCAATTATTTTACTTTTACATGCACCCCCTTGCATGCCATACGTGTCTCATAGACCATATGCACAAACCAGAAAAAATGTCTTTAAGCATTATTGCATTTTACCCTGCTCCCCCGCCTGGCATAGGTGTCTCATAAGTCATACGAGCACTTCACACCAACAATAATTTCCTTAAGGATTATTTAATTTTTCTTGCACTCCATGTCTGCTTGAGGAGTCCCATAGATGTGAAACAGCGTTCACAACATTTTTTCCACAACGCATGGCATTACAACGCGGTTGTTACAATGACCGTGTTGTTACCACATCTGCCATTACATCGCAAGTCGTAACAACAACTTGCTGAAGGGGGTGTGCAACACCAGGGAATGTGTTGGATTTTGAATCCAACACTTTCCCTGCTGTTGCACAAATTGGAGTAGGAATAGTAATTAATACTATTCCTAAGTCCAGTGCGCCCCCTACAGCAAGACGTTGTTACGACTTGCGATGTAATGGCACGCGTGGTAACAATGCAGTCGGTGTAACGACTGCGTTGTAAAGCCATTAGTTGTAAATGTATGCGTAGTAACGTCATACATTCCTCATAGACAATAGGCACACAACCGCAAACATTTTCTTTTAAGAATTATTCCATTTCCCCTGCACCCTCTGCTTGCCATAAGGTGCATAGGTGTTTCATAGGGCATAGGCACATAACAGCAATAATTGTTTAAAGAACCATTTCATTTTCCCCCACACCCCATCCCTGCCATAAGCGTCTCATGGGCCATAGGTGCAGACTAGCAATACTTTCTTAAAGAATTATTAAATTTTTCCCTGCACCACTTTCCTGTGGGGAACAACCTTTACAACGCAACTTTTACAACGCACTACCATTACAACGCATTTTTTACAACGCATAATCCATTACAACGCATGACATTACAACGCATGACACTACAACGCATTTTTAAAAACTACCTTTACAACGCATTCCATTACAACGCATACTACCATTACAACGCATACCATTACAACGCATAATATTACACTATACTATCCAACACTTACCCTACTGATGCACCCCCTGGAGTTAGAATAGTAATTTTTACCCCTAAACTATCCAACACTTACCCTACTGTTGCACCCCCTGGAGTTAGAATAGTAATTTTTACCCCTACACTATCCAACACTTACCCTACTGTTGCACCCCCTGGAGTTAGAATAGTAATTTTTACCCCTACACTATCCAACACTTACCCTACTGTTGCACCCCCTGGAGTTAGAATAGTAATTTTTACCCCTACACTATCCAACACTTACCCTACTGTTGCACCCCCTGGAGTTAGAATAGTAATTTTTACCCCTACACTATCCAACACTTACCCTACTGTTGCACCCCCTGGAGTTAGAATAGTAATTTTTACCCCTACACTATCCAACACTTACCCTACTGTTGCACCCCCTGGAGTTAGAATAGTAATTTTTACCCCTTCACTATCCAACACTTACCCTACTGTTGCACCCCTGGAGTTAGAATAGTAATTTTTACCCCTACACTATCCAACACTTACCCTACTGTTGCACCCCCTGGAGTTAGAATAGTAATTTTTACCCCTACACTATCCAACACTTACCCTACTGTTGCACCCCCTGGAGTTAGAATAGTAATTTTTACCCCTACACTATCCAACACTTACCCTACTGTTGCACCCCCTGGAGTTAGAATAGTAATTTTTACCCCTACACTATCCAACACTTACCCTACTGTTGCACCCCCTGGAGTTAGAATAGTAATTTTTACCCCTATACTATCTAATACTTACCTTAAATGTAATTTAATATTATGCGTTGTAATGGTATGCGTTGTAAAGGTAGTATGCGTTGTAATGGTAATGCGTTGTAAAAGTATTTTTTAAAAATGCGTTGTAGTGTCCTGCGTTGTAATGTCATGCGTTGTAATGGATTATGCGTTGTAAAAAATGCGTTGTAAGTGCATGCGTTGTAAAAGTGTGCGTTGTAACGTCATACATCCCTTTCCTGTCATAGTTATCTCACAGGCTTTAGGTAAACACCATCATATTTTTTTTAAAGAATTATTACATTTTCCCTGCACCTCCTGCCTATAATAGGTGTCTCATAGGCCATAAGTTCACGACACACCAGCAATAATTTTGTAAAGAATTATTACTTTTTCCCCTGCATCCCCTGCCTACTACAGGTGTCTCATAGGCGTTAGAGGCACATAAACTAACCTTTTCAATCTGCATGTGATTGAAATATTATGTTTATGCATGATTTGGAATGGACACACTTTTGTTAAATATTTGTGATTACCTAATTACATTATATTGTCTTTAGATACGCATTGCAAATGCCACGTTTCACTGACTTTTTTATTGTTTGTTTTAAGGTGCACAAGAGAAATCACACATAATACTGCCAGACAGAAGGCCAGCATTGGCACCAACTGAGTCCTCTTCTGATTTTGCTTATGCAGCCAAGAGTCAACTGCCAGAGCTAAGAACTTGAAGGTGGACAAAAGAAGGGTGTTTCTGCCCAAAAGGTTGACAGTGAGGAGGAAAAGAATAAGATTGTCACATTGGACTGCCACACTCCACCTTTTTCAGGAAATGTGGTGTACCTGCTGCACCCTCCTCTGGGCAGTAAAAGGCTCAGAGAAGCACCCCAACCTAAGCCCAAGCTGAAGGTCTCTCAGCAATGCAGCCACTGCAGTAATGGTGATTTGGATGGAATTTGAACTGGCTGTGTCTCAACTGTTAAGTAACCAATCTTCGAAGGGAAGTGGCCAATAGGAGCCACAGTCAACAACAGGCCTTCCTGGAGAAGGAGCAGAACAGGAGATTGAGCGTCCTGCTGAGCAAGATGATGCCCTTCAACAACTAGCTTCACGATCTCCAGTAAAAAAAAGCCCACTCCGAGCCCACTTCTGATGATTTGGACATTGATTCAATCCTAGCTGTGTCTGAGACCTGCCAAAAGAGACAAGGGAAAATGAAAGTTCCTGAAAGCCTTAGAATTATGGAAAGTAACAGTGATGACGAGCTAGTGATTGTCAGTATGGAGGATGGCTCAGAGGATGCTGAGATGATCCCTACTATTCAACCTGCTCAGAGGGATGAGGTTCCCCCACCTCTGTCAAATAACCAGACGGGTATTCACCACTACCACAGTCAAAGTACACCTTCCAAATGGCTAAGACTCAGATGCAGACACCACAGTATACATTGACTCCTCCTTCAAGCTGCACAGTGAGTCAACCACCTCATGGTTTTCTCTGGAATTCTCCTGTGTCAGTGGCACAACAAAATAAACAAATCCAAGCTATTAATTAAGGGCATGTTTAGCCAGGTAAGGCCCTATGAACGCAACAACCCAACAGAGGGTTTGTGCAACTGGAAGCTGGCTAACATGTTAGCACTGGACCTCCTCAATTTTTCTTTTGTGGAAGGAGGCGGAATATTCAAATTTATGGCAGCCATCTGCTTGACATGAAAGGTTCCAGCCACTCTATTTTCCCAAAGTTGCTGTTCCAGTGCTGCACCATGAAGGGCTGCAATTGGTTGGTAAAGCTATGCAGCTGAGTGCTGTTCAGACTGTCCCCCTGATGACAGATATGTGGACCAGTTGTCAAGCAACAGATTACATGTGTATCACTGCACACTGGATCTCTTTCGTGGGGATTAAGCAACAACTATCTTCTGGTCTCAGTACTAAAGAAAGTTTTAAGGGCATTTAGTGGCACACAACAATAGCAATGTTTGCCATGTAAAATTCACATACAGGTGCAAACATCTTGGAAGAGTTTAATAGCAGTAAGTCCGATTCCCACAAGGCCTACGCACTTGTGGCGGAGGCCCCACAGTCATGGCAGGAGGCCCAATTTTATTGCGGGACCTCCGTAATGAGAAACTGCAAAGCGAAGTACCCACTATGAGTGCAGAGGCCCTGTGTGAATCTGGTGCAAAGAGTTTGAATAGCTTTCACCCAGAGGTCTTAGAATTGGATTTGTGCCACGGACGATGGCAGTAATGTAGTCAAGGCTATGGCAGATGATGGATATTTCAGGGTCCTGTGTTTGGCGCATTTCATCAATCTAATTGTGCAGGACTTTCTAAAAAAATAAGACATAGTCAGCAATATACTGACCCCCTGCCGAAGAACCTGCAATTATTTCACTTATTCTTTTAAAGCCCAGAAATAGTTCAGGATCATTCAGTGCACTTATAGAGTACAAGTCAAAGCCCTCATACAGGAGGTGGCAGTACACTGTAACTTGACCTACTATATGCTGCAGCATCTGCTTTAGCAATACAGACTAGTCACCGACTATGTCCTTCAAAGTGTAGGGGAGGCAACTGAGAAAAGCTTGAAAATGGAGGCAGACAAATGGGGCTTGGTAAGTTCCTGACACAAAAGCTACCTATTGTTGAGGTTTTCATATGGGAAGAGAACAAGGGTTTATCTCATTTTAGATTGCCTGTATTCAAGATGTTCCAGTGTTTGTTAATTGTCCTTGTGACCTGGTTAGAGATAGTACTGTATGTGGTGACGCACGTAAGAGGCGTGTCCGTCACTTGTTTCAGATTGGGTTCCAACAGTGCCTCACGGTTCTGATTGGCAGCCTGTTTTTTGCAAGTTGCTAATATCTTGTTCGGACAATATCTCAGAAGTAGGAGAAATTGTAGCAAGAGCTCTGACTTCCGTTCCCAAGCTAATGACTTGTCACTCAAATTGTCAGACAGAGGATATCCCGAAAAGATATTAGCAACTTGCTAAAAACGGGCTGCAACACTGGAACATCTTGAATACAGGAAATCTAAAATGGGATAAACCCTTCTTCTTTTTTAAGAGAGTAAGGAGTATTAAGGATGCATTGGTACACACCAGACCAAAACAACCAGAAATACCAACAAGATGTACTGTCCTTAATTCATGGGGACTACCTAACATTACAGGTCACTTTCCATGCGGTGACTGTAGCGTGTGCCACCTCACCACAGCCACGAAAACACTATCCCTAGAACCTGGCAGAGAATGGTCACAAAGACAACACACAAACTGTAATACCACCAATGCAGTATATTTAATTACTTGCCCGTGTAAACTTCGTTACATAGGGATGACAACAAGGAAAGTGAAGCAGAGAATCTGTGAGCACAGGAGCACTATTAGATGCAAAAAAACAAACTACACGTCTAGCAGAACACTTTCTTCAACACCATCATACACCTAACGACATGCGTTGGACGATAATTGAAACTGTGACTGGTACCAACATAGAGAAAGAACAACGCTGGATACACAGATTGTCCACCCACAAACATGGTATGAATGATTGCATACCCTGGAACTCTGTGCAGAACAAGTAACCTCAATGTGCCATGTATTTTTAGTTGAACTACTGTTTTCCTTTTTGGAGCATTCCTCCTACGTGTGGCATGTCCTATTCCATGTAAAAAAATAAATATTTTTTAACAATCACTCTTGACTCCTTTTTATCGTCTCACCTTTGACTAGCCATTCACCGGTAAAACCGACCTGTCCCTTTAAGAATTGTCTCCTCACTCCAGGCCACGCCCACTAGTCATGTGACGTTTAACCAGGAAGTGAGGAGTATTTAGTTGAAGCTTTGCAGCCCATTCAGTAACATCCGGGCGCCTGGGGGAAGTACCGCAGGTTTGTGGCAGGTAGTCGGTGAGCTGAGGTAAGAGTGTGGAGGGAAGAGCTGGTGGCCATACATACGTGAGGCACTTAGAGTTGAGTGTTCTGACCAGTGCCGCCCGTGTTTTGTGTTTTTTGTCCAACAGTAACGCAGCACCGTCTGCCTCCCTTATGAGCCCATGATACGATTCGATTAAGAATCGCGAGTGAGTTTTGAGTCTTTTCCTCATTTTCACCGTGTTCTGTTTTAAAATAATTTCCTTAGCGCACGCATGTCACAAATAGAGGCGTTTTCACGTGCGTCTGGCCGCTCTGTAGAATTACACATCATGTATGCTCACCATTGCTGTGTAGCCGTAAGACACCCACGACTTCCACAACGATTTAGTGGGTTGATGCTAATTTCGCATAATATGGAACGGATGTTCGGTTCCAATAATCACTGGCATTTACCGGGGCGTATAACTCAGAATGTGGTGATTATATGTGCAAAAATGAGAGTTCACACGGAAATGGGCACTGTTCACTCTAATTTTAAATAGATTATTTTCTGACTGCCCAGTACTGTATGTTCTTTTTTCAGGTTCATCTGTACGCAGAGGACTCCCTGAACCCTTTTACCACCTCCACAAGTATATGTAGGTGGCACACAGATGCTCCAGGGTTGGATGCACCTTAGTGTGTGTAGACCGCCCGGTGTGTCGATAGGTCCTGACGAAAACCTGTGACTACACTCAAAGGTTGAAACATGTAGACCATCAATTTTTGGATAATACTTTAGGTCACATCAATACTACATTAGTATTACACCTCACCACTTTTTTAACTGGGATCCTGCTGCTCCATATTAAATTCATTAGGGAGTACAGTAGGATTACTTTTAACTTTATTTCACTCACTCACACATGTCACTTACACGTACTGACATAATAACAAACCTGCTCTGCTGTAATCAGGCGTTGAAGCACACCCGGGTGGTATTCAGCTGCCCGGGTGGACCCCGATGATGAAGCACGTCACCAACTAGGTTGGTGAGTGAGGGGTTTCATAAAAAAGAAATAATTTCTCTTTTTACTTCTCTGTGAACTCTCTAACAGATAGAAGGTTTTTACCTTCTCTCATTTAAGGATACCCCCTTCTTTGTTTATTTTATTTTGGGATTGCACACAACCTATGAGGCGCGCTGGCTGCAGTTTTAACATATAGAAATGTAGATATGCGTCAGTACACAACAACAGGCTGTGAGACACATGCATGGATATCTGTCGCCATATACAGTGGCAGGCTCTGAGGCACATGGGGGGGCATGATAACGCAGACACGTATAGGTGCGCCTCTGCACACTGAAAGGTTGAGTGCGGCTTGGGGTCCATCCTGGACATATGTACGAATATGCCGCACTTCTGTACACAGTGTGGAGTTATGAGACACGTGCTGCGTCTATAACATACACAAATGTAGGCTCTGTCTCTGAGCACAGGTTACATCTGTAGCACAGAGACATGCACTGGCTTGTAGGTGTCTCTCTGTATACAGTGAAATGGAATGAAAGGTACGGGGAAAACCTATGAAATAAATTACAGAATGGGTGTTACTGTTCACCGTGAGAAATGTTCATCTGTAACATATAGAGACTTAAGCCTGCAGCACGCTATTTACAAATTACAAGACGTTGTGACACAAGGATGCATATGTAACCCCTCAAAATGTGTACGTTTTCATTTCTGTATAGTGAAACGCTTGAGACACACGGGTGCACCCAAAACATTTAGAGAAGTGTGTCTAGGTGGCACTTCTGCGTTTAGTGAAAGGCTTCAAGGCGCAGAATGCATACATAGTATGCACACCTCACGGTGCAAAGAAGAGCATCTCCGTGTGCACAGCGGGAGCAGGCAGGTAGGGTGCTCGCGAGTGTGTCCCCCTGCGCACAGGGTGCTGATGTGAGCACGGTGTGGGCAGGGCGCCCCTGCCAGGGTAACCTCCAGTGGAAGGGGGAGGGGTGCTGGTGCAAGGGCAGGACTGCACTGGCCTTCCTCCCTTCAACCCCTTCTCGGCTGTGCCGGGAACCACATGGGCTGAGCTTGGCTAGAGAGTTGCCATTCTTCGGAGAAGCCGAGAAGGATGTGTGGGTCTGGCAGTGGAGGGGAGGGGATGATGCTGCAGCAGGAAGCGTGTGATTGGATGTGGGGGCGGGGAGGGGAGCGCAAGCTGGGAGAATGCTGAGCAAGCAGTAATTACATGCACCAGCTCTCCATCCCATCGGATGCATGCATGTACCACAGGACGCAATAACGCATTAATCGTTACAACAAACAAATGATGGACGGAATGCTGACAATGCAGACATTCTCCCCCAGTCAAGAGATCTGGGTTAAATCCATCGTTCTTTTGCCCACTACGCCACCCCAGTTCAGACATGGCCATATGCAAATCAGTCTTGACCCTGTGCCTCATGGGAACAGTCCAGCCCGAACTGCCAAGCCATGTCTTCCCTGGACCGGAATCAAGCATCGTAGGACCGGTTTCTGGCTATCAGCCATCATCAGCCAGGATAGCTTGACTCCAGTGGCGTAGTGAGCACTTAATCAGCACACAAAAATCTCTGCGATCACACAAAATTTTGCGTGATCGCGGAGATTGTTTGCCGTTTCGTGATATTTTGCGAAAGGCACTTTCGCAGATTCCGCCCACCCTTAATAGCAATGCAGACTGGAGGTGGGAGCCCAGCGCCACAGGAGGACCTGGACGAGATGGAGGAAATGGTGTCCACAGTCATCAGTGGGGAGATGGTGGCAGGAGTTGGGGGCCCAGACACTGCTCAACATGACCGGACACAACAGCAACAGGGTGAGTACCGAACAGGGACTGGGGGATGGGGGGAGATGGGCACAACGGTACACATGCACAAGTAAGCATAGCATATCTGCAGACAAACCATGCCCCAGACCCCCAACTCCCATCAAGAGACCAATGCACCCAAGTATGCAACATCACAGCACTGTATAAGCACAGAAGTCAGAGGCACACCGCATGTAAGGGATAAGGGTCAGCCAAATCAGAGCTGCAGGGGCGACTCCCCCAAAATGCAGCACACACACAAAACATGCAGAGCACATCAAAATTGACCAAGATGTGGCACAATCCGCAACACGTCCACAACAGAACAGAGGACACAAATGGTGCCGCTTGTGGGCAGAAACTGGCCAATCACACATTTGTGATGTTGTTGAAATGTCCACTATCCCCCATCAAATAGGCAGCTCTCCACAAACAGTCACAATGTACACTTTCATGCAGTCTGAATGTAAACATGTACAATGCATCAACATACATGTGAACAGAATGTTAAACTGCATCTCCCCTTCACATTGCAGAGGGAGAATCAACACCTCCTGGAGAGCAGTCCCAACACCTCTTCTCTGATGACGAAGAGGACCACCACACCTTCGACTCCGACACCCTCCAACAGCTCCTGGAGAGCCTCCGCAGCCCACTTCCAGGAGCAGGGCCGCCCAGCTGCTATGAGGAGAGCCCACCCCCTGCACAGTACACACAGCAGGCAGCACCCACCACCACGGCTGCCTCACAGGATCCCCACGATGCACACATGGCCTTCCAACTCCATGTGTTGGGGTGCCAGGAGAAGCTGGTTAAACAGGTGCAGGTGGGGTTCGATCGCATGGCAGTCAAACTAGATGCCACACGTGGGTGTCTAAGTCTCCTCAGGGACAACTCACAGTCGCTAACAGACACCAAATGTCTGCTCCATGCCCTCCAATGAACCATGGCTGACATCGCCAGAGTCTTGACTCTGCAACAAGAATGACTGTCTAGTCAGAGTGACTCCAGCGAGCTCGCCCGGGAGTTGGGACTCATGCGGCTGCTCATGGAGAACATGGAGCGGATGCAAGGAGAAAGGGCGGCTGCCATGTCTGCATATGAGCGAGAGGTAGCTGGTTCCCCCAAAGCCATAAAGACCCTCCTCATGGCATTGCTGCCACAAAGCCTGGCGCTGATGCATGCTTCTGCTACCACTCCATCCACATCTCCGTCCCCTGATGTGTCAGCGCCACACAGTGCGGCAGACATTCCACCTCCGACCCCTGAGGTGTCACTGCCTCACAGTGCTGGAGACGAAACACCACCACCCACATGTGAGCCACCTGAAGCAGCAGAAGACAACGATGTGAATGAATCTGCCCTCGTTTTCAGAATGAAGCGGTAGCATTCATCTCCGCCATATGGCCTGCTACTGTTTGGTTCTGCCCTCTGCATCATCACCTTCTACTGTCCCCCGATGCACTCTGCGACACTCACCTTGGACCTCGACATGGACTGCCGTATTCTGTTTGGTCACCAATGACACAGCTATCAGACTGCGGACTGAACTCCTCCTCTTCTCATGTACTTGTCATTCCCTGAAGGACTCTCGCTGGCCCTCCACGGGCTAACAATGTAAAGTGGGGTTTGCATGGCCCTGTACTGCTCCAGCTACAACACTCCATTGAATGTGCATTAAACATTCATTGTCACACCGATGTGTCATGTCTATGATCTTGCAAGTTTGGAGGTATGGATGAATGTAGGGTCAAGATTCCTCCTTGCGTCAATGTTGCTCATGTTGTGAGACTTGGGTCACATGGTGACACATTGCGGATTGCGTTCTGGGTGGCGCCGACACTAGAACGGTGACACACGCATTAGTCACTTCCTGGTCCATCCCAAAACGGAAGCACGCCCAGAGCCCCTGGGTCATTGTTCACACCCTTACGCTGGACTAGCATGCGCCAGGACAGCCGACTCCACTTACGCTCACAGGGGGTGACGACAACGCTACATGTCCCAGGTCTTCCCTGTAGGGATGTGCTGCTCACAGGTCTAGTTGTCAGCATACCACAGCCACTCCCTCATGGCTGGTTCACACCACACCCTTTCAGCACCGGTGTCACAGGACATGTGACCCTGCCAATAAAAAGGGCCTGGTACACGTGCTGGATGCCATTTCCACTCTCCAACTGGGTGTCTCCGTGTGGGTCTCAATTATGCATGAGGGCCTTACGCCCTGCCACCTCACATTGCCCAGTGCCGGGGGTGATGACATGATGGTGTCTGCACCACGGGACTCAGTCATAAAGGGTCCATGGCTTGCAGTGCACAGATTTGGTGGCACCAGATACACTACGGCAGGCACAGGCACACCCACATGGGATGGTGTCTTTCGGTCCACTGAGGTGGGGGCACCTAAAGTGCTGAGCGGGTGTGCAGAATGAGATGTGGTGCCGTCCAGGCAGTCCGGAATGGTGGCATTGGTGTGAGCCCTGCTGGACCGCAGTGTAGGTCTGAGCCAGCGGGCACTGTGGGCCTACCGCCATGTTGCGTCACCTCGCAGTTCAGAGATTTAGTGGCACCTCTAGGGCTGAGCGGGTGTGCAGCCTGCGAGGAGGCCGGGTGCACTGATATGTTCTCTGCTATAGCAAAATCAAGACCCAGAATCAAGTGTGTGACCTGGTGGCCCGAGGTGTGGGGCTTTATGATGTGGAGGGTGCCATGGTCGTGGGCCCCGGGCTTGGGGCTCCCAGCAGCATGTGGTGGGCCCTCTTGGAGACACGCCGGTGGTGGAAGGTGAGCAATGAGGCCTGGTTGCGCAGGGGTGGGCAATCTCTGTTGGGTGGCGGGAGGGGCTGGGGTGCATCAGCCTGTGTGCGCAGGGGCGGGCAAGCAATGATGGCGTGTGCTACTGTATGGACTCTGCCATTCATGCCTCTGGCAACTGTTTCAGATGAGGGACCTGGGGGAATGCAGTGTGTACCGGCATGTGGTGGAGACACACCAGTGGCTGCAGGTAAGCTGTGAGGCCTGGGTCTGCATTGTCGGCACTCTCCCTCCCTCTCTCTCTCTCTCTCTCTCTCTCTCTCTATTTCGCTCTCTCTCTCTGTACTTTGATGGGTGCATGAAACACCTTCTTATCTGTATTTCTGTCTTGCAGGCTGTGACTTACAGAATGCCCAGAGAAGACCTGCCGTGCCTCTTCAAGATTGTTGTTTTAAAACAAATCTGTAATAAAGGTTTTATTTGGATTATGTGATATGAAAGCATGATCTCCATTTTTCTGGCCACACCTGTATGTCAGGTGTTGTGATTGTGCTACTTCAGGTGATTTGTTTGGTTCATGGTTTCGAGGGGTTGATGTGCATTCTCTTTTTCCCAAGGGAGGGAGGTGGGTGGTGGGGTCCAGGGGGGGTGGCGGTGGGTGTTGTTGCCCTAATGGGGCTCCTGGCTGCATGTTCAGTTCCTCGGGGGCATCTGTGGTTCTTCATGTTTGGCTATGGGCTGTGCTTCCTTGTCTGGTGACGGTTTCGTCCGACTTTACACCAGGTCAGAGCAGGTGTTAGTTTCCTGCTGCTAACGTGCCTTGTGTTCTTATTGCTGATCTGGATGGTTGTTGAGAATGTTATGGAGTGGTGTAGTCACTGCTTTTTACTTGGGAACGACTACTCTGCATCTCATTGGCGACAGTAGCCGGGTCATCCGTGGCGATATTTTTTGTGGATGCTATCGCCAGAAAACTGGTGATATCGGCTGTTAGTACCGGCTTGTGAATGGGCCGATAAATTTAGCGCCACTTTGGCTGCGCTAAAATGCCGATAACTCGGCGATAACTCCTTTAGAATATGCATCTCTGAGCTACATAATGTCACAGAGAATGCTAACACCAGTGTATATAACCATCCAAATAGTGACATCCCTTAAATCCGCCCAAGCAGGCACCTCACTGCTAGTGGAGCAGAATCCTGGCTGTATCATTCATCTGATGTCCACTCCACTCCTATGGTCCTACAAACTCCCTGTCAAGATAACACTATGCACCACTACTCTGGACACCAGGACCCAGATTTGTCAAGGGTTTGTGTTGCCTGTGCACAGGGCCGGCTTTAGGGCGGTGCGACCGGTGCCACTGCACCGGGTGCTGCCTTCCTGGGGGCGCCGTGTTTGAAAGTTTATTAAGCTTTTAGAGCACCTGCTGCAGCGTTTCTTTCTCCTGGCAATTACCAGGCCTCACATAAATGGCAAGAAAACAGGTGTGATTAATTATCTTCCTGGAAAGAGATCAGTTTTTTGTATAGTTGAGGTTTTGACTTCGGTGAAGTTAGTGCAGAGGGTTAATATGCCTGCTGCAAAGAACGTGTACCAAGTAGATTACAGAGTGCTTATGATGTAAACAGATCAGCAGATTACTGCTTTCAAAAGAGACATGCTTTTGTTACTTGCAATTTATAACTTAAATTCCTAATATAGAATAGTCAGCTATTAACTTTCATCCCAGAACTGCATAAACACTGCAAAGTATACATTATTAGAACATTGATTAATGTTGCAAAAAGGGTTAATTTGGCTAGAAATCGATTCTTATTATTAAAGAAAACTCCCAACTATGCTGTTTCTTTTTCGACTCTGCGTTTGTGCTTCTCCACACCAAGCACTCTTAAACTATACTGCCTACCAGTATGAATGACATGTGACTCCTACACCTTGCAGTCCTTTGGCTTATGTAACATTTCCTATACATGGATTTACACACGTATGATTGATTGTCTCTGTGTAATGTGTGTGTGATGCAAAGTGCTCGGACACCATACACTGGTATGAGTAGCGCTATATAACTAATTCAATGCATCTGAGAGAGTGTGGTTATGGTGACTTGGTCACTGTTAAAGGGTGCTAGTGAGAGAATCCGTGGTGGATGTGGTCATTGGGGGGGCGCCAACAAACATTGTTGCACAGGGCACCACCAGCACTAAAGCCGTCCCTGCCTGTGCACCACACAAGGTGGTGCAAGTTGAAAACAAACCTTTAAGTGATATTTATCAAGCCATGCAAATCCACCTTGTGTGGCCCTGAGCGGCTTGGTAAATCTGGAGCAATTTGAAAACAGGCACGGAAAGTTGCTATCTTGTGTTACACTGTGCCAGGAAAGCATTACATGATTCAAGAGTGGGTGTTACCACACATCCTCCTATGAATTTTGGTGCATACCCAGATTTTTCATCACTGGTAAACCTGGGAATGTGTTAAAAAGCTACACCTTCCTAGTAGAGGTGCAACAAAGAGAAATATGTATACTCCTCGTCATGTTTCCTTTTTCTAAGTGTGCTGCATTCTGCTGCAGCACACTTACACAGAGGCAAAAGCCTCTAAGAATTGTGTTTGTGCAGGAAGGTGTCCCATCCTGCTCCTAAGCAATCCAGCTTGTAATGTGGCACCCTTTCACCATAGCACAAGGGTGCCTACGTTGGTGCTAGGCAGCACTCAGTGCACCAGTGCAGGAAAAGAGCAGGAATGCGACATAGCTTAGTAAATAAATATGTTGCATTCCTGTCCTTTCCCTTTGACACATTGTGGTGCAGAAATTTGTCTTGCTGTCCTGCGTTGTGTATATTTTGAAAAATCTGGGCACTGATGCACTTCACAAAGTATATAGATAAACCCTGGCATAACACATGTCCACTCCTTTGAAAACAAACATAGTGGATGCAAGCCCTCTCTGATGCAAAAAGTGCATTTAATGATGTGAGTGGCACACACTAATATAAAAAAGCTCTTGACAGAACATGGTACCATGGTCAAAAATGAAATATCCATTTTGAAAGAGCGCACATGTGGCCGCAATTATTGTTGCAAAGATATATTGATTGACTGCAAAAAACAAAGGTTACAGGGATGTTATAGTTTGGTTCAGATTTTAAACACACAAAAGCATACAAATTCAGCAGTCGTAGTTATCTGAGTTAACTATAACTTATGATATGCCTTTGGCATGCAAGTGGTGTGCCCGTGCCAGCTGCTCATCTGCGCATCAGCCATGCATTTATAGGCTGCCTCCACAGAGGGCATGGCTAAAATGCAGATGAAAATGATGGCAACAAAACAATAGGCCTGGGATGGAGTTACCAGGAACTAAAATACAAACTAAAATAAAAATGTGAGAAAATAATAGTGAGAAAGAAACACATAAACTCATTAAAAAGCCGGCAGGGCCCACCTAAATGGCCGCCGGCCATGACGGCAGACAGGCACCTCCCAGATTCAAGTGCGCGTTCAAGGAAAGTAACATTCTATAAACCCCACCACTCCCAGAAGGATCAGAAAGTAGGCATCACAAGCTCAAAGGCGGTGAAGCAATCCTGGGTTAATAAATAGCTTTTATATATTTTATTCATTTTTTTATAGAGGTTAGGTTATGTTCTTGCTATGCTTGAAATGCATGCATAAAATAGGATAATTACGTAATTTCATGCTCTCCTGATCTGGAGGGGTGATGGGCCCTATTGTGAGCAATTGACTGGGTAAAAACTATATGTTATTGACACATAATAACATAAAATGAGTAATGAGTCTCATTTTAATTCTGATTAGAGTTTAATACTTGTTGCAATCATGTTTCAATCAAACACTGAAAAAGAGAAATTTGTGAGTTCCCCCCTTGAAGAGTGCCACCACTCTAAATGTGCACACAAATTTAAGCCATATTTAGATCGTAATCACATCATAGTCACATTAAAACGAGTCTATCACTGAACTGGCAGCAAAGCATTTTTGTGCAATGCCCATCGCCATGCCCACTCATGGCATTGTGATGACGACAGCCAGCGTGCTGACGTCACGCACCGACGTACACACAAGGCTGCTCCCCGTCCATGCCAGTGACTGACTTTAGTCTTGGCAGGACGGAGGCACAGTAACATTCGGAACTCTGAGGACACCAAGGGGCCGATTCCGATGGCCGGTCGGACAGCTGTCCATAGCCTTACCGTGCGTCCGACACGTACCCGGAGGCGGTCCGTCCTGTAGAGTAAGTACAATGCACATAACTGCCAAAAACACGACCAACACATAGGCTGTGAATCAAGCCCCATTCTCCGTCTGAGCCGTAACTCCTAAAGAAGAACGGAGTCGCCAGGAAGCAGTATCCATAGCAGTTTCCGGCATGACAAGTACGATGCATACTTCCTACGCGCCGGACTGGTCGTCACGTACGGCACGTCACAGCATCCAGAGAACAAGCATATCAGCTACGATTCACGCCACAAATCAATACAAGGCTACGAGACGGACCAGCTTGCAGCGGGTACGAGACGGAGCAACAAGCAGCGTGTACGACACAAACACATCATGAATCCCATCGCGCAGGTCATACCAGTACTTTACATCTATGACCGGATCAGGGACCGACGGCGCAGACGCTAAGTCAGACACCTACAACACAAACAAACGACACGTACATGCAAAATGGCACACACACAGGGGATCCACATCCTGGCCGCTAACAACAGTCCACCATAGGGGTTGCATGGCCAGCACCACTAGCACCCCCACCCATAGGGGGCCTGTTGCCCATCACTACTGCCACCCCCACCCATAGGGTCTATGTTGCCCATCACCCCTGCCACCCACACACTTAGTGCTTATGCTGCCCATCCCCCCTGCCACCCCCACTCACAGGGGACCTGTTGCCCATCACCTCTGCCACCCCCACTCACAGGGCTTATGTTGCCCATCACCCCTGCCAACCACACCCATAGGGGACCTGTTGCCCATCACCCCTGCCATCCCCACCCATAGTGCTTATGTTACCCATCACCCCTGCCACCCCCACTCACAGGGGACCTGTTGCCCATCACCCCTGCCACCCCCACTCACAGGGGACCTGTTGCCCATCTCTACTGCCACCTCCACCCATAGGGACTATGTTGCCCATCACCCCTGCCACCCACACCCATAGTGCTTATGTTGCCCATCAACCCTGTCACCCCCACTCACAGGGGACCTGTTGCCCATCACCCCTGCCACCCCCACTCACAGGGGACTTGTTACCCATCACCCCTGCCACCCCCACTCACAGGGCTTATGTTGCCCATCACCCCTGCCACCCCCACTCACAGGGGACCTGTTGCCCATCACCCCTGCCACCCCCACTCACAGGGGACCTGTTGCCCATCACCCCTGCCACCCCCACACACAGGGCTTATGTTGCCCATCACCCCAGCCACCCCCACTCACAGGGGACCTGTTGCCCATCACCCCTGCCACCCCCACTCACAGGGCTTATGTTGCCCATCACCCCTGCCACCTCCACTAACAGGGCTTATGTTGCCCATCACCCCTGCCACCCCCACCCATAGGGACAATGTTGCCCATCACCCCTGCCACCCACACCCATAGTGCTTATGTTGCCCATCACCCCTGCCACCCACACCCATAGGATGGGTGATATGCAACACATCCAGCATATGCAAACATCAGGTATGTCCGCAAAATACATCCCCCATGACATCATGACAACAGTGTGCATTCTGTGACAAATGCCCACAACAGTGATTATGGCTACGAGCATACAATGTAAGTAACAGCACATGTGTGACCAACACATGAGTGTGACATACACAAGGCAAGCATCACCATAGCACTGTGGCAATGTAAAAAGAACACCCCCTCACTGTGTAGAGCAGAAGTTAAGTGGGGGCTCACAAAATGCAGCAGATGTGGAGCATTGTGGTGATGGGGACCAAACCCCCCTCATCACAGTGACCAAAAGGTAAGTGTCACCATGGTCAAAGCTGCAAATAACAAACAGCATGTATGATCCATGCTCCCAACACATCAAACACTTCTGGGCCAAACTAGTGGTTGTGTCCCATGCACACAGAGATGTGGTGAGGCTAACAGTGCTGTGAAAACATAACACTCTCGGCCATGTGCAGACAAGCACCACACATGGGGGCTGACAATGCACACAGCGTACAATAACACAACAGCAGAAGTGAGCATCACCAAGCATGCACACATCTCGAAAATAGACACACCAATCAAAACAACATGTGTAGACTGTAGGTGTCAGCTCACAAATTCACATTCCATGCCAGCAATGGCACCCAACAACCAGGATGAATGTGCACAATGATGTTAAATGACTCACAGGGACAGCATACAAAATCACAGAAACAGCATCCAGACCAAGGCCCACAACAGCAATACCAATGCACTGGTGCAGATGCACAAACAGGCAAACTCACACTGCACATCGGACACAACATGTGTGTGTGTGTGTGTCACAGTATCCCCAGGCAACTACACAACACATGAGGGGGGCTGAACCACAGTGACACAGATGTGTACACAGTGCCATACAAAAGTAAACCATTATTGGGACACCCTCAATGGGCAATCAGGCGTTGGGAGATGAGAGGAAGCACAACAGACACATGTGACATAAGCTGGAATGAACACCAACTAACACAGCAAGAGACTGACACACAACACCACTACCCCCAGGGACCAGACAGTGGGGTGACACAAGCATGCATGACACCTCCACTGTGATGACAAAGGCAGATGTCGTACAAACTGGGAAACCCAGACATGTGTCCTGTGCCACAAACGTACATCACACATACACAAACACAAATCACTCAGCATGGCCCCTCATCCATGGACAAATGGGAGCTAGGGGACCATCCATGCAAACATTCACATCAGTCCACCCTCAACACCACACACCTGAACTGCAACAATGTGTATCTGTGAAGTCCACATGGACAGGTGACATTGCACATGCACCCATGACAAACACAGGAATGTTGGCAGGAACTAAGGTGCACACACACACCACACAAGGACTGTTTACAACCCTGGAGAATGACAGACACACTGCACAGTATGCGGTACATGGCCATGACCTCAAAGGTCATGTAACCTTCAGAATCCCTGCCACAGTCCAAGGACTATGCAGATGCCAAGGAGAAACACATGCTGACACCTGCCAGCATCGCAGCCGTGAACCCGAAAAGTGGGGGCAGTCACACACACATACAAATGTCTCAATCACTGAAAACTACCACCTAGGGACCACTACATGATATTGCGAACAAACAAGTGCCTTGAGGAACCCTGACTGTGTCCCATCTGTGTCTGACAACATCATCACCACTCAGAATTGACAAATCCCAATGATGATACACCAATTAACATTAGTGTGTCATGCACCCACACATCTGGTAGCCCATTGGAAAAGTAGTGGGATGAACACAGTACCACTCAGCAAGCATCAACAACAGGAACATATCAAGGGAACACTGTCTGTGTATGAACAGGGATGTGGACACACACACATGCACATACAACACACACCATGGGCCCAAGCCATGTCACTGAACAACACACTAACTTAAGGGGACACAACTCCTGTGGGAGCCCAGCTGTGCCAAACATATTCACTGCAAGTCCCACTCATGTCTGCAGAACACTTGGTCAGTCAGCCATCAGTTACCACACAATGAAGGCTCTGGTCACAACAGCCTGGGTACGGGCGTCTCCCCTAAGTCATCTGCACATTCCCAAAACATATGTCTAGCAAGTTGCACAGAGGACCCAGTTGCTCCTATTACAATGATGCACACACCTGTACGGCCAGTAGTGATAAGCACGAAGTATGTGGAAGTAACAATTTGGACAATGGGAAGCACATCATGTGTGCAGGGGTGCAAGCCACAAATATGACCATGCCAATGAAATGCTCACAGAGAGATGTACACAAATAGTTGATCCAGACACACCCAGGTAGCTGCAAAGGATGACATGGATACCCACCAGAATAGGATACATATCTCATGGACCACAGGGAGTACCTCACATCAACACATCAGTATGCAACATTGTAAACCAAGCATTACAGGTGCAAGGGCATGTAAAACAACATCAACATGATGTACAGCTAAATCAAGTTCACAGGGACAAAGAAAAAAGCTTTATTCAGCATATGAAAAGTGAAACGTCTGTTCCAACAAAAGGCCAATGGCCAGTCCATGTCCAAATGGCAAGGAGTGAACTAGAGTGACAACTGTCACACCTTGCTTGCCTGCACTGCTAAGGACCGGGGTCATCCCCTCGGAGGGGCATACATGGGGGCAGGCCAGGCACTGCAGGGACAGGATCAGGGTGCAGCAGAAGGTGGCAGTGAAGAGGTGGGGGATGCAGGCGAGACACTTGCAACTGCAGTGGAGATGACTGAAGTGGTGGGTGCTGTCACAACTGTGGGGCACAAGTCAGATGGGGTGGGTGCCGGCACAACTCCAGTGGGCAGGTCAGATGGAGTGGATTGGCTCACCACTGCAGTGCCCAAGTCAGACGGGGTGGTCGTTGACTCCAAAGCAGTGCCTACATCCATGGGAGCGGAATGGGGGACAGGTGAGGTCGGCAGGGGGGGACATGGTCCCCTCATCAGTGGCACCAACTGGCTGACCAGGTGTGGAGGAGCAAGTGCTGGGGGGGATGGCCTTAGCATTTTGGGGATGGTGTATCTGTGTGTGGGTGAACCCGGGGCAGGGAGTGGCGGGGGAACCACTGGAGTGGTGGCCTGGGGGATAGAGAACGGAGACTTTGCCTTGGAGCTGCATGGTGGCGGGGGGTCTTGCTCTTCTTGCGCCGGGGGGACTTGCGGGTGGGCGTCTCGGTCTGACTGCGCCTGGGGGAGGGTGTCTGGGTGTGAGGGGCACTTCCTTCTGTGTGTGGGGACTTCCTCTTCCCCTTGTTATCAGGATCTGCTGGGTCGGTGAGGAAGAGGCCAAGGTCACAGAAGAAGAGCTTCTGGGGGGATGGGGTTGCAGGTGAGGCAAGGGAAGGGGTCTGGGAGGTAGAGGTCTCGGAGGACTGTGGAGTGGTTGTGGATGACTGTGTGTGTGTGTGTCAGCAAACCAGCCCCTGTGAGTGTGGAATCAGTATCCTGCGCTTGCTTGTGTGCACGTCTAAACCTTGGTTTGGGGGTTTCTGTGCTTGGGACAGGTAGGGTGCTAGGAATCGTGGGTGGTGCAGGGGTAGGAGGGGTGCGGGACTGTTAGAGGAGGGACACTGCTGCCGTCAGGGAGGAGGCCACAGACTGGTTGGTCCTCTGTAGGGCAGACATGCCCGAGGAAATGCCCTCCATGAATGACACCAGTTGTGTCAACAGACCTGTGTGTGCATGGAGGACCTTCAGCATCGATATCTGCCCTACATGGATCTGTCGAAGTAAGTCCACAGACTCCTCACTCAGGGCAGCAGGGGACACAGGGGCAGGGGGTGCGGTGCCTGGCACAAAGGAGACATGCTCACGAACACGGGAGCCCACAGGCACCTCTGGGATGGGAGCCGATGGGAGGGGGGTGGTGGTGGTCGTGGCGGAGACAGCCTCACTAGCTGGTGTTTGGTGGCTGCTGACACCCGCCTCCACAGGGGAGTTATCCTCAGAGCTGCTGTGGCCTTCAGCTGGGGGGATGGTGCTGATGACTCCTCTGTGTGACACAACTCGCCCTCCGTGCCACTGGGTCCACCTGACTCCTCTCCATCTGTCCCTGTAAGGCTCTGTGGCTCCTCCTGGTCTGTGGAGCTGTCCCCCCTGTGGCCGTGGATGTATCTGGATAGGAATAGGAAGTAAGAGAACAACATCAGTCACCTGCACCGACTGCACACACCACAGTGAGTACATCACATCACAGGGCAAGCCCTGGCATCATCAGCTGAACACAGCTCAAAGTGCCAACACTGTTTAGGATAAGACAATTGTCATTTTCAACATCAACCATGGCACACATATCCCTCCTTGACTTTCACACATATGTCTGTTGCATGTTGGATGCTAACACACCAATGTGCCAACATGCACCACCCACACCTTAGTTGTACATGCAAGTGAACATGTAGGAGTATGTCACTATAGACACAGCACATCTCTAGCGACTGACTCAGTACAGGTGTCCGGATGAAGGGATGGGCAGAGACTCATTTCACATGCTTGGGATGCATGCCAGCAACACACACTATGATGTACTCATGTCCTGATGGGCAAGGCCACAATGGGGTACATGGTGCACACTTGAACACAACGCAGGCTCACTCATAGCAAGTTCAATGCCATGGCACTGGGATGCCCTGAAAGTCAGACAACACTGTCTCCTGTCACAGGGGCAGGGCATCCAGACAACAACAATATGCACTGACTCACAATCCTAGCTCAGGGGTAAAGCTGACTCTGCGGCGCAATTGCCCATCCCATGCAAACAACATATCCAGGACCCAGAAGACCCCACATCATGCAAATCATTCATATGAGTCTCAAATCCATGTACATTAACACATCACAGTCTGCCATGCATGTAACCCAGCTGCATGAGGAACACAGTTGCATATACCATTGTGCGCTGTCAGATGATCACACACCTATATGTCACACATGTCTTGTCTCCCACAGTCACATTGCAGATGTCATGCTGACCCTCTGAATCATGGACACCCCAGTTGTACGTAGCAACAAGCCACACCATAATGACACAGAGGCAGACACCTGAGGGCACATGTCACTAAGCACAACCTGTAATTTCATACACAGGATTGGGATTACAGAGTGTTTCTGAATGCCCTTGAGGGGGCATGACTGGGCAGGACTAAGTGAAACAGTGTTTTGCCCCGGACAGTAGTCAGGTGGCTAAGCAATTGTGACATACTTGATATACATACTCCTGATGCCCAAAAATTGGAGTCCCCTGCTGCATGGTTTTGTTTGGAATACCCCAGACACATGTTGCGAGTCAGACCAGCAATTGGTTCACATCTCAAGGGCACACACAGTTCACATGTGAGATCTCAGGCATTGTGTAAACAATTGACCCACCCATGAAACACACAACAGAGTCACGGGAACTGATGCTGACTGGTACCTGAAGCATAGCTGACTGCAGGGACACAGTGCCCTAGTGACACAAGCAACAGACTGTAGTGGCCAGTGGCGGCTGGTGACATTTGAAAGTTGTGGGGCGTAAATACTGCACTGTGGCGAGCTTGCGAAGCGCGCAAGCCTGAACCACCTGAGAAAATCTTGAAAAACGAGTGGGCAAATGGTGCATTTTCATGCAAATTTGAGAAAGAGGTGGCTTGGCAAACACATCTCTGGGAGTAGCCAGACAATGCTGCAAAATTTGTCTCCACACTTCATGGATGCCAAAGACACTTCCTCGCTAATGGCACTCCTTGATATGCTGTCGCGTCCTCCGCAGCAAAACTTGAGAGACGGCCATGTGTTTAAAACTACCACAACTGGCTACTCCACAAAGTTCACAATGATTAAGATGTGCCGACGTAGTCGGATAATATAAAGAGACTCTGAGAAAGGCTCCACGTGCGCCCTGCCATGATGTCGCAATGTTCAAACAGGCACTCTAGAAAGTAAACAAGCATGTGCTTTGCAAACCAATAAAAGCCGCAGAGACAGCAGAAAGAAAGAAAAATGATATCGTCCTTTGTTTTTATTGTGTTTCTTAATCAGATTTTTATAATAATGGCCTCTTTAGTAAATGTTGCATTTTATATTAAAAATCAAAAGCAAAGTGTCAGTTGAGCTACATTCACTATTACCCGAAGACGCAGGAATGCACCCAGTGCCCTCGCGTTGAGCGACACATAAACCCTGTTTACTTTACGTTCTTGGGAGCCACCTGTGCTTTAGCTGTGGTCTCTCCTCTAATCTGTTCGCTAGTACTTAGCAGCTTACCCAGCTTGTATTTAACCTCTTTCCGTAATGGCAATTAAGATGTGTTTTCATTTCTCTTGCAGGGGATTGCAAGTGAAATCCTCCCTCCCTCTTTCTCTTGCCCCCTTCTCTTTCTGTCTCTATGCCCCACTTTCCCTTTCTCTCACTCCTACTTCGTGTACACCGCTTCACACTCGTCTCAAGCTCCTAGTGTACCTCGTGCACACTTTCATAATTTCTTCTCGCTCCTGCTCCCCGTCGCCCTCAGTGGCCCAAACTCCCTCCAGCCCAGCTCTCCCTGAGGTTCTTTCGTGCTCACTCACTCTCTGTCGCTGCCTCTGGGCCCAGGGTACCAGCGCCTTCACCTCAGCCTCTGATTGGCTGACGGAATGCCCGTGCATAAAAATAAATGATTAAGCTGCGCAATGTTTGAAATCCAGCTAAATACACCGATCATCTGCTTAAAGCTTTCTTATCGGCAGCTGGGTGCTGTTTAAAACATTAATATATGCGTTAAAGCACCACACTGAGAAGTACTTATTAAAAGCGATAGTGTTTATGCATGAACTTACAACCACTCTGCCCCCACCCTAGTGAAAGTGCCATTAGTGAACTAGGAGGCGAAACCGTTGTCACATGCACCCTGCATGTGTTCCAGGTTCTTGAAGATAATGGAACATGTCTTTTAAAACAAACCCAATATATTTTTGTACAGCTGGAATTTGTAACACAGGATTTTGAAGGTGCTTTCATTTGGACAATGAAGAAAAAGAAGGACTTTGATTTTGTTCACCCTGTCCTGTATAGAAATAGTTTGCAGTCACGCGCAAGCTAAATCCTTCAAAGCTTCTCATTTAATGAACAGAACACATAACTAATGATCTGCACAGTGCCACAGTACCATATGTTCTACCACGCTGCAAATGAATGTGCCTGTCTGGCGACGTGCATCCTTTCTATCAGAGTTGAAATAAAGGAAATATTTCCAGTTGAGTGGGCGCCTCGTGCATACCACGAGAATCAACAATAATACCCCTCACCCCCCGGGGACCCCGCTCGCCGGGCCCACTTGAAAGGTCGCAAATCCGTGGGCAGGCGCTTTTATGGATATTACCGCGAGGTGCTCCAAGCTAGAGTGAACCTACACAAATAGAATCACACACGCTCAGCGTGCAAGAGTGAACCTACGAAAAGTATCAGCACAATCACAAGCTAACAAGAGTGAGCATCAACGAAAGAGGTACTACAGTACCGAGCACACCGGGTAGCACGGGGGGAGCATCATCGGAAAATACCAACACACATATGACGATAACCAGAGTGATAATCTACAAAACACAGCATCTCACACACATACTGAAGTAACAAGAGCAATCATCCAGGAGACTTAACAATAAACACACATATGTAACAAATCTATGAATCTGCCGGGAAAAGCAGCGCGCACACGAGATATGGGCATTTACCAGAAAAAAAGCACATGTATCGATGTGACAAGTATGGGCAACTTTGAGGAATACCGGCACACATGCTGGAATAACAAGAGCGACCATCGACACTACGGGAGGCTAAAGGAACACGCAAGGATGTCTATAACACACACCAGTGCACACTGCGCAGCGAGAATCTACCCGCCGGCACAAAATAGTCAGTCGCGGCTCGCAATACTTGCAGTTGCAGGGGGGGGGTTCATGCCGGGGGGGTCGCGCTGGGGTGAGGGGCCGGGGGTTTAAAAATAAAGTTTAAAAAAAATGAAAACTTACCTGACCGCCTGGTCAGACCGCGCCGCCTTTGCTGTGTGCTCCTGGGCCCGGGTCCAGGTTGGCGCCTTCGGTTGAGTGGCTGGTGACAACGGCAGCCCCTCTCAGCCAATCCAGACGCTGCTCCAGCAGCGCCGGGATTGGCTCGAGCAGGGACTGTCCCCGCCCATAGGAGACCGGGGACTGCGGCCACTGGCCAGTAGCAGCCCTCGCTCGCTCTCCTAATGTGCAGCAGCAGCACTGCAGGCTAACTAGTGCGCAGGTTCGGGCTTGTGCGAAAAATGACTACCCAAACCTGAACATGCGCACTGGGTCTGCCCTGCTGCTGCTGTCAGTCAACAACAACCACACCCTGCAGTGCTGCCCCCCCCCCCCCTTCAGTGTCGCGTTCTGACTCCGGCCGGCCGATTTCGAGTCAGGACGCAATCTTCCTCGTTTAAGTTAACGAGGAAGAATGTGGCCATGCTGTGAGTGGGGCAACGCCCCAACGCCCTTAATGGACGCAGCACCACTGGTAGGGGCCACACCTGTGGAACAGATGAGGAGGGTGCATCACACAAATGAGGGACCTGATTTTGGGACTACAAGACCTACGTAATGTGGAAGTGTGACCAGGACAAAAGACTGCTATTTGCATGTCAGACATAGTACACAGATCAGGCATGGACTTACCCCCTTCCTGCTGCTGTCTGGCCTTCAGCTGCCTATCCAGGTCCAGGAAGACCACCGCCAGTATCCGGAGCATGTGGGGAGTCAGGGTCTGGTGTCCGCCCCTCCTGCGTGGAGGTGACAGCTTCTGCTGGACTCTAGCTATCCTCCGGGTCCAGCCCCGAAGGTCCTGCCACCTCTTCTGGCAGTTGCGGATGTGGCGCTTGTAGACCCCCACAGAACAAACAGCCGGGGCGATGGTCAGCCAGATCTCCTGCTTCTGGTGGGCATCAACCTGTGAGGATGACAAAGTGAAAAGTACATTTACACACATGCCCCAGATTTGTGCAGCACACAATTGGATATACATGTCATCATCACAAAGGGAAATAAATTACACAGGTAGTGCAACCATGGGGAATGAAAACTCACATGCATGTCTGACATGTTAACAATGCCTGGATAGTTTAAGCTTGCAATAATGCACTTTAGCAGCAGGAAAACTATTCATTACATGTACCTACACACTTTGGTGGATGAAAGTAGTCAGTGAGAATGCTTGCCACTGGTGTACACACTGCTAGTACTGCTAATCAGACAACATGCATAATTAGGAAGGCAGTGGACAGCACACTCACCTGCTCCCCTGGTGTCCCATAGAGCTTTCTGTACTCTGGAAGGAGCCCGTCCAGCAGGGCCTGGTTCTCCTCCTCAGTGAAGGCTGGGGCCCTCTCCAGAGTACGTGCCATAGCAGGAGCCAGAGGATGCATAGACCGCAGCAGTGGTAGCAGGGATGTGGTCCAGTAGCATGTAGTGCAGGCAAGTGAGCTCCCTGGGGGCCAGCCAGCCTTATATCTGTGCTGCAGAGGCAGACTCTGTGCCATATGTCCCAAGTGATAGGTCCAACACGGTTGCATTCTATGAATCTGGCCAATCCATTCAAAACTACGACTCGTACACGCCTTCCGCATCGTTCAAATCTTCACCTTCATGGAACACTTGAAATTGCAACATTGTTGTAGGCATCCAACTGAATTTGCAGTGCACAACTTGTACAAGTTTTGAATCCGCATCCATCTTCATGACAGTCCTGAGCCAATGTGTGCGCCCGGCTCATTCAACTGACTGTACAACGCGTATTTTGAACATATACATATGATTCACTGGCCAAGGCATACGCCTGTCTCGGACCATGCCTGTCTGACGCATATGCATGATAGTGACCGGTGTCGGACCTCATTGGATTCAATGACAAAGCGTACGCACGGCTCGGTCATGACCCGTGCAATGCGTACGCATTGTCACCCGCGTCGGACCTCATTGGATTCAATGACAAAGCGTACGCACGGCTCTGTCATGAACCGTGCAATGCGTACGCATTGTCACCCGCGTCGGACCTCATTGGATTCAATGACAAAGCGTACGCACGGCTCGGTCATGAACCGTGCATTGCGTACTCATTGTCACCTGCGTCGGACCTCATTAGTGCGAATATTAGATGGATGCAACACACATATACTGGCCATGGACACCTGCGCACACCTGCCACCCTACAGCATTGGCCACACAGTGTCCCATGGCATGTAAGGCTGCATTCCCTGGGTGTTTGAGGGGGCCAAAGCTGTTTTTTTGTCTGGCACTTTGTGCAGCCACTCCCAGGCTGTTATCTTGTACATGGGGGCAGAGTCCTTTGTGTGTTGTGCACATTACCACTGTGATGTGCAATTGGACAGTAATGGGCATGAGTGAAGGCCACAGTTTCAGGTTGGATATGTTTAAGACATGTCACAGACACCCTGAGTCCTGGGGTGACGGCATGTACGTCACAGTGAGACCTGTAGCCCCAACACTGATGTGCACCCACAGTCTATGTGCATGTTGTGTCTCAGATGTGTCTGATCACATGTTACCAATGGGTGACAGTCTCCACATCCATGTGGTATATGCATCAACCTTGATGGGGTGTGTGTCTAAGAGACATACATGTAGGGCCGGCAGGAACAACAGTGGCCACTAACTGTGGGACTTATGCTTGCCTTGTGGGGTGTACGTGCCACGCCATGTCCATTGCTGTGTTGATGTGGCAATACAGGGAGCCTGTGTTTCTGTATGGCAAAGATCTGTGATGCCTGGGAGACATGAGTCCTCATTTGTCACTGGGGTGGTTTTTTTTAACGCTGCAGCAGCACATAGGTTGGGTGACACAGCCAGATGATTAGCCCATTGCACTACATGGCACTCATAAGGACATGTGGAATTGAGATGTGAGGTGGTGGTCTCGTAGGGGACATATGTGTCCATGACCAACAGCACACACCTCAGTACATTGTGTAATGTCATGAACTAGCATGTAATAGTGATCGCGGTCATGGCCACATGGGTGGATGTACTGACAATCTTCCTTTGTGCATCTCTGTACTGCAGGGTACCAGCTGTCCATCGTCCGTTCCCAGACCTTACAACCATGCAGGAACGCGACAGCATCAGATGGTACCGCTTCACCAGGCCACTGATTGAGGAGTTGGCGGAGCAGTTGGCCCCACATATGCTACCTGGCCGGACATACCCTACAGCACTGACTCCAGAGGTGAAGGTGATGGCAGCCCTGCACTTCCTTGCTACCGGTACCTTCCAGTACACTGTGGCTACTGCTGGTGGTATGTCGCAAACGATGTTTAGTTGGGTGCTACGCGATATCTTGGAGGGGATGTTGCAATTCCTCGAACTGTATATCAAGTTCCTGAGCCAAGATGAACTCCCTGAAATTAGGGATGCCTTTTATACACTGGGGAGGATGCCAAACGTCATTGGATCCATTGACGGGACACATGTTGCCCTGATACCACCAGAGGCACATGAGCAGGCATACCGGAACAGGATGCACTACCATTCGATCAATGCTCTGGTGGTCTGTCTTGCTGACATGTTGATCACACATGTGTTTGCACGGTTCAATGGTTCGGCGCACGATGCCTACATTATGAGGAGTAGTCGCATTGCAACGCTGATGTCACAGATGCCAGCTCAGCGTACCTGGCTTGTCGGTGTGTACTGACTGTTTCTCATTGTGTGTGTTTGTCAGTGTTGTATTCCGCACTCCTACAAAACTCAGCTGCTTGTTCATTTTTGAGTGTGTAGGTGACTCTGGATACCCCAACATGCAGTGGTTGCTGATACCCCTCAGGAACCCTGTGACACCAGCCGAGCTGTGCTACAATGAGGCACATGGTCGGAGCAGGAGGGTGATTGAGCAGACATTCGGCCTCCTGAAAAGCCGCTTTCGCTGCCTGGACAAGACCGGAGGGGCCCTCCCATATGAGCCTGCAAAGGTGTGCAAAATAATACTGGTCTGCTGCATGCTACACAACATGGTGATGCGGAAGGAGGTGCCGCTCATCCAGGATGACGATGACGACGACCAACGTCCAGCACCTGTGGAGGATCCCGGCATGGGCCAAGATGCCAGTGATGATGAAGATGATGGTGACGTCCACTCCCAGCTCATCAACAACTTCTTCACCTGAATGTGAGTTTCCAGTGTTGGTATGTGAATGTATGGAGGTAGCCTGGAATGTGTTGAGCCAGCTCTGTTGCTGTCTGAATGTGTCTGTGTGCCACTTGACTGGATGCGTGCTGTGATGTGTCCATTCAGGTGGTGTGTACTCCACAATAGGGTAGTACTGCTAACTAATGTTTGTGTAGGTGATTTGCAACATGTTTTGTGCGTGTGTATTGCATTTCTTTCTATTTCTTCTGTGCTTTGGACTGTATCTTGTCTGTCCTTCCCAGGTTCCTTTGCCTGTTGTGTGGTCAATACTGACCCCCAACACCCAGAAGCCAACACCAGTGTGGAAGTTGATAATTCCCATCAACTGATGTACCACACATCCCTGGACTTCCATTCTCCAACACATTGTGAGCGTGTGTCCACTGTTACGTAGAATTACCGTGCAACTTGTGTGGAATAAACGTGTTGCTGATGTGTAATGAACCTGTGCTACTCTTTGTTATGTGCGTTGTCTGCCTTCCCACATCTGAGTGACATCTACTTACCTCACCTGTGGACTTGTTACCACTGACTGTGCTTGGTGTTGTGTCTGTGCATGTCAATGTGTTTCAGGTCAAGATCATTGTGTGTGATGAGTAACATGGCCATGGTGAGTATGTTTTGTGTTGCCATAGTGGTGTGTCTCCCTCACATGTGTCACATCCCCATGACTCACCTTACATTGGTCACATTGTTGCAGTATTTGGCATGCACTGTGTTGTGTAGCAGATCGACATCTCCCTGAACATGACAAGTTGGAATCACAACAGAGGCAAGTATGGTGTACTGGTGAGTTTATTTACAAACATGTGTGAGTGAAGTGCACAGGATAGTGGTGCTGTACAGTGGTTTGGGAATCCAAAATTCACATTGGAGTTGGAAGTGCTGGTAGATGAAATGTCCAGAGTAAAGTCCACAGTCATCTGCTACATTGGCCCAACATGAACCCTCCATGTAATGTGGGCGAGTTGTGTGCGATTGGACAAGGTGAACGGGTTGCGCACAAAGAACATTGTCCAGAACAGGTTTGGAGGCCCTGGGGGATGTGCAGGCCTCTGCGGTGCAGGGGACTCTCTGCCAGAGTCCTCCGCCCTCCCTGTGGCGCTGGCAGATGGTGTTGCGACAGATGTTGTGGGCACACAGGGGGGTGTGGACAGGTTGGTGTTGATCTGGCGGAGACATTGTAGTATGTCCCAATGCACCACAGTGATGTCATCCCACTTGGCTTCTATGCGGGCATGGTGCTGCTCGTGTTGCATGTCCTTGAGGATCCCCACTACCTGGCCAAATCCTCCGGTGCTATCCTGGTATACATCTAAGATGCGTGCCAGTTGGGGGTCATGATGCAGTCCAGACCCCTCTGCAAGACGTGCCCTGTGCCTTCCACCCCTCCCAGCTCCCCTCTCCACAGGGCCAGGACCTGTGGCGGTACGCACAGGTGACACTGGGACCCCTTGGGTGGTGTTGCTGGTGGTGTTGGCTGTAGCTTCTGGGGGGTCCTGTGTCCCTGTGCTGTGGGTGTTGATTGTCCTTGGTCTGTCCGTGTTGGCGGGGGTGCCCTGTCGGTGTCCAGATGCTGGAGGCATGAGTACAGGGGGGGCAGATGTTGCTGCTGCTGGTGCTGCATGATGGCTCACACCGGAGGGGCCAGGTTGGTCATCCTCATCCGAAGAGAACAGTGAGAGAGTCAGACCAGAGAGCTCAGTGTCCACCAGAGTCTGGGACTGGGTATTCTCGTCATTTGGTGCTGGGTGCCCAGCACGACCTGTGTTTGGGAGAGACACACAATGTGATTTATGTTTCTACATGCATCGTTAATTCACAAACATGACATTTTCTACTTTTCAAACAGATGCCTGCCTGTACACTGCTTTTTCCCAGCTTGTCACAGACAGAGTTTGATATTGTTGTTGGCCATTTGCCAGCATAGCCTTGTGCTCCCCACAACAGAGCCCAGTGTCAGACATCTTGTCAGTCCCTTCCCACTCCCTGTGAGGCGAGTATGTTTCAGTTTGATCTTGCTGGGCCATGTGGGTGGGTGTAGGTTGTCTGTGACTGCGACTCCCATCAGACTCTTGGCTACACCCCCTTCCCAGCATGCCCATGCTTCCTCCCTCTTGACTCTGCTTCCCTGTGAGGGGGTGTGACATCAATGGCAAGATGGCTGACTGTGAAATGCTGGTGTTTGTTTGGCTACAAGTCCCAAGTGAGCCCCTGTGCTTCACACAGCAGCACCCAGTACGGGGTATCTTTTGCTGATATTTCAATGAGGTGTGTGTCAATGCATTGTACCCGGTGAGTTGTGTGGAGTTTGTGTTGGGGGGTGTCTCCCCATGCTGAGTAGTATGGTCAGGGCTGTCAGTCCTCCTTCCCATCATGAAATGTGCTTCTATTGTAGGGCGTGCAAGTTGTCTTTCAGGATGTCAGTCAGTGGTGTCATGCTTCTTATTTGCACACAAGCTCTAGCAGGGCCTTGTGCTCCCCACAGCAGGACGCAGTGTCAGCCATCTTGTCAGTCATTTTCCACTCCCTGTGATGTGGGCATGTTTCAGAGGGGTCTTGATGGGCCAATCAGGAGGGGGGGCAATATCTGTGACACAGCCCCCATCATGCTTTTGGCTACACTCATTTCACCTGCATCCCCACTATTCCTTCCTGACAGTCAGCTGCACTGTGAGGTGGTGTGTTTGTGGTGGCAAACTGTCTGGCTGGGTGTATTTGGCTTAGTGCCACTGGCTTGCTCTATTTGTTTGTAGGTTGGTGCATGTCATGACTCAGTCCCCAGTCACTATGAGATGGCAGGTATTGTGTTTGTGTGACTGGCATACACATCTTGGGTTGAATATTTATTGGTTAGTGTAGCTTTGCTTGCAGTGCATGGTTTCACTGTCCCCTTGCCACACAATCTTGGGTATGTTGTTTGTGTACTCACCAGGCTCTGGGATGTCTGTTAGGCCATGGACGCTCTCTGGTGGTAGGATGTCCCGCACCTTCTCCTCCCAGGTCCTGAAGTAGACTGGTTGGGCAGGAGGGCCACCGCCAGTGCGCTGACTCAAGGCGTGATCTTTCTCAATGGGTTTTTTGACCCTCCTGCACACGTGATACCACCAGTTCTGGATATCGTCCTTTGTGCGCAACGTTGGTGCTTGTGCGTTCACCTTGTCCACAATCCTCGCCCACATCTTGGTTTTCTGTGAGATGGGGGTCCTTTGAACCAGTGTATCAAACAAATGTGGCTCTACTCTGATGATCTCGTCTACCAGCACTTCTAACTCACTATCTGTGTACTTTGGATTCTTCTTTGGAGGCATGGTGATGGGTGGTGGTGGGGGGGATGTGTGTGAGGGTGCAAGTGATGTTGGTTTGGTGTTAGTTTTGCTGTGTGTATGTGTGTGTGCTTTTGTATGAGGTGCTGATGGTGTGGAGTTGTGTGATGGGTGAGTTGTGAGTGTGTCTGTGGTTGCTGTGTACTGGTGTTTGCTGCTGGCTGTGTCTCCTGTTTGCAAGGGATGATGGTAGTGATTGTAGTCCTTTATATAGTAGGAGTTGTGGGTGTTTCTTTGTCCAATTTTTTTGGGGGGGTATTTATTGGCTTAGTCATTGCTTGTTTGGTCCTTTTTTGTCTTTTTTCCTTTGTGTTTTGTAGGCATGAAGGAGACGTTCATGTGACGGAAACGGATGCTGCTGTTGTCTCGTGCGGGCTTCTCTGCCTCGTTCACGCTGCCTGTCTTCTGTGTTTGGTACGCGGCGTTCGCGGCGGTCTCTATTGCTTGTGTGCCGGGTTGTCTGTGCGTGTCAGTCTGGCGGCTTGGTCTCCGTGTGAAACGGTCTGGTTTTACACGCATTGCATTGTACTGTGCTAATCGTACATCGCAGGTACGGGTCGGTCGTGTTCATTCCGGGTTTGTGTCGGTCGGTGAAAATCGCATCGGTTTTCCGGCCGGATCACTATTTTCCCTCCGGCTCAGTCGTACGGCTTGTATTCCGTACGTGTCGGTTGTAATTCACTTACGTTGCATCGTACTGCACAGGTCGTACAGCGCTGGTCCGTGTTGGTTAGTATTTGGTCCGGGTCCGTGTTGGTCGGTTCGTTTTGCGTCCAGAATCGGAATCGGCCCCCAAATAGGTAGCATGCAGGCTAACATCTTGACCAAATAAGTCAGGGGATGGGTAACCTTTAAAATTCCTTATCAATGGGGAGCATTCTCTGATAAATTTCTACTTCCTCAGTTTGTGACTACTGGGTCTGCACCCTCAGATTATCGATGCCACAACTGACATAAATATTTGAAGTAGGGTATATTCCCCTGATTATGTGCCGCAATGCATGAAATGGATGTATCGCAATGTCTGCACTCGTTAAGCCTGATTGTGTGCCCCGGTGCATGTAATGTATGCATTGCACTGCCTAATAATGTCTAAAATTAACTATAAACAACACTAAGGGAACCATCTCTATTTCCCTTCTGAGTCCACTACTCCGGTTTATTGCATGACATTTAATGCGGTTGGTTAACAATACAAAACATTCACAAGAGAACCCAATCTAGGTCTTAGTTATCCAGTACATACGGAATAAACTGGATGGCATTGCCACGGTGTGCTGGCTATGCTCAAAAGATACAGTATGAAAACAGCTACCAAAAATCCTGCATAATGTGAAATGAAATTAAATGAAATGAAATAGGGTTTTTATAGAGCGCGTATTTGCCGTGGCGTCTTAGCGCTAGCTGTCATCAATCTGTACAAGGACCGTCTTAGTCGGCTAGGGTGTATGGGCAAATAGCCATGTTTTCATGGACTTTTTGAACAATAGCAAGTTGCCTTGCTTTCTAAGACTTATGGGCATTGTGTTCCATAGTTTGGATGTCTGGTGCAGGAATCTCCTGCCCCCCCCCTACTTTAACGTTCTAATCCTTGGGACCACCAGCAGAGAGGCTGATGCTGATCTCAGCTCTTACTGTGGGGTGTGACGCTTGATGTGTTGATTTAGGTTGGCTGACCCTGTCCCATGCAGTGTCTTATGCAGAATGCACATGGATTTAAAGTGAATCCTTGCCTGGACTGGTAGCCCATGCAGGTGTCGGATAGCTTGGCTAGTAGAGCTAAATGTAGGGATTTTGAGGAGTATGCGGCCCACTGCGTTCTGTAAAATCTGCAATTTGCGTATTACACTCCTCATTGCTCCAAAATAGAGGGCATTACAATAGTCGATCCTGGAAAGTACTAACGCAGTAATGACTGTCTTTCTGAGAGCCATGGGGATCTTCAGAGTATAAAAGCAAGTGGAGGTAGTATTATTCACTTGATCCGATAGAGAGAGCTGATCATCTATTTTGACCCCAAGGTTTTTAACATGCTTTACAGGCGAAGGACAGGACCCGGCTACTTCCGGCAACCAGGCGGAGTTCCAAATGGAGGTGACATTTCCAAACATGACCACCTCAGTCTTTCCAGTATTTAATTTCAAACAATTTTCCGACATCCACGTGATAATATGACTCATACAATCGTTAAAACTGAGTGCCACTTACTCAGGTTTGGATACCAGGGAGACGTCTATTTGTGTGTCGTCAGCAAAGCATACAACTTTAAAACCGTAGGAGCGTGTGAGTTTGGTTAGTGGGGTGACGTAAACATTGAATAAGGTAGGGGAAAGAGATGGCAGGGCGTATGGGTGTGACTTATGTTCATCCATTTTATGGATTGGTCTCTACCAATTAGGTATGATCGAAGAGTATCTGGGCCTTGTTTACAACTCCTATATCGGGCAAGCGCTGGATGAGAGTGTGGTGATCAACCGTATCAAATGCGGCCGATAGGTCGAGTAAAACCAGTAGTGCCTCCCCCCCAGTCAAGCTGGATACGTATTTCCTCTGTAGCAGTGATCAGTGCGGATACTGTGCTGTGACAGGGACGAAACCCATGTTGTGCTGTGTCAAGTTTATCATTTGCCTATATATAACATATTCATTCTTCGTTGAGAGCTTTTTCCAGTACTTTTGAGGGGAATGGTAGGCATGATATTGGCCGATAACTGCTGACCTCAAGGGGGTCCAATGTTGCCTTCTTCAGGATGGGTCTTACTAGGGACTTTTTTCAAACATCAGGAAAATGCCCAGTGCACAGAATGTTATTAAGAGAGGTGTTAGTTTGTTAGCAATTTTACTGGGTGCCACATGGAAGACTATGCTGGAGCAGGGGTCCAAGGGGGACCCCGATTTTGTCGCCAGTATTAGCTTCTCTACTCTGTCTACTTTTAAATCTTGGAACTCACGTAGGAAAACCTGCGTGGTCTCCTTCTCATGGTGAGGTTGGCTTAATGTTGTCCCCTATTTACTACTGGAGAACTCAACTTAGACTTTGACTACTTTATTACAGAAGAAGAAGGAGTCCTGACTCTGCGACAAGAATGATTGTCTAGTCAGAGTGGCTCCAGCGAGCTTGTCCGAGAGTTGGGACTCATGCTGATGCTCATGGAGAACATGGAGCAGACGCAGACGGAAAGGGCGGGTGCCACATCTGCACACGAGTGAGAAGTAGCTGGGTCCCTCAATGCCATAAAGACCCTCCTCATGGCATTGCTACCACAAAGCCTGGTGCTAATCCATGCTGCTGCTACCACTCCATCCACATCTCCGTCCCCTGATGTGTCAGGGCCACACAGTGCGGCAGACATTCCACCTCCGGTCCCTGAGGTGTCACTGCCACACAATACTGGAGACGGAACACAACCACCCACATGTGAGGCACCTGAAACAGCAGAGGGCAAAGATGCGGATGAATCTGCCCTTGTGGTCAGAAAGAAACGGTGCCATTCATCTCTGCAATATGGCATGTTTCTGCTTGGTTCTGCCCTCTGCATCATTACCTTCCACTGTCCCCCGATGCACTCTGCGACACTCACCTTGGACCTCGACATGGACTGCCATATTCTGTTTGGTCACCAATGACACAGCTATCAGACTGCGGTCTGAACTCCTCCTCTTCTGATGTACTTGTCATTCCCTGAAGGACTCTGGCCAGCCCTCCACGGGCTAACAATGTAAAGTGGGGTTTGCATGGCCCTGTACTGCTCCAACTACGACACTCCATTGAATGTGCATTAAACATTCATTGTCATACCGATGTGTCATGTCTATGATCGTGCAAGTATGGAGGTATGGATGAATGAAGGGTCAATGATTCCTCCTTGCGTCCATGTTGCTCATGTTGTGGGACTTGGGTCACATGGTGACACATTGCCGATTGCATTCCGTGTGGCGCCGACACTAGAACAGTGACACACTCATTAGTCACTTCCTTGTCCAGCCCAGAATGGAAGCACGCCCAGAGCCCCTGGGTCATTGTTCACACCCTTACGCTGGACTGGCATACACTAGGGCAGCCCACTCCGCTTACGCTCACAGGGGGATGACAATGCTACATGACCCAGGTCTTTCCTGTAGAGATGTGCAGGTCTAGTTGTCAGCATGCCACTCCCTCATGGCTGGTTCACACCCACACCACACCCATTCAGCACCGGCATCACAGGACATGTGACCCTGCCAATGAAAAGGGCCTGGCGCACGTGCTGGATGCCATTTCCACTGTCCAACTGGGTGTCTCCGTGTGGGTCTCATTTATGCATGAGGGCCTAGGGCCCTGCCACCTCACATTTCCTAGTGCCGGGGCATGACATATTGGAAGGTCATCCCTTTGATGCACAAGAGGAACATTTAGTCACATTGGATATCGTTAGTCTGTATACCAACATCCCACAGGAACAAGGAATAGAAGCTATTGAGTTCTTCCTAGACAAACGTGAACGCCCACACAATGTCCCTACCTCTTTCATCCGACAGCTGGCGGAAATTTGTCTAAAATATAACTTTTTTAACTTCAATGGAATCCAATTCCTGTAAATCAAAGGAGCCGCAATGGGTTGTCCCTTCGCGCCTGAAATGGCCATAATGTTTATGGCTCTGTTCGAAGACAGATGGGTCTACAACAACAACCCATATGACGGCCACATTAAAATGTGGTACCGTTATATTGATGATGTCTCTATGCTGTGGCGAGGAGCACTAGATCAACTTTTGGAATTCGTCACCTGGATCAACAATAGAAATAAAGACATCCAGTTTACGGTTAACCACAATAAAGAGGAGATGAACTTCTTGGACCTTCTGATACGACACGAGGCTGGTCAACTATACACAACCCTATACAAGAAGAAAACCGACAAAAACACCACATTGCACTTCTCCAGTTTTCATCAGAGAAATTTACGTGAAAATCTGCCTTTCAGCCAGTTTTTACGTATTAAACGTAACTGCATGAAGAAAGAAGACTATTTTGACAACGCTAATACACTGATGACACAACTGATTGAGAGACAGTACCCAAAGAAATTGTTGAAGAGGGCTATGAAGAGGGCATGGTACATTCCCAGGGAAACCCTTCTGGTATCGAAAGAACGAGATAACAACAAACCCCTGGTCTGCGTCACTACTTTTTCAGGACGCACAAATGCAATGAAAAAAATAGTCCGAAAAAATTGGACAACTGTCAAATCGATAGAACCATTAAGAAACCCTCCAATCTTTGCACTGAAGAAGAACAGAAGCCTCAAGGACAAACTGGTACATGCCAACACGTCAAAAAAATGTGACACAAATCCAATTCGAACTTTGCTCTCTCTACCACCTATCAAAGGTCACCGAAAGTGTGGTAATTGCACATCTTGTCAAAGTACCACAGAAGGCGACCTTTTTGTATATGGGAACAAATTCATAAAACACGAACCATTCACGAACTGTAACACCCACAACGTGATCAACTGCGCCCTGTGCCCCTGCCCACTGGCATACATTGGCAAAACAACCCAAGCCATAAAAACAAGAATGACTCAACACCGTTCCAGAATTAAGTGCAAGATCCTAACTGCACCAATGGTAACACATTGCATTGAATATCAACATAGCCCCAAAGATATCAAATGGACTGTTCTAAAGCGGGTATATGGAGCTAATGTTGATAGTCTCCTTTCTAAATTTGAGGCAAAGACCATCATGTACTTGAACACAATCGAAAATGGCTTGAATGAAACCAGTGAATTACAACACTGGTCTTGAATTTGTCTCTTCTGAATTTCTCTTTCTCCCCTCTCCAGTACACATCCGTACAGGCATCTATACTCTGCATCCTCACAAGAGGACGACATACCATTGAATAAACTGTCCGATACACACCTATACAGATTCATTCACACTCTTCTTACACTAAGACGCCTTTCCTCTGTATAATCCTCACCACAATAAAGCGATGATCCCGTATGTCGATAAATACTTGTTAGCACTCTGTATTACTTGTGTCACTGGCACTGCCAGCTCGTGCAAACATCAATTGGGTCCCTGGCACTGTCAGCGCGTGCATACCCTAATCGTGCTCACAGAACACAAGGTCTTGACTATCCCAACACAGAGCACGATTTATTAGGTGGGCACTCACCGTAGCAGCAGGATCATTACCAACCAGGTCACACCTGCAAGTGGGGAACACTGGAATAATCCGACCCTCTCAACGGCGCTCCGAGCCGGTTTTTAAATCATCCACGCAGGGAAGATTGTACATTCTGCTATGCCCTTCAACTATACTTTCTCCGTGGCGCGACCATGTTGCTTCGACGCGTAGGCAGCTCCACTACTCGGACGGCATTGAATGTACACAGACACGCCCCCGTCCGAGCCCACCCACGTGTGACCCGGAACCAACATTCTACTTCCGTAGCATCGCGGCACACACCCCCTTTAAATTCCATGCGCCAGGAGACTCCTCCACACTCTGGAGGGATGACTGACTGCCCCCGAGCTGCATGCTGTACTGCCACGCCAGCAAGAAAGTGAAACTCGGCGTCACAACTCTCAGGACTTCGATTCGTAGGAGCCAAGGAGAACTCCTGACCCCGGCACAAGCTGGTAAGACACCCGCCACCGGGCCAACCTACCAGGCACCCGCCCCCCACGTGTCTCCCTCCCCCTGCACCATTTTTCAGAGGTAGATCTATAAGACGCCCCCAAAAAACCGCGAGCCTTTTCCTCGGCAAAACAAACGCATATCCTGCACAACTATCTCCCCGCCTACCAGTCACACACAGCGGAACTGTAGCCGTCACCAAACCGAGCGTTAAGTCCCTGACGTAGCACGCGCACTCCGAGCACCGGGGTATGAGCTCCGTTTCTGCGAGTAACCTCCTCTCAGACTATGAGGTGTGGGTGATGCGATTCTGACCACGCATTCTTTCGCCCCCCTGGTCCCTCGCCACATGAGAGCACACTCGTGTCAATTAAACACCCCTTTTTTTACTACCGGCCTCACCTATGAAATAATGCAGCGTCAACGCTATACACCACAGTATAGTCACGTGCCCCCACTCGCGAAGCATGGACCGGTTGAAGACACACCAGTTTCACATCACCGTAAGTTTGTAAATCTCTTGAGCACACTCTGCCATCTCACACGTTCAATCAATATCCTAAGAAATACACCCTTTTCCCCGCAGGTACTGGGGTGCTCGACCTCCATTGCTTGGAGGCCGCCCCCTCCTCCTTCCCTTTCCCCCCCGTTTTTTCGCTGCATCCAAACAGCGTCTACACTTGGAGTCGCAGGAAACCCAATTACCGGACTCCTATAGGACCTCCCATACGGTATGTACGGATAACCATGCTTTCTAACCCATCAATACACGTGTAATCAGCTAAATAAAAAGCTCATCTCTGTCTCCACAACAATAAGACGGCCATCTAATTTCTCTCCGTTAGATACACCCAGTCCTTTGCACAAACATATGTTTACCCTGACGAAGACCTTCCACAACAAGTGCCACATAGAAGGTCGAAACGCGTTGGTTTCAAAAGGAGGCAAGCCGTATTAAGAACTCCAAGGAACAAGAGTGACGTCAAGTCCTTAAAAAACATTTGCCCGACACCCAAGTACAGTGTCATAAACCTGTTCCCTACTGTCTGGAGGCTTCCTCCTACTGGCACTCCGAAAATACTGTTAGTCTGCGAGGACTAAAAGAATAGGTCCCCGGTATCTTATATGAAATGTGTAGGACTCCCCTTGCTTGTTGATTATTTCACATTCCGTTATTCAAAAAGGACCACTTAGAACTGTCTTTGTCTTTCCATGTAAATATTTTTTTCTTTCTATGTAAATACTGTTGTTGCACATGATTGTCCAATTGTCGATTTGGTTTTTATTGTTAAGTGTTTCTAAATGTTTTTTGTAATCTGATTTAAAGTTGTACAGCACTGAACAGACCTTGATGAAAAAGATAAAACTCAGCCCATGAATATTACATGTACAAGGTGGAAAATAAAAATCCACTTTAAGAAATCGACCCCTTGATTTATGGTGACAGAGGTATCATGTGTTGTTATTGGGGCATGACATGATGGCGTCTGCACCATGGAACTCAATCATAAAGGGTCTATGGCTAGCGGTGCACAGACTTGGTGGCACCGGATACACTGCGGCAGGCACAAGCACACCGCCACGGGATGGTGTCTTCCAGTGCACTGAGGTAGGGGCACCTAAAGTGCTGAGAGGGTGTGCAGAATGAAATGATGTGCTGTCCAGGCAGTCCGGAATGGTGGCATTGGTGTGAGCCCTGCTGGACCGCAGTGTAGGCCTGAGCCAGCGGGCACTGCGGGCCTAGCGCCACGGGGTGTTGCCTCACAGTTCACAGAGTTAGTGGCACCTCTAGGGTTGAGTGGGTGTGCTACCTGCAATGAGGCCAGGTGCACTGATATGTTCTCTCCCATAGCAAAATCAAGACCCAGAATCAAGTGTGGGACCTGGTGGTCCGCGGTGCGGGGCTGCATGATGTGGAGGGTGCCATGGTCGCGGGCTCCGGGCTTGGGGCTCCCAGGGGCATGTGGTGGGCCCTCTTGGAGACATGCCGGTGGTGGAAGGTGAGCAGTGAGGCCTGGTTGCGCAGGGGTGGGCAATCTCCATTGGGAGGCGGGAGGGGCTGGGGTGCATCAGCCTGTGTACGCAGGGGCGGGCAAACGATGATGGCGTGTGCTACTGTATGGACTCTGCCATTCATGTCTCTGGCAACTGTTTCAGATGAGGGACCTGGGGGAATGCATTGTGTACCGGCACGTGGTTGGAGACACACCGGTGGCTGCAGTGAGCTGTGAGGTCTGGGTCTGCATTATCGGCTCTTTTTCCCACTCTTTCTCTCTCTCTCCCTCTCTCTCCCTCTCTCTCTCTCCCTCTCTTTCTTTCTCTCTCTCTTTCCCTCTCTCTCTATTTCTTTCTCTCTCCCTCTCTCTCTCTTTCTTTCTCTCTCTTCTCTTTGTCTCTCCCTCGTTCTCTCTCCCTCTCTTTCTCTCTCTCTTTCTCTCTCATCCCCCCTCTTTCTCTCTCTTTCATTTTCTCTCTTTGTAGTTTGATGGGCGCATGAAACACCTTCTTATCTGTATTTCTGTCTTGCATGCTGTGACTTACAGAATGCCAGAGAAGACCTGCTTTGACTCTTCAAGATTGTTTTTTTTTAAAAATCTGTAATAAAGGTGTTATTTGGATTATGTGATATGAAAGCATGATCTCCATTTTTCTAGCCACACCCGTATGTTAGGTGTTGTGATTGTGCTACTTCAGTCGATTTGTTTGGTTCATGGTTTCGTGGGGTTGATGTGCATTATCTTTGTCCAAAGGGAGGGTGGGTGGGTGGTGGGGTCCAGGGGTGTGGTGGAGGGTATTGTTGCCCTAATGGGGCTCTGGGCTGCATGTTCAGTTGCTCGGGCATCTGTGGTTCTTCATGTTTGGCTATGGGCTGTGCTCCCTTGTCTGGTGCCGGTTGTCATCCGACTTTACACCAGGTTAGAGCAGGTGTTAGTTTCCTGCTGCCAACATGCCTTATCACCTGTTTTGTGTTCTTATCGCTGATCTGGCTGGTTGTTGAGAATGTTATGGAGTGGTGTTGTCACTGCTTTTTACATGGGAACGACTACTCTCCATCTCCTTAGCGACAGTAGCCGGGGTCATCCGTGGCAATATTTTTTGTGGATGCTATCGCCAGAAACTGGTGATATCGGCTGTTAGCACCGGCTTGTGAATGGGGCGATAAATTTAGCGCGACTTTGGCTGCCCTAAAGTGCCGATAACTCGGTGATAACTCCTTGAGAATATGCCCATCTGAGCTACATAAAGTCCCAAAGTGTTTGGATTTTACATGCCAGAAATCCACTCTTGATATCCATGCTTTATATACAAATAGCCCTTCCTTTTTTTCAGTCTGCCACTTGCCCCATGCATTTCTTATTCTTACACAATCATCCCCAAATTTCTTTTGTAGCAAACCTGTCCCCCATTCCACATGCCAGAGCATGCCATCAATGCCTGACATGCCCTATGACTAATGAGGCCATAATTCTCCCACACACTGCTAGGGGGTGATTTACAAAGGCACAGCTTTCATTTGTGGAATTTAGAAAACAAATATAATATTTCTTTTAAAAATCGATATTACCCAGCTGGGGTTTAAACCCTGGTCAAAAAGCACTCATAGCCCCTGTGAACTGCCACTGTACCATCTGTTTTGCTGTGTATTTTTCAGGCCAAGGCCTGTTTGTCATGGGTAAATTATGCTGGTCCTTCTTCTATTTTCATGGTGTTTGGATTTTACATGCCAGAAATCCACTCTTGATTTCCATTCTTTATATACAAATAGCCCTTCCTTTTTTTGTCTGCCACTTGCCCCATGCATGCCATCAATGTCTGACATGCACTATGACTAAGGAGGCCATAATTCTCCAAGACACTGCTAGGGGGTGATTTACAAAGGCACAGCTTTCATTTGTGGAATTTAGAAAACAAATATAAAAAATCGATTTTCCCCAACTGGTGTTTGAACCCTGGTCAAAAAGCACTCACTGCCCCTGTCAACTACCAATGTACAATCTGTATTTCTGGAAATTTCCTCAGCCTGAGGCCTTTTTGTCATGGGAACATTTTGTTGGTCCTTCTATGTTCACGGTGTTTGGATTTTACATGCCAGAAATCCACTCTTGATTTCCATGCTTTATATACAAATACACCTTTCTTTTTTAAGTTTCGCCTAGGCAGCACATGCGCTTTCTCGGCGAGAGATGCTGTATACACTATAGCGGGCAAAGCTTCGCCCACTTTACGGCCAAAAATGTGATTGGTTACAATGAAAAATCCTGCATTTCGATTGGTTTTTGCTGTCTTAGTCCCGCCTCCTGACTGGCATGGCGTAATTTTTACTCTTCCGAGGCTATCAGCCCCTTTACTTCACAAACAGTTTTGCTCCCCTGCCTCTCCCCGTTCCCTCCCATACTCTGTGACTTCTTCCACCACCAACACCTTCCCACCCCCTCCTATTCGTGCCTTCTTTTTCATCTGCACTTCTGCTAAAAATGCAATAGGACTCGTGTAAATAAGCGTCCTATTGCATTTTCAGTGCTTGTTTGCAATTTCATTCGTGGGTGCATTCGCACTATTTGTCTCACATGCGCGCAATGCTTTATATCGTACGCATGTGCGACAAAACACCACACACATGTCCAGCTTGCCGCTGCGTAGTAATGGATTTAATGTTGGTGCATTTAAAAAAAAAAAAATTAATTGTACCGAAAGCTTCCACATTAATTCTGCAATATAACACCAAGGAAAGTACACCAGTTACAGTACCAACCAGAGAGCTGAGCGGGGGGGAACAGCCCAGGTGACTCAGGTATTCACTTCTCTTACATACGCTTTTGAAATAAAAACAGAGATAGAGAAACAAAACTAAAAGTGCTGACAGCGCGACTACATAAGAGCGGAGTTCAACCTTCCCGACCGGTGAGCAGCTGTGACCTGAGCTACCACTGCAGCATGAAACTTCAGACATTACTCTGACTGCATACGGGATAAAATACCCTAAAACTCCGTCCAAGTTCAGGGGACAGAGTAGCCCAAACTCTGAGGGCCAATGAAGCGGCGCCTTGAGCTCTGCAGCAGAAACCCTTGCAGCTGCAGCTCCGGACTCAGCATTGGACGGGAAGAAGGAGGCCCTTTTCCCTGTAGACGGCGCCTTGGTGAGTAGGATACGACGTGGTTGTGGTTTAAATGCGTTTTTAATCTACCTTCATCCTGTCCTTGGAGCGCCGCTGCTTGTCTTTTGACCGGCTGGGGCTCACAAATAACCCTTTCCCGAAATGAAGTCTGTTGCATGTTGTTGCTTTTGTTATTTGCATATTGCCTTATCAGCACCAAGCTTGTTTAGACATACTGTAAAAATGCTGTGCCTAATGTTTCCGTCTCGAGCTCTTCTTATTAAAGATCCTTTAAAGACAGCGCCGTAACATGCACACACTGTGCCCACCAACACATCCCACAGGCCCCCCACCCCGCACACTTGTGTATGCATCCATCCCGTCTTTTAATTTATTTATTCTTGCTCTTTTTGTTGCCCCCCGTGCCTCTCTGCAAACATGCACAGACCTCCGGAGTGAGTAATCTTTATTTATTAAAAGTGGTGTTTCCCTAGCTTAGCTCATCTTTGTCTCTCTTCACTGCTTCATATCCCTTTTCCCGCCCCTCCCCCAACCAGTCCACACCGGCCATTGGGAGCAGGAGGTGGACGGTAGGCGCACGTGTAGTGCTTCTTGTTTTGGTTCTAATCCCTATTGCTCTATCTGAGCTCATGGAGGGCATTGCCGTGCTAGTGGAAAGCAACGCAAAAATCCAAGCCATCATAAGCCAGCTGGAGGAAACCTGCAAGTCTGTGGAGGTGACTGAAGCTGTGTGTGTTAACATTGAAAGAGTGAAAGTCTTAAAAAGAGTGAATAAAGCATGCACATGTTTGAACTTATTTCAGTAATGATCACAAAAACTCATACTAACATGTTGACAGCGCTGCAATGGTTTGAGGGGTAGATTTTACTGAAATGCTAACTGCATGTTTTGGGTTCAGTGACTGAGGCATCGTTCTGTGTGCTTGTTAAAGAATGTTGAACGTCTTTCTCACTGATACAAGCCCGACCCCACCTAAAGCTGCCATACACTTTGCTCCCCACATTGTCTTAAGTACCCAAAAAAGCAGTGGCTAAGCAAATGGGTCTACCTTGCAATCTGGGTTTGACTAAATTATATTTAAAAAAGGCTTTCACATAAAAAGCACGTTTGATTTATTTACACAATGCATATGTTAAATAAATAATTTAATGCATAGTTATTTGATTTACTTTGTAAAAGTAAAACAGTCTGTAATGCAGTACAATTATACCATAGGAGGTGTAATAATATACCTAATAGCCAATAGTATGAGCTGAGAAAGCAACACTTCCATGTGAAGAGTCAAAGCGCACCCAACTCACATTAATCTATATATTCTGACAGAGCCCCATTGAAACTGCTCATGCAAAGATCGAGCTATTTTGACATAAATGCGAGAACTTACACTTAATACGCGAGTCACATATTCGGTTGCAATGTAATCTGCTTTATATTTACCTGTTGATGTGCTCAAACGCTTGTAAATACGAAACCCATTGCATTTTGCAAATGCTTGTTTCAGTCTGCCACTTGCCCCATACATTTCTTATTCTTACACAATCATCCCCAAATTCTCATTCCACTAAATAAGAGGTTTCTTTTATAGCAAACATGTCCCCCCTTCCACATGCCACAGCATGCCATCAATGCCTGACATGCACTATGACTAAGGAGGCCATAATTCTCCCAGACACTGGTAGGGGGTGATTTACCAAGGCACAGTTTTCATTTGTGGAATTTAGAAAAAGCTTCTGTGAACTGCCTCTGTACCATCTGTTTATCTCAAAGTTTCTTCTGTTCAAGGCATTTTTGGTCAGAAAAGATTGTGTTGGTCCTGTGTCTATTTTCATGTTGTTTTGATTTTACATGCCACAAATTCACACTTGCTTTTCATATTTTATAAACAAATACTCCTCCCTCTGTTTCACTCTACCAGCCCATAAATGTAGGTTTCTCACAAACTCTTTCTTTATAACTTTTGCCTAAATTTTACATGTATTTTAAATGCCTCAAGGACAATTACCTTTCCTCTCTTTCACTGTGCCACCAGCCCCCACCTTTTCAGTCTTAATATGATTTGCTTTTACTTTTCAAGTCAGTTAGCTGCAAAAGTGTTCTTAATTTTTCTCTATGCATTCTATACAATATGGTTTGTAAACATTTTCACTTATGTAAGAAAATCTCATTTGCAATATTCCACTGGTCAGTCTTGAAACCTGTATGACAATCAATCAGCTTTTTAGTTCCTGTATTTAGTCGAAAGGATTTTGGATGCAATAGCATGACTGTAGTCCCTTTTCTATTTCAAGCAGTAGGGTAATTCATTGAGAGGCCCTCCTCTAAGCCATGTGACACCCCTGTTTAGCTCCATTTCTTTTGTAAGGTGGTTTTCCAATATATTGCCATACAGTGGAATAATCTCCCTCATTAACTATCCACTTCTACCAGCTTAACCAGTGAAATTTGCAGTTTGTGTCACTCATCCTGGGAGAATTGCTGACAGAAACAGGATTCTGACAAAGCCACTCCACATTTTGCCATTAAGATAAGGTAAGCAGAAGCATGGGCCTGGATCAGGGGCAGTTTGGGTCTGAAAGATTACTGTCCAAAACCTTCCAAATCACCAAGTAGTTTCTGTGTAATATGTAATGTCCTAAATGTGATCCTATCAAAGACAGTTTGTAAAACAAAAACTGAAATGTACTGGTCAGTGCTTAATTTACGTTTATGGCATGAGGTGGGGCATAAAGCTACTTTCTTTTTGGTTAAAAGGGAACATATTTTTAATTGCGCTTTGACCAAGATAGAAATCTGGAAATCTAAGGAAGGAAGAGAAACACAGGAAATAGTGGGAAAGAGATAAAGCAAAAATCCAATTGTACCTGCAAAAGTGAGCATGAAGAGTATGTTGGTAGATGAAACAGACATGACTTATTGTCGGCAAAATCACTATAGTATGAAGAAAACCTTTGGCATTCTAGTTGCTTAGCAAGTATGCTTACATAAAAATAAACATATGAGAAGACATGGGTGCTCAGTCAGCGTAATTAAGTATGACTACCGAACACAATTGTCGTTTACTTTAGCTGTATTATGATGATACATGGTGATGTACAGAAAATCATAAGAAGAGCACTAGTAGCAGTGCATAATTTGTAAAATACTGAGTGCTGGTAACCGCAACTTTTATGAGAAGTCCGTGTGACATACAATTAAAAGTTGGTGCGTCGAATGCTAAAGCTAGTAGTCTTAACACTCATGATACATCTTTATTTCACTGACAGACATATATCTGCCCATTTATTTTACTCTTGCCTCTCCTGCATTTCCCCTTTGTGATGTTCTCATCTTTCTCTTTCTCTCCCCTTTTTTCCCTCTGTTCCCACTTGAAATGATAGATGTGGCAAAATAAGTGCTGGTCCCCAAAAATAAGTGCTAGTGCTTCACACCGGCAACCACCATCTCAATTGAAGCACTGACTGGTAGGAGGATAGTCGTCCTTTAGGTATTACACAACTGACATGGGGCAATGAATGATTGAGGAAAAGCAGCTCTCAAAAAGCAAGAGCTCTTTAATATACTGCCCATACATAGAACTTTATGGTATCCTACATTTTAAGGATGACACACAACAGTAGTTAGGCAGGTTTAGTATCTTATGTTGACACACTTTGTAGTGCATGGACACGGATTTGCTAATCATTCACATTCATGATAAAGTGTGAGAATAGCACACACTATAGGAATGATTGCACACATTGGTATTTTGCTAGCATTTGTATTCTACTTCCTATTTGACTCATTAAATCTAGCTTGGCTGATTATTTATACCATGAGTTACGATTCTTGTCAACATATTTATGTAATTGTTTACATGTTTACAAGCTACATTCATATTGGAGCTTGTAATACTAAAGCAGTGCATAAAGATTCACACAAATCCTGTCATGTTTGGAAATACAATTTCTGAAAATCAACTCTTTCACAATAAATGCAACATAAATAAGTTTCACAGCTTGTTGTTTTCTTTGTTTAGAGTTGAAATACTATCAAGGTAAAAAAGACATCGAGCTTGAGCTGAAATTCACAGGGGACAGGGTTATTAAGAAATACAGTGTTGGAAATGAGGTCTCTAGTGTACAGTGGTTTGCACCTGTCCAAGTAGAGACCATCACTCTAGTCAGGGTAGGGTGATTACACTGCCATCATAACCCCTGCTCACCTCCTTGGTAGTTTGGTGCGTGCAGTCAGAATTATATCAGAGGCAATGTGTAAAGCATTTGTACCTACAAACACAGGAACACAGTGAAAACACTACGAAACCAATATTTATCTGAATCAAAAAACCAAAAATCCTGCATATAAAGTAAAGATATCACTTTTAAAAGGTTGCAAATCGTTCAGTCCATAGGAAACTATGTATGAGTTACTTTAAGCACAAAGTACCTGTGATGGACTAAAATCAAAGCCGAAAACAGGCTCAGCTAAGGTGAAGCGCAGTAAAAGCAAAGGATCGCATTGCTTCCTTACTACCAGGGAAGGTGATGCATCAGTTCCTTTCTGCCAGGGGATGTGATGTGTCAGTTTCTAACTGCAGTGCAGGGGAGATAATGCATTGGTTCCTCTCCATCAGGGAAGGTGATGTGTTTGTTCCTTACTGTCAGGGGAGGTGATGTGTCGAACACTGGATACACGGCCTCGGTTCCTTACTACTGGGCCATGTTGATGAAGAACTTGGCTCATAGAGATGATGCATTGAAAATCAAGACACGCTGTGTCGATGTGGAGGAGCAGCATTGCATCGATATAACAACTGCGAAGCAGGTGATGTGTTGATTACTATAGCCGCGCAGCAGGGCCAGAGTCGGAGCGTACACCACGGACGTCTGTAATACAGTGCGCGGGATTCGGATTGCGGAGATCCTTTAGTAGCACGGTAGGCACTGCATCAATTCTTTGGCCGCACATCAGTGATACGCTGCTTTTTCAACCGCACAGTGGTGCTGCTGTGGAAAAACGGCTGTTGAGAGTCCATGCATGGAATTTCTAGTTTCTTAGCAGCCAAACCACCTCCAAATGGCCCAAAACGAGAATTGGCACCCCTTGTCAGGTCATAACTCCCAGCAGAGGAGTTCAGGGGCTGCAAATGAAGTATTTGATGACCCTGAGACCTCTTAACAGGAGGCAAGCATGCATACGCCTTTGGAGAACCTTGGGAAGTAGGATGTAGAAAGAAAATGTCCTCTTAGTCCAGAAGTGTTCTGAAGTTATGGTGTAACAGCTCCAGTACTTACGCCAGTCTCTACCTTTGAAGTAGGCAAACTTCATTGGGTTACCTCGGCCCTACCTTAGGGGTGTCTTACATGTAGTAAAAGTAAAGGTTTGGGCCTGGCAAGTGGGTACACTTGCCAGGTTGACATGGCAGTTCTAAATGGCACACACAGACACTGCAGTGACAGGTCTGAGACATGGTTGAAGGTCTACACATGTTGGTGGCACAATCAATGCTGCAGGCCCGCTGGTAGCATTTAATTAACAGGTCCTGGGCACACACAGTGTACTTTAATGGGGACTTACCAGTAATCAAATATGCCAATCACGGATAACCAATTACAGATACAATTTTACACAGGGAGCACTTGCACTTTAGCACTGGTCAGCAGTGGTAAAGTCCCCAGAGTCCTAAGACCACCAAAAACGAAGTCAGAAAAACACTAGACTAAGGCAAAAGGTTTAGGGATAACCCTGCAAATAGGGCAGGTCCTACACACAGTGACTATTGGAAATTGAATTAATTTACAAACATGCATTTATCAATAAAAAAAATGAACAAATCCTGAAGACATGCAAATTATTTCTTGAAATACATTGATTCCAGAATAGACAGAGTTAAAAATGTGGTTGCTGGTTGACCGCAATGGAGTGTGGGCCGGCTACAGGGGCCTCGTTAGGCCCACTGAACATAGTACTTTAAATCTTGGTGTGCATTGCGTGCGGCTTTGTTTTGCAAGGCTTCACATTGTATGAAGTCTGTTCTGATGAAGCCGTACAGCGATGCTTTGTTGGGCTTTGCACTGAATTAAATGAGGCTGGCAACTATATGGCAAGGATTTGTGGGGCTTCGTGTCACTCTGTGTTGTTTCTGATGGGCACCACACCTGGGCTGGTAGAATTCCTTCAGGTCTACTCCCAAGGATCCAGGACTGGAGTGCCACCACATGATGCTCAGGACTTACAGCAATCAGAGTATAGGTCCGGTTTCAAGTTCATATCTGTCCCTGAGGCTATGATTAGGAGGTCAGCCAACTAGCCCTTGTAGTCACTCTAGTGGTCCTGCTTTCAAGATGTAGATCAAGACTTTTTCTCCAGCAGCAGGGCAACAGGCACCAGGGCAGCCGGGCAACAGAGTAGCAGTCCTTCTTGCAGAGCAGCACCGCAGTCTTTCTGACCTTTTCACAGGTCCAGAGGTGTACTGAAGAGTTAGGTCTGAGGGTTCAATATTTATATATGTTGCCCACTTTCAAGTTGGAAACATTTCTAGATAATTCCCTTTTCAAGTCCTTAAATTCTCAGCCTCTCCTGTTCTGCCTCCAAACTGGCTGCATGAACAATGCAGTGATGACAAGTACTTTGGGGACATTTACGATCCCATTCAGAAGGGCTCCAAATTGGTTTCGGGTTTGCTGAATCCGATTCAGAACCCTTGCTTCCGACCAAATTGTACACAGTTGAGATTCACGGATTACGATGCTCAGAATGTGTGCATTGATTACAAAAGGCCTTCGGACAGGTCGACCCTTTCAGAGCCAATTTGTACAGCTCTATGGACACGGAGTCTGAGCGAGCAATCACGATGATCGATTTAGACAGTCGTTCCATTTATCTTGCCAGAAATAAAATGGCTGTTGGAATGTGTCTTTGGGGGACCGTGTCAGGCCCCCCTTAACCTGGGGCCATCCAAATCGGGCCCTTAGGGATACCCATGGGTCCCCTTTTCCCAACCATGCACAGTGTGGCAGGCCCCATGGGGTGCCCGACACGGTTGCACAATTTTCCCCAGCCACCCCTTTCTTCAATGGGAGCCTGTGTTCTCGTTCAGAACAAAGGCTTCCATTGACGTCAATGGGAGTCCTGACCAAATCGTATCCAGAAGCATCCGGATGCATCCAAATCGCTTGCTCGGACTCCCCCTATCTGAGTCGTCCTGAAAGCATTCCGTAACCGAATTGGCCGGAATGCTTTCAGGACAAGATCGTAATTGTCCCCTTTTTTGTGAAGGCAGGACACAGTCTGTTTACTTCCAAATGAGTCTGTGCCCAGGTCCGTCCCCATCCTGCCAATGTGTGGCTAAGCCTGGTTCACCTAATCCCTCTATTGTGTGGCTATCTGGGAGGAATAAACAAAGTCCAGCTGCCAACTACACGCATTCACATGGCGCAAGAGCAGGCAGCAGGCATCAAATTCTGCAGAAAAAGGCTGTGTTTCTAAAAGTTAAGGACACACAGATGACAGATGGAAAGAAGAGCGAATCAAACATTCTCCCCCAGTCAATAGATCTGGGTTAAATCCATTGTTCTTTTGCTCACTGTGCCACCCCAGTTTGGACCCATCCAAATGCAAATCAGTCTTGACCCTGTGCTTCATGGGAACAGTCCAACATGAACTGCCATGCCAGGTCCTCCCTGGACCAGAAACAAGCCTCCTGGGACCAGTTTTGGGGTTTCACCCCTCATCAGCCAGGCTAGCTTGAAGCGAGTGGCACAGTGAGCCGGGGACCCATGTCTGGGCATAGCCAGTGCACTTAGGGCAAGCCAAAAGACATACAGATCATGGCGAGCAGCCGGTAAATTGGCACAGGTAGAAGCCCAAGACCTCTAAGTCCTGTCGGTGTTGGGTGGGACGTCCGTTGCCCTAGTACTCTGCTGGGGTGTAAACCTGACAACTGCGCAAAGGGAGGCACTCCGTTCTCGTATGCGGGTTGATGCTGTCACATGGCAGCGCACTAGGCCCCTTGTGCCTGGACAGCACGGAAGCTGACATCGCAAGCAAGACTGGCAAGGCTGGTAGGGTTCCAAAGCCCAGTAGGGTGAACAGGGGCAGTTGACAAGCCCCCGGAAGTCACTCTGGAGGTAATTCTTTGTGCCTTGGTTGCAGGACAGATGTCAGTTGGCAGGAGGGCGGTTCCACAAAGCAGGACAACTGTTCCTGGGAATAGTCAGACACAGCAAAGAGGCAATCCTTCCCACGCAGCATCCTTTACTCTAGCAGAGTTTTGTGCAGGTCCAGTTGTGTCACACAGATGTGGGGTCAGGGCCCTATTATTATACCCTGGTGTCCAGGTACTAGAAGGGACCAGAAGCAATTGGAGAAGGCTTTGAAGTTTTGGGGGTTCCCTGTCTCACCTGACTTGTCTGCCCTGACAAAGCAAAGTCGTTAAGCTTATTATGGGGTGGCCGGCTCAGCCTATTCAGATGTGAGTGCGAATCACTACTCCCTCCTCTCAGCCCAAGAAGGCCATCAGTATGTTGATGTGGCAGCCCTTCCTGTGTTTGGAGGAGTCTAGGGTGTATGCAAGTATAGGACTGCTACCCTGGGCCAGACGTGGATTGGGGCAGGCAGCAGGTACACAGAGTTTATGGAAGGACAGAGAAAGGTCCACTTTCTGAAAGTGTCATTTCTGCCAGTAAGGGTAACACCCAATACACCAACAGGGAGGATTTCTCATGATGATTCTAACCATACCAAACATGATATATCTGGTCATTTCTAAGGCTGGACTATGGAGGGATCGGCCCCACTGCAATGGCAGAGGCCTGATGCAGGTTTGCCAATATCACTATATTTTATGGGAGAGCACCCGAACCTTGGCAGTGGTAAGGTGCCCAGAGTCCTAAGTCCAACAAAACAGTATAGTCTGAAGTTGGAGGTGATAGGGCAAAAGTTAGTGGGAGACCAGCCGAAGGCTGATAGGTGTAACACATTTCTCAGACACAAAACATGAAAAGTCTTACTCTTCCCAATCAAAAGTTAGCATTTATTACATGTAATAAGGCAACCCTATGTTATTCTTTAAAAGAGGTATGCCTCACAGTAATGAAAATTGATTTTAGGAGTTTTTGACGACCAGGACATGTAAAATGTAAAAGTACATGTCCAACCTAGCAATTACAATGAACCCTGCCCAATGGGCTACCTAGGGCCTACTTTATGGGTTACTTATATGCAATGAAAGGGGAGTTTAAGGGTAGACAGGGCTTATAAAACTGCAATCAGACTGCAATGGAAGGCTTGGGACATGTTTTAAGAGACTGCTTAACTGAGTGGCACATCAAGAGCTGCAGGTCCTTGTAGCTAGAATGTGGATTTACCATAAAAAATAAAACACAAAAGGCATTTGGCAAAAAAAGAACAGTTGTTTTAATTAAACGCAGCAACAAGAGAGCAGCAGCAGAGTTGGGGTCTGAAGCAGTCTGAAAGTACATTGGTGTTGCCTGTTATTTTATACATTTTACAACTTGTTATGAAGCAATTTGTACATTATTTTTTAACAGGAATTGCGGGAGTAGTCACAAGACTGTATATTTGATCACCTGATAAGGAGTCCAGCTGGGTCTCAACCTTGCGTGGACACAATGTGGGCCAGTGGGTAACTTGACCAGATGTCCGTCACGGTGAGCGCATGTTAACTGTGTGCAGTGTAAATACGGTGTTCTGATTGTCTGAGTGTTCCTAACTATATGTGGCATTTAACTTTATGGTTTTTTTGGGAATGCACATCCCTCCGGCCAAACAAATATTATTGGGGCCAATCTTCTCGGACCTTTGTGGTGTTGCTACCTTCTGGCAGACTGATCTCGGTTGTCCCTGTTAAATCATTTGTCTATGGGCTACGTGTCACACCACCTGTGATCTGTCATTCAGTTGCTCCAGACCTTGGTCGCAGGGCCTTCCTGACCATGTATTTCTGACTCAGGGTTGATGGGGAGGTCATATTGGGTAGATTTGACAACAGCAATGTGAGTTTGCTGTTATATGTAAATATATCCTGGCGTACAATGGCATCGTATTTTTCTTTATTAACATCATCCGAGTAGCATTTCATTTACAGGATTTAGGTATATGGTATACAAATTTACTAGTGAATTGTAAGTAAATTAAATAGGACAATCAAGGGATTCCCGGCCTCTACCTAGCCAATAGGGTAAAGGTCCCAGGAGTATCCATACCCACTTTTTTAGCAGTTCACTCAAAAGTGGTTGTAGAGGCTACTTCTCTCCCACTGGGATTAGTGTCTGGCTCATAATATGTACAAAAGAGGGGGCAGACCAAGTGTTATCTACCTCTGCCTGTGACATGGTAAACCTACTTGAAGATTATCACTATCATAGGCACAACCCAGGTGCTCATCCTGATAAAGGCACAGAACACTTTCCCATGTACAAGGCATTGCTTCCGCTTTGGGAGGAAGTTCACACTTCATCAAGGGGCTATTCAGCTCCTGGATTGAAGCACATGCAAATGAGCTTCTAGAGGTGTTTTGGCAGGGAAGCTGTACTAAAGTACCTTTCCCAAAATTGTTGTCACTACTTTGACTTTACCAGTGTACTGACATTGTGATAAATATTTTTGAAAGTCCAAAAATAAACTTTGTAGCTGTTTCCTCTGCTGAGGTAACATGATTAAATGTAATATTGCATTACAATGCTTTCCCATGGAGCAGCTAATACTGCTAATGTCAAATATGGCTTTTGAGCCCTTGTCACCATAAGGGCATGTTTGAAAGGTAATGTTTACATGTCCTGACTTAAATTCATGCACACTGACTAATGGGCATTATAGCCTAGTTAGGGGTGAGATTTATATTTAAAAGGCATGGTTAGGCCTGTCAAGTGGGGTTATTTTCAGTTTTAAAAATGTCCAGGTAGGCCTGCTATTGTTTACACTGCTACTGTAGTTGGGTGGAACAATGTGTGCTTTAGTCCACTACTGACATTTACCTTAAGGGCCCTGATACACATTGTACCACATACTTGTGAGTTATAGGTATGTTTTAAATTCTAATTAAGAGTACACCAATTCAATATATTTTAGAGGTCATAGCACATTCACAGATGCCTGCTTAGCAGAGTCCCCATACACAGAATAAAATAAAATAGTGCTGGACCGGGTCCTTTCTGCAGTGTCAAATATATATTTTTGCCTTCCGCTGCCTTCCTTAGCTCAACATGTTTTTGTTTGGATTTAGGACATTTTGTTTTTCTTTTTAAACAATGGGATAGTGATTGTGCTCTCCCCTTACAACATTGTAAACTATCCCACACCATATTGGTACATGTAATTTACTTGTACACCCCCAGTGTATGGTTCTATATGTACCTGGACCTGTAGGTTTAATGCTACTGTTCGGTTGCAGCACTCATTAATAAAGTATAGCCTTTTTTAAACATGCCTCAGGCTTGTCACTGCAGCCTGTACTGCAATGTTGAAGTTCAATTTCTCCCTAGCAAAATAAACTTGTGCCAGGCCTAAACCTTCCTTTTTAATACTTACATGCTCACACCTAATATAGGCTCTAAATGCTGATACAGTAGGTGAAATGGTATTTAAAAAGTATGGCATGTGTGGTCAAGGTTTACATGTCCATCCAGTTAAAAACACCTAACGTTATATTTCAATGGTGAAAGGCCTATCACTTCCATAGACTACCACTGGATAAACTAATTATAAGTGCTAACTTCAGAATGGGGACAGATTAACATACTGTTTACACTCAAATGAATTGTAATTTACAAACCTGTTTTTAAGTTACAATTTTGAAATGTTCTTATTGATAGAAAGTTGGAATTTTCCTGACAATATTAACTGTGCCTTTGTGCCAGTGTTCTGGGTTACATTACTGTGAATGGATCTGCTGTTGTGTTTTGTGTATTTCTTCCAGACATGAGAACAAAGTAGGACTATGTATTAGGAGTGTGTCCTCCTAACAGGATGGCTAGTGAGGAATGGATCCTGCCCTGAATAAATTGGAAAGGGCTCAGTCACACAACGACACACACAAAGGAACCTGACACAAAGCCCACCCTGCATTTTGCCACCTAGCCAGTTTGGGATCAAACCCAAGGTAAGGATAATAACATACCAGGACCAGCTTTGAGTGTAGGTCAGGGAAATGCCCAACACAAGGGTTGGAATTAGGTATTAAAATACGACCTTCATAACATCCCATCAGAACCTTCATGCACCTGTTTGAAGATTCAGAAAAAAGGACTGCTCTGCTTTTTAAGGAATAACTACTGACCCGCTGACTGAACTTGGAAGATTGATCCTGCTTGCCTAGAACCCAAGCTACCCAGAATGACTCCAAGGGTTTGTTAGGTGACAGTGTATGTGACCTGCATGAACATAAAATGTTTTCAGAGGCCTTCCTACACCCACCGAGCTGACCATCTCCAACTAGACCTGCCTGAGCCCTGTTGCTGGCATCTGCAGGAGTCAATCTAGATCCTCAAGAGGTGCCTTCCAGGTTCTAGAGAGTTTGCTAGCATTAGAGAGAGATCTTCCCTGTCCAAATGAAAGATTTATCAGATTAAAAATGAAGCATCGTAGAGCATAGCTGGGTTGCTCAGCTTCCACTTGAAGAATTCAACACATCTGACCCCAAGTGATGCAGAGCCCTGTAGAGCCCCACTGCACAGATGAAAGTGCATAAGCTTGTACTCCAAGAGATGCAAAGCCTTGCAGCGCCGTGCCATACCATCTCATCGGAAAGCTGGACCACATCAAGTGCAAACCCATGCAAGGTCCCACAGAGATGCCCCACTCCTGCCTGAGAGCTTAACTGGATCCGTCATCGATGGTTCTGAAGCCCTGCAATGCCATGAAACACACAGCTTTATTGGATCTTAGACCAAGCAACATGAATCCATGCAAAGAAACTCCCCATTGAACTTGCATTAATGGCATAAGGTACAACCCTACCATGTTAAACTCGATCCTGTGCCCAGCCTGCGGCCCATCACTATCAGCCGGAGCTAGTGCTTTTGGACCGGTAGAGGGTAACCAGATACCAACAAATGGCAATTGATGCTTCTTAACTCCAGTCTTGCTGACTGGATTTTTGTTGTTCTTGTTTTATTTAATTCATTAACATTTGCTTTATTCTTGTAAATTACGTTGGAATTCTAATGTACTGTGTTGTTTTTTTATTGCTGTTTGTGTGCTGTGTAAATACTTTGCACATAGCATTTAATGTATTGCCTTACTGCTTTTATGTCAAGCTACCAGAGGGTTAAGCATGTTTTAATTTAGTGATTTTTGTGGCCATGATAAGCATTGAGGGCCAGATGTATGGCCATGGCATTTTGCGACTCGCAAATTGCACTCAATTGCGAGTCTCAAAATGCGATTTACAACAGTGTTTGAGACACTGTTTGCGATTCTAAATGAGGTTGCAAGTTGAATGCCTCATGAATATTAGTGAGGCACTCGCAATTTGCGTCCCCATTGGGAATGGCTGACCCTCCCAGGTATTGTGGCCTGCTGGGCTCAGCAGACCTCCATGTCTGGGACTGCTTTTAAATAAAGATTTTTTTTTTAAATGCAGGCCATTTTCCTTAAAGGAAAACGGGATGCATTTAAAAAAAGAAAAGTGAAACATTTTCATTTCATTTTTTAAGGGCAGGCAGTGTTCCCTGGGACAACTTCCTGCCTCTAAAAAATATTTTCTCCTATATTCACAAAGGGGAAGGGGTCCCCTGGGGGCCCCTTCCTGTTTGCAAGTGTTTTAACACCCTTCTGAGAATGGTGGTAAACTGTGACTGTTTTTCAACCGCAATAGCGGTCACAAAACTGTCATACATAGGGCTCAGACTCGCTATTAGTAAGGGACATCCTTGGAACACCCCTTCATAATAGAGATTCGCTAATCCTTTTTAGCGAGTTGCAAAAAAATTGTGAGTCGCTAAATATAGTTAATGCATTTCCCAGTTGTATTTTGAATGCACAAACAGTTCATAAGCCTGTTTGTGCATGCAAAATAGGGTCATACATCTGGACCCGAGTTTATTATTTTAGTAGGTCTTCCATCCCTTTTAAGTACTGACCCAATTTTTTACAATTGGCAAATATATTCACCTAAAAAATGTGGTGACAATACAAAAGGGGAATTTTTTCATAAATAGAATACGATATTAGTGGCCAAATGAATCTTATTTTAGTATGTTGACAAGCAGATAAATAATTAATACCATATCAACTTCCAAGGCAAACTACCAGTAACTAACTTCGTTTATAAGAAAACTGGCGTACTTATTCATATGTAGGACCAGATGAAGCATTTTAAATGATATTTGCTAATGGCAACTATAACCTCAATGTGGCACCAATAAGTCCAAAAAATAGTTCTATTTCATTTTAGTCCATGATATTCCCTAAGTCCTTATACTACTATCAGCATCCATACTTCAAATATCAAGATGATTCACAAGATATTAGAAAATGATTTTTAGCCACTCTTATTTCCGCAGAAAGGTGAAACAGAAACAAGGTGTATTTAGGAAAAACTATTCTTGCTAAACATTAAAACAGAGATAGGTAGTTCTAGAACCTGTTAACATCAATTTCCAGGATAGCAATCATGAATCAGTTTTAAGTGATTTCTGACTAGAATAACCTTGGTGATGTTCTTCATATGTTATTTTTTAATTAATTGGTTTTATTTACTGTATTAATATACCTGTGAAATTATAGTTTTAGTTTTTCTCTAACTACATATTTTTATTGGTAAATTTTGTTATGTAAAATATGTTTTATGTTAAAATGAAATAATATTCCTCATTGTGTGTTGATTAAAATGCATACATGAAAATAAGCAAGTCTGATTCATACTTATACTTAATTGCAGACTTATTATGAGTCTGACTGCCAGAACACTGCGGCCGCTAGGAGGCCACAGTGCCAGCGGTCTTCCGACCACAGTATTAGAAGTTTACAGTTATGCCTGTGGGATGGCCATGGGGATTTTGCTGTGATGGTGAAAACTTTTCCATATGTATCGATGTCTGTGTGAGCATTTCTACTGCATATGTGTCGGAAGCACACATATGCATGATACATTTGGGAAAATACCTCCTAAATATTGTTGGAGTCGGGCCCATATGTGGACAACCCTCGCAATGGGTATATGGTACAAAAAGGACTCACCTGTACATTGCTACAAACAGTGGTGTAATCCTCGAGGTGAACATTCTTCTGTGAAGGTGGACCTGAAGAAGGGAATCCATGTCAAGCTCTGACCGAGGGAACAAGAAGGGGTGGCCATGCACCCCACATTCTTTTTTTCTGCTGACTTGAAGCTGTCAGTGCCCCTGCCTTGTTCAGCTCGTGGAAAAGTCAACCCAAAATACAAACAGCGGTGAGATTCCCCAGTACCGCACTATGGCAGCGACTTTTCCCCGACCGCAAGGCTGGCGGTCTGCGGTTTCAGTAGTTCAGCTGTGCTCTTTCTAAATGCAATCCGCACATCTTGTAATACAGCAATCATACCACTGAGCATGTGGCGTACAGACCACGACTGCCCGAACAGTGGTTCATGGACTGCCAATCTCGTTTTAAATGCCTTAATATTGTAAGAAATATTTTTATTGAAATTGTAAAGTGTATATATAAAATATTAGTTTAATACTATATATAATAAAACTTTTAAAAAATTGGCTGAAAATCTATCATATATTTTATAGGATTTTTTGAAGTAAATGTTTTTGATGCATATTTATTTTATCTATGTTTAGTGTTATGTTTGGTATTATGACGTGCAACAATTTGCTCCAAGACATAAAAAAACAATGGCTTTAAGAATGTCCTATATTAGCCTCTATTATTTGTTTGTTCTTAATGAATCCTCTGCTGACTAACAGTACAAACTCTTCTAAAAAAAATAGTTTTTGTTTATTTAATTACATTATTGCATGTATATTTTTGGATATTATTGGCTATCATACTTTTAGAAACACAGAGCAATATCCCAGCTTCCACTTATTTTTGAGAAATTGCATAATCACATAACTAAAATAGAACAAATCAAATCTGTTTCTATTTGGACAAAAGTGTTACACATTCTCTGTGTCTATATGTATGTAGACACATTACAGATAACGGAAACATTCCTTTAATTAAAGAATTATCTTTTTTTTAATGAGTACCATGTATAGTCCATATAGATCAACTTCAAATAAAACCTGTTGGTTTAAATACCAAATTGATGCAGTTTGGATGTCATTTATTTTACTGCCTCTACAATACAGTCCAGGTACATATTCTCATGCTCATACTATATGGGAGCAACCAGTTCTTGCTATGATGTTTTGGTAAGCTATATCAGAAGTACACATTATACAATTTAACTTCAATGTTATGAAATTGATGATGGTACAGGCTTCAAAAGTTGAACTTTGAGATTGAAATTGAGATTTTGTATACCGGCTATAACTTTGTACTCTGTGAAATGGACACAAAAATCAAATATTGTTGTCTTTGTATGTCAATCAGAGATAATTCTGTAATAACAAAGGCAGTTGTTTGTTTTCTCTTTGTGCATTAGGTTTATTTGGGTCTTTTCCTGCAATGACAGGATTAAGTGCCTGGCAAGAAGCTAGAAAACGAATAATATGAACAATAATGCTTTATAACAATTACAATACAGATCATGTATATCTGGAGAACAAAAAGTCTATGAAGGAGAAGACGGGTGTAAAGAAGAAGAGGGAGAGAACACCACTGCTGCAAATACTCATTTGTGGTACTTCACCAGGTGAATGTCACGGTAAAGATCGTATGTTTTTACAAAACAAAGCATAGATTTTTGTAGTGGTTCAATAGGAATGACAAACATGAGCTCTCATGAGACAAGCTGTTAAAAGACTGACCTGAAGTAACAGAGAGACCCAGGAACCTTAACTTAGGAAGCATGTTGCTTGGCACCAAGTAATTCCAGCTGCTTTTACTCAAATTTCCCTGGAAGTGCCTGTCCCATCCTGTGACCTGAAAGGGGAATTCTTTGTGTTCCTTATGCTCTGCAGTATCTATTCCTTAGTCTCAGCCACCATAGGCATATTCTCAAATGTCTTCAACCTAGTCCTATTATTTTCTCTTCTTGATATAACTAACTAATTCCTGATAAAGTGGCACTGAAAATCTACAAGGCTCCGACTTCTCCAAAAGTAGAGGTTCCCTTGGTGGCCAATTAACCAAGGAACAAATAGGTTTGAATGATGGTCATCCTGCACTATTAACTGCAGGGCGATTATCAATCATTTTCTATACCTATGTATGATGCACAGTGGGATTTGTGTAAGAAAAATGAATAATGGCCTGGATGGCCAGGGAGCAAATGCTTTGGTATCATGGCCATTAGGTTATTTTTTATCAAGAAATAAACTACTCTACTCTACTCTGAGGGCATGGGTACGGCGCGTACCCCTACTTCACCACTCCAATGGTGGTACGGGCCGTACCTACGCACTCAGAGCGTGGGTACGGCCCGTACCACGCGTACCCCAACATCACCACTCCAATGGTGGTACGGGCCATCCCCACACCCTCAGAGCGGGGGTACGGACCGTAACACCCGTACCTCTAGGGCACCAGTACATTAGTGATACAAGGCGTACACACGCCACGAATGTTGGCTTAGGGCCTGGTGCAGCATATAACCAGTATATTGGGGTGTGTACATGGCCAGGACAACAGTGTACAGCACCAAGGGTGCGGGTGGGTGTCTGCCAAGGAGTCCCAGCAGTGGACATAGACATGTGAGGGGTGGGTGCAGAGGACTCCCAGCAGTGGACAGACATATGAGGGGTGGGTGCATATCACTCCCAGCAGTGGACAGACATGTGAGGGGTGGGTGCAGAGGACTCCCAGCAGTGCCCAGACATATGAGGGGTGGGTGCATATCACTCCCAGCAGTGGCCAGAGACATGTGAGGGGTGGGTGCAGAGGACTCCCAGCAGTTGACAGAGACATGTGACGGGTGGGTGCAGAGGACTCCCAGCAGTGGACAGACATATGAGGGGTGGGTGCATATCACTCCCAGCAGTGGACATAGACATGTGAGGGGTGGGTGCAGAGGACTCCCAGCAGTGGACAGACATATGAGGGGTGGGTGCATATCACTCCCAGCAGTGGAGAGAGACATGTGAGGGGTGGGTGCAGAGGACTCCCAGCAGTGCCCAGACATATGAGGGGTGGGTGCATATCACTCCCAGCAGTGGCCAGAGACATGTGAGGGGTGGGTGAAGAGGACTCCCAGCAGTGGACAGAGACATGTGAGGGGTGGGTGCAGAGGACTCCCAGCAGTGCCCAGACATATGAGGGGTGGGTGCATATCACTCCCAGCAGTGGCCAGAGCCATGTGAGGGGTGGGTGCAGAGGACTCCCAGCAGTGGACAGACACATGTGAGGGGTGGGTGCAGAGGACTCCCAGCAGTGGACAGAGACATGTGAGGGGTGGGTGCAGAGGACTCCCAGCAGTGGACAGACATATGAGGGGTGGGTGCATATCACTTCCAGCAGTGGACAGAGACATGTGAGGGGTGGGTGCAGAGGACTCCCAGCAGTGGACAGACATATGAGGGGTGGGTGCATATCACTCCCAGCAGTGGACAGAGACATGTGAGGGGTGGGTGCAGAGGACTCCCAGCAGTGGCCAGAGACATGTGAGGGGTGGGTGCAGAGGACTCCCAGCAGTGGACAGAGACATGTGAGGGGTGGGTGCAGAGGAATACCAGCAGTGCCCAGAGACATGTGAGGGGTGGGTGCAGATCACTCCCAGCAGTGCCCAGACATATGAGGGGTGGGTGCATATCACTCCCAGCAGTGGACAGACATGTGAGGGGTGGGTGCAGAGGACTCCCAGCAGTGGACAGAGACATGTGAGGGGTGGGTGCAGATCACTCCAAGCAGTGGACAGACATGTGAGGGGTGGGTGTATATGACTCCCAGCAGTGGACAGAGTCATGGGTGTGTGTACATCATGATCAGATGAGCACAACTCCATGGGTGTATGTACGCATCCCTAATGTTCGACTATGTCGATGGTTTCATAACAACACATCACTGACAGCAGTGTCCCACTCCCATGAGGATGGATGTCCTTCCCCCACTGCATGACACAACACATGTGGGTGTGAGGACAAATGACACATGCATACCCACCCCTGGAGGATGCAGCACAATACACACACAGAGTTCATGCCACAAGACTGTATACTCATGTCAATGGCCACTACACTAAGAGAGCCAAAGGGAACACACACTGTCACGCACATCCCAGGACTGATAGGAATGTACAGGTGCCGGGACAGCCACCAAGATGTTGCCCCTCATGGAAGGAATAGGGTGGACTTCCCACAGATACAATGCCCACAATTGTCAGTCAGGTGCTCAAATACCCTGCAGAACAAGTACCAAATGTGTGCTAGGCTGGGATAACACACATGCATAGTGTGGAAAATGCTGGTTGTCGCCATTAAGGCATGACAACATACTCAATACACAAGTACAGTGACTAGCAAGGATGGCACAGAGGATGCAGCCGGAGACATTGCTGAGCAGGCATGGCCATAGTTGAAGGGATCCGTCACCAACAAAGGAAATGTAGACACAGGTCAGCACTACAAAAGTGCAACTCCCTGCAGGGTAGATGTCAGGTGCCACAGAGGAAGGAACAGTCCTTGGGACAATGTCTCCAAACACAAATAGCACACACGACCAAATATACCGTGCAGAGACATTGTGATGGCAGGCAGATACCATGGTCCACTCCAATAGCATCAGACGACAACTTTCTCCTGACACATAACACATTACCACCACCCCAACTCCGGGACCATCAGCACCCACATCAATACCTGAAATGCAAATGTGTTCAAAGGGAAAACAAAATGCTTTATTCAGCATTAAATGAAAAAGTAGTTAACAACACTATTAACAAACGCACATGGCCAGTCCAGATCTGAAGTCCTTGGGGGGGACACATGGCCACGCGTCTCCCCTAGCTTGCCTGCACATTAGAACCCTCAGGTTCCTCGACGCGGGGGGCATCATGTGGGGAAGGACCAGGCACCACAGGGACAGGAGGTGGAAGGGTAGGTGTGGTGGGTGCAGGGACGGATGCCTCCACCACAGGGGGTGGGGCAGCGCCAAAGGTGGAGGTCAGCTCGGCGCTGCACACTGCTGCCAGGTCGTCAAGCGTCTCCCTTCACCCGAAGACAACACAGCCTCAAAGGAGGGGGGGTCGGAGTGATGGGGTACAGCGCTACTGGGGGAGGAGGGGGACGGGGGGGGCTCAACTCCCCTACCCGTGGAGTGCCGTTCACGTTTGCGGGCTGGAGAGACAGAGGGGCTGAGGCCCAGCACAGCCTAGTAGGCCTCTTTCTCTGGAGGTGTGGTAGGGGAGCCGAGGGGAATGCCTTTGGAGGGACTGGTTAGTGCGCCATGCGGCCTCGGACTGTGGCTGCATGTATGCCTGTGTGCCCCAGATCCAGTGGGTGTGCCTTCATCCCCCTGAGTGTGCGTGCCAGGAGGAGTGCGCTTGCCCTTACGTGGTGGTGTGCTGGCTGTATCTGGTGGGGTGCGTGCTTGTGAATGTCTGTGTGTGCTTGGGACAGGTATGGGAGTGGGAAGTGTGGATGGTGCAGGGGTAGGGGGGACGAAGCACTGCAGGAGACTCACTGCTGCTGTCAGTGAAGAGTCCATGGACCTCAGCAACATCCGTTGGTCAGACATCGCTGATGACATGCCCTCCATGTACGACACCATCTGCGTCATCATTCGGGTCTGGCCATGGAGGACATTCAGCAGCGATGTCTGTCCAACCTGCAACTGACGCAGAATGTCCACAGACTCTGCAGTGAGGGCAGCAGGGGGGACAAGGGCAGGTGGTGCGGTACCTGGCACGAAGCAGACACGGTGTTGCCTAGTACGGACAGAAGGGACCGGAGCAACTGGGAGGGCGGTGATGGGAATGGAGGGGTCGGAGACAGATGTAGTGCTGCTGCCAGGTGTCATAGCAGCCTCCGCCCCCTGGAGGAGTTCAGCATCGGACCCGTCTGATCGTAGTCAGTGTTGTCACTAGACAGGTCCTCCGCCTGACTCCCCTCGCCCTTCGTGCCACTTGCTCCCGCAGACTCCGCAGCAGTGGTGGCAGCGGTGCTGGATCCCTCCTCCACATCCGTGTAGGTGTCTCCCTCGGTGTCCTCCGATGATGCTGTGGGCAAGGTGAAGAGACAGAAAATATTCAGTTTCCTGTATACAACAGACACATGAGTCACAATTAAAATGTCACAGTGCATATCAGGAAATGCATCATGAGTAACATCTAGAATAGTCCGCACATATGTAACCCTGCACTCCCCAGTTGGTTGACCCACCATAACACTTGGAAACAATGGAGATCATGACACAACAGCAAATGACTTGATATCGAATTATACTGAGAAGCTAGTGTCTGGGGACAGTTGAGCACAGCAAGAATATTAATCCATGCCACCTCTTGTCCACTGTGAACGAAACAGTATTGGTGCACCCAAGGCCAAATAACACACCTCAATACTGAAGGTGTCCCCACACTCTGAGACCTGCGAGTACTTAGGAAACCATAGCCAAAAACATTGCAAACCCTTGGGACTCACAACACTTTACACAATGTACATGTTTAGAATGTGTGAATGTGCCACTTTGTGAACAGAAGACACATCTGCCTGCATGACAGAAGTCACACAATGATGTGCACACAAAAATACTTTTACACAGTCATTGCATGAGCTGGCAGCCGAATTCTAAAAAGCCACTGTAAAGAAATGGTGTATAAGTAAGTACATATACATGGCACCACGGTGGTCTGGATGACTTGACACTCATAAGTTCGTATCAGCAACAAGCAAGGACTTACACACATGCAAACACACTGTGTGAACATGGATATGTATATTCAGAAGACAAGTGGTAATCAAACTGTGCCTTCCAGTGAAATGTGCCTGCGTGTCCACGGAAAGTGTAAAAGTACTTTCTTTTGCACTTCCCTGGGAGACATCTGTCATGCAGGCACATTATTGTCCTTCACAACCAACTAGCAAAAAGGAGCATAGGAAAAATGCAGAAATGTTGACAAGTGTAGTGAGTGCCAAGGTACAATACTTATTGACTGAAAACTTGAATCATGCCACCTGTCACATGGCCATCCGTACCATGATGACATAGTTGGCAACACATCTGACCCACTGCCTGTCATGTGGAGTGGCACACATGTCCAAACACAGGACAATGCATTAGCTAATGGGCGTGCAATGTGTCTGGATAAGGAGCACCTGCACTGAGGAGACACCCTCATGGCAAGCAAGAATTTCCACACAGATGTCAGCACACACAGACCAAACTACGTAGCATCTCGACCACACACTGGTGGCAAAAATGGATAAGCATGAGCCATGTATTTCCATTTTTGACACATGCTGCAAATCACAAACATTAAACCCAGCAAAACCTGACTGGGTCACTGCATGTTGAGTGGCTGTCCAGACAATTATCACACACAGGTCGGACATGGCAAGGAGACATAAGGTTTGGACATGTAGGTCTTGCCTGCACAAACCCCCCATACCTGAGACAATGTGATTGAGACAGATCAAGAAGTGACACCTCTTAATCTGGGTTTACTCCAATGTGCATCAATAATTCCTAAATGTACTCCACATCACCTCGTGAGGCTGCCAACACATATTTGTGACCAACAACCATCAACAGATAGTTGTACATAGGCACACATGCACTGCCCAGTGTGAGGATGCACAAGCTAAATGAGGTCAGCATGTCCAATGGGCACATCTAGCACGCTTCAGAGAAATACAAATGAGGACAGGGAACTATGCCACAGAGGCCAAACGATGCTGAACACACAGAGAATGGGCACAGTGTTGGATGACACACATGATTCAGAGGCAAGGGTGTCTTAGGGGACTGTAGTGGGAACACAGCTCCATTGTCCTGGATTTATCTGACTGTAACCTGAGCTACCATCCCTGCACTATGCATATCTCCCACTCATGCACATCATGTCTGAGGCCACAACATTGTTAATGCATGCTGCAAGTCTGTTCATTTGAAAAATCACACTCCTATGTTGAGACTCAGCATCAGTGCCAAATAACATGGACACCCAAAGGACTGTACAGGACAGGGCACAGGCAAGGTAACAACACATGTCTCAGACCCCCTCCACATGATGCAGAAAGCAATGTGCACTTGGATTAACTGGCAGCCTAGATGATCATGTGCAATAGTGATTACACACAGACCAGGGAACACATGTCATTTAGGGGAAGGGAGGAGGAACAGCCCCGTTTGACTTTGGGGAACATGATATGCACTGCACAAATTAACCCTCACTGTGTATCCAGGCAACTGAGCACTTACACAAGCTGGTGACACACAACAAACACACATGTACCTACCCCCTTCCTGCTGCTGCAACTCCTGTAACCGCCTATCCAACTCAGGGAAGACCACCGCCAGGACACGCTTCATCTGTTGGGTCAGTCGTCGGCCCTCGCCGTGCTTGTGTGGAGGTGAGTCCTTGAGCTGCCACCGGGCGATCCTCCTCCGTTTCCAGCACCGGATGTCCTGCCAGCGTTTCCTCACATGGGCGAGGCGCCGACTGCGACCCTCCACAGATCTCACGGCCCTGACGGCCAGCTTCAATATCTCCCCCTTTGGCGTAGGCGGTTACCTGTGAGGATGACAAAGTGAGACAACATCGCTACACCTGCTCCATGTCACAGAGACACACATTTGAACATCTTTGATATTTAGAGCAGGGCATATTATTCTGGCAACCAATTGCACCTTTCTCATAGGGACATTAGCCTATGTGGAAGCCCCAAAGCAGTACATGGCATTGAAAGTACACAGGTGGCAAGAGGGGTGCAACATACTCCATGATCATGGCACACGCTGTGTATCACATGCAACAGCAGGCTGATGGACAGCACCTCAAAGCAGTCACATGCCCCAGGCCACTGACACAACCTCAGCAGAGTACACAGACACACACAGGCACAGATCAATTACCTGCCATTGGCAACAGCGGATACAAACCTCACTCTGCACATGTGCCACTTGCCTGTGGGGTGTCACAGGTGTGGTGCTAGCTCAGCAAGTCAGACACTCTGCACAGCTTACTTAAACCCTTCAGATGGGTGGAGCTGTTGCCTCCTCCTTGCAGCTGGGGTGAAACACTCCACATAGACACTCACCCACATGACAAGGAACATTCACACACATCAATGTCCAGGGGGCGTACACATCATTTGGACACTCTCAGCACAGCTCCACTCAACTCACACACATCTGTGGGTACAGTGACCTATCACACCGGGGGGGCCAGGGAATCACCTCTGGACAATAGGACAAAAATCGGCATAAGGATTGGGTAGGCTGAATGTGCCATGCACTATGCAGTGAATGTCACAGTAAGCACAATGCAAGTGAGGAGTGCACACAGGAACTACATCATGCTCTGCATGGGAGACATAAGCCATTCCCCCCCTTGGGACCCACGCTAAACAACATTGCATGTCTGTCACACCTGGACACAATGCCAGAAGTGACAATCACAAAAAAGGGGCACAGTCAAAGCTAGTGGAGTCAGCACTCACCTGCTCCCCTGGTCTCCCATACAGGCTGGGGTACTGTGGGAGGATGACATCAAGCAATGCCTCATTCTCCTCATGGCTGAAAGGCTGGGCCCTCTCCACAGTCCCTGAAATGGTCCCATAGGAATCACAAGCAGCAGCAGTGGTGTTGAGTGTAAGGTAGTGCAGGCAAGTGCCCTCTCATGGGTTCCGGCTGACTTATATCTGACTTGCTGGGCTGTTTTCATTTACAGAGGTACAGAGTGATTGGTCAGTCTCATTTGCATCCTACGTTTCCTCCAATCCCTTTAAACATACCCCAGTGAGGGCTTTTGCATGGTTCAAAATTTGAGCATGAAGTCAACAACCACTTTGCAACATTGTGTTTAGTTGCCAACTGCCTATTCCAGGCCACATGATAGAAAATTTGAACTTGAAAATCGGTATCCATGACAACCAGCATGCATTTAGGCCCCAATACTTGTCCCTCATTAGTTCCTATGTAATTTAGCTATCCCCACACAGGTACGGTGCGTATCACACGTACTCCTACCGCACCAGTTGCACATTGTGTTAGCCACGTACGTGTACGACCAGTGTGTACAAGTACGTGGACTACCAGGGCATACACATACGTGTACGACCAGTGTGTACACGTACGTGGACTACCAGTGTGAACACGTACGTGGACTACCAGGGCGTACACGTACGTGTACGACCAGTGTGTACACTGACGTGGACTACCAGGGCGTACACGTATGTGTACTCCCTGGTAGTCCACATACGTGAACGCCCTCGTAGTCCACGTACGTGTACGCCCTGGTAGTCCACGTACGTGTACACACTGGTCGTACACGTACGTGTACGCCCTGGTAGTCCACGTACGTGTTCACACTGGTAGTCCACGTACGTGTACACACTGGTCGTACACGTATGTGTATACCCTGGTAGTCCATGTACATGTACGCCCTGGTAGTCCACGTATGTGTATGCCCTGGTAGTCCACATACGTGTACACACTGGTCATACACGTACGTGTACGCCCTGGTAGTCCACGTCCGTGTACGCCCTGGAAGTCCACGTACGTGTACACACTGGTAGTCTACCTACGTGGACTACCAGTGTGTACACGTACGTGGACTACCAGGGCATACACGTACATGTACGACCAGTGTGTACACGTACCTGGACTACCAGTGTGAACATGTACGTGGACTACCAGGGTGTACACAGTGTGTACATGTAGGTGTACACACTGGTCATACACGTACGTGTACACACTGGTCATACACGTACGTGTGTACGGTACGTACACACACCCGTACTCTGGCAGGAACAACAGTGTGATGATACGGATCGCTCACATGCCCTCAGAGCGTGTGTATGGTGTGCTTCACAGCTTACACGGGTGATAGGAGGTGCACACAAATGGAATGGAGGTGTCAGACTCATGCACGGCTGTACATCAAGTCATAGTCATTGCAGTCTTACATGTGCAGGGCCTAGGTGTGTCAGGCAGTGATGTGGCACATGTCTCCTCATGTTTTAGCACAATAGATGTGTGATGACCTGTGTACACATGTCTTGTGTGATGGGGCAGGATGTGGCACACTTCCCCTTCCCACAATGCACATGTGTGCATGTAGTACAAACGTGTCAAGCACTGCATCACTGGTATGGCACAGTCACCAACACCCGCAAATGTCCCCTGATGCCAGGGACAGGGACACTAACACCTGACATCTAAGTAACAGCGTGCCCCAATGGGAACATGTCCTGTGTGTGTCATGTGTTCCCATGAGCTTGCTGGTGTTGTTCCGTCAACTGCATCTGCTGTTGCTGCATCCAACATGTGTCTGTGTGTAGATGGGCATGGCACACATATACGCACACCATGCCACATGTGGATTCACACGTTACGTGTGTCTGGATGCTTCAAAGATGATTTTATGACATGAGGACATATCTGCGCCGTATCCATGTCTGTGTTTTTGTGTTTCACGTGTACCCCTTCATCGCTATGTGTATAATCTGTACATTTCCAATGACATGTGACCTGTGCGTCTAGCTTGCCGCCAGCAGTCTGTTTGAGATGACATCCTTCCAATGCAGATATGTGGATGTATGTCACTCCTGTGATGTCTCTGGCTGTTCACTTACACTGGCCCACAGCTAGTTCCGGGCCATGTCATGTAGAACGTGACTATCAACGGGTGTAGCTGGCTTGTCGTAGGAGTATCACCTGGCTGCCATACGTGTCCTGGATGTGTAGCACAGACCTGACTCTGTATTTCGCTGATGTGTAGTAGCAGTTGAGCATGTGCTCAGTTCATTGACATTGATGTTGTTAGGTACTCACTCTTCGTTCTTCCTTCCAATTATCTGCAGGGCACCGCCTCTCCCCCGACCAATGCCAGACTTGGCTGCCATGAGGGAACGTGACTGCCTAAGACGTTACCGCTTCTCGCAACAGTTGATTGAGCACTTGACCGCAAAGCTTGAACAACACCTCCAACCGCGACACAGGTATCCTACTGCGTTGACCCCCAAGATGAAGGTGATGGCAGCCCTACATTTTTTTGCCACTGGTACGTTTCAATTCACCATAGCTGATGTTGGTGGCATGTCACAGACCATGTTCAGCCGTGTCCTTCATGATTTTTTAGAAGCCATGTTGGAGCACCTGGATGAATTCATCCATTTTCCAACTCGTGAGCAGTTGACAGGTGTCAAGGGTGAGTTCTATGCCCTGGGAGGGATGCCCCATGTCATAGGGTCTATTGATGGGACACATGTGGCTTTGGTACCACCACAGGCACAGGAGGTGGCCTATCGCAACCGTAAACATTACCACTCTATAAATGCCCTTGTAGTGTGTCTTGCTAACATGCTGATTTCCCATGTCTGTGCACGTTTTCCAGGATCAGCACACGATGCCTACATAATGAGGCGTAGCAGAGTGCCTGAAATGATGCTGGGGCTGCACAACGAACGAGCATGTCTTGTTGGTGGGTATACTCTGTTTGTCCTCTGTTTAGCTCTATTTCATTATCTTACGGCATCTCCTGACCCACTGCTTTACATGATGTTTCCATGTAGGGGACTCTGGCTATCCCAACATGCCATGGCTGATGACACCCCTCCGCAACCCCAGAACAGCTGCAGATCACCGTTACAACAACGCACATGGGCAGACCAGGCGAGTGATTGAGAGGACGTTTGGCATCCTGAAGAGCAGATTCCGGTGCCTTCACAAGACAGGCGGGGCCCTCCCATATGCACCGGTGAAGGCCTGCAAGATCTTCCTCGTGTGCTGCATGCTGCACAACATGGCAGTGGAGAAGGCTGTGCCACTCATCCTGGATCTGGATGAGCAGGAACATCCACCCGTGGAGGATGAAGGGCTTGGTCATGAGGCAAGTGACGATGAGGAGGAGGAGGAGGACAACATCCGGAGTCAGCTCATACGCAACTTCTTCTCATAATAGTGAGTCCATGGGTCTGAGTGTGCACGGCTGGAGCCTTGTGTGGCATGTGTTGCAATGTGTGTGTCCAGCTGACTGTATGCTAAGTGACTTAGATGTGTGTTCAGATGTGTCACTCGAGTGATGATGTCCTTCCACACATTTTAGCTTAGACACTCAATTGTAATATAGCATGGTGACAGACTTATTCCTGTAGAGTAAATTACCATGCATGCGGAAGACAATCTCTTCCGTGACTTCTTGTGTCTCTGTCATCCCCAGGTTGTTTGGCATGCTGTCTGCTCGTGTCATCGTTGGGTTCCCGCTATTCCTCATGAGTATTGCAACGTGTGCTGAATCAGAGTCCCATGCACGGACATGGTGAAAAGTCTATTTGGTTAAGGATTGCTGCACGCCATTTTGGTGTTGGTAGGTGTTTGTATTGTGTGGGCACTGCTCCTGTGCATGTTGTGTTACTATACATACATGTCGACTCACCATGGGGCACATGACATGTTGCATGACTCCCATGTATTGATAGTCACCCTTGGTAGCAGTCATCTGGGATGGGACAGTGGATTCTGATGAAGGCATCAATGTGTGTACAACTTCCTTCTGAAACATACGGGATGCTACAGGTGGACATAGTGTGGGACATCCCCATTAGAGGATACATTGGGAATTGAAGCCCCTCCGTGTGCAGCAGGGGGTGTTTGGCTCACACACTTCACTTGTGTGCCAGTTCAATGGATTTACAGCATCTGTGTTGTGAAGGGGGTGTCCAGTGTAGGTCCCACATGTTCTGCCAAATGACCTGTGAGTCTGTTCCTATTGATGCATTTCCCTAGGTGTGAACCTGAGTAATAAAGGTGCACCTCACCCTCCAAGGTGCCTCATCTCTGTCAATGTTGGTCTCTTGCCACTTTGCATGCGGCATCTCTGGCGTAGTTGTCAAAGATTGGGCATATGAGTCTATGTGTAGTTTAGCAACATGCATGCAGTTGTTCATGGATTAGAATATCCATTGTGCATGTTGTCCATGGTTGTGTATGTATTTGAGCATGTTGGTTGCCACAACAGACCGTCAACACCTGCTGAGGGTGTGTATCCTGTGCGCAGCTCGTCCTTCAGTTTAATGATCCGGTGTCAATCATCTTTGGGGATTGTGCATCCATTGTCTCTGGGTGTGCCATGGGGAACCGGACACTCCTCCTTTACATACGCCTGTTGCAGTAGTCCTTTCTGACATCCTTGTCTTTGTGTGCAACTAGTGGCATAGTTTCCATGTCATGCCGCCTGCTGATGCAGCCCCTGCAGCGAGGGCACTGAGAGTTTACAGATTCGGCAACACACACACCTCAAAGATGCTCCTCCCTTCCTCCCTCCACCCATGCATTTGTCTGGCATCAGCTTGTCTGTGCCACTGTTGCGCACACGCGGTGCCAAAGGCTGGACCTGAAGCACATGCAACGTGCACATTGCACGAACCTCATGTCCTCACATGACCCACATCACACTACAGTTTGATGTTGCAGCCACCCTCCAAGCATTGTCCATCCAAGGAGCTACCGCCTTCTCTCAGCCATACCCTAGATGCACACACAACACCTTTGCATGATGATTGTGCAACTCCAAATGCCTACACAGCGCTGCCCCACCTTCCAGGCCCTGTCACAGCAACCAGGCAATGTCCCTCCTAATCCCCACCGACTCCGTACACCAGAAAGGCCATGGCACTGGGACTCTTGCCTTCAGCATGCAGTATAGTGGCATAATCTGGCCCATGGCCCAGGTATCATCTCTCAGCGTGTCATTCCTCAATGTGTCCAGGTCCCCCTCACTGGCATCACATGCACACAGCACCTCTTCATGGGCTCGTATGCCATTGACAGCCAAGTGCTCCTCACCCTCACCAAAGACGCAGCCATTGACAGTTCCAACATTCAAGAAGTCATGAGATCCATTGATGGATGGCTGAACATCAGCCACCTGAGGCTGAACTTGTACAGGACTGAGGTAATCATCTGAGGATTGTCCCCTTACAGGTGGCTCAACTGCTTGTGTCCCACCCGCAAGAGCCCTGCATATGCACCCAGTGCCATGCACACAAGATGATGTGCATCTTGGAATTGTCACTCACATTTACCTTGCTAATCACCAACATCTGTACCTCAGAGTGCAACACCCTCTGCATGATGCACATGATCCACAGATAGATCCACTCCAGGGAAAGACAGACCATGCCCCAGGAGCACAACACCAGCCGTGTCAACTACTGCCCTGCCCTCTACAGAGCAAGTACATCCTAACACCCGGGAAACCAGTCCACATCCAGCCTGCATGTGCATACCTCAGCTTCAACATCATGCACCCCAGCCACCTCACTGTCCACCAGAGATAGCTGCAATGTATCACTGTGTGCTGCATGATGACCTTCAGACTCCTCACCCACACTCAGGAGGCAGGACACAACCCCAGAGCCCACACCAACCTTGGCCATCTGTCATCCGAGACCCCGTTGTGCCAACTCCGTGCATCCAACCTTGCCCTGGCCACCATTCTTCACATCCACCGTACTCCAGCATGCTGGACATAGTTCTCCCATCTGGCAAGCCATACCTGCTACTCCCTCCCCGGCAACATCCACATGAGCCATGACCTCTACGCCTTCAGGATACTCTTCCCAATTGGTCTCTCCGCACAGTAATGCATGCCCCCCCTCAGCATCTTGAGGCCATCACGGGTGAGTATTGTGCTCCATGTCTGTATAGTATGATACATTGTGACCCATGTGTGTCCTGACCCAGACACAGATTCCAGGGTATGGATGGCTGGAGTTAGTTCAACACTCATGCCTAGTTTGACATTTCCCCACACGTAGGTTGTGTACTCATGCAAAATGAATGCAACATGTAATTGTAGAAAAAGAAATTTATTCTCGGTGGGGGGCCTGTTTAGTGTGGACAAATAGGTACTATACAGTGTGCATGGAATCCAAAGTTCACAGGGGGAGATGGCATCCTTGCAAGTTGGAGTCATCAGAGTCCAGACCACAGTGTTGGTCATCATTGGTCAGACTGTGACCAGCAAGTCCATGTGGCAGAGAATGTCATTGGATGAGGTGCTGCTGTTGCGCCAGAGGGCCAGGTGCCAGGCCAGGTGACCTGGGAGATGTGGATAGTCCGTTGCCTCTCACGGTCTTTTCCGTGGACGACCCACCTTCATCGGGGGACCCTCCGATGCAGGCCTTGACAATGCTTGGGTCGCTCCGTCGGATGAATCCTCCTCCTTCTCCCTCCCTGTGACTGGTGCTGGTCTTCACCTGGTGGCACAGGGAGGGTTGCCCATGTTGTCAGCGATCCGACGGAGTGAACGGCTTATGTCCGTTTGCACCGCCAGGAGCTCAGCCAGTCTTGCCTCCATCCATCCGTCCATGGTGTTGTTGTTGACTGGCATGTTGCTCGGCCTGCAGGTTCTTCATCTCATCAAGGGTCCCCTTCATCTCTGTGAGGCTCCCCACTACCTGGCTGATGCCCCTGGTGTCACGCCGGTATGTCTCCAAGATGTGGCATATGTGTGAGATACCGGTTCCCTCAGCTGGCTGGTCAGGTTCGCGCCTCCGCCTGCCTCCACTCCCACCACCCCGGCCCACATGAACCTGGCCTGCCGTTGTGGGCACATCAGGTCCACCGGACCCCTGAGGGATGGCATTTGCAGGGTTGTCTGCCTCCTCCTGGGTGGCCGGAGAACCTTGTCCCTCCAGGTCAGACTGGCTCGGTTGTTCTGTGCGGGCTCCTGGGTGTCTCCTGGGATGTGGCAAGAATGGGGGTGGTGGTTGGCACAGATGTACCTGACGCAGGTGCTGCAGGGGCTGGGGCACCAGAGGGTCCAGGTTAGTTGGGGTCATCCACAGAGTGCTGAGAGTCATCGCTGCCGGTGGGATCATCTTCCTGCCGAGCCTGGGCCTGTGATTGTTCCCCCCCAGTGTTGGGGGGAGATCCATGACATTGCCCTGTGTGTGAGAGGGAGACAATGTTAATGCGTTTTCATGCGACATCCATGTTTCATACATGTTCAGGTTGCCACAGTTCCTCCAGGTAGTTGTATGTGCCTAGCGTTCACATCAATGTTCACTTGTGGATGGGTATGTTGCAGAGGACAGATTGAAAGGTTATCCATGGTCTTTGACATGTCGCATTTGGCCTTGGATGCTTTTTTGGCTGAGGCTTGATCTTGTTGTGTCACATGTCAATTGTGAGAGTGTGTGACTCCCTTGGCTGTGTGCTTGTGTGAGAGGTGAGTGGTCATCACTCAGCCCGACGCTGTTCAACATCCACATGGCCGCCCTCACACAAGTGGTCCGCCACCACAACCTCTAAGACATCTCCTACGCCGACGACACCCAGCGCATGCCCTCCCTTACCAAGCACCCTCACACTGCCAAGACACACATCCACAAGGGTCTGAGGGCCATAGACGACTGGATGCGGAGTGGCCATCTGACACTGAACTCGGACAAGACGGAGGTCCTCATCCTGGGAACCACACACTCAGCCTGGGGCGACTCCTGGTGGCCAATTGCTCTGGGGACATCACCGACACCCACCAAACACGCACGCAACCTAGGATTGATCCTCGCATCCTCCCTCTCCATGTCCAAGCAGGTCAACGTCGTCTCCTCCTCCTGTTACGACACCCTATGCACGCTCTGCCGGATCTACTAGTGGATCCCGAATTAAACAAGTAGAACAGTGACACAGGCCCTCGTCAGGAGGTGACTGGACTTCAACACTGCACTCTACGCAGGACTCCCATCCACACACCAACGGCAGATACTGCGCTTCTGCAACGCCTCGGCACAAGTGATCGTCAATGCCCCCCGCCACAGCCACATCAGCCACATCTCCAGAGAGACCTGCACTGGGTCCACATCGACAAGAGGATCACCTGTACGCTCTTCAGCCACGCACACAAGGCACTCCACACCCATGGACATGCCTACCTGCACATGAGACTCAGCTTCTACACCCCCACCCGCAAGCTCCGCTCTGGCATCCTCGCCCTCGCAGCTGTGTCCCGCATCTAACGTACGCCCGCCTGCAGCAGATCCTTCTCCGACCTTGCCGCAAGGAGCTTGAACACATTCCCAACCCACCTACGACTGACCCAAGACCTACTTGCCTTCTGATGTCTCCTCAAGACCTGTCTCTTCGAGCAGTATTGTAACCCCCCCTCAGCGCCTTGAGACCCTCACAGCTAAGTTGCGCGCCTTACAAGTACCCAGATCGATTGTTGATTGATTGACGGTGCCTGCTGGTGGGTGTAGTGTGATTTTGCGGTTGGTCTCCCAGGTGATTTATCTGTCTCCCCATGGCGCATGCTGCCATGTCAGTGAGTGTGAGTTCCTGTCCTAGTTATCTGAGCTGGTTGTGTTGGTGTTAGATTTTTCAGTTGTCACAGGAGGGCCTTGTGCTGCCGGGCCAAGTGTCAGCTACCTTGGCAGTCCCTGTGCATTGCGCATGGTGCATGGGTATGTACCTGGGCCATATGGGCTGAGGGCATTGGTGTCTGTTTCTGAGTTTTACTATATGTTTAATGATCCCGACCCTCCCAGCATCCCAGACATCGTGTCTTGGGTTTGTGGTTTGTGTAGACTGGGACATGGCATGGCCTTGCTTTGTAAATGGGGCATACTCATGTTAGTGGCCTGAGCGTTGTTTAGAGTGTGGTTGTGTCAGGTGAAGGCTTGGGGGTAGGTGAGTGCATTTGTTGTATTTGGGGTGTGGATGCCATTCCCCCATGTTACGTGAGTTGTTTGTGTACTCACCAGGCTCTCGGACTCCTTCGACTCCGTGTACTCCCACCAGCGGAAGCAGGGCCATCACCTTCTCCTCCCAGGGATGGTAATGTACCGGTCTGCGGGGCAGCCCACCTCCTGTGATGTTACTCTGGGCGTATTCCTCGTTCATTTTGCGCTTGACTGCCCTGCGCAGATCGTACCACCTGGCTTGACATTCATTCCTGGTCCTTCTGATGGGCGCAACAGCATTCACCCGATCGACGATCCTCTGGCACAGGCTAGTTTTTTGGGATATGCTGGTCTGTCTGACCAATGTTCCAAAGAGCTGTGGCTCCACTCTGATGATTTCGTTGACAAGGATGTCCAGCTCTGCCGTTGTGAACTTTGGATTCTTGTCTGTGGGCATGGTGTGGGGTGTGGGTGTGGATGGTTGTGGGTGTGTGGGTGTGAAGGTGTAGGTGTGTGTGTATGTGTAGAGGGGGTCTGTGTGAAGGAGGTTGTGTGAAGGTGTGTGAGTTAAGGTGTATGGGTGCAGTTGTTTGTGTGTGATGCCTGTCAGCAGTGAGTCTGTTGCAAAGGGTCATGGTTTGTGTTTGTGGGCCCTTTTTATTGGTCCATTTGTGGGAGTGGCTGTGTTTGAACTTTAGGTGGGTGTGTTATAAGTGGTGGTTGTGATTTTGGGCGTCTGTTTGACTGTTTGGATGTGCCAGGTCAGTCTTTTAGTAGTTTTTTGTCCTGTAGACGTCTTTTGTGGTGTTTTGCGAGTCGAATTGACGGTTCTTGTGCTGTTTTACAGTGTCCTGGTTCAGTACGAGTCTTTTTCGCATAGGTAAGGTGTGTCCATGGCTATGTTGTTGTTCAGTGTTCACATGTGCAATGGTGTTGTACGACTCATACATAAGCGATGCTGGGGTACGGTGTTGGGGTACGGTGCGTCCAACTACGGGGCTTGGGTGGGGTGTACGGGACGTACATACGCGGGTGCTGTGGTGGGGGTACAGCGCTTACATACGTGTGTGCTGGGGTACGGCGCGTACATGGGGGATGCTGGGTTGCGGTGTTGGGGTACGGTGCATCCGAGTACGGGGCTGGGGTGGGGGTTACGGCGCTTACATATGCGTGTACTGGGGTACGACGCGTACATGGGGGATGCTGGGGTACGGTGTTGGGGTACGGTGCGTCCGAGTACTGGGCTGGGGTGGGTGGTACGGCGCTTACATACGTGTGGGCTGGGGTGGGGGAGTACAGCATGACCATACGCAGGTGCTGGGGTACGGCGCGTACATGCGCAGGTGCTGGGGTGGGGGGTACGGCGCGTACATGTGCAGGTGCTGGGGTGGGAGGGGAAGGCGTGTACATACACAGGTGCTGGGGTGTGGGGGTACAGCGCGTACATACACGGGTGCTGGGGTGGGGGGTACGCGAGTACATACGCGGGTGCTGGGGTATGGCGCGTACATGCGCGGATGGGGTGGGTCGTCCGTACGACTTGTACCCCGTGCTCAAGTGTACCGGGGTAGTGGTCATACAAAGTTCGCTCCGTACGGGGTGTTTTCCATACGCTTGGGGATTCGGAACGCCGGTACGGATTGGACTTGTGGGCTCGGACTTCAGTTTTGCGACTCGTACGTAAATCTGTCCGGGGACGTCTCTTAGACTTTTCCCGAGGCAATTCGTGTGTAATTTGACAGTATGAATCATACTTGCCCCTTTGTACGGGATCGGAATCGGCACCGAAGTGTTGGTTATTGTCGTGTTAAAAGGAACAATGAAAAGAAACTGTCTTTTACCCTTGAGTACTTGATAGAAGGTATAACTAATGCACATTTTGATAGTATTTCAGTAATGCCATTTGCTATCATTGTTCAACATTTGTAGAATAAGGGCTTTTTTTGCAATTTCAACACTCATTAAATCTTTAGAAATCTGTGTAGGTGTTTAATAGCAAGGTCTGTTTTTTATCACATATTTGTATGCAGGGAAAACTTCAACACACCCTTTCATCTCCCTTTCACCCTCTATTTGGTTCACCAACAGGGTCACTAAACTTAAGTTACAAAAATCACTTTGTTGCAGACAGGCAAATGTAAACATGTTATAATAATTTATAGCAGTTCCTAAAATATGTTCAATGTAATCTGAGAGTGGTGCAGCACCTGCCACACCCCTAGTGCCAGCGTCAGTGAGTAATTTTGAAACTGCAACACACAATTAAATGTTAAACTACATGGAATGTGGAATTGCAATGTATAAGCAGTTTTGACGGTCAATAATACCACCCACAATTCCAATTTCCATGGAGTTTAACACATACATAAACCCGTAGTAAAAGCAGAGGTTACAAATAAGCAGAAATAACTGGATCAAAGGGAACTTTGTCTATTCATTTTTATATCATTTAAACAGCAGTTACTACTCCAATGTGCGGTGCTGAAGTCCTTGCCTACATAGGTAGCATACTAGGGTGTGTATTTGAAAGTGTGTCGTTTGTTTTGATCCATTGAAGAAAGTCTTTCATTGTGTCACACACAATGACTTTTGAGTTGCAGCTATAGTTTGATGGCATGCAGCATTTAGCAGTGTGATGGGTTAAGAAATGTGAGAGAGAGGCACACAGTTTAACATTTTCAGTAAAGTGACAAGTTAGAACAGATCTGCAGGTCCCTTTCTGCTATTTCTTATATTTATAGTCTAATTAGTTGTTAAATGCACTAGAATATCCATCTTCAAGTATTTTGTTTAAAGTATATAATCATGATCAGGCACATTTTAAAGGAGAAGATTGTGAAGATCTGCTGAGATGGATATTGTTAATATTTAACATCTGATTGTCATTGTGAGATGTCAAGGAGCAGTTGTATGTAGCCAGTTTGACCCGTAGTGGTGTTCTATAGTACATTCATATATAGGCCAATGACATGTGGCAGAGCTGTTTCTTTATTCCACGCCTGTTTAGTAGGTAATGGATGGTTAATTTTTGCGGACTGGTCTAGTAATGGGTGAGGGACTTGACCCCTAGCAGTTTCATTGTATGTGAGTGTAAGAGTGTCAAGCAATGAAAGGGAATTTTTATACAGCCTGTATGACCTAAAATTGACTGACTAGACCGCTGAGTCTATGGTATTAGTATTATTGTGGGTTATATCTTGTATTGTATTGCAAATGGATTTATATAGTACTTTCTACAGCTGACGAGGCTTTGTGGCTTTTTTGAATAGGCATGATGCTGCTCGGAAATCTGGGCTAGTGCAGTTAATGATTGGCCCTCTCAGAAAAAGGCACGAATGAGGTTTTATGGTATTTGCTACAGCTGTAAGTAGCTCTTTTAAAATACACAATGTGAAATAGGTAGAGCAGTATTCAATCCTGTCATTCTGCTTCTTCTGACTCATAAAACAGGCCTAATTATCCTTACTAGCTCTTGTCTCTGTTACAAATCAAGGTTCACTGAGCTCTTAAATGCCCTTGTTCAAAAACTTTTAGGACCTATTATTTTTCACAGCCCATCTGTGCATTTATGATTGTAGTTTTCAATAGAATAAATTGTTTTTAAGATAGGGGTGTGTATAATAATTTATATCTTATTTTTCCCGTTTGAATCAGGAATATATGTTTATGTGAAGATTTGTCCAATTTGTGCTAGCCCGGTACGGTATCAAGAATATACGCCAGGATTTCACAATTTTAATGACAAGATATTTTTGACGTGTGTTCTTATGACCTCTTCATTTCAGGTACTGTGTGTGTGTGTGTTTGTGTATATGTGTCCTTGTGTGTGCATGTGTACCTCTGTGTGTGTGTGTGTGTATTTGTAAGTGTGTGTTTTTTCACTAGTCGATAATATTTGAAGGCTTCAACAAATACATGCACATTTAATTAAATTTTTCATTGTGAGGAGTAATACTATTTGTCAAAATTGATGGACGATTTAACTTTATAACAATTGTAGTGATTGCAATATGTTTACATGTGCACTTAATTCACTGTGGACAGGATTCCCATCCTCTGACTCAACATTGGTACTTTGTTGAAATTTCAGTTTGGCAGATCTGTACATATGTTTTGTTCATCTGCTTATAGGTTTTATGATAATCCTGAATATAGTAATTTTGGCCTCTGTAAAATTAGTCATTCAACATGTATAAAATGATCAGACACAATTTAACTACTTAAAATTTGCTTCAGTTTAATGTTCTAAGAATCAATTTCTCTCTTGTTGCAGAATCCTTTGTTTGTTATAAACATTCCCTGCGATATTATTACAAGCCAAATAGATTTAGAGCACTCTTTTAAGAAAAAAATGAGGGGAAATTGATTGTGGTACTCAACTTTCTTTTCACTTTAATAAAGCAAAAGCATTAAGTTAGAAAGGCGTTTGGCAAATACTTCAAACCATGCTTATAAAGACGATGATTGTTGTGTGTCATCAACGGTTAAAGATCAAAAAGTTCTTATTAGGAGGCAATAGTTTTATCTTTAATTCAAAGGCACAAACCTTTGCTTTATCCTTCAATATGTTGGTGAGTATCTGCATGATAATTATCAAATTTCATTACTTTTGTTGTATTTAATATTAGGGTGTGATAGTCTGTGGTTACATTTAAGTAAAATATGAAAAATACAAACAGATTATGTTAGTAATATTCACAATGCTTTATACTCAATAGAACCACACAGCAATTGGACGTTTCTTAACTACAATGGAAGATTTCCTGGGGATGAAATTTCATCATGACACTCTTAGAAAGGCATTCTTTCATTTCGCAGCAATGAGGAAATATTCTTACGACTTCAATTGCATTAGATGTGGACACCATCCAGCAGTTTTGGTTGGTGATTCAAACTGGAAGCTGTCATTTGATATTCCTAGTACGTAATCATTTATTTTCCCAAAAGCCATTGTTATTAGTATAAACTCTCAGTTTCTTCTTATTTCTGGTATTCTGCAATTTTCTGTGAAAGAAGAAGCACTGTCAGTTATCTCTCTTGTGGGCACTACTCATATTGACTGCCCGTATCAATTTGTCTATTTGTGTATCAATTTAAAAATGAAAGCAATAGAATTTGTTATTTCATACAATCAAACGGAATTTGCATTACAGATCATTGTTTAATTAATGGCTTGGTCATTCAATTTCATGCTACCTTTTTGTTCTACTCATTTCACATAGTTTTCTCTATTATTTATTAAAGGCCAGCATACAATGTATATTGCAGGTCATGCATGTTTCACCCTGGCAATAAAACTATATACATGGTCAGTTTATGAGTGTGACTTGTGTATCTTGAAATATGCTCACTCATTTGTTGTTAATATTTACACTATGATTTTCAAGCTAGATAGAAAAACGATTTGGTGTTACAAGATATTTCATTTATCGAGAGCTTTTCTTGTTTATGCTGAAATTACAATTTTTAAGGAACACTTTGATCCTCATAAACATCTGATCCATTCTTTGTGAATTGACCTCACATAAATATAATGAATTCTACACTAATGTAGTATATCTAAAGTGTAAAAACTACTCATAACTGAAACATTGAATATAATCTTCTATATTTATATCCCAGTTCATCTTTTCAAAAGACCCAGACTGCATGATCAAAAAGAGGAGGAATTACAAGTAGACATTGAAAGTTCTTGGCAAAAAACAGAGTACAGAATTATTGCTAGCGGTATTTGTGAAGGTAAGAATTTTGTTGTTTTAATTTGATAAGTTGCGTAATTCAAACAACTACTTAGAATATAGTTTTTTCAAGATAAAGGTAGGATCTCTGCTGTGATTTTAAATAAGTGTTACTGTACATGTCATAGCACAAGAACATGCATCCTATGCATTGGGCAACATTCACAAAGTCAAATCTCAATGTGAGATTCTCTGTACGCATACAGTGGTGCCTATGCATGTCCCATATACGTAAATTTCACTATAAATTTAATTTGTTAAAGAGATGAATTTATACTGCTATGAATGTATGCTTTCTAACATAAGGGTCAAGTGATACATATAACTTAAAAATACATCATACATTTAGTACTATTCACTGTACAGGTGTATTTTGTGCATTAACATGCAAACTGTAGTTCTAAAAACAATAGGCAGAGTTATCAACTACTTTAAGTAGAACTAGGAATTGGTAAAACTAGGGAAACATGCATTTTCCAATGAAAAAAAATGCACACCTCACAAATATTTTTGGAGCAAATAAGAAGAGTTCACACCTTGGGCTACGGTGTCTTCCCTTTGTGATGCATAATGCGATGGAACTAGATATCTTAAACAGTGTGTATCCATGTTCAAGTGTTTGTTTTAGCACACCATGGGCCATATGTAGGTAAATTACATTTAACGATTCTTAAATACCGAATTTTACCGATTCGGTATTTATGAATCGGTAAATGTAATGTAGTTAAATTATTACCGATTCGGTAAATATCGGTATTTAAGAATCGGTATTTACCGAATCGGTAATGGCAACTGGCTTCCCATTCATTCCTATGGGCCTGGAGGCCCATAGGAATGAATGGGAAGCCAGTTGCCATTACCGATTCGGTAAATACCGAATCGGTAATAGGGGAGGCATTATCATGGGTGGCAGGGTGTCACATTGACACCCTGTTGCACCCCTGATTCGTGCATGTGTGCACATGTGGCGCACATACATGCCCTAAGGGCATGTATGTCTGCCACATTGCACATTTCAAATTGCACAATAATGCTTTTTTACAGGTATTCGTCATTTACCATCAACTTTTAGTTGGTGGTAAATAACGAATCCACACACCGACGAGACACTCCCCCTACATATCATTTCAGGATTCGGTATTTACCGAATTTGGTAATTTTACTGATTCGGTAAATTACCGAATCCTGAAATATGCCCCCTACATAGCAAAAGCATAAATACCGGTCGGTAACGGGATATTTACCGAAAATCGGCCGTTACCGACCGGTATTTGGCTTCCTACATATGGCCCCATGTGTTTTGATTACTATTTGAATGTGTTATTAGGACGTTTACATTGGAGAGGTGTCTCTTTCATAATTCTTTTTTTTTTCAATTGATTCATCTGTTGTGTTTATATTTCTACAATGAGATTTATATGAGGGTCTTTAATGTCCAAAGCTATATGTCCTTTAGAAATATATAATTCTTTTTTAATAATTTTGTTTTGTGTTTTCGACAATGTGATTTAAAAAGGCATTTGTACTGTTGAAAGCTATTTAGTTTTCTTTTTAGTAGGTTTTATAAACAGTTCCACTATTACAACATGTTGTCGAATTTATCATAGTCATTGCTACATTGCACATCATTCAAAGCCATGGTATCAACATAATTTCCTACAAAGATGACAACCAATTCATCATCACGCTCTCAGAAAAACCCCGCCTCCACCTGCACCAGCTACCACAAATTATTGACAAGCATCACTGACTGCATAAAGACCAACTGCCTGAAGCTCATCATGGACAAGACAGAATTGGTGATATTGTGAAAAAGCAATTCCCAGAGGAACGAAACCTAGTAACCTGTTGAACTTGTACCCACACATACACCAAAAGACCACCTCCATATCCTTGGCATCATCCTGGGTAGATAAATCACAATAAAATGTTAGATCAACACAGCCTTCTCCTCCCTCAGCTTCAACACCATACACATGCACCGAAAGATCTTACAATGGCTCGACGTACATACCAGGAAAAACGCCACCCAAGCAATAATCACCATCTGGCTTTACTACGGCAACATGCTCTACGCAGGAATCACCACCCAGCTCCTAAATTGACTCTAGATGATCCAGAACGCAGTGTCCGGACTCATCTCCAGACTTCCCAAATGGACCCATATCATCCATCACCTCGGGTACCTCCATTGACTACCATCCAAATGAGATACCAATTCAAGATGCTGAAATATGAATATTAGGCCTCCATGACTAGGGACCAGCATGCATTATCCACCACACTGTACTACCACCAGCCATCCAGACACCTGCGCTTTGCCCCCATCACCCTTGCTCGCACTCCCGGCATCTGCTAAAGCTGCATCAGAGGATGCTCCTTCTCTTACCATGTTGCCACGTCCTGGAATTAACTTTACTTCCATCGCCGTACAGCACTCTTTCTCGTGGAATTTAGAAAGGAAGTCAAAAAATAGCTCTTCAACTCATTGCAGCATGATCCTAGTGCGTGGATACCCTCATGGTGGTTAGCCTTGCTCTAAAAATCCTGATTGATTTATTAATTGATTGATTGATTGATTGATTGATTGATTGATTTGTACACATTTTTAAATTCATTTCTAATAAGCACCATCGCAACAATTATTATTTTTAGCTGTTCCGCTGTCTTCTGTAGGATGCATTTCATTTCTGTTGTTATAACCCTAAAATGTCGAATAAAACTATTGCTAATTTGACTTTATCTTTTATATTGTACCAAGATGATAACCTACTGGATTTATAATAAACTTGAAACAATATGTTTGATTTGAATTATTTCTTATAAACCAAAAATAGTTTGTTTTATATTACATATTTGTTATTGCCTACTAATGTTTTAGGAAATGACCGGAAAAACCCTTATTGTACACAACTGGACTACTCAAACTTTGCGCCTTGGGTCGGTAGTGCAACCAGGGTGGCCCTAAGGTGCCAAAAAGTGAAGTGAAGAAAGGGTTGCCATTAAGGTGCAGAGATGAAAATGTTATTAAAGAAGAAGACAAAACAATGAATGAAGATAAAAGCCTTCTACTTCTGGAATCAACACAGGTATCAATTTAAATGTGTTATAGACTTTTCAAAGTCAGAGGCTTGACATGTTGGTATAAATGGTTTATCAAAATCATTGATCATGCTGTATGGTATCATAATTTCCACGGTGTATGTTTTCATTTGTTTTTCTGATTTACTTACAATGTAGGTTATACATATACTGACTGACTGACTGACTGACGCAGTATCCAACGTAGGCACACTTCCCTGCAGGGTTCCACAGGGGTCGGCACTGTCACCCATGCTGTTCAATGCCTACCTCCAACCTTTGATAGTCGCACTGAATCAGATGGAGTGCCACATCTACAACTACTCCGACGACACCCAAATCATCATTCCGATTGATAATTCACCAATCGCCCAAGCCAGAGTTCAGAACGTCCTCAAATTCACTGTCAACTGGATGACGGCCAACTCTCTAAAGATCAATCCAGACATAACAGAGATGCTGGCCATCACCACTGATGCCAACCCCTGGAGCAATCTCTTCTGGCCTCAAGAACTAGGCAAATACCCAGAGCCGGCACAGGCTGTAAAAAGGCTTGGCCTGAACATCGATGCCATGCTATCCATGACCCAACAGGTATCGGCAATAGTAGGCACTTGCACAGGCTTTCTGAGACAGCTACGCAAATTGGACCCCCTTCTTACCTTTGACACCCTCAGATTAGCTGTATCAGCCCTAATTATATCGAGATTAGACAATGGCAACTCCCTCTACCTCGGTCTGCCAGGAAAACTTCTGACAAGACTGCAGATAGTTATGAATGATGCAGCCAGACTGATCTTTAAGGTACGCCCCACCTGCGCTAACTGCACTGGCTCCCAATCAGAGAGAGAATTACATTCAAAGGCCTCTGCATTGCACACAAGGCCATTTATGGCCAAGCCCCAAGATACATCAAAGACAGCCTAGCCAAATATAATCCAAGTAGAACGCTACGGTCATCAGAGGCCAGTCTCTTGGTCTGCCCTCGCTTTCGCTTGTCCTCCATCGGAGGAATGGCGTTCTCCTCCTGCATCCCCCAAATTTGGAACAAGTTGCCTGAGAATGTACGAAAGGAACATTCCCTGCTCCCGTTCAGGAACAAGCTCAAGACAGTTCTCTTCCAGTAGGCCTGGGGCACACAGTAACTTGCGCCATCCCCCACCTGGACTAAGGTAGTACCCTCTCACAGCGCTTAGAGACCGCATGGTGATACTGCACTTCACAAATTCTAATTAACATAACATAACATATTGTAACAACTGTGTTTGAATGGGTTCTTAGAAATGTACTGTATCAATGTTCATCTAAGTGCACTATAGAACACTTTAAAATGATGTGTCTGGCAACGAAGACTAGATTGCTTTATGGTGTTTGGAAAGAATGCAGGATAATTGTATCTCTTACATTATTTCCATTGCTATTTAATTTATTTTATGAACCTGGTTTCAATCCCAGGTTCAGCTAATTCGTACAATTGAGTGTCTAGCAGGTACAGCTCAGAAATGTTAAATGTAAAACTAGCCCCTTATGAAAAAAATAAATAAATGAACTGTAATTAGAAGTTACAGTGGTGGGAATGAGGTTTAAAGTGTTAGTTAATAAAAATATTTCTTTATTTCAACAATACAAAAGTTATTTTCCATTTTACCTGTTATTTGATGACCACTGTAAGTAATAGTCACCGGGTTTCATCTACAATTGTAAATCTAATTGAACATCTACATCCATTAAAGACTTATAGGCACATGCATCAATGTAAAAACCGGTCGCAAACGGGCAGATTCTCAGAATCTGCCCCTATGCGACCGGTATTTTTGCATTTGGGATGCATCATCCCAAATGCAAAAATCGCTATTGAAGGAATCCCAAAATAGCGATTCCTTAAATAGCGATTGCATTTAAGGAATCCCTAATTGAGATTCCTTAAATGCAATGCATGAAAGTTAAAAAAATTGCGATTTCGCTACTAGCGGGAGCAAATTACCATGAAGCTGGACTTCATGGTAATTTGCTAAAACTTAGAAAAATGCACTTATTTGCATTTTTCTAAGTTTCACGTTGCGCACACACATGCCCTTAGAGCATGTGTGTATGCAACATGTGTGCAGAGTTCAGATACATGGGTGCAATAGGGTGTCATTTTGACACCCTTGCACCCTAGAAATTGCGAGAGCAATTTGCGAGTACCTACTGGTACTCGCAAATTGCTCCCGCAATCTCCAATGCATTCCTATGGGCCTGGAGGCCCATAGGAATGAATGGGAAGCCATTCATTAATTGCGACTCGCAATTTGTGAGTCGCAATTAATGAATGTTAAGGAATCGCTATTTTAATAGCGATTCCTACATGCATGGGCTTTTGCGAGTCCTTAATTGCGAGTCCTTAATATTCGCAATTAAGGACTCGCAAAAGCTTTTCTTGATGCATGTGCCAGATAGGGCCTGATTTATACATTGGTGGCAAGGGTATTTCGTTGCAATGTAGACAGAGTTCCCTCAATTAGGCGTGGGCCAAAATTCCGTTCCGTTCGCGGAAATTGCGATAATTTGGCTTTTTCGCGTTCCGTGGAAAGTGCGAAAATGTCAAAATTTCCGAATTCCGCAGCTTAGCGATAATTTGTTTCTTGCTCGTGCTGTAAAATAATACATTCTCGCGTGCGCGCGATCGCCTTACCTGAATCCCCGCGTTCGCCGACAAGTTTTCCCGATCCGGTCACGTTCTCCACGAGATGTTGGATTGTTGGAAGCCATTTGCGCTGTCTCGTGACAGTTCGCGCCCACAGTAACGTCATGCGTCGCGCGATCACGTCTTTCTTCTCGCGATCATGCACCGAAAATACAGCGAACGGGTGGGAAAAAAACTTCTGCATCTTCGCGATATTTCTGCTTGTTTGCGGAGATTTTTAACATTTTCGCGATAATTTGCGAAAGTGAATTTCGCAAATTCCGCCCACCCCAACCCTCAATGCTAATATAGTGGTCCGCCCACCTAAGGTAATTGCTGTCAGACAATATGTTTGGCAACGGCAAAGACTACTCTGTTTCTGCTATATGCAAAACTTTTCCAACTGACCAGTGCAAAGAGGGCCGTTTGAGAACTGGCAACATGTCTGCCAGCATAATTTAGATGGGCAGACATGGAGAGACTTTTTTTACTGTTGTTTATCGGCAGGTAAAACCTGGTGGTAAGGGAAAATAAAACCATTGTAATACTTCCCTCTGCCATGGGAGAAGACTCCCACATTGTAAGGGGAGTGTTAGATTTTTTAGTTTTAAAATCCAATTTTTAGGTTTTCTTTTTGAAAATAAAAAAATAATACTGTTAGCTACAGGGCTGCATCATTTCCAGATAGCCCTGTAGCAAACAGTAAAATGCATTGGCAGTAACCACCATGAGTATGAATCCAGCTAATGCCCCTATACATGGCTGACTGCTTGGCAGTCATGTAGGAATTAGGTTGTGGCCTCTCCACCATAGGGACGGAGCAAATTCTGTCTCCATGGGCTGTCCGCAGAGATATTACATACTTTCAGGTAATACTACTTTTTCTTAAGATGTTTGTTGCTAATAGGTTTTCAGGTTTATACAAGGAGGCTTAATTGACAAATGAAGAAATATTAGGGATTTCATGTGAAATATGCATGTAGTGTACCCTACTCTCAATTTTAATTCTGAATATTTATTTGGGGGAATTTTATTGATCCTCTGCCTTTTGCCTTTGCCATATTACATGTGTGTGTTATATGAAGGGGAGCTATGAGAAAGAGTACATCTATGTGTGCACCACTCTGCAAAGGTCATATGCACAAGAAGATGTGGCTGCCACAATACTTGTCTGCCTTTTTCTTCTTCTGACCTTGATGCATTGCCAGTTCTTTACGTGACTTCGCTTCTAAGCTAAATGTGCTTTTCTCCAAACTGCATGTATGAAGAAATACATTATTGTTAATTGAACGATTCTTTTTGATTTTGTTCTACGTTGAACCAATGAGAATTTGGTGCATTTATAAATTACAATCTGAAGAGGTTAAATGTAAGTGCAATGTGTTATAGGTAATATGTGTTTGTGACATAAAAAAAGAGCAACCACATGTCTATGAACTCCTTAAAATATTTCAACTACAATTAGCTGTAATATTTTATGGTAGTTGGAGTTGACTTTAATTATTATAATCTTAACACACAGTATTTTCATAGGCTACAAATGATGAACTGATTAATGCGTGCCAAAGTTTGGGTGTTTCTGGAATTGAATCACAATCAGATCTCATAAACAGGCTTCAAGAGCTTGTCCTCTATGAAGAAATTTACCCTAAAATGTTTACAAAACTACAGAAAACAGGAGGTATGATATATAAATGTAATATCTAAGTTGCAATTGTGTGATACAACCTCAGTATTATAAAACAATTGTGTTTGCATAGAATGATGGGAGAGTTGTGTGTTTTTTATTTACATGGCATAAAGTTATATAATAGTCGATTAACAGTCTGTGTTGGTGTGTTTCTGGAAATATTAATAACCTATGCCAGTGTCAGAATTTTGAAATTTAAAATTTTACACTAATGCAATTGTTTTTGTTTTTTAATATGCACTTTTGGGAAACAATGTAATTACAATTGATAACTTTGCATGGTTTTCGTATACCTTTATTCAATTTCAGGAGTGTCTAATATTCCCATTTAAAAAACATCAACGTTAATTCCGACAAAATATAAGTACTTACAACTGATAGATTTTGGTAACTAAATGTATAAAAAAAGTGAAAACATTATCATATATATATATATAATACATATGAGTTTCAAAAATATTTTTGCACTAATGCAAATGAGTAATCTTTTATATGTATGAAAAGCTAAAAATGTGTTAATTCAAACTCTTTGAACAAATCTAAATCCCCAAACCTTAACAGCTTTTTCAAGATCAATCAATGAAAAGAAATCAATATTTCATTGATTCTCATATGGATACAGTGTGAGTTGGTCATGATATCATAAATTCCAGTCATGATTTGGCATCTGGCAAGTTTAAGAGAATAAGCAGCGAACATTTTTTCAAGCTAAATATTAGTAACACAAGGACCGATTCACCAGCAAAGTGGCGTATGTCTGATTTTGGAGTAAATGTAAATATATATATAAATCCACAGGGGCGAACAATTCACGCATTCAAGCATGCCAGCGCTTGAAGGCTTGCACATGAAAAGCATTTTTGTTATAATTCACCCGTGTGTGCACTCGTTTTGTTTGAACGTGAATTGTTTGCCCCTGTGGATTACTGTGTAGCGGTTCAGCACTGCTGGAGACTGCACCCGGGAAAGTTTGAGGATTTGTGGAGACGCCTTATGAAATTCCTCTTTCGCACATCCATAAATGTGTGTTAGCACCTGCTGTGAAGTGTTGTGGTGCTCGGTGCCGCCATGTTATGCATCAATGGAGTGTGGATGCGAAGATGAATGTATATATTGTTGCTGGGATTCTGCTCATACACAGAAATATGCACAGGAAACCAGGACCTCAGTGAATTGTGGTGTACCACCAAAGTCACCACAGTACCCAGAACCCCTATCCAACTAGCATCAGTGGCTCATTCATTCTCCGTACTACAGCGAAGCTACCAATGATTAGACAACCCAGAACAAGCGACTCAGGGTACTCTGAGGAATGTTGGGAATCAAGAACACTCTTTCGTTTTTATTCTCATAACAGTCCACAACGTGAGTAATCAGAGACACGGAAAAGTTTAAAATGTTTATTTTTAACTACGTGCTCTAAGATGCAGTATTATGGCTAACAAAAGCAGGCAAATGATTAGAAATAAAACAATCAGAATTGCTACAATTCCATAAAGAACAAAGGGAGAAATCATGTTACAGTGATAGTGGAAAAAGGTTGTATAGCGCCTTGTGTACCACCCTCCCCTCGCTCAGAGCTAGGTTTTATAATGATAATAGAAGGTCTCTAGGTTAAAATGGGGAACCCCATACCTCCAAGACCAGCAGAGGTGAATCACATCTCAGGATCAGCAAAGCTCTCTGTCACTGAAAAGGTTGTTTCTCCAAGTGCCCGAATCAGGCATGCAAAGCAATATTAAAGGCACTCGAGTTTCAGTTAGTTGCAGCTGTGTGCGTGTTGTGTCTCGAGCGGGGGTCGATCAACCTGATTCAACAGCATACATTGTTATTATGACCTTAAAGACTTCCGCACACAGGGTACAGACTAAGGTCGCGGTGTAAGTCTAGGGATGTAAAAACAGACCGTTCTCATGCAAAGAAAAGCAAGCAGTTTAACTTACAACAACAGTTACATGTAGTGTCGTGTGCAAAAGTGGCAAAGTGGCAAAATGGCTGGTTTAAACTTCTCATACGCTTATGCTAACATTGCAATGTGTGCAAGCAGAACCCTGTCTTCACTCAATATATATATATATAGGAGGTGACTGGCTACGAGGCAACCCGGAACCAGTACAAGCGGCATTTCCTGTGAAGGAATCAAGCGTCTGACCCCCCACAGCCAAGCGATCACCGTAAAGCCTGACGAATCTACAAAGCAACTCGAGGACCCGCGTTGCTGAGCAGCCAATCAGGTAGGAATCAGTGCGGCATTTGTTGGGGTAGAGAGGTGTGCCTAATCGGGGGGGATACAAACCAATATTGACAACAGAAGTCAAGCCTTTCCCGATTATATTGACAAACACATAATTGCCATGTCGGATGACACGATACGGAATAGAGAAGCGTCGGCAGTAGATATATTCAACGATTGTACACCCGCTGACAATTATGAGAACACTGTCAGACCAAAGACTAGTCCTACGAATACTTTAAAAGAGAAATTCAGAATTCTGGAAAAAAAGAGTAAAGCAGAACAAAGTAAATGGTGGGAATCCCGTTCACTTCAATGGTATATTGATGTGGGGAGGGTTCCCCGTGGCTTAAGAATATTTCTTGCACCAAGTTATGAAAATCCCAATATTGAAATGATGCGCGAATGGGCAGAATGTAATTTGAACTCTTCTAAACGCTTGATATTGATTTTAATTAAATATGCTGACATCGACAGGGCTACATTATTGGAAGAAATCAATAAACTAAATGAGGAAATAGAGGAAATGGGTACAATGGAGGAACGGACCAAATTACGTAAAGAAATGACAACACGACTTCTAAAGGAGGAAGATTTGATAAAAGAACGCAAAAAATGTAAATTCAATCGTGACAAAATAGATTATGAACGCAGACAGATATTCACATTGGGCAAAAAATATGAAGCGATGCGTTCGTCAAAAGACAAATCAGTAATACCACCAAAGACAGGTGCAATACAAGGAGGCACCACTGGTTCAAATTCAACGCTATCCGACCTCAGTTCCCCAGCTGAAAGTAGCTCTGATAATGAAATCTACGAAGCGACAGGAACAATACAAGCCAAACCCAACACCAAGAGTTATCTTTTTTATATCACGACCGGAGACAGACATTACGCCCCAGCAAACCGAGGAACAACAAAGGAAATACAAAAACTACAGGAGGTGACAAAGAAGACAAGCAAACAGGAAACGGACCAAAGTTCAGGAAACAAATCGGGAGACGATGGTAAATACCATCACAGACAAAGATGATAAAACTATAATGAATTTGGCCAATGTAAAACTCAGTGATGAAGAAAAACACATTTTAGGTCTGGGATTATGATTCTGTCCCAGAATTAATTTCAACTACGCAAAAACGCGCATGGACATTTACAAAACTGTGAGAAAGCTCAAACTACAAAAATTTCACAAATTTGCCAAGAAAAATAAAAAACTACTTGAGACCATGTCTAAAGGAGATGAAATTGGGAATCTTACACAAGGAGGTGCTCCACTTATTGGAGACTCTGGAAGAACTTTGGTTACATCCGCAGAACATATCGGAATTGGCAGATACACAGGTGGAAATAGGCGCTATTAATTCAATCTCTCCCCAGAAAAGGACAGTAAAACATAGAACCAATTTCAAACCCAAGTCTACTTTGAACCCGATTACCTTAAGAGACTCTATTGATGTATTCCACGAGCTGGTAACAGAAAAAATCCAAAAATTGAACTACAGAACTCAAGGTCAAAAAATAAATATCGATGGCAAGATCGTAAATACAATGAGCTCATTGTCAAACTATAGGAGAACAAAGCCATAGTCATACGAAATTCCGACAAAGAAGGTAATATAGTGATCTGGCACAAAATTGAATATAACAAGGAGGCAAATGTACCACTGAATGACAGGGACTGTTATGCAGGAATAAGTAATCAAATTTTAAAACTATTTATGTACATTACCAACATATGCTACATGCATGGCAAAAGCAGGACCTTATTACGACTCAGGAATACAAATTTTTGAAAAATGAATATCCAGTCATTCCAACCATCTACTTTATTCCTAAAACACACAATGATCCACTCAAACCCCCAGGACGACTGATTATATCGGCCCGAAATAGCCTCCTTGAACATACCACATAATATGTGGATTATTTTCTCCAGCCTCATGTAAAATCATTACCTTCCTATGTACGTGACACCAGTGACTTTCTCAACAAGTTACAAGAAATTAAATGGGAACAATCATACATTATGATGGCTTTAGATGTGTCATCGCTTTACACTAGTATAAGACATGAAGATGGTATTGTAGCAATTGAACACTATTTGAACAAAGAACAGGATCAATCAATCAATCAATCAATATCAACTTTATTCGGTAGTTTTGAAAAAACACCATAAAAGTTCAAATAGAATAAAAACACAGTTACAATTGTATAAAAAGAAAAAGAAAAAAAAGGTTAAAAAGATTATTAAAATGTACATTTTTGGGCACCGCCAGCAATACATGGAAGTAAAAAGTGCATCACAATTTCATTAGGGCGGATTTTTCCAACATGTGCAAAGACGTACAGTTTTTCTGTTATCTCAGTCCCTTCGTTAATATGTATAAGCGATGTTGTTCGAGGTTATAAATTTGTGCGGTGGCGTATACAAAATTTAAGGTAAGATACAATCGCTTTCGCATAGTTTTCATTTTCCAGAAATTGTAGTGCCAAATACGCTGGGCGACATTGACGGAAACCCCAGAACTTCAAGATAGGGAGTATCCAGCGCTTCCGGGGCTCGCTATAGAATTTGCAAAATAACATTGTGTGTATCGTTGATTGTGGCGATACCAAATCACAAGGGCACATAGAGGTGGTAGAAGTCCTGACATTTTGCTCAGGAAATAGAACTAGTAGATGGAACAAATCAAGTCTAAAGCGGGTAAGCAGCATTCTTTCAAACTGTGTTATTTTAAAATTTAGGTAAGGTTCAGCAGAAAACGCAGTCTGGACTAGCAGGGAATGTTGGACTGATGGCTTGTGGACCTCGGATAATAAACGTAGCTGACGTAAATGAGTTAAACACTCCCTTTTTAAGGTCTTTTTAGGGATTTCCTCTATCAGCGATGGATGGTCAAAGTATTTCCTATATCCAAGATCTGTCAATAACGCTTTGACGTGCGACAGCCATTTGATTTTCTTAGCGTGGTCTAGCGTTAAAATATCTTGTATAATCGTCCTGGTCAAGTGGCATTGCTCGGTAATCCATATTCTGCGCCACAGCATTATTGGTTGTAGTTTTATGATGTCAGTGATATAGTCAATGCCCAGCTCAGAGTGGCAGGCATAGGTGGAGCAGGTTTTGGGCACCGCCAGCAAATATCTAAGGAAAGAGTTCTCTATTGTTTGTATTGAGTCCACGTTTTTAAAACCCCAGATCCCCGCCCCATATGTTGCAGTGCTTACACATTTTGCGTTATATATTTGCACTAGTTCTTTAATTTGTCTCTGCCCCAATCTCTGCGAGAAGGTTTTTAGTGATGATGTCTCTCGGAGGAAAATCAATTTTCTTGTATTAATGGCTGGAGTCCATTTGAATTTTTCGTCAATGACAATCCCTAGATAGGGATAGGTTTTAGTCCTATCCAGGTGTTCGCCCTGCGCCATTAACTTCCTGTGTTTTACGTTTCTTTGCTCCCCTGAGTGCATTGTGTACGTTTTTTTTGCGTTTAGTTTCAGGTTTAAACTTGCCATAAAATCACAATATCTGTTCAGGGCCATTTGTAATTCGTTTGATGTTCTTGCTAGGATAACAGCATCGTCGGCATATAGAAGTGCTGGTATCTGCCGACGAACTGTTGCCGGGAGGTCCTTACTGCCTTGTAGCATGGCAACCTCTAGGCCATTCGTATATAGGGTGAATAAGAAGGGGGCCAATACGCACCCCTGCCTGACCCCCTTTTCCACTCTGAAGAAGTTAGTGAGCTCGCCCTTTGTCCCAAATCTTACCCTGCCAGTGGTGCCTGTATATAGTTCGCGTAAGAAATCCACAATTGGCGTAGGAACGCCCATTTTCAAGATTGTATTCCACAGCATTGAGTGTGACACGCAGTCAAATGCTGCGGAAAGATCGACATAGGCCATGTGGAATGAGGACCCTTTGGCGTCCAGGTATTTGCTCGCCAGTAGGGACAGGTTTAGAGCCTGGTCAGTTGTTCCTAGTCCCTCCCGGAAGCCATATTGTAGATCGGAAATAATTTTGTGTTCTAAGGCCCACTCCTGGAGGCGGTCAAGTAATATTCGTCCTGCCATTTTGCCTAGGGAGTCCAGGAGGGAGATCGGCCTATAGCATGTTGGACTATTTCGATCTCCTTTCTTGAAGATAGGTACCAAGATTGATGTTTTCCAGGATTCCAGGATACCTACTTCAGTGGTGGCGTTCAAGACGTTAGTTAGTAGCGGGGTCCAAAGATCTGGAAGGTGTTTAAAAACGTCAACCGGAACGCCGTCCGGGCCTGGTGCTTTGGCTGTTTTTGAAGATTTTAAAGCTTTTTGGACCTCTTCATGGGAGAAGTGAAGATTTAACGGATAGACAATTTGTGGTAGAGGTTCAGGCTGATCTGTGTCTTCGGTCGGGTCTATGGCAAAGACTTTAGTAAAATGGTTCACCCATTCGTGTTGGCTTATAGATACATCAATTGATGGAAGGTTGGATTTCTCTGTTAGGAGTGGGGAACGAACTATCTGCCAGAACAAAGCACTATCGTTAAGTTCCGAGCTTTGGATCAGTTTTGACCATAGTTTAGCTTTTACTTCCTTTTTCCTGTTTTTTAGGGCGGCTGTATACTCTTTTCTAAGTCTGATGATTTCGACTCTGTCCTTATGTTTACTGTTCAGAGCTTCCTTTAGGCGTGTAGATGCTTTAGTACATGCTGTATCAAACCACCCTTTCTTCAGTTGGGGCCTTTGTTTGTGCTTTTTAGTCAATTCTTTTTGTATGGTTGTTGTAATTGATAGAAAGCTTACTATAGTTTCACTAGGGTGGGTGGTGGAATCCAAGCAGTTAATAATATCCGTTTGGTTATTTGTGACAATTTTTTTTGTTGTGGCTTCTTTATCAATATTACCCCACTTCAATGTAAAGCCATTCAAAGAGCCTAGCTCTAGATCGCTTTGATTTAGAGCGGTCAGAATGTCATATGGCTTATTCTTTGTTCTTTCAGCGAGGACCATGATAATGGGGAAATGGTCACTTAAGGGGTTGTTAAAAACCTTAAAATCTTCTACGATGGATCCTATGGGTGATGAGATCAGTATAAAATCAATTATACTTGTTAAACCTCTTCCGTTGAAGGTGGGCTGAAATTGAACAGGTGGATTCTTTGTTTCGTTAGCAAAGTTTAGTTCTAGTTCAGCCATGAGTTCATTCATTTTTTCCCCCCCATTAGAGTGTGTAAAATGCGTGAGGTTTGTATCGGACTCATCACTAATACCACATTTATTATTGTCACTATTACTGCATAGATGTAAGTTGAAATCTCCGCCCCAAATTGTTATGCATGCCTTTTTGATGTGAATAGTTCGTTGCTTTTGTATTATTGCGGAGATCTCTGGGAGTAGCGTGTTCATAGCAGAGTTGGAGAGGTTATTATAAAAGTTTATAATAAGGTAAAGTCTTTGTTTGGTGACCTTAACTGCTATGATCTGAAAATTTGTATCTAAACTTATGGGAATTATCTCATCCACGGAAAGGGTGTTTTTGATATAAATAACTAAGCCTCCGCTATTTCTGCCAGAAGTTGATTTCGTCGCAGGTGACCAAAAAGTTTTAAAGCCTAGTATATGTATAGGCCTTATGGCCCACGTCTCCTGAAGACAGATACAACCGCTCAAATTGATCTGGCTTAGGAAGGCGGGGTCGATTTTCTTTGCGGAGAGACCTGCGATATTCCAGTAGGTAAAATGAAACTGCAAAGTATCTAAGATAGAGTCAACTGGATTGCCTGCTTTAGCCCTCCGTTCGATGATTTCCTGATTAGTTTGGGTCGGTGTTGCAATTGTAATAACTTCATAATTGATTTTTGAGCACTCAGGTTTAATGAGAGAAGGAGGCAAATGCGTAGGAGTTATTGCAAAGGTGGGATATGAGTTAGATGATGAAGTTGGGTTCGTTTTGGATGATTGTGAGAATTCCCCAATATTGTAAGGGTTGAAAAGTCAATCGTTAAAATCTAAACCAGAAAAGGCATTAAATCTGTTATATATTGGGATGTTAAAGGAAGTAGCTAGCGGGGGAACTGGTTGTCTCCATCGATTATCTCCATTCTCTTGATGGGGAGTATCAGAGAGATAAGGATGGATAGATGGGGGTATGGACGTTTGGCTCTGATGCCACTGGACCGAGCCTGTTGGGTATAGAAACTTAGAGTTCTGGTGAGGGATGGAAGGGTAAGAGGTAATAGGATAAGGTCTTTCTAAAAAAGGATTAGTAGGGGCAGACGGGATGTTGGTGGTTGTATTTAGTAAATGCCTGTAGAAATAACCTAATGGGAGAAGGGTTGTGTTGAATTCCCAAGTAGAGGGTGATGGTGCTTTGGCTAGTGTCTTTTCGGCCCACTGGGGGTTTCTGAAAGTAATAACTACACAATCCCCCTCGAATTTTTTCCGTAAGGGGCCTATCCAACCTACTCTTTGCGTGTGGGAAATTTCCCCTACACATTCTATTGGGAAGTTACAATTCAGGCTTAACCAATGAAGTATCTTATTTTTCAGGGATGTTGTTGTTTCACTCTGTTCTTGCTTAAGTGTTGGAACATTTACCAATACAAGGACGTAGGCTCCGCATTCAGGTGGAAGGGTAATGCGTGCCGGTATCTGTCTAGATTTATAAGGTTGTTCGTATGATGTCTTTGGTTGCTGGGATTTTGCATTAAGCTGATTTAGTTGTGTAGGTTTCTGCGCTGGTTTCTGTGAACCTTTCTGGGATGGTATAGAGGTGCTTACCGTTTGTAAGTTGACTGTTTGAGTGTTTAAATTAGTGATATGTGATGTTATATTGGGCGTGGGAGGTTTGCTTTCGGCAATTATACTGTTACTGTGAGAATTTTGTTTCGGGAGGGTTATTAACGTCGATATGGGTTTCTTGACTGTGACTGTCTTAGAATGGGTGGAAGTCGTGGGAGCCAGAGGAGCTAAGGTGGAAATGGGTGGCATAAGGTGACTAGTGTTGCTGATTAATCTTGCCATCTGTTTTTCGATATTATTTAAGGTTCGCTCTATTGGTGTTAGTTGAGTTTTTATAAGGTCCTTAATTACATCTAGTACTTGTGAGTTAAGCTCAAGATAGTTCGAGTTGGTAGCGCCATACCCCCTGTGATCGTCAGGCGGTACGGTTGCAACAGAGGGGTCGTCCGCGTTTCCCGATGGTGAATAGTTTGTGTTATTCCGGTTATTATTGCGGGTCGTCTTTTTGGACCTCAGGCGCCTTGGTGTATTTTTTTGCTTAATCTTGTTCTTGACTACTAGTCTTGTACTATCTTCATTAGGAAAAGGACCCTCCCTTGTCTCCTTATCAGTTGTTGTTGGAGGAGCTACTATTAGAAGTGAGGGCTGGGTTAAGAATTGTGGCCCGATCGCAGTTGGTAGTTGACTTTGGGTGATTTGGGTGGGGCTAATCATCAAAGTTGGTGTTTTTTCGAGATCATCCAAGGTATCTTCTTCAAGTGATAAGTGGGTGACAGATAGATCAACGCTTGTTGGTATGGTATGAAGTTCAGCACGGGTTTCGCGCAGTAATGGGACATTTATTTCCTGCTGGGTGGGTGTTTTAGCTAGGGCCAAAAGGCCCATTGAGGATCTACGTGCTGCTGCGAGGTCCTGGGAGACGCGTCTCTCTAAGAGGACTATCCCCTGATTGATCGCGTCATTAGCTTTACTGATGAATTGATCGATCGGCCCGATTATGGGACCCGCTCCTTGTGCTGTTTTATTCCTCATTGCCCTAGTTGTCATAGTGGCAGCTATAATTATGGTTATTATGATCTTACCGGGGCCACGCTGCAGGATGGATAAAGATGGATTTAGTGGGGATGACAATGGATTAGCCCAGACCAGACTTGCCCAGGCTTGGACAGGCCCGCCCTTGGCCCGGGCGTCGACCCGCGATACGCGTTGGCAGCCTTGCTTAAGACTGTAAGTGGTGAAAGGGGGCAGGGCACTGGGAGGGTGCGCGGCCCGCGCGGGAAGAGAAAACAGCTGATGGTACTTTCGCTGTGGCTCGCAGTCCCGGGGCCGCGCCTCGCATCTCCTCTGCGGCCGCGCTGGTTGAACTCCTTCCTCCTTGGGCAGGTAAACAGATTTGTTGGTAGGCTACTCCTGTAGCGAGTTGTGGGCAACGTCCAGAACAAATACACAGACCTCTATGCAACGACAGTCAAGGATTGCACGAATGACAATAGACTGGGAACTGTAACAGCAACAACTTACTTTTGGAACGTAATATCAAGGGGAGAGCCCAGCCCGGCCTGGTCGGCCCCGGACGGCCACAGACGGCCCGCCCTTTGTCCGGGCTTCGTCCGGCGCGTCCCGCTCGCGTCCCGCGTTGCGGGTGGCGCCTCCTCCTTTGTAGGACGTGGGAGGGCTAGGTCAGGTGGGCGGGGAAAGAGCACAGGTGCAGCCGAGCACGGGCTCCTGGGACACGGAGTCCTGCGTCGTGCCTCAAGCCCTCCTCGGCGCCGCTGAACACAACACAACAGCGGTAGCAAGCAGCCCCTCCTGAATGGCAGAGAGTGAAGACAGCACCTCAGGGACAGGTAAGACACCAGACTCAGCGGCAAAACTGCAAGCGATGCGGGACCCGCGCCAGCGGGTTCCGCGAGGTCTTAAGTGCAGTCCAGGTCAGGTGGGCGGGGAAAGAGCACAGGTGCAGCCGAGCACGGGCTCCTGGGACACGGAGTCCTGCGTCGTGCCTCAAGCCCTCCTCGGCGCCGCTGAACACAACACAACAGCGGTAGCAAGCAGCCCCTCCTGAATGGCAGAGAGTGAAGACAGCACCTCAGGGACAGGTAAGACACCAGACTCAGCGGCAAAACTGCAAGCGATGCGGGACCGGGATCATTGTGATAGAATGCTACTTGATATGATTTTATTTTGCCTCACTAACAACATCTTTATGTTCAATAATGTCCTGTACCAGCAAGTCAGAGGAGTGGCTATGGGGGCCAGATTCTCTCCAAGTTATGCTTGCCTTCATTGGGCAGGTGGGAGGAGTTGGTCCTCAAGGCGCTACTGCAAAATGAAAATAGGGTGATTTCATGGCTACGATATATAGATGACTTGTTTATCATATGGAATGGCACAAAAGACACGCCTTACAATTTGTAACAGACATTAATATTAATGAACTTAATTTACATTTCACTGCTACTATTAGTGAAAAAGCTGTTACTTTTCTTGACACTCAGATTTATATTGACAATGACCAAATAGAGACTAAACTCTTTAGGAAACCGACATCAGGTAACTCAACCCTACATGCAGGCAGTGCACATCCGCAACATCTCGTCAATAGTATTCCCTATGGCGAGATGCTGCGGATGAGATGACTCCACAGCAATGTTACCGATCTCAAAAATGACCAAAATGAATGTAAATTAAGATTCTTGGCAAGAGGATACTCCCACAAGACTATTAATGCTACCATTAGTAAATCTATGGTTAAAACAAGAGCTGAGTTATTAAAGGGCAAGAAGGGAAACATGTTGGCAAATGATACTGTATTAGAAGCCGATGATGTGGCAATCAAACAGAACAATTTGAGGCTTTTTTTACAGTACAGTAACCAACATAATCAAATCAAATCAATTCTACATAAAAATTGGCCATTGGTTTTAAGTGATCCCATTATTGGGCCTGATCTACCGACCATGGTGTCTGTGACATATAGTAGGGGTCCATTCATGAGAGACCAATTAGTAACAACAAACCCAGAAACAATTGATTCGACCAATTGGCTCTCGAGACACAAAGGTTTTTTCCATTGCAAAACATGCAAGGCATGTCAACACGGAATTAACATGATGGAATACAAAACCCCATTCAGTGACAGAAAGCATGTCATCAATAAATTACTTACATGCAAAACTGATCATGTAATATATGTACTCACATGTCCCTGTAATTTGTTGTATGTGGACAGTACAAAACTCCCAGGTCACAAACGTATTCTGCAACACCTTAGGGCAATCAACAACCAGGATAATACATATTCAGTTGCACACCATTTCAAAAACCACCATTTTTCTAACAACAAAGAGCTCAAATATTTTATCATTGATATTATTCCACCGAGCAGGTGAGGAGGTAATAGGGAGAGTGCCCTGAGACGATTGGAAACTAAGTACATTATTGAACTTGATACCAAACAGCCGAATGGTCTGAATATTACTGAGGATCTGTATACTTGCCTCTAAATCATGTTCAATCATGTTCCCTTTTATGTCCATATTATAACTGTTTTATAGTCAGAATACCTTCCACTTACAACATTACGTCGGTAAGGAACTACAGGCACAATGAACTTAAGTAGGAAACACAGAATACATCTGTAACACCCTTTCTCTTTTTTTCTAGTGGAATTTCCAGAAGAATACCTTTTTAACCATTCATTTTCTCTATTAGAAAAACTGGTTGCACATATCCTTTAATTGGATGGTTCTAACATACTATCACAATTTGATAAGATAACTTCAGTATTTTTACAATCACTGGCCTATGTATCGAAATTATCAATAGGTATGGACTTTTAGATTTTTAAAGGATTAATTTATTGTATTTTAATTCATTATTTATTTAACCACTGTCCATAATGATTATATGTAAACATGTCTGTTTATAATATTACATATGAATGCGTTTTTGCACATCAAGTACAGTATAAATCTGAATCATTAGTCTTATCATGGTCCTTAGGACACTTAACAACAATTTAGTATATTGATGAACTGTATTTAGTATAGAAAGTATTTGACTTCGATAGATATCCAGAAAACAATATTATACATTGTCCATAACATCATCATAACAGTGTTAAGGATTGACATTATAAGTCAATAATTAAGATATAATGACATTTTTTCAAACATTTTTTCAATGATTCAGACTTGCTATACGGTATACGCAACATACAATCATGTGGGTATATATCAATATTTATGGTACCAGAAGATACATACCATGACTAATATTAGACATATCTACATTGATACGTATGGGACTATGTTGAGCCAGTCTGACCTTGCATTATACAGCACTTGCACTTTATCATTTATATATACACTACACTATGAATGTATAATTTTCACTCAATTGTATGCGTAACTGGATGCCAGGCATTGAGAACTGTAAACAATGTAGTCAGCAATTATATGACAGACTAAGCTGACTAAATTATGATTTTTTTATCTGCCACTATTCTGACATTAGGAATAGCCCAGATGGACAATTGATAGGATATTACACTATCCACTATGGATAAATATGGACATTAACTTGGACCGTATTTTGAACATAAAAGAAGTCTACAAAATCATGTTTGTATATTTGTACACCTATTTGTATATGTATATGTTTTTATGTTTTAATGTCCTAAACATTTCTTAGCAGTCATGTCATTTACCAAAGTCTATCCACTATGTTTAGCCTATTTGCAGTCACATGATCGCATACGATTGTTGCACTGTCACTTTAAAAATGAAAGGAAATCTCGTACCTGTGTCATGTGATCAAGGTTCTTTCGAACCGAAACGCGTCAGGACCGAGCAGGCAATAAACACGTTATGGCACAAATTTGTGGTCCGTCTCTGTCTATGGTGTAAGCTGAGGAGTGACGGTGTGCTGGAATATATATATATATATATATATATATATATATATATATATATATATATATATATATATATATATATATATTTATTTAATATTAGATTATACCTCTGGCAATATGTAAAGGTCAAATATATCTTGGGATACTTTGCTGTGCAAGCGTATGATGAATACATTTGGCAGATGTACATCTATGTATGCATTAATGCTTCCAAAAAGTAAATGACACTTTTTTCAAATTTTTCAACATTTGGAGATAGATGATGAGCTTCATTTACAAGGCCCTTACGATGCTGGCACAGTGTGGTGGCCTATATTACTTTGCCACGCAAATCACGATGCGTGTCTTTTTATTGCCTTGTAAATATGTTCTTCTTTCACGAATAACTCTGTGCGATGGGCCATACTATGTGTGTTGCAGTGCATTTTCCCATGTTATATCCATGAATTCTCCTGCATTCCCAGATGTACAAGGTTTCATAAACCTCGGAATGCATCCGTTTTTATATGCCGCTCCACGGGAGGCACAGGAGTTCCCCAGTGAGGAGAATACCTTTGTTTCTCCTCATTTTGTCCTGTTTCAGCAACAACAAGAATCATCCCTGTGACACAGGCACCCTTGCACAATGGCGCAAGGGCGCCTGCGCTGGTGCACGACAACCAATTGTGCACCAGTGCTGGGAAAAGCTCACAGATGCATTGTATTTATGTAAATATGATGCATCCATGTGCTTTTAAATGGTGCAAGAAAATGGTTGGCAGGGCTTGCTCATTTTGTTGTAATTGAGGCCCGGTTTTTCGATCAGGAAAAAAGTTTATAATATATGACCTTTAATTTGTAGGATCTTTGCCCCCGTTGCTAATGAAGATAGGAACTTTGTACTGCTCTGCAAACTACTACATGCCTTTCAAATCATTCTACTAGTTGAAAGTCCCCTACCTTCCACAATGAGGAAATGTATATAACACATATATTTAAACCATGCTTGCAACATTTTCCATATTAATACATTTATGTGAGTGTTTATTAACATTGTCTGAACAATGAAAATGATTCTACACTTGCAAATAATTCCATTTGCTCAACCTAAAGCAAGGATTTTTTGGGTGGCATGATAATGTAAGTCAGGCTATTGTTCATAGGTGTCGATTGTAAATCTGCACCTAATAGAATACAAAATTAAGCAACACATTTGCTGTGATCTTCTTGCTCAAATAAATATGTTATTCTAGATGATGTTATGCAGGTCTAACATCTTTAAGTTAATCCATCAAAACCTATGGAAATTAATATTGAATGTCTATGGTATGGGAAAAGGTTTGAGTCCCCTATTGTTCCAATCGATGCTGCAGGGGCCTAAATTAAAGAACTTGGTCTGTGTACAGTATTCCTAAGAATGTACGGCTATTTTTTTACATTATTTGTACAGCACATCTCTGCCATAAGTATGACCGTTTGTGATTAATGGCAATTTTTTCTTATTATGTTTGCAATGGCATAATGAAGTTAAATACTACTTAAATCAGGCTTCCACAAACTAATTATTGGATAATGGCAGCTTTAAATGCCACATTGTTAGTAATCATGGTATATTTGTGGCCATTTGTTACATCATTCTGGCTATCCTTGGAATACTAATGTCTATGTAGTAAAAATTGAGTTTCCTTTTCAGACAAAACATTTTTTAATTTGAGTGTGTTATAAGACGTTCATATTTGAAAAAAAAAGACATGCATTCTTATTAAAAGGGCTAAAACTATGGGTTGGCGTTTACCCATCTTCTGTGATCAAGTAGCCAGATTAAAAACGTGGGCAGGTGGTGCATGAAAATATGGTTATACACTTGTAGAGGGTATTGGGAAACTTTCCATAAAAATGAATGGACACAAATTAGTAAGCCCTTCTCTTTACAACACATAATTTATAATTTGGCATTATTCTGAAAACTGCCAATAGTTCATTACATATCACCAAAATAACATTTCAACTAAAACGTCTATCATTGCTTAAAAAACTAGAAAATAAAATGTGCTATTTAAAAGTGTATGCACATAAACCTGAAAGTATGTAGGGTTTAACTCATCAGCGAAAGACTGTAAAACAATGAAAATTGAAATAACAAGGCATTTTCCAAGCACAACCGCAATAGGAAAACGGTTATCCTTGTATGTTTACATTGGGTGAAATCAGACAACTTGTAACATGTTCACAAATGTAGGTAGCAAGGGTAATGATAAATATAAAAATGAGGAAAGACAACAAAAGATAAGCCATATTTACAATCTTAAATAATTGTACATTTAACTGTGTGTTTTAGTATAACATGAAATACAAATGTTTGCATGGAAAGTATAAAAAGTAAGCAGCTTATCATATTGGAAAATGCTAATTTAAAACATCGATTGTGAATCAAACTTTTGAAAATATAAAATAAGTGTACACACTTCACACCTTACAAGAAATCCATCTGATAAACATACACTACTGAAAAATCAAATAACAGAGGACTGCAATTCTTGTAAGGATAGAGTATATGGTATGAACACTTTCCATGTAAGCTTTAAAGCTAAACGTATGTAGATTTAAAAGTTCTTCATTTTCTTATTGCAGATGACAATCAAAATTCTCCAGACACAGGAGGAGTTAAATAGATATGAAGCAGAACTTGTACTGATGAGAGGATACTTCCTAGACTCCAATGAGGATGAAGTAGATGAAGTGCAAACATTGAAAAAAGTGAAAATGAACGCGCTGAAATAACTTTTTTGAAAGATTGTCTATTTTGATTATGCTTCATTTCAACATAGAATATTATTAAGCTATTCCAACAAAGAACATGTTTTCATAAACAATCAAAATCATATTGTACATCATTTTTGGTTTGATGAACATAGAAATCGAAATGACTACTATATAGTGCCATTTTAAAAGTTGGATTCTACATCAACTACAATTTAATGTTATTAATAATTGAAACTGCCATTAATATAGAATGCACTTAATTGCTGTGTAGATGTTTGCGAAAAGGCTGGAAAATAAACGGAATGTCTGTCAAAATTAAAAAGGACAACAAATTTAGTGGACTTTATGGGAAGAAAAGTTACTGGTAAAAAAAGAATATCTGTGATTTATCTTCAGGAAATGAACATCTTTTGCATTACATATACCCAAAGTCTTACTATATCTGTTACTGCTGGGTGTAGAACTTGTAGAACTCTCTATACGTTACACCTGCCTCCCAGTTGTGATGTGCCTGTGCTCCTCCTTTCAATATGATGAAATTAGTTTATTGTAAATTGGCATATTTAATCTTACTTCTAAGCCCCTAGTCTTGTGCACAAAGTGGGCCCAAGGCCTGCAAGTTAAATGTCACTGTTGGACTGTAGCACCGAGTGTACCATCCACTAAACTGATGGTGCAAAACAAGGCTTCGGGACTACCTGTAGAAAAGTGCAATATAAAATATTATGGCTGGGGAGCCTTACCTTGTAATATAATATTTATACCCCAAAGATGGTCCTTGAATTCACAGTAACACTTCATTTTTTGGTCCTAGTAAGTAGAGTGGCTAAAATAATTTAGGCTTTACTAGAGGAAGATGTAAATAACACAACTTGTAAGAAATCCAGCATCAATCTATATAAAGTAAGGGTAATATTATCTTAATGTTGAGACCAAAATTAACAGAATAGCATACTTATAATTTGAGTTATAGATTTTTAAAGCAATAGTAAATCAGTGCAGAAAAATACATAGACAAAATAACATTGAAGTCAATTGCAAAATCCACTAGTGACAATAGGTCACTTGCAGGTAGAGTCAGTGGCGGCTCCTCTGCTAAAGCGGAACAGAGTCACCCCACTGCTCTTAGAGCAGCGCAAAAAACAGAAAAGAAAATAGTAGTAACTCACTGTTATTATCAGTTATTTTTCAGTGCAAACTCAGAGCCAGGTTAGGGTGGGACGGGGCTGGGCTGTCAGAGCCAGTGGGAGGAGAAAATAGGTCTAACCTTATTGCACATGTCAGTTTGGCCTGCCAGCCAGGTGGAGAACTGTCCTAGGCTTCCAGGCACTGCCTGAGCAGCCAAACAGGAAGCTCAGACTAATCACGATGCTGCTGTCTTGCTGGTGACAGCAGAGTTGTGATTGGCTTAGGGGAGTTTGGGAGCCTGTGTGCTTCTGTTCCGTGATGCCTAGAAGTCAAGAAGAGAAGAGGATGGAGGAGAGACAATGGCCATACACAGTTAAGTATTTTTTTCATCCCGCCAACACCCCAGTTCCGCAGCAGACGCCACTGGGTCGAGTTACTTGGAACCATGATAAATTTAAGGTCATGCGGGCCCCAGGACCGGGACCAGGCCACAACAGTCAGATACATTTTACATAGCCCCAGGTGCATAGTTGTCCTGGCGCTTCTTTGGTGCAGAACAGGACCCACTGTGTTACCCCTGATTTTATCGCTTACATGGAGCGGCAAGAAGCAAAATGCAAAAGCACAACAGGCACACACTGCTGATGTCGGATGTTGGTTGCACACTGTTCTCTGTAGATACAGCATCAACTGTGGGGGTTGGTTTCCAGATTGGTGACTAACATGTCTTGGCTGCAGTAAACACAATGAAAAGCTTCAGGAACCTCATTGGGTCAGTAACATAGTGGTGTAAAATTTGGGGAAGGTGATGCTACAACTCACACAATGCACTGGACCACCTTGATTTGGGCAATCCCTCAGAGGGTCCAATAGCAAAGAATTATTTGGAGTCAGTGAGTGCTTTTAAATGCAGTTTGTAGGGGAGTAGTTTTTCTAGTCCAGGGTAGACTGAGGGTGCGTCTGGCTTCCACAGGGGCCCCCGTTTTGAGGGGTGTTGAGTTCTAGCCAAGTACGGGGGTCGTTCAATAAGTTCCAAGTCTGTTGCCATTTGCTTTTGGCTGGTGGGCAAAGTCCTGTTATTGGGAACATGTGTCTCCTCTTGGGCCCTTTTAAAAGAAATTTGTTCAGATCCAAGATTCTGGTGTCATGGGGTCCCTGAAATCCTAGATTTAGGGAATGTAGGGATGTGGGGGCTAGGAGCCAATGCGTAGCTAGCCCCTGCAGCTAGTCTGCCCTTGAAGTGACATTATCTGGTTGTCGAGGTCACCTTTTCTACCTAGAAAACACTATTTCTGCCCTCCTAAAGATGAAAGAATTTAATTTTAGGTGTACAGATCAGCTTGCCCAAATTAGAGGTCTGGCCAGCCTTCCTCTGTGTGATTGCCTCCTGCATAGCTAATTTCCAAGCTTTCCCCGTTGCAAGTGCGCCTGGGGCAAGGGGAGTGTTCTTTCCTCCCAGATCCATATCAGAGGAGGTGCAGCCTTTGAAGCTTACTGCTCTGATGTGCCAATTCACTAGGCTGCTGGGGATGAGGGAGGTGTCACCTCCTGTCTTGGCTACATCAGGCACGAGAAAGCGTGGGTTGGTCAGCCAAAGCACAGGAGAGCTGGGGGTAAACTCTAAGGTGCCACATGGGTGCTTGCCACATCACAAGGGCACAAGGATTGTGTCCGCGGTGAGAAGGCACTTTGTTTGATACCAAACATGACTTATTCTAATGCCACCAATAATGGAACAGCCAAACTCGATAGTGTCTGGTCGGCAGCCCATGTTATCCTACAATGGGGAATGCTACTATAGGGACATATAGGCTTGCCCTTATTCGTTCACACCTTTAATATAATGCACCCTGATGCCTGGGCTGAGGGGCCCTACATTAAGGAGTGTCTTAGATACAGTAAAGGCTGTGTAGGTGACTGTGCCACACATTGTGAGGGCACATTAGAGTTTGTGCAGTTTGCACTGCTTCTGCAATGACAGGCCGGCTGTCTTTAGTTTACATAGGTCACCCAGGGTGGCAAAAAATGTGCTGAAGCCCTGGTGATTCCTCTACTACCAATGCCCTGGGTACTCCAGGTACCATATGCTTGAAACTCAGAAGGTGGCAAAATGTTTGCCAATTTGGGATTACCAAGTGGAAGATATCAGTTTTAGGAGAGAGGACAGGCACTGGTGTATAGGCAGCAGACTCCTGTTCACTTGTCATATCCATCAGCGTTTAGAGCAATGAGGGGGGGGGGGGTAACTATGCAGAAAGCGTCACTTCCTTACACTACCATTATAGCCTGAGTGTGGCAGTTTAAATATTACAATTCAACCTAACAAAGTAACCCCTTTTCACCGGTCAGAACTTTCTTTCTAAATATTAACACATCACGCCTATGAAGGCCATTCTGCCCATAAAGCAGGATACATTGTATTTAAAAGTAGGACATTTCAAAATGTATTGGCAGATCTTCATAAAAAATGCACACAACATAATGAAGCAAGAGAAGTTGCTGTGCTGTGATACAAGAATGGAAAAGAACAGACAGTGCCACATTACAAACATATGGCGCATTTCAGCTCTCTACCTACACTCGTGAACTTGCACCAACTCGGGCAGACTTGCACCAGGATGCAAAGGTGAATATATTATGGGCAGGTATTGTTTTTCTATTGGAAGGAATACCTCCCAGCAGAAAAATAATACTTAGAGGCATATTCCTTGTAATATGTGTGCTGCAGAATAAAGCACAAATGCAAAGCGGAAGTAACTAAGCAGAATTAAGCTTTTTCTCCCTGTTACTGCTCTACCTGGCAGGTGCATGATTGTCACATTAAATCAGGTTTACTACCTTCAGTAATTGAGGAATGCATTAAAATACAAGGGTGAGTGTATGGGAATGCTCATGGTCCACCCATTGTAAGGTCAACCCTTCACAGTGTAGCCAATGTGATTTATTTTTTGCTTTTTTACAGAGTCACGCAAGGTGACACAAATTGGTCCTTGAGTGGCTTTCAAATCTCAAATTGCATTTTGAAATCTGAGCCTAAACTTCTAAGTGCTGTCCGTGAGGTCATGAGACACTTGGTTGACTTCTGCTGCAATCTCTGAAAAGTTGGTACAGAAAATGGCTTTGAACTTCCAGCCATAGGAGAACTGAGACCAACCATCTGCGCCAATCCCACAAGAGTGCGGCTTCACTGGGCTGAAAAAAAGGTTTCTTGTGCAAGGAGTTTCTCTGCAGCAGAAAATCTGTTTCAGCTGGTCCTCTATGAGAAGTTATCCAGGCCCCAGGTTTCCAGACTGATCATCAGATAGAACCTTTAGCCTTGTCAGATGGATGATTCTGACCTCTGAGAAAAGAGACTTAGGGATTGATTATGAGTTTGGCAGATTTGAGGACCACCAAACCCACAGTGGCAGTGCTTTAACCGCCACACCAGTGGTCTGACTGCCATATTACAAGTATAGCATTCAGATCACCATAGGACTGCCACAACCACCAGGGATCTGCGATCCCTTGGTGTTGATCAGTAGTCTGCGGGCCGCGATAAGCTGAAAGTACCACTGCAGCACCGCCAAGCATGATACTAGTTTCCTCACATCCAACCTTTTCATGGTGGTGAGTCCCCCATAAAAAGGGTGGTAGTGAGAAAACCTAGGGGGCCTTACAGGGTCCCCAGTTCCCACAGGGCCATGGGATGCATGCAGGGGGGCACATGGTGTGCCCCATGTCTGCATGCACCCCCTTTCCTGCAAAGCAAGGACTTTACAGTATATGACGTGAATGAATGGGCTTTGGCATTGCCATTGCTAGGCCATTTTTATAGGCACCACCGTGGCAATGCCAAAGGACCACCTGCCAGACTACAAGATAACTATTAATCTTGCGGGTGGCCGGCGGTAAGGTATGGCAGTGTAGGAGGGGGTGGTGGTGTGGTGCCCTGCTCTCACACCACCAAACTCATAATCAGGCACTAAGTACACACTTATAAATCTTGAACCGCCTAACAAAATTACTTACTTGCACACAAAATTCGAACATCTCCCACCTAGGCCTTTTCCCTCCAAAACCAACAGCTTCAGCAGGACCTCATCCTAAAACTATCTGGCTTCCAGAAAACTTAATCAGGTATGGTCTTCAACCTTAACACAGTCAAGGATCTCCCCTTTCATTTCTAAGTCCTAAGGTAAAACCTTCAACCTGACTGAACCCATTTGATATATCTGACTGCATTTTATCACAGTTCGTCTCAAATTACACCTACGTCCAGGTCCCCCATGAACAGTGAATTATCCTTATCGGTATTGCATTATTTTGAAGTAAATCTGTTTATTCAATTTTAAATTATTTTTGCAGATTGGAGTTAGATTATTAGTGTGTTGTATTTTAAACTTTTAAGTGCTTTGAATATTTTAAATGCTTTACACATTTTCATTAATTTAACAGTGTTTGCTCTGTGCTATATATAGCAGGGGCTTAGTTTAGGTTTAAATTACTAAAATATAAGCTTGGACCAAAAAGGTTTGTGACTTTATTACTTTGCTGACCTACTAACCACCGAAAAGTAATAATTCATTTTCTAACAGGTACCCTATGAGGTTCTTTTCTACACTACATTCCCTCACCCTGCTATGCAACTGCTGGATTCTCAGCGATGCATACAATCTCAGAGTTTGTAAAAGTTTAAAATAGACTGTTCTAAATAATGCCTAAACACACACCAGTGCATAGCAACTTTAAACTCCTCTGTAAAACAACAAAGAAGATAGAAGCTGAAATACTTAAGCAAGAGCACATTACAAGCTCCTCAGAGTTCAGGGCTTACACCTGGAATGAAGTATTAGTATCCAGTCTGAAAAGATTATATTGAATCCATTTCGTGTCTGTGTCTTTCAGTGCAGAACAAATTATAAATAAAATGTGGCATGATGTTAGAACAAAACTAGCGTAAGATCCCTAAACTTTAAGGGCGCAATTTATAGTTTGATAGGCAGTAGTCTGTCACCCAGGGTGGTGGAGGAAATTGCATACGCCACTATGATGTACTACAGCACTCCAGATTTAGAGTTACCCTCAAGCCCAGCAATGATCTCTGTAGCTTCAGGGGAAAAGCTGCAACAATGAGTCCCATGAAGATACAAAAAGCTTTGTGAACAGCAGACATCATTTTTGACAGACAGCTACCAAACTCCAAAAAGCTTTCGGGGTTCATGAAGAAGTTGGACAGAATCACTGCTGCCCAATACTGACTCAGTCATGGGACCTACCGACGCCCAGTCATCGGCCCTGACCGCCCTGTTACGATGCGAACAGACCTTGTTCTGTTGCATTCCTATATTTTACTATGGGAGCATGCCTTCCGGCCATCAACCGGCCATAATACATGCTCCCATAGTAAAATGGGAGGTGCAGTTCATTCCTGCAGCCCGTGGAAGGCACCTAAAGGTGTTTTCACAGCCTCAAATGGGAGGCTGTGCACCAAAGGGGGCCCTGCTGGGGCACCCTAACACGCTTTTCAACATGGTTTCCATCTCGGACAGACCAGCATGGAAACCATGTAGGAAACCATGATCGTAATCTCAAGGGCGAAAAGAGTCACACTTTAGTTTACAGACCGCATTCCAACTGGTGGACAGGTTCTCCAAGCCAGTCGGCAGCCAGACGGAATAAACGGGCAGATTCCATTCCGACCCCCTCCTTCAAAATGAGGCGGTCGGAAAGAAATCCAACCGGCTCATTACGATGTGGCTCACATGCCAAGCCACATCGTAATGGGCCCCTTAGTGTCATGGCTATGGTGTTGTCGACCCTCAGACCATATGCTAGTGAATAAAGTGACACAGATTACATTGTGGAACTTGACACAGACTTGTGCACCCAGAACCTTTTAATAGCAGTGTCACCTAACTGGTGATGCATGTGATGGATGGGTGTGGGTGTCAATACAGCCGGTAAGGAACGGTAGCTAAGTTCTGTGTTCAGCAGAACACTACAATAGCAAATATACTAATATGTGATTTATCCTGTTTCATCGGATAACCTATCTTTCAAAGTCTCCCGTAGCTGTTGGGGACCATGTGGCAGTGTTTCTGACCCAGAGACAGCCAGGACCGGAGAGTTTGCAGTGGCTGTGGTGGTGTGCGGCCACGGAGGCCTAGTGGGCAAGGTTCAGGTGGAGCCTTGTGGGCAGCAGCTGGAGCAGAGAACAACGGGCGCAGCAGCACCAGAGTGCTCTGAGGGTGGAAGGGCTGGCCGAGGGCAGAATCAGCTGGTTGCTGGCCTGGCATGCGTTTTGTGGCAGTAACAGTGTATATGTGACCGGGAGTTCCCCAGTGGTGACCCGGTGAGTGTGTTTGCTCATCTCCCCTCCACCCACCTTCTACATTGATTCTGGGCCGCGGGGAGGGGGTGTCCCGCCGACCTCACAGGGGGCTGCAGTCGAGTGAATTGCCTGCTGGGGTCCGGGCAATTGGGACTGTGCAAGGCCCAATTGGATGTCCGTGGGCCTGCTCACGTGACCCTGCTTCCCGGCGGCTGTAGCATTGGGGCCTGCAGCATGGGGACTAGCACGGGAGCTGTTGGGCTCCGCAAGCCATATATATCCACTCAGTGGAGGGACGCTGTGACCCTTTTTATGTACAATAGTGTTACGGCTTGAGCCCTGGGATGTATTGTCCCTGACTGCAGGGGAAGAGCGCCATTGGAGGCACTGGGGAGAGGAGCCGAGCACAGGGCCCTTAGCTGATGGGAGCTAAATAGAGCCCTGTGCAGCAGTGAACAGCCCTGCATGGACATTTGTGTTTCTTCTGTCGGTGGCAAATAGTGGACCTACGGCATGAAGGCCGGCTTGTGATTGCTGGACCCCATATATGCTACTGACTTTTACCATGCAAGGAGACAGGCCTAGGCTTCATGCACAATGTGAAACCCAGTGCGGGGGTGAGATATACTACCCTGGTCGGCTGGAGGCAGCGCTTGAGTGGACAGGGTGACACCGAGTAGGGGGGGACACGACTTTCTGCGGAAGCAGGTGGGTTAGCACTTGGTGCAGCTTGTGGGCAGGAGGTCTCCACCCAAGTCCCGATATTCAAGAGGTTCAAAGCAGCGACATATATCGATAGCCAAGACCACAAGGGGAAAGATCTATGTGCCACAGGCTGTGCAGGTGTGGTTCGTGTGGGAGGCCAGTCTGGGTGGTTATAGAACCGCCATCATGAGGGATAAGCGTCAAGATTGCACCATGACAAAAGATAAAATGGCAGGAGGAACAGCTGAGCAGAGCATGTTGGATGACTACACCGGAACATGGGCCTCGACAACCCACCCGGGAGGTGCACAGGGAGGCATTCCGGACAATGCCGCACTCATGGTGGTCATCACACAGTCCAGGGACACATTGGAAGAGAAGATTGGAGAGGTGGGCTCTGATGTCATGCTCCTAAGACAGGATCTGCGGAATGCGGTGGAGCGCATTACTGAGACCGAGACCATGGTCCAGGGAGTGGAGGATTCGATCACTACCTTCCAGAAAAAAGTTGCGTCACTGGAGACGATCACCAGGGGTCTGCCCTCGTGGGTGGAAGACGCGGAGGGCAGGGCCAGGAGAAAAAACCTACGCTTTGTCGGATTCCACGAAGAATGTGAATGGGGGGAAATGGAACAGTTCCTGACTAAGTGGCTCGCGGGCTGGCTTCCTCCATAGTTGTTGTCCTGTTACTTTATTGTTGAAAGGGCAAACAGGGCCATGATGCAGAAGTCGCCCCCAGAAGCCAGACCAAGGCCTGTTGTTGCAAAGATTTTGAATTACCACGACAGGAACCTGATTTTAAAGCAAGCCAGAATCAAAGAACCCCTGATGTTCGAAAACATTCGCATCCTCAAATTTCATGACTACACAAGACTAGTCCAGCAGAAGCGACAGTCATTTATGGCAGCCAAGGCCCACCTTCGTGAGCTGAAACTTCCCTATGCATTGCTGTATCAAGCCAGGCTGAGGGTGGTGTACCAATCCTGTATGCTATTCTTTGAGTCACCAGAAGATGTCTTTAACTGGACAGATAAAACAGTGAAGATCCGGCCCTCACACCACTAAGGTTGGAATCAGATTCCTCGTCCAGTGAGGTCATCCACAGCCCACCCAATCACAAAATCAAAGGAACTAGGAGGTTGAGATCTAGACGACAATCCTGCAGCGATCCCAACAGATCCACTTCGGTGCCCTGGCAGGGGTCTTCAGCCTCATAGGTACATCAGGACTCTCCCGGGTGGGAGACTGTTGGTGAAACTTGCTCAGACCGACGAAGCATGAGCGGGGGCTAGTACCTTTGCTCGACTCTCAATAGTTGAGGGGAATGCCCGTTACCTGTGGGCAGGTTATTGGGGAACCAATGGCGGGGGCGGGCAGGAGGCTCCCATTGGGATCCGCAAGCCACCTCTGCCGCAACAGATACTTCAGCAGTTTTGAGGTATAGGGGGGGTTTGGAGGAAGTTGGGGTACATATGTTATATGTTAGCACTGCGTCACTGCTACACATGGCAACTATTCGCACACTGGCTTATAATTGTCTCACACATCAAAGTCACAAGACTTTTAGATGGTAGTCACTATGGATAGGGCGTGACTCCAGGCGGGGGCCCTCCGAATAGTGAGTTGGAACGTCAGAGGAGCACTAGATAAAGTCAAAAGAGGAGCTATACTCCAACAGGCCAAACGGTACCGAGCAGACATCCTGATGCTTCAGGAGACGCATTTAATGGGTACTACAGGATTGCGTCTCCTCTGCTATGGCTATGTTTAAGTGTACCACTCTGGCTTCACCAGGGGGTCATGTGGGGTTGCGATTTTAATTCAGGGTCGTGTCTCATACCAGCATATCAAGACATGGACAGACATCCAGGGGAGATACGTATTTATATGGGGGAGCAAGTGGTATTGGGCTGTATATATGCCCCCCGCCGCTGCAATGGGCGTTCCGGATATACCGGAAGGATTGGCAATGGTAGGGGGTACAGGAAGGATGTAATGGACTTAGCCATAGATAGATGGGGAAATTCCAATGTGCTCTACGGTACCAAAGTGAACTCCCTGGCGATGGGACTGGGATGGGTGGATCTATGGAGGCGGCTGTATGTTGAGGAGCAGGGATACACCTATTTTTCGACAACACATGATTCCTAATCCCCTCTTGACTATATATTTATACCGATAGAGCCATGGAGATTCTCCCAATGGGTCTGTTTGATCACTTCCCAGTGGTTCGGACAGTGCAGTTGGGTCCTGATAAACAGCTCTTTTGGTGGCGTCTCTCCTCCTGGCATCTGCAGTATGAGAAATATCAGGATCACATAGAGCAGGCAATCTAGCACTACCTGGATATAAATGTGGGAACAGTCGCAGAGGCTGAAATCCTATGGGAGGCTATGAAGCCCACCTTACGGGGGTAGACATTTCGTTCTGCGCGGCAGCACGTCGAACACGGCGGGAATAGCCTCTGCGATCGGAGGCCCATATAATGGACCCAGAGCGGAGCAGTAGGGGCGGGGAGGGAATCGGGTGCTCTGACAGCTGGTGCTGGCGCGACAGTCCCATGCTGACACTCTGATAAATGAGGCCCGTCTTGCGTGGCTGGCGTCCCGTAGCAGAATTTACCAATGGGGTGACAAGTCCAGTAAATTACTACATAGACTGTGTCAAGGGGCCTTGCATCCGCAGGTTCTCCCTAGCATACCGGGTTGAGATGGGAGGGCTCTTAGTGACCCCTCCCTCATAGCAGAGAGTTTTGCACGCTACTTTGCAGAGCTATAAACCCACAAGGAACTACTTTCTGGAAGACATAATACACCGTTTCATAGCTGACTTACTGCCTTGCGCCCACTCGGATGAGGCTCGAGCAGACCTTGACCTTCTACTCACTGAAGAGAAGCTTTGACCAACCCTGGGAGATTTGAATTCTGGAAATGGTTTCCCATGCAAATTCTTTAGGAAGTACTTTTCTAAATTGGAGCCTCATTTTCTCAGAGTTTAAGATAAAGCTAGAGACAGAGGTCATCTGCCACGAGACTGGAGACACGCGGAATTAGTTGTATTCCATAAACCAGGTCAGCCCGCAGACCTACACGCGTCATACCGCCCCATCTCACTGTTTAATGTTGAGGCAAAAATATTGGCCAAAGCATTGGCCAATCAACTCTAACCCCATAAAACCAATTTGATTCATCCAGACCAGGCTATATTTACGCCCCAGAGGGCTAGGCATCATAACATGCGACAAACGCACATGGCTATAGCCACTATCCAGGGAAAGGGAGTACAAGCCGGCCTTTTGCTGGCAGACATGCATAGGGCGTTTGACTCCCTTAGCTGGGTATACTTGTTCGCCCTCTAAGATCGTCTCAACATGGGGCCCGATTCTTGTCATATTTAAAATTGTTATCTATAGTCCTCATGGCGTCGGTGTGTGTTGTGTGATCCATCTCCTTCATATTTCCAATTGGCAGGGGCACCCGTCTCTTTGCTCTAGCCATGTATCCCTTAGCGGCATGGGTACGGATGGATGAGCAGGTGGCGGGCTTAATGTGGTACCATGGGCTCTTCAATTGCGTTGCATTATATGCGGATGATGTCTTATTCTTTTTAACGGACATAAACAAGACATGACCGAGGCTGCTTCACATTATGCCCTTTTTATGAATCCGCGTAAATACACTCTGTGGGTGCTGGGGGAAACCACTGTTCTGGGGTCTTGGGCCTCGGCAGTACAGGTGACGACGGAGGGAGTGAAATACCTTGGAGTTTTACTGTCTAATCTGCCGAGTGTGGCATGGGACAGAAATATTGCCCCGATAAGGACACGGGTTTGTGAGGAGATGAAAACTTGTTCACACATGCCACTTTCTATTTATGGTAGATCGGCTCTGTAGGTCAAGCCTAGCACAGCACGCATGAGCTGCTCTATGAGGAGGCCTCTTGGAATCACTACAGACCTGTGTCCGTGTGGTTTTTCAACTTCCACACATTCTATAGGCCTTTGCGTGTGGCTTTGAAAAATGAAACCACGCAATTGGTCAAAGGCGGGTGCATGTCCCACCTTTTCTCTAAATGTTCACTCCCACGGCATCCAGCTGTCAGGAGCGAGCAGCAGTGCGCAGGGTACCAGCTGCATTCCTCGCCGTGGGTCATTAAACAGAGCACGGTCGAGTTCACTTTCGCGGCGCGGCTTGTCTTGCCTTGCCTCAAAAGCAGAACCCACCCCCAATAAAGCATCGAGCAGCGCTCACCAGGCATCTTCATTATTTATAATCAGCGACCGCATGTTTTTTTTACACACAGCATTGAGCACTGCTTGCTGTGCACCTTTATTTATCAACTGCGGTCCTGGATGGGTGCCTGCAACACATGCCTCCCTGTTCATTTTGTGTGCTCTCCACTGTACGCCACTATCCTGATGTTTATTCAAAGCAAGGTGGCTGCATGCGCTCCCAGCGCCTGGATGGTGCTCAATCCTCCACAATCACAGGCCAAGCTCTGTCTGAGCTCCAGTATAATTGTTTTTAACTGCTCTTTACCTCAAAAGCAGACCCCTCCCACCTAATACACAACATCGAGCAGCGCTATTGTGCACCTTTATTTTATTAAGACGCCTGTATGTTGAATTTTTTCAGGGGGGCATGGGGGAGAAAAGTGATTTGCCCAGAATCAAAGGATGTTGTGCCAATAGGGAGGCTCGAACCTGGTCACCTCCGCTCCAAAGTTGGCTGCATTGGCCGTTATCCCACACCTTCTCCTTTGTCATATCGACTTTAAAAAAAGAAAAAAAACTTGTATGGTTATTCAAAGATGTTAAGAGTGTGTGGGCATGCCAGTGGGGGATAATGTACTGCATTACTAAACACTTATAAGGTCCCAAAGGCTAGACCTATTGGCTATGCCAATACTTGTTTTAAAATGGTGTCATTGCCGTGCCTGCTCTACCAATTGCAGAACCATCCATATCAGATACTCCCTATGTGGTTTCACCAGGTCAACGCGGCGTTCGGTCAATTTCTGTGGACAGGAGGGGCCTCCAGAGTGGCGCTGCGGACTAGCTTTCAGTCGAAGTATTGCGGGGGGTTGGCCATGTCGGTTTGTCGAATCGTACTATATGGCATTGCATCTTTTGGTGCTGAATGAATGGTGGTATGGGGACAGGAAGGACCCCGCTTATGCAGTGGAGCGAAGGTGTATACGAGAGTCCACACTACTACCATACTGTATTTGGCGCCTCTACGCAATTCTTTATCGCCGGCCACTCGGGTGGTATTCTAGGTGTGGAAACAGTCCCTCCGCGGGATGGGGTGGTGGAATAAGTTGACTGGGGAAACCCCACTGTGGCACAACGGCCATTTGCCGCAGCTAGCTGCGTTATCCGGATATCGAGGGAGGGATAATATAGGAGTCTACACATTAGGAGACGTATTGCGAGGCTTGGTTCTGAAATCATTCCAAGATCTTCAACAAGAGTACCAGATGCCAAAAACAACATTTTATAAATACCTTCAATTTTGGCACATGATTTATACTAGTATCTTGGGGTTAGAGGATTGAAGCCAAGGTCTTCATGGGCCATTTGCAGAACCATCAAATCTCAAAGATCTATCAGTCACTGGTGACCATTAGCTCCACTACATTGGATAAACTTAGAGAAGCATGGGCTGGTAACCTTGGACAAATAGACGGAGATGATTGGATGGACAGACTGTCCTTCCCTAGGGGAGCAGGGATAGCAATGCCGTTGCATCTTATTCAATTTAAATACCTTCACCAGGTTTACTATACCAGGCTCTGGCTGTGGAGGGCGGGCCTAGAGTCATACCTTATATGCCTGCGGTGTGGTCGGGAGGAGGGGTCCCTAATACAGGCAATTTGGCATTGTACAGTTCTCACAAAATTTGGGAGACTGTTTCTGGCCTGTCTTGCAGACGTGTTGGGGTGAGGGCTCCCCTCCTCAACAAGATCGGCAATTTTACATATCATGGAGGGTATAGGAGGTCAAGTATAGAAGAGGCACCTGTTATTGTTAGGGCTGACATTGACTAAAAGGAATGTAGCAAGGCTGTGGAAGGCAACAGCCCCATCTTCTCTCTCGGCATGGAAAAATGAGCTGGACTTTTGCATGGGGTTAGAGATCCCAATATTCAAGGCCAGGGGTTGCCCGCAAAAGCACCCCAAAATCTGGAAAAGATGGGCAGACAACCGAGACCTCAATTTGGACCTGGTGCCCCTAGTGGATGCATATGTATCAATGTTGTTATGCGGGCCTCTTAGGTAAGGGACCAGCTATATGGTGATGGAGTCTATTTGTTTGGGTGAACGATGTGGTGGCAAATGAAATGCAGTAGTAGTTCAATGCGTTTATGTTATGTTCAAATTCAAATAATCTTCTTTCGGATACTTAATATCCATAAAAAAACAGGTCACATTAAAAACTTTTTCGATAAAAAATCAATAAATGACAATAAATAACAAGAACTTGTAAATATAAATAATCAAAATTATAAATATTCATATTATAACAGAGCGGAAATATATAAGACAACCACTCCTTTAAATGGCTCAGTTATTCTTGACAATAGCAGCATAGAGTAATAAGTGCAAATAACAAATTAAATTAATATGCGGGCACTCAGAAACAGACAAATGACAGCACAGCGTAATATGTTAAAATACAGTAAGAAAATAGCAGCATGAATATATTATATTAAAGTGCATACAGGTCTTAGCTATATTTGATAAACCATAATATGCAGGGCAAAGATTTCTACAAGATGCCACAAAACATTAGAAATTATGGTTCACAACAAGTAACAGCTAAATGTAATCATGTGAAATCTGTTGTTTTTAAGGAGTGCCCATTGAAACGCGTGAGTGAACTGCCACCTTCAGAAAAGAGATTATTCTAAAGGTTAAGTCTACACTTTTAAGGTTAAGGATTTCCGTGTAGGCTATTCTGAAGTCAGCAATGGTAGTTGCCTTAAAAAAAGGGATCAAAAATTGTTTAGTATATACCAAATAAAAATAACAAAAAAATAAGAAGTGTAGCGTTGATTGGTTGCTCCGATTGCCACAGGGGCAAGGGATTTGCCCAAGGTTGGTATTAAAGCATATGGGGAAGCACAATAGATATTTTAAGGTGTCTGCACTGAGGCAGAACAGCAAGCTTCTCTCCCAGCGACTTAAATTCAGTCGGAGATAACTGGATGGCAAATGAGATGGAGGGCAGTTAGTAGATGCCAGGGACATATACCTTGTGACTGTTGGCTTAACAAGTTCCATATCGTATCTTAAATCATTATATTGATCATATAGGGCCTCTTGTAGAGTCTTTTTAGTTATGCCCTCCATATTGTTTGAGTTCACGAAAATGTGATCAAGGTTCACGCTGATCAGACTATTTCTGACAGCGGCCAGCCACAGTATGTCTCCACACTTGCTGCATTTGAGGCAATCCGTTAAAATTTCTCTAGTTAGTGACGTTGCTGAATTTTGCCAAACTTTTAACCAAAATATGGCCGGACAGGACCTGATGTAATTTTCATTATAAGGCAGCTGTAATTCCTGATGGCAAATAAAATTTGGAGAAGAAATTGGGATCCCCAAAAGTTTTTGACAAAATAGATTTTCTTCTCCCTGGATCGTGCTACTTTTTGCATAGCCCCAAACTTCAGCGCCATAAGTAGCCATGGGTATGCACTGTGCTTTATAAATTTTAATTATTGAGAGCACTACCTCAGTCTTTTTTGGTTGCGGGAGGCATAAAATTGAGCTATTCGCCCTTAGAAATTTATTGCTACTATGGGCCAACCAATGTCTGAAAACATTAGTCCTAAGTACGGGAAAGTGCAAGTGCATAGAAGGCGTTCAGGTCCTGAAGTAATTGAGTGAATAAAGTGCTTTTTGGGGCCACAACACATTATAAACGATTTCTTAAAATCAGTTTCAAAGATCTAGACCAGCCATAAAATAAACAAAGCATTTAACTAAAGTGTGAAGTGCTTTTGGGGTGCGGCCCATTAGGACTGCATTGTCTGCATATAGTAAAACGGGGAGTATATTGCCATTGATTTTTGGAACACAGGGAGTAAGTTCCGATAAAACATTGTGCAAATCATTAATATACAGAATGAACAAGAGAGGGGCCAGTACGCACTCCTGCCTGACCCCTCTGCCGATATTAATGTTCCCTGAGACCTCCCATTCCCTGCCAATCCACACCCGTGCTTTCAAGTCCCTGTGTAAAAAAAGCTAAAAAATGCACTAAAACCTCATCCAACCCATACTTTAAAGGTACTGACCATAGACGTGACCTATTTACAAAGTCAAAGGCAGAGGAGAGATCCGGGATATGGTATATCTACCGACAATCAGGGTAAGATTTAAACATTGTTCGACTGTTCCCAGTTTACTTCTGAACCCTAGCTGCCATTTATTTAAAATATGTTAATTTTATTAAACAGGATCCTCCCAAGTATCTTAAGGGTGTTATCAATCAGGGAGATTGGTCTATAGCAGCTAGGGTTGGTTCGGTCCCTTTTTTTAAAAATCGGGATAATAGTAGTAGTAGACCATGTGCTTGGTATAAAAGTATTTGCTAAGTTGTTAAAAACATTAAGTAAAAGAGGTGCCCAGAACTCAGGTTTGTACTTAATGAGGTCATCGTGGCCAGGTGCCTTATTACCCAAGCTTTGGTTGATTGCATCCTCGACTTCTGTTATTGATATCTGGATGCGTGCTACATTAGAAGAATCAAAGGGCTCCTCGCTCTGGGGGGGGGGGATACATTTTAGAGTAATGAACTTCCCAGGCCTCACTTGTTATATTACAACAGCTGCCCAAAAGCTGTTTCCATTGTTGAGACTGGCAGCGCAGGCAAGCTTGTCCCAGTGTTCTTTTAAGGTCTCCTCTTTTCGCTGCCTTATCACTTGTTTATAATATTGTCTCAGGGATCCAACAAGAGTTGCATCCCTGGGTACCGCTGCTAGTGCTAAACGGAGATCTCTATTTGCTCGAGAACAGGCATTATTAAACCATCAGGGATTCAAATTAGTGTTAGATACAGGCTTCGAAATTGATCGTTTGATACCAGCACATAGGTGGCAAAAAGCGTTGGCCACCTCTGAGTTTGGATCATTAGACAACAGACAAATCCCAATAGAGGGTAAGTATGCGGTTATCATTTTGGAAAACAGTTTGCCATTATCAATGCCCTTCCAGACTATCCTCAAGTGTGTTAAATTTCTTGCACCCGGCTCTTTAGTGAAAACAGGTCTGGGAGCAAACCTAATTGTTGTTAAAATAGGGTTGTGGTCGCCAAACTATGGGGCATATTTACAACAAGGCGATAATAAATTATCGCCGCTTTAGCGGCCGTTTTCGGCCGAAAAGCGGCGATAATTTCATCGCTATATTAGCAAGGCCACGCTAACGCGTGAAACCTTGCTTTAGCGTGGGGATTTTTAACGCCCAGCTTTGCATCTCTAATGAGATGCAAAGTGGGCGGTCCTGACCTGACATGATAGGAGAAATGTCGCTAAGCGACATTTCTCCTATCATCAAGCCCCACGCTATGAAGCATAGCGTCAGGAAAAGTAGCGATAACACCTGTTATCGCTACTTTCCTAACACCTGCTTCAGGACTGACTTAGCCATGATATCCTATGGAAGGTGGATATCATGGCTAAGTTTGTGAGTCCCTATCAACAAGCTAACGTGAGATTATCGCTGGGTTTCCAGCGATAATCTCACGTTAGCCAGTTAGCGTGAGGATTTTTATCGCTATTGAGATAAGCGTTGCTAATAGCACGCCATCTCAGCGATAAAAATCCACGCTAGCCGGCGATAATTATCCTAGCGCTAAGTGCGCTTTGCGATAATTATCGCCGGTTGTTGTGCCCCACAGTCGGTAAAACCTCGGCTTGTACTACGACATCTTCTAACGAGGCAGAGATAAAGATGTAATCTATCGTCGAGGCGCAACCACAACCCCTACAAGTCTGAATGGGACTGTTGTTATGATTTATATTGGCAATATCCCTCACATTCAGTAGATTGTGATTTAACAGATGATCCAGCAATTCTTTCCCTCTTTTACATGTGTGTGTGTCTGAAATTGGTGCTGTGACTACAACATTTGCCCTCACCATCTTAGCATTAAAATCACCACCCAGGCAAATTCCTACAAGCTTACCAGACTCAATTTGATTTTGTTAGGCAGAAACAAAATAAAATAAATAAATATAATTCCTATTTGGTACATTTGTAAAATCATTATTATAAAAATTACTAAAACAAATTGAGATCCCTCGTGTGTAAATAACAGCTTGAAAATTGTCGTCGTTTGTGGCAAGGATTTTGACACTACCACCTGAAGAGATATTGACCCATATAGAGAGACCGCCAGATGGGCGGCCTTGTTTGGGAGTGGGTACAATAATGTTAAAGCATTCAAACCCCTCCAAGTATAAGTCCATTGTTGCCCAAGTTTCCTGAAACATGAGAATGTCGCATTTTCTGACTAAATTTGCCCAGTCTTCAGAACCTATTTTAAAAGCTAAGCCGGCGATGTTCCAGCTTCGAACACTCAAATTTTGGTTCATGTGGTTCTATTGTGTCATGTTCTATAAAGGTGGGCTTTGGATCATGTAGTTCTAAAGTAGCAAGTTCTAGACAATTGGGCATAGGTCTCGGGAGGATGTGTTCAGATGGTGTTCGAGTAGGCGGTAGTCAATGCAAGCTATCCAAACCAGGCAGAGCAGAGAATCTGTTAAAATCTGTAGGCAAGACAAAGGTAGGTATGTTTGGCCCAGGGGTAGGTTTATAAAAGAAACCCAGGGGTAATGACCAAACAAGAGTGGGAATGATGTTGTTGAGATCTTGTGTTATTAGTATTGATCTAGCAAAAGCTGGACGACGGATGTTAATAACAATGTAATCTCCCTCTATGTTCTTTACAGAAGAGCCAACCCACCCTACCCTGCGCACCATTATGATATCACTTACATTTGTCACCTTAAAAACTTTATGTTTAATTAGCCAATCAGCACTTTTATTACGCAGTTCTTCCCATGTCTCAGTCTGATTTTTCCTTAAGGGTGGGACGCCTGCTAAGACTAAGACATAGGGACAAGCAGCCGGAGGTAGGCTAAGGTTTTCTTTATTGGCCACCACAGACTCACTGGCATTATTCACAGAGGGTAATTTTGCTTTCTGGGTGTTGCAAACTAGAGTAGTGTTGTTTGCACGGTTCGTGGTGGCAACATGGGTGACTGAGTAAACTGGTTGGTATGCATTATTAATAGCACTAGACGTTCCTGGTTCGTTCTGTGCGCCGGTGGGTTTAGGTGTCAAACATTCCCTTATTTTATAACAGGTGACACAAGCACTAGGGGTACTAGTATAGGGGGGTTATGTGAACGTCGACATTTGCTGTTGGTTATTAGAGCTGGTTACGCTGGGTGCACTAGAAACTTGTGACTTGAGAGACTGCCCCTGTTATGAGGTCTGCTTATGGATGTTGTTATTCGAGCCTGGTTTATTCACTAATGACTCTAAAAAATCTAGGCGTTTCCAAAGAGCCTCAGCTCGGGTCTTCACAAATCGCCCTCTGTCCCCTCCTCAAATGCTTCAGAGAGGGTTCAGCGCTCACTCGCTGTGGCTGGCCGCCATCGGAAGCACACCCCCGTCTTCCGACCAAAGACAGGTTCCCCGGCTCTCCACTGGAGCGCACTGCCTGCGCGAGATTGGAGCACGGTGCCGAGCCACAATCCAGCGCGTACCCAGGCAGGATCTGTATTGAAAAAGTTCTTCCGTCCTCTCCCGAAAAGACCACAAACAGCAACACCGGAGGGAGAACACATCGCGTCCGGACCACCTCAGCACGTACAATGGACAAAGAGAAAGGACCTCTTAGGTAAGGGACAAGCTATATGGTGATGGAATCTATTTGTTGGGGTGGACAATGTGGTGGCAAATGAAGCAGTAGTGGTTCAATGCGTTTATGTTATATTGTTTTACGTAACTATGATACTGAAAATGTATAAACTCATTTTCAATGTCAATAATTTGCAATGTCTATAATGACAGATGTTTCCTGGGTTAAGGGGCTCTGCACTGTACTTGACATTTGACACAATAAAATATGTTTTTAAAAAAAGACACTAATATGTGATATATTGTGGCCAGGGTTAACCCATTAATTCAGAGCCCCTGCTTATTTCTCAAAGTCTTGTAATACCCATGTGAAAGTGATGCCCTTGGAAATCACCAACTGGCACAGTGTGAGAGATGTGTTACATGATTAGATACAAGAAAGCATGTCAGAAATATAATACATCTACTCGATTAGTGTGAATGAGAATGCTTTATTGGTGGAAGGGTTTATAATGCTTACGTTTGGTAGAAGTAGACATCTGGGGCTAGTGGTAAAAAAAATGAGTATTGGTTAGTTCTCTTTGAATCCTTAAAAAAATTGAGCATTTGTGCCATGTAGGACAAAATCAGAATAGTAGTAAAAGTAGAAATCATGAAATATGGTCTTTGTAGTGTCTTCCCAACCCAGTTACTAGCCAATGAATAAGCCACACAGGGAGATTTATTCGTGCACGAAAGAGTGGATTTCTGGCATGTAAAATCCAAACACAATGAAAGAAGAAGGACCAGCACAACTTTTTAATGACAAAAAAGCCTCAGTGGGAGAAACTTCCAGCATGCTAGATGGTACAGTGGTAACTAACAGGGGTTATGAGTCCATTTGACCAAGGTCACACACCATCTGTGGAAAATCGATTTTTATTTTCTTTCCATTTTTTTCTTTAATTTCCACAAATGAAAGCTGTGCCTTTGTAAATCACCCCCTAGCAGTGTCTGGGAGAATTATGGCCTCCTTATTCATAGTGCATGTCAAGCATTGATGGCATGCTGTGGCATGTGGAAGGGGGGACACGTTTGCTATAAATGAAATCCCTTATTTAATGGAATGAGAATTTGGGGATGATTGTGTAAGAATAAGAAATGCATGGGGCAAGTGGCAGACTGAAAAAAAGGAAGGGCTATTTGTATATAAAGCATGGAAATCAAGAGTGGGTTTCTGGCATGTAAATCCAAACACCATGAAAATAGAAGAAGGACCAGCATAATTTTCTCATGACAAAAGGCCCTCGGGCTGAGGTAAGTTCCAGCAAAACAGGTGGTACAGTGGCAGTCGCAGAGACTGTAAGTGCTTTTTGACCAGGGTTCAAACCACAGCTGGCGAAAATCGATTTTTTTATAATTGTTTTCTAAATTCCACAAATGAAAGCTGTGCCTTTGTAAATCACCCCCTAGCAGTGTCTGGGAGAATTATGGCCTCCTTAGTCATAGTGCATGTAAGGCATTGATGGCATGCTGTGGCATGTGGAAGGGGGGACAGGTTTGCTATAAAAGAAATCCCTTATTTAGTGGAATGAGGATTTGGGGATGATTGTGTAAGAATAAGAAATGCATGGGGCAAGTGGCAGACTGAAAGAAAGGAAGGGCTATTTGTATATAAAGCATGGAAATCAAGAGTAGATTTCTGGCATGAAAAATCCAAAAAACATGAAAATAGAAGAAGGACCAGCATAATTTACTCATGACAAAATGTCCTCGGGCTTAGGAAAATTCCAGCGAAACAGATGGTACAGTGGCAGTTCACAGGGACCGAGAGTGCTTTTTGACCAGGGTTCAAACCCTCAAACCAAATAAAAAATAGAAAGAATCAGATTGTCCAAGCAGTGTCTATGCTTTTGTTGTCACCAATCACATACCCCCTTATAGAGGGGCAAATTTACAAGCCCCTTACGCCAGATTTGCGCCGCCGTTGCGTCACTTTTGTGACGCAGCGGCGGCGCAAAGCCAGTGCCATGCTGCGGGCTATTTACAACGTGACGCATCTAGGGAGATGCGTCACGTTGTAAAGCCCTGCGCCACATGTGGGCGTTCCTGCATGGGGGGTGTTCCAGTGCAGGAACGCCTCCGAAAAGTGGCTGAGTGAAATCTACAAGATTTCACTCAGTCACTTTTACGGCCATGCTGCGTCAAAACCCTGCGCCTGCTTGAAGCAGGCGCAAGGATTGATGCAGCATGTTAGGGATAGGGGCACACGAGTCTTGCTGGAGCTGCGTTGCGCTTGCGACGCAACTCCAGCAATGCGCCATCTTTCCGCGGGGGGGATGTGACACGCATCTGCCCATCTGTGCGCCACGGTGCGCCGCATTGTAAATGCGGCGCATCAGTTGTGGCGCACGGGTGGGCAGATGCGTCGCAACTCTTCTGGCGCATCCCAGCTGATTAGTAGAGATGTAGTAAGTCAGAAGTAGTAAATCTGCCCCAGAGTTTAGTGCACGTCCTCAGGAATATACAAACTAAGAAAAACTCCTCTTCTCCCAGCAGTAAAGCCCTAAGGCATAGGCATACCTTTACTCCCACCAAATAGGCCAACATTTGCATTCTGTGGTGAGCCTACAGTTTTCAGATGTCATGGTGTAGCAGTTACTGAAAAAAGTCAAACAGTAGTTTCCAGACAATATAAATAGCATTGAGGAGATGCGATTCGAATTGAGACCAGAGAAGTTATATTCATGTAAATGGCAAGGAGAAACTACTGGGTCATATAGAAAAGGGCATGTTAAATTATTTGAGTGCTACGCCATGGGGCAGGGGTCAAACTAATAGTCAATCTGTCAACACTACAATTATTTGTGGTTGAAAATGATGGCCTGGATTTACAAACATTTCACGCAATGCAGCTCACAAGTGAAGTTTCTTCGCTGATTTAAGTGAAAGTATGAGAGCAGAGCTATCCCATATTTTAAATGAAATGTTGCAGTTCTACTCCAGTGCTGGAACACTTTGGTCTGCCGAACGCCATGCCGGCACCCTTGAGCCATAGTGTAAGAGTTTCTGCATTATGGTCAGGGTAGTTTTTAAAGCTATCCTTTGAAACTTTTCCTCTTTGTGTGCATGCTGCAGAATGAAGCACACATGCAAAGAGGAAATAATGAGGAGAAATAAAGATATTTCTTCTTGTTATGCAATCCTCAGCCAGGAGCATCATTTTGATGCAAAATCTTGTCTACAACTTTTTGCAAATATGGGTTTGTATTCAAATCCATGGGTGGATGTTCAGGAATATCCAATGCACCGCCATTGGAATGCCTCCCTGATGCAAAGTAACACAAGGCAGCATAATGTCCTGCCCTGTGTTAACTTTTCGCTACAAATCAACAAAAATCAAAACTTGCATTGCTTTGAAAATAGCAAAATTGATTTTCCGTCAGATCTGTTTCCAAAATGTGCCAAAAACCGGATACAAAATCTTTAAAAATATGGGACTATGTGATACATTTTAATGTATGTGACAACTGCTGCAGGTTTATGTTCTCTCTTGCACATTACTGGTGAATGACTGAATACATTTCATTCCATCAGCCAAATGAGGTCACTAGCAGTCTCTCAGTACACTCAAGAAGTTACATTGCCAATGTCTCTGCCTCACAGTATCATAAAAGTTGTTTGCCACCTCCCTTGTTTTCCTTTATGTTATTTATTGTCTAGCTTGACAGAGCATCTATCACCAGACAATTATTTGAGAATCACAAAGAGAGGGGCTTTGGCACTGCCCATATCTTGGCTCAGGATTTGGAGTTCAGGATTTGATTGGGAAGAAGTTGTGTTCTCTCTCTGAAAGAGGGCTTGTAATGCACTCCTTTTGAGGATTGAAGGGTTTCCTTCACATAGCATGGTACATACACTGTTTTAGTAAGGAGATATGTTATTTATGGCAGTTGATTTAACCAGCTTTAATGCTTAAGGGCACACATTTCTAAGAGATTACCCGTTCTTTTGGGAAACCTAGAAACATTATGGTTGAGTTTGAGTTTGCAGGGAGGGTACCCTACCGCAACTGTGACAATCGTTCAATCTGCCGTTCCAATTCAGGACTAAGTAGGCCAACAGTATGTTGAAGACCGAGCCCACTGTGGCTCAATCACTGTACTCTCTTGGGCGTCGGAGGTATGCATCTGACTGTCCATCCAATTTAGAGTGGGTGCTCGGCTGGCTTTCCTTTGCTATACATCATCACCGGGTAATACCTGGGTAAATAAAACCCAGAAGAGTACCAAGACATTTTACATAGATTGTTACCCATGATGCCATGCTGCCTACAACATTGATTCTATCTGTAAATCTTCTTCAGCAAATGTGTCTTTGGAAATTTGTATATGATTGTTTCATATTAGTGGCTGATGTATTACATTTTTCAGTCGTTTTACTCATATTCTGCCTCCATAAGATCATACCTAGTACACTTTGGTACCTTTGTCAACCTTGACTATTTGTAAAGATTTTCGACAAAAGCACCAAGCGACTTCTCTTACATCTGAATCTTTTACCAAGGCCCATAGTTGCTTGCTTTCGGAAGACGCCATTGCATCTCCTCACCCAAAAATGTCTAGATGGTTCTGTAATGACCTTTACTACCAGAAATACATGAGAAATTCAGTGGAGTGTGGGATGACGTGAGACTTACTGAGTCTTGGCCAGTGAATTTGAAAGACCATTAAAATGCTGAGAGCAGGCAACAAGTCAGGCACAACTAGTGCAGATTGGGAAAATTATATAGAGTTGGATGGCACAATAACATTTTGAAAAGTATCGTTTGGCATTAATATTGTGTCGCCAATATGGTTTAACAAAATCTTTACTCATCGTGTAGATTTTCGGTTAATAAGCTTTCTGTTAATAAGTATTGTTGTAGATGATATTTACCATACAATAATCATGTCACACAATATTCTGACATCTATATTCTATTAGCACACTGAGGAGGAGTTGTGATTCACCCAGTTACTGCTGACTATATTTCTGAGGCAAAGTTAAAATAGAGAGTGTGTGTCATACATCCCATTTTGATTGATTATATTTGAAGCCACTTTTTGTGGCTCTGAAGGGTTTCAAAAATCTGGAGTAACGCAATGCAGTGCAAATCGCTGGGTTGCGTTACTTTGCCCTAGATAAGGTGTTATGTGGGAGTTCCCATGCAGCTTCTGTAGATTTTAAAATAGAGATATTTCTTCTCATTATGCTTCCCCTCGGAAGGTGCAAGTTTTGGCACATCCCCATGTTTACAAGTTCTGGGGATGCACCAAAATCTTGCACCTTCCCAGGGGAAGCATAATGAGGAGAAATATCTCTATTTCTCCTAATTTGTTTGTTTTGTATAAGTGCTGTATTCTGCAGCACACATAGAAAGAGGAATATGCCTCCCAGGATTGGTTTTGTGCAGGAAGGCACCCCTTCCTGCACAACAACAATCCTGCATGCTACACAGGCACCCTTGCACCATGGTGCAAGGTTGCGTGAGTAGGCGCTAGGCTGCCAAAAAGGCACCAGCACGAAGGAAAGGACTTGAATGCACTGTATTGCCTTAAATATAAATACGGCACATTCCTGCCCTTTCCCTGTGACGCGGTGCAGTGCAGCAAGGTGACTTGCTGCGCTGCACTGCATGACATCTTCGTCAATGAGCCTCTATGTGTCACTGTTTTTGAAAGATCATTGCTACCCATTTTTCTGTCAGCAGATGTTTGAAGATACACCACCCTATCATATCTTTAGCAAATGTGCACCTTTTCCTGTGTATCTTAAAAATAACCAGACTGTTCAGATCAGTAAAGCAATTCAGTTTCTTTTGTATACAATTAGCAGTAGGCCTAAAAAGACAGCTCCTGTCAAATCAAAACCTTAGCTTTCTTTTAGTTTGGGGTTTGCCGGCATTGGCAAATTTGCAGATTGTGCAATAGAACTTTGGGGTAGCATATGCTTGCAGTTGTAAAAGGGAATTAGTGTATGCACAGCAGTACATGCAAAGTGACTGGAAGGACAACATTGCTGCCTGTGAAACTCTGCTCCCACTAGACAATTTGTGGTAATGTAATGTTATGATGAATTAGCATATTGGTATGTTGGTTAATTAAGCCCATGCAATGTGTTCATGGAGTGCTTTCAGTATAAGAGTTCTACATTTCATATGGAATGTGAGGGTCTGGGTGACAGTTGCTTCCTGGTGCTGTTATGAGAGACATGAATAAAACAACTCTGCTCCTAACACAATGTATCTCTTAGAGTTATTGGTACAACACCTCCTAAATTTGGCGAAGATCTGCAGCGGACCCCACAGTTATGTTTCACCTATTTCAAAGTTGTGCCTCAACTTGCTGAAAGGGAGAGAAACAGGAAATGGTTGCTAATCCAAAGACTCATGGAACTGGGTGTATCAGAGGTAAACAATGTGTACAAACCAAGGTGTTTAGAGGTACTTGACTGTTGCATTTTAAGCGCTGCTTGGATGTGCTGTCGTCCCGCATGGTTTTAAATTAAAACAATGAGGCTCAGGTGCAGTGCTAGCACATAAATACGTGTGAGGGACTTACTATTAGCCGGTATATGCAGCATAACATGGAATGGTCAAGTAGTGGAAATTAGAGATTGATGGAGATTTCCCGACTGTTTATGCAGGTGCACAGTACCAAGGTAGGGACTGGTGAGCCGTGCACACAGAAAACAGCATAGTTTCGATCTCGCGCCTCACCTTCAATGAGCTGTGTGCAATTGTATTCCATCGGCCAAAGTAAAGGATGGGGTACACGAACCTTTTAACGCACTGTGAGCAAGGCCAGTAGTACCCTGCACACATTTCCTCCTGCGTTCCATGCTGGCAACTTTTTTCTTTTACGACAGATGTCAACGTGTTCCCAAGTTAGTTCACGTGGATCTTTGATGAGAATTAGCTAGAGCGCTGAACCACAGGTTTCTACCTGGTGCACTACAGCTGAAAATTAGTACTTTGAATGCCAATGTTGTTTGGGAAACTGTTAGTGGCTAGCACACTGTGTTATAATGCAAACATGTTGTGGCAAACAGATGTTTGTTCAGTGTCGTGCACATTGGTGATGATTTATTACAAGCACGGTGTGTGGAGCACCAAATAGTAAGTTACTTGTGAAGCGCACAGTGACATGCACACTTGTGGAATACTAGTGTGTCATCTGTAGCAGAGGCTTGAGCAGTGATATACAGTGACAAACACACTTTTTTATTAGCTTTCTAAATCCAGAGTAACACACCTGTTGCCGAACATGGGTGTGTTGTCTGTAAGAGAGACTTGTGCAATGACATACAAACTTGTATTAACTATCAAAGGACACAGTGACACGCACCCTTTTACATCATCATATCTACAGTGTTGTAACTCAGATTTTCAGTTTCTTTTTGTCAGGCACATATATCACTGTGCATTATAAGTTTTGTTCTAGCACTTTTGTGTGGTAATAATGCAAAGTGTAAATGCCCCACTACCTTTTCTACAAACTCCTGTTGATCCTCCAATAAATATTTGGGTGCTTTAGGAGGCAAAAGATGGTGTGCAGAAAGGAAAAGGTTTGTGTTAGAGCACAACATAGGCTTTGACGGGCATGCGTTCTATGGATATTTGCCAAAAGAACAAAGTTTTTGTTTGGGATGATGAGCATACAAAAGAATTTAAAGAACCGGAGGTAAAATTTGTACCTGCTAAAGCTGTGGCACCATTTGACCCTGGTTGCCAATGTTTGATAACAGTGGATGCCAGCAACAGTGGATTAGGGGCAACACTTTCTCAGTATGTTGGGAGAGAACAACTGGGTCTGATTCCAGAGCATTACTTGACAGTGAAAGACTTTGACTAGCCATTGAGAAGGAGTTGTTGGCTTGCAGTTGGGCTTTTGAGCGATTTAAAAGTTTTGTTTGGGGGAGAAGGTTTACTATGCTTACTGGCTATAAACCATTGGCGAACATTATGAGTGGAAATATCATGAAGGACCATACCCCTAGCATTGCTAGGTTAAGTTACAAATTGCTACAATACAATTTTGAAATTTGGCGCAGTTCAGGAGGCAAGAACATTAGGGCAGATTATCTTACAAAGGTTCCTCAGCCTTCTGATCTGTCATCCACATTTGGAGAAGATGAGGAAGATGAGGAATGCCTTATAGTTGCTATTGATGTGTGTAATGGAAGTGGATCTGACCAGAATGAGTGGTTTGAATGTGTGGGGTTAGATGACGATTTGGAGTTAGTTCAAAAGTACATCAGGGATGGGTGGCCTAAGAACAGATTTTTACACCAGAAGTTGAAACCTTATGTGGAGCTGGTGGATGAGTTGCCTTTCAAGAAGGGTAACATGGTCATGAGGGGTGAAAAATGTATTCCTCCAAGTTTATCAATTCATAAAATCATGAGTGCTGGTCTAGAAGGTCATTTGGGACAGACTATTATCAAAAGGGAAATACAGTCAATATTTTGGTGGTTGAGTATAGATGTTGACATCACTCAAACTGTCAGAGAGTGTGTCATATGTTCTACAAGTGATAAATCACTTAAAACTGAATCACCACAATTACATCCAGTCAAACTATCAGAAGGGTCCTGGTCAAAACTCGCCACAGATTTCATTGGTCTACTGAGGGTCCTTCCTCACAATTTAAAGTTCACTGTGGTGTTTGTCCATTAGTACAGCAAATGGTGGGTGGTAACATGTGTTCATGAACCTAACATCAAGATTGAAATCACGTTTCTTCAAAAGATTTTTCTTAGAGACTGTTTGCCCAAAGAGTTAGTATCAGATAATGGTGTCCAGTTCGTGTCAAAGGAAATTAGGGTTTTTTTTGTTACATTGTGGTAATGTGCACAAAAGGGTGGCTTTATATCATCCACAGCCCACAATTTAGTAGAGAAAATGAACTGTAGGTTAGTGGAGTGTATTCAGTGGACATTTAGGAACAAGATGGATGGATGTAAATCGGTGGAGAACATGTTATTCTCCCATCGCATGAGTCCTAACAGAGTAACTGACAAGACACCTTTTGAGGTCATGAGATGGCGATTTCCTGCATGGCTGAGGGGGTACAAATATTGTTCTGCACATGAGCGCTTTATGGATAGGGAGATCCATTCCAAGGTAGAGGCTTCTCAGAAGAACATGAAAGAGTATTCTGAGAACAGGCATGGTGTTAAAGTGGCTGAACAGAAAATCCAAGCGGGAGATTGGGTACATATACAAAATCCCAGTCATGTATCTAAGGGTTCGTCTAAATTCAGAGAGCCTGCATTAGTACACACAGTCGAAGGGAGTGCTATCAGGATAAAAGGGCATGGATGGTGGAATCTAAGTAGTGTGGTGAAGGTGATCAAGCCAGAGGAAGATTCTCAAGAACAACGGGACAAGGGTCTTTATTCATCTTATCAGCCATATAGGTGTCAGGCCAATGCCACAGAGAAAAGGGTGATAAGGAAATTGTTACGATTTCATACTTGAAAGGGTTTCAGAGATTTTAGACGGTTTCAGTAAATTCACAGAATTCTAATAAACTCACATTTGCATTCTTCAAATAGGTAAACTCATGTTTATTGATGTGTAATAGTTTATGTTCAAATGTTTTTTTATTGGAACGTGTTTATTTATAGGTTTCTTAAAGAAAGGAAGATGTTATGGTAATGTAATATTATGATAAATTACCACATTGTTATGTTGCTTAATTACGCCCACACAAAGTGTTCATGGAATATTTTGAGGGTAAGAATTTGACATTCCATATGGAATGTTAGGGCTTTGTCTGCATGACAGTTGCTTGCTGGTGCTGGTATGAGAGACATACATAAAGCAATTTTGATTCTAACACAATGGATCTCTTTAAGTTACTGCTATGCCAACTCTACACAATTTCATAGGCCCATCAATCCTGCTTAGTAGTGACCATCTGGCAGTCTCAAGGAACTTGAAAGTTTACTTCAGTGAAACAATGGATACTAATATCTTCTAAGAACTTGGACATATTCACATAAGAACATGACTCACTGGGAACAGGTGTGTGCACATCTGAGATTTTAGAACAATACCATTAAGCACCTGCAGGATAAACTCCATCTCTGTGAATATATGCCTCACACAGTACTCTAGTGTGGCTCTGATCCACCAATAGAGGGTGTAAAGAACAAGTTATATATAAACCCATTATGTTAGCATGGTATTAACTCGCAGTATTGATAATCCTTTAGAAAACTGCACATGCGCATGCGTATGCGCATGGGCGTGCACAGATTTCTCAAGGATTACTAATCCTGCGAGGAAGAGGAGGAGGGCAGTCTGGAGACCCGCATGCCAGGTAAGTGGTTTTAAATTTACTAGTATGTAATGTAGATTTCTTTGATAGTATAGGGAGGTGGAGGCGGGTAGCGTAGTGTAGCATAGCGGAGTTCCACAGAGTTTGTTTGGTCCTCCGTGGACCTCCACGTAGCCCCGCTAGGCCCACTACGCCTGGGGTTATAAATAAGACTTAGGAACACAGCACGCCTCATGCCAATCAGCATCCAATAAGTCTGCGCAAAAAGTAAGCCTCTCTCTAGATGATCAATATTCAAAATATTCCCCAAAAAGCCTCTTGGCACTTGTGCATGCTTCTATAAAGGTAGCATAATTACAGGCAAAGTCGAGCCTCTTATTTTCATACATGCAGGCCTACATGCATTTTACATGCATCTTTTGGCGTGGTTTCCCCTGACCTCTTGCCTTCTGACCTCCTGTTTTTGAATTTGTGTTGAACTTCATTTCGCTTGCTTTAGGGCGCTATGTCTCTTTTTACTACTGATAAGTGATAATGTGCATGTGCATGTGCTCTGAGTCTAGAATGTAATGGCATTTGGTTTTTCCATGTTTGGCATATTTGATTTAAAGATAAGTCTCTTGTACAGTGCACAACATGTCCCCAGGGCGTGGAAATCAAATGCTACTAGTATACATGCTGTACTCAGGGACGGTATGCCCCCTATACCATAGATCTGGATCTAGTATTTTTTGTGATATGCCTATCAGTCATATCCCTAATAGTGGGCCCGCGCACTGATTGTGCCACCCACATGAGTAGCCCTTTAAAACATGCCTCTGGCCTTCCACTGCAGAGTCTGTGTGTGCACTATTAAGCTGTCATATCCACCTGGCAAGTTCACCTACTTGCCAGGGCCAAACCTTCCCTTTTATTACATTTAACTCACCCTTAAGGTAGGCCCTTGGAAGCCCCATGGACAGAGTGCAGTGTATTAAAAATGCTGGACATATACTTCTGAGGTTTACATTTCCTGGTAGTGAAAATACTTTAAAATGTGTTTTTCACCATAAAGGCCTTTCTCTCCCATAGGTTAGATTTGGAGTTGCCTTGGAACACTTTACAAGTTTAACTTTCAATTAGGGAAAGATGAGAAGAGTAAAACTGGAGTCTCTGGGCTCACAATTTAAAAACACATCTTTTAGTGAAGTTAGTTTTTAAATTGCAGGTATGAAAAAGCCACTTTTAAAAAGTTGTAATTTTTTATCTTTAACTATTCTCTTTCTCTGCCTGTTTCTGGAATACATGCTTGAGTAACAGCTGGGCTTTATGAATTCCCTTCAGACAGTCATGCACAAAGGAAGCTGAGGTGTGCCCTGCTTATCCTTATTATGAACATATATTTACCTCTGAACCCATAAATTGCAAGAAATATTTGATCATCAGTCCTTTTTATTTGGCTGAGAGAACCAATATCATTTTGCTTATTTTCACAATTTTCTATATACAGGGTAAACTCTACAACAATAGGCTCCTATATTTTTTCGCTATTCACACAAGTATCCTGTACATAATATTTACATTTATTTACACAGACATATACAAAAAACAAATAATAAGACGTTATATAGCTAAGTTGTACACCATTAGTTTTTCATAAGAGAAAAGTCCAATATTCTATAACCTTGGGACCTTAAGCTGATTATTCCTCAAGATATTTTGATTTTGTTGGTCCTGAGCAGAGTCAGTAACAAAGTTTGCGATGTTCAGGCAAGGGGTAACCTTATCTTAATTAGGTTCCTTTTATTTAGGGGAGGGAAAACAAAAAGGGAGTTGTTTCCACTGTTCCTGTTTTTCAGGATCTCTGCTAGGCTGGTTTTTATATATAGCCTACGCGTTTCGACCTTTAAATGGACCTACAAAGTCGTGGAAAGGTCTTCTTCAGGGCTTGCTTTGTTGTGATATGGACATGTGATCTTGCCGGTCTCCTGCAAAAATAACAGTGAACCTTATTTAGGGTGTGCAATCGTGTAATTTATGCTAGATCTGGTGGATCATGATCAAAGTTACGTACCTATAATCTTATTTAGCTCATGTGGCTCAAACCGGTGTTGTTTTCTTGGCCTGTAATAGCATAAATGTGTCTGTATTAGTGCTTCATTTGGCAAAAAACTAGTATGGTTTATGCTCTATTTGCCTCGATGTTAGTGGGCACCTACCAGGCTGTTTTCCAAATCGATGGAGGATGCCTGTGCGTTTCTTTGTTGTTATTTCTTATGTTGTTGTAAGGATTCCAAAAAGCCGTTTGAAGTTTTCTGAAAAAAGATCGTCATGTTTAGGATGTTTTTCTTACAGACCTCTGTTCCTTTATTTGCATGCTTTAGCACCCGTGTTTAAGGGGAGAGGGGTTTTTTTGAGGTTGTGTAGTGGCTGTACAGCGTGCTTCCTAGCTCCTGGTTCTAACTTTTTATATTGCATCATGCGTTAGTATTACTTGGTGTAGGCTCTGGGTCAGTACTCATTTACACCATGTTGGACACCGCCGTGAAGTTAAAATGAACGGTAGTTTCCGTTATTTTGAAAGCAACTTACGATTTCTTCGAGGGAGAAGGCTTAAAGTTCCTTTTTCTCTCTTCGTGATCCTCGCGGTCTCGTTCTTCGTAGTCCTCGCGTTCTCGCTGCTGTGGAGCCGTCAGCGCTTCCTGGGTTGGTTCGTCCTCGTGACTTGACTGGTGCGTGACGTCGCAACGTCATTGCGTGGTTTGTTGCTTGAGATTTCATTGGTCTATCGTCATTTGACAGCGGGAGTTTTTAGCGTCCGTGTAACCATGGTAGAGTATGTTTTTCCTTTAATGAAACAATAAAGCATCGTGTAAAATGGCTCCGTTGTTTAGCCAAGTCTATTCGCAAAGCGACCCATCATTTATACGTGTCTTCTGTCGACTTTGCTTATATCAATTTCTTTTGTTAATCGGTATGTTGAGCTGACAGCGGCGTAAGTCTTATTTGAATTTAGTTTGGAGGGAACAATAAAGTTATCCGGACAGCAGTGGATGGATGCTGGTGTTGTTATCCGACCTCATTGTCGTCATGGTTACATCTCCCAAGTGGTTCTTGAAGAATCCAAGCAAATGTGTTGCTGGCTTGTGATCTTATAATAATTGGTTCTCCTTTTGAAGAGTATTTGGACTCTTATCCCCTTTTTTATTCACAATAACGTGAGTTGTGTTAGGGTATAATCTTAGAAGTGGGTGGAGGCAAAGCTTGCGTTTAAGGTGGTTATATTATATTCCCGAGTTCTGTCATCTCGTTAAGGCCATTGTCCATTGTGTTCAGTAACATAATCATTCTGGCTTCTGTCCTAGACAGGCGTGAATCTGTGTTACTTCCTTTTATGTGTCGTAATACTGTCCATTTAATTTCATCTGGTCCATGATTTTTTTCGGTACAGTGTGACACCATGGGTGCATTGGGTGTCCTGCATCTGATGCGTGACCTGTGTTGGGAGATCCTGTTTTTTATGGCTTGTGATGTTTTTCCGACATATGCTAAAGAGCATGGGCACACAACGCAGTATACAACATTATGGGTGTTGCAGTTTGTGAAGTTTTCGTGGTTCACGAATTTCATCCCATATATGAATTTAGTACCCTCAATGGTACTTTCACATGAAGTACAGTTCCCGCATTTTCTGTGGCCTTTTATCGGTGGCATAGACCACAGAGTACGTAGGGTTATTTCAGGTTTTGGCAGGTTTGTATTTGCTCGTACTAGTTTTTCTTTTATGCTTGTGTTTTTTTTCAAGGCAAAGATTGGAGTTTGGTTAAACGGGTGCAAGTCTTTCACTGTATTCCAGTTTTTTCGGATGATTTTTTGTATTTCGTTGGTGCGTCCTGAAAAAGTAGTAACACAGACCAATGGAGTGTCGTCCTGCTTGTCCTTTGGGATGAGAAGAGACTCTCGTGGAGTGTACCAGGCTCTTTTCATCGCTTTCTTTAGAAGTTTTTTGGGATAGCTACGGGTTTTTAATTTTTCCAAGAGTTCTGTTGCATTTTTGAAATAGTCTTCCTTTTTTGAGCAATTGCGTCTTATCCTTAAGAATTGACTGAATGGTAGATTTTCTCGTAGATTTCGTTGATGGAAGCTTGAAAATTCTAAGAAGGTGTTTCTATCAGTATTCTTCGTGAATAGTGTGGTATATAGACGGCCTTCTTCGTGTTTCACCATAATGTCTAGAAAATTCATCTCTGTTTTGTTTGAATTCATGGTGAATTGGATGTTTTGGTTTCTGTCATTTAGCCATGTCAAGAAAGAATGTAGTTGATCTATATTTCCTCTCCAGAGCATGAACACATCGTCTATATACCGACGCCACATTTTGATGTGTCCGTCATGGGGATTGTTGTTGTATATCCACTTTTCTTCAAATAATGCCATGAACATTATAGCCATTTCCGGCGCAAATGGACAACCCATAGCAGTACCCATGGTTTGCAGGTATTGAATATCATTAAATTTGAAAAAATTGTGTTTTAAACAAATTTCCGCAAATTTTAGTATTGCCAGAGTTGGTACAATGTGAGGTCTTGGTCTTTTTTCTAGAAAGACTTCAAGGGCTTCCAAACCGTCTTGTTGTGGGATATTGGAGTAAAGACTCACAATATCCAATGTGACTAGAAACTCATTTTCTTCATCAAAGGGTTGATCTTCAAGCATGTTGATGGCTTGCATAGTGTCCTTGATGTAGCTTGGGGTCTCCAAAATAAGGGGTTTGAGAAACGTATCCACGTATTTTGCTGGACGCTCTAAGATGGAATTGACGCCCGAGATTATTGGTCTTCCTGGAGGTTTCTTTGGGTCCTTGTGTATTTTGGGAAGGACATACATGATCGGGGTCCTGGGGTTCTCGTTGATCAGGAATTGTGATTCCTTTTTGGAGAGCCAGCCTTCTTCTATTCCATTACTTATAACGGACATGATTTTGGTCTTTATTATCTGGTTCCAGTCTTCATTTGTTTTCCGATAATATTTTTCATCGGATAGTTGGCGTAATACTTCCTGTTCATAGCTGTCTCTGGTCCAGATCACAATCCCGCCACCCTTGTCTGCGGGCTTGATTATCAAGTTCTTATTTTGGGCGAGATCGTCCAGTGCCTGTTGTTGTACCTTTGTGAGATTCCACTTTGTGAACACTTTTTTCTTGTTTAGTTTATCTATGTCTCTAAGGACGTTCTTTTCAAAGGACAGCAATTCGACTGGCATGTTGGTTGTATTCGGAAAGAAGGTAGAGGGATTTTTTAAGCCTGAGGTATTTCGTGCAGTCAGCTCAATTCTGCCCTGGAAAAAGATTTTGAGCCGCATTTTGCGGAACAGCTGTATTATTTCCAGTTTGGTCTGGTTCAAGTCCGGTCTTACTGTAGGGATGAAAGAAAGGCCCTTCTGTAGAACTGTTTTTTCGTTTCTTGATAGCTCATAGTCCGTTAAATTGTAAATACAGTCGTTTACTTCTTCTGTGTTTTTATTTTTATTTTTCATGGTTACCAACGGTAAACATTCCTTCTTGTTGTAATTTCTCCTTGGTATTGGTTGAAGGAGAAATTACAACAAGAAGGAATGCGGCTCAAAATCTTTTTCCAGGGCAGAATTGAGCTGACTGCACGAAATACCTCAGGCTTAAAAAATCCCTCTACCTTCTTTCCGAATACAACCAACATGCCAGTCGAATTGCTGTCCTTTGAAAAGAACGTCCTTAGAGACATAGATAAACTAAACAAGAAAAAAGTGTTCACAAAGTGGAATCTCACAAAGGTACAACAACAGGCACTGGACGATCTCGCCCAAAATAAGAACTTGATAATCAAGCCCGCAGACAAGGGTGGCGGGATTGTGATCTGGACCAGAGACAGCTATGAACAGGAAGTATTACGCCAACTATCCGATGAAAAATATTATCGGAAAACAAATGAAGACTGGAACCAGATAATAAAGACCAAAATCATGTCCGTTATAAGTAATGGAATAGAAGAAGGCTGGCTCTCCAAAAAGGAATCACAATTCCTGATCAACGAGAACCCCAGGACCCCGATCATGTATGTCCTTCCCAAAATACACAAGGACCCAAAGAAACCTCCAGGAAGACCAATAATCTCGGGCGTCAATTCCATCTTAGAGCGTCCAGCAAAATACGTGGATACGTTTCTCAAACCCCTTATTTTGGAGACCCCAAGCTACATCAAGGACACTATGCAAGCCATCAACATGCTTGAAGATCAACCCTTTGATGAAGAAAATGAGTTTCTAGTCACATTGGATATTGTGAGTCTTTACTCCAATATCCCACAACAAGACGGTTTGGAAGCCCTTGAAGTCTTTCTAGAAAAAAGACCAAGACCTCACATTGTACCAACTCTGGCAATACTAAAATTTGCGGAAATTTGTTTAAAACACAATTTTTTCAAATTTAATGATATTCAATACCTGCAAACCATGGGTACTGCTATGGGTTGTCCATTTGCGCCGGAAATGGCTATAATGTTCATGGCATTATTTGAAGAAAAGTGGATATACAACAACAATCCCCATGACGGACACATCAAAATGTGGCGTCGGTATATAGACGATGTGTTCATGCTCTGGAGAGGAAATATAGATCAACTACATTCTTTCTTGACATGGCTAAATGACAGAAACCAAAACATCCAATTCACCATGAATTCAAACAAAACAGAGATGAATTTTCTAGACATTATGGTGAAACACGAAGAAGGCCGTCTATATACCACACTATTCACGAAGAATACTGATAGAAACACCTTCTTAGAATTTTCAAGCTTCCATCAACGAAATCTACGAGAAAATCTACCATTCAGTCAATTCTTAAGGATAAGACGCAATTGCTCAAAAAAGGAAGACTATTTCAAAAATGCAACAGAACTCTTGGAAAAATTAAAAACCCGTAGCTATCCCAAAAAACTTCTAAAGAAAGCGATGAAAAGAGCCTGGTACACTCCACGAGAGTCTCTTCTCATCCCAAAGGACAAGCAGGACGACACTCCATTGGTCTGTGTTACTACTTTTTCAGGACGCACCAACGAAATACAAAAAATCATCCGAAAAAACTGGAATACAGTGAAAGACTTGCACCCGTTTAACCAAACTCCAATCTTTGCCTTGAAAAAAAACACAAGCATAAAAGAAAAACTAGTACGAGCAAATACAAACCTGCCAAAACCTGAAATAACCCTACGTACTCTGTGGTCTATGCCACCGATAAAAGGCCACAGAAAATGCGGGAACTGTACTTCATGTGAAAGTACCATTGAGGGTACTAAATTCATATATGGGATGAAATTCGTGAACCACGAAAACTTCACAAACTGCAACACCCATAATGTTGTATACTGCGTTGTGTGCCCATGCTCTTTAGCATATGTCGGAAAAACATCACAAGCCATAAAAAACAGGATCTCCCAACACAGGTCACGCATCAGATGCAGGACACCCAATGCACCCATGGTGTCACACTGTACCGAAAAAAATCATGGACCAGATGAAATTAAATGGACAGTATTACGACACATAAAAGGAAGTAACACAGATTCACGCCTGTCTAGGACAGAAGCCAGAATGATTATGTTACTGAACACAATGGACAATGGCCTTAACGAGATGACAGAACTCGGGAATATAATATAACCACCTTAAACGCAAGCTTTGCCTCCACCCACTTCTAAGATTATACCCTAACACAACTCACGTTATTGTGAATAAAAAAGGGGATAAGAGTCCAAATACTCTTCAAAAGGAGAACCAATTATTATAAGATCACAAGCCAGCAACACATTTGCTTGGATTCTTCAAGAACCACTTGGGAGATGTAACCATGACGACAGTGAGGTCGGATAACAACACCAGCATCCATCCACTGCTGTCCGGATAACTTTATTGTTCCCTCCAAACTAAATTCAAATAAGACTTACGCCGCTGTCAGCTCAACATACCGATTAACAAAAGAAATTGATATAAGCAAAGTCGACAGAAGACACGTATAAATGATGGGTCGCTTTGCGAATAGACTTGGCTAAACAACGGAGCCATTTTACACGATGCTTTATTGTTTCATTAAAGGAAAAACATACTCTACCATGGTTACACGGACGCTAAAAACTCCCGCTGTCAAATGACGATAGACCAATGAAATCTCAAGCAACAAACCACGCAATGACGTTGCGACGTCACGCACCAGTCAAGTCACGAGGACGAACCAACCCAGGAAGCGCTGACGGCTCCACAGCAGCGAGAACGCGAGGACTACGAAGAACGAGACCGCGAGGATCACGAAGAGAGAAAAAGGAACTTTAAGCCTTCTCCCTCGAAGAAATCGTAAGTTGCTTTCAAAATAACGGAAACTACCGTTCATTTTAACTTCACGGCGGTGTCCAACATGGTGTAAATGAGTACTGACCCAGAGCCTACACCAAGTAATACTAACGCATGATGCAATATAAAAAGTTAGAACCAGGAGCTAGGAAGCACGCTGTACAGCCACTACACAACCTCAAAAAAACCCCTCTCCCCTTAAACACGGGTGCTAAAGCATGCAAATAAAGGAACAGAGGTCTGTAAGAAAAACATCCTAAACATGACGATCTTTTTTCAGAAAACTTCAAACGGCTTTTTGGAATCCTTACAACAACATAAGAAATAACAACAAAGAAACGCACAGGCATCCTCCATCGATTTGGAAAACAGCCTGGTAGGTGCCCACTAACATCGAGGCAAATAGAGCATAAACCATACTAGTTTTTTGCCAAATGAAGCACTAATACAGACACATTTATGCTATTACAGGCCAAGAAAACAACACCGGTTTGAGCCACATGAGCTAAATAAGATTATAGGTACGTAACTTTGATCATGATCCACCAGATCTAGCATAAATTACACGATTGCACACCCTAAATAAGGTTCACTGTTATTTTTGCAGGAGACCGGCAAGATCACATGTCCATATCACAACAAAGCAAGCCCTGAAGAAGACCTTTCCACGACTTTGTAGGTCCATTTAAAGGTCGAAACGCGTAGGCTATATATAAAAACCAGCCTAGCAGAGATCCTGAAAAACAGGAACAGTGGAAACAACTCCCTTTTTGTTTTCCCTCCCCTAAATAAAAGGAACCTAATTAAGATAAGGTTACCCCTTGCCTGAACATCGCAAACTTTGTTACTGACTCTGCTCAGGACCAACAAAATCAAAATATCTTGAGGAATAATCAGCTTAAGGTCCCAAGGTTATAGAATATTGGACTTTTCTCTTATGAAAAACTAATGGTGTACAACTTAGCTACATAACGTCTTATTATTTGTTTTTTGTATATGTCTGTGTAAATAAATGTAAATATTATGTACAGGATACTTGTGTGAATAGCGAAAAAATATAGGAGCCTATTGTTGTAGAGTTTACCCTGTATATAGAAAATTGTGAAAATAAGCAAAATGATATTGGTTCTCTCAGCCAAATAAAAAGGACTGATGATCAAATATTTCTTGCAATTTATGGGTTCAGAGGTAAATATATGTTCATAATAGTCTATCGATTCTGGCCTCTGATACCCTTATTGAATCAATCCCCTATTTTTCATACTCTGCTTATCCTTATGGCGTATCACCTGGCTGATGGGTCTTCTTGAGCTTGAGCCCTGCATTTTGATTTAATCCTGAAAAATTCATATCGTGATATGTGTATGTTGCATTTTTATTGTTTTGGTCTTGTTTTACTCAGATAGATTTTGGCTATTTCCCCAAACTGTTGTGGGGTACTTTTGTGGTGTTTTGTGTGTGTGGTCACAAATACTTTATACATTTACCTGTTTAGTTAAGCCTAAAAAGTCTGTGCCAAGCTACCAGAGGGTGAGCACAGGTAAACTTTTAATGTTTACTACAAGTACCCTGACTAGTATTGGGGTTCCTGCTTCGACAGGGTGCTTACCTCTGCCAACCATAAACCACATTTCTAACAATACGAATCAGGGAATGACCAGTAGTGAATGTGAAACTCATCTTAAATACTCATATCTGCCGTTTGCTGGACAAATGATTCCATTTGGAAAGAGTAATTGCAATACTAAAGGCATTATTACAAAAGACTATCCTTGTCAATCGATCCAACAAGCAAATAAAACACTCCTTTTTAATAGGTTATTTAATTTACATTTACTCTTGTGTTATGCTTTAGAAGCAGTTACAAAATCAATTGCATGTAAAGCTATATTTTCGATTCCTAAATGAAGTGTCAAATACAGCCATCCCTGTCTTAGAAAAGAATTAAGCTTTTCGTACTTGCATTCATTCTCCAGATTCCATTGGGAAATCTGCTGTATTCAGAAAACACCGATTCTTTCCTGCACAAATTGCTTGCTAATCTATCAATTTAGCAATCAAATGATGTCCCCCATCAAAAGATTCATGAAGCTCCTTCCCTTGTTAGAATTGGTCTGCCTTAGACAAACCCGTGCAAGTCTGATAAGTGCAGCAGAAGAAAATGAAATTGTATTTCAAGGGACAAGAGTGTGCCTAGAGGTTTAACCATTTGATGCTGTTGCTTTAAGAGTTGAGAAAGAAGAGCTAATACTAGGGCCTGATAATTATAGCATGTTTTTCATGCTGTGAAAACCAGAACTTGGGGGCATATCATCAAGGACCGGCGATAATTATCGCTAAGCGCACTTAGCGCTAGGAGTATTATCGCCGGGTAACGTGGAATTTTATCGCTGAGATAGCGTGCTATTAGCAACGCTTATCTCAAAAGCGATAAAATTCCAAGCGCTAACTGCCAAATGTGAGATTATCGCTGGAAATCCAGCGATAATCTCACAAAGTTTGGCGATAATTTGATGATAGGGCAAGGCATATTTAGCCATGATATCCACCTTACATAGGATATCATGGCTAAGTCAGTCTTGAAGCAGGCGTAAAGAAAGTAGCGATAACAGAGGTTATAGGTAATTTGCTTGTCACTCTGCAGGTTAGCGTGCCTATTGATAATTGGAGAAATGTTGCTTAGCGACATTTCTCCAGTTATGTCAGGGCTGGAACGCCCACTTTGCATCTCATTAGAGATGCAAAGCTGGGCGTTCAGAATACAGGCGCTAATGCAAGGTTTCACGTTGCTGATTAGGCGATAAAATTATCGCCGCTTTTCGTCCGAACACGGACGCAAAAGCGGCGATAATTTTTTATCGCCTCGTTGATGATATGCCCCTACAATATTTTGCAACAATTCTTTATTAATCAAATAGAAGGACAGAAAGTGCTGATTTTTTCAAAGTATAGAGGTGCATAATTAACATGAAAGACCACTCAGCGAACAATGTTGAATTTGCAACACAGCGGTATTCAGTATGCTAATAACAGCATGACGATAACAATTCTAAACAGAGGAGTAGTCAAACATAAACTGTCAAAGACTACCATTAAATAGCAAAAAATGGGAGACAAGAGGGGGAAGTGCAAGGGGCAGTAGGTGAATAGAAGAGAGGGGTTCAAGGTGGAGACAGGGTGCAATCAGTCATGAATGCACCAAGATATTAGTGTGGGCTGTCGTGAATTGTCAGTGTTAATTTCACTGGCTCCGTTTGCTATCTCTCTTTGCCCAAGACCATTTCCAAAATACTTGGTATAATTTCTGTAAAGCATCCATCAAGTGTTGTATGTAGTAGTGTTAACAACCATCTCTACTGGAGATGCAGGAAGGTGGAGCTCTGTGTTGGAGTATGGAAGCTCAGAATTTAGGAGCCACAGAGACATGGACAGGAAGCTGCTGAAAATTCACTGAGAGCAGGTGCCAGCCCAGCTCCAGTCTATCTACTCAACGGCCAAAGGGTTGTGGTGGCACTTGTGATGTGGGCATGCCATTGAGCCTTCTTGGCTGTGAGGTGAGTCACACCGGACCCTAATGAAGTGGCTCGCTGACCCGGATGTAGTTGCACCACATCCTCTGGCCGGGTCTGGCCAGAAGCTATAAATAAATGGGCCCCCAGACTGCAGGTTGTCTTTGCCCGTACTGTGCAACTGAGTGAGGATCGTCTGTGCTGCAGTACCAGAGCAGAGCATGCATGCTCCTAAAGCAAGTGGGAATGCCCCACCTGCACCCTGGCAAAGAGGACGTCACCTGCGCTGGCATTGTGCCATACTACAGCTGCCAGAGCTGCTGCAGCACTCAGGCAGTATTGCTCTGCGGTGCTGTGTTTGACCATGGGGACTGTGTCTCCGCACACTGTCAGGGAGCAAAACGATAGGCTGTGAGGCACTCATGACTGTTAGGCGCTGAGCTCACCTGGGAGCGTGAGCAGAGTGCATTACCTGGAATGTTCCTGTTCCGGTCTGCTTGAGGAGATGACTATGCTCTATTGGCCTGGATGGCAGCATGCAGCATTTGCTGAAAGCTGCCCGTGGTGGTGACGGCCATGCCCTCTGCCTCACAGCAAAGCCAGACTCACCCTCCTTGCCCAGAGTGGAACGCAATGATGAGGGTGGTAAAGGGCCAGTAGAGGCCAGTTAGCAGTGGATCAACAGGAAAAAAATAGAAATATATGGAAAAGAGCACATAGATTTAGGAAAGGATAGAAACAAGGGACAATTATGCTTACATCACCCAAACTGGGTATCTGCAATCCATGGCTATATACCCTTCAGGTGAAAAGAGGAAGGTGCGTCCACCAACAGTGAACTACAAAATATGCAGGGGCCATGGTATATGTGACCAATGGAATGCCTCCTCAAGACCTCCAACACTGTCAAATCTAGCAACAGCATAAACTAGTCGGGGGTGCTTCAGCCATTTAGTGAACTCGTTGACCCCGGTTGGAAAACATGGATGGGTAGGCTGAAAAACTATTTTATTGCCACCAGGAAAGATAATGGTGCAGTCAAGTGCTCCCTACTCCTCCACTATGAAGGGGAGGAGATTTGCACAGTATTTGAGCACTAACACCGGGGCAGCAAATGACTGCAGTGCTGAGATGAGGGCCCTCAACACACATTTTAACCCGCAGCTGAATCCAGACTTTGAGAGATTCAAAGTCCGTCAGGCAGTCAATGTGAGGGTGAGTCTATTGATGAATTCTATGTCCGCTTCCGTGAATTGGCAAGCACGTGCATGGCAGATGATCAACCCAAAGGGATCATGGTGCATATTATTCAGTGGTGGTGGATCAAGACCCTGAGAGAATTAATATTGCGGCAAGTGGAAATCAGTCTAGATGATATCCTCATCAATGCAAGGTCTCATGATCTGTTGCTAGAAAGGGCCACAGAAATGGGAATGTCGATCACATAAGCACCGTACAAATCACACAACAACAAGGTGGAGCACGCAGGCACAGTAGCAACCAAGGTGAAGACAACTCAACCAAAGGTGTCAACAGCCACACTACCGGGAGCCCAATGCCAAAACTGTGGCCAAGATGAACACCCCCTGGAGAACTGCCCGGAGCAACGGCAGAGATATTCGAGCTGTGGGAAGCTCAACCACTTTGCAAAGGTGTGCAGAGATGTTCCAAGGACTAGAGGGTCCCGTGGGAGGTGGACCCCTACGAAGGCCATTCAGCAGCTGTCACTGGATGAACCAGAGTTACAGCGAGCAGCCAAATATGCCCCCTGGGGGGATACCAACAAAATGAACCATCGTCAGAAGAGGAGGAAGGTTTATTTCTCATATCATTGGTAGGGGACCTAAAGAGGCACAGGAGGCCACAACCCACATGTGTGGTATAAATAGCTGGATCTGATGTGAAGGCCCTCATTGACACTGGGGCCTCAGTAAATGCAATGGGCATCCAACAATATTGGTGCCTCCAACCAAGGCCCGTCCTATACGTGCCCAATAGTAAGATCGACACATATGGGGACATGTCCCGCTGCCACTCAAAGGCCTCATAAAGGTGAGCATGACGTCTAACGGCCAGAAAATCATGGCATCATTCCATGTCATTGATCAGGAGGCGAACACCCTGCTTGGATGTCCCATGGCAGAAGATCTTGGCCTAGTGTTGTTCTCCAGGATGGTACAAGCATACCAGGTGGATGTACTCCAACTGCAGCACTGTCCGTTTTTGGTGGTGTACGGGCAAGGGTCCAAGAACTCAGCAGACTTTCTGTTATGCCACCCTCCCAAGAGGATGCGGGTGAAGAAAAAGAGACTAATCACACAGAGGAGAACATCCAGCTGGTGTCTCAAGTGGCCTGCCCAATGGCATTAAGCCTGTCAGAAATTGAAGAAGCAAAGAGCAGTGACCCTGTGTACAAGAAAGTTCTGGGAAACTACCACAGGGGTCATGGAATGACTTTCTTCAAGACCCCAAAAGCTGAAGTAGATGGAACAAGGAAGCCCTTGCCCAACAATGAAAAATGTGGCACAAGCTCAGTGCCACCCAAGAAGGCTTAATATTCAAAGGTCACAGGTTGATCATCCCTGAGAGTGTATAGCAGAGTGTAGTCAGGCTGGCCGATGAAGGATATCAGGGGATGGCCAAAACCAAGCCTCGCTTTAGGGAGAAGGTGTGGTTGCCGGGGCTGGAAGCACTGGTAGACGAGGTGATATGGCAGTGTCTAGTGGGCCTCATCACCAGCAGTCCAGAACAACCTGCTCCAGTCATTAAGGAGGAGCCATGCATCACACTGTGGTGCAAAGTAAGCATGGACTTCAGGAGCTTGGCGCAGGGGAGGGCAACCATGGTCCTCCAGGACAGTCATTCTAAGGGTCTGATTGTAGAACTTGAGGAATCGAATGGTGTTTGCAAATGTGATGCCTGCATTAGAAAAGGCTCTGTTTGGCCTGTGTGAGGAAATTAAGATAGATAAAGGAGCACCTTTTCAGGCATCTGAATTCAGAGACCTTCTTGACCGCCTAGGAATCAAACATAGTTGCATCCCTCAACAGTGGACGCAAGCAAATGGAGAGGTGGAAAGATTCATGCAGACTTTGAACAAAATGATGAGGATTGCTACCCTTGAAGGTGATAACCTGGAAATCAGCCTTCATAGATTCCTAAGGGAATACCGGGGCATACCACACTGTATCAAGCAGTGACCTCTATGAGCTCTGATGTTGTGAGGAGACTGGAGGGACACAATTCCTGTCTAGTCAGAGTGGATTTGAGATGAGAATTACCCTGAACATGGCCAGAGCAGGCAGTCAGAGGAGGGTGCCCAGCAGAGGCACGAGGAGAAACGAGCAAGGAAGCTAGAGTAGACCATTCACGCCACTAGTGGTATGATCCCCAACCCCAGCCAGCAGCTCAAGGAATTTGTGAATAACATCCAGGGGCAAGGTTGAGAGCAAAGGGGGAAATGGAAGTTGTAACCCACCCAGACCCTAATGAGGTGGCTCACTGACCCGGATGTAGTTGTACCACATCCTCTGGCCAGGTGCGGTCAGAGGATATAAATAAACAGGACCTAGACCACATGTGGTCTTTGCCAGTACTGTGTAAATGAGTGAGGGTCATTTGTGATGCAGTACCAGAGAGTAGTGTGCATGCCTCCAAAGCAGGTGGTTATGCCCCACCTGCACAGTCTGATCCGCTTGCCCGTCTTTATTCTGCACCAATCTCCAGGGTGATTGTGGTCACCTGGTTTTGCTCTGCCCCTGCTCAGGCTGCTGTTCTGTCCCAACTTCACACAGTAGCGGAGACCACTGGTGAGTTATGGCTGGGATGGCCTTGGTGGGTAAGAGGCAACAGCGGCTGGGGCATCTAGCACAGGGGGAGGGGCTGAGCAGGTCATGAGGGTTCTTATTACTAGGCACGGCTAACTGGCAGCCACAGTGAGGTTTGTGGTCCCCCATCCGCCTCTTTCACGTGTCAAATCTCCCTTCTCTTTTAAGGCAGATGGAGTGACGGATTTGTGCACAGAGCTCACTTTTGATTCTGGTCTCAGAAGTATGTCACTATTTCACAAATGTCATACTTCTGCCTTTCTCTAAAGCTTCCAATATAAGTATAAAACCAAGTAACAAGTAACTTGGATCTGCTGGTTCTGGTTACCCTATGCTTATATATGCTAATCAGATTTTATGAAAAACCCACTCCAATGGGTGCTGCTCTATGCCAGGAAATAACTTGCTGTGCTACTCTTGGATCTCACGGATATCTGCTTCCATGGGTGAACCACTAACAGTGATATTAGTGGCTGCATAATTAAAGTACTGCAGAGGATTGTGACTTGCCATTTCATTAGCTGGTTAGATAGACTGGGGATACGGGCCTTGTCAGGGTAGCTTTACCAGCAGCCCCAAAACACCCTCAGGAGCTGCACCCTGTACAATTGAGGAACTTATTTTAGACAAGGGGATAAAAAGAGACTCTTTGGCTAGATCTACGCCTCTTTTTTCCTGTTTGATTGTCCTTTTGAAGCAGTTATCAGTTATTAAGGGAGACCATGAAAACCAGACCAGGGCAAAAATTATTTTAAAGACCAATGCTCAATATAAGAAAAAGATAATGAAATTAGTTATTATTGCTCAATCCGGGAGGATCATTCGCCACCTCTGGCCTATAAGGTAGCACCACACCATAAAACTTTTAAACACACCTCAATCATGGAGTGTTTTTTAGTATGCACCGGGACACAACTTAGGGAAAAGTTTGTCAATGGGTCTTCACCCGTATGCTGTAATATTGATAAGCAGGAAAGGACTAACACCACAGACTCACTTTCCTCCAACAATATAATAGGAACTATGGCTCAAATTAATCATGCATTTGTTATCGAACAAGGAAAGCTCTCTGAATATGAAACAGATTCAGTCTTTGACATAGAAGCCACAAAGGACTCTTAAAGCATCCACATGTGTTAAATACCTCTGACACCTCACTAGATAGAATGGACATTTTGCTGGAAATAGATGACTTTGTGGAGCAATGTGACTCAACCAACCCATGTCAGTCAAATAGGTCACCTAACAGCAGATGCTATTAATATTCCACCTGTTTCCCCCATTCTAACAGCACTGGGCACCACTAGTGATACCCTGACACAAATTTCAGAATCATTGATAAATCTATCTACCATACTGAATGAACAAATAAGCTCTTAAATTCATGTTCAATTCAAAATGTTAAAGCAATAATTAATTTTACCAGTCTGTAATCCCCTATGGGGTATCCGAAAATGGGATTGGAATATGTCTTGGAAAGCTAAAAGTCTTTACTGAGAATAAATGACTCAATTGATTTATTACAAGGTCTCCCCACAATGATAGGTGTACAACTGTGGTAATTAACAGCTACTAGAGATGCAGTCCCACATCAGACAAGCAAAATAACAAAAGGAATTGGTGCCCCAATCAATGATATTAACTCATCTCAAAGTGCAGCCCCAAAGGTGGAATTAACTAATCACATACCTCCATGGTCATCTGGGACTGATGGTTGTATACCAAAAGATAATAACATCAGTTTGGAAACAAGTACATCAAATACAGCAGGACCGCCAGCCTCACCCATAGATTTTGAAGAAGCAATTAGCTCAGGGATGCAAGATTGAATGGATGGTGGGCTGGCATCAAATAATACCATTGAGAGACGTTATCCTATCTTAAAAGGGAGCATAATGTAAAAGGATCACTTCAACAAAAAGGGCAAGAAAGTTATTAACCATGAGGAACACCATTCCAAAATATCAGGAAACACTGAGCTACTAACCATCAGAGAAAATGGGTCGAGGGTATCATCTTTAGGAAACAGTCCTGGAACTGCCTCTCACGCCAACTCCGAACCTCCTCCTCAATCATTGACTTCAGTAAGGGACCATTCCTCATCACCTGAATACGTTCCGGTATGATAAGCTGCACCATATAAAGACAGATTGATTGATTGATTGGGCTAGGAAATAACAACTTTTGATAAAAATGCCCTGGATTCATCTAGTACACCTTTAAGTAATGTAATACCATCAATTACAAAATAGGAGCAGGATCCAACTGGTAATGTAATTTAAATGGAAATTGCCAAAGGAAGTAAGGAAATAGTTAACAAAGTAAAAATCACCCAATCAACTCAAGTTGGGGAGAAGAATGAAGGGATAAGAGAAATGATCTATACATGAGATCCTCCCTGGTGCTTGGTACATAAATCTCACTTAAAAATCTTGTAAAATGTGCAGCAACATCCAGGTTCCACTGTAGATTTAAATTGCTTTACCATGCTCAAAACTGTGCTTACTTAAATAGCGAGCCCAAAGTAATCAAAAAGGATGTGTATAAAATCATAGGTTCCAACATTAGTAATCAAATTGATTTCCTGTCCCCAATATTACTCCTAAGGCAAACACAATGCTTGAAACCATCAAAATATTCTAAAATTGCTATCTGTCTTTGGTGATCTGAAAGATGTTAATTCCAGGAATTTATAAAGTATAAAATGTAACCCTAACTTAATTTTCTCAACTGAAATACCTTATACAACATTGAGGAATAAGAAGTTTGTAAATATGGTTTAGTCTAAAGGAAATTACTTCCCCAAATAGGGAATCTTACTAAAAGCTGTCAAACAGGAGAAATATCCCATAATTTGAAGAAACTTACACCCAGCCTGTAAAATATAAATTTTGCCATCAACAATCCCTCAAGACAACTTGGAAAAAGAATCAGATACGGTTAAGAATACACTAAATGAAGTGGATAATCAAAAAATAAAATAAATAGTGAAGGTCGATCAGCAAGAGAAGTTATTTTTCCCTTAAGGGGCTATGACAAAACGTTCATAGCCAGCATGAAAAAACTCCACAGTAGTGCCAATAGGCCCCTGACCATCTACCTAATAGATATACTGTACCTAAGGATTCATGGTCCAAGGATATTAAAATATGTACAGGAACATAGCAGGTAAGAATAGACAATTTAAAGCAAATCGAAACAAATTGCTCAACTTGTTGATCAATATCAAATTATCTGTTAACACAAAACCTTGATTGACACTAAATGTTTTCTTTCAAACTGTAGCATGTTTGACTGTTCAGCAACTAAGTCCACCAGAGGAAGGCCAAGTGGACGTCTTGCTATGCTAATAAGAAATGACCTAAAATTTGCCAATATGAAAACTATCTAGAAGACCAAGAAATGTTTGGCAAATGCATGTAAATTAAAAAATATAAATTCTCTCTCTGTGGGAAACATATATATCCCGTCCAGCACTATGAAGAGCAAACAGGAGATTGATCTTTTCCACATAGTACTAATTCCTTTTATGGTTGGAAATACAGTCATAACTCCTTGTGGATTCTGGATTTTCAACAATTAAACCGAAGAATAAACTCAGACGAACCTGCAGAATTTACATTCAGGACAGCAGGCAATATTACATGTATCGATCCATCTTTCCAACTTCAACATATGTTCTGACTTTCAAATTATTAAAAGACCAGAGAGTGTCATGATCCACAAAGTATTTCTGAAACCCTGAAAGTCAGTGTGTTTAACAATGCTAAATATGTTGAAGTACATACTAAGAAAACACACAGGAAAATAATCTGGAACTATGGTTTCTCATCATACTTAAGAAAAATCTGGAAAGAAAACAAAATTATAGAAGCAATGAAAGTGTTCATTTATGCAATAAGAAAGCTGGTGTGTCAACGGGGAATCGGTATGGGACAATATATTTTCTTTCATATCTTCTTCAGTTATTTCCACAAAAAAAGGGTTCATAATCATACTGACAGTGTTATACTCAATGAAAAATAGAATACTTAGGTAAAGGTTAAAAGCTTTGAAGAAATTGAAAACAACATCAGACAGCATGAGACAACTAAAGCTTTTACCCTGTTCCTATATGGAGAAAGTTCAGTCTCTATAACAGCTTCTCCCAGAGATAAGGAGTTTGAGTCTTATATTCTTATGTCAAAAGTGGTAGAGCTCTTAAAACGGTACAGTCAAGAATCCCGGGCTGCCAGTCCTAATGGCACACAGGGGTGGCTCCTCCCCTAAGGCGAAGGTCATCGCCCCACCGCTCTGCGAGCAGTAGTTAAAGGAAAACTAAAATGATAAAAACCACAGTTACTATCATTTTAGTTGTTCGTTCCCTGGTGCTGGTGGGACTGACAGAGCAGGGGCAGGTTGAGGAGTGGTTTGCCCACTTGAAGTAAGAATTAATGTTGCCGGCCGTCTGGGGCTTGCCAAACCATCGTGCTCACTTTGCATGTTCTCCACCCAGGCTGCATTACAGCCTGGGTGGAGAACATCCCCAGGCTCCCATTCCCAGTCTGAGCGCTGAACTATGGCGTTCAGACCAATTACAACATTGGTTTGCAGTGTTGTGATTGGCTAGGGAAGTCCGGAGCCTGGGTGCTTCCTTCTTCCTGCTGTCGAGGAGCCGAAGAGGAGCAAGTAATTTTTTTTCTTTTTCATTAACCTCCCCTCTTCTCCCCTACCCCACCACCCCAGTTAAATAGTGGCCTCCAATGTACACCTATAGCAGTCATTAAACGGGATCCAAACAACCGGAGTCATGTTTTGTCATTACTATTCAATCCAATAACTTTACCTGGTCAAGTATGAACGACCTAGAAAGATTTTCTCATTTACAACTAATATACAAAAAAACAAAATAGGAACCCAGGAGCTATGGGCTTATTGCCTTGCTAGACGCAGATGGCAAAATATTTGCTAATTATCTCCAATCATTTGTATCATCCTGGGCCAAAGGATGGACAGCATATTCCAATCAACCAAACTGGCTTCATACCCAATTTTTCCACCATTGAAATTATACTTGTTTACCTACTTTAGTGTACCATACACTAGCATGAAAAATAACTAATCTTTTTATCTGCTTTGTGGATTTCGCCATTACCATTAATAAGGTTTTAAGATATAAGCTTTGGCTAAAGCTATCAACATGGATTTTGATAGAACTCAATATGGATACCTGGAAACAAATCAAGTTAATGTTGGCCCAAGGATTCACATTCAAAATTAAGACCTATAATGGCCTCAAACGGAGCTGTAGCTTGGTACCTTTACTGTTAGCACTTGTCATTGCAGATTTAAGCTCAGTTCTTAAACTAAATTGTGGTGATAGGAAAATTTCACATTTAATATATGCTGACGATCTAGTCCTAATCTCCACAACCCAAAATGGCCTTCAAAGACAGTTAAAATGACTAAGAGAATATGCCACCTAAAGGTCTTTGCATCAATTAAACTAAAATTAATTTAATGTAATTTGGTAAGTGTAGATTCTCTTGTCAACTCAAAAAGGAAATAGAGCAATTCATGAAATATAATTATTTTGGGCTAACATTTGACTTAACAGGCTGGTAATCACATATAGAACGGAATGGTAACAGACTAAAGTCACCAGCTAGAGCTATCACACGTTTTACACATCTATCCATGGGGTCCACGCTAATGGTTTTACCTATGAAAATAGATCTAATTCTTTTATACCGGGGAATAGATTTTAGCAAACAATTGATGGAGGAGTTACAGTGCATTTTTAATAAAACTGTTTAGCAAACTTTTAATTTAAGATCTTCTACACTGCATGTCTTGATCTGACTATAATTTCACCTTACTCAGCTAGTTGTTTCAAATCATATAAATATCATTCATTATTTATGTGATTGTCAGAAAGCACCACTGCTAAGTTTAAAGAACTGCATCACAGAAGATCCAGAAATCCACCCAGTAAGCAAGACTGGGAGCCACTGAAACTGAGTTGGAGCTTCTATTAGTAAACCATCAATTGCCTACAATAAAAATATTAGCAGCAATTCCTAAAGTGACAAGAAAGTTGATAATTAAAAGGAACATGAAAATGTTATCACATGAGAGTGATTTAGCTGCAGTAATTAAGAATAAGAACTCTCATTATACCTATGGAACATTCTCAAATGAAAGGCAAACGCATCTTGACTCCAACTTAAATCAGTGGGTAAAATTGACTTGTTTTATTTTTTAGTTTCCTATACATCCCACTGTTGCAGTTTGAGGGTACATGGACCATGTCTGGGGATTAAAATAGGCAATGTCACTTTTGTAATTTATCCTCTGAAACTATAGTCCACATCCTCTGTCTATGTCCTTCTCTACAACACTTGAAAAACAAGTATCTGAATCCTCTTTTTCGAGAAGCGCGATTCAGAACACTTAGCAAAGCAACAATGTATTCTTTTGCTGGGAGCACTAACATTTTAATTCGGTGTTCTACCAAATTTACTTCTTTGACTGGGTTGCGTCATAAGAACCAGCCAAAATAATTTACCCTCTTCATGTTTATTTTAAGTCTAACTCTTGATTTCTTTAACTGCTGATTCATCATAATTTCATTTTACTACCAGTAGTGTCAATCTGATTGTATTTCTGTACTGTACTGTATTGATTTTTAAAATGAATTATGCAATAAATATTTGCCTACCTACCTAGTGTTTCAGATCAGTACCCATGGATCTGGATCATCTCTAAATGAGAAAAGGTAGGAGAAGCAAACAGCGACATCTGCTATTTATTACTTTAACTGAGAAAAAAACAGTTCAATCATGTGTGTTATGTAAACTGGCCATGGGTTTGAAACGTTCACATTATGAGAGCAGTCATACATACATACATATTGCCTGTATTGCAGGAAGAAGATACAATGGGAACATAAGTTTGCTATAAATGTAGACTCTTCTCTCAAGCATTCGTATGAGCTGTCCTTCTACCCCAAAAAGATCCCTATATTTGCTCAAAGACTTTCAATTTGTCATTAATCTTATAAATAAAACAGTCACATTGGGCTGTCTTCTTTAGTTCCAAAAACCATTTGTCTGCAGTGAGAATAATGTGTTGTCTCCAAAGATGGAGGATACATATTTCAGCAGCGCTAGATATGTTGCAATCAGCCGCAGCCTGTGCAGGTGAGAGTGGTTGGGCCGGGTGGGGTATTTTGATAGGCGATGAGGGAAAATGAATTATTTATTTAATTTTCCCTCCTTGTCATCTGTTGAAATTCCCCACCCACCTGGCCCCACTGCCAACCGCTCTTACCTGCACAGGCCACAGCTGGTTGCAATCCATCTGTGAGCGCGTGGGCTCTGGCTTGTTGTTAGAAATGGGGTTTCTGGTTAGCTAGGGTATTCACATAAGTCAGGCAGAACCCACCACTCTAGTCAGGGCAAGGGAGTTAGATGCTGAAGATAACCCCTGCTCACCCCCTTGGTAGCTTTGCAGAGCAGTCAGGCTTATCCCAGAGGCAATGTGTAAAGCATTTGCGCAACCAACTCACACAGAAGCGTCACACTAGGCACACCACAAAAGAAACTCCCCACAAGGTTATATCAAAATAGCCTTAGAAACACATTAGAACACAATCACATATATTTCACTGTGCCACTACGCATGTGTCATAAAGATGCAGATAAAGTCATACAAATCACTTGGCCAATCTAGCCATTGTAATCCTCATATAGGCCATAGATCACTTTGCCATAAAGCAATGGTCAGAACATAGAGGTCATACATAATTTTGCCATTAAAGGTAAGCAACACCTCGAAACACACTCATTTTGTATGTTATGTGAATAATATCAGGTCATAAGCACATAACATAGCAACCACCTGGCCATAAGGCACTGGTGCTAACCATCACTATTAGGGCACCCAAGCGATGTACATAACATGCTGGTTCAGGGCTCACATGAATCATAACTACTTGGCAAAAACTTTTTGCATTACACCACAATTTCATTGCTGGGCAAAACAAATAGGTCCAATACTTAAGGCACATAGGCCAAACACTAGGATTGCCTATGGGGCTCTTCCTTACCTCAACCCATAAAGCAGGGACACCTGTTGAGGTTTTCGACCTTGATGCCAGCCAAGTAAAATGCCCCCAACAGCAGGCACGAGTGCAGCTGCATGTGACCATGTGGCACAGCTGCGACAATGTCAGGAATGCGTTGGACTCTCGCAGGAAATCTGGGACCTCAGTTGAGGTTCTACCCCATCCCAGTAGTCCAGCAACAATGCCCAGGTATGTCCAAACCAAGGAGGGAGACACCCGCTCTGGCCATGCACGGCGGGAGCCCTCCACTCTTAACGGCTGGTTCCTGCGACCTCTCAGTGTGGGCACACCAGGGGATGCAATGGAGCTGGCCGCGCTACCTGGCAGTACAGCTAATTTTCGTGGGTCTGCTCCGCCCCCAACAGCCGGTAAGGGTGTAGCTGCCCATGACTGTGCAGTGCAGCTGCAACAATGCAGAGAACTTCACCACCGCGGCCACGGGCAGGGTTAGGGAATACCTGGACGCGCAGACCAGCACCGGCCGGGAGGGTGCTGCGACCCCTCAGCTCTCTTCTCCTGCTCCTCCTCTGACTGGGGAGGGGCTGCTGTGGTAGAATCCAGAGCAAAGTCTCCATCGAGTCTGCTCTGCTCTGTTTGGCCTCTCTACTGCGGTGGGCCCCGACAACAGCGAGGCTCTGCCTCTGCCTGGCTTCCGGCTGCTTCTCGCGGCCTCAGGATACGAAGCAAGTTCTCCATCGGGTCTCAGCTCTGCTATCTCTCAGGTGCAGGCACACAGGAATACAGCGTGCCCACCTCGCTGGTTGGAAAGTGAACCGACATGCACACCAGCTGCTTCCATTCTCCTCCTCTTAAGGAGAATACTGCGCTCATCATGTGTTTGGTGCACACAGATCAAACGCTCACCATGCGCTCCAGTTGCAGGGACCAAGGGCAGCCACCAGCACTCCTCCTGCATTGAGCCTCCTGAGAAAACGCTGGCAGCACCACCCCAGGGCGCAGGCAGGCCATCACAAAGGCTTTTGTGGTAGAAGTTGCAGTCCTTCCCTCAACAATAAAGTCCCATGGGGGTTCCTCCTGGTGCACTGCAGTCCACGCAGTGTTTCAGTTCAACGTGTTCACCAGACATGGAGTCACAGCCCCAGTACTTATAGTACCCACAGTCTTTGTTCTTCCCCCTGGCACAGGACTCTGTGCCCATTATAAACCAGTTCTGGGGGGCACTTTAAATTACCTTTTCAAGTGCACAACCACCTCCATTGTTAGTGTGAACCTTGGCTCCAGACACACCACAGGGAGGAGGAGCCATCATTGTGGAAGGTAGGCACAGCCCTATTCAGGTGCAGGTGCTACTCCTCCCACAACTCCAAATGCAGACCAGGTATATTCCGGTGACATGGGAAACCCCTCCCGCTGCTCTAAATTCAGCCTAGCACTGAGTCACCCAGGCAGGGCAGGATACACCTCAATCCCCTCAGGGACTGTCTGGAGTGAATGCACATACCCACTCCCCTTGTCAGTCAGAACCAGACGGTCAATACACAACAGAGAGGCACAAAGATACATAGCACACAGAAATGCCTACCTAAAAGTGGCATTTCTAAAACAGTAATAATAAATCCGCTAACACCAATATTCAGCATTTATCACCACTGTTCCAAAAATACCATACTTGATCATGCTACCCCTCTCATGTCAGGAATTACCACTGAAGCCCATATCATGGAATCCCCAATGCGTCCCTATCAGAGGGCAGCCTCATAGCAGTGAGAAACCAAAGAGCTGTTTGTCACTACCAGAACATGCCACACAGTTAAGGCACATGTACTACCTTTCACCTACACTGCACCCTGCCTATAGGCCTACTAGGGCCTACCTTAGGGGTAACTGATCATGTAGTAAAAGGGGAGTCACAGACGTGGCAGCCACATCACAGTGGCAGTAAACTGCACACACAGGCCCTGCAGTGGCAGAAGCCTGAGACAGGTTTTGAAAGGCTACTTTGGTGGGTGGCGTAAGCAGCGCTGCAAGCCTACCAGTAGCATTTAATTTACTGGCCCTAGGAATATGGGATACCACTGTGCAAGGGGCTGACAGGTAAATTGAATATGCCAAACAGGTGTAGACCAATATTGCCAAGTTTACCATAGACAGCACATGCACTTTAGCACTGAACAGCAATGATAATGTTCTCGGAGTCATACAACCACCAACAAAAGGTTAGAAAAAATACAGGAGGAAGGCAAAATGTTCTGGGATGTCCCTGCAAAAAGGGCCAAGTCCAACACTAGTGATATAAGTACATCCAGTGCAGTGGCTAGGTGAGACGATGTGGGAATGTGAACAGCCTCGGTGTGGAACATTTTCATCTATAAGGATGACTAGTACAATTACAAACTTGGGCAATTCCATTGTATGTGCAGTAGGTCACACCCTATATGGTTACACATCCAGCACTGTGAACAGCTCAGGAGGCCTGCGGGGATCAATGCCAACCATGTAATATATTGTACTGTAGGAATTTGAGTCATGCTTCTCTTTCAAATCTATCATTTGACAGGAATAGGACAGACAAGTCTTCAGTGGAGCATTCTCTATCTAGGGTATTTTGCCACTTTGTTCTGGTCAAGTTTTAAATAGATTTTGAGAAATATATGTTTTTAAGTTCCTCTTGCGATCCAAAAACAACACCACAATTCCATGTCCCTTGTTTTAAGGTAGCTCAAAATCAGAGATTTGAGTGACTTGATCAGAAAATGTCTGCACCAGCGTTTTAGGCATTGTAGCAATTCTCTATACCTTAAAATATGGTTGAGGCCTAGGCTAGAATTTAGACATGAGCATTGAAAACGTTTACACATTTCTTCATTAAATAGGTGGTACAGGAGGGAAATTTATTTGGTACACCATTCTGTCTACAACAGGGGAACAATATTTATCAGAAGACTTGTGCTTCGACTTATGAGGGCTGAACAGTGAAGCAATGGGCCTAGTTTAAGCAGCTTAGGAATAGTTTTCCATTTGGATAGCATACATCAGATCACAAGATTTTTATAAATGGAGGTAGAAAGTTTTCTATATATATTCGCAAGGTGTTTTTGGGACATTTTAATATTTAGCATTCTGTGTCAAACCTTATAAGGGATTTGAATAACTTGCAGGAATAAGTATGATAGCTGGGCTATATGGTGGGAGTGATAGTTTAACTCCCTGAAGGTAGCCTTAGACAACTAAATATGGTGTGTGTCCAGATCTCTGGGGATTTGAATATAGGTCTTGCTCCTCCCCTGATGTATCTCTTTATGTCTGAAGAAGTATGTTTGAGTGTGTCTCTACTTATATGTAGCAGTAACATTTCCACTGGGCGGAATTTGCGAAAGCGACTTTCGCAAATTATCGCGAAAATGTTATAAATCTCCACAAACACGCGGAAATATCGCAAAGATGTGGACGTTTTTTTCCCGCCCGTTCGCGGTATTTTCTGCGTGGTCGCGGCTCGCCAACTTACCCATGCGGTTGCTCGCGGGCGCGGCCATCTTGTTTTCACTCTTCTCGCGGTGCATGATCGCGAGAAGAAAGACGTGATCGCGCGACGCATGACGTTACTGCGGGCGCGAACTGTCGCGAGACAGCGCAAATGGCTACCAACAATCCAACATCTCGTGGAAAACGCGACCGGATCGGGAAAACTTGTCGGTGAACGCGGGGATTCAGGTAAGGCGATCGCGCGCGCGTGAGAATGTATTACTTTACAGCGCAAGCAAGAAACAAATTATCGCTAAGCTGCGGAATGCGGAAATTTTGACATTTTCGCGCTCTCCGCAGAACGCGAAAATGTCAAATTATCGCAATTTCCGCGAGCGGAACGGAAATTTAGCCCAGGCCTATATCATGTCGAGGGGTCATATTCATTTTATCGGTATGAATCCTCCCACACATGGAAACATTGAAATGTGTTCACTAAGCACAGTCATTTTCTGTGGTAACAAATTATCCTTCAAAACCCCTCTTCAAAACTCTGTTGATGTGAATACCCTATCCCTGTCATATCCATGGAGACTGGTTTTATTGGTGACATGCGTAATGGAGAAAGCCTCACACTTCCCCCAACACTTCCCCCAAATTAATTTGTAGCTCAAAAAAACTGTGAGAAACAACATATAATTGGGGTCATCAGCATGGTTATAGGAGCCTCCAGAGACATGAGCGTAAAGTGTATATCAGCATACCATAACACTTTAATAGGGCCCACTGTTGCAGGTAGTCTCTGTATCCTTTGCCCAGAGCATCACCGCGGACGGAGATTCCGGTGCTAATCAAACAATCAAACAGGGTTTGTAAAATACGTTTAGTCATCCAAGAGTGTATAGAGGTGCTGGGAACAATGCTGCTAATGGGTTCATCTGGAGCCAAAAGGTTTCCATCATTTCTAATTCATAAGACACTACATCATCCCTTCTGTTAAATACAAAACTTTACTTTTTACAAAATGCTTATAGAAATAGACATATACATTCAGATCTATTCAATCAATCTTCATGGCTCTTTAATTGTTTGACCTGATCTTATTCTGGGAAACTGGGAGGTGCCATCACCAATGTCCAGAATCTGTGTCAGCGGTGTAGAAGCAATGGCAGTTGCTGTTGTTTCAGACCTAGAGTCTAGACAGTTTTGAAAATGAGGATTGGTTCTGGGTGTCATATGTGTGTAGTAGTCAAAAAAACAATGTAGTATTGAGTCTGCTAGGCTGCACAAATGGATATCGCATTCTTAGTCTGACAACTTTCTGATTCTCTTGTGCAATAGTAACTTCCTGATAAGGATTGCAACTCCTCATTTTATGGAACAAGCGGCTGACCTAGAGGGGACAGTCTTTGAATCTACTTTACAGCTTCTGTTAACTCCAGTACTCAGTCAGTCTCTCTTCAATTTGTTGAGTCCTCCTCAGATAAATGTTTCTCTGTTAAGGTATTGCATGATTCTTTTTTCTTATCTCGTAATGGGTCAAAGCCATTTACATTCAAAGATGTGATCTTAAGTGTTTTGCTTCTCTTATTAGTGAATTCATAATGAGCAAGCAAGGTTACTATGCGACGACCAATGAAAAGACAATCAGGAACCATAAGTAGTTGTTTTTCTCGGCTCAGATTTATTTATGAGTCAATGGCATAGAGATAAAAAAAAAATCAGGCCAAGACAGCTCCAAGATTTGATCCTCTTGCAGTCATTAGTAGTTCTAAAGAAATCACATGTATCCTACTCTATCCTAAATAGGAAAATCCCAATTGTCTTAAGATATTTATAGAACAGGTCCCAGCATTATGAAGTCATGCATGAAGTTCTCCAAGTCTATAAGAAGTATGGCATTAAGCCACACAGTGAAAGGAATAGCAAAAGAGGAAGGCACTTTGTAAACTCCTAAGGGTCTCTGCTCTATAGCTGACAACGCAACACCTATTAAAACACAAAGGGGCTTATTTACCCACTTTTTATCAGATATAAAGTGACACACCGGTGGTGCAAGGGGCTTGTAAATAAGCCCCAAAGTATTAAAGATAACCAGCAACATCTTCTATAGTGCATTTCCATTTTCCCCAGTAGAATTTTGGCAACACTCAGCTCTTCTCCCAGACCTTTAGTTGGGTACAGTCAGTCAACCTTGAACATCCCTTGAATGTTCCTCCTGTACCTCACTATCGCTTCAAATAAACAATGCCCTTCACTAGCTAAGCCCTATATCTGTGCCTGCAGAGGACAGAAATATGCAAGCAAATCAATTCTCACGGGAAAGTTAAACCTCAAATCTCAGGAAATTTGAATATAGCTGCACGCACATTCACAATTAGTAGATATATGAATAAACATGTGGAATAAAATCATGACTACATGTTACTGCATCAGATTCTTTTTTTAATTTCAATGATTTTTATTGAGGTTTTTGTCATAAAAATGAAAACAAAAACAGCACATACAAAGCTAAACATTTATTTATACAAAAACATAGAACATGCACAAGTTCTGTGAATTCTATAATCTACGGTACCCTCCATTTCCTTCTGTTTCTTTTACAGTCAGCCCTTCCCCTCTGTTCTAGTACTGGGTCTGGAGTGTGTAGAGAGGCGATAGGGGCCTGAGCAGCGGTACGTGTATAGGAGCATAGATAGAGAGAGAGAGCTTGGTAGTTTTGTTCTAAAAGCTAGTAGGCCGAAGTCGCACCCGCTTTCTTCATGGAGGTTCATATGGGCCTAGGTACTTGGCCATAGATGTCCACATCCCTCTGTTGGGCTGTCTCCACGGTGAGTCTCGTAGGGACAACGCATCAGCACCTCTAAGGTATGTTACCCAGTTAAGCAACCCTTTGAACGATGCCTTGGATGTGTCCTTCCACTTATTTAGAATCATTTTAATCCCTGCAGTAAGCAAAAGATCGAGTAGATCGTTGTCTCTTTGTGATAGTGGTTTTGTCGTGATAGGGGTAGTTACCAGGGCTGCGAAATCTGACTTAAGGGAACACCCTAGCAAGGCAAAGATTTACTCCCAGCTGGCTTTAACTTTAGGGCAGTAGAAGATGATGTGTGCCAGATCTCCCTTCCCGCTATTACAGCTCCAGCATAGGTCATTTGTGTTCTTAAAACATTTGTATAGCTATGAAAGAGAACTACAAAGGTACTAAAATCTTCAAAATTAGTATGCACACACTAAATAATACTATTATGTTTTTTATCATGGAACATTCCTTAAATACATTCAAAATCCCATTTGTTTATTAGAATGTTAAACTACACGAAATAAAAGAAGCGCCAATCTGCAGTAGACAACATAGATCAACATAAATAGGCATCGTTCAAGGGGCAAGCCAAAGTTACGCTGCTCCAATCGTTATCAACGAGTCAGCTCAGAAATCATCACTTACTGTAATCTACCCCTGGCAAAAACCTTATCAACATTCCACGAGGAAAATGTATTGCTTCACTTCAGATATTCCTTGCATCTATTTACAAAATCAACACCCACAGTTCTTGGACAATTGCTAGGATCCTACGTCCATCCTAAAGGCTGAGACAGCTCATTTAGGGGCATATTATCATGAAACGGCGTTACAATTATTGCCGCTTTAGCAGCAGAAAACTGCCGCTAAAGCGGCGTTAATGGGCTTGATAATATGCCCTTGTGAATTCCCATAAAAGCCCATGTTCACACCAGAACATGGACTTCTATGGGAATTCTCCAGGGCATATTATCAAGCCCATTATCGCCGCTTTAGCGGCAGTTTTCTGCCTCTAAAGCGGCGATAATTTTAACGCCCTTTCTTGATAATATGCCCCCTAGTTTTTCTCTAATAAACAAAAGAGGATATTTCTTCAGCAGCAGAAGAAAAGTCCACATCAATTGTCTCTGCCGCGAGTAAGATTCACTCTGGGAGTCTGTAAAGCTTAGAGTAATTACCACTGCAGGACAGAAGCCTTCAAAACACGCCAAACGCAGCATTCATTCCCAGTGCAAAGTGTGGAGAAGGAGAGGGAGAGGAAAAACATAGCATTGAAAACAACAACGCTCTGATAGTACCCGTGGCAGGTACGACCAACCCATATACGAGAGTCTGCTTTGGGAAGCACACACGAGTTCCGAAAGGCCACCCTGGTGCTATAGTGGCTTGACACGGGCGAGATACTGTTATGCAGTTATGTTTGGGGGACATATTTCTCTTGAGCGCCAGTGAATTTCCAACTCTGCTTCAGCTAGACTGGTAGAAGCAATAGTTTTTTCTTTTTCCCCATGTACCAACAGGTAACAGGGGCCCATACAGCCCATAGGGTCCCCATTTAGCCCAAGGCCAATGAATATCCGTGAGATATGGGAGACTGAGCGGCCCCTCGTCACATACTGCAGGGGGGCGCCATCTTTTTTTGGTGTGTTTTGCCACTGACAGATGGCATTCTTTCTTCATTGCAAAGCAAGCTGAAGTCCCCCCCCCCCCATTTCCTGTCATTACAACAGTAGTTTTGTTTCCTTTCAAATGAGGAGGGATGGTATGCCATTATCATTTATTTGGAAGAGCTTCCACATAACATGTATACATAAAAAGTAATCTTAAGGGCGCAGCAGCGAAGGGCCCATTAAAGTGAATCCTGAAAAGGATACAGCTAAGAGAAAGGCATGGAGCGATTTCCAGTCTACTGATCTTCAATAGCAACGCCTGAATACCAGCAGACAGTGAGGAAACTGCTGATAACACTTGCCACAGTCAATTCATTCAGTAATTGATACACATGGAGAAACAATTTACGGTACAAGACTAAAGCGAGCGCTAGATAATATTACACAATAAAATGCAGCGAATATAAAGATTTTCTCACCCACCATGTGCGGATGATTTTATTATTATTCTTTGTTACTTGTTTTCCTTTTTCTGGCTGGGGGAAAATTCTGCATCCTGCAGGCTGATCTCCTAAACGTAAACCATCCAGTTTTATCATCGGCGACCCTCATTTTCACCATCACTGAAAAATTCACGTATCTGCCAGCACTCCTCACTGGGTACAACATGGGCTGAAAGATGCCACCGTTAAGCACAGGCAATGGACAACATTCAACCTTTAAATAAAGATTCTGCATTTACAAAAAAGTTGAGTCGGCCATCAGAAGAGCAACTCTGACAGCTCAAACATGAAAACATACTCGCCACCCACTGGAGGGTGATTATTTCTCAGAGGAAGGGAAGAGGTTGATTATGCGACTGCTAGCAGGGGCTGCTGCTCACAACAGCTCCTGGAAACTTCACATGCCTGGCTGCGACTTTCAGAGAGAGAGATAGCATCGAGCGGCAGGTATAGTGGGTGGCATTATGTTATTCCTGGTGGTTCAGCCTTTCATTCTATAATTGTTTCCGGACCCAAACTGTGAAATTTTACATTCTCTCTGTTTGATGTATCGAGTCTTTAAGTACTCTTATTTCTATCATGAATCTCATTGGCTTGTGGAGGAAAGTGAAATCTCTTTTGGCACAATGATCTATGGGAAAAAAAGGAAATATTCTTTTTGTCTTCGATTCGGAGCACATTTCTCAATTTTTTCGAATTCGATTAAAAAACGGGGGGGGGGACATATTATAAAGCGGCAGTGATAATTATCGTTGGCCGCTCTTATCGTGAGATTTATTATCGCCGGCTATCGCTGGAAATTATCGCCATGCTAGCGCTGTATTAGCAACGCATGGCGCAATGGCGATAATTTTCCAGCGATAGCGGTGTTTTCCATGGAACATCGCTGGTTTTCCAGCGATGTTCCATGGAAAATGGCGATAACCTTGCTGAGACGACCCTGTGTTCGTATCAGCATAATCCACCCCCGATGGTAAGTATAGCTAAGTCAGGATTTTAGCAGACATTGGGGGCATATCATCAAGAACCGGCGATAATTATCGCTAATCGCACTTAGCGCTAGGATAATTATCGCCAGGTAACATGGAATTTTATCGCTGAGATAGCTTGCTATTAGCAACGCTTATCTCAAAAGTGATAAAATTCCAAGCGCTAACTGCCAAATGTGAGATTATTGCTGGAAATCCAGCGATAATCACGAAGTTTGGCGATAGCTTGATGATAGGGCAAGGCATACTTAGCCATGATATCCACCTTACATAGGATATCATGGCTAAGTCAATCCTGAAGCAGGCGTAAGGAATGTTGAGATAATAGAGGTTATCGATACTTTGCTTGTCGCTCTGCAGGTTAGCGTGCCCATTGATAATTGGAGAAATGTCGCTATTGGAGAAATGTTGCTTAGCAACATTTCTCCAGTTATGTCAGGGCAGGAACGCCCACTATGCATCTCATTAGAGATGCAAAGCTGGGCGTTCAGAATACAGACGCTAATGCAAGGTTTCACGCGATAGCGTGACCTTGCTGATAAGGCGATAAAATTATCGCCGCTTTTCGTCCGAAAACGGATGCAAAAGCGGCGATAATTTTGTATCGCCTCGTTGATATGCCCCTTGGTTTTTGGCAAAAACCACGGTTTTCGTCAAAAACTTACATCTGCTAAAATCCTGAGGGCCAACATGTAAATATCGCGAAGGCCCGTTAGCGATATTTTACAATGCAGTTTTAGGTGGCACGCCCACCTTGCATCTCATTAGCGATGCAAGACTAGCCGGAAAGAAGCCGGGCGCTAAGGCAAGGAAACTAGCGTGTCCTTCCTAATAGAGCGATAAAATTATCGCAGCTTTTCGCCCGAAAACGGACGCTAAAGTGGCGATAATTTTATCGCGGCCCCTTGATTATATGCCCTCGGGTTCTCCTGTTGAGCTACGACATGGCCTCTCCAGGCGGACACAAATGCACGAGTGTGTCTTCATACTGAATGGTAAGAGGGTGTATAACTGCACCTGGGAGGGGCAATACAATGTGCCAAGGCCCAACACAATTTTTGTTGCTCTACAGGGAAAATGCTTTTCTCTTCGAGAAACAACCTCACATCCAACCACATAAAATGTGAGGTGCTACCCCCATGTTCCCACTCTGCAAATAAACCCATTCCTGCATTCAGCATAAGCAAATAGTAGCTGTATGTCCACAAGCTTACAAAAATGTGATTATTCTCCAATTTTTACAGGTGAATGTAGGAATGTGGAATCTGACTATATGGTTGCCCCCACGTTTTGCCTGGTGTTTTGCTGGTTTATGACTTAGTTGGACTGGGATCCTGCTATCAGGGCCCCCGTCTATCTGCTTTCTCTGTAAAATGGTTTCGATGTACATTAGGTACATTTCCAATTGGATTCTGGAGTGCCTTATAAGCCCCTAGTATATGGTATACTATGTACCTAGGGCATAGGTACCTCAGAGGCCTCCCAGGGGCTGAAGCATGTATTATGCCACCCCTGGGAAGCACTCCAAAATGGCACCACAGGTCTTCTACTGCAGCCTGGGTAGGGGTGTGCTTGCACCCCTTACAGTGGTATAGGCTACCTATATCCACATATATATACAGACACATATAAACCTATAAGCCACTCCTATGGCAGGCCTTGACAATCCTGAAGGCAGAGTGCTTGGTTTTGTGTGAGAGGGTGCCCAAGCATGAGCTGGGCCCCTCTGCAGCTTTCGGAAATACTTCCTTATGGCTGTTCTGTGATACAGCCATACCATATACTCTTAAGTGCATTATAACCTCGCGGTAAATGCTATCTTTGGAATGGCTGCATCAATACATGTTGTGTTTGCTGCCAAACGCTTTGGAATACTAACCCCCGCCAGTTCTGGCGTCGGTGGAGCATTCCACCCTTCTAGAGGGAAAGACATGTTCAGACTGGTCAAACCCGGTTGGACTTTCCTGATCCCTGGCATCACAAAATGTATGCCTCTGCCACAGACACGGGTCTGGCCTCCTGCTGCTGACCAAAACTCTGTCAGGGGAGGCCTGGACAATAGTTTTCCTGTCGAAGGGAGGTGTAACCACCTCCCCAGACAGGCAGATGTGTTTTGGGGCTGGGCGGGAGCAAGTAAAAAGGGGGGACTAGAGTCCCTTGGTGGCAGCAATTTCCCTAGAGATAGGGAGAGATCTTATGATCATAGAAACCTAAGTAAGATTGTCCCTCCCTACCAGAGTGGGGATGACATCCACAAATGGATAACTGCCTTGGAGAGGGCCTGTAAAGTACAGAAGGTCCCTCAAGGTCAGTGGGCAGCAGTCTTATGGCTCTCCTTTGCAGACAAAGGTAGAGATAAGCTCCTCACTGTAAGAGAAGAGGATGCTGATGATTATAAGGTCTTGAAGAGTGCATTGATTGATGGGTTGGCCTAACCACTGAACAGTATAGGTTGAAGTTCAGAGACACCCAAAAATCTCAGACTCAAGACTGGGTAGACTTTGTTGATTGTGCTACTAAGGCTCTGGAAGGTTGGATACATGGCAGCAAAGTGCATGACTTTTCAGGATTGTATAATTTGATTATGAGGGAGCAGATCCTTAGTAATTGTCAAAACCAGCTTTTACACCAGTACCTGGTGGACTCTGATCTGACCTCTCCCCAATAATTGGGATAGAAGGCAGACAAATGGGTCAGAACCAGGATAAGGCCTAAGAATCAGGGGGGTGACCAGAAGAAAGATTCTACCAAGCCCCAAGAGAAAGGTGGGGATAAATCTAAAGATACATCCACTACAGGGCCCCAAAAGTCCTCTTCTGGGGGTGGGTCCCAAACTCCTTCCTCTCCTGAAAAGAAACCATATTGCCATGTCTGTAAAAAGCCTGGGCACTGGAAAACTGATCCCAGTTGCCCCAGGATTGGCAATATAGAAAATCTTCCACCAACTAGCACTACCACCCCTCCTGGTACTATCAGTAGTAATCCCTCAGTTGGGAGTAGTGCACCGAAAAAGTTAGGTGCTTTTGCAAGTGGAACAGAGGTAGGCCCCAATTTAAGAAGAGCCTCCTCACCTGACTCCTCTGACTCTAATGGTGGCATGGGATTTGCCACTTTTACCATAGGTCCCAATGCATTGGGCAGGTACAGATTGGAGCCACTGATTAATGGTCAGAAAGCTGTGGCCTTCAGGGACATAGGGGCTAGTGTCACCATGGTGACAGGGAAACTAGTCCCCCCTCAGCAGCTTTTACCTGAGTTTAAATACCGGGTGACCAACATTGATGGTGTCAGAACAGATCATCCCATTGCCATAGTCAATCTCAGCTGGGGAGGGGTCACAGGCCCAAAAAGAGTGGCAGTTTCCCCAAACTTGCCTGTAGATTGCCTGATGGACAATGATCTGGAAATTTCGGCCTGGGCTGAAGTTGAACACCAAACCCATCTAAGAATGCTGGACATCCCTGATAGAGTTAGTGGGGCTGTGATGGCCACAGCCCAAATCCAGAACATGTTTGGAGTGATGGAGCCTGAAATAATGGCCCACTCTCCTCCACAAGAGAGCACAAGGGTAGAAGAAAAGTCTTCTCCCCCCAGACAATAGGTAAGGGTCAGCCTCCCCAGGGAACTAATCCTACCCCTTGTGCAGGAACTGCCCCAGAGGTAGTCAGGCCTGGCCTGGCAACACCCCTGATGGTAGTGGAACCTTCCAAGGTGGTACCCAGTCTGGAGCAGGTAACCTACCCCTCACTACCCTGCCTCAGTCAGCCCAGGGCTGTGGAGGTCAGGGAGGTCAGTGGACCCCAAAGGGGCCCCTGTCCAGAGGAACTCCCCATCAGCAGATTAGGGGCTCCCAGGCTAGTAGCCCTAGCCAGGTGAACATTCCTCACCCCACTGAGGGATCCCCATTACCATTGTATAGGGAGCTCCCCCAGAAGGACTCTGTTGGGCAAGGACAAACAAGCGACTCAAAGGTTCCAAACCTACCCAGCCCCTCCAGTGTTCCAACAACAGCTTAGTGGACCATAAAACAGGGGACAACCATGCTAGTGCAGGTGCTTCCTTATATGGCCACTTAGTCAATAAAGGCTCAACTGGCCAAGGTTAGCCTTATCTCCTTTCGTTTGGGGGGGAATTATGTAGGAAGGTGGAATCTGACTATATGGTTGCCCCCACTTTTTGCCTGGTGTTTTGCTGGTTTATGACTTAGTTGGACTGGGGACCAGTCTATCTGTTTTCTCTGTAAAATGGTTTCCATGTACATTAGCTACATTTCCAATTGGATTCTGGAGTGCCTTATAAGCCCCTAGTATATGCTATACTATGTACCTAGGGCATAGGTACCTCGGAGGCCTCCCAGGGGCTGAAGCATGTATTATGCCACCCCTGGGAAGCACTCCAAAATGGCACCACAGGCCTGCTACTGCAGCCTGGGTAAGGGTGTGCTTGCATCCCCCTACAGTGGTATAGGCTACCTATATCCACATATATATGCAGACACATATAAACCTATAAGCCACTCCTATGACAGGCCTAGACAATCCTGAAGGAAGAGTGCTTGGTTTTGTGTGAGAGGGTGCCCAAGTATGAGCTGAGCCCCTCTGCAGCTTTCGGAAATACTTCCTTATGGCTGTTTTGTGATACAGCCACACCATATACTCTTAAGTGCATTATAACCTCGCGGTAAATGCTAACTTTGGAATGGCTGCATCAAAACATGTCGTGTTTGGTGTCAAACGCTTTGGAATACGACCCCAGCCAGTTCTGGTGGCGGGGGTAGCATTCCACCCTTCTAGAGGGAAAGACATGTTCACACTGGTCAAACCCGGTAGGACTTTCCTGAGCCCTGGCATCACAAAATGGATGCCTCTGCCACAGACACGGGTCTGGCCTCCTGCTGCTGACCGAAACTCCAGCAGGGGAGGCCTGGACAATAGGTTTCCTGTCGAAGGGAGGTGTAACCACCTCCCCAGACAGGCAGATGTGTATTGGGGCTGGGTGGGAGCACTCTCTGGTGCTTTGATGTTCTGCACTGGGGGCACGTTTGCTGTCCCTGTGCATAGTCCAGTTCAAACCGGTTGCAGGGGCTACCTGCCCTTGCTCTGGCACGAAACTGGACAAAGGAAATGGGTGTAACCAACCCTCTTTCCAAACCCACCCATAGGTGGTGCCTTAGAGTTAGTCCATCCCCTAAACTTAGTATAAGTATAGGAATCCAGTCCCTAGGACTTTAGATTACCCTGGACGAAACTCTGCAACATAAATCCTGGACCTTCAACGTTCTATCTTTACTAGAAGACTGAAGAAATCTCACTTGCGGTCAAGGAGTGACTCCCCTGCTTGGCAGGCACCAAAGAAGCAACTGACCGGTCTGCATCGCTGAAGCTCCCACCGGACGCCGAAGTCTTTGCATCACCAGAGGTAGATTTTTAGACTTCCCCAGGCTGCGGCCCGTGGATATCGTGGGTGACGTGGAACCGTGACCCCTGGACACCGTGATATTTTACAGCAACAGGTCCTCCTTGAAGTTGTGCTTTGGGCTCCGAGTAGCCCCAGCCTTGAGCACCTCCTGCACCGAAGATTGCTGGCTTCCACTCCACGAGTGACCCGTGGGCCAGTTTCAAGTGCGACCGCTCGAGGCTCCTTTGCAATCACTAGCCCGTTGGCTAGCAGGTCCCCACAAAGGCAACTTCTTTTCTAATTGGGCTTTCCTGGTTGCTCCAGACGTGCCCTGAATTACCCTTGCTGGGTGAGTTCCTCAGACCTTGGTGATCTGCACCGCAGTCTTTTCTCTGAATTCCTGTGACTTGCCGTTGCCAAGGCTTGTTGGGTCCAATCTGGTCGCCGATACCGCAGCACTCGACAGACTTTGTGGGACAGCTCGAATCCGGCTCGTGGAGCTCGTTGACGCCTCCTGGACCTCGTGGCTGAAGAGTCAAGACAACCATCAACTCACCTGAAGCTCCCGACATCTGTGGGCATTGGTCCATCCTGCCCTTGGTCACTGGCCAGTGACCCAGACTCCATCCTAGATCCAGGCTTGGATCTCTTCGTACACTTCTCTTCTTCCTGGCAGCAACAGTTCTTTGCAGCCTTCCATTGAAATCGATGACGCTACTTGACACCAAAAGACACATATGCACCCGGCTTCCCTGGGTGAGGTAACTCGAGTACTCCAGTGCACCCGTGGGTGCTAGCCCTAGAACTTCTTAATTCTAAAAGGGTTTGGTAATGACTTGATTCTAAGTGTCCCTAATCTTTAAATTTCCAACCGCGACATTGCCCATAGAAGCTAACGGGAACCCGCGGTTGTGTTTACACACTGCATACAGTCCCTGTGGGTCCCCTGTGTCACTACCTTGGGTGGTTCCTTGGGGTCCCAGCGATTCTACAGGCTCTAGGCCTTGTGTCTATTCCAGTCGTGGTTCTTACACCACTTTTTTGGTATATGGTTTGGTACGCCCCTAGGGCCCAAACGTGTATTTGTGCTATTACTGATACTTGCTAACTTGTAAACAAAGTACTTCGAACTCCAGTCTCATAAAGAGACTAGAGGGGTGTGTTTTATCCTAAATACATATATTTTGAATATATACCTGGTGTGGTTGTCCTTTTATTTGATCATTCAAGAGATTATAGACTGGTAAAACAAGCTGCTTTACATTTCTTCAAGACTTAGCCTGAAGGCTGCTCTCCATAGCGACCACTAGGATAGTTTTCAATAAAGGTTGTCTTTAACCATTCACCATAAGGGGTTGTTTGGACTGATACAAGGTGCCCACTAGAACTAGTGGACAGCATATATCAAGGCCACCTTCTCACAGTGAAGACATCTCGGAATCCCTACAATGTCCCTCCTAACTCTGGATATGCAAATGCAGGCATTCCACCACCATGCAGGCAGAATTTTGTTATTAGTAAGCCCTATTCCACAGAGTAAAAGTTCATAATTTTAAATTATTTACCTAATTCTGAATGGGATAGGACCATACTCTTGCCATTATTTTTAGGATGTTTTTGTTGAATTTACGTGCACACACAACTTTAAGATTCAGGGTCTATTGTTTTCAAAATCATTTAACAATGGGATTTTAGGAAATTGCAAGTGAGTTCCCACTGGCTGTGTGACATACTTTATTTGTACATACACACTACAATTTAATAAAAACAATCACTGGATAGGAAATTAAAGGGCCCGATTAGAGTTTGGCTGTTGCGAAGATTTACAATCCCTGCAAAACTGAAGGTCTGTCTGACTCATTTAGATTCCAACGAACCTTCAGTATGTGAATGGCGGAGACTTCTCTGTCTCCACCGCTGGCATGCATCTCTGACAGCCCCACAGAGTAATGGCCATCAGAAGTTTGTCCTTTTGCAACCCTCACTATTTAGAGTGGGTGGACATATGTCAGTTTTTCGCTGTTTGCCCCTGGCAGTACGGGGAAGCGAAAACTGCGAGATGAACCTCATGCCATGGGAAAAAAAAGACATGGTGGTGGGGGGTTTCATTGCTTTTTTATTTTCAAAATCTAGCTTTGGGATTTTGCTTTAGATAACATATTTGTTTTTCTCACCACTTCCTCGCTATCTCTTTAATTCTCTATTTCTTTTTGGCTTGTTCATTCCCAATTTCTTATTTCTATGTATGTCTTTCATTAGTAATTGCATGATGTCTTATTTCTTTTTCTACCTCTTTATTTCAGTCTTTATCTCTTACTATGGGGCATATCAACAACAACCGGCGATAATTATCTCTAAGCGCACTTAGCGCCAGGATAATTATCGCCGGCTAGCGTGAATTTTTATCGCTGAGATAGCGTGCTATTAGCAACGCTTATCTCAATAGCGATAAAAATCCTCACGCTAACAGGCTAACGTGAGATTATCGCTGGAAACCCAGCGATAATCTCACGTTACCTTGTTGATAGGGACAGGGAAACTTAGCCATGATATCCTCCTTCCATAGGACATCATGGCTAAGTCTGAAAAATACCAGACATAAAAAAGCAGCGTTAACCGCGGTTAGCGCTGCTTTTTTTGTCTCCAACTGGGTTAGCGACATTCTTGATAATAGGAGAAATGTCGCTTAGCGACATTTCTCCTATTATTTTACTCTGGATCGCCCCCTTTGCATCTCATTAGAGATGCAAGGGGAAGCGTAGAGTAAAAGGGTGCTAACATGCAAATTTGCATGTTAGCACCCTGTTGTTGATAGGGCGCTAGTTTTATCTCTCCTTTTTTGGCTTTTAAAGCCAAAAAAGCAGAGATAAAGCCCTTGTTGATATGCCCCTATGTTCTTTCTCTACGTTTTCTCTTTTCTCATTTCTTCCTCTACTTCTCTACTTGTCTTGCTTTTTCTCTCCTTGCTGTCTTTCTTACTTTCTTTCTTCTCTTTCATTCTTTCCCTTTCTTTTTCTCTCCTCTCTTTTACTAATTATTTTTTCTTTCTTTTTTCTCCTTTTTTCCTCCACTTTTTCTCTCTAATTCTTTTTCTTCTCCCTCCTTTTTCTTGATTTTCTCTCATTCTTTCTCCCTCTGCTGTAGTACAAATTGATAGATAACTTACAGACTGCCTCGGATAGACTATTTAGCACTTCTTCCACGGACTAGCCTATACAACTGGACATGTGAAGCTGATCCAGCGGTTCAACAACAACAGATACTCCCCTACCATATACTCACCTGGGCCCATAAACTTACAGTGTATAAAACAGCTGGGGTCAAGTTTGTAATTTTCACACATGTTTAGGATTAGTTATTTCATACTCCTAACTAACCTGTGACTGATCAAAAAGTTATTTCCTCTGGTCAATGGACCTTTAGTTGAACTAGTTGATGGTGATAATTAACTCTAACTCATTCATTTAAAGTAAATAACCACAGACTCAGGAAGTTTTAAATCTTCATCTAAAATAATTATATGTGAACCATTCCAAAATACAGTGCAGTCACCATCATTCATAGGAGAAGAAATTCAATTAATTAAACACCAAGCATATACTTTGGACTCATACAATAATCAATGCTCAAAAGAGAGAGGACAGAGAGAAAAGAACATTTGCAAATAACAAGAAATTATATTTACCAAGGATGGTGTGAAAGACCAAACCTCCTGGCCAAACGGCTGGTAAGGGTCCCCCGGGATAGGTCAGGAGACAAAGACTTCAGGACAGGATAGTTGACCTCTCTAGAATACCAACGATTGCGCCGCACCCATCTCTGACACTCTCTTCCTCCCCAAGATTCTTCCGCGATCTTCTGATCTAACCCAATTAATTTAGAATAGAAAGTTCTGCATTCGGCTCTTCATCAGCATCTCACAGCATCAGTATACACGACTCACAGCATGTGTGTCTTCTTAATTTTCAATTCATCTCTCTAACTAACTAACTAAGGCTATCTTAATTATATCTTTCGTTCTTCATGTACCACCCACTAAAGTTTCAATATCGTAAAAATACGAAATATCATAGGTCAGGCAAGGGGGGGAAGCTCCATCACACCATGCTTACATGTCATTAAAATCAGTTCAACTATTGTTCGCAAACCCATCCCCTTAACTTTTATTCATAAATTTGATTCCCACACGCATTCACGTTTCACTTTGAAACTATATAATAACATTTTGAATAAGAGTCTTCTTCGTTGTACTCTTCACCATTCGTTCCCATGGTGTAACACTCAATATTTGTTCCCTTTCAAATGCACAGTCATCTCCTTCATGGCTTCACTCAATGGGCATGCGCGGACTTCGTGTCACTCAGCTTAATTCAGTTATATGAGAGAGGCCCAAATACGCACTAGTGATGAAGTCAGAAAGACAAATGTTAATTTCACAAATAACGTGGTAGCACTGTAGACCACCCACCTATACTCTATTCCCCTTTACTTATTAATATTTGTCCTGCATTAGCATTAGTAAAATAGCTTGTTTTCATTTCAAGTAAGCAGATGCCATGCACGCGAGCCTTCAAGACTCCATTTTAGTATCTTCTGCTCATGCGCCAGAATTTCCCTCCAAGCATTAAAACGTCATACTACGTAGATGCAGTTAATGCATGCGCACAACAGTTCCCCGTTTATAGCGGTATTAGTCCGTCTTCATCGTTATCTGAATTAGTACACACATATGCAAGCTTCACTAACCCGCGTGTTCATGTGGTGCATATTAGTGATTCACAAAACATGATTAATAACTTTGTTACTAAGTTAAACAAGTCGATTGCCTCCCAACAAGTCTCTTTTCCACGAAACCATGCTCCATCAACCCCCTCTCTGATGGCATTTTTGAGCCATCACAATATTACCCATCCCTTCCCAGATGCCAACTTAAGCATATCTCAGCTTCTTTTCCTTCCCTCGGATCTTTGTCAGACTCCTTTCAAATTTTTCATCTTGTTATATAGCTTTCCTTTTATTTCTTCTAACTGAATTTCTTCACATTCTCTCTTTCGTTTCTCTTTCCTTTCTGTATGTATCCTTCCTTTTCCCTTGCTTCCACAACACTTGCATGTGATCATTACTATCAATACTATTGTCATTATCACAACTACTGGTAATATTAGTTGACCTAGAAAACTCTTCCCAAAATCAGTAAATCATTTCCCTATTGATGTTATGCTCTTTGTTAATTTTCCCCATACACCTTCATCCACCAGTTGGGCCAACTCTTCATGCATTCTTGTAATATTTTCAATATACCCTTTAATTTCCTTACTTTTGTCAGGAATGTAGGTGCAGCAATGTTGAATTTTCAACATACCACAGACTCCGCCCTCTTTTGCCAATAATATATCAAGAGCGAGACGATTTTGTAAAACCATAGACCTTATCGCAACCATTTCAGTATTAATCATCAAGAAACCTCCAGCCATATCTGTTGAAAGATGATCAACTATTGTTGACAATTTGCAAATTTTACGTGAATTTAGAATGACTCCAACTGAGGGTATCAATGCACTACATATATCACCTACAATTTCAGACAAACCAGTTCTTCTTATCCGTGTTAGTCCATTAGATATTTCATTCATTCCATTGATTCTGTCCACATGAAAAACGATTTCAAAATAACAGCTCCCGTACCACCTTGCAGGTAACCTATAATAGGCATTATTTCCGCAAACATAATAAACTCCTGGAAATACAGGATCAGTTCTCCCTTTTAGTCCCCAACCACCTAAAATTAGGAAGTTGTGTTCACATTCACTGGAACCAATGAAAATGTTATTATAATCTGTCTTTAACCTTTGAAGGCACAATTTCCCCCTTTTCAGAAAGTTTAGGGACATCTCGGCATGAGCCTCGCCCTTTGCATATAATTCCTCTTTTTCAGCCCATGAAGGTACATGAGATTTCTGTTCAGCAGCTTTCTTTGTTAAATCCTGTCTTCTTTCTTCTATTAAATTCCAAAACTCTTTTTCTTCTTCACTTAATATACATGTTAGGTTATCCTTGTGTGCCTGTGCTATATCTAAGGAACTCATTGTTACGAAAAATTCACCCATAAACTGTGCATCTTTACTACTGTGTACTGGGTTCATATTCTTTCTAATAGGTAGATCTGAAAACACTACATCTAAGTTTGAATAAAAATACTGAAGCTTTCCAGTTACATAAAATAAACTTGATAAAACACTACATAGCACACCATATTTTAAAGGTATATTGTGATAGGTCACCCCTTCTGACACAGATGACGGCCATTTCATACAGACATAAGAATCACTAATCTCCATTGTATTAACGTACTGAAATAATTTAGTAAACACATTTAAAGACGAATCATTGTCTGATTCATTATGATGATAGTTTATCTCATCTTCTACTCCTATTTCTATTTTAGTCCCCTTTATTCTATCTACTTTCTCATTAGTAGTTGTGTTATTCTTGCTACTTGTTTCCATTAACAAAGGTACTCCCACTGTTAGAAATAACCACACTGATACTACTAATAGGATACTACATAAGCAAAACCCAAGACATTTTCGTTTAATACTTCGTTTCGGTTGTTCAGCGACTTCAATTTTTGCCATTGTAAATCTGATAAAATGTATTTTCTCTTTGCTTTTTTTATTCACAAATCACTCTTTTTATTTCTAAGGTGGTCTTAACCTGTTGTCATCAATCTGTGCAACATGAACTTCCTCAGATTCCTCACTTAAATCTACATTTTCAAATTTTTCTAGAATTACATAGGTCCCCTCAGGGGCCTTGTATATTCTGTTCAGATTCCTCAATCTTGGGCTTCTTTGGGTGAGTTTTACTGTTGGCTGTTTGGACCTAGTTTGACTTGAAACTTCATTTACTTGTTCTGGTTGCTCCCCTGATTTTCTATGGTAGTATCTTAATCTTTTTACTCCACTTGACCAATTATCATCTTTTCTAACTATTTCGACCTGAACTGCACTTTCACCTTCTTTGTCGTTTTCTAAAGTTCTTTTGTTTTCAATATGTCTAGGCACAATATGTTCTTGTTCTTCTTCCCTTACTAATTGTCTTTGCTCTGTGTTTTCTGTATTAGGATCTTCTTCTGCCTGTTCAGGTTTTATTGTAATTTGTTCTTCTTCTGCCTGAACCTGTTCTTCTACAACTATCTGGTCCTGTTCAGGTCTTATTTTGATCTGTTCTTCTGCCTGAACTTGTTCTTCTTCTTCTATCTGACCCTGCTAAGGTTTTTGTATATCTTTATTATCTTTTGCCTGAGTGTGTTCTTCGTTCCCTGTCTTTTCCTTTCTACCTTCTTGTTTTTCTAATTTGTTCCTTCTTGTTTCGATAACAGCTTCAGGTATGTCAATCACTGGTATCCAAACGTCTTGACTTGTACTTGGTTGTTCATCATCTACTTGTCTTTCAGAATCTGTCACCTTAGATTCTTCGACTTCACAACCTTCAGCTTCTGGTGTCTCTGCTGATTCGGTCAGTTGCTGCTCTTGTTCTTCAGACGGGCTCAAAATTCTTCTGGTATGGCTAGCATGAATCCAATTGGGTAAACCTGCACACTTCACTGCAGTGGTAGTGACAAGTATGACTTGACGTGGTTTATCCCACCTGGGTGCTAGACACGATTTTCTTTTGTGTTTATTCACTAACTCCCAGTCTCCAGGATTCAAATCATGCGCCTGGTCTGGCTGCCTTGCAACTGTGTCTTCTCCAACCTGATGAGAGACAGAACGCACCATTTCAGCCAATCCTTTGCAATAGTCCAATACCAGATCATCAGTTATATTCATCAGTTTATTTCTAGGAATACATGCTTGTCCCATTGCCCTTCCCATGAGCACTTCATGAGGGCCCCAGCCTATTTTCCTGCCAGGAATGCTTCTGAGACCCATCAACACAAGAGGCAACACACCTTCCCTAACCTTGACTTGATTGTGCCATTAAGCTGTTCAACTATTCCAGAGGCTCTGGACAATAAGCACAGTGCAGTTTTTGTTCAATAGCAAATGCAGCACAGATTAATCAAATTATCTCATTATTAAAATGAGGTCCTCTATCTGATTCCAAAGTAACTGGAAAACAGAAATGATGTATCAACTCCCTCAACAATAATTTAGCAACTGTGAGACTTTCATTTCTTCTTGTGGGGTATGCCTCTACCCATCTTGAGAACAGACACACTATGACAAGTACACACTTCAATCTGTTGCACGGAGGCAACTCAATGAAGTCCAATTGCAGCCTGGTGAATTGTCCTTCTGCCTTGCCAATTTTTCCCCAACTAACCACTGTCTTTCTGGCTGGGTTTTTCAGCTGACAGATCAAACATCTTTGGCAAAGGCTCTCTGCGACTACCCTAAACTTCGGATTGTGCCAACTCTGTCTGAAAAATCTGATCATTGAATCCCTGCCAATATGTGTTGTTCCATGGTATACTCTTGCCATTTGAGAGAGTAAGCAATCTTCCATGACTGGTCTGCCATCTAGGTACACCCACACTTCATCTTCTGTCCTTTTTGTACAACCTAACTTTATCCAGATTTCCTTTTCCTCAACTTCTTTCTGTAACTGTCTGACCTCATCCCATGTTTCTGGAACTGAGAAAAACATAAGTTGGCAGCTGGTTTCACCTGTTTCAACTTTTCCCTTAATTGCCATTGTATTTTTCGCACAGTATTGGGCAGTTTGGTCTGCATACCTATTACCTGCCGCCACATAGTCCTTTCCTGACTGATGTGCAGCGCATTTAACAACCGCTATTTCTGTTGACAATTGTAACGCTTCCAACAAATCTTTTATATTTTTACTGTTTCTGATAGGAGATCCTGAAGAAGTCAGAAATCCCCTCTGTATCCAGAGCTGGCCAAAGTCATGCACATATTGACTATCCATAAATATGGTTATTCTCTAATTGTTACCAATTTTGCATGCCTTTGTTGAGGCCACCAATTCGGATACTTGAGCAGGAATCACTCCCGGTAAACAGGATGCTTCAATGACTCCTGAAATTTTGCATACAGCATATGCAGCACTTAACCCTCCTTCTTCTGTTCTCAGACATGACCCATCCACGAACAATTCATGATCAGATTCCTTCAAGGGAGTTTCCTTTATATCTGGACGGGGCTTAGTGCATAATTCAGTCACAACCAAACAATCATGTTCAATCTCATCTTTCACTTCCTCACAACATGGATCTGGCAATAATGTGACAGGATCATTATTGTACATCTTATCATGTCACATTTTCTGGTCCCAAAATCACTCTTTCATATTTAGTCATCCGACTAGGAGTGAGGTGCTGTGTTTGCGTTCTTGTCAAAAGAATCTTGACTGAGTGTGGAACATATACCTTTACAGGAAGTCCAATCACAATTGACTCACTCTGCTCCCAAAAATTTTTTTAAGCAGCCAGGTAAGGCTGAAGCCACTGGATCCAGGGTGACCGAGAAATACGCCACTGGATGTCAGCTTAATCCATGTCTCTGTGTTAAAACTGAATGTGCACAATTTTCTCTCATAACAAAACAACGCAATTTCTTTTGAATAATCAGGCCTGCCTAAGGCAGGGGCCTCACATAGACAATTTTGCAATTTCACAAATGCTTCCAAACATTCTTCATTCCTTTCAATTGGATCTTTCTCTTTTTCCGAGTCAGTTGTATCAATGGTTTCGCAAGCAGTTAAAAGCTATTTAGCCACCGCCTACAATACCCAACTACTCCCAGGAACATTCTCATCTCCTTCTGTGTCCGAGGTAGTTGCATCTGTTTGATTATTTTTATCCTTTCCAGTGTCATTTCTCTAATTCCTCTTCTATTTTATGCCCTAAATATCTAACTGCAATTTTTCTGGAGACACTTTGTGCCTTCCTTCGGCCAAATGGTTCAGTAATGCAATTGTGTCAATGAAACAATTTTCTCGTGTCTTTGATGCCACCAATAGGTCATCAATGTACTGAACCAGAACAGATTTCCCAGGCATAATTAATGACTCTAGACACTTTTTCAGGATATGATTGAAAATTGAGGGACTCCCTGTGTACCCTTGAGGAACTCAGCACCATGCCAAAACACGATCTTCAAACCGGAAGACGAAAAGATACTGACTGTCTGTGGGTGTAATGGAATGGGAAACAATGCCTGACACAAATTAATCACTGTATACCAACCTGCATTCCAGGGTATTTGATAAAGAATCACTACTGGATTTGGCACCACTGGGCAACAAGGCACGACAATTTTGTTTATTTTCCGCAAATCCTGCACTATCCTGTACTTTCCACTAGGCTTTTTGAGTCCCATGATTAGCTATTTACAAGGACTGCTCAATATTTCTTTCAAAATTCCTTGTTTAATCATTTGATCAATTACTAGAGCAACTCCTGCTTTTACTTCTGGACTCATTTTGTACTGTCAGGTGTTTGGATAAACGGCACCTTATTTTACCACAATTCTCACGGGGGGTCTACATTCGCCATTAGCCCTTCATCCTTTCCTGTAAAATCCCATACCTCTGGATTTACGGTGTCGCTCAATTCTTCTGGTAATCCACTTTCAGTTACTAGTGAAAACATTTCATCTTCTGTACCTTGCCTAGCTAACATCATCTTGTAAACAACATCCTCATCAGGTGTTTGGAAAGCAACACCATCAGGTGTATGGTAGATTGTGCAATTCATTTTGCACAATAGGTCTCTTCCCAACAAATTTATTGGGCCTGAGTCACAAACTACAAACCAATGCATGTCTTTAAAATTTCCAATATGCATTTCCATTGGTTTTGTAACTGGAGTTCTAATCTGTTTATTTGACACTCCTACAACTTGGATAGTTTCTCCCGAGAGGGGGATGTCTGGTGTTCTCACAATAGACCGGGTAGCACCAGTGTCCAATAGAGAAGTGATGTCACTACTTTCGACTTTCCCATCAATAAATGGACCTGTCCGATCTACTGGCAAGGTTGCGCCAAGCACGCACTCTTCTTCCTCCCCCCTCAGGCACCGTCATTGTACATTGTCCGATTCGTCATCATTTTTATTAGCTTAATAAACATACATACATCTCAGCAAGTACAGTGTTCCATGCGATACATGCTTATTACATTTGGAATAAGAAGAGAGGAACAAAAGAAAATCTACACACATAGCGGGGTCCTAATACAGAAATTACAGACTCAATTACACATCAGATACAGGTGAAAAAATGCATTTTAATGGTCCTGAAGGCACGAGCGGTAGAATGGGTGGAGAGCGCCTCAGGGGTGTGAGTCAGTAGCCATAGGGGCCTGTGGGTTTGGGTCTTGTGAGGCTGCATGCGTCGCCTCGGGGGTTTCTATCGGGTGCTCAAGGAGATATCGTTTAAGGGGGTCCCAGATATCCTTGGGACGAGATGTAAGAGGGAGCAGTTCAGCATACATGATTGACTGTTCCTGCCAGAACATCATGTCCCTGATCCACTCCTTAATGTTTGGAGCTCTGCCATGCCCCCAGCAGGATGCTATTCACCTTTTGTCTAGTAATAGAGCAAGGGCTACAAAGCGACGGGATGCAAAGCTAATTACTGCCGTGTACCCCAACAGAATCAGCAATGGGGAAGTAGGTAATGGTGATGATGTCATCTGTTCCAATGCATGTAGGGTCTGTTGCCAATATGTCTGTATTGCACCACAGTTCCACAAAAGGTGGAGAGAGTCAGCACCATCTGCACCACATCTATCACATTTGTTGCTGTCTCGCAATTTATATTTATAAAGTGTGGCGGGGGTATAGTAAGTGCGATGTAAAAACCTATAATGTATCATATGTAACCCACTGCTAGACGAGATGCGCTCTGTTTGGGCGCGGCAGAACCCCCATTGTTGATCAGTTATGTCTTGAGCTAAATCCGCAGCCCACTTAGCTCTAGCAGGGCAGTGTTCCAATGACGGGGTAGTGTACAGGCTGTGGTACAGAGTCGCTACTGCATGTGATGCATCAGCGCTGCGCAGCAGGGAGTGCAGCAGGGGAAGTATCTGTAGCTCTTGAGGAAAAAAGGGAGTGTGCTTGGTTATGCCTTGTCTGAGTCGGACATATAAGAAGATGTCCATGGAGGAGGGGGTCGCCCCAACAAACATCTGTTGCAAGGTACGAAACTTGCCCTTAAGGTAAAGATCTCCCCAACAGGTAATACAAAATTTTGCTATAGTTTTCTGAAATATTCCTTCCTGTAACGATTTGTCATCATTCTGCATAAAATACTGTGAAATACAGGGTTATTCTTACCACTTTCTCCGTGTTCGCACTGTATTTTTGAATGTTCACATGGTTTGGCATAGGAGGTTGTGGCACCTGATACTGTGGAGTAACTACCTGCTGCTACTGTTCCACAACCACTTCATTCTGCATCTGCAGATTTAAATTTTGATTTGGCCCATTATTATTCTGGACATTTTTACACTTGTTCTTCCAATGTCCAAGCTTTTCACACGCATGACAAGGAAATTTCTTCCTTGCTTCCTGTCTATTCATTCGTCCTCATCATTTACCACCACTCGACATTTGTTCACCTTGATTCTGATCTTGTATCTCATTATCTGTCTGGGAAATTAATTTTGCTTCCTGCTGCTCTGCCTATTTCACCTGTGCCCACATCATTTTCTCTTTTAGCTTTCTATGTTTTGCCTCAATGTCGTCATCACAGTACTTTGCATATTTCAACATTTCATCTATCGTCTTACTTTGCCAACACAACATGTGCTGTTGAATCATCTGACTAATCTCTGGTTTCAGACCATACACAAACCGATATACAAAATGTCCCATTTCCTCATCTCCAATATTCTCAAATCCACTATACCGCTTGAACACTTGTAACAACCTTTCATAGTACACATGTACGGACTCTTTTGGCTCCTGAGTTGTTCTATCTATTTTTACCCAATCAGTCTCTTTGGGAGGGATTTTCCCTTTCAAGAAAGTAATTACTTGGTGATACTTTTTCATCACCTCTTCTGATGGTGCTTCTGTTTTGGAATCCCTCAGATATTCCTCATTTGGCCAATCAACTGTAATCTTACATTCTGTCCATAAATCGGCTGGTACCACAATATCGAATAAACCATCTAAATCCTTCAACAGAAGCTTTGAAACTTTCACAAATCTTTCCACCTGTTTATACCATTCAACTGGTTTTTCTCTCAACCTAGGGAAATCATTTGTAAATGACAAAATATCCTGTCTACTCCAAGGAACATGAACATATCCACCAACAGGAACTTCTCTCATTGGACATATCCTCTCAACCTTTTCTGATTCTCTTACTGGAAATGCAGACGACATGTCTTTTGCTTGTACTTTCTCTTTCTTTCTTGTCCACCTAATCTTCCATTTGTCAATGTCTCTCCACTTTTGCAAAATATCCATCAACTCTTTTATCTGTAATCTTTTACCAGAAGCATTCATACTTTCCAAATCCTTTTCAGTAAACTCCACTCGATATGGTTTTTACAACAATTTTGATTTCCCTATGTCTATTCCAATCTCTGAGGCTACTTCTGTTAATTTCTCATGAAATACTTTTGCTCATCTGGTTATGCTCTTGCATAAAAATAGCAACTCTTCATCATCGTAGATATTCATTCTTTCTGTACGCACATTACCAGCTATCATTTCTTCCAAATCCACTTTCAATCTGCTAATATCTAGAATCTTTGATTGTGAGCTTCGTTTTTCTATTCCCTGTGTCCATCTCTCTAAATCTTCAGGAGTAACCATTGTTGAACCACCTGTTCTTGAAGGGACCAGAGACTCTTTTTCTTTCAAAATCTCAGGTGTAACTCTCTTTGGGGTTTCTGCTAAAGATTGAATCACTCCCACTGGCCTGATGATCGGACATCACTACTTCCGTTATGGGATTACTCATAGGAATTGTCACAACTTGAGGTTTCAGGCAAACTTTCTTATCTCCATATAATGGGATAACAGGGCCAATAGTCACTGGTACTGTCAAGGCTTCGGCATTTAAATTTCATTGGCTTATTTTCCGAACCAATTCTCCCCTAGTCTTAGTTAAGGCTTCTCTCTCATTATCTTGCAACACCCTATTAACTGACGTATCATGTAAAATTTGTGATATCAAAGGTATTCCTATCATCGGTGTACTTGGGGTAACCCTACTAGGTTCTTCTTGGTACGGTGTAGGGTTCTTAATTAAAATATCCTCCAACAATTCTTCATCTGATTCACCATATCCTGTCGTATTTGTGTGTTTTTTTCTCCTTACACTTGCTTCCTGAATGTTCCTCAGCCATTAACACTGGATATAAACCCTCTCTCACTACAGCTCTTCTCCAACGCTTCATCTGATCTCCAATCGACTCATACGGATATCTAGGCAAAAATCATCTAAATCTCCGGCCACTTCTGAATTTTTCACGATCAAATGCCTCAATCTCCCATTCATCTAAAGCTTCATACTGTGTCATTCTAGGACTTGGTTCTAACATATTCATTCTATCTCTCAAATTTTGTAGTATCTTTAGGTTAAAAGTACTATATTCCAGAAAAGCCAAAACACCATCACCGTTCGTATACTCCACCCAATTCTCCAATCAGACACACGTGTGATATCCTTTCGCCATCATCATAAATGAAGCAGGTGTCTTAGGTGGTGGAATAGGAATTCCCTCTCTAGTCATTACAGGTTTGTCTTTCTTAAAGAAATTTTTTAATTTTCTTCATTAACGTCATTTTCTTTTGTCCTCTAAAAATTTCACACGTATGATATAGGAAAGAGTCTTCCGTATATCTTCGAACTCTGTTACCTACGTCCCGCCCTATGTCAGCATGGCTCACACTCGCAGTCAAATCAGGACTCAATATACACTTCTTTTCCCACCAATCCTAGCACGGCTTCTATTTATCAACCAATCAGATTCAGGCTTGCACTCGTGACCTGACCAATGCCAGCGCGCCCTTTTGTGATGTCAGCATTTCTCCTCACTACAGCCCCTCCCTTCACAATCTGCTTCTTTCTCATGCCTCGCTGTTCCAACCAATCCCAGCGCGTCTCTTTGTGGCATTAGTTCAACTCCTGCGACTGACCCTCCTTTTACAAGGTAACACGAAAGCTTATTTCTTTAACTTTTCTTAAAATAAAACTTTGTTAGTAACAGCATAAAAACATTTGCTACTCTGTCTGCTCCACTAAACCAGGATAGATTACAATTTAGTCCAGAATTCTTTTACTTTGAGTAAAACCCCTGTTTACCCTTCACTCAAGCTCAGGAGAACCTGTTACTTCTTCAGCGTCACCCATATTGGAAAATGAGACCAAAGTTTCACCAGCGAACCCCTTTTGCTATCATTCGCACTCTGCTTTCACACGATATAGTCATTAATATAACACTGCCAGACCTCTGTAGCTTCTCAGTGTTATGACAACAGATGAGTAACCTCCTTCAGTGTGGCTACTATCACCACCCGCTATTCCATTCCCGGGATGCCCAGGCAACCTCTGTACCTGTGCTTCTAGACAACATAAAACAAGACACTAACTTTTGTTAAACATAAATCAATAATCAATAACAATATTTATCACCAATCTAGTCAATAATAGCCATAACTCTGCTACCAGAAAACTGATCCAGTGGTTCAACAACAACAGATACTCCACTACCATATAGTCACCTGGTCCCATAAACTCACAGTGCTGGCGTCAAGTTTGTAATTTTCACAATGTTTAGGATTGGATGTATGACGTTACAACGCATACATTTACATCGCGGTACATTACATCGCGGTTTTTACAACGCAAGTCGTTACAAAGACTTGCGTTGGAGGGCGCTGGACTAAGGAGTAGTATAATTTACTATTCCAACTCCAGTCTACGTACAGTAGGGAAGGTGTTGGATAGTAAATTATACTATTCCTTGTCCTAGAGCGCCATCTAGCGCAAGTCATTGTAATGACTTGTAATGGCATCGCGATGTAATCCCCGCGTTGTAAACGATGTTTCCCTTTAGGATTAGGTATTTCATACTCGTAACTAACCTTTCACTGATCAAAAAGTTATTTCCTCTGATCAATGGACCATTAGTTTAACTAGTTGATGGTGATAATTAACTCTAACTTATTCATTTAAAGTAAATAACCACAGACTCAGGAAGTTTTAAATCTTTATCTAAAATAATTATATGTGAACCATTACTAAATACAGTGCAGTCACCATCATTCATAGGAGAGAAAATTCAATTCCTTAAACACCAAGCATATACTTCGGACTCATACAATAATCAATGCTCAGAAAGGGAGTGGACAGAGAGAAAAGAACATTTGCAAATAACAAGAAATTATATTTACCAAGGATGGTGTGAAAGACCAAACCCCCTGGTCTAAGTGCTGGTAAGGGTCAACCGTGATAGGTCAGGAGACAAAGACTTTAGGACAGGATTCAGGACAGGATAGTTGACCTCTCTAGAATACCGATGATTGCGCCGCACCCCTCTCTGACACTCTCTTCCTCCTCGAGATTCTTCCGTGAGCTTCTGATCTAACCCAATTAATTTAAGACAGAACGGTCTGCATTCAGTTCTTCATCAGCATCTCACAGCAACTCTCCCAGCAACAGCATCCACGACTCACTCACAGCATCTGTGCCTTCTTCGTCTTCCCTTCATCTCTCTAACTAACTAACTAAGGCAATCTTAATTATACCTTTAGTTCTTCATGTACCCCCATTAAAGTTTCAATATCATAAATATACTAAATATCATTGGTCAGGCAAGGGGGGAAGCTCCATCACACCATGCTTACATATCATTAAAATCAGTTCAACTATTGTTCACAAACCCATCCCCTTAATTTTTATTAATAAATTTGATTCCCACACGTATTCACGTTTCACTTTGAAACAATATAATACCATTTTGAATAAGAGTCTTCTTCGTTGAACTCTTCACCATCCGTTCCCATGGTGTAACACTCAATCTTGTCTCCCTTTCAAATGTGCAGTCATGGCCTTCATGGCTTCACTCAATGGGCATGTGCGGACTTCGTGTCACTCAGCTTAATCTAGTCATACAAGAGAGGCCCAAATACGCACTAGTGATAAAGTCAGAAAGACAAATATTAATTTCACAAATAAAGTGGTCGCACTGTATACCACCCACATCTACTCTATTCCCCTTTACTTATTAATACTTGTCCCACATTAGCATTAGTAAAATAGCTCATTTTAGTTTCAAGTAAGCGGATGCCATGCACGCGAGTCTTCAAGACTCCATTTTAGTATCTTCTGCTCATGCGCCCGAATTTCCCTCCAAGCATTAATACGTCAGAGTACGTTGATGCAGTTGACGCATGCGCACAACAGTTCCCCATTTAAAGCGGTATTAGTCCGTCTTCATCGTTATCCGCATTAGTACACACATACGCAAGCTTCACTAACATCCGTGTTCATGTGACGTGTATTAGTTATTCACGAAACATGATTAATAACTTCGTTAGTAAGTAAAACATCCGAGCAAGTCTCTTTTCTACGAAACCTTGCTCCATCAAAGCTTCCCCACAGAGAGTCACATGATCAATGTTTACCAGCTCCAGAGGTATAGGTTGATCAGACATTTTTTTATTTAGACTGCATTGTCATTCCCTCTCCTGTGAGAAATTAAGTTGCTGGTTGAATGGGTGTGAGCACTGGTCAAGCAACAGCCACAACCCCGTACATGGTGTACCACAAAAAGTCACTAAATTAACCTATGTGTAAGCCTGGGTAGCTTGGTACAAAAGCATTTAGGCTTAACTTAGAGGCAATGTGTAAAGTATTTATGCTGCACTCAGACAGTAATAAAGTGTAGCAAAATAGAGTTCATTTTAATACATTATTTGACACCAACACAATAAAAATCCTATCAGTAGAACTGAAGTTATGAATTTTTAATATTTTTGTGAAAATGGTGCAAAACAGCACAAAGCGCAAACTATGGATATCTGGTTCTGCTAGACTGATTACAATTCACAAGTTCAGGTCAGCTGCAATGGAGCCCAGGTCAGCTACAGTCACCAGATTAGTCCTGCTAAGCTCTAGCTTCTCCAATCAGTGCCAAGGGTCCTGTTAGCGGTGGAGGAGGCCATGAGGAGCAGGGTGAGCATCACGGGAGGCTGCTGGAGTAGCATGATCCTCAGACAGCACCAGAATTGCCAGTACTGACACACATTCACAAATTCACTTCAATTTGTGATCACACAACTGAATTTCTGCAATCATCATTTATTTGATCTATTTTGAAAACATTTTTTTTATTTAGCACAATTAAAAACAATTTCAGATGTTTTTACATATTCAGAGCAAACATAATCATAGAGGTTTTTGGGGAAGTGCATAGTCAATACAAAGAAATTCGACAACACAACATAAAAAAAATCCAAGAATTATATTTCTGGATATATTTTATTATCTTGTATTACCATTCATAGCTCCTAACTAATTGGGCTATGACCAAACAGTGCCTCTACGGGACTCAGGGAGAATGTATTCTTCCCAAAAAGATAAACACATTTGTTACACTAAAGTCCAGTAGTACTGATTTTGAATGCACTTGTTTTGTGAAAATACTTTTGACTCATTTCAAACCCTTTCCCTTTTTTCTTTAGGGTTATTTTCGGGACTCAGAATATTTGAGCACTGCAAAATAGTAAAAGAAATAAAAAATAAAAACACTCTCACTGCATGTGATGAGCAGGCCAGGTGTTACAGACAGGTGTTGCTGGAGCTTTGCGTTGAACGTCCCCCAAGCGGTTGATGCTGCAGTGCAAAGAGGCTGCTGCCAGAGCTTCACATTGTATGCTTCGCATCGAGGTCTTGGCACAAACAGGCCAGTTCGTGAATAGCCCAAAAACTTTATATATCCCTCTGAGTTCAAACCAAGGGTCCAGAACCCTAGAGGCACCATTTGGCTGGGTCCAGGTGCAGGATGTTGGGGAGCCTTTTTTACCCCTGAAGCTCAGAATAAAAGACCAGCAAACTAGCCCTTGGAGTCACTCTGGGAGCTCTGGGTTTAAGATGAAGTTGCAGGTCCACATCTGCTCTTATAGGCAAGAGGACAGCAGTCCAATAAAGCAAGAGTCCAGCAGGGCAGCTGTGCAGCAAAGTAGCACTTCCTTCAGCAGCACAGCAGTTCCCTCTTCTTGGCACAGTCCGCAGGCCCTGTACTGAAGATGTGGTGTTTGAGGATCTCTTTTTATAATTGAGTTCCCCTTTTCTGGAAAGTCGGAGAATCTTCTAGAGAGTGACTCTGAAGTGCATGGAATTTCCTGACTCCCCTGGGTCCAATCTTGATGCAGTGATAATGTGGAGGTGTTAGGTCCTTTGTTTGAGGGCAGAACATTCCCTATTCAGTTGTAAGTGGAGCTGTGCTCAACTCTACCCCTCATTCTGCCAGCTTATAAGTAGGAGAGGGTTCTGAAGGTTTCCACCCCCTGAAGTGTCTGGAGCATCCTCCCATGCTGCCAAGGCCCCAGCTTGTGTGAAGGCACAAAAAGGCCAGTGTGAAACCCTTTGTGAGTGTGCTAAGACAGAGCCTTTGTGATGTACAATAGTGGTAGGTGACAGCTCTTCCCCATCTTCCTTACAGAGATGGCCAATCCTGCCAGCACCTTTTTCCCTTTATTCTCACTGTTTGCAAGAAATATAAAAAGACCAGCTGACAGCTATACCAAGTCATGTGTCGCAGGATGCAGGCTGCAGGCACCAAATAATTAGGACAAGGAAATGGCAACTTTCTAAATATGGTATTTTCAGAGTTGTGACTTAAAATCTGACCTTACCATTAAAGAGGGTTTTAAATTACAATTCTTCACATGTTAATTTGGGGTTTGCTTGCTTGTGACTTGACACTGTAGAGAATTATGGCGGCTCTTTGCGTGCGGTTACACCCCCCCCCCAACCAGTAACCCAATTTCCTACAATTTCTAATTCCATTTGTGATTGGTCAACCAGTAACTTTATCACACAATGGGTTTAGTACATTTGTAAAAGCAATTTACCCATTGCAAGCCCTGTGATTTAGTGAATAGTAGGCTTTGCAACTTCTAAATGGCTTTGTACAGCTGGTGCCAAATTTCCTGAAGTGCAACACTTGCAGTTCAACCTTCATCATGTTTCACTCCAGTTTGCTGCTTAGTTGCATGCTTTTATTCTATTCTGGAATCTATGATTGACATTTGTTAGAAATTGGGGTCATTTATGTTTGTTTTTGGGAATTTCTATTGCCATCATGCTTGCTCTTTGTATTTTTATGTTACATATTTTTGCTTGAGTATTTGGACATTTTATGAGAGTTCTTTTTTGCATTCTTGCTGTTTCCTCTCCAAGAGTACAACTTTTCTGTAAACGTTTTGATCATCCTTCTGCTAGGTACTGTTTTAGTTTTGATGGTTAATTTGCTGTCTCCCTTCTGTTCATTCATAAATTCTGGAGAACTCTTGTGCAGCATCTGTTGAGCATCACCCTTTCAGCAGAAAGAAAGAAAAGGAAGCACAACTCTCAACTGATGGCTTGCCACAACTAAAACAAATAATTCCATAGAAAATAGGATTCTTAAAATACAAGAACATACAGCAGCAGTACAGAGAAATTCCTGTATAGGGCATTAATTGACGGAATGCTGCTTAATAGCAAACTGTCCAGAATGAGTTTCATTTACCTGAGACACTCTATGAGCAGGGATGGGCCGGTTTAAATATAACAATTGCTCTTGGAGTTATAAGCATAATATAAATGCCTGTACTATTCAATTTGCATTCTATCCTCAGCAGTGTAGTGTTGATGGGTCTAAAGTAGAGTACCTAATAAGTAAACTTAATGGAAATATCTTAACTTAGACCGTACCCTTTGTATCTTCTGAGGCATGATAATGGATGATTATTCATTCAATTTGTGCAGTTTTATGGCCATGTTTTACAATTCTGATGCTGTTTATTCAACCGGAAAGCTTTATTAGATTTCTAATAAGTTTCTTTAGATTTTTTTCTCCTGTGTGACTCATTTCAAACATATGGCCATGGAGGATGGTTTGCCTAAATAAACATAATTTCCCTTATTTAATCATGGTCTGAAGGAAGAAATAAACAACTAGTTGGCTTGGATCTCTAGACCTTACTCTTTGTCTTCAACGAAATGGCAGAAAAATAAGAGGTCAATCTTTTTGCTTTTCATCCAAAAGATCTATCGGTATTAAGACAACTGTCTTCTCTAAAGCCACTGATGGACCTATGCAATTAGGGGAAATCTGTGGTCCCCTTAATGTAGAACGACAGAGAAGACACAGAGAGAACAAGGACTCTGTTTGTATTGTAGTAAGTAGGGATATGTTATAAGGATTTGTCCCATTTACCCAGGAAAACTTCAGGGAAACAACAGCATCCACCTCTAGTTGAGGAGGAGAGTACTAGTTTTAATTCCCTTTTCCCTTTTCCATCTTCCTTGGTTACAAATACTGATCATATTCCAGATTCATATTCACCCTGGTATGTTGACTCTGCTATTCTGACATCTGGTGTGTTTCAATGTGGGGCAACAGTATTTTTTAAGGATACATCTTGGACAACCAAGAATAATATTGTAATTATTCAGAAAAAACATGCTGAGATAGTACAAGCAGATATTGAGTCAGTGTTGAGGTTGAGTCCAGTCACTGAAAAACTGGGCCACTATAACTAACCATTCAAAAACATGTGGAGGTATGTTCTTTTGACCTTATCATGTAGTTTTGGTATCTTTATCCCATATAACTTCTAACTATCTATAGTTTCAAGACGTTTTTCTGAAATGTATTATTGTAGAATTACCACTTTCATAAGAATATTATTGCAGTATTGATCTGGCACTAAAAGCTATTCTAACTTGTGGCAGGACGCATTATTTATCTGAGCCAGAAGGGAGGCTCAAAAGGAATATTTAAAGGACAATTTTCAGAATGGGCTCATTATTAGGTCACATTCACTCCCAGGACATCTTAATTTCTTTGCATCCAAGAAAGATACATCTGAACTCACACCTTGTTTTGAATAGAAAGGTATTAACAAGGTAACAAAAAGGACTGTTATCATCTTTCATCATTAGGTGATTTCTTGGAATCAGTGCACAGAGATACATTCTTCATGAATTTGGATTTGAAAGGGACACATGATTTATTGAGAATCAAGCAGGTTTATGAGTGAAAAACTGTTTTATTACACCATTTGGTCTTTATGAATATTGGATAATGCACATTGAGCTTTGTAAAGTGGCTTCTATTGTGCAGAGGTTCATGTTCTCATTTTTTTCTAATTCCATAACCATTTTGTATAGCTTGATGATAGCCTGAATTGTTTCTCATGTAGATAGCACAAGCATTGAACTGTAAGACCAAAATGTGTGCGGAGCCCACAAAAGTGTAATATCTTGCTTCTGTTTTGTTTGAGAAAGGGCTCACAACCGATCCTTGTAAAATTGAGAGATCATTTGTATTCACTTCCATTCTTCGCCACTCTATTTCTTGTCAACCATTCAGTTTAAAGAATTACATTTCCTCAATTTCCACTGATTGTATTGCACATTTGCCACTTTCAGAGGGTTGTTTCACTATAATGGTCATGGTGAACTATTCTGCAAAGGTGAGTCACTTTAGTCCTTTGTGTGGTCTCCTTACTGTTCCCTAAATGGCTCAGGTATTTTTGCCAAATATTTTTAATTCACATATTTTGCATCAGAAGATAGTATCCAACTGAGGCATGCAAAATATTTCTTTGTACTGGAAATCTTTATTTAAACGTTTAGGGATTCAATAAGCTTTGTCTTCAGGATACCATCATCAAACAGACGAGGAAAGTTAACCTGGGTTTGGAGCAATATTTTTGCAGTTTTACTAATTCTACTGAAGTTAATTGGAAGACAGTTCTTCTTTCTGCTTAATTTGCTTACAACAATGCAGTTCATTCCTTCACCCGGTTATCTCCATTTTACGTTTTGTTTGCTATACATCCTCAAACCTTTTCCTTGGGGTTTTTTGATGACCCAATACCTACAACCACAGATCTATTTTAGAACAAACACACCAAGATCTAGAAGCTAATTTAAGGTAGTTCAAACTCATATACAGGAAATTGTAAAAGAATGAAAGCCCCAGAATATCGAGAAGCAGTCTGGTTGTCATCTTGTTGTTTTCCTGTAACTGGTTTTCCCAAAACGTTAGCTCCTTATGTCCTGTTGAGAAAAAGTAGAGAACTATTAATTCCAGTGCGTTTAGGTTACATCTGCCTGCCTGTTATTCACCAGTCACAAATCAAACCAGTTATTGTCAGTCATTTTCCCAACAAATCCCATCCTCCTCCTCAACCTACTTTTGTTTCTGGTATTGAATATCTTGAAGCGGAGGAAATATTTGTTTTTTGAGTTCAATAGTCATTTTCATTTTCTGATTATTGGGAAGGGTATGACATTAGTAACCACCCAGGGATGTCTGTGCATCATGTCTAAGTGTTTCTGACACTTTTTGATTTCTCATCCTTCAGCAGTTAAACAGCCACTTGTGTATCGATATTCATGCTGTTCAGGTGGTGTTTATGATCTTCTGTGGGATCATTTCCTTCACAGCTTCAAGGATGAGGGCACAAAGGTAACCGTACCTAAACAGGCCTTATCTCTTTCTATTGAAAGGTACACCCTCCCAATACATTGCATGGATCCTACTCCTCTTATAAGAAATGGAACAAGAGCCTTTCCTTCCTTATATACTAAAGTGTTTGGGCATTTGAAATCAGCTAGTAGAAGACTTGCTCCTTAGCAGCGTCTACTGAATGGATGACTACATGACATACAGGGGTCATTACAGAAAATATGACTTCTATCCATGGGCTTCCCACAATTCAAGAAGGTGGGAAACTATTAATTCGTTAAATTCAGCTATTCAATTATTCATTGCTGATGAGATGAATTGATGAAAAAGAGGTTGAACTTTGTTTAAACTTTTTCCATGATTTAGTCAGGAAAATTATTAAATCCTAGATAAAAATGACACCAGTCCTTCCCTTCTTTAGAAAAGGAAAGGAAGGAAGGAAGGAAGGAAGGAAGGAGGAAGGAAGGAAGGAAGGAAGGAAGGAAGGAAGGAAGGAAGGAAGGAAGGAAGGAAGGAAGGAAGGAAGCAAGGAAGGAAGGAAGGAAGGAAGGAAGGAAGGAAGGAAGGAAGGAAGGAAGGAAGGAAGGAAGGATGTTTCTGACTAAAGCCCAACTCATCAAGAACAGTGGCTGAGATATAACAGAAATGGTTCACTGTTTACTTTGTCTGTCTCCTACTAGCCACGAAAATCTTTAATGGACAGTCCTTCTGGACAATAAGTGCTTTGAAGTAGCCAGAAGTTAATGTGAATCCTAAATAAGTAAATGCATTATGCTTGCATTATTTGTGTGTAGCCTTTGCCTTGGTCATGGGTTTCAGTACCCCAATTCAAGATGGTGGGAAACTAGTCATGCATTCAACTATTTATCTATGCATTGCTGAATTGATGAACTAATGAAAAGGAAATGTAGGTTTGTTTTTATGTTTTGCCAGTTGTGTAATGATACCTTATTCAAGGATGCCAACCCTACTTCGGTAAGCTATATATTACATCATTTATGGGAGAGACCGTGCCTATTAGAAATTTTTACGCAGATATTAAAGCGAACTTACTCTCCACGACCTTCGATCGCTAGGTGGCAGAGACAGGAGTAGGTCATGGAGAGAGAGTGTTAGATTTGGGGGTCTCTTGTTGGCAATGGTTTGCACCTTTGTCCAAATAGAGACCCTTGCGTCTTGTCAGGGTAAGGGGCTACACTCCTAAAATAACCCCTGCTCACCCCCTTTGTAGCTTGGCATGAGCAGGTAGGCTTATCTCAGAGTCAGTGTGTAAAGCATTTGTGAACACATACAGTAATACATTGAACACACTACAAATTGACACCACACAGGTTTAGAAAAATAAGTAATCTTTATTAGACTTAACACAAGACCAAACAACAAAAATCCACATTACTGTAATCAAAAATAGACTTTAAAATGGTAGGAAATTGCTCAGTTCACTTTAGATAGTAAATGCAACACTTTACTCTCAAAAGTACCTAGGATGCATAACACAGAACAAACAAAAGGGTTGTAGGGAAGGTGATGCGTCGGGGCCTTACACTCAGGGAAGTGGGTGCGTCGGTTCCTTACTGCTGCGCAGGGGCGTTGATGCTCGCTTCCTTACTGTGTGGGGAGGTGATGCGTCAGTTTCTTACTGCGATCCACTGCGATGACACTCCGGTGCAATAAACAGCCGTGCGACAACTCTGTGATCTTCTGAGCCACTGCAGGCCCTGCGACCCGCTTCTCCGATGATGCGACGGCGACCTCTGTGGTGGCGGCATGCTTCTCTGGTGATGCAACGCACTTCAGCAATGCGATGGTGATAGCGGCAGCGGCAGCACGCTTACTCGGCAATGCAATGGCAACTGCTGAGGCAACCGCACGCTTCTCGTCGTTGAATCGTGCTTCCAGCTCCCAGCGACACGCAGTCTCTCAGAAGGCCCAGCACAACAGAAGGCACTTTCATTCCAAGCAAGGGAATTCAGGGGGGAGCTGGTGGTGAAGTCTTGTATCCCTGAGACTTCAGGCAGGACCCAAGCTCAAAGTCAAGCCCTTGGAGATCTTCTACAAGACGATGAAAAGCACACTCAGTCCTCTTCTCCTTTCTTTGGCAATGAAGCAACCACTGCAGGCCAACCCCCAAACACACAGGACAGGGGTAGTCTCCTCCTTCAGCTTCTCTGGTTCTTCTCCTCAGCAAAGGGTTGTCTTGATTCCCAGAAGTGATCTAAAGTTCTGGGTCTGGGCCCCAATCTTTATACTGCAAAATCCTTTGTCTCTGAAGGCAGAGTGTCTGTACCTAGTCCAAACCATTTCTGGGTGCATTTTGCCAGTGCACAACTTCTTCCTTTGTCAGTGTGGGCCAGGGTCATCAGACACACCACAGAAGGTGGAGCCAGCATTGTGGAAGGCAGGCATACCCCTATTCAGGCCCAGGTGCTACTCCTCCCACCACTCCTCATGCAGATAGGTCTATTCAGCCTTGTGCTGACTCACCCTGTCTCCTGGAGCCACCCCAGCCCCTGTCACTCACAAACCAAACATGGAATACACAACCTAGCAGATGCACGCTTGGATGGTTAGGCAAGAAAATACCTACTTTCTAAAAGTGGTATTTTAAAACACAGAATGTTAAAACCAACTTTACTGAAATACATATTTTATCATTCAGAGTTCAGGCATACTAAATTAGTTTTTCTTCCAAGTTCCCTGGGTCAGTCATGATTATAAGGTGTTATAATCAAACTGCCCATTCTGGACTATGGGGACAGGTAGCCTTACAAATAGTGAAAAATGAAATTGGCTATAATTCACTATCAGGAGATGCCACACACATCAGGGCATGTCCTACCTTTTACATACAATGTACCCTGCCCTTGGGCCTACTTTAGGGGTGTCTGATATGTAGAAAAGGGAAGGTGTGGGGACTGGCAAGTGGGTGCACTTACCAAGTCAACATGGCAGCACTAGGCTGCACACAGGCTCTGCAATGGCAGGCCTGAGCCACAGGTTACAAGCTGCTCTGGTGGGTGGCACAATCAGTGCTGCAGCCCGCCAGCAGCATTTGATTTACAAGCCCTGGGCACACAGTGCACTGTACTTGGGTCTGACAAGTAAACCAAATAAGCCAATCATGGAGTCACTAAACCATTACAGCAATTTACAATAGGGAACACTTGCACTGTGGCACTGAATAGCAGTGGTACAGTGCCCAAAACATCTAGACCAGCAAAACGTATAGCAAAAACACAGGAGGCAACAGCAAGAAAATGAAAAGGAGACCCACGCCAATGGTGCCAGGTCTAACCGTGAGGTTTCCTTGAATAAGGTATCATTACACCACTTTGTGACTGCCTCTGGGTGATTTTTTATATATACACATTGTTCTAAAGCATTCCCGACACCCTGTAGATTAGGTCCTGGTCCTGATGAATTACCATGATAATTTGTAATATACATGTTAACCAGACTTGATATTTGAACTAGATTTGGATCAATATGTCAGTTTTTAGCCACATCTCTTACTCATAACAAAGGGACCTAGACATTAGAATACAATAGGGTACTTCTCAGTTATTTTGAATACACACAGCATACCAATCTATATCACGGCAGTATACACTGAACATGGACTCACATTTCACACCAGCAATAAAATGATCTCCGGCAAAGAGCTCCCTCCCCCGAGGGACCTGTAGGGCATTGCAGTGCCTGCCAAAGAATGAACTGCCCTATGATGAAGCCTGCCCTGACCATTTATTCCTTGCCGTCCTCTTTTTTTCATGATAGAAACTGCATACCTGTTTTACTAGTTAAGTTACAGGAGCGTGTATGTTGGACCTTTATGAGCTCCTTGTCCCTTCTTTTGTTGTTTACTGCTCCTGTCAGACCAATGTGTCATGTGTGTGACTGTGTACAGCATTGATATTCAAAGTACGGCCCGGGGGATGCATAAGGCCCTTCATGCTTTACATGTGGCCCCATGGTCAACAGGAGCACTGGGCTGCTGTTCACTCGGCTCACCACTAACAATAAAAAGATTTTAAATGTAATTGGTGTTAAAGAAAGGATGTAATTAGTGAGTTCTGCTCTGCTTTGCTTTAGAAACACCATCATTTTTAAACACATCTTGCAGCAATAGTGTCAAAATATGACAGTCTTCAAAATTCAAAAGTCTATTTAATTAACATGTACAACCTTTTAACCTTAGTACAACTGACTATATCAGTGCATTTAAAAGTATTCATTTAAAAGGGATAGGTTTCAAACATGAATTTAGTGATGATATTTCTTCCCCCTACCCTGACAATAATGCCATTAGAGATCTAAAGAGGATAGTTAGTTGTTATGTGCACTTTTCTGATGGCTGGGGTTCCCATTATACATGAACAACGATATAGTTTATGAAATCAAATGTAGGAGAAGGTTTTGTACAGTGTGCATCCTGAAGCCATGTATTTCGAGGTCCTCTTATATGTGGTGATGAAGAAAAAGGAGGGAAAGTGAAATAAAACAATTGCCTAGGATCACACAATTTGGTAAAGTGGAGAAGCTGGGACTAATCCTATGTTTTCTGGCTTCACATTGTTCAATGTAACCACTAGATGTGTATGCTTCACTTCACCTACTCCCACCATACCACCAATCGCTCCAAACTTCTCACCCTACTGCCACCCCGTAGGCATCAATGTGGCCCTCGGACATATCACACACCAAACGTTTTGGGCCCAGGGAAAATGTTTCAAATGTGAATACAACTATCTCTGTCATGAACAAAAATTGTATTTGTGCACTCCGATCTGTTTTAGCTGTATCTTGCCCGATGGGAGGTTAATGTATTTACCCTCTGCCTTCATTGTTAAGTGTGCCTGATGACATATGCTTTTGGTATTGACGCTTGAGCCATGAAACACTGCCATGCTTCCTTCCCAAGTATCTTAAACCGTGCAGGTATAAAAAGTGCAGTTAGAGTGTCCAGATAACTTGTTACCTATTGTGGCAGAACAATGTTCATTTCTTCATGTAAATTTGAGGGATGCCGACTAGATGTGATCAATGTTTTTCTGCTCCTTATGTGGTGTAGTCACCTCCTGTTAGTTACTGCTCTTTGCCTACACTTTGCAGCTGTTGACATACCCATTGTGGCAATTGTACTTTTTAAGATTATTTTTTCCCATTCAAGGACCTTTTAGTGCTTAATGAATTGGGTTAATTATGTACCCACCATTTTTCTTTATTATGTTAATCTTCGTAGGTGCATATCACCCAATAAACCCCACAAATAAAATAATGATCAATAAACAAAATAATTCAGTCTGCAGCTTAGAATTTATTTAGGAGTGCTTTCTGATGAAAACATTTCATGGCTGTCTTAAAAAACAATGTTTTTCACGATGACATAGTTTGAGACCATTATCTTAAATAAATCAATAATCTAGATAGGAGCAATGTATGATTCGGTGTGGTTGGTAAGCACTAGTCACGTACACAAAACATTCCCCTCAAGCTTCAAAGCAAAGCATTACATTAGCTGGTAATGCTGAAGAAGATACTGTCATTCTTTCAACCATGTTCAAAAGCTGAAATTAGCGCTCCCAAACCAAAAAGAGGATATGTAATTAAAAGTACAATTATAAGAGGTGTAAAATGTATATATGTTATGCAGGAGAAGCTGTGCAGTAAGAAAGCAGAAAACAAACTATGAATAAAGGCAGCTCTGATAATTAAGGGGCTATTTAACAAGCTCCCTGACCATAGAATGGAATACAAGTGAACACTGCAACATCCCTGGTTCTTGTATAAAGTAATGAGACAAGACTGTCACGTCAGACGCACCTTGATCCTGCTGTATCTTGTAGACCTGTTCTCTTCAATACGTTATTAAGCAGCCGAGGTGCTATTTTAGGCATTCTCGCATGTAGGCTGCAAAAGGCTTGTGCCACAAAAGAATGTGATTCGAAAAAATCACTCTGTCCTCAATTCGACAATTATTGGAAACACCATACTGAGCTGGTATACCTAAGTAAAAGTGACCCTTTAATTAAGGACACTGAGACACAAAATGCCTACCTTAAAACCTGAAGCTCAGAATCAGGATGCAATTAGATTTCTAAGAATGTATAGTTGCTAATCAGCCATAAAACCTTGGCAAGTGGCCTCGCAATCATATGTAAAATTTAGTTTCATAGATACTAAAGGAAACAGAGGTTCAATAACAAAGAAAAGCAGAAATGTCCTGTGCCGGCTGTATGTATATCACTCACTTATACATTCAGTCACGCACCTACTAAATACACTCATACAACCACTCATACTTCAATACACCTATATATATATATATATATATATATATATATATATATATATATATATATATATATATATATATATATATATATATATATATTCCAGCTCAGTCACAGGTGATGTCAAGCACTCACGGGGCATCAGGATAGTTGGTAAGCATTTCTTTATTGAAAGAAACCTTTCGGCGTGATGCCTTCATCAGTTTCATGAAATGCTATATATTCCCGGTCTGCTGGTTGGTATAAATACACTGTCCTCAGTTCTCATTGGATGTTCCCGGGCCAATGGCAAAGCTGCTCTCATTATCTTCCACCAATGCGGCAATCTTTCTGTACATTGCCCTCTTGGCCCCCGGAACCAAACACCATGTCCCCCTCGCCAGCTGGTGCATCTGCGATATAGCCGCAGGCGTCGGTCAAATGGCTCGGCGTCTTCAAGCTTGTATAGCTCACGACCTTATTGGTCGACGGTTTTGTATGAGTGAAATGTCCAACTAACTATAACGCCCCTGAAACCTATGGTTTTTTCAGTGAATTTCTAAGGTTTTCTAAATGCTAATTTCTAACTATAATGTGCCTGAAACCTATGTTTTTTTCAGTGAATATGTATATATTTATTTGACTATGTATACATGTGAAAATGTCTCGGTCCGCCTGTTTGCCTCAGTGGCACAGAAAAAATGGGTGGAACTGACGTCAGCACGCCGACGAGGTCCTCTTTTCGATGTGATGACGTCATACGGTGTCGCCAGTGGAGCCGTGCTATTATGACGTCCTCGTCAACGTGGGAGAGCTAGGAAAGAAATTCCATGGAATGCTGGTGCAGGGGATATTCACCTAAGTGTTCAGGCTAGTCCTTTGGGAGCAACTGTTTATGTTGCCACTCCAGAAACCGAAACCAGTGATCCGAGGGCAGAGGCCCTGCAGATGGCACATGAGGTGGGGTGCCCAATCGTGTGCACCGGTGGGGCAGCGAAGTGACAAGCGTCACAACCCACAAAAAAGGTAACGAGGGCACTGAATAACACAGGATCTTCTCTTTGTATCTGGCAGGAACACCAAAGTTAAAATGCCCTAGTACCAAAATGCAGAATTAGTGCTACAACGGTCTTCAAGCGGACCTGCGATGCCGCTTCTGCCTCCCGTACCCTGGAGGCGGCACATGGGTCACGCGGTATGGTCATACCGCGGTGGGACGCACACTCGTTGACCTCTCATGGCACTGCTCCACACTTCAGAGAGGACACTTTCCATTAGCTATGTTTTCTGATAACGTGTCACGCCTGCCCCGTCCAACAACAGACCTCCTTTAGATCCAAACAGACTCTTCCACTTTCTCACCGGAAGTGAAACCAGGCCACGCGGACACTTTCACAATACAACAGCTGGGAATGCACTTTTTGGTAAAAAAAACACATTCCTTCCTCCTAATTAATCAAATAAACATCTCACTGAAAAACAGGGGCCAGCTTTGATCGGTAAACAGCCTTTACAATGACTTTTTTACTTCGCGATACCATTACAACGCATGCATTACAATGCATGCTTTGTACATCGCGAAGTCATTACTACACATTTTTTTAGAATGCATGGTCATTTACCACGCATGCCTTTACAACAAATGTTGTTGTAAAGGTATATATGGTAAATGACCATGCGTTCTAAAAACATGTAGACGATCCACGTTGTTGTAAGGAAACAGAGGCTGAAATGTCCTGTGCCGGCTGTATGTATATCACTCACTTATACATTCAGTCACGCACCTACTAAATTCAGACACTCATACAACCACTCATACTTCAATACACCTATATATATATATATATATATATATATATATATATATATATATATATATATATATATATATATTCCAGCTCAGTCACAGGTGATGTCAAGCACTCACGGGGCATCAGGATAGTTGGTAAGCATTTCTTTATTGAAAGAAACCTTTCGGCGTGATGCCTTCATCAGTTTCATGAAATGCTATATATTCCCGGTCTGCTGGTTGGTATAAATACACTGTCGTCAGTTCTCATTGGATGTTCCCGGGCCAATGGCAAAGCTGCTCTCATTATCTTCCACCAATGCGGCAATCTTTCTGTACATTGCCCTCTTGGCCCCCGGAACCAAACACCATGTCCCCCTCGCCAGCTGGTGCATCTGCGATATAGCCGCAGGCGTCGGTCAAATGGCTCGGCGTCTTCAAGCTTGTATAGCTCACGACCTTATTGGTCGACGGTTTTGTATGAGTGAAATGTCCAACTAACTATAACGCCCCTGAAACCTATGGTTTTTTCAGTGAATTTCTAAGGTTTTCTAAATGCTAATTTCTAACTATAATGTGCCTGAAACCTATGTTTTTTTCAGTGAATATGTATATATTTATTTGACTATGTATACATGTGAAAATGTCTCGGTCCGCCTGTTTGCCTCAGTGGCACAGAAAAAATGGGTGGAACTGACGTCAGCACGCCGACGAGGTCCTCTTTTCGATGTGATGACGTCATACGGTGTCGCCAGTGGAGCCGTGCTATTATGACGTCCTCGTCAACGTGGGAGAGCTAGGAAAGAAATTCCATGGAATGCTGGTGCAGGGGATATTCACCTAAGTGTTCAGGCTAGTCCTTTGGGAGCAACTGTTTATGTTGCCACTCCAGAAACCGAAACCAGTGATCCGAGGGCAGAGGCCCTGCAGATGGCACATGAGGTGGGGTGCCCAATCGTGTGCACCGGTGGGGCAGCGAAGTGACAAGCGTCACAACCCACAAAAAAGGTAACGAGGGCACTGAATAACACAGGATCTTCTCTTTGTATCTGGCAGGAACACCAAAGTTAAAATGCCCTAGTACCAAAATGCAGAATTAGTGCTACAACGGTCTTCAAGCGGACCTGCGATGCCGCTTCTGCCTCCCGTACCCTGGAGGCGGCACATGGGTCACGCGGTATGGTCATACCGCGGTGGGACGCACACTCGTTGACCTCTCATGGCACTGCTCCACACTTCAGAGAGGACACTTTCCATTAGCTATGTTTTCTGATAACGTGTCACGCCTGCCCCGTCCAACAACAGACCTCCTTTAGATCCAAACAGACTCTTCCACTTTCTCACCGGAAGTGAAACCAGGCCACGCGGACACTTTCACAATACAACAGCTGGGAATGCACTTTTTGGTAAACAAAACACATTCCTTCCTCCTAATTAATCAAATAAACGTCTCACTGAAAAACAGGGGCCAGCTTTGAACGGTAAACAGCCTTTACAATGACTTTTTTACTTCGCGATACCATTACAACGCATGCATTACAATGCATGCTTTGTACATCGCGAAGTCATTACTACACATTTTTTTAGAATGCATGGTCATTTACCACGCATGCCTTTACAACAAATGTTGTTGTAAAGGTATATATGGTAAATGACCATGCGTTCTAAAAACATGTAGACGATCCACGTTGTTGTAAGGAAACAGAGGCTGTTCCGTTTCCTCACAACGATGTGCACCGCCCCTCAGAGACGACGTGAAGCCGGAACCATGAGGAGAGAGGAACCACGAGGAGTGAGAAGTAAGGTGGATTGGGCATGGGGTGTTTTTTTTCAAGGGTTTAGGGTTGTGCAGTGGTGTTTGGGTAGTGTAGGGGGTCGTGCTGGGGGTAGTGTTTTAGGGTTTTGGGTAGTGCAGTGGTGTTCGTGTAGTGTAGGGGGTCGTGCTGGGGTAGTGTTTAGGGTTTAGGGTAGTGCAGTAGTGTAGGGGGTCATGCTGGAGGTAGTGTTTTAGGGTTAAGGGTAGTGCAGTGGTGTATGGGTAGTGTAGGTGTTCGTGCTGGGGTAGTGTTTTAGGGTTTAGAGTAGTGCAGTGGTGTTTGAGTAGTGTAGGGGTCATGCTGGTGGTAGTGTTTTAGGGTTTAGGGTTGTGCAGTGGTGTTTGTGTAGTGTAGGGGGTCGTGCTGGGGTAGATTTAGGGTTTAGGGTAGTGCAGTGGTGTTTGTGTAGTGTAGGGGGTTGTGCTGGCGGTAGTGTTTTAGGGTTTATGGTAGTGCAGTGGTGTTTGGGTAGTGTAGGGGTAGTGCTGGGGTAGTGTTTTAGGGTTTAGGGTAGTGCAGTGGTGTTTGTCTAGTGTAGGGGGTAGTACTGGGGGTAGTGTTTTAGTGTTTAAGGTAGTGCAGTGGTGTTTGTGTAGTGTAGGGGGTAGTGTTTTAGGGTTTAAGGTAGTGAAGTGGTGTTTGTGTACTGTAGGGGATCGTGCTGGGTTCTAGTGTTTTAGGGTTTAGGGTAGTGCAGTAGTGTTTGTGTAGTGTAGGGGGTCGTGTTTTACAGTTTAGGGTCATGCAGTGGTGTTTGGGTAGTGAAGGGGGTTATGCTGGGGTAGTATTTTAGGGTTTAAGGTAGTGCAGTTGTGTTTAGGTAGTGAAGGGGGTCGTGCTGGGGTAGTGTTTTAGGGTTCAGGGTAGTGAGGTGTTTGTGTAGTGTAGGGGGTCATGCTGGGGATAGATTTAGTGTTTAGAGTAGTACAGTGGTGTTTGTGTAGTGTAGGGGGTTGTGATGGGGTAGCGTTTTAAGGTTTAAGGCAGTGCAGTGGTGTTTGTGTAGTGAAGGGGGTCGTGCTGGGGTAGTGTTTTAGGGTTTAGGGTTTAGGGTAGTGCAGTGGTGTTTGTGTAGTGTAGGGGGTCATGCTGGGGGTAGTGTTTTATGGTTTAGGGTAGTGCAGTGGGGTTTTGGCAGTGTAGGAGGTCGTGCTGGGGGTAGATTTAGGGTTTAGGGTAGTGCAGTGGCATTTGTGTAGTGTATGGGGTTGTGCTGGGGTTAGTGTTTTAGGGTTTATGGTAGTGCAGTGGTGTTTGGGTAGTGTAGGGGGTAGTGCTGGGGTAGTGTTTTAGGGTTTAGGGTTGTGCAGTGGTGTTTGTGTAGTGTAGGGGGTAGTGCTGGGGGTGGTGTTTTAGGGTTTAAAGTAGTAGTGCAGTGGTGTTTGTGTAGTGTAGGGGGTAGTGTTTTAGGGTTTAGGGTAGTGTAGTGGTGTTTGTGTACTGTAGGGGATCGTGCTGGGTTCTAGTGTTTTAGGGTTTAGGGTAGTCCAGTGGTGTTTGTGTAGTGTAGGGGGTCGTGTTTTACGGTTTAGGGTTGTGCAGTGGTGTTTGGGTAGTGAAGGGGGTTGTGCTGGGGGTAGTGTTTTAGGGTTTAAGGTAGTGCAGTTGTGTTTAGGTACTGAAGGGGGTCGTGCTGGGGTAGTGTTTTAGGGTTTAGGGTAGTGAGGTGTTTGTGTAGTGTAGGGGGTCATGCTGGGGATAGATTTAGTGTTTAGGGTAGTGCAGTGGTGTTTGTGTAGTGTAGGGGGTCGTGCTGGGGATGTGTTTTAGGGTTTAAGGCAGTTCAGTGGTGTTTGTGTAGTGAAGGGGGTCGTGCTGGGGGTAGTTTTTTAGGGTTTAGGGCAGTGCAGTGGTGTTTGTGTAGTGTAGGGGGTTGTGCTGGGGGTAGATTTCGGGTTTAGGGTAGTGCAGTTGTGTTTGGGTAGTGTAGGGAGTCGTGCTGGTGGTAATGTTTTAGGGTTTAGGGTAGTGCAGTTATGTTTGGGTCATGTAGGGTGCCGTGCTGGGGGTAGTGTTTTAGGGTTTAGGGTAGTGCAGTGGTGTTTGGGTAGTGGAGGGGGTAGTGTTTTAGGGTTTAGGGTAGTGTGCCTAATCAGCCACAATATCCGTGGACAAAGGGGATCCTGACTCTTTTGTACGCTCCGCCAATTGAATAATTTGGGTCAAGGGCCCTCCCACGTCCAAGACCTATCAATTCTTTTCTTGGGATCCCTCATATACTTCGAGAAAAAGGTACATAGTTTCTCATCAATTTCAGGCATGTGTGCCACCTTCCCCTTAAGTGAGGGCCTGGGGATTTCTCCCCTCATCCTATTCCTGACCTCCCTTTCAAGGGGTTGATGGATTTCCTCACCACATACTCTGCCACTTTGGTGTGAGGGGTCCACTCCACCGACCTAGTATGGTAAATTTGGGTAGTCTCGAAAATGTCCGAGTGGACCCCGTCCCCAACCCGGGACTGAGAGGAGTGGGACTCTGGATGCCAGGGACGCCCTGAGTCCTTATCCTCATCGAAGGAGAAGTCATCCTCCGATACACCCTCTCCCTCTAAGGGCAACCCGCCGTTGGAATCTACAATAGTGGTGACAGCATCACAATTTTCTCCGGACTCCTCCTCCTCCCGACAGGGTGAATGTTTTAGCGTTCGCGCATTCTTGAGGAAGGTCTCTGTAAGTTTATCAAATCCTTTCAAGTGTCCCGCGTTATGCTTAACGGCCCTTTTAGTCCCCATCTGGGAGCTACTGGGACCCGGCACCACCAGATCTGGATCACTGAACACCCCAGGGATGCTTTTCACCAGCTTATCAACCTGATCCCTCAGTGGAACCAGCACCCTAGAAATAGCCAGAGAGAGTGCTTGGTCCACTGCTGGAGGGAGAAGTTGGGGGGGCATTCCTCATCCACTTCCTGGTAGGAGGAGTAAAAATGGTCTTCTGGAGAAGACATGATAGCAGAGGGTGAGAGCACAGAACAAATTCCCTTAAAATCCTTGAGGCAGCCCCCTCGCCGGTGCTCCAACAGCTGGGCTTTCTCCAAAGCTGTTATGAGAATAGACTGAGGCGCAATACCAATTACCACCACCACCAGGTGGCGCTAGTCGCTAACGTGGCCATGTGGGGAAATCACCGTGTAGCGGTGTCAAAATTAGGTGAGGGTTGGTCGGGAATCAAGCAGACACTAAAGGAGTGACCGGATTCCCAAACGCACTTAAAGACCAGCGGGAGCGCTCGACGGAGCTGCCTCGCTCAGACCAGATGCGTCTGACAGGATCTCACCACGCGCACAGCAGGAGAAACTGCGAGGGGGAGAACGCTCTCGGGGAAGAACCTGCTGCACAGGGAATATGAAACAATACCAAGGCAATAATGCTAATAACGTGCACAAGAAACCACTATACAAACAGCAACAACGTCAGATTAAGCCAAGAATGTAAGGAATGCACTTATCTGACGAGCAGTGAAGAAAGAGGAAGCGGAAGGGACATCACATATTATATACGATGGACTGTGATATGATTAGACTATAGTTGCCTTGGAGACTAACCCCTAATTGTTCATGGATTGTGTAGTCTTTTGTTTAATGATAGTTGTGTTACGTTTTCTTTGAACTGCTATGCAAATAAAGTGAGGAAAGATATGCATAATCCTCGCCTCCATCCTGCCATAGAATTAATTAAACTTTATTCGATCTGATTTAGAAACATAGATCATACAAGTGTACATAAAAACAGTAAATCCTCTTTCCTAATACAATACAGTGAGAATTAATTAAAACCAGTAGGTAAAAACGGGTGTTACAAAGCCCGATTCAGAGCAACTTCAGGTTAACAGAATTGTAAAGTTCAATGTTTCGCAAGATCAATCTCATCTACTTCGTGCAAAATACACAATAAGGGGTCCAAGTAAGATGTAACGCTCCAATACCTGGCCAGCCTGCACTATATAAAACTGCTGAAAAACTAAAAATAAAAATAAAACTAAAAAGTGGTTCGCACACTTCTGTCATTGGGCTATATGTGGGCTACATCTGGGTGATGTGTGTGCTACATTTGGGCTCTTTTTTCTCTGGTTGCCATCTTGGGAGACTTATTTGTTATGAAGTTTCCTAATTTCCTCATTTACTCCAGTCTCCTCAGTAGGAAATGTTTTCAGTTTTTTACTTTGATTCCATCAAGAAGGCATTCAAATGTGTCACACATTTGCCATAAATTCAGAATGTTAGCACTCTAGTTGTTCATTAGATCACTGTAGTAAAGCTATTGCTCACCAGGGAGTTAACTGGAAGTCTACTGCTGGTATTGAAAGTGATTGTTTCAGTCTGCATGTCAGAATTTTCTAATGAAATAAAAGAGGATTTGAGATCTCACTTAAAACATGCCCTACATTTTCTTTCTGCAGCACTAACCATAATTTCTATGGCAAAATGAACCCCTTAATTGTGTTCCTTTTTAAATTAAATGTTTTAAGTGTTACCACTTTATTCCAATCAAGATGGCTTCAGGTGTGCCATATTTTTGTCATAAGTAAGGCTGTTAGCACTATAGTTGTTCTTTAGAACACTCTGGGAAGCTGCAGTAGAACACAACGGCACCAACTGACAGGCTGCTCCTGTTGAAATATAACAGGAAGATATTTGAGATCTCACTTAAAACATGCCCTAATTTTTCTTTCTATAGCACTAACCATAATTTCTATGACAAAATGAACCCCATCATGTTGTTCCTTTTTAAATTAAATGTTTTAAGTGTTACCAGTTTATTCCAATCAAGATGGCTTCAGGTGTGCCATACTTTTGTCATAAGTAAGGCTGTTAGCGCTCTAGTTATTCTTTAGAACACTCTGGGAAGCTGCAGTAGAACACAAATGAATCAACTGACAGTCTTTGCCCTTGTTGGATTCACATGATTTACTGAGAATGACAGACTTCATTCTCACATGACTGAGAAAGATAATGTGAATTTACAGAAAATATGCTCTCATTTTAGCTTCAGTTTTCTCTCAAACATGATTCAAGATATCCCAGCAGAATGTTTCTCACAGGGTAAAATCACCTTAGAACACACCACAATTCCTGCAATTAGTATGGTACCATCAACAAATGAATTCTAATGTAACTAAAGTCTGCTGTCACCCTTTATAGTTCTCCTTTTGGTAACCCTCAAAATCTTCGATTCACTACAATGCATTTCAATGGGGTACTATCATGTATATTGGTCCCAAGATGGCTGCCAGCAATTCCAGGATGAAGTGCTGACAGCCAATCAGATCTCACGATGAGATGTGTAGTTAGGCCCCACCCAGATATTTAAACTTTTTCTTTTTCTAATTTCTCATGAACTACTGAACGGATTTACACAAAAAGGGATCTGTCTGAACCAAGGGCTACCTTTTCGCCAAATTTGGTGTAATTCCGTTCAGCAGCTCGGGCTGTAACCAAGTCTAAAGTTTCCTATGGGAATTAACATGGAGAAAACACGTTTTGGGATATATATATTTATGTTCACTGAAAAAAACATAGGTTTCGGGGACGTTATTGTTAGTTGGACATTTGACTCATATAAAACCAGAGAAATTCGCCCGTTATAGTTAGTTGAGCTAACTATAAATTGCGCGCTTGCAATGCACTGGTGATGATGTCACATATTACATCACTCATGACATGGTCAGTGACATCACTCATGACATCACTGAAGACATCATCCAGTGAATGTGTGTTTCTGTAATGTTTAAATATTTTTCATATATATCTATGCCAAGGTGTATTGAAGGAAGAGTGGATTTAAAAGGGCCTGAATGGATTATTTAGTAGGTGCATGACTGACTGTATAACATGTGATTGAACATGTGTTACTGAATGTATGGGTTAGTGACTAAACTGTGTGAAAGTCTGTATTAGTCTCTCAGTTGGTGTATAAGCGGCTGCATGGGTTGGTGAGTAGCTACATGAGTGTCTATATGGGTTATTGATTTGTTGTCTGAGTATCTGTATGGGTGCATGAGTGTCTGTATGGGTGGGTGGGGGGGTGACTCTGTGCATACATGTCTGAGTGGGTGATTCACTCGTATGGATTAAAAAGTACATCTGAGAAGGGCTGTGTGGGTGAGTTAGTGTGTGTATGGGTGTGTTGGTGAGTGAATGCATGTCTCATTGGCATATGTGTGAGTAACTACATATGTTTTAAGGCAGTATATGTGAGTGTTGGAGTATATAAATGACTATACGTGAGAGTAAGTTATTTGAAGAGTGGCTGTATAAAAGAGTGTCTGCATGTATCAGTGATTATATAAGACAGTAAGTATGTGTTAGTATCTACATAAATAAGTGATGTGGTGTGTGTATAAATAACACAGTTGTTGTGTATAACTGTATACATGAGTAAATGCCTATGTGATTGATTCTTTGCATGACTGACTAGGTGTGTGAGTAACTCTATGGATGAGTGGTGGACTGTGACTGTATGTATAGGTATATGAGTGCATATTATAATACTGTATTGATGAGTAACTGCATGTATAAGTGAGTGGATGTGAGTGTAGACCTAGGAAATAGTGGGTGGTATGTAGTATCTGGCATTGCTGTGTGTATGGTTTCAAAAATAGTAGTCTGCATTTTAGAGTGCGTGTATCAAAGTTTATATTTTGCCATCAGTATGTGCATCAGATTATCACGTAGATGATGTCAACAGTGATGTCATTTGAGATATCATCAGTGATGTCATCAGTGATGTCACTGACCATGTCATGAGTGATGTAATATGTGATGTCATCACCAGTGCATTGCGGGCGCGTGAGTTATAGTTAGCTCAACTAACTATAACGGGCAAATTCCTCTGGTATTATATGAGTCAAATGTCCAACTAACGATAACGTCCCTGAAACCTATGGTTTTTTCAGTGAAATTCTAAGGTTTTTTAAATGTTAATTCCTAACTATAACTTCTGTAAAACCTATGGTTTTGTCAGTGAATTTCAAAGGTTTTTTAAATGTTAATTTCATATTTTAATATTTATAAAACCTATATTTTTTCTATTTTTTTGTAATATGTTGGAACTCTATTATCCTTTTTTTTAAATTTGAAAAATTATCAAATTTTTTATATCTTCAAAAAAAAGGATGCATTTATATTTTTTTCCCCAGAAAACTAGACTCCCGTACCGGTAGTGTACCAAGCTCCATCACCACGTGAATCCTATCTGCGATATTGCAAAACTCGTTAAGGATGCGCATTTCGTATCCAACGGCTACGTAGCACTGTGCCCCGCCTAACATCATATACATATAAGGTCGCGCCAGCTTCTAGTTTGGTATGCGACGGCTCCGCAGTACCAATACGCATGTTATGTCATCTAGGTATAGGGTCGTGCCTGCTGCGTGTTCCGTATGCGACGAGTGCAAGCTGCCAGGCCCTGTGTTATGTCATGGACATATGGTATCGCGCCGGGTACGCATTTTCCCTCATTTATTTTTTTATGTCTTAAAACTATATCTAAATAAGTTTAAAGTGTATGTGAGAGCAAGCGATAGTCTAAAATATTTTCCACATTTATATATTTCCGACTGTAATAAACTTTATTACATTATTTTATGGTATAATATATGGTATATTATGGTAATTAAATGTTCTCAAAATCGAGTCGGTGCGGCCTCCTTGCACGCTCGGTGCGTGATTGCCATGTGACCTTAAAAAAAAGCTTTTGATTGGTTCATAACATTTCCCATTGTAACAGTTGGAGGACCCCACCCATTTTAGTCATTCTCTCTACACCGTTTGATGAGAGACACCTCTTCTGCTTGCAGAGCTTTTTTGAAAACTTTTTTGCTGTGTACGCATATCTTATAGTACACACAACATGCAACGATCATCTTGATCAATAATCATGCTCTGTACAGTAGCCTTCCACGTGTGATAGCCATGCAGCTGAAACAAATGTGTGTTACACGATGCCACTGGTGTGTGTGTGTGCGGCATTATTGTGTTGCCTTTCGGCCTGGGTATTGGTGGCTCGAAGGGGTATCATCAGCCACGGGCAGAGTGCACATCCTAGATCACATGTAACAAACAGTAAAGAGTAATGTGTAGATTTGTGTTGCATATGCTCTGTTGTCAGGCTTTACCAGTATAGTAGTGTGTCATATGTGAGACTTTTAGATTCATGTTTGACATGCATTGCTTGACTGTAATGAGCGTTATCACTGTGTATGACGTAGCCTCACTGCTGATCCTCCCTCCATCCGAGCACATTCACATGTGTGCGCTTCGCGATAGCTACACTTTCAATAATACCGCACACCATTGACATGCGTGTCTGCGCATATCCACAAGCTTGACAACGACATGTGATGTTGTCCATTCAATGTTTTCAGACAGCATCTCATTAGCGATAGTTGCCGCCCTCCCAGTACATGCTACATTAATGTAAATTGCGGATTGTGCAACGTCAAAACTGCAACAGGGACACACACATAAGTACACTTCCTGGCCAGGCAGGAACTGAACAACGCCCAGGTCCCCGGAATAATTATTCACACCCCTACGCTGACCTGCCGTACGCAAGCCCAGCCCACTTTGTGTATGTATAAATAGGATAACGATGACGTCACATGACCCAGTTCTTCCACACTGCTTCAGGTGGTATGGCCGCATCCACCTCACCTATCACAATGTGCAATAAAAAAAGGGATCTATGAGGTGTACATCATCTTGGCAATCAAAACTACATCTGAATTGTGAACCCTGCTGGCCATCATGTTTGGACACAAACCAATGATAGCAGGTGAGCAGTGGGGCCTGGGTGCACAGGGACTGCAATTGAGCGCGGTGCGGTGGGAGGGATGGGGTGCATCAGCCTGGGTGCACAGGTACAAACAAGCGATGTTGCCATGCGTAATGATGTGATCTCTGACCTCATTCAGTCACATCTCTGTCTCATTTTAAGGACCTGCTGGACCATACAGTAGGCCTGACCCAGCGGGCAGCACTGCCCTACAGACACGTGGCGTTGGCTTTTGGGGCACTGTAGTGAGCTGACTACTAAGTGTACATGCACACAGGCTTGCGCCACTGCATTGCATGCGCACATTATGCTTCTAGCATGCACTCTGTTCCTTTGTATGTGAACGTTGGCATAACATATTATTATTTACCCTTGTCTATTCTCGTGGACTCCAACTCCACTTTGAACCACGATTACCACTAACAGTTGGTAGATCGTACTTCAAGAAGGAAGGATGCACTTAACTGGTATTATCTCTTAAGCTTGAAATAAACCTTCAGTTACCTTAAGAAGTTTCCACCATTATATGATTTCTCTCTTTTCAGACACTGCGTTAGTTGCACGAAAAAGCACGCAGCAAGTGCTCAACCGGTGCTAATGCTCTAGCCTTTCTGACACCTTCCATCGTGGTATCAAGACACCATCCCACACCAGAGACCTGCTGTACCACCCTGAGAGGCACCCCAGAGTCGGAGCTTGCACCAGCACGTCGTTGGACACACCGGTTGTGGCAGGTGAATAGTGAAGCCTCGGTGCACAGAGGCTGCATTTGAGCACAGTTCGGGGAAAGGGCCTGGGGTCCAGCAACCTGAGTGCACAGGTGCAGGCACGCGATGTTGCCATAGATAATAATATAATCTCTGGCCTCATTCATATCTCTGTTTCATTTTAAAGGCTTGCTGGACTGCACTGTTTCTCACAGATCCCAGCATCCCAGGCACACGTGTGACGGGAGGTGAACAGTGAGGGCTGGGTGCAGAAGGCCGATGCTCTGTCTCCTCCTTCCTCTGTTCTTTTGACTCTCCCTCCCCTTCTCCCTTCCACCCACTCGCTCACTGTCCCATTCTCACTTACTTCCTTTCATACTGACTACCTTTCTTTTTCTCTTGGACATGGCACACATACTTATGTTTTTTCTCTTGCAGGTTTTGTACGCTGCTTCCAGAGGAGTCCCACCCACTTTTTTCATGTTTTACTGTTGTTCGAATAAAGTTACGTTTCAATTTATTTGTGTTGTTTTAATAAAAGTTATTTTTTTACCAATAAATAAGTGAGTGTATGGGTCTTCTTTTTCTGACAGCACTTGTCTGTAGTTTATTATGAAAATCGGAGGTTGATAGAGGTTATGAGGGAAAACATTTGTAATTTTGCGGTGCACCTACCAAATAGATGATGTCATCAGTGATGTCACTGACCATGTCATGAGTGATGTAATATGTGACATCATCAGCAGTGCATTGCGGGGGCGCGAGTTATAGTTAGCTCAACTAACTATAACAGGCACATTTCTATGGTTTTATATAAGTCAAATGTCCAATTAACTATAACGTCCCTGAAGCCTATAGTTTTTTCAGTTATATATATATATATATATATATATATATATATATTCACTGAAAAAACCATAGGTTTCACACACGTTATAGTTAGGAATTAGCATTTAAAAAACCTTGCAAATTCAGTGAAAAAACCATAGGTTTCACACATGTTATAGTTAGCTGGACATTTTACTCATAAAAAACCAATGAAATTCCCCCGTTATAGTTAGTGCAGGCAACTATAACTCACGCGACCGCAATCCTCTGCTGATGCTAATACTGTATTTAGACACTTATTTGCCCATGTCTTCTTCCATTAAATTTTAGCTATACATATATTCGCGCACCGTCCGCACACGGAGGACATATTATGCGCTTCGTTGTGAAAGGTAATCTTTTACATTTTCAATTATTAGATAAGCCATGCACAAAAGGTGCGCCGCGGGCACATTTTGCACATGGGGGAGGGAAAACGTGGATGATTTTTTTTTATTATTTAATTTTTACCGTACGCGTACGGTAAGCGTAATCGGCGTTTTTTTGAACTAAATTAAAATTGAATTTTTGCCATTGGGGGTTCTTTTGGGACACCTTAATCAAGGCTAGGTGGTTAGGAGCTGTCTAACCTGCCCTTTAACATGTTTTCAACCTGTGTTTTTCCTCCCCCCCTCAGAGTGCGAGAGAGAAAATGGCGGCCGCCGCTTCCTGGTTTCGACCGATTCGAATGTTTACTAAGATCTGACAGCCAATCAGAATCGCGCTCGCGCACGGCACCGTACGCGTACGGTAAGGTTACCGTAGGCGCACGGTAAGCGCACCGTAAGCTGCCACAGATATATATATTGATTTAAATGCTATTTTCTCAGGAACTACTGAACAGATTTACACCAGACCTACAAAAGGCACTTCCTTGACCTGTGGACTACCTCTCTGCCAAATTTCAAGTAACTCTGTTCAGCCGTTTGGGCTGTAGCTGTGTCTAAAGGTCCTATGGAAAAATGCATGGGAAAAACGTGTTTTGGGACGCCCCTTTTTTCTCAGCCCCCGCTTGACGAATCTCCCCGAGACTTTCAGGGTAGGAGCGGAGCGTAGCGCCCCATTAGTTTTGAAAACTTCGAGAGGATTCGTCAACCGGCGCCAAAGTTATTCCAAATAGAATGTTGCGTTTTTCCTATGGAAACAGGGTCCTAACTATAACTACCTACTGGCGACCGCCAGTAGGTAATATATATATATATATATATATATATATATATATATATATATATATATTGACTGAAAAAACCATAGGTTTCACACATTTTATAGTTAGCTGGACATTTCACTCGTGAAAAACCAATGAAATTCCCCCGTTATAGTTAGTTCAGCTAACTATAACTCGCGCCCCCGCAATGCACTGCTGATGATGTCACATATTACATCACTCATGACATGGTCAGTGACATCACTCATGACATCACTGATGACATCTCAAATGACATCACTGATGACATCACTGATGACATCATCCAGTGAATGTCTGCTTTTCTGAAAATTAAATATGTTTTATATATGTATATCTCAAGGTCGATGGAAGAATAAATGGGTATATAAGTGTCTAAATGGATGATTTGTTTTTGAAAAATTGATTGTGTAACTGACTGATTAAGTGTATCATAGTGAATACATGGCTTAGTGAGTAATGTTTAAATATGTAAATATCTGTATCAGTCTCTCACTTTGTGTATAAGTGGCTGCATGGGTTGGTGAGTAGCTACATGGGTGTCTATATAGGTTATTAGTTGGTTTTTTGAGTATCAGTCTGAGTGTCTGCATGGTTCGGTGGGGGGTATTACGTAGTGCATAGGTGCATGAATGAGTGACTCACTGTTTGTATGTGTTGAAGACAGCATGTGTGCAGGACTCTATGGGTGGATGAGTGTGTGTATGGGTGTGTTAGTGAGTGAACGACTGTCTCAATAGTGTCTTTATCAGTAACTACATATGTTTTAAACTAGTATATGTGACTATTGGTGTATATAAGTAAGTATATGTGAGAGTGAGAGATTGAAAGAGTTCCTGTATGAATAAGTATGTGTTTCTATAAGTGATTGTTTAAAAGACTAAGTATGTGTAAGTTTCCGTAGAAGTAAGTGTGGTGGTGTGTGTATAAATGTATATGCAAGTAAATGTATGTTTCTTCCTTTATTAGCATGAGTGATTATGTGTGTGAGTAACTCTGTGGATGAGTGGCATTGTGTAACAGGATGTATAGGTGTATGAGTACAGATGATGAGTGAGTACGTGTATGAGTGACTGTATAGGACTGTTGGTGAATGAGTGGATGTGTATGTGGATCTTAGAATTACTCAAGAGGTTGTTGTAACTGGTATTGGTATGTAAATTTTTTTGAAAATGTTAGTGTCTATTTTTGAATGTGTGTATCAAAGGTTATATTAGGGTGAGAGGAGGTCTGCCACTCTGTCACAAGGATGATGTCATCAGTGATGTCATTTGAGATGTCATCAGTGATGTCATGAGTGATGTCACTGACCATGTCATGAGTGATGTAATATGTGACGTCATCAGCAGTGCATTGCGGGGGCGCGAGTTATAGTTAGCTGAACTAACTATAACGGGGGAATTTCATTGGTTTTTCACGAGTGAAATGTCCAGCTAACTATAACATGTGTGAAACCTATGGTTTTTCAGTGAATTTGCAAGGTTTTTTAAATGCTAATTCCTAACTATAATGTGTGTGAAACCTTTGGCTTTTTCAGTGAATTTGTACGGTTATTTAAATGCTAATTTTTGTATTATTTAATTAAAAAAAAAATTTTTTAATTAAAAATAAAGTTCCTATATATTCATTTATATATTATCTGTATCTTTTTATTTGTTTTTGCTTTTTTTAAAAAAATTCAATTAGGATAAAGTTGAACAGTTTTTTTAATTTTTGCAATTAATTTTTCTCCACATTTTTTTTTTTATGTAAATTCTTGGGGTGCGCGCTCTGAGTGCGCTCCTAGTACAATTTCGTAAGTTTTTTATGAATATCGTTGTACCTTATTTACGTACGCAAATATACATCATAGTGCACGCTCGGAGCGCGCCCCCAGTACGTATGCGTACGTGCATCCTACGCGCTCCACGCGGTTTACTTCCGCATACGCTAAAATTACGCGCAATAACAGTCGCGTATACGCGTGTTCAACGTATGCGCGCTAGGTACGCGCATATGACGTATGCACATGCACTCCTATGCGTTCGCGCATACGTAATCACGAGGTGCGCGCTCGGAGCTTGCGCAGTGTGCGCACCTCGGGTTTATGCATAATAAAACAGCACTTCTTATTGGTTATCATTACTTTCAGTTTCTAATTGTTTCAACACCACACCCAATCCCCTCATGGCAAGTCATGTGATCAAGAATCATCACTTTTGATTGGTTTGAAGTACTTTCAGTTCCAGATTCTTCCCAAACCACACCTACTCCCCTCATTATTAGTTCTGATTCCTTTGGAGAAGGAGCTATTCTGTTGTTGAGAGACAATGGCTGAACAGCAACCATCTTCAGACAGTGACCAGGACACTCTTGAGAGGCAGAGGAACAGGAAGCAGAAAGACAGCTTTATATGGCAGTTTTTCACTTTTCCAGAGGGACAAAAAAAGGTAAATGCACCTAAAGTTACATGTGTACTTTGTCAAAAAGTCTTGTCACGTGGGAATCCTAACAAGAAATATTCTTTTAGCATTCACACTATGTTGAGGCATGTTGACAAAATGCATCCAGTGACTTTTCGTCGAGCTTCTGGAGAAAACCCTCCACCTGCTCTACCGACGACATCTGCAGCAGCTCAGCCGAGCACATCTTCGGCAGCTCAGCCGAGCACTTCTTCTGCAGTGGTGCCTTTGCCTTCTTCCACACCTCTTTTTGGGCCACCTTGTTTGGCTAGGTTGTCCACACGCTGCACTGATTGCGGTAAACTTATTTCTGTGGGTGAGACCAGTCTTGATCTCATTCAGAGAAAATTTGATGCCCATGAGTGCAAGTAGGCCATAGATGTTTTTTCTTTTTTTTCGTTTTTCTCTTCCTGTTTCCCTCCATTAACTCAAGGGCTCTTTTAAGAGCCACTTATAAACCAAAGCCCCAAAAATTTTTTGGGAGGGATTTTTTTTTTTTTTTAAATTTAATGTTCATAAAGAGGTGAAGAAATGGAAGCATGAAAAGGGAGGATTGAGCAATACTAATATTTTTCACTTATTTTTTAAAAAAAAAAAAAAAAAATCTAAAAAAGTTTTTTAAAGTATTTTGCAAGGGAACAGAATTTTTTTTTAATTTTTTCTTTCCAGTTCTGCAAAAAAAGAAAAAAAGTATTAATATTCAATAATACATTACAAAAAGCATTACATGTTTTTACATATTTTACAAAGCAATTTTTTGCCCTTTTTTTGCTGTTTTCAGAATTTTTTATTTTTCACTTAAAATAGTGAAAACAATTCTATTCATCATTTAACAGCGGGCAAAAAAAAAACAATCTGAAAGATTGCTTAAAAAAAGCCCTAAAACTTTCCTCACTAAAATATACCTTGTTAGAAATATTACATATACATTACAAGTACTTCTCTAGATGAATAAAATTTTTCTAGACAAACTGTCTTTAAACCTTGTCGCAAAAGCACATATGCCAAAATAATTTCTGTCAAAGGAGTCCACAATTGTTTTTATTACTTTTCCTTTAGGCCAAATAGTAATTTCAAAATCCTTTTTAAGTGATATCTTCAATTATAATCCTTTAAAATTACAAAAAATGCTTCCTTCAGATGCAGTTTTTAGTTTTCAAAATTTAGGTTTCAGAAAAATTAAGTAAGAATTGGGTAAATCATAAGGCAAACGTTGCTTGAAAATCAATTGGGAATCATTACACAGTGTCCAGCCTTTTTCACATTTAAGATAAACTGTGTAATGTCCAGAAGTTACAGTAGGTCCTTCATGAAAAATTATTGCAACTGTAACAAAAGTTTTTCCAGAAATTGATAATTGCTGTCATGTAAACTTCTTTATTAAAGTGTCCAATTTTGAACCATCAGTTCTACAACGTTGCATCATTAAAATTACATACTGACCATATTTCTGTAAAAATAATGTAGAAAACATGTCTGATTTACATTCAGAACATTCCATGTTTTGATTGGCATCTTTAACTAATTTACTAAAAGTCACTGATTTACTTTGTGGTAATGGTAAAAATATGAACCTTTCTGAATCAACATTACTACTACATGTGTTCATACAGTTTTCACAGCAATGTTCCCATTTGTAAGAGACACCAAATAAGTTTTCTACTTCTACTCCTTCATCTTCTAGTACACTCAAAATATATATTAAGAATTCCTGAGCATCTTGCTGGACATTTTCTTTAAACTGTATAGAACCACAACATACATCTAAAAGATTTCTAACTTCAGTAGCACTTTCTATTTCAGTTTTATCAGTACTCAGCTTCTCAAAAAGGAGACTCAGCAGAGAACACAATCTTTTTCCATGATTTACTATTATCTGTTCTAGCAACATTTCAAGATAAAATACAACATTCAGCACTACATTTGCATAGCAGTTGACACCAGAGCTATTTTCAAAATGGCAACCAACAACCTCTTCAACACTGTCCTTTTTCTTTTTCCTTGCTATCACATCACTGTCCTTTTTTTTTTGTTCTGTTCATCCACATTACAGATATTCTCAAATCTCCTTTTCCGACAAACAACATGTTTTTCAATCACAGGATACTGACCTAAATGAGGAGCATAGGTTCTTCTTAATCTGTTATACTCCTTTACACAGTTTGTATCAGCACTAACTTTTGAGTCATCAAAGTCTATCATAAATAAACCAGATAATGTTTTCACTCGTGACAAAGCAACATATGACATACCTTCTTTGAACACAGTAGAACCAATGTTTACAAAAGCACTATCTACAGTCAATCCTTGAGACTTGTGAATAGTTACAGCATATGCTAGAGAAAATGGAAACTGCTTCCTACGTACATATAAGTCTTTCACAAGCATGAAACGAACTGAACAACAACAAACGTCTTTAACTTCTTCTATCTGATCAAATTTTATTTTTAAACATTCAATTCCATCTTTTTTCTGGTAATTAATAAAACCCACAACTCTTCCCATAGCTCCATTCACTAAACCTTTTTCTACATCCAAATTTCTCCTTAAAATCACTCGACAATTCATGCAAACATATAGATTTTTTTCTAATCCAGCTGTTTTGGAAATATTCTTCTCTAGTGAATCCAATTTATTTTTCATTTTGCCTGTTAATGTAAAAGTAATTCTTTCATGCTGAATTTTGTCCTCTGCTTCCATTTTCTTAATCTCTTCCTTTTCCAATTTCAAAAGTTCCTCATTGAATATTGAGCACTCACGTAGTGTTGGCATTAAGCAGATTACAGTATTTTTTTTCTGCAATGTTCTGGTATATTTTCTCTGCAACTATTTCTTCATTTGGAAATAAGTTATGTAGCAACCGACTCTGTAATGCTTTTTTGCCAACTTCTGTGAGTAGTCCAATTCTGATATCTTTCAGAATACTTGCATAATCTTCGTCGTTTGCTTGTCTCATATTGGTAGTGAGTTCTTTGTACGAAAGGAACGACCAAATATTCGCATTACCAATGCTTCCTAATGACTTCTTCGTGTCTTCATGTGTCACAGTATTAAACACTGGTTGTCCTTTAACTGGAGTGAGCTGCAGAAGATCCCCAAAAACTATGACGTGTTTACCTCCAAATAACACGTCATAGTCTCTCTTAAGTATTTGTTGCATTCTTAAATGCACAAAGGCAAGCATTAAATTTGAAACCATGCTCACCTCATCAATAATGAGAACTTGCATCTTCTTCAACACTCTTGAAACTTCGAAGCATGCTTCTCCAGTTAGCTTGTGGTATTCTATTTTGTTCTCATGCTGCACTGGTAACATTAGCAAGCGATGTAAGGTAATTCCTTTTATGTTATAGGCTGCTAACCCAGTTGGAGCAGTTACCACACAAGACAAATTTGAAGCTGTTTTTTGCTGTAGGTAGCTTCTGATGACTTTTATTAAGAAACTTTTACCAGTTCCAGCTTGTCCACTCACATACATCCTGATTGGTTCAAATGATGTGCATGAGCACTCTTTCTTTTCATGTAGTAATCCATGATCAATGTTTTTGATGACTTCTTCATGAATTTCTTTTTGTTCTTCATTCAGTTGTTGTTCCAGATTTAGTAAGTCGATTGAATCTTCTTGTGCTTGATTCATAGCCGTTTCTACTTCATTCATGGCTACTGCAGCTTCATTTTCTATGACCGGTTGTCCTAGGGGATCTTGACTAAGTGTTACTGAACTTTGGCTGTCTTGAGAACTGTCTCTAGCTACTTCAGCTGCAATTTTTGCTTCCTGTTCATTTTCTTCATTTAACATTTGGACATAAGTTGTGAAAGTACTGCATTCTATGCTGTCTTTGCTAGCATTAAAAGAATCTTCATAGCTTTGAAATTCTCCCAGTAGTTCGTCCTCTGAACGCCATGGTTTAAACAGCTGTAAAAGAGCCAAGTAGTAAAATTCCTTTTTGTCAGTAGTTTCGCAACTGAGCTTCCTGTGATTTATCAAACTTCCTTTTGTTTGCTTCACCAAACATCCTTCCTCACCAATGACTTTATATTTTCCATTGTTGATGTCTTCTGTGGCTTTCCGTTTATAAATGTAGTTCTGCAGCACTTCATAGAGACACATGTTCTCAAGATGATGACTTCTCTTTGGGTAATATGTGTCCAACATGTTTGATTTCAAAATATCTGTACTTTCTGGGTCATTCTCGGCCAAATATTCAATTTCTCCAACAGATTTCAGTACCCGATTTCTCATTCCTGCAAGGCCTAAGCTTACCCAAATTATTCTTCCGGATTTCGAGTAAAGACTTGCAGATGATAACCTATCTGAGCATTCGTAGGATCCAATTTCTCGATGCGATAACATCTTTAAACTGAAACTGTACAGCTTCTTACTGACAGTCTTCTCGTGAGAAATCTCTTCCCACATTTCCTTCAATTCTGTTTTCTCAGATTTAGTGATGTAAGATGTCACATACCGAGCAACAGCAATAGAATTGTCTGCCACATACTGAATATCCATGTTAGCATTCCACATGGATAAAATGACTGGGTTGAAGTCATTTATAAATTTTGACTCTTCATTTCTTTTTAGGTTGTAGGTATTTTTGGGAGATTTTCTGGTTATAGTATGTCGCACAGCTGACATAAAACTGTTGACTCTTCCTTTTGAAAGAACAGGTCTAGGAAATCCAAATCGACACTTTGTGTAGAATTTATCTTTCGTCTTGTACTTCCGTCGACAGTATTTTCCACACCGATGACTTTGGAAACGTAAAACTTGCTCTTTTAACTTTTTCTCTTCTGTGCTTTTAGGTATAGCACATGTTGCATATTCTTCAATGAAAGATAACACTGCTTCATCAGTATCTGTTCCAAACTTTGGGGCATCCTTGATCCACAACAGCATATGAATATGAGGAGCACCTCTTGCCTGGTACTCTTTTCTCCAAAAGAAATCCACTACTTCTCCAAGAGGTGGATTTTTTTTATTGCAGATGAAGGACATCATAGCCTCAAATCTATGATTGAAATATCTGCAAACATTAACTGGATCCAATGAGCACAGTTCTCCAGCTGTCTTGTATTCAATGCTTTTAATGTTTGAATTTGCCTCTCTTAGAAAATCCAGTAAATCATCCCAAGCGTACTCGGCACAGCTTAGGGTAAGGAACCATGTTGGAGTTCCTAAATTCCGTAACATGCATTTTAATTCACCATGGCGTCGGTACCAATATTCATTTGTCCCACGCTGACAAGCCATCAGATTGATCAGTTGTGTTTCCAAATGATCATCTCGGTGCTGCACTTTCTCCATAAAATCCTTAGCAGACACATTTTGTAAATGTATTCCACTTTTTAAAATGTGATTTACTGCATAAGATAATGCAGACAAGTCGCTTTCAAATAAAAGATGGAACAAATAAGGAATACTTTGACGAAATCTTGGATCTTCTGCATATAGCCTTGTAGTCCGATACTCAGAAGCTGGAATCTGTTCTGGACGTTCATCGTATCGTCCTCCTTTTCCTGTAGGAAACAGCTGGGGAAAACATCGAGCTTCCAAGCTCTCCTCCCATACACTCACGGGAGTTCCTTTTGCTTTCTTCATCTGAAACAGATCAATAGTGTCTCCCATAACTTCTTTTGAATGAAGAGGATGTATGCTAAAATGTTCATAAATTTCTTCTTCCTTTGACTTGTCCACTTTTTAAATTTGACCAGTTGGTGTTTCTGTGTCTTCTTGTAAATCTTCTTCTTCTTCTTCTATATAAATTGATTCATACCATTTATTATTTTTTTTCAAATACAAATTTGCTCTTTGTACTTTTCGTACATCCACCAGCTCTTGCCAAATCTTCTTATTCTTTGTAGGTACACCATTAACTAGAATTACTAATGGTTCAGTTTCCAAAGTATCTGCATCAATAGTTTCCATATTTTTTTTCAAATCCAAGGGCAAATACACCACTCTTCCTTTTAAACCTCTCAGTAAATCAGAAGGAGGTAATTTACCAGTTTTGGGCTCCATACGTACTATGGTCTGGAACGGATGAACACATTGAATGAGTATAGACTCATATGTATTTAATTCAGAAAGTTCGGCAGGAATAGCATCCAATTCTAAATTATTATGTACAGCTCTGGTCGGCATTCTATTTTCTTCTAACTTATTATAACAGTATTTACAAATACGCTGATCTTCACCCAATTCAAAACAATTTTCAAGAACTATATATGTTGCAAAATCCTTCCACTTATAATTATCTTCATTTTCACTTTTTTTATACAGATCAACACTCCTTGTTTGAATTTTATAATGACTTCTGCGGCAACAAATACAAGTAATATTTGGTGTTTCATTAGAGGTGATAGTACATTTTGTCATTTCATCCTCAAAATTTTTAGTAATAATGAGTTCTACATTCTGTTCCTCATTTTCCTCATTTACTGTGTCCTTTTCTGCACTTTCTTGTTCTGGACCAAAGTAACAAAACTGAATCTCATCAGTAACCTTCACTACATCTGATACAGATCCACGAAACAGAGCATTATTCAACTCATTCAACTTTACTGCTGGACTTTTAGCAAAAGACAATGTTCTCACAAACTTTCTCATTTCAGTATGATGAACAGCCAGCATTCTAAAATGATGAACAACACTTTTACACACTTTTCTAGATAGACAAGCCAGAGAATGTCCCTGCAAACCAGTATTTTCTCTCACTCTGCATGGATCTAGTGTTTGAAGCACCTTCATCTTCTGTTTTACACTCTTTTTACTATATTCTCTTAGAAAGTCACGTAATTTATCAATAGATTCCTGACGCACAGTACAAATACTACTACAGTTCCAAGTGTACACTGGGGCTTTTGGACGTCTCCCCATAGCCTCAGCAGCCATTACTTCTTCCTCATTTCTTGGGACCATTTTCTCTTTTTGCATCACACAACCATCCTTAACTTCATATGCTCTACCATTGGTGTCAACTGCATGCAACAAACTATTACTTTGAAGATAACTCTCTTCATTAAAAAATGGTTCAGTACTTGAACTGTGTTTCCATTCTCCCAAGAACACTTTACAAAAGTTACTTTTTTTCACTTCTCTTTTCCTTTTGCTTTGTGACTTCATTGCATTCACTAATTTTTCTAATCTACGCATCCTATTCAAAATTAGAATAAAAAGTTTTCTTTTTATTTCCAAAGCCTTACTTACAATATTTTCTATACATTTTTTTTTCTTAATAAATTTTGATTTTTTCTTATATTTTTTCACATCCTTTAGCAAATTTAACATCACTCTTCTCTGAAACATTTTTCGACGAATGTTTTTAAAATCTAATTTTCGTGTTAAGTCTGTTTGACATACTTCTGATTGTACATTAGCTTTTTTTTTTGCTGTTGACTGTGTTGTTGCTTTGTACATAAATCTCTCTTTGTTTTACAGTTATTTTTGCCATTTTTTTGTTTTTTGAAAATCTTTTTTAAGAAATCTCTGCTCTGCTTACCAGTAGACTTTTTCTTTTTGCCTTCACCAGCTTCTCCTGCTATTTTTTTTTCCCAGTTTTGTCCAGATATACTTGTTGTTGCTTCTCTTTCCTTTTTCTTGTCCTTAAAGGCATTTTGTTTTTCACTGTTGCTCAGCAATACCTGCAAGGAAGTAAAAAAAAATCCTTTTTGTAATTATAAGTCATTAAAATATTTTTTTTTACTTTTCATTTATTTCAAATGTTTTTCCATTTGTCTCTCATTTGTGATTTACTAATTTGTGCACAGTACTAACCACCACAGTTGAAAAAAAACAAGCTGCCCCTTTCCTGCAAGTGCATTTTTTAACAGAACAACTGCAACACAAATTATATCTGTGGCCACAATTCCTGTGCACACACAGCCTCATGGTGTGCTTCTAAGCAGAAAACAGAATTTGATTTGCAAATTCAAAGCACATTTACTACTCTGGTAGATCAAGTGATAATTGCTGTTACAGCCTTACACATTTTACCTGGAAAATCACAGAGGCAGAAAAAAACACATTTCCTAACAGCTACTTCATAGCATAAGTATCTGCAACCTGGGTGAGTGTTTAGAGTAGAGCAAAGAAAATGAGGCCTTGGTGATGTTGAATGTGTTTGCATTACACACAGACCTGAGTAGTACGCATGGGAGTGTTGGAGAAGCTGCTGCGTGTGTCCCAAGAGTGTGTTTCTGCAGACTATGTATTGTCAGCTGCAAGAGACATGAGCAAGGAGATTTCCAGAACTGCATGAAGACTACAGGGATGTACGTAACAGTGCATGTGTGCTAAGGGATAATTTGTCTAAACACAACAGGCTGCCCCTTTCCTGGGACTGCAATTCTTACTGAACAACATCTTCACAAATTAAATCTCTGCCCACAATTCCTGTGTGCACACAGACTCATGCCATCTTTTTACGCACATAATACAGGCTGCCCCTTTCCTGGGACTGCATTTCTAAATGAACAACATCTTCACAAATTAAATCTCTGCCCACAATTCCTGTGCGCACACAGACTCATGCTATGTTTTTTGGAACAAAACAGTGTCCCTGAATAGTACCAAATTACTGTTACAGCCTGATACATTTCCCTTATCATTTTCAGAAGCAGAAAACAGCACATGTCCTAACAGCTCCTTAAGACCATGTCCATGTGTTACAGGGTGAGTGATTAGACTAGATCAATTTAAATGAGGCCTTGCTGACGTTGAATGTGTTTGCATTACACAGTGCTGTCTGAAACAGCACACAGAGCTGAGTACTACACATGAGAGTGTTGGAGAAGCTGCTGCGTGTGTGCCAAGAGTGTGTTTCTGAACACTGTGTATTGTCTGGTGCAAGACAGATGAGCAAAGAGACTTCCAGAACTGCATGAAGACTGCAGGGATGTATGTAACAGTGCATGTGTGCTAAGGGATAATTTCTGTAAACACAACAGGCTGCCCCTTTCCTGGGACTGCATTTCTTACTGAACAACATCTTCACAAATTAAATCTCTGCCCACAATTCCTGTGTGCACACAGACTCATGCCATCTTTTTACGCACATAACACAGGCTGCCCCTTTCCTGGGACTGCATTTCTTACTGAACAACATCTTCACAAATTAAATCTCTGCCCACAATTCCTGTGCGCACACAGACTCATGCTATGTTTTTTGGAACAAAACAGTGTCCCTGAATAGTACCAAATTACTGTTACAGCCTGATACATTTCCCTTATCATTTTCAGAAGCAGAAAACAGCACATGTCCTAACAGCTCCTTAAGACAATGACCCTGTGTTACAGGGTGAGTAATTACACTAGATCAATTTAAATGAGGCCTTGGTGACGTTGAATGTGTTTGCATTACACAGTGCTATCTGTAACAGCACACAGAGCTGAGTACTACACATGAGAGTGTTGGAGAAGCTGCTGCGTGTGTGCCAAGAGTGTGTTTCTCAACACTGTGTATTGTCTGGTGCAAGACAGATGAGCAAAGAGACTTCCAGAACTGCATGAAGACTGCAGGGATGTATGTAACAGTGCATGTGTGCTAAGGGATAATTCCTGTAAACACAACAGACTGCCCCTTTCCTGGGACTGCATTTCTTACTGAACAACATCTTCACAAATTAAATCTCTGCCCACAATTCCTGTGTGCACACAGACTCATGCCATCTTTTTACGCACATAACACAGGCTGCCCCTTTCCTGGGACTGCATTTCTTACTGAACAACATCTTCACAAATTAAATCTCTGCCCACAATTCCTGTGCGCACACAGACTCATGCTCTGTTTTTAGGAACAAAACAGTGTCCCTGAATAGTACCAAATTACTGTTACAGCCTGATACATTTCCCTTATCATTTACAGAAGCAGAAAACAGCATATGTCCTAACAGCTCCTTAAGACCATGTCCATGTGTTACAGGGTGAGTAATTACACTAGATCAATTTAAATGAGGCCTTGGTGACGTTGAATGTGTTTGCATTACACAGTGCTATCTGAAACAGCACACAGAGCTGAGTACTACACATGAGAGTGTTGGAGAAGCTGCTGCGTGTGTGCCAAGAGTGTGTTTCTGAACACTGTGTATTGTCTGGTGCAAGACAGATGAGCAAAGAGACTTCCAGAACTGCATGAAGACTGCAGGGATGTATGTAACAGTGCATGTGTGCTAAGGGATAATTTCTGTAAACACAACAGGCTGCCCCTTTCCTGGGACTGCATTTCTTACTTAACAACATCTTCACAAATTAAATCTCTGCCCACAATTCCTGTGCGCACACAGACTCATGCTATGTTTTTTGGAACAAAACAGTGTCCCTGAATAGTACCAAATTACTGTTACAGCCTGATACATTTCCCTTATCATTTTCAGAAGCAGAAAATAGCACATGTCCTAACAGCTCCTTAAGACAATGACCATGTGTTACAGGGTGAGTAATTACACTAGATCAATTTAAATGAGGCCTTGGTGACGTTGAATGTGTTTGCATTACACAGTGCTATCTGAAACAGCACACAGAGCTGAGTACTACACATGAGAGTGTTGGAGAAGCTACTGCGTGTGTGCCAAGAGTGTGTTTCTCAACACTGTGTATTGTCTGGTGCAAGACAGATGAGCAAAGAGACTTCCAGAACTGCATGAAGACTGCAGGGATGTATGTAACAGTGCATGTGTGCTAAGGGATAATTTCTGTAAACACAACAGGCTGCCCCTTTCCTGGGACTGCATTTCTTACTGAACAACATCTTCACAAATTAAATCTCTGCCCACAATTCCTGTGTGCACACAGACTCATGCCATCTTTTTACGCACATAACACAGGCTGCCCCTTTCCTGGGACTGCATTTCTTACTGAACAACATCTTCACAAATTAAATCTCTGCCCACAATTCCTGTGCGCACACAGACTCATGCTCTGTTTTTAGGAACAAAACAGTGTCCCTGAATAGTACCAAATTACTGTTACAGCCTGATACATTTCCCTTATCATTTACAGAAGCAGAAAACAGCATATGTCCTAACAGCTCCTTAAGACCATGTCCATGTGTTACAGGGTGAGTAATTACACTAGATCAATTTAAATGAGGCCTTGGTGACGTTGAATGTGTTTGCATTACACAGTGCTATCTGAAACAGCACACAGAGCTGAGTACTACACATGAGAGTGTTGGAGAAGCTGCTGCGTGTGTGCCAAGAGTGTGTTTCTGAACACTGTGTATTGTCTGGTGCAAGACAGATGAGCAAAGAGACTTCCAGAACTGCATGAAGACTGCAGGGATGTATGTAACAGTGCATGTGTGCTAAGGGATAATTTCTGTAAACACAACAGGCTGCCCCTTTCCTGGGACTGCATTTCTTACTTAACAACATCTTCACAAATTAAATCTCTGCCCACAATTCCTGTGCGCACACACTCATGCTATCATTTTACGCACATAACACAGGCTGCCCCTTTCCTGGGACTGCATTTCTTACTGAACAACAACTTCATAAATTAAATCTCTGCCCACATTTCCTGAGTGCACACAGAGTCATGCCATCATTTTAGGCACATAACACAGGCTGCCCCTTTCCTGGAACTGCATTTCTTACTGAACACCATCTTCACAAATTAAATCTCTGCCCACAATTCCTGTGTGCACACAGACTCATGTCATCATTTTAAGCACATAACACAGGCTGCCCCTTTCCTAGGACTGCATTTCTTACTGAACAACAACTTCACAAATTAAATCTCAGACAACAATTCCTATATGCACACAGACTCATGCTGTGTTGGTAGGCACAAAACACAGGCTGCCCCTTTCCTGAGTTATCAATTCTTACAGAACTAATGCTTTTTTCAAATGTGCTGCCATTTTCCTCTCTTTTCTTTCAAAGTGATTTCTGCTAAATGCTAACCATCACAATTAAAAAGAAGCTGTCCTTTTCTTTCAACTGCAAGTCTTACTTTTCAACAGCAACACAAATTAAATCTCTGTCAACAATTCTTCTCTGCACACAGACTCATGGTTTGATGGTAGTCACAAAACAGTATTCCTCATTGTTACCAGTACACATTAACTTATGGTGAAAACATACTCCATAATATTTTACATATTCAAAACAGTTAAATATCTCACAAAACAGAAAATGTAAATCACAACTTTAAACAAATAATCATAATTCTTTTTTTTATATCAAAATTAACCCCTCTCAAACTCATAACTCACCTTTAAAATTAGTTAGTTGTGAAAGAAATGTGGCAGTCACACAGCAGTTTATCAGACCAGAATCTCTGAGCTGAACACCTCTCTCCTCTCAGCAGAACCAGTTAATGGCACAGTTTCCCTCTCTTTTGTCACACATATACATGTTAATTTCAAATCTCAGTGCTTCCCACATTTTTTTCAAATGAAATCACACATTTCTATTGGTTGAAAACTTCAACCCCTTTCCAAATGTACCCTTCCCCCAACTTGACTTCTGCCTGCTACCATAGCAACAGGTCATGGAACATAGGTGTGAGCAGAGAGGTCAGAAGTTCAGCAGACAATGTTTCATTTCCAAAGAGCAAGAGTGCTTGACTTTTCAAACCTAACAGCAAATCCAAACTAATGTTCTTTGTTCACACATTTTTCTGAACCAATACAATACATGCTTTTTGAAATTTAAACATACAGCCTAGTTTTTAGTGTAGAATGAGTTCTTTTTATAAAAAAAAGTATGTGTGCCCCCATTTTTCAACTGTCTTTCATTTATTTTTGCCTTTCTACTGAAAGACACCTCCTGAGTGCATCCAGATCTCCTTTGAAGATGTTCACAGTGTGGATTGTAGGTCACAGCTATGTCTTCTGGAGTGAAAAATGTGCAGAAAAAAGAGGTATGGTGAGAGACCTTGCTTTGCCAAATGTAGACATCAAATGGATTGGTCAGAGAGGGTTAAAGTGGCACCAATTAATGCCTTTGGTGAAAACCTTTCTACATCTCCCACAGCCTAACCTTATTATTGTGCACTGTGGTGGAAATGACCTAGGCACTTTAACTGGGGTAGGTCTGGAAATGCTTATTAAGGACACCTTTGTGCAATTGATGTCGCTTTTTCCACAAACTGCCTTCGTTTATTCTAACATATGCCAAAGGCAAAAGTTGAACTGGTCCAACCAATTTTGTCCGCAGATTGACAAAGCAAGGAAGCACGTCAACAAATCTATTTCTGCTTTCCTCAGAGACTATGGTATGGGTTCTATATACCACAACAACTTGCATTACAACATGCAAGACATTTATAGAGGAGATGGTGTACACTTCACTGATGAAGGCAACAGAGTCTTCCTCTTGAACTTTAGACTCTGCATCGGTACTTACTTGTAGGTACCAAAAAACAAACAATAAACACAAGGGCTCTTTTTAGAGCCACCTTATATCTAAACACTTAAATGCGATTTTTTATTATTTTTTTTTTTAAGTGTTTTTTCGGGTGCACTCGGCGATATTTTTTTTCAAAATATAAATCTTTTTTTTTGCCCTACAAGGTCCTACTGTGACCCCCTTACAATGCCTAGTGGGTCAATATCTCCCCACTCTGCCCCCTTTTCAAGTTCTCCCCCTTTGTTTATCACCCCCTCTTTATGCGAGAGACAAAATGGCGGCCGCCGCTTCCTGATTTCCACCGATTCGAATGTTTACTGACATCTAACAACCAATCAGAAGTGCGCTCGCGCACGGCAAGGTGCGCGCACAGGACTTGCTCAGTGCGCACACGGTACGCGCGTACAGATATATATATTGATTTAAATGCTAATTTCTCAGGAAATACTGAACAGATTTACACCAAACCTGCAAAAGGCACTTCATGGACTTTATGGCTACCTCTCTGCCAAATTTCACATAATTCTGTTCAGCCGTTCGGGCTGTAGCTGCAACTAAAGTCCCTATGGAAAAATGCATGGGGAAAATGCGTTTTGGGACCCCCTTTTTTCTCGGCCCCCGCTTCACGAATCCCCCCGAAACTTTCAGAGTAGGAGCTGAGCGGAGCGCCCCATTAGTTTTGAAAATTTCGCGAGGATTCGTCATCCGGCGCCAAAGTTATTCAAAATAGAATTTTGAGATTTCCTATGGAAACACGGTCCTAACTATAACTACCTACTGGCGACCGCCAGTAGGTAATATATATATATATATATATATATATATATATATATATATATATATATATATATATATATATATATTCACTTAAAAAACCATAGGTTTCACACATGTTATAGTTAGCTGGGCATTTCCCTCGTAAAAAACCAATGAAATTCCCCGTTATAGTTAGTGCAGGCAACTATAACTCACGCGACCGCAATCCGCTGCTGATGACGTCAGATATTACATCACTGTATTTAGACACTTATTTACCCATGTCGTCTTCCATTCATCTTTAGCTATACATATATTTCATTTTTTTTTCAGAAAGACACATATGTCATCAGTGATGTAATATCTGACGTCATCAGCAGCGGATTGCGGTCGCGTGAGTTATAGTTGCCTGCACTAACTATAACGGGGAATTTCATTGGTTTTTTATGAGGGAAAGGCCCAGCTAACTATAACATGTGTGAAACCTATGTTTTTTAAGTGAATTTGCAAGGTTTTTTAAATGCTAATTCCTAACTATAACGTGTGTGAAACCTATGGTTTTTTCAGTGAATTTGTACGGTTTTTTAAATGCTAAGTTATGTATTTATTAATATATTTTTTTAAACAAAACTTTTTCTCGGCGCGCGCCGGGTGCGCTTCTCGCACCGTGCACGTGCGGTGGGCACATGGTGCGCTTTGCGCACCGTGCACCCACTTTACGCAGTTCGTGCCATGCACGCGCGGTGGCCACGGAGCGCTTCGCCCCCAAGGGCCAAATACATTTTTTTTTTTTTTGATAAATCATGGAGTGCGCGCACGCTGCGCGAACTTCGCAGAATTTTTTCCGTTTGGGTACAAAATTTTTTTACCCTTGGGGGTCCTTCTGGGACCCCCTGACCACGGCTAGGGGGTCAGGAACTGTCCACCCTGCCCCCTTTTCACGTTCTCCACATTTGTTTTTCACCCCCTCAGAGTGCGAGAGACAAAATGGCAGCCGACACTTCCTGGTTTCGACCGATTCGAATGTTTACTAAGATCTAACAACCAATCAGAATTGCGCTCGCGCACGACAAGGCGTGCGCGCGTACAGATATATATATTGATTTAAATGCTATTTTCTCTGGAAATACTGAGCAGATTTACACCAAACCTGCAAAAGGCACTTCATGGACCTTATGGCTACCTCTCTGCCAAATTTCACGTAATTCTGTTCAGCCGTTCGGGCTGTAGTTGCGACTAAAGTCCCTATGGAAAAATCCATGGGGAAAACACGTTTTGGGACCCCCCCTTTTTCTCGGCCCCCGCTTGACGAATCACCCCAAGACTTTCAGGGTAGGAGCGGAGCGGAGCGCCCCATTAGTTTTGAAAGATTCGCGAGGATTCGTCAATCGGCGCCAAAGTTTTTCAAAATAGAATTTTGAGATTTCCTATGGAAACTCGGTCCTAACTATAACTATCTACTGGCGACCGCCAGTAGATAATATATATATATACCAGCAACCACTTCCAGCACTTCCTTTCGGCGAACATGGAAATCAATGACCACCAAGGAAGCTTGAAATGACAGGAACATTTATTTCTCACTCCTCACATGACGCGTTTTGGGCATCAAGTGCCCTTGATCACATAGTGAGACAGCGGTACGTCATTATTGTAATATACACTCTTTTTTCATTGCTACACCACGTGATGATAGACAGTGAAGAAACATTTGTGATATGGGGCTTTCTTCTGTGTAACTTTACATAAATCAAATCGTTGTTTGAATCTATAATGTTTACACATAATTACAAAATATATACATATATTCAAATATAGTACCCAAACGATATTGCCAACATATTATGTGCAAATCACACAGTTATTTTGCCCTGTGCAAATTAAGCAACAAATATTTGTAAATTGAGCAATGTGTGCCGATTATGAGGCGATATCATTAAATCTCGAAAAAGTAATTTCCTGTGCAAATCATGCATATCTTAACATGTGCCAGATATATAGACAAGTGTGCAAATGACAGCATAAATGCGAAAATTGTGCAAAATACGCAACTGACATGTGCAAATTACGCAGTATATACATATAATAGTATTGAATCTCCAAGGATATCAATCATATAGATTACTCATGGCATAACATGTGCAAAATATGCAAATGTACGTGCAACTTCCCACCTAAATGCGAAACTAATGTGCAAATTATGCAAAGTATGTGCAAATTACTGCATGATACAGCAAATGTCTATGAATGGACTCAATCAATATGTTGGGTACAATTACCATGTATAAAAGACCGTTATTCTTATACATAGCTGCCTTAATGCATTTGATTTCAATTTATTTTGAAAAGATGTAACAGTGGAAAATCCATATATATGAATACACAAAGCCACCCATAATTCAAGTTCTTATATTGATGATTATATTTTTTGTATGCTAATAAATTTGAAGTGCCTAGTGCAAAAATACCTCTAAATCCTCAACCAAAAACATACGGAAAAGAAAACTAATAAATTCAAACTGTCACTATACAGAATATCTATAAAAAAAGTGTATCAAATTAAAAACATTTATAAAATATTTTTTAAATTGGGGCAAGCTGGACGGATGTTATAAGATATATATATATATATATATATATATATATATATATATATATATATATATATACACACACACACACACCAGGCATGAAAATTATACTTACAAAAGATGCAAGAACCAGGAATCAGAAGGTCTTGCAAATACAAGATTTGAGACAGTCGCAGATCTGACTTTGCAGCATCAGCAATTCGTATTCAGAGCTTTAGGAGCAGCTAATATAACATAAACCAGAGGTGAGCATGTGCAAGATCGGAGACCGAGTACAAAATCAACAGCAATGTCTAAGCCAATCTCTGTGGCATTGCTGCCAACCTTTTTGCTTTTTTTCCTGGAGTTTTTATATAGCGCGAACGCGACCCGAAGGCATCGGGTATCAGAGCGCTTTACACGAGCTCCAGTTGGGTTACACAAGGACACATTCATTTTTGTTAGGCACAGGGTGATTTACCCAGAAAAACAGAATGTTGAGCGTCATTGTCGAGACTCAAACCTGGTTACCCAGATTTGAGATCCACCACCCTAGCCGTTAGGCCATATCTTTGTGTTGTCAGCGTTTTATAAGCGTTACTGCTGTAGAAGCCGAGGTGTGCCCTCAAATAATTTTTTTTTTGCTAGAAGCAAAAATTATTTTTGTTCTCAAGAAGCACATAGTAGCTGCTGGCATTTTGGAAACTGCACTGTATGTGAACGTGCTCTATGTGACAGGGCAGGATGTCATCACTCATAGCGAAGTTAGCTGACCACTTCCCCATGCTCTATGCTGGAGTGGGTGGAAGAAACATTTGAATGACAAAAACAGACCCACGAACAAAGAGGGCTAGTTGACGGTCCCTAGACCGAAGCATTTTAAGCATATAATTTTATTAAAATCAAACGGACTTGGCAAAAGCCAGGCCTAAAATCATTAGTCCTGTGGTGTGCAAGCCATTACACCACCACATGCGGGATTCTAGCACCAAGAATCACTAACGCAGTAGGTAGGTGTGCAAATACAAGATGCCAGGCCAACACAGGCCAAAGTCTAAGCAGCAGGAACCATCATGGTCACAGGCAGGAACGCTCCACAAAGCAAAGACACGGGCAATCATATACCACGACCTGGCAACCAAGAACCACTGAGTGAGCTGAGAAATGACAGAGCTTGAAACTACCCAGAGGAAGGAGCACTGGATTTGCCCTCCTTACGGTGTTGAACCCATTTTGATGGTTCAGCAACAGGAACTACTTTTTGGTAAATTCTTGTTTTTGTGCCTCAAAATTTACCATGGTGCCGTTCTTACCTGTTACAGTTTTATGTGTCTCCATATAAACAGTTTATTAATTCGGTTCAGAACACTGAACGTGGAAAAGCCTAAAACCCTTGGGATAAGTTTAGTGTGAGCTGTTGGCAGAGAGAGAATTTCGATATTCACCTGTGAGCAGAGGTAATGCCTGGATGACTACTGGTCGGCAGCACAAGATGCTATATGTTCACAAGAAGGAAGGGTGAAAAGCTGGGTGTCTCTCTTGCGGGCAGGGTGGCAAGCTACACGTACACTAGAGGGTAGCAAGCGAAGTGGGCAGTGTGAGAAATCAGGTACACAGTCATGAGCAGTCTGAAGCTGAATGCGCACTAGTGGGCAGTGCAAGAAGCTTGACCTGCACTGCTGAGAAGTGTGAGAAGATTCAGTAACGCTGGTGGGCAGTGGCAAATCTTAATCCGAGGGCCCACTGTGAGAACTTGATGAGCACAAGAGGGTAACGTAAGAAACTTCCTCAGTGATTTTAATGTGGCACCTTTCACTAACACCAAACGCAAGCCTTAAATCCACCCATTTGTCTGGACACTACTCTGTATGTAAGGCGAGGTACAGAATAAACTCACAGGTGATTGAGCAATCAACACAGGCACAGAAAGCATGACATAAAACACAGGGGTGCAGAGCTGACTAACGCTGAGCCATAAGGGGGAAAGAAGACTGAGGGCCCGATTACAGAACTAACTTAAGACAAAATCCTAAACTTACTACCATTTTGGTATTCACAGAAGGCACTTACTCATTTTGGTATTCACAGAAGGCGCTTACTCATTTCGGTATTCACAGAAGTTAGGAGTCCTAACTTTAGGACTCCTAAATGCCTTCTGTGAATACCGAAAGTCTTAAAGTTAGGATTTTTCTCAGTTTAGGAGTAGTAAAGTTAGGACTCCTAGCTTTAGGACTCCTAAATGCCTTCTGTGAATACCGAAAGTCTTAAAGTTAGGATTTTTCTCAGTTTAGGAGTAGTAAAGTTAGGACTCCTAACTTTAGGACTCCTAAATGCCTTCTGTGAATACAGAAAGTCTTAAGGTTAGGATTTTTCTCAGTTTAGGAGAAGTAAAGTTAGGAGTCCTAACTTTATTTCTCCTAAACTGAGAAAAATCCTAACTTTAGGACTTTCAGTATTCACAGAAGGCATTTAGGAGTCCTAAAGTTAGGACTCCCAACTTCTGTAAATACCGAAATGAGTAAGTGCCTTCTGTGAATACCAAAAATGAGTACGTGGGGAAGCTTAACTCGAAAGACACCTGCCCACCTGCCTACCTGTTGGGGTGAACTCTGCTCTGCATTCTGCCGTCGGCGCCGCAGCTTCTGTGCTCCCTTCTGCTGCGTGTCTCCCCCGCCGCCGCCACTTTACATCGTGGACGAGTGAGGGGGGAGACTACAGCCCCCAGACTGCCTTGCGGCCGCTGACGCCGCCAACGCACACGGAGGCGCTTAAAAGTTCACGGCTCCCTCGGGGGAGCGGGAAGCTTAACTCGAAAGACACCTGCCCACCTGCCTACCTGTTGGGGTGAACTCTGCTCTGCATTCTGCCGTCGGCGCCGCAGCTTCTGTGCTCCCTTCTGCTGCGTGTCTCCCCCGCCGCCGTCACTTTACATCGCGGACGAGTGAGGGGGGAGACTACAGCCCCCTGTCTGCCTTGCGGCCGCTGACGCCGCCAACGCGCCCGGAGGCGCTTAAAAGTTCACGGCTCCCTCCGCGTCGCGGGACGCGCGCGGGCGACGCCGGGCTAAGCCCGGGCAAAGGGCGGGCCCTCTGTGGCCCTCAGAGGCCTGAGGAGGTCGGGTCTGGGCCAGAGACGTTGTTGCTGTGTGATTTACGTCCTTGAGGTTGATTGTGAGCCCGCGCTTTATGGTTGTGTCATTAAGTGGTTATTAGAGTTAACATATGGTGGGTACAGTGGGCTTGTTGTCTTTGAAGAACCTCACTACTCCTGATTTAAATCTGTTATAGTATTTGGTGGAGTGGTAGGACCAATGAGAAACGGCAAACTTAATGAAATGCCGCCAATGAAGGGCCCAATGGATAATTATCTCATTAAAAAGGTCAGCAAGATTAATAGTGATAGGAGGGCTTCCTTGGGCAAAGAAAGCCTTATCTTGATGCCTGGAGAAGTGTCCCTCCCATTGGTTGATACACACACGGCTAGTAATTCTACCTGTGGAGTAATGAAAGCTGTTACTACTACTGTTCAGGTGCATACCGAAAGGCATGTTGACCCTTTAGCTAACCCTAAGGTTCATTTAGAGCATGCCTCGGTATCTACTAAATCGATTAGGAAAGTTAAAAAAGCTAAACGTAGATATAGGGGTAAGCATGCTCAAAAAAGATTAGTAACTTCAACTTATAAAAGCGGTTCTCTAACGCAGAACTTTTTGGGTAAAAATCCCGATTTGGGGCATTTAGGAACAGAGCCATCATTTTTGCCTAATTCACAAAATTTGCCATTAGCTCCCATTACATTGCATAATTTTGATCTTGAGGGATCTGCAGGCGAAGTTTCGGATAATTTTTATGTAGCAGATTCCCCTTTAAATACGCCCGACAACGCTGGCGACTCTTTATTGAGTTTTTATGCTAGCAGTGTCGACGAAGGGTCTCCTAATTTGCTGAATTTTTCACCGGCTTCTCCTCTAATTTCACTCAATGAAGAACCTAAAGGGACTAACCTCCAGAAAAATAAGGGAGGTTTAACTTTAAAATGGCTAACTGAAAATTTGCAAGAGATCATAACTCCTATTCTTAGGGAAGTAATGGGTCAATTGACCTTGCAGATGCCATCCTTAGTAACCAATCATTGCTTTCCTAATGAGAGAGATACTTTGGCGAAAATTGAATATATGGTAAAATCTCTAATTCAGCCTCTTTTGGAGAATGTCGTAACTACTAACATGCGCTTTGACTCTATTGAGAAAAAACTCACTGATAACACCTCTGCACTTTCTGCCTTGGTGACAGGCCTAGAGAACAGTAGCTCTGGCAATTCTTCTGCCAAAGCACCGAGTAATATTACTTCTGACCCACTAAGCCATTCTACTACTCTAAAATCTACCCAGATTAGACATGTGTCATCCTGCCTTCCATCTACTAAAGTTCCAACTAAGCCCCTCCAAACGAATAAAAACATGCAAAGCAAAGCAATTGATAATATAGCCGATAATTTGACCTCGGAATCAAATTTAGCTTCAACACAAATGAACAACGTGCCTATTAAGGAAGGTGGCCTAAAGAATACCCTTAATAAACCTCGGCAATCCCACAATATAGTGGATCTTCCTCCTGAAGCTGCTCCCTATGCAATTGTTCTAGCTGGCGTCCCTGAGCTCACTAATGATATCAGGGAAGACCATCAAAGCCTTCGGAATAAAGTGATCTATTGGCTGCGCAAGAATAGACCATTGCCCGCCTATATTAATGGGGAAATACTGCATGTTAGGCGTTGTGAATGGGTGGGGTCGCGTCCCAAAGACATAAAAGGGGACGTAATTATAGTAAATTTTAAAGACCATAGAGCAGTCAGACACATTGGGGATTGGTATGATTACAGTAGCAGTGATACTGTTTCGACACATTATCTTAACTATTTTTACCCATATTCACCAGTTCAATATCGCTCAAACCAGGAGGACGGTTGGCAGATTGTCAATAGATCAGAACCTAACCATTACGGCCGTAGTCGATTTTCACTTGCACAAACACGTGAATCATTCAATTGCCAGTCTAGACAACCCCATCCTCCTAATAGAGGTTGGAACAATTATTTGTGGGAAAACAGAGACATTGTCCTGCCTGCCTATAATCTACCAACCCAAAACCGGTTTGATGTCTTTTCCGGGTTAGAATATGTGGATTGACGCAAGACCGTTACTCCCAATAGCCTACCTATTAGTTCAGGTGTACATAATGTCGATACTCAGGAGAACACCAATGAACAGATGTCATTATTTTGCACCGAGGATATTATGTATGCACAAACTATTCATAGTACAACCTATGATAATAAGATGAAGGACAGTTATGATCCCAGCCATAAGGCCTTACACACATTTAATTTAAATGATGAGGGACTCATTGGGAGCCCCTGTCATAATCAAATCCAGGAGTCTGGGACTCCTAGTGATTTAACCAATGGGGAAATTAAAGTTAAAGTTAATAGGAAAACCTGCACACTTCTATTTTGGAATGTGGCAGGTCTTAGGGAGAAAATCAATAACCCATCCTGGGGCACACTCATGGATGGTCATGATATCCTGGCTTTCCAGGAAACATGGTCCTTAGACCCAGTGAATATGCATGGGTATAGAAGCTTTTTTACCCCGGCGGTGGGGGGTACCCATGGTAGAGCTAAGGGAGGTCTATTGACTTTTGTCTCTAATTTGCTTAGATATGATGGGATCCGGTTTTCCCCAAAATCTAGCTTTTATCAACTGATTATTTTAAGGAACATAAAGGGACTTAATGTCGTTATTATTAATTTTTACAATAATATATCAAGGAAAGAAATCCCCAGTGTCCTAGTAACACTGAGGGAGGATTTATATCATGAAATAGACAAAACCGATAGAGAAGTTATGTTTGTTTGGGGGGGGGATTTTAATTCTAAACTTTGTACTAAGAGTAAACAGGGATTATGCGGCTTAATGATAGAGCAGGAATCTAACTTAACTCATTTCGAACATTCTCTGATTGGGGATTTATTGAATGACATTATGTTTATGTATGATTTAGGCTATGTAAATGAATCCGCCCAAAATCCTACCACCTTCGTGCCTACATTTATTGGTAAAGGTGCATCATCCACCATCGACTTTATCATTGCCTCAAATAATTGCAGTCACAAATATATTAAATCTAGTACCTTGGACCTGCCGGTAAGCGATCATTTGCCCCAGATTATGGTGGTTGAAAATCTTTTTCCTGATCAACAAGAGGATGTGCCTCTTACACACATAGCATCGGATATGGCCCTTGGTAGTCAAAATGGGTACTATTTAAAATGGGACAAGGTTGTCCCGGAAAGGTTCTTAGACAACCTATTGAAGGTTTGCCCTGGTAGTTTTGCCATCTGCTTAGATGATAAATCTAGTAGTGACTTGATTATCGAACACTTTAATATAATAGCTACCACAATTAAGAATATATTGTGGGTGGAGGCAAACAATGGTGCAAAGGGTAAGAGAAGCTGGTTTGATAATGCCTGCACCAGATCTTTAACAGCTTTAAAAAGAGCCGTTCATAGAACACCACGTGATCCCATCGAAATAAGACACTGCAGGAAAAAATATAATGAAGCCTTAAAGAATAAGAAAATGGATATAAAAAAGAATGCCCTGGAAATGCTATGTGAAGCATCGCAACAGAAGGATACATCTGCATTCTGGAGGGCTGTTAATACACCTTTCCTATACGATAATTCTAAGGCGCGTATAGAGATTGCCATCACAGAGGAGGATTGGGTGGCGCATTTTTCTAGCCTTTATAGTTCACAAGAATTTCCCAATATTACTAGCCCCATCACTGGGGATCTTATAGGTGAAGGGAGTGAAAAATTGGTAGTAACCCTGGAGGAAGTCAATAAGGGTCTGAATGCAATGAAGGGCGGCAAAGCTGCAGGGCCCGACGGGATCCCTGCTGATTTGTATAAAGGAAATGCTGAGCTTTGGGGTCCCATGCTGGTGCAATTATTTAACGCAGCACTGGCTAGGGGCCTAAATCCGTCCTGGTTCACTTCGGTGATTGTACCCATTTACAAAAAGGGAGACAGACAATGTTGTGCCTGTTACAGACCAATCTCCTTATTGGACTCATCTGTTAAAATCCTGGGGAGAATTATCTTGGCTAGACTACATAGCTGGGCAGTAGAAAATGACATAATGAGTGACCTACAATATGGTTTCCAAAAGGGTATTGGCACCATTGAACAGTGCCTAAATCTGATGTTAATACAATCAAAATATCTTAGCATAAAGGGTGAGTGCCTGTATTTTACGTTCGTTGACCTTTCGTCAGCGTTTGATTGTGTTTCACATGCTAAATTATGGGCAATTTTAAAAGAGATAGGTGTGGAGGATTCTATTGTGTGCTTTTTGAAGGACCTTTATTCAGGTGCTAATGCTACGGTTCGCTTTGGCAGTGGGGGCCAATGTACCAGGAGCTTTCGGGTGGGCCGGGGCGTGCGTCAGGGATGCGTCCTGGCCCCCTTTTTATTCCTGGTGTATATTAATGGTCTTGAGCGCCACCTCTTGCGGGAGTGTGTGGACATGCCTAGGATTGGGGGAAGGTTCGTCCCCGCGCTCCTATATGCGGATGACGCAGTCTTAATGGCTCGCACCCCCATGGCGCTACAATCTTTGATACAATCCTTTGAATCTTTTATGTCCAATCTAGATTTAAGGGTTAATTGTAGTAAAACCTTCACAATGAACTGTGGCAAAAAAACTGGCAAACATACTAAAAGAATGTTCTTGAATGGAGTTTGTTTGGAATCTACTTCTACCTTCCCCTATCTTGGCGTTCTGTTCCACGAAAATGGGGTGTGGTCCCATGCAGTTAAGGCCAGAACTTTTTTGTTCCAAAAAACCATTATGGCCTTAAAGAATTTTATTAAAAAACTGGGAAAGAAACCGATTAAAGAAATTTTAACAATTTATAATGCCACATGTATATCGGTTGCTATGTATGGCTCAGGTCTTTGGGGCTATTTTAACATTGATTCGATCCAGAAAGTGGAAAACAGATTTTTGAGATATGTCCTGGCAGTACCTCAGTGTGTCGCGACCTATATCTGCCACATTGAACTTGGTCTAACATATATATCCGATTTGATTAGAATCCAGCCAGTTCTCTTGTGGCATAGGATCTGGACAACTAATGAGTGCACAATGAATCGGGCCATCCTGCAGGACGTCCTTCAATTGGAAAATGTGGGTTGTGTAGAATGGCTAACTTATGTTAGAACATTTCTTGGTAAAATTGGTTGCCCACAATATTTCGAAGAGCCACTCTTAATGGACCAGGTTTCTAGGAAATCTTTGTTTAGGTTATCCCTGGAATACCTTATGGAAATTAGAAGGGTGGAGGAAATGAAGAAAAAGACTGTATCTCTACATTTTCCTCTGCTCTCTGGTATTAAAGTACAGCCATATTTATCATTGTCGATATCAAACTATGACCGTTTTATCTTGACCCGTTTTAGATTGTCTATTGTTTTTAGACTTTTGTCTCTCCCAGTTATGAATTTGTGGTCGCCAAATCTACCTCCATGCTTGTGTGATGATTCTTCATCCCAGTCAGATATTCACATTTTATTCTTTTGCAAATTGTATACTACACCTCGTAGGTCATATATTACTCCTCTTCTTAAAGAATGGAAAATCAATAACTATCGCCTTGCCTTTTTAGAACTACAGAGAATGGATACTTATCTTACCATTACCGCAGTCCTAAGTTTTTTTAAAACTGTTTTTAAACTCAGGAAAACATTGGGTCTTTAATATGTTTTTAAATTTTGACCCTTCTCCTTTTTATACTTTATGTGTATTATGTATTACTGAAATTTACTGCTGTAACTTTCATGGTTTTTGTCTTTTAAACCGAATAAAGTATTCTTGACTTGACTTGACTTGAGTACGTGCCTTCTGTGAATACCAAAATGGTAGTAAGTTTAGGATTTTGTCTTAAGTTAGTTCTGTGAATCGGGCCCTGAGCAGGCAAGTGAGCCTGTCTCTGCCTGGCATGAGCTGTGTGCAAATGCCCAAGGGATATGAAACACCGTGTAGTGAAACCCAAGGTTTCTCCAGACAAAACATGGGCGATTGTCCGCCGATCCCCCCACCCCTCCATCCCCCCCCCTCTGACCCCCAGAGTAAAGCCAGCAGGGCATGTACCCAACCCAACCTATCCGATCCTGTAAAGCGTTTCTGGAGGCATAGGTTTCACCACGTTGATGCTGTGAAACAACGGGAGGGAGGTGGTAACAAAGGGGTTAATTAACAACAGGGGAAGGAATGGCCGCATCATCCTTAATGCAAAACTGCTACCTACTAAAGGCCGGGCAACCCAGGTAAAGCATAGCCAGAGGCTAAAGGGGCAGGTGGTAGCCCTGTGCTGGGCGATGACTACAACTATGTGCATACAGTAATGAGCACCTTGGGGCTGAGATTGATGCCAGTATTGGCTGGTGTGCGCTGCTATACTGTGTCAAGTGGGGGATTCCCGCAATGCTGAAAAACCGGCAGTGGTCCTTTCCATGCAGGTCTGGGGTCGCTGGTGTAGGGAATGCTTGTAGGGCCAGCATGGGGCTGTGTGCCATGCTAAAGCTGCCTGCAATCACTCAACGCTACCTTTTTTAGGTGTCTTCAGTGGGCCTGCTGCTGCCACTTCTCTGCTGGAACTATGCCTCACGCAGTGGTGCTGATCGATACCCCCACTCTCCTCTTCCTTGCCAGGACTCTCACACGTTTGGCGATCTTATGCAGGCCACTCTGCTATGCTTCTATCTTTCTGGCTGGTGTAGTCTTGTAGCTGGCACCAGGGTCGAATTGCTGGGTGTTACGCTTGGTGGCAGGAGCGACACCTCGTCCCCCTGGAAATCGCCTTCTGTGTCTCCTGCACTGCACTTCTCTCTGGGCTCACTCTGTGCCTGGCGGGCAGTCGGTCGCTTTGTGTGACTGCTGGTGAGGACATCCCGCCCTTGGCTGCGCTCCCACTTCAGGCAGACGACTCCAGCTGCAGGCTGCAACTCCCTGCCTTCAAGACCTAGGCCTGATGCCTACAGGCCCGCAGCTGCAGTACGGCGGCGTGGGGTGAGGGAAGGAACGCTCACCCACTGTCCCCCGGCTCTTCTGCAGCTTGCAATCCAGCCGGCAAGGAGGACGTCCCCACCTCAACGTCCACCCTGCTCAAGGGTTCCACAGATGGACGCCACTCCCCGCAGCGGCTCCGGAGATCAGGAGCTACCGCAGGCTCTTCCTGCCGCTATTTTCTCTCGGCCTGCACCTTCAAGCTTCCGCTGCTCAGCTTTTGAATGATACACACATTTTTCCTGATCATTCAATGTGTATATGGACGTACACAGAGCATGAGCTAAGACCCTCTGTTAACCGAAAACGTGTACATGTTCTGTGTGAACGTTGAAGAAACCCAGGTTCTTCATACCACCACGAACGGTGCTGCACTCGCAGGCCCCGCCCACAGCCAGGCGGACTCTGCCTGACTTCCGGGTCGCCTTGGGCAGTGCGGCGGCTCAGCTCATCCCAGGTGTTCTCGGTGGCAGCCTCATGCAGGGGGGCACGAACCGGCGGGATGGGCTCCTGCTTCGGTTGTTAAAAGTATAAATAGGCGGGTTGGACACCCGCCTATTAAATAAGCCAAAAATGCGACTCTTTGTGGGGAGACTGGATGTATTTTCTCTCGATGCGAGGCACAAGATGGCTGCCAACAGTTCCTGGTTGCAACTGTTGGCAGCCAATTAGAGCCAAGCCTGTGCTCGGGGGTTAGGCTCCGCCCACATATAGAAATGTTTTTTTCCTTTAATATCTCAAAAACTACTGAAAGGATTTACACCATTTAAAAAAGGGATGCTTTCTGAAGCAAGCACTACATTTTTGCCAAATTTGGTGTTATTCCGTTCAGCTGTTCCAGATGTAGCTATGTCTAAATTTTCCTATGAGAGATGCATTTTTCGACCACTTTTTTTCAAATTTCTGAGTAACTACTGAACGGATTTACACCATTTAACAAAAAGGGCTCTTTCTGTACCAGGGGCTACCTTTTTGCCAAATTTGGTGTAATTCCATTCCGCAGTCCGTGCTGTAGCCGTATCTAAAGTTTCCTATGGTAAATAGCATGGAGGAAACACGTTTGGGGCCCCCGCTTGGCCAATCACCCTGAAACTTTCAAGATAGGAGGAGACCAGAGCGGGCCATAAATTTTGAAAATTTCACGAGGATTCGTCAACCGGCGCAAGAGTTATTGGGAAAACAATAAATGAGTTTCCTATGGAAACTAGGTCCTAACTATAAATACCTACTGGCGACTGCCAGTAGGTAATATATATATATATATATATATATATTCACATTCACCATGTCATGAGTGATGTAATATGTGACGTCATCAGCAGTGCATTGCGGGGGTGTGAGTTATAGTTAGCTGAACTAACCATAACAAGGGAATTTCTAGGGTTTTGTATGAGGGAAATGTCCAGCTAACTATAACACCCCTGAAACCTATGTTTTTTTCAGTGAATTTCTAAGGTTTTTTAAATGGCAATTCCTAACTATAACGTGCATGAAACCTATGTTTTTTTCAGTGAATTTCAAAGGTTTTTTAAATGCTAACTCCTATCTATAACTTATCTCTAAAGATATCATGTTTAATGATTTTCATTGGATTTCTATATTTTAAAAAATTTTGTGAAATACTATTTTATCACCATTTTGTAAACTTATTTTTTCAATTGATTCTTTTAAAAATTAAAAAATATTATTTGTTTTTATTGGGTTTTGTTAAAAATATTTTTTTATATTGTTAAAACTATTTTTAAACTATATTTTCAAAACTTTATGTTTTATTAATTTTTCCATTTTTTTGGGATTCGCGCACCCTATGAGCACTGTTCTCGATCCCTACGCGAAAGCATCCGTGCACGGTATGCATTGGGTACGTGTTTCCAATGCGACCGGTATGCGACTCCAAGCCTATACGCGACACGTACGATGTACGTAACGCGACGCAAGCGCTTCCGCGATGCGTCATATGCGTGTATGACGCTATGGGTGCGTGGATCCGGCGAAATATTTAACATTTAAAAAAACATATATATATGTATTTCATGTGAATATTAATTGAAGACAAACTCTAAACTAGTCTTAAAAGTAATATATTTTTACATCTACTCCTATATTTCTTTTTAATTGAATTTCGCGGATGCGCGCTGGGTGCGTGATGCATAAGCGCAGGGTGCGCGGATCCCATGTGACCTGCAAAAAAAGAGATTTGATTGGTTCATTACACTTCCTATTCTAACTATTGAAAGACCCCACCCATTTCAATCATTTTTCTTTGAGCTTCTTTGGAGGAACATCTCACACCTTAGAACTAGAAGAAACTTTTTGGGGAAGATTTCCACAGCTGCAATTTTTCTGAAGACAATGGCTTCTACACAGCAGCCACCATCAGAATCAGACCATTCGTCTGATGAGGAATTTGTTGTGGAACCTCCACGCACAGAAAGATACACCTCTGTGGTGTGGACATTTTTTACCTTCCCAGAAGGACAAAATTCAACTAAAGTGACATGTAAAATATGTCAAAGAGTGCTTTCCAGTGGAGATTCATCAAAAAAATACTCTTGTGGGACTGCGAGTATGTTAAAACACCTGAAAACTCTGCATCCCGTGAACCTGGCCAAGCAGGAATGTAGAAGACTCCGACAGCAGCCTCAGCCAGCAGTGGCAAGCATTTCTGCAGCATCACCATCGAGCACTCACCCGGACATACGTCCAGAATTTAGAAAACTAAAAATTAGTTGCATTAAATGCAACAAACTACTATGTTACGGCGAGCAGTCAATTGAACTAATCTGCCGAGCGCAGCAAAACCACAAGTGCTAAACTTGTGTTTATTTTTTATTTTTTGCTGAAGTTGACTGTTTTGTTGCTCCTGTTGTCTTTTTTTCCTTTTGAAAAAAACAAAAAAATAACAAAATTGTTCAAAAAGTACAAACAAATTAAAAAACAAAAAAGAAGAAAAAAAAAGTTTTTCTAAGAACTAACTTTCCTGGTTTAAAAAAAGAGCTATATTTGTTTGTTAGTCTGTGAAAGTTTAGATGAATGTATGTGTAGTACGTAATTGACTGAACAAATGCATTAGTAGCGTATGGTGAATGTATGAGTGCAGAACTATGAGGAAGTGCTGCGGCATCACACAGTAACCTCATTAACTACAGCAAGCTGTAGTAGTTCCGAAGCACAGGGATGCAACATATGTACATAAATATGTTGCAAATCTATGCTTCTCTCTGCACGGTTGCTTAAACTGCAGCCATGTGGTGACACAGGCACCCTTGTACCATAGTGCAAGGATATCTGTGTCATGTCCTGTTTGTTTTTGTGCAAGAAGACACACCTTCCTGCACAAAAACAATCAGTAAAGGCATTTTTCTCCTTCAATGTATGCTGAGCATTTTAGCATGCATTGAAGATGTAAAAATGTGGAGAAATGAAAACATTTCTCCTTGTTGTGCTTTCCTACACCAATTTTAGAATGGTGCAGCATTCACACACAAATCGAGTTTTATGATTTCTGACAAATCTAGACATGTGTCTTGTTCTATGAGTATTCAGTGCAATCATGCACAACAACACTTATAGAACATCCTTTCAACGCAAACTGGTGTGCATGATGAGGTTGTATTTACATGGAGTATAAAAAGTGCACAGAGTGCCTTTTCCTCTCTTTGTAAATATGAAACAGTGTCTTGCGCAATAAATATGTTACAAAAAGTGACATATTTCCAGTCTAAAAATTCCTTGCGAATGATAGAAGGTAAGCACAGAGTTTTGTCTGCAAAGATGTTCAAAGAAGAATGATTGAAATAATTGCGGTCCTTCAACAGCTACAATGGGAAATATTATGAACCCCTCAAATCTCTTTTTTTGCAGGTCACATGATATCTGATTATGGTCAGATTTCAAAACTACATAGGTATGAACGGAGTATTTTTAGAAACGTGTTTCAACTTTGTAGCTTCTTGCAGACCTCCTCATTCTGCATATTGAGACTTAGTTAAACTTACCTTCACAGTAAAAGCAATAAAAAATGGTACACATTATTTTCAGATTTTCATTGCAATCTAAATTCATATAAATTGCTTATTTTTAAATTTGGATCTGTGAAAGAAAAGAAAAAAAAATTATAACATGTAATAATAATTTTTTTACAACACAGCATAATTTCCACAAAGTAATTTGTTTGCCTTTTTTGCTGTTCTCAGAATATATTAAATTTCACAAAAAATAGTGATTTCAATCGTACTCATCACTTAACAGCGGGCAAAAAAATAAACAATCAAAAAGATTGTTAAAAAAAAAAAAAACAACATGCTATTCTCAACAAATGACCACAAGATACAAATCACAGATATATGAAATGCTTACAGCTTACAACATTTGATAAGTTTAACTTACAAAAACTGTAAATGGTGTGGCTTTAAAATATTCACCGAATCTAAGGATGAATTTTTGGAGGACGCACCACGCCCACAACGTTTTCCTTCAGTGGTGTGGAAATTTTTTACTTTTCCCGATGGGCAAACAAAGATCAATGCCACCTTGGTCACGTGTAAGATATGCAAAAGAGTTCTGTTGCAAGGGGATCCTAAAAAGAAATACTCGTACGGCACGACAAGTATGATGAAACACCGAAGGACCCTTCATCCAAACAATCTTGCATGAGAAGAGTGCAAACAGATGAGAAACACTCCTGTTCTGTATCTGTAAAAAAGAATCACAAATAAATGTATATTAATAACTTTCAAATGTATACTATTCCATTACTGTACAACCACATTTTATATAAAAACTGACTAAGAAACTATAGCCCTGAACCACAAGTGTGACAATGGTTAAAACACTACATGCATAGTGCATACTACTTTGAAGCAGTTCATGCAATAAAGCCTACCTCAATAAAAGACTACATGCTAACTGACTGAATGATTACAGTACTATAAGAAGACACACTGGGTGAGTGACAATGTGTTTGCTAGAAGTGTATGAATACTGACTGGGGAATTGAAGGTGTGAAAGACAACTGTGTAGGTGGTTAGAGGCCTGCATGCATAGAAAATAGGCATTTGAAGCAGTCTATGTGCTAAGGCCTGGCTCACTGCATGAGTACTTGGGAAATGACGGAATGATTAGAGTACAGCAAGGAGAGTGCCTGGGTGAATTTATAAGTGGTTGGCTTTTGACACAGTGAATGGATTAGTTCTTGGTACTGAATGGGTCACTAGAGGAGTGCAAAGGGAGTGACAGGATGTTTGCTGGACTGTATGGATACTGACTAGGGAATTGAAGATGTGAAAGACAAGTGTATAGTATGTTAGAAGACTGCATGCATACTGCACAGACATTTGAAGCAGTCTATGTGGAAATTTATGGTTCACAACATGAGTACTTGGAAACTGACTAAATCATCAGACTACTGCTAGGACAGTGCCTGGGTAAAACTTTTAAATTTTCAGTTCTGGCACAGTGAAGAGAATAGTACATGGTACTGCACTTTAGTGTCAAACCCTGACTCATTTTATCAATGCATAAGCAAAGACTAGCTTCTAATGCTACTAAAACTTGACAACATGACCGATTTTAAAACAGTTATCTGTCAGCAAATACATGATGTTACCAAACACTTCTATCACAATCCTTACCCAAATGTACACAGACTCACAGTGGGATTTTAGACAAGCAACACTATCCCTAGCAGTTTACCAAAACTCATTCACTAGTCTAGAAGAGGTAAGGGTACTGCACACAATCTACATATTTAAGTAAAGAACATTAGTTTCAAAGCATGACTCACATTCAAAAATGCTTTATTCGATTTTTGTCACATAAAAATCATAAAAGCATACATATCCATTTGTAAAATTATCAGTTAATTTTTGTTTTTAATAATCCAAAAACATTATAAAAACATTATCAAAATTTCTATTAAAATATTAAAACAATTATAGAATCACTTATACAGTAAATTGTTTGTTAAAAATTATGAGATCAATAAAGCAAGATTATAGTACAAAACTAGGCCTGGGCAAAAATTTTGTTCCGTTCACGGAAATTGCGATAATTTGACATTTTCGCGTTCCGCGGAGAGCGCTAAAATGTCAAAATTTCCGCTTTCCGCAGCTTGGCGATAATTTGTTTCTTGCTCGCGCTGTAAAATAATACATTCTCGCGCGTGCGATCGCCTTACCTGAATCCCTGCGTTCGCCGACAAGTTTTCTTGATCCGGTCGCGTTCTCCATGAGATGTTGGATTGCTTTTAGCCATTTGTGCTGTTTCGCGACAGTTCGCGCCCGCAGTGACGTCATGCGTCGCGCGATCACGTCTTTCTTCTCGCGATCATGCACCGTGAGACAACTCAAAACAAGATGGCCGCTCCCGCGAGCAACCACATGGGTAAGTTGGCGACCCGCAACCATGCAGAAAATCTCGCGAACATGCGGGAAAAAAAGTTCTGCATCTTTGCGATATTTCCACTTGTTTGCGATAATTTTAAACATTTTCGCGATAATTTGCGAAAGTGGATTTCGCTAATTCCGCCCACCCCTATACAAAACATTGATTTGGACCCTCATATTTGCATTCCAGGTAAATAACATTCTGCAGAAAAGGAATTACAAAGACACCCTATTGTTACTAACAGGAAAGCATGACTCATTTAATCAACGCATAAGCAAAGACTGGCTTCTAATGCTACTAAAACTTGACAACATGACAGGTTTTAAAAGAGTTATCTGCCAGAAAATACACAATGTTACCAAATGCTTCTCTCACAGTGGTTCCCAAATGCACACAGACTCACAGTGTGATTCTAGACAACAACTACTGTACCTAGGAGTTTACCAAAAATCATTCACTACTGTGGAAGTGATAAGGAAACGGCACACAATCTACATATTTCAGGACTGCACTATTGTGTCAAAGCCTGACTCATTTAATCAAAGCATAAGTAAAAACTGGCTTCTAATCCAACTAAAACTTGACAACAAGACAGGTTTTAAAACAATTATCTGTCAGCAAATACACAATGTTACCAAATGCTTCTCTCACAGTGGTTCCCAAATGCACACAGACTCACAGTGTGATTCTAGACAAGCAACACTATCCCTAGCAGCTTACCAAAACTCATTCACTACTGTGCAAGGGGTAAGGAGACTACACACAATCTACATATTAAAGTACTGCACATTAGTGTCAAAGTATGAATCATTTTATCAATGCATAAGCAAAGACTGGCTTCTAATGCTACTAAAACTTGACAACATGACAGGTTTTAAAAGAGTTATCTGTCAACAAATACACAATGTTACCAAATGCTTCTCTCACAGTGGTTTCCAAATACACACAGACTCACAGTGTAATTCTAGACAACAACCACTATACCTAGGAGTTTACCAAAAATCATTCACTACTGTGGAAGTGGTAAGGAAACTGCACACAATCTACATATTTCACAACTGCACTTTTGTGTCAAAGCCTAACTCATTTAATCAACGCATAAGCAAAGACTGGCTTCTAATGCTACTAAAACTTGAATACATGACAGGTTTAAAAAAAGTTATCTGTCAGAAAATACACAACGTTACCAAATGCTTCTCTCACAGTGGTTCCCAAATGCACACTAATTCACAGTGTGATTCCAGACAAGCACCACTATCCCTAGGAGTGTACCAAAACTCATTCACTACAGTGGAAGTGGTAAGGGAACTGCACACAATCTACATATTTCAGGACTGCACTTTTGCGTCAAAGCCTGACTCATTTAATCAAATCATAAGCAAAAACTGCCTTCTAATGCTACTAAAACTTGACAACAAGACAGGTTTTAAAACAGTTATCTGTCAGCAAATACACGATGTTACCACATACTTCTCTCACAGTGGTTCCCAAATGCACACAGACTCACAGTGTGATTCTAGACAAACAACACTATCCCTAGCAGCTTACCAAAACTCATTCACTACTGTGCAAGGGGTGAGGAGACAACACGCAATCTACATATTAAAGTACAGCACATTAATGTCAAAGCATGACTTATTTTATCAATGCATAAGCAAAGACTGGCTTCTAATGCTACTAAAACTTGACAACATGACAGGTTTTAAAACAGTTATCTGTCAGCAAATACACGATGTTACCAAATGCTTCTCTCACAGTGGTTCCCAAATGCACACATACTCACTGTGTGTTTCTAGACAAACAACACTATCCCTTGCACTATACCTAAACACATTTCTTCATCTAGAAGGAGTACTACATTTTAATATAGAAACATAACTCATTTCACAAATTCATAAACAATGACTGGATTCTAATTCTACCAAAATATAAAAACAGCACAGTTATCTGTCTGCAAACACACGAAAAACACAAATGCTTATCACAGAATGGTTTCTACATGCACACACACTGTTAATAAGATTGTAGAGAAAAAAAGTACTCCCTACACTTTAGCAGGAGAAATACATTAGTCTGATTAAAATCAAAATAGTCTACATACATCCCCTCACAATTAAATAACTCACCTTTCAAGTTATTTTGTAGATTAAGAAGCATATCAGTCCCACACCAGATTTTCTTTTACAGAATCTCTGCACTGTGCACCTCTCAGCAAAAACAAAGAATGGAAAAGTTTCCCTTTCATTTCCCACACATATACATGTAAACATCAAATCACAATCCTTCACACATAAATTCAAAAGCAAACACACATTTCTATTGGTTAAACATTTCAACCTTTTCCAAATGAAATACATTTCAACCCTTCCCCCAATCTGCCTTCTGCCTGTTACCATAGAAACAGGTCATGGAACACTGCACTGAGCACAGAGGTCACAAGTTCAGCACACAATGTTGCTAAACAAGACAGCAAGGGTGTTTGACTTTTCAACATATCAGCTTATCATATATAATGTTCCTTACAATCAGTTTTTGTTAACCAATAAGAATCATGCCTTTAAAAAACAGAAATATATACCCTACCTTTCAGTGTAGAAAGTTGTCATACAACCAATGATTTCTTGTCTTTTGTCAATTTTTTTCCCTTGGATCCGCACACCCAACGCGGGAGGATCCGTGCACCAAACGCGGTAGAATGCGCGCACCGTGCGCGCATTCTGCCGTTTTTTTTTTTTAAAGGGGGCCCCAGGGGGTCCTTCTGGGACCCCCTAAGCACCTCTAGAGGGTCAGAGTATTTCCACTCTGCCCCCTTTATATGTTTTACACACTTATTCCCCTTGCTTCTTCAGCCTCGCTTCTACCGAGGCAGAAAATGGCCGCCAACAGTTCCTGTTTTCGAATGTAGACAGACACTCGACAGCCAATTAGCATTCAGTGCATGATCGGGAGGGTGCGCGCTCGGTTCGGGGAGGGTGCGCTTACAGTGCGGGTAGGGTCCGCGGATCCTCCCCGGCCATAGTATATATGTACTTTTAACTCTAATTTTCTCAGGAACTACCGAACGGATTCACACCATTTATGCAAAAGGCACGAGTCTGAACTGAGGACTACCTCTTTGCCAAATTTGGTGTAATTCCGTTCAGCGGTTCGGTCTGTAGCTGCGACAACAGATCCTATGGGAAATTGCATAGGAAAAACACGTTTTGGGACCCCCCTTTTTTCTCGTCCCCCGCTTGATGAATCACCACGAAACTTTCAGGGTAGGAGCGGAGCGGAGCTGGCCAAAAGTTTGGAAAATTTTGCGAAGATTCGTCAACCGCGCCAGACTTATTGGGAATAGAATGTTGCGGATTTCCTATGGAAAATAGGTCCTAACTATATATATATTCACTGAAAAAACCATAGGGTTCAGGGGTGTTATAGTTAGCTGGACTTTTCACTTGTACAAAACCATTGAAATTCCCCCGTTATAGTTAGTTCAGCTAACTATAACTCGCGCACCCGCAATGCACTGCTGATGACGTCATATATTACATCACTGATGACATGGTCAGTGACATCACTCATGACATCACTGATGACATCTCAAATGACATCACTGATGACATCACTGATGACATCATCCAGTGAATGTGTGTTTTTCTGAAAATTAAATATGTTTTATATATGTATATCTCAAGGTCGATGGAAGAATAAATGGGTATATAAGTGTCTAAATGGATGATTTGTTTTTGAAAAATTGATTGTGTAACTGACTGATTAAGTGTATCATAGTGAATACATGGCTTAGTGAGTAATGTTTAAATATGTAAATATCTGTATCAGTCTCTCACTTTGTGTATAAGTGGCTGCATGGGTTGGTGAGTAGCTACATGGGTGTCTATATAGGTTATTAGTTGGTTTTTTGAGTATCAGTCTGAGTGTCTGCATGGTTCGGTGGGGGGTATTACGTAGTGCATAGGTGCATGAATGAGTGACTCCCTGTTTGTATGTGTTGAAGACAGCATGTGTGCAGGACTGTATGGGTGGATGAGTGTGTGTATGGGTGTGTTAGTGAGTGAATGACTGTCTCAATAGTGTCTTTATGAGTAACTACATATGTTTTAAACTAGTATATGTGACTATTGGTGTATATAAGTGAGTATATGTGAGAGTGAGAGATTGAAAGAGTTCCTGTATGAATAAGTATGTGTTTCTATAAGTGATTGTTTAAACGACTAAGTATGTGTAAGTTTCCGTAGAAGTAAGTGTGGTGGTGTGTGTATAACTGTATATGCAAGTAAATGTATGTTTGATTCTTTATTAGCATGAGTGACTATGTGTGTGAGTAACTCTATGGATGAGTGGCATTGTGTAACAAGATGTATAGGTGTATGAGTACATATGATGAGTGAGTACATGTATGAGTGACTGTATAGGACTGTTGGTGAATGAGTGGATGTGTATGTGGATCTTAGAATTACTGAAGAGATTGTTGTAACTGGTATTGATATGTCCATTGTTTTGAAAATTTTAGTCTCTATATTTGAATGTGTGTACCAAAGGTTATATTAGGGTGAGAGGAGGTCTGCCACTCTATCACAAGGATGATGTCATCAGTGATGTCATCAGTGATGTCATTTGAGATGTCATCAGTGATGTCATGAGTGATGTCACTGACCATGTCATGAGTGATGTAATATATGACGTCATCAGCAGTGCATTGCGGGTGCGCAAGTTATAGTTAGCTGAACTAACTATAACGGGGGAATTTCAATGGTTTTGTACAAGTGAAAAGTCCAGCTAACTATAACACCCCTGAAACCTATGGTTTTTTCAGTGAATTTCTGAGGTTTTTTAAAATGCTAATTCCTAACTATAACGTGCCTGAAACCTATGGTTTTTTCTGTGAATTTCAAAGGTTTTTTAAATGCTAATTTCTAACTATGCCTACAGAGATAGGACATGTGAAGAAAGAAGAAAAAATGCACAGAAAGAAAAAAAAGAAGTGCAGAAAGAAGCAACAGAAGTCCTCAAAGATGAAGAAAAGTGCAGGAAGAAGGATAACGTGCAGAAAGAACAAAAAGAAGAGCAGAAAGAAGCCTTGTTGCAAAATCATCCTGTACCCTCAACTTTTTCAGACGGATACTGGTGGTAACTGAGTCTGACTAACCAGTCCTAGAGCCAGTGCTATGTTAAAAGACACTTAGAATACAGTGAAAACACCTACATACACTAGGGAACATTATGCGTTGGGGTCCCCCTGTGATTAGCATGACCTCCTCTGTAAGCCCCTAGTATATAATAGGGCAGGGGGATTAAAACTACCTCTTAAAACAGGCCACAGGGCGTTTTTGCACACGTTAACTCAGGCCCCGCCCCCTCCCTTCACCACTGTGTAAACACGCCCTGTGTCCGTTTTTAGTTGGGAGATTAAGTTCATTTGAATCCTGAGGGTCCCTAGGGTCCAACTAGCCCACTAGGTACCTCCAGTAAGTGCCACAGAGCTGCGTTGCAGAGAGGTGTAAAAAGTGGCACGACCTGGACCACCTCTCTGCAATGCAGCTCAGTGGCGCTTACAGGAAGCACTTGGTGGGCTAGTTAACCCCCAGGGGCCCTCAGTATTGAAGGGAAATTATATCCCCAATTTAAAACGTGCCATAGTGCGTGTTTGCACACGTCACCTCAGGCCCCGTCCCCTCCCTTCACCACTGTGTAAACGCGCCCTGTGGCCGTTCTAAGTTGAGAGATTAAGTCCCCTTGAATCCTAAGGGTGCCTAGGGTCAAACTAGACCACTAGGTACCTCCAGTAAGCGCCACAGAGCTGTGTTGCAGAGAGGTGTAAAAAGGGGCTTGGCCTCAGAACACCTGTCTGCAGCGCAGCTCCCTGGCGCATACTGGAGATGCCTGTTGGGCTAGTTGGCCCTCAGGGACCCTCATTATTGAAGAGGAATTAATTCCCCAACTTACAACTCGCCAGGGGGCGCATTTGCAGAGTGCTGCAAGGAGGGGGCGTGGCCTCCGGCACGATGCCAGTCTTTTATTTATTTTAATTTTTTAAGAAGGGGGGCTGTGTGGTTCCCCTTCTTATTCTAATTTATTGGCCCTGATGACCCCATCCCCCAGGGCCTGTCTCCTAATTATATTTTTTTGACCCCAATCCCCAGTGCCGGCCACTGTTTTTTATTATTTTAAAAAAAGATATATTTATAGACACACCTAGGACATGCTGGACAAACCGTACGTACCTATCACCATGACGATTTGCGTGATATTCATTAAAAGGCGACTATGCATACAATGAATCCACGTGGAATGTATTTACACCACTAGTGAAGCTCTGACATGTCTGATGCCCTACCGTGCCTAATCCCGGTAGACACCCTTGTCGTTTATTTATACAAACATGGGTAGCTATTGACGGGCACATTTAATACACATGCACACCAAGCCATTCAAAGGGGATTCGACAAAAATGCAACCAAAACTATGCAAGAAACCACCCTCACGGTTAATAAAACACACATCCACTGCCGGATGTGTAATACTTTTTATTTTACTCTCTGGAAAGGGGACGAACATCACTTGCGAGTCACAGCGCGCTCCTGGCAGAGCCCAATGCTGTGTTACACCCACCATTGCCTGCTGAGTGCCACACACCTCTGTGTTGTATTCCACTAGCTAGTGCATATGCTATGACACTCTCTAGCCCATGTGCACTGTAACACCACCCCGTGAATATGTCATGCCACACTTGTCTTCGCACGGGTTATATTGCCCCATCTAACGTGCCTTCCTCGATGCCTATGTTATAACGCACAGTGCTATGCCATACATATTACAATCTGGGATCCATATCTTTGTCACAGTGCATATGCAACGTTACACTCCCCAGCACATATTTTATATTACAACTTTAGAGACTAGCTAGGTTACACAACACTGCCCTGTGCATATTACACTCCAAGGCGCATATTGCATAGCGCGCTAGTGCCTGGGCTATCTCGCGCTCTCCAATGAATCTGTCATTGCGCACAATGTATTGCATATTATATTTCACGCCCGGTTCATCTTATATCACACTTTTTGGTGCATAGTTTATACCATACACTATATCAAGTTTTCATTTTCAATCGTGCTCTCAGGACTATGTTCTATATAACACTGTGTTCACCTACCCTTTTCACGGGCATTACATTTTGCGATAGGGGGTGGAGGGTCAGGGGGTGTTTCTGCCAAGTGAGCCCGGAGTCACAGTCACAAACGTCCTCTTCTTCTTGAATAAAAGTGAGATTATGCTGCATACTTGTTCATATTTTAAGTAGTTCGCACAGACACACGTTTTAAAAACAATAAAGTCCCTAATACCCGCCTTCTCTGAACAGTTAGCTTGCTGCCTCATCCCCCTCCTCCCTATCCTCTGTTGTGTGAATCCATGGACTAGCCTCCTCCCTCCTGCCATGCATGGTCTGATGTGCTGCCACTGCCCTCAATTTAGTATGATGTACCAGTCCACTCCTCCTGCCCTCCATTGCCCAATTCTATGCCCCATCATTGACCTCCTGCTTAAACTCTGTGCTTAGCTTGCTGCCCCTATTCTCCTTCCCCCTGCCCTTAGATGTCTTTGTGCATGCCCCTGCTCCATCCTTTTTGCCCACCATGTTCCATGGACCTGCCACTCCTATCTACTCTGAGTGTTCTGTTGAGCTGCCACTCCCCTCCCACCTGCCTAGCATTGTCAGATGACTGTAACCTGTCCCTGCCACCTCCACCCTGCCTGTCCACATGCCATGCCCCTATCCTCTTCCTCCTGTCCTACATGGTCCATTGTACTGCCACACCCTTCTGCCCTCCCTGGTCTGTTGTGCTGCAACTGCTCCTCCTGCCTGCCCCATGCGGTTTGTTGTGAGGCCCCTTCCCCTGAACTTTCTTGTCTGTGCACAGGTCCTGACCCTCCCTTCTATCCTCCATCGTCCTTTGTGCATGCCCCTGCACCCTCCTTCTTGCCCATCATAGCCATTGTGCTGCCACTAACCCTCCCACTTGCCATGCATGGTCTTCTGTGCTGCCATGGCCCTGCCCACCTTCCCTGTGTGGTCAGTTAGCTGCCCCTGACCCCCTCCCACCTTCCCTCCATGGTCTGTGTGTATGCCATCACAGTCTCACTGTTGCTCTTCATGGTGTGTCTTGCTTCTAGTGCCCATCCTGCATGACCTCCATGGCTATATTGCTGCTCCTGCCCTGCACCCTTGCCCCCAGCCCTCTGTTTACATGTGCAGACCCCTACTCCCTCCCTCCTGGCTTGTCTGTTCCATTGTAATGCCCCTGATCCGTCCCTCCTGCCCTTTATGGTCTGTTATGCTGCAGCTTTCTCTCCTGTCTGTCCATTATGGTCAGCTAGCTACCATTGCCTCTTGCCCCTCTGTTCTCTGTTGTCCATGTGCATGGTCCTGTCCCCTCCCTCTTGCTTTCTATGGATTGTTGCGCTGCACTCCCGTCCCGCATGCCCTGTGTGGTGTATTGTGCTGCTGCAAACCCTGATGCCTGCCCTGCAGGGTCAGTTTGGTGCACTTCTCCATGTCCCTCCTGTCCTCTGTTATCCAAGTCCATGTCCCTACCCCATTTCCTTCCATGATCCAATGTACCATACTTGCGAACATTTTGAACTTGGTAAGAGGGAGATTTTGAAAAAAACCGGGGTATTAATTTTCCCCTTTGAGTTACATTGAAAAAGAGGAGATTGTAGACAGGAGACAGATCAAATAAAGCCCATTTGAGCTTAAAAACATTGGACGTTTCCTGGCTGAATCGGGTCTGTTGGCATGTATGGTTGTACTACCATTGCCTCTTCCTTCTGCCCACAATGGTCTATTACATTGCCACAGCCTCTCTTGCAAGTCCTGTATTGTTGGTTTGTTGCCCCTGCCCCCCTTTCCACTGCCCTCCATAGTCTGTTGTGCTGCCACGGCCCTTCCTGCCTGCTCAGTGTGGTTAAATTGTTGCCTTTGCACCCTCCTACCTGCCTTCAATTTTCAGAGTCCGTGCCCCTGGCCTCTGCCTCTCAACAGTATCCTAATGAACAACTAGAATGCTAACATTCTATATTTATTACAAAAGTGTGGAACGCCTGACGTCATCTTGATGTAATCAAAACTGTAATACCTAGAGCATTTCCTTTGGAAATTACATATATGAGAGGGTCTTATTGGCATCAAAAGTATGGTTAGTGCTCTAAAAGACTAAAATAAGGACATCTTTTCTGAGTTTTCAAATAGCGACAAAGCACTTTTAAATTATTTGCTATCTTTATGTTTTTCTATCCAGTTGACCACTTGATTAAATGTTGCACTTAGGGGACAGTGTGTGTTGTTACTTCCAGAACTGCAGACTTTGCAACTGGGGAACCAGGTTGGAGTTTCTGCTTCAGCTCGACATTCTGTGATTCTGGTCAAATCACTTAGTCTCCCCATGTCTACAACCAAAATGAATTTGTTCTTGTGTGATGTAACCAATGCTCATTTAAAGCACTCCAATACCTGACAAGTCTGCACTATATAACACTGCAAAAACACAAAATAATAAGTGTTTTGCACACTTCTGTCATTGGGCTATATTTGGGCTACATCTGGGTGATTTTGGGCTACATTTGGGCTCTTTTGTCTCCTGTGGCCATCTTGGCAGATTTATTTGTTATGAAGTTTCCTAATTTCCTCATGTACTGCAGTCTCCTCAGTAGGAAATGCTTTCAGTTTTTTACTCTGATTTCATCATGAAGGTATTCAGATATGTCACACATTTGCCATAAATTCTGAATGTTAGCACTCTAGTTGCTCATTAGATCACTGTAGTAAAACTACTGTTTACCATGGAAGTCTGCTCCTGGTATTAAAAGTGCATTTTTCAGTCTGCATGTCAGAATTTTTTAATGAAATAGAAGAGGATTTGAGAAGTCACTCAAAATGTGCCCTCATTTTCTTTCTTCAGCATTAATCATAATTTATATGGCAAAATGAACCCCCTCATTGTGTTCCTTTTTAAATTAAATGTTTTAAGTGTTACCAGTTTATTCCAATCAAGATGGCTTCAGGTGTGCCATACTTTTGTCATAATGAAGATAGTAAGCACTCTAGTTGTTTTTAAGAACACTCTGGGAAATTCTGTCATTGGGCTATACTTGGGCTACATCTGGGTGATATTTGGGCTACATTTGGGCTCTTTTGTCTCTGGTGGTCATCTTGGGAGACTTATTTGTTATGAAGATTCCTAATTTCCTCATTTACTGCAGTCTCCTCAGTAGGAAATACTTTCAGTTTTTTACTTTGATTCCATCAAGAAGGCATTCAGATGTGTCACACATTTGCCATAAATTCAGAATGTTAGCACTCTTTTTGCTCATTAGATCACTGTAGTAAAGCTACTGCTCACCAGGGAAAACTGCTGCTGGTATTGAAAGTGCATGTTTCAGTCTGCATGTCAGAATGTTTTTAATGAAATACAAGAGGATTTGAGAAGTCACTCAAAATGTGCCCTAATTTTTCTTTCTGCAGCACTAATCATACCTTTTATGGAAAAATGAACCCCCTCATTTTGTTCCTTTTTAAATTAAATGTTTTAAGAGTTACCACTTTAATCCAAGCAAGATGGCTTCAGGTGTGCCATACGTTTATCATAAGTAGGACTGTTAGCGCTCTAGTTGTTCTTTGGAACACTCTGGGAAGCTGCAGTAGAACACAAAGGAATCAACTGACAGTCTCTGCCCTTGTTGGATGTACAAGTTTTACTGAGAATGTCAGACTTCATTCTCACATGACTGAGAAAGATAATGTGAATTTACAGAAAATAAGCTCTCAGTTTAGCTTATAGATCACCTTCCAAACCTCTGTGGGAAAAGCATGAGAAAATATTTTTCTCTCAATCATGATATCCCAGCAGAAGGCTTTTTCACATGGTGAAATCACCTTAGAACATACCACAATTCCTAAAATGAGTATGGTACCATCAACAAATGATTTATAATGTAACTAAAGTCTTAAAACCTTCTATTAACTGCAATGCTTTTTAATGAGGTGCTATCATGTATATTGGTCCCAAGATGGCTGCCAACACTTCTTGGATGAAGTGCTGACAGCCAATCAGATCTCAGGATGAGATGTGTGGTTAGGCTCTGCCCACATATATATATGATTTTACTTTTGATTTTCTCAGGAACTACTGAACAGATTGACACCAGACCTGCAAAAGGCACTTCCCTGAGCTGAGGCCTACCTCTCTGCCAAATTTCAAGTAATTCTGTTCAGCCGTTCGGGCTGTACCTTGGGCTAAAGGTCCCTATGGAAAATTGCATGGGGAAAACGCGTTTTCAGACCCCCCTTTTTTCTCGGCCCCCGCTTGACGAATCCCCCCGAGACATTCAGGGTAGGAGCGGAGCGGAGCGCCCCACCTATTTTGAAAATTCCACGAGGATTCGTCAACTGGCGCCAAAGTTATTCCAAATAGAATGTTGCAGATTTCCTATGGAAACACGGTCCTAACTATAACTATCTACTGGCGACCGCCAGTAGATAATATATACATATAAACACATTTTTAAACCTTACAGAAGCACACAGTCACTGGATGATGTCATCAGTGATGTCATTTAAAATGTCATCAGTGATGTCATCAGTGATGTCACTGACCATGTCATGAATGATGTAATATGTGACGTCAATAGCAGTGCATTGCGGGGGCGCTAGTTATAGTTAGCTCAACTAACTATAACGACCGAATTTCTCTGCTTTTGTACGAGTGAAATGTGCAACTAACTCGAACGTCGCTGAAACCTTTGTTATTTTCAGTGAATTTTGATGGTTTTTAAATGCTAATTTCTAACTATAACGTCCCTGAAACCTATGGTTTTTCAGTGAATTACTAAGGTTCTTTAAATGCTAGTTTATAACTATAAGGTCCCAGTGAATTTGTTAGATTTGGGGCCTCTAGTTGGCAGAGGTAGGTACCTTTCGACTAAGTAGGAACCCTTGCGTCTAGTCAGGGTAAGGGGCTAAAATAACCCCCGTTCACCCCCTTGGTAGCTTGGCATGAGTAGGCAGGCTTATCTCAGAGGCAGTGTGTAAAGCATTTGTGAACACACACAGTAATACAGTGACAACACTACAGATGGACACCACACAGGTTGTGTTATAAAAATAAGTATTTTTATATAGACTTATCACAAGACCCAAAAACAAAAATCCACAATACTGTACTCAAAAATAGACTTTAAAAAATTAGTAAATAGCTCAGTTCTCTTAAGATTGTAAATGCGACACTTTACTCTCAAAGTACCTTGGATGCGTAACGCAAAGCAGACAAAAGGGTATCAGGGAAGGTGATGTGTTGGTTCCTTCCACTCAGGGGAGTGGAAGTGCCTGTCCCTTACTGCTGCGCAGGGGAGTTGATGCTCGCTTCCTTACTGTGTGGGGAGGTGATGCGTCGGTTTCTTACTGCTCTCCAGTATGATGCGACAAGATGGCGCCTCGATGCGATACTTCTCTCCGGTGCGATGTGACAAAATGGTGTCTTGTTTACGGTGTGACAAGGATGATGCGATACGGGAACGCCCAACGGCCGTGTGACGACTAGATGACCTTCTGAACCGTGACAGGCCCTGCGACACGCTTCTCCGGTGATGTGATGGCAACCTATGCGTGACTGCACGCTTCTCTGATGATAGAAAGTGCTTCGGTGATGCGTTGGCGACAGCGGCGGCACGCTTCCTTGGCGATGCAACGGCAACTGTTGCGGCGGCGACATGCTTCTTTTTTGTTGAGTCGCGCTTTCAGCTCCCAGCAACGCACAGTCTCTCAGAAGACCCAGCACAACAGCAGGCACTTCAATTGCCAGCAAGGGAATTCAGGAGGGAGCTGGTTTTTGAAGTCTTGTATCCCTGAGACTTCAGGCAGGAGGCAAGCTCAAGTTCAAGCCCTTGGAGATTCTTCTTCAAGTTGATGAAAAGTACACTCGGTCCTCTTCTCCTTTCATTGGCAATGAAGCAACCACTGCAGGCCAACTGCCAACCACACAGCACAGGGGTAGTCTCCTCCTTCAGCTTCTTGGTTCTTCTACTCAGCAAAGGTTTGTCTTGATTCCCAGAAGTGATCTAAACTTCTGGGGTCTGGGTCACCCCTTTTATACACCAAAATCCTTTGACACTGAAGGCAGAAAGTGTCTGTACCTAGTCCAAACCAGTTTTGTGCATTCGTGGAGCACTTTGTTTACAGGACTCCTTCTTTCCTTTGACAGTGTTGGCCAGGGTCACCAGACGCACCACAGGAGATGGAGCTAGCATTGTAGAAGGCAGGCACAGCCCTATTCAGGCCCAGGTGCTACTCCTACCACCACTCCTCATGCAGATAGGTCTATTCATCCTTGTGCTGACTCACCCTGTCTCCTGGAGCCCCCCAGCCCCTGTCACTCAGAAACCAGACATGGAATACATAACCTAGCAGAGGTAGGCTTGGATAGTTAGGCAAGAAAATACCTACTTTCTACAAGTGGTATTTTCAAAGACAGAATGTTAAAACCAACTTCACTAAAAGATGTTTTTTATCATTCTGAGTTCAGGCATACTAAACTCGAATTTCTACCATGGTCCCTGGGTCAGTTAGGATTATAAGATGTAATATTCAAACTGCCCATTCTGGCCTATGGGGACAGGTAGCCTTGCAATAGTGAAAAACGAAAATGGTTGTAATTCACTATCAGGACATGCCACACACATCAGGGCATGTCCTAACATTTACAGACAATGCACACTGCCCTTGGGCCTACCTTAGGGGTGGCTAACATGTAGAAAAGGGAAGGTTTAGGGACTGGCAAGTAGGTGCACTTGCCAAGTCAACATGGCAGTACCAGACTGCACAGAGGCTCTGCAATGGCAGGCCTGAGACACACTTTACAAGCTGCTCCGTTGGGTGGCACAATCAGTGCTGCACGCCCACCAGCAGCATTTGATTTACACGCCCTGGGCACATGCAGTGCACTGTACTAGGGTCTGACAGGTAAACCAAATAAACCAATCTCTAAGAGCTTCCACCCTATGGCCATTGATGGTCACCCACTGCCTGTACTTCTTAGTGTTATCAGGCAGGTGGGTCCTGGGGACCACCTCACAGTCTCCTAAAGAGACTAGGGACATCTCTGCAGGACCCCACCTACCTTGGGCACCCATCTCCTCCCCCAGGGCTACACTAGCCATCTGCCGGGTTGGTTCACCAGTGGATGCTGTCTTCCCATACAGGGGACATCTAGCATCATAAGAACAATGGCCCACTAGACCACACTTAAAACAGGTCTTGGGCCTCCTGTGAATAGGCATATCTGTTGGGGCCCCTGCCTTCTTCTCAGGGGGAGGCTGGGAACCCTTCCCTTGGTTCCCTTGGGGATTACTTTGGGGCCCTTTCTGGAACTCCCTCTGTTTACCCTTGTCCCCCCACTCCTCTGCTGGGGACCCTGCCCACCTTTGGTGAAGTCTTCCACATGACCCTTGTGGACCCGTGTGCTCACCCAGCTGTCCTCCTCCTCAGCAAGCTTCCTAGGATTAGCCATCTTACTATCAATCAGGTGCTGGCATAGCTCTGGAAAACAGTTATTGGACTAGTGCTCCCATGCAAACAAATCATAGAGCGCCGCAAAATTATCCACTTTCCTACCCTTCACCCAACCATCTAATGCTCTGCAAAAGAAAGACACATATTTCACCCAAGTGGTAGACTCCAGTTTTCTGCAATTCCTAAACCTTTGTCTGTATAACTCTGGGGTCAAACCATATCTGGACATTAGGGCTCCCTTCATGTTGGCATAGGACACCTGCTCCTCTGTAGGTAAATCTAACAAAGTGTCCCTCCCATCACTAACAAAGCGTCCTCACAACCCCGCTCCCAATCCTTCTCAGGGACCCGGTGGGCCAACATTGCAGCTTCATAAGCCCTAAACCATTGACCAATATCCTCATTCTTGTGGAAATCTTTAACTACTTCTTTGGGGATGTAGGCTCTTGCTTCTACAGACACTGGCAGTATGCTGCCACCAGAGGGAGGAACCTCTAAACCTTTGGCCTTGAGTTCATACTCCCTCAACACTCTCTCATGTTCAAAATGCATTTTCTTTTCTCTAAGGTCAACTTCTTCATTTATAACTCCATCCCAAGCTTTTTTTTCTTGCTCTCTCTTTTATTTTGACCATCCATTTTTAGCTCAGCTAGCTCCAACTGGTGCACCCTCTCCCTCTCTCTGTCCTCCAGCTCTCCTGGGGATAGACCCTTGGAAGAAACACTGCTGCCTGCCCTGGAAGGTACTTTCACCCCGATTGGGCCCACTGGCCTCCCAAGCTGCTCATCTAAATCCTCTGCCTCCACCACTGGCTCCTCAGGATGCTCACTGGAATTCCTAGATTCCAACCAGGCCCTCAGCGCCTTTTGGTATTCCTCTTTCCTGGAAAGGCCTTTCAAAGAGATTTTAAATTTCTTGCACAAAGCTTCGAAATTAGGCACAGTGTAAGCATCATTTCTATCTTCTTCCAATTCAATGTCTACAGATGCTATGGATGTTGGCTTACTCATGGTAGAAAAGACTGGCAGTTCTCCAGAATCATAAATAGAATAGAAGTCCAAGGAAAAAAAACTCTACCAAAATGTATGTGGTTGCGTTATGGTCTGTACTCACTGGTAGTGTACACCCATACCGGTATATGATTCACCAATGCAAGTCAAAAACCTCACCGCTGACCACCAATGTTAGATTTGGGGGTCTTTAGTTGGCAGAGGTAGGTATCTTTGACCAAATAGGGACCCTTGCGTCTAGTCAGGGTAAGGGGCTACACTCCTAAAATAACCCCTGCTCACCCCCTTGGTAGCTTGGCACGAGCAGGCAGACTTATCTCAGAGGCAGTGTGTAAAGCATTTGTGAAGACATACAGTAATACAGTGACAACACTACAGATGGACACCGCACAGGTTGTATTATAAAAATATGTATTTTTATATAGACTTATCGCAAGACCAAACAACAAAAATCCACAATACTGTACTCAAAAATAGACTTCAAAATATTAGGACATAGCTCAGTTCTCTTAAGATTGTAAATGCAACACTTTACTCTCAAAGTACCTTGGATGCGTAATGCAAACAAACAAAAGGGTCTCAGGGAAGGTGAAGTGTCAGTTCCTTACACTCAGGGGAGTGGATGCATCGGTTCCTTACTGCTGCACAGCTGAGTTGATGCTCGCTTCCTTACTGTGTGGGGAGATGATGCGTCGGTTTCTTACTGATCTCCGGTACGATGCAATAAGATGGCGCCTTCATGCGATACTTCTCTCCGGTGCGATACAACAAAATGGCATCTTAGTTACAGTGCAAAAACGTTGATGCGATGCGGGCACTCCCGACTGCCGTGCGGCGACTCGATGATCTTCTGAGCCGCGACAGGCCCTGCGACACGCATCTCTGGTGATGCGACGGCGACCTCTGCGGTACACTTCTCCGGTGATGTGACGCACATCGGTAATGCGATGGCGGCAGTGGTGGCATGCTGCTTTGGCGATGCGACGGCAACTGCGGCGGTGGCAACACACTTCTCATTGTTGAGACGCGCTTCCAGCTCCAAGCGACATGCAGTCTCTGAAAAGGCCCTGCACTATAGCAGGTACTTGAATTCCCAGCAAGGGAATTCAGGAGGGAGCTGGTTGGTGAAGTCTTGATTCCCTGAGACTTCAGGCAGGAGGTAAGCTCAAGTTCAAGCCCTTGGAGATTCTTCTTCAGGTTGATGAAAAGTACACTCAGTCCTCTTCTCCTATCTTTGGCAATGAAGCAACCACTGCAGGCCAATCCCCAAGCACACAGCACAGGGGTAGTCTCCTCCTTCAGCTTCCTGGTTCTTCTCCTCAGCAAAGTTTTGTCTTGATTCCCAGAAGTGATCTGAAGCTCTGGGGTCTGGGTCACCCCTTTTATACACCAAAATCCTTTGACACTGAAGGCAGAGAGTGTCTGTACCTAGTTCAAACCACTTTTGTGCAGTCCTGGAGCACTTTGTTTACAGAACTCCTTCCTTTCTTTGACAGTGTTGGCCAGGGTCACCGGACTCACCACAGGAGATGGAGCCAGCATTGTGGAAGGCAGGCACAGCCCTATTTGGGCCCAGGTGCTACTCCTCCTACCACTCCTCATGCAGATAGGTCTATTCATCCTTGTGCTGACTCACCCTGTCTCCTGGAGGCCCCCAGCCCCTGTCACTCAGTGGTATTTTCAAATACAGAATGTTAAAACTAACTTCACTAAAATATTTATTTTATCATTCTGAATTTCTACCATGTTCCCTGGGTCAGTTAGGATTATAAGGTGTTATAATCAAACTGCCCATTCTGGCCTAAGGGGACAGGTAGCCTTGCAATAGTGAAAAGCGAAAATGGCTGTAATTCACTATCAGAACATGCCACACACATCAAGGCATGTCCTACCTTTTACATATAATTCACCCTGCCCTTGGGCCTACCTTGGGGGTGGCTAACATGTATAAAAGGGAAGGTTTAGGGACTGGCAAGCGGGTGTACTTGCCAAGTCAACATGGCAATACCGGACTGCACACAGGCTCTGCAATGGAAGGCCTGAGACACACTTTACAAGCTGCTCCGGTGGATGGCACAATCAGTGCTGTAAGCCCACCAGCAGCATTTGATTTACACGCCCTGGGCACACACAGTGCACTGCACTAGGGTCTGACAGATAAACCAAATAAGCCAATCATGGAGTCACTAATCCATATATCAATTTAAGATAGGGAGCACTTGCACTGTGGCACTGAATAGCAGTGGCACAGTGCCCAAAGTATCTAAAACCAGCAAAAACATCAGAGGCAACAACAAAAAATGGAATGGAGACCCACGCCAATGGTGCCAGGTCTAACAGAATTTCAAAGGTTTTTGAATGCTAATTTCTAACTATAACGCCCCTGACACCTATGGTTTTTTCAGTGAATTTTGAAGGTTTTTTACATGCTAATTTCTAACTATTCCTACAGAGGTGGGACATGTGCAGAAAGAGGAAGAAAAAAGCAGAAAGAAGAAAGAGAAATGCAGAAAGAGGCAACAGAAGTCCAGAAAGACGAACAAAGGTGCAGAAAGAAGTAAGAGATATGCAGAAAGAAGCAGCAGAGGTGCAGAAAGAGGCCCTTTTGGAAAGTCATCCTGTGCCCCCAACTTTTTGCTGACTGGTACTCGTGGTAACTGACTCTGACTAACCAGGCCTGGAGCCAGTGTTATGCTAAAAGACACTTAGAATACAGTGAAAACACCTACATACACTAGTGTACACTATGGGTTGGGGTACCCCTGTGATTGGAATGAACTCCCCTGTAATACCCTAGTACATAATAGGGCATGGGGATTAAAACTACCTCTAAGTCCGAGGTGCAAAAAGAGGCAAGAGAAGTACAGAAAGAAGCAACAGAGGTGCCGAAAGAGGCAAGAGAGGTACAGAAAGAAGCAAGTGAATTGTAGAAAGAGGCAAGAGAGGTGCAGAAAGAGGCAAGAGAAGTACAGAAAGAAGCAAGAGAGGTACAGAAAGAGGGAAGACAAGTGCAGAAAGAGACAACAGGAGTGCAGAAAGAGACAACAGGGGTGCAGGAAGAAGCAACAGAGGTGCAGAAATAGGCAAGATGGGTGCAAAAAGAGGAGAGAGCAGTGCAGAAAGAAGCAAAAGGGTGCACAAAGAGGCAAGAGGAGTACAGAAAGAGGCAAGAGCAGTGCAGAAAGAACCAAGAGATGTGCAGAATGAGGTAAGAGATGTGCAGAAATAGGCAAGAGATGTGTAGAAAAAGGATGAAGGGTGCAAAAAGAGGCACGAAAGGTTCAGAAAGAAGCAAGAGAAGTGCAGAAAGAAGCAAGAGAGGTGCAGAAAGAGGGAAGATGAGTGCAGAAAGAAACAACAGGAGTGCAGAAAGAGACAACATGGATGCAGAAAGAAGCAAGAGAAGTGCAGAAAGAGGCAATACAAGTGCAGAAAGAAGCAACAGAGGTGCAGAAAGACTCAAGAGGGGTGCAGAAAGAGGGAGAGAAGTGCAGAAAGAAGCAAAAGAGGTGCACGACGACTCAAGATGGGTGCACAAAGAGGCATGAGCAGTACAGAAAGAACCAAGGGATGTGCAGAGTGAGGCAAGAGACGTGCAGAAAGAGGCAAGAGATGTGCTGGAAAAGGAAGAAGGGTACAGAAAGAAGCAAGAGAAGTACAGAAAGAGGCAAGTGAGGTGCAGAAGGAGACAAGAGAACTGCAGAAAGAAGCAAGAGAGGAGGAGAAATAGGGAAGAGGGGTGCAGAAAGAGGCATGAGGGATGCAGACATTTGCAAAAGAGGTGCAGAAGGAGCAAGAGCAGTGCAGAAAGAACCAACAGAGGTGCAAAAAGAGGCAAGAGGGGTGCAGAAATAGGTAGGAGATGTGCAGAAAGAGGCAAGAGGTATACAGAAAGCGGCAGGAGGGGTGCAGAAAGAAGGAAGAGAAGTACAGAAAGAAGCAACAGAGGTGCTGAAAGAGGCACGAATGGTGCAGAAAAAGTCAAGCGAAGTGCAGACAGAAGCAACAGGGGTACAAAAAGAGGCAAGAGAGGTGCAGAAAGAGGGAAGAGGGGTACAGGAAGAGGCAAGAGGGGTGCAGAAACAAGCGAGGTATAGAAAGAGGCAACAGAGGTGCAGAAAGACACAAGAGAGGTACAGAAACAAGCAAGAGAAGTGCAGAAAGAGGCAAGAGAATTGCTGAAAGAAGCAACAGAGGTGCAGAACGAGGCAAGACAGGTGCATAAAAAGGCAGGATAGGTGCAGAAAGAGGGAACAGGGGTGCAGAAAGAGGCAAGAGAGATACAGAAATTTGCAAAAGATGTGCAGAAAGAAGCAAAAGCAGTGCAGAAAGAACCAACAGAGGTGCAGAAAGAGGCAGGAGGGGTGTAGAAAGTGGTAGGAGAGGTGCACAAGAGGCAAGAGGGGTACAGAAAGAGGCAAGAAGGTTGCAGAAAGAAGGAAGAGAAGTGCAGAAAGGTGCAACAGAGGTGCTGAAAGAAACAAGAAGGGTGCAGAAAGAGGCAAGAGGGGTGTAGAAAGAAGCAACCGAGTTGCAAAGAGAGGTGATAGAGGTGCAGAAAGAGGCACGAGAGATGCAGAAAGAAGCAAGTGAGGTGCAGATAGAGGCAAGAGAGGTGCAGAAAGACGCAACAAAGGTACAGAAAGATGAGAGTGAGGTTCAGAAAGAGACAAGGGAAGAGCAGAAAGTGGCAAGTGCGGTGCATAAAGAGGCAAGAGAGGTATAGAAAGAGGCAAGATAAGTGTAGAAAGAGGCAAGAGAAGTACAGAAAGAGGCACTTGAGGTACAGAAAGATGCAAGAGAGGTACAGAAACAAGCAAGAGAAGTGCAGAAAGAGGCAAGAGAATTGCTGAAAAAAGCAACAGAGGAGCAGAAAGAGGCAAGAGAAGTGCAGAAACAGGCAGGAAAGGTACAGAAAGAGGGAACAGGACTGCAGAAAGGGGCAAGAGGGATAAAGAAATTTACAAAAGAGGTGCAGAAAGAAGCAAGAGCACTGCAGAAAGAACCAACAGAGGTGCAGAAAAAGGCAAGAGAAGTGCAAAAAGAAGCAAGAGATGTGCAGAAAGAGGAAGGAGAGATGCACAAAGAGACAAGAGGGGTAAAGAAAGAAGCAAGAGGGGTGCAGAAGGAAGCAGGAGAAGTTCAGAAAGAAGCAACAGAGGTGCTGAAAAAGGCAAGAGGGGTACAAAAAGAGGCAAGAGAAGTACAGAAAGAAGCAACAGTGGTGTTGAAAGGGGATGCGAGGTGCAGAAACAGGCAGGAAAGGTGCAGAAAGAGGGAACAGGGGTGCAGAAAGAGGTAAAAGGGATACAGAAAGTTGCAAAAGAGGTGCTGAAAGAAGCAAGAGCAGTGCAGAAAAAAATGTCAGAGGTGCAGAAAGAGGCAAGAGGGGTGTAGAAAGAGGTAGGAGAGGTGTACAAATAGGCAAGAGGGGTACAGAAAGAGGCCAGAGGGGCGCAGAAAGAAGGAAGAGAAGTACAGAAAGAAGCAACAGACGTGCAGAAAGAGTCAAGAGAGGTGCAGAAAGTAGAAGAGATTTGCAGAAAGAGGCAAGAGAAGTACAGAAAAAGAAAGAAATATGCAGAAAGAAGCAATAGAAATGCAGAAAGAGGCAAGAGAGGCGCAGAAGGAAGCAAGAGTGGCTTGCACACCATTAGTACCAATTTAACACTCACATTTAGTAATAAGTTCTAGGTTTGCAAAGGGCCTTCCACCACGCTGTAACACTTGTCGCTGCATTTTTGGTAATGCTTGAGCTAGAAACAAGGCTTGTTTTATTTCAAATCTGCAGATTAGAGAGCAGATGATGGATTATGTGGCTAATGCAGAAAATGTATAATTGTGCGAAAGTCGGTGCAGCCAAACAGTCGTATTATTCCAGTGGCCCTGCTTATTCCTCTGACAAGGTCCACAGGTGCTCTTCAGTGATTCCTTCTTTTTTTGTCTCACTGAGTTCATAGTTGAGCTTCTTTGGAAACGAGGAAGACTAAACCTGAGGTCACCACTCCACAACAAAGACCACCATACCACATAATTACTCTCCATAACACACAATCCTACTCTACATAATTCCTACACACTAAATACCACATCTTTTCTATCCACATAATTTCACTGCACAACTTACCACATAATTCCACTCCAAAAAACATTAGTAAAGAACTTTTACATTCACAAGGCCAATAGCTCTAACTCTTGCAATTGCGAAACCTATTGCATCACAAACACTTCTTTAACCCCTTCAGCGCGGCGCGGATTTCCGTGCCACGCTGAAGGTTCTGTGCGCAGGCGGGGCCATGACGGAGCGGTTCCGTCATGCGCACAGCGCAACCGACGTGCATGACGGAACCGCTCCGTCATGCGCGTCGAAGGGGTTAACTAGTAGACGCGTATGCAGAGTGGTCGAGAAAGGGTGCTGGCCTGGGCCCCTGGCCAGCGCTCATGAATTCCACTGCATAGGACTTACAGAAGGAACCAGGAGGGCTTCTTGGCCCCCAAAGTCCCTCAGGAGTAAAGTGGGCTTTATCCCCCATCCCGTAGTCTGCTAGGAGACACATTTGCAGAGTGGTGAAGAAAGGGGGGCGTGGCCTCCAAAGACGTCTTAGCAAACCCAATCTGTAAGGCTTACTGGAGGTAACAAGAGGGGGAGTTGGCCCCCAAGGACAACCTTGGGCCAACTACCCCTCGTGTTACCTCCAGTACTTACTGGAGGTAACAGGAGGGGTAGTTGACCTCCAAGGACAACCTTGGGGCCAACTACCCCTCCTATTACCTCCAGTAAGTCCCACACAGCAGGATTGCTAAGTTCTCATAGCAGACCACACCCTCTTTGCCCGCCACTCCGCAAACGTGCTCCCTTGCGTGCTCTTGGAAGGGAATTGAACTCCTCTTCGCTGCTGGGGGACCTTAGGGGCCAACTAGCCTACCTCTCACCTTCAGTAAGTCCCACACAGTGGGATTGCTGATAGGTAGACACAGGCCAAACCCCCTTTCTCCACCACTCTGCAAATGCACCTCCTGGTGCATTCTAAGTTGGGGTATTAAGCCCCCTTCATTCCTGAGGGTCCCTGGGAGCCAACTAGCCCACCAGGTACCTCCAGTAAGCCCCACACAGCTGGATTGCTGAGAGTGGTCCGAGTCTATGCCTCCTATTTACACCACTCTGCAAACGCGGTTCCTGGCACACTGCTGCTCAGAGGATGAAGTCCACTTGTGTCCTGAGGTCCTCAGGACACAGGAGGACCTCATCGCCCCACCAGCAGTGCACCAAGAGGTGCATTTGCAAAGTGGAGTAAAAAGGGGTGTTTCCTCCGACCTTCTCTCTGCAATCCTGCTCTGTGGCCCTTACTGGAGGTTCCTGATGGGCTAGTTGCCCTCCTGGGACCTCAGTATTCAAGTGGAATTATTTCCCCAACTTACAACGCACCAGGGGGCGGGGAGGGTGCGGGGCCTCCGGCCAGATGCCAGCTTTTTTTAAAATATTGTTTTTTAGACGGGGGACTGTGTGGGCCCCCTTCTTTTAGTATTTTTGGGGCCCTGGGGATGTATGAAACAATTTTAAGTTTCATTAGCAATTCCTAGTGGGTTTGCATCTAGACCTACCTCATGCATAATGTTGTGTTAGGTCACAGTTTGCACCCATTAGTAATCACAGCCATAACCGGGATGGTCGATTGCTGAAGTCAGCAAACCACCATGTCTGTGAATGCCTTTTAATAAAGATATCTTTTTATTTAAATGCAGCCTGTTTCCCTTAAAGGAAAACGGGATCAGGTTAAAAAGAAAAATATAAAACCTTGAAGCTTCTTTTTTTAAAGAGTGTGCAGTGGTCCACGGGACAACTGCCCACTCTTCAAAAATATTCTTATTTACATTCTCTTTACATTCCCTTGGTGATCCCTTCCCCCTTGCGAATGGGTTTCCACCCGTTTCTAACCATTGGCAAAGTATTACTGTTTTGCTACCATAATTTGGTCAAAAAACAGTAATACTTACCATACTGATTCAGCTTCTTGAAAGGGCACCCTAAGCACTCCCCTTCCAAAAACTGACTTGCAAATGCACAAAACTACCAAATGACATTTTAGATTTTGTACATTTGAAAAAGCATTTTTAAATGCTTCGTAAATCTGCCCCTAAATGCCTAAAATGCATTAGGTTTTTCACTTGCTGTAAGGATAACCCATTATAGTTCAATCTTTTTCACAAAATAATAAAGTGGGCGCACATTGGCTTTCTTAAAGAATATTCTTAAATTATGGCCCTTTTGGCCCTTAGTGGAAGAGCCTTTCAACTATTTAGAAACATGTTTAAGGGAATCTGAAAGAAAATGTATTAAAATATATCGTCTTGACTGTCAATTTCTTTTATTATTAAAATAAAGAGACAATGTTGTTGCCACAGGAAAGAAACTATGACATGACTTCTCCTGGCAATATGGTATAAAGTTTAATATAGGCATATGCAGAAGGTCAGTCAGCTCTGGGGAACTGGAAGCCGAGCTTCAACTTACAGATGGCCAGTTACTTTTTCATACACTAGTTCAAAGCGTAAACACATCACCATTTTTGCATATTAATAACACAGCTGCTCAAGCACAACACTATATTAAAAGTAATACTTTCTATAAAAACAACACATTATGTGTTTAAGGAATGTGATTAATGTACATTTGTTAGCTAGCTGCTCATCAACACTGCCGCTTTTAGTACTGGTTGTCCTTGACTTGTCTCTTTGAATGCTAGCAGTGCTCTACTCCCTCCATGACCACCTCTCTGCAAGGCCTAATCTCCCACCTATTCTGTGCCTCTACGCTACCTTACCTACATATTTTCATCAAGGCCTATTCTCACAAAGGGGGCCTTTAACTGTATATCCCGGCTATGTCTAACTGTATTTCCCTAGGCTATTGAAGCTCGTGTCTACCTTCCTCCCCCAGAGATCCAATTCTATTTTATATTTCCTTTATATTCTATTATTGCAGACAACTTAGGCCTGTATTCTCCTTTAATATGTACATCTGTACACAACTTTCAGCTAATGGCTGCATAGACACAACTGGTCCTTCCTCGTTTTCTACATTTATTATAACGTTACCCTCTTTGGTTGATTTCCAACTAATTCCTCATCGTCCCTTTTGTTCCGAGATATCAATGTGCATCCACTCTCCTCAACATCCTGAATTCTATTAGCCAACATACTAGTAAACATCCATCCTAACTTCTGAATAGTACTTTTCAACATCCCATCACTATTTGAAGGACACAGAACAATAACAGACAACAAGGCCTTAACCAGTTTTCACATCCAGGATGGTACCCAAGAGAACCACCCTTAAAGCCACCCATTAGGGGCACCTCCCTCATCCACCATATTTTTTTGCAAGGTGTGCAGAGCTTGAATGGCTTTGGTGAGTGCCCCATTGTCAGCATTGTTGGCTGGGAAATACGTGTAACAGACCATGTGAATCTTGGCACATACCCCTCCTTCCATGGCCTTCCTTAAGTCCAACAAGTATCTATGCTGCATTATCATCACTCTTATTGCATCGACTTCCCTAAATGGCATTGAAGTCATCTTTAGTAGCCTTAATAGTTTTGATCAGTTCATAATGTGTAATTTGCAACCAACATGCAGTTTCTTGTGCTTGGATGAACCGTAGAATACTTCCAAAGATGATTTGGACATCATTAAATAGCCTGTACTCTTGCGGCATGTCTTCCCAGGCTTTAGTACCATAGTTCTCTTCTGATGATGATGGTGTAGCAAGGTCATTGGACGGCTTATTGGATGATCATGCAGCTCAGAAATATCAACTCCTTGAATCACCAGAGAGGGATTGTGCACACCACCGAAAAGCAAAGTCCTTGCCATCCTGAAGGAAGTTGCATATACAACTGCTCACCACAGCTCCAGTAAAAATCCATCAGGCTGAATTACAAAGAGAAAATAACGGGTTTTCTACCTGCTCGAAGAGTTGTAGCAGTTTTTACCCAAGTTAACCTAGATATATTTTCATCCCACACTAGCTGACACTTTCGTCTTATCGTGTTATCAGTCTGGTTTCCCTTCCACAAAGAAAGGACTCTGCACCCAAATGTAACATCCTGGTGCCAAAGATCACAAGCATATACTGATCCATTTACCCTAAGATATGGCCTTTACTGACAACCATGGGTGTGGGGTGTAGCGGAGAAATTATTGCAAAGAAGCATATGTCAGAGTATCCCTAAAAATCCTTGCTGTAATGTCTTGGCTCTCCAATTTCTATCATTGTACCTTGTGATCCCTGTCTTTTCCATTGCATCTAACTTCACTACTAGCTCCTTGTGATCTGTTATGATATTGATTGCATGTGATAACTCTATTTCATAGGGTGTGGTGTGTACTAAGAGAGCTCCCTATCTGATCTGAAGTGGTTGCATCTGTACTCTTATTCTACAAGGAAAGAGACATAACAGCCACATGGTCATTTTTAGCGGTACCCCCTTAGACGAGTGTAACCTATCAGTGGCATGTGGAATCAAACAGCAGATGAAACAGGAAGAATTAGAAGTTTGCTTACCTATCTCTGACATGTGTTGGAACCACATGTTATCTAATAAGCTAGCAAGAATATTATGAGATACATTTTCTTGTTCAGGTATTGCTCTCTGCAATGGTGAAATAGTATTGAATAATCTCACACATGAAGTTAAATGCCATTTTAAATTGCCCGCCAACATAACAAGGCATACAAATAAAATAGCAATGCATAACTGTCCACTACTAGAGTCAACAAAATACTACACATGTGCTTTAAAAGTAGACATTGCTCCTCTTGTGTTTTGCTTTCCCCTTCATGCTCCCCTTCTGTCTGTTGTAATATTGGCGGCAAGGCGGGGTCCAGTTGCACATCTCACAGATGGATCCATAGTTTCCTGCCTTCTTCCTTTACAGCAGTATAGGTGCTCCTCTTCACTGAAAAGGGACCGCTGTACTTGGGATCCTTTCTTTAGTGGACAAAGTTTATTACATAGACTTCCTGGCCAACAGGGGTCAGACTTGCTTGCTGGGCTAAGGCAGTCTTTTCCGTTCATGACACCTGTTTAGAGGAGAACTTGACAGATTTCATTAACTAGCTCAGATAGCAAATCATTTCTTCCCCTAAAACTTCAGCTGTTTTATGAGCATCTGTCCTCTGCCTCGCTATGTTAAAGGAGTGGGCAAGGGATGTCCTGACACTATTTGATGGGGCGTTAGATGGTGATCACTTCCTGTCAGATTTCTAAGGGTGTACAAAGCCAGTGGTTAACAGTACAGCCATTTCTGTTTTTTACAGAGAAGCACAAAGTTTGCCTATTTTACTCTTGAGGAGACCATTCAGATGCTCAACGATTCCATTACTTTAAGGGTGATTAGCAGATATCAGCTCATGTTTTATTGCTAGGGCAGCACAAATGTGTTGAAAAATCACATCAGCGAAATGAGGTCCGTTCTTTGAGAGAATCGCTTCTGCCTCCCCCCATCTCTGTATCACCTCTCTTATCAAGAAATTAGCTGCTGCCTAGCCTCATTATGTACACAGGATTCTGACTCAGTCCATTATGAAAATGGGCAAACAACTACTATTAGATACCTGTAATTGTTGCATCTCTCTATCGTGTCAACAAAATCTAAGTGGAGTTGTTTAACCTCTTCAATGCCCGTGACGAGCTGGCCTCGTCATGGGCCGCGGTTGCGCTGTGCCCATGACGAGACCAGCTCGTCACAAACCCCGCCCGCTAATGCAACGGCCGGCACAGGGCGGGGAAAGTGGCGGGCACTGAAGGGGTTAAATGGACCTGTTGGGTTTGTTATTGTTGAGGTGATTACTTTTAAGGACGGCTTTGGACCATACTGTTGACATATGGCATATTTTGCAATGTACACAGTGATTGTTTAAGAATGTTGTGGAATAAACCAATCTGCCTGCAATATCACAAGAATGTTTTTTTTGCATTGTATGCTTTGTGGTGTTGTTGCTCTAGAGTAGTGTACAGCAAAGCGTGTTGCATTACTGGTTTGCCTGTACTTTCCTGTCTGTCAGTGAAATCTGTTGGTGACTGAATGCAACCACTTTTCCCACAATTCACTTCTGTGAGGGTATTCTAGTTCTTGCAATTCATGCAAATGTAACTTAACTGTCTCTGTGCAAGGCAGTGGCAATTCCTTAACATCCTATTGTTTGCTTGTCATCATACCTAAGGTGTGTTCATCACAGTCAGTATATTTGGGGACGCTTTAGCTACTTCTTTTGCTGCTCAATCTGCCAGAGTATTAACCCTCAAGAGAAGATCTTGTGGATTAGTGTGTGCTGAGCATTTTATCACCACTGTTTTGGATGGAAATGTTAAAAGCTTCTATTAAATGTGCCAGTAAATCTCTATCACAGGGGATCTGTCAGATTTAAGAAATCATCTCCTTCCCCATCTATGAATGCTACAATGTACAGTGGTAGTGACATATGCTGAATCTGAATAAATGGTAACGTCTAGTCCCTCAGCTCACTGCACTGCATTAATAATGGCCATTAATTCAGCTGCTTGAGCCGAATATTGAGACAATAGTGAAATCTGGCTAATAGTGTGCCAGATGAGCCCTGTTGTTCAGCCCTTACAACTGCTGCTCCTGTTAATCCCAGTTTCCTTGTCTATGTAAGAGTATCCATCAACAAAGAGTAACTATCATGCTATCTGGGATAGTGTCTACCCCTACTTTACTTTCTTCATCTAGTATTTAATTAGCATAGTCATGTACTTGTTCATCATCAGTAACTGGGTGTGACCCACTTGTGGGACACCCCCGCGCCGCACGGCCACCAGCTGCTGCGTGTGCCCCATTGCCCGCCCTCTGCCTCGCTGCCTGCCTCGCTGCCGGCTGCCGGCTGACTCTGCTGTTGTTTGTTTTGATTTTTGTTTTGTTTTGACCGTCATTTGTGCCTGTATATTTTTATTTTCTGTGACCGTGTTAGCGTTTTTTCCTTCCTGTTTGCCCGCCTATCTCGCCGCCCTCCGTCTTCCCTCCCGGCTCCCCGCTTCCCGCCACCACCGCTGACCCCGCCCCTTTTTTCCTTCTGTTCCCTCCCCGCTCCCGCCTCCCAGCTGCTCCGCCCACCCGCGCACTTCGCCTTATATGGCGACCGTGCGAACGCGCAGCGGTCACGCGCAGCGGGCGCGCCGATTGTGCGCCGAAGGTGCGCCAAAGGTAAGCCCGTCTGAGCCCGTCCGCGCCTGGACCGCGCCCAGTGCCAGGACCCCTGGACCTCGAAGACCCCGGCCGACTCACCGGACGTACTCCGCCGCCACCCTCATCGCTCTCAACACCGGCCGACTCCCAGAATGCCACCAAGCCACACCACGACGCACCCACGGACCTTTCAGCTGCCACGCCTGCAAATTCACCTGCATCCGGACCTGCCTCGCACCAGCACCCGCCAAGTCGAACACCAGCAGCACCCACCTCAAGTGCATCCTGCTCAACACCCGCTCCGTCCACAGACACGCCATCGAACTCTGGAACCTCCTAGACGCCACAGCCCCTGACGTTGCCTTCCTCACAGAGACCTGGATGAACGCCTCTTCAGCTCCCGACATCGCCATCGCCATCCCAGAGGGCTACAAGATCGTCCGGAGGGACCGCAACGCCAACCAGATGGGAGGAGGCATCGCCATCATCCACAGGAACACCATCCGTCTCACGACCAGCACCGACAACACCCTGACCACCGCCGAACACCTGCATTTCCAGATCCACACCGACCCGAACACCACCCTCAGAGGCACCCTGATCTACCGACCCCCGGGACCACGCACACAATTCAGCGAGGACATCGCCGACTTCGTCAGCCCGCATGCCCTCCCCTCCGCCGACTACATCCTCCTGGGGGACCTCAACTTCCACCTGGAGAAGAACAACGACCGCAACACCAGCATCCTGCTCGACAACCTCGCCAATCTTGGACTCAAGCAGCTGGTGTCCACCCCCACCCACCTCGCCGGACACACACTCGACGCAGTCTTCTCTTCCAGCACAGACATCGACTTCAGCCACGCCACAGAGCTTCAATGGATGGACCACAGCTGCGTCCACTTCACCTTCAAGAGAACGACGACCCACCACCACCAGCAACAGGTTGCCCGAAGAAGCTGGAACAAGATCACTGCCGACCAGCTCGCCACCTCCCTGAGCCAGCACCTTCCTGCCAGCTCAGCGAACCCCAGCCAGGCCGCCGACAACCTCACGAAGTGGATCAGCAACTGCGCGGACGAACTCGCCCCGCTGAGGACCCCGCCCAGCAGACCCGGCAGCAAGAAAGCCCCGTGGTTCACCGACGAACTCAAGAGCTCCAAGAAGAACTGCCGAGCCCTCGAGAAAGTCTGGAGAAGGGATCCTACACCGGACAACAGGACCACCCTCAAGCTGGCCACCCGGAAGCACCACCAGCTGATCCGCGCCGCCAAGAAAACTGCGTTCAAGGACCGGCTGGACAACAACGCACACAACTGCAAGGAACTCTTCAACATCGTGAAAGAGCTATCCAACCCCAGCGCAGGAAATAACGACATCACCCCATCGCAAGACCTCTGCAACTCCCTCGCTTCATACTTCCACAACAAGATCGCGGACATACACAACAGCTTCAACAACCAACCAACGCACACCAAGACCGAACAACCACCCCCCACCACCACCCTCCACGCCTGGACCCCGATCAGCACCGAAGACACCATCCGCACGATGAACTCCATCCACTCCGGATCACCGACCGACCCCTGCCCTCACCACGTCTTCAACAAGGCTGACGCTGTCATCGCACCCCACCTGCGAGACATCATCAACACATCCTTCGACACCGCCACCTTCCCTGAGAGCTGGAAGCACGCCGAACTCAGCGCTCTACTCAAGAAACCCACAGCGGACCCCACCGAACTCAAGAATTACCGCCCCATCTCGCTCCTCCCGTTTCCTGCCAAAGTCATCGAGAAGACCGTCAACAAGCAGATGGCAGCCTTCCTCGAGACGAATGGATCCCTCGACCCCTCACAGTCCGGCTTCCGAGCCAATCACAGCACCGAGACCGCCCTCATCGCCGCCACCGATGACATCCGAGCCCTGATGGACAACGGAGAAACAGCGGCCCTCATCCTCCTAGACCTCTCCGCGGCATTCGACACTGTCTGCCACCACACCCTAGTACAGCGCCTCAGCAACGTCGGAATCCAGGACAGGGCGCTGGAATGGATCATCTCCTTCCTCGACGGAAGAACACAGAGAGTCCGTCTACCACCGTACAAGTCAGAGGCCACCGAAGTCACCTGCGGCGTCCCTCAAGGATCCTCTCTGAGCCCCACCCTCTTCAACGTCTACATGAGCCCCCTCGCGGCCATCGCACGCCAACACAACCTCAACATAATCTCCTACGCCGACGACACCCAGCTGATCCTCTCCCTGACCAACGACCCCGCCGCCGCCAGAGCCAACCTGCACGAAGGGATGAAAGAGGTAGCCGAGTGGATGACGACCAGCCGCCTGAAACTGAACTCGGACAAGACGGAGGTCCTCCTCCTGGGCTCCTGACCCTCCGCCTGGGACGACTCCTGGTGGCCTCCCGCCCTGGGCACCGCACCCAAACCGACAGACCATGCACGCAACCTGGGCTTCATCCTGGACTCCTCCCTCTCCATGACCAGGCAAGTCAACAACGTCTCCTCGGCGTGCTTCAACATCCTACGCATGCTACGGAAGATCTTCTGGTGGATCCCCACCGAGACCAGGAAGACCGTCACCCAGGCCCTCGTCACTAGCCGACTGGACTACGGCAACGCCCTCTACGCCGGTACCACCGCCAAGCTCCAGAAGAGACTCCAGCGGATCCAGAACGCCTCAGCCAGACTCATCCTCGACATCCCACGAACCAGCCACATCTCCGGACATCTGAGAGACCTTCACTGGCTCCCCGTCAACAAAAGAATCACCTTCCGCCTCCTCACCCACGCACACAAAGCCCTACACGACCAAGGCCCGAGCTACCTCAACAGCCGAATCAACTTCTACGCTCCCAAACGCCACCTCCGATCAGCCAACCACGCCCTCGCCGCCGTCCCCCGCATCCGAAGAGCGATTACAGGAGGAAGGTCCTTCTCCTACCTGGCCGCCAAGACCTGGAACTCCCTCCCGACCGACCTGCGCCTGACCCAAGACCACCTCTCCTTCAGGAAGAAGCTGAAGACCTGGCTGTTCGAGCAGTAGCGGCACCCCCCCCCCACCCCCAGCGCCTTGAGACCCTACGGGTATGTAGTGCGCTCTATAAATGTCATTGATTGATTGATTGATTGATTGCATGAAACCACTTGCAAAGATGGTACTTAAAGTATTACTTCATACCCACAAGCCCTTTGAGCAGTATAAGCACGCTTGCTTCTTTGCAAAATAGCAAATACCACATGCAGTGTTAACGCCTCGCTATCACACTATCACAGTGCTTTTATGGCCTGCAAATGCTGTTGTAGCCAATGGTTGCTCACATGAATAATTACCTATCATGACAGAATCTGGAAGGCCGCTGTAGTAAGCAATTGACATATGTCACATAGATGTCTTTTGAGTCAACACAGCCATCATTGTCACTCCATTACAATGACAAAAGTGATCAAATGTTCTTTTTGTAATCAGGCATATCTAACACTGGAGCATTTGTAATTGCATTCTTTAGCTCCTGAAATGCTGTCTCTCTTTCAGCAGTCCAGATTATGTTGTTCCCATTAGTATGGAACTCTTAAAAAGCAGTCAGAAGTGGTGCAGTCAGGGTTGCATAGTCAAATGCCCACTGTCAATTACAGATTCCTAAGAATTGCTGCATTTGTTTTGTGGTAGGGGGCTTGGGCACATTTCTGATGCTTTCTGCTCTGTCAAGTGTCACCCTCCTCCCATCTTTGGATATTATCTGCCCCAAATACTGAACATATTTCTGCACATATTGCAAATTGCCTTTGCCCACTTTGTATCCCTTTTTGCAAGCAAGCAAAGGAGCCCAATAGTGTCCTCCCCACATATGTCTTCAGTGGGGCTACACACCAAAATGTCATCCACATACTGTAAGAGGGTGCTTTTAGCATTCTACATTTGCTAAATCCGTTTTCACTTTCCTGTTAAAGATACCTACAAACTCACAATAGCCCTGAGGGAGCCTTCTATAGCAGTACTGAGTTTGTCTGTATGTGAACCCTGTGAGATATTGACTATCTAGGTGCAGTGGAGTGTGGAAAATGCATTTTTTGAATCTATTACTGAAAAGTAAGTGTCATCCATTGTAATGTTTGTTAATACGACCTATGGGTTGGGTACCACCGCAAATTCTGGTACTATGTCAGTCAGGGGGCGGAAATCTTTAATCATGTTCCAAGTTCCCCCCTTAGATATTTTTATCGGGTAAATCTGTGTATTGCAGGGTGTTGCTCTCATATATCACTCCCTGTTCAAGTAACGCCTGTATTGTGGCAAGGATGCCTTCTTCTGCTTCCATGGATAAGGGATACTGACATACCCTAGGCAGTATCTCTCCAGGCTTTAATGTTATTGTCACAGGCTCAGCTCCTTTCCCAGATCATGTGGTCCCTTTGACCACATTCTCTCTGGTACCTTTGCCAAATCTGTTTCTCTTATGGTACTATCTTGTGCATGTTTCGGCATGGTCCTGTATTGCAACTGTACTCTAATGGCAATATCCATTTGAAATACTACTGTCTCAAATGATGGGCTATATTAAAACATTTCTTCATTTAATATATCTCTCAATCTGACCTCTGGATAGGTAAATACTACTAATGCCCACATTACTTGTCTTCTGTCAAAAGCTATCAATAATGAAACAATGTGGCTTTATTTCAAGGGCCTGTATGTCTAACACCATGTCATGTTCTTCTATAGGATTCACAGGCCTTTCAGGTCTGAAACATACTTGTTTTGGTATCTGCACTGCTTTCCCTGGTAGCGCTTGTGTATGCGCTATCAGAACATATATGACACTCTAAAAGGCACCTGTACTCACAGGAATTGCAGTGACCTGTTGCCCCAAGTTCTCAAGAGCAATAAGTGATAACATCCTACCTGGTGTAATACCAGAAGTGTAACAAACATTCGACCCATCTTCAAAAAAAGAGATGGTCATATTCAGCTTACTCATTAGGTCTCTTCCAAGAAGATCGACTGGTGCCTCGTGAAACTATAACAATGATCCTTCAATCTGGGAGTTTCCTTTTGTCAGTAAAAGGAACACTCCTGACAGTCCCAGAAAACCACTGTGTGTCCATTGACTCGTGAGAAATGGGTAACGTTTCTTCCTTCCTTTTTCAAGATTTAGTTGCCCCAGTGTCAATCAAAAACTCGTAGGGAAGACCATCCATGACTACCGTCACAGAGGGTTCCTTATCTGATCTGTGGGTTACCGATAGAACTGGACACATAATGGTTGTCTCTGGGCTTCCTCATGGTGTGTAATTGTTGGTTGATGTCCCTTCGGACATTTGGGGTTGTGCAGAAAAGGGATTACCTCCTTGTACTGGTAATCCTCCCACCTGGAGCTGTGCTGGTCCTCAAGTATTATTTCTGACAACCTGGGGCAAATTCTGTGGTATTTGCCCCTGTTGAGCGGTCCACTGACCCTGCATAGGTTTCTGGGGAATCAGTTACATCTGTTGTGGCATCAACTGCCTCTGCTGAGTGAAACATCCCTGTGCGTGCTCATGTTTTTTTTTCGCTCTACATTCTCTTGAACAATTTCCATATTACCACAATAATATCACTGTTGTCCTTCCTTATATCATCCTAGTCTTTTTACTTGCACTGGCCCTTGGCCCCCTGAAAAACCTCCTTGTCTTTTCCCCATGTTACTTGCTGGTTGTTCTCCTGGCGCCTGAACTTGCACTGGCATTGTGACAGCCATTTGTGGTGATGCTACAAGTGCCCCTTCTGTACTTGTTTTTGATAGTTTCTTGTGCATCAACTTAGCTGTAGCTCTTTTTGCCTGCTCCATCCTTTCCTTGTCATTTTATTTTTTTCCGTTTGAAATAAGCTTGCATTTCTGGCCAACATTTCCTCCTGCATTTTCCCAGTTACATCCTACTTCCTGTATTAATCGTTCTTTCATTCTGGTGATTAATTCAGAAATTTCTTCAGTTGGTTTTATACTCTCTGTCAAAAGAGCTTCAATGTCTAGACTGTCTGGACATGTCTGTCAAAGCATATCCCAGACACAGTGAAAGATATTATTGAAGGCTGACCCATAAAATTGTGTGTTTATCAATGTTATTTGAAGAAATTCTGCTCTGGAAAAAATAGTATATACTTAGTCTCCAACAAGAGAACTTAACAAGCTTTTAACATCACACGTGGCAAGGTTCACTCCAACAGTGTGTTTCTCAAAGCATCCTATCCATTTTCCCACTCCCTCAGACAGCGGAGGTAACGCCCTTTTTAAATTCTCTTTATCCATTTGTAGCCATGGTACATATGTGGGCAGTTGTCCACCCTTGAAAATGAGTCTTGGGCCTAACCTGAGATCTGGGGCCTCATGTAGGTAGCATACCAGTTACCACTTCTAAAATACCGAACGATACCGAATCGGTATTTTAGAAGTGGTAACTGGTATGTAGGTAATGAGTCGGTATTTTTTACCGAATCGTTACTAGTCGGTAATTACCGAATCGGTATTTACCGATTCGGTAATGAGGCATACCTTCCCATTGAGGGGAAGGTATGCCTCATTACCGAATCGGTAAATACCGATTCGGTAATGGGGGGAACACATACAAGGGTGGCAGGGTGTCACATTGACACCCTGTTGCACCCCTGATTCGGCCATGTGTGCACATGTGGCACACATACATGCCCTAAGGGCATGTATGTATGCCACATTGCACACTGCTACGCGCGTAAAAATGCATTTACACATACATTCATTATTTACCACCAACTATAAGTTGGTGGTAAATACCGACTCTTAAACACACACACACACTCCCCCTACATCTTGATTTTGCTTTCGGAATTTACCGAATCGGTAAAATTACCGATTCGGAAAAGTTACCGATTCGGTAACATTACCGATTCGGTTATTTTTACCGAATCGGTAATTTTACCGATTCGGTAAATTCCGAAAGCAAAATTTGTACCCCTACATACCAATGGCCAAAATACCGGTCGGTAACGGTATAATTACCGAAAATCGGCCGTTACCGACCGGTATTTGGCTACCTACATGAGGCCCCTGGTCCTTTACGAGTCACTTACGTTGGATTGTCTATAGCATATGCCTCCCAGAACGTGGGGCGCTCTAGAATATAGGCGTAATTCTGTATACAACCTTCGACAGTTGCTAAGTCAATCGGTTGAAAAGATCCTTCTTGGGGCCATTGCTTTAGTCCCTGCTTTTTTGCCCATTTGACCTATTTTGCCAATTCATCAGAGAAGGGCTCACAACAGTAACTGCCTTCCTTATATTCTATTACCTCTGTAGAAACTTTATCTGACCGACTGATTGATTTGTTTGACATTTCTGAAGTGTCTCTTGCTGCCATATATGACCAATGCAGAGGGCGCGGGAGGAGGAAATTAAATGATCTCTGGTTAGGGCCCTGTTCATTTGTATCCCTATCCAGTCTGTTTTCCCACTCTCTATCTTCCTCTGCCTGCTGTACTTCTTGCAATTCATTTGGGGGTTCAAGATATTGGGGCGTCTCTATGTCCCTCTCCCAAAGTCTCTGCAGATGTGTCTCCCAGTCTAAGAACTACATGTCCCATAGTCCATTTCCCTAGAAGGGGAGTAGGCCTTCTAGAGCATCCTGCCTGTCAAACAGTGTGCTGTAATTCATTTATGAGTCTGTCTCTTCGGTCAAGTTCTGGACCAGTCCGAGGAGTTGTAGGGGTGAGATTGAAGAGTGCCTCACTTTCCTGCTACTAGTGTCTCTTCTGTTTAGGTGGAAGAGTGTTGGCACCCCGTAGCTGGCAGAGAGGTTTCACGCTTGTTTTTGTATCATGCAACACCTGCCCTAATGACAGGGTATCTTCCCTTTTCTATTTTTTCTTTCTATTATACTTAGAGCAAATGTAATTCAGTGTGGGCTCAATTATGTCTTTGGCTAATGTCCCATCCTTTGGCCATAACTGGGCGTGACCTTTATCATGTTTTTTTACAGAGGGGTCTCCATGGTCCCCTAAGGAGAGATGCATTTCCTATATGCAATAGAAATTTCACTTTTATTCCTTTGTTTGTTTGCCCACTATCCTATGTACCTTTGAGCCTGTCTCCTTTCTCAATATATTTGTGCTCTATAAATATCATTAACCTATAGTAATGTTAAATACATGTTTATTTTACACAGTGGTACCCGACTTCACATACACTACTTTGAAGCCAAAGCATTGAACATCAAAAACACTTATCTCTAGTGTGTATAACACTTCTTCCATGGTTATATCTGGATTGGGTGAATGTTTGGGGGGGCCTGAGAGAATTTGTGCCTGACGCAATGTATGTTACAATATTATTGTGAATGTAAACAACTATTTAAGGAATATGCGATGTTACATCGCATGCGATACATCGCATGCCATTACAATATGGTTGTTACAACGACTGCGTTGCTACATCGCATACCTTTACAATGCAAGTTGTTACAACGACTTGCTGTAGGGGGCGCTGGATGTTGGAATAGTAAAATTTACTATTCCAACTCCAGTCTGTGAAACAGTAGGGAAGGTGTTGCATTTTAAATCCAACAGCTTATGCCCCCTTCAGCAAGTCGTTGTAACGACTTGCGTTGTAAAGGTATGCGATGTAGCAACACGGTCATTGTAACAACTGCGTTGTAATGGCAGTATCACATGCGATGTAAAGGATGTCTCTCCTATTTGAGGTGCTTGAGGATGTGGTGTCCATTCATATTTTAAGATCCTGAATCATGAGTGTCAGTGAGCAATGCATCAAGAGGGCCTCTAATATGATCGGTGACTCCGTTGTTATATGAAGTCTAGGGATATTACATGAACACAGGTGTTCTCCATGGGCACATCAAAAGACAAATTCTAATTCGATCTCATCTGTTCCCTGCCACATTGAATTATCAGTGTCACTCACAGGGAATTATTGTTAATCTTTAGGCTTGTCTTGGGACATTTTATTTTGATTCCCCGTGTTTTTATCTGAGATAAAATGTTCGCCCTCCAAGGACACCTGGGGGGCTTGTGTCGAAATGCCAAAAATATCACAGAGATTTTGCATTCTTTCTTCCTCCCCTATACCAGACTGTGTGACAACTGGTCAGGCACCCTGCTACTTCCCTATAATTTGCACATTATGATTGCGTAGCACTGTGCTCTTAATATCGTCTTCCTTATCCCTGGAGGTATTTTCGGTTGCAACTAATGTGGGTTTTTTCGAAGTCAGTCGACTTTGCTCAGGGCAAAGTCGACTGACACCAGCAGTTATCCAACTGTCAGCCTCTTCAACTGATGTCTCAGTCACTCTTCCTTAAAAGTGCCTTCCAGATACCTTAAATCTGAGAATTTGGGAACCAGACGTCTGACTTATTCAGAGTAAGGACTTCCGGCGCCGATCAAGTGACCATCTCTTATCACATCAGGCGTCAAACACTTGTTACCCAGTCCCGCCACTATTTCTACACTAGCTCTCTGGATGTAGCCAGGATACCTGTGGGCACCCCCCCCCCCCCCCAAAGGATTGTCGCTTCCAGGAGTTTTCTTCTGGGTAATGCACTATTACGTCTAAGATCACTCCAAATGGGCATCTCTTACAGGGCCTGGCTCCTGACAAATGCACTTCACCAAAGGAGTGTCTTTTCCAGGAGCTATTCTCTTGGGTAATGCACTACTGACTACTAGAACACTCCCGAAACAGCATCTCTTCCAGGAGCTGTTCTCCTGGGTAATGCACTACTGCCTTTTGGATCACTCCCGAAGGAGCGTCTCTTCCCGTCTATTTCAAAGGGGAATTCACACTTGCTAGTCTTTCGGTGTGTACTAGGAATCACCACATTCATTTCATTGCCTCTCAACAGAAAAAGAAAAAACCCATGCATGCATTATTTTCTATACTATAATTGCCAAAGAACCATGTAATTTAAACTTTTAAGGTACAAAGTCCGATATTTCCTCCCCACTTTGACAGCAACCCAGGACCCTTACCCGCCCATCTTTTGAATATTCAGACTTTAGTCTAATAAATACTCTGTGTTTGCTTACCTAATATTTTGTGAGCAGTTTCTATTCAATCAAGGCAGACAGATCTTCCCCAGTGCTGCCTGGGGCATTTGAGATGAACTATTGGCTGGTTCTCCAAATGTTGCCGGATGAAAGAAAAGATAACACAACTTCTGCTGACAATATAGTATAACGTGTAATATAAGCGTACGTGGAAGGTCAGTCAGCTCTGGGGAACTGGAATCTGAGCTTCTACTTACAATAGCACAACACAACATTAAAAGTAATACTTTCTATACAAACAACAAATCAGGTGTTTAAGGAATGATTAATGATCATGTGTTAGCTAGCTGTCCATCTCCACTACTGCATGTACTACAGGTTGTCCTTGACTTGCCTCTTTGAAATCTAACAGTGCTCTACTCCCTACATGACTATTCCAGTGCAAGGCCTAATTTCTCACCTATTCTTTGCCTCTGCAATACCTTATCTACATATTTTCATCAAGGCGTGTTCTCACAAAGGGGGTCTATAGATTTACATCCCTTCAATGTCTAATTATATTTCCACATTCTATTGAAGCTCGCGTCTACTTCCCTCCCCCTGGGACTTGACTCCATTTTGTATTACCTTTCTATCCTATTATTGCAGACAACTCAGGCCTCTATTTTTCCTTTAATACATACAACTGTACACAATTTTCAGCTGATGCCTGCATTGACATAAGTGGGTCATCTTCATTTTCTACGTTTACTATAACAGTGTATTGACTATGAATCCTATTTTTACAGATTTGAAAATGAATCAAACATTCAACTTTCAATTTAATAAATTAAGGCACAGTTTTATTCCCTAACACTTTTCTATGGCATTCCACAAACTTCTTCTTTCTTTATAAAATATTAATTTTATTTGGAAGACAATTCATTACGATTTTTACAATAAATTATGATGATTTTACTATAAATGTGTAGAATGTTTATAAATAATACCGCACAAATTAATAACCAACACTACTTGCTATTTTCATTTTCATTTACTTTCTTTTATGTATGAGATATAGTAGTTTGCTGGCTATGACACCTCAGTTGACTAGAGATTAACAATTCTATTAATGTGCTTGCTCTTCACAATATCACTTGGCAAATTTAGCTCTTCTTACAGAACTTCCTCGTAACGAATCTGTTTGTGATCAACAAATTTTTGTCTAGATGTTTATGTGAACTCTTCAATATTAACACAATTATTTCCATATTTAGCTACTGAGAGTGAGAGGTGGTAGGGAAATTGACCCCTAACCTGTGTACTTCATTTCTATCTACACTTGAATATTTAACATAATATTTTTCCATCTACAACCTGCAGCAGCACAGCCACTTAGGGGCACATGCATCAAGGGGAATTTTTGCGATTTCTTATTTGCAAGAAAAAAGGAATCGCAAATAAGAAATCGCAAAAATCGATGCATTAAAAATATAGCAAATTATTAGCGAATCGCAAGAAATCGCTATCGAAAATAGCGTGCTCCGAAATTGCGATCTCGCTGCTAATTGTGAAATCGCAAATAGCGGAGTCGCACAATTGATGCATCTTGATGACATCACTATCAGGAACTGAGCACACCAAGCCCCATTCAGTGCACAGTCACAGTGAGAGGAGGGAGCTGACTGCAGGAGCCGAACAGGAGTGAAAGTAACTTTTGGAAAAACACCTGGCCATTTCACAAAATGGATACAGCAGCAGGAGAGAACAGCCAAAGTGCCAGGAAGAGGAAAAATACGTTTTCTGACAAGGAAATAGACACGGTAATCGAGTGCGTGGTAAACAGCCATGATAAAATTGTTTGGAAAATTGTCTTTGAAATTTGCAGAGGAGGAGAAATGCAAAATATGGATCCGGATCCAAAATAAAGTGAACCCTGTTGGGGTCATACACCGTACCATCGACAAATTTAAAAAAAGGTGGTACGACTTGCGCAGTCGTGCAAAGGAACGCATTGCCAACCGGGCCAAGGAAGCCAGGAAGACAGGAGGGGGAACCCCGACACAGACTGCCAACACACCCATGGTGGACATGGTGGAGTCGACACTCCAGCCTGAAGCTGTTGGGGTGACGCAGCTAGACACCTCTGGAGCGGCAAACACATCCGAAGGTAAGATGCATGCATGTGGCCAAATGTCATTAAATTGAAAGGTATTACATCAGCTCAGTACAGCACACATGTCCATAATGAAAATCCAGTACAATTCAAAGTGCATTATGGGAGATGTAGGCAGGTCAGGCAGGTACCATGGCAAACACACAAATAGGAATAAACCGACACAAAATTAGTGTAATAGCAAAACATGTAATCACAGTGAAAACATGAGTTCTGTGACATGACATCACAAAGAGAAATTAATGCTGTTTTGCACTGTTTAACTCACAGATGCAGAACGTGAAGATGCAGTGGGCAGTGACTTCATTGACACCCCGGAAAATAGTGCAGTAGAAGCGGCGGACACACCTGTGGTGCCACAAATTCAGTCATGTTCCCCTACCAGACGCAGGGCAACTGTCCCACCACTAGTGACGATGGATCTGAGGACGAGGCACATGTAACACCAGTGCCCAGCCAGCCGCAAGAGACACCCAGGCCAACTCCTCAAACACGGCTCCACAGCAGCACTCCCCGAGGCCAGCGGCGTAGAGCAAGGTCACTAATCACCCAGCTGGCAGACCAACCTAATGATGCCTGGGGTGGTCATGAGGGACAGATGCTCCGGGTGCAGCGCCTGCAGGCAAAAAACACACGTTTAGTGCAGGCACAAATAGGAAAGATGGCAGACAATATAGCAGTACTGACAGATTGCGTGAAAGAACTGACCAGGGTGATGCAGGAGGGACATGTGTCACAGGCAAGACACCAACGCCAACTGATTCAGCACATGAACCAGTATGCAAAATCCAATAATAGGGTGGCCACATCCACTGCACTGCTGGCACGCAGGTCTGTGACCATGCAAATTGAGATGTCCCATTGGAGTGGGGATGTGGCAAAGGCACTGGGCCAGGTGACCAATGCAGTGGAAATGATGCAAGCTGCCACAATGGAGTCAAATACTGTTACACTGGAAGAGGGTAGTGAGGAGGCCTCAAGCATGAGCAGTCTGTCTATGCCTGTTACCACTGCAGGAAGGCGCAAGACATGCAGCAGTACCCTCTCCACGGCCAACATGGGGGATGAAGAGGCAGCATCTGAAAGGCGTCTGGATGTGCGTGGGAGGAAGCGATAGACTGCCATGACATACAGATATGGTGAGGTAACCATTGACGGACACAACACTTTTGACTGAATTCCAAGTCATGATTTGATTTAAAGACATTTATGTACATAACTGCTAATCCTGTGCTACCGGGCATATTAGCTGTGTGCTTCAACACTCAAGTCATTATTTTTTAAGATAAACATACTTTGACAGCAATTTCCGTGTTTTGTCTCATCATTACTCACCTTAGAAATAATTCTGGGTTATTTCCATGCGTCTCCTGTGGCCTTCTGCTGCGCTTGCCCCATGTGCTGCATGGCGGTGTGGCCGTTGCTGGTTGTTGTCCTCCGAGTCGCTTTCAGACACCTCAATTGCTATGCCTCTCTTTGTGGCAATATTGTGGCACATGCTGCTACTATCTTGTTCAGGCTTGTATTGTAAGGCGCCACCAGTTTTATGGATGCATCTGAAGCGGCTCTTCAACAGCACAAACGTGTGCTCTAGGATGTTCCTGGTTGATATATGCACAGCATTATACCTTTGTTCACTGGCAGTTGTAGGATTGAGGTACGGCGTCTTAATGTAATTACGCAAGGCATATGCGCTGTCACCTACATGGAAGTGAGCAAAGGGTCAGTGGCAGTATTACATTTACATACGTACCATGACTGTGAGCATTAATAACACATTTTTACCTAGCAGATGTCCCTCTCCAAATTCACACCTGACAAGACGAGTGTGTATGCCACCCTGGCGAAATATATAGGAATCATGTGCACTCCCTGGGTATTGCGCCACAATGTCAGTTATTATGTATTTGGCATTGCATACTACCTGTATGTTAAGGGAATGATAAAATGTTCTATTCCTATATATGTATTCATTTCATGCAGGGTGGCATATTGCCACATGGGTGCAATCAATGCAACCTAAGACTTGTGGGAAGAGGCCTATCTGGTAAAATTCCTGTTTAGTCTTGGTGAAGTCATGTGCGGTTGTGGGGAAGCTAATGTGTGAGTTGATCCGGGACATCATGGCATCAAGGAATGCTTTGAAGATTCTTGAAAGTGCGCTTTGAGACACACCTTCAGCTACTGCTATGAGCCCCTGGAAGCTGCCTGATGCCAGTAGGTGCAGGCAGCATAGGACCTGCACATGTGTGGGTATGGTATTGGTCCTACGTGTACAATTCATTGATTAAATCATGGATCATTGCTGCATTGAGCCTATACTTGTCGTATATCTCATCTACTGTCTGTCCTAGCAAAGTAATGCGGACTCTGAAGATGCGCTCCTGGATTCTCCTCCTTCTGTGTGCTGCTGCCTGGAGCCTCATCCTCCTCGCCATCAGGTAAAGCCCTGCCATTGTGAGATGCTCAGGCTCAATCTGTGGGTGTTTAAGTAAGTTTATGTTGACTTTCAGCTGTATCTGATTTGCACTGATTATTACCACCTGGTTGTGATCCTTCTTATTTTGCACTTGCAATTTTGCGCTTTTCAGTAAAATCGCAAAATACAAAATTTATTCTCAGAATATTTCGCGATTCTTTAATTTTGCGAAAAGATTGGTTTTCGCAAGATTTGCATTCATGCATTGCTGCAGGTTAGTTTGCGATCGCAATTGGGCTATTTTTGCGATTTTTTTTAAGGTTGATGCATGTGCCTGTAAGAGTATACTGATGTTGCTGTCTTGCAAGTCCACTTTCTTTTGAAACCAGTTTAAATAGAAGAAGGAAGTGTGTGACGCAGCCTTGCACAGAAAATCAACATGTCCGTGTTAATTCTAGTGCCACATTAAACTGGACATTTGAGTCGCCCATCTAATATCAAGGCCTTTCACTAAAAAATAGCCATGCTTATAGAACCTAGAATCATGCTATTCTCACAGACGCACTGTCATCCCAGTGGTAATCCCTTTGCACTGTCCAAGAGGTGTCTGATCACAAACCTAAGCCTTTGGGCTACAGTTGTAGCCAGAACATGAGTCTACTACATTGACAAAGAAGAAGAACATATTTCCCATAAAATAACAAACAACAGTAGGTTACAGAGCATCCCTCACTGAGTCAAAATGAGAGCTCTTTTGAGTCAACAATGCACATTCATGTAGTGTATTTCACATTCCACAACCAAAACAATTCAAAATAGTAACATAATGCAAAATAACAGTATTTAAATATATCCAACATTATAAATCGAAGCGCAATACAAACAGTTCTGCTGTAAAAGGAAGTGGAATACACACATAAATTGCTTAACTTTTATGCTAATACAAACATTGCAGCTTACTAGAATATAGATATTATTTTAAAAATGGTCCCAAGAAAATTGACTTTGGCTTTCCTTCAATTATAATTCTCAAATGTTTTGAGTCGAGCAACTTCAGCATTAACATAGAGGGCACATCTGAAGACTAGGGGCTATATTCACGAGCCCCTTGCACCACTGGAGCATCACTTTTTGTGATGCTCCAGCGGCGCAAATCACAAAATCATATCTATGAGGCTACACAAAGCCACTATGTGTAGCTTTGAATGGCCTCATCGATATGGAGTAAGGCAAGGCAGTGCAAATCGCTGGGTTGCTTTATTCTGCACTCGGCAGGTGTTCCATGGGTGTTGCAGTGGGTTTTTCCAAGCAACACCCATTGATTTTGACACTTCCCCAGATTTACGAGAGCATGTAAACCTGAAGAAGCGCTTAAACCTTACACCTTCAGAGGTGAGGTGTAATGATGAGAAATAAAGTGTTTTCCTCTTTCTATGTGTGCTGCAGTGTGCAACACACATAGAAATAGGAAAACGCCACTTAGGATTGTTTCTTAACAGGAAGGTGCCCCTTCCTGCACAAAAACAATCCTGCTGACAACACAGGCACCCTTGCACAATGGTGCAGGGGCGCCTGCATTGGGGCTAGGCTGCCGAAAAGTCAGCAGCACAGACGAAAAGGACAGGAATACACCTCATTGCAAAAAATACTTTTCATTCCTGCCCTTTCACTTTGTCGTAGGGCAGGGCAGCACGATGACTTGCTGTGCTGCTCCAAGCCAAATCCCCATAAATGAGGGCCTGGGTATGCAACCTTCGTTTCCTTGACACCTGCTTCCTAATATTTACAGGCCTGGACTATAAAAGAACTGTTTGGTATCATTAAAGACAGCTTTATTTGTTTTACAGAGCCAATACTCTACATAAAGAGTTGTGCAGAAGGTCAGCCTCCTCATTTGTTGTTTCATTCACAAATTGCACAACCATACGCCAATTATATTCATCAGTGATTGAACATTATGCCATTAGGTGCATTGTCTTTGCCCTAACTGACATAAGTATATGGCCATGTCATTGGTGCAACAGTACAGCAATGGTATGAATCTGCAAAGGAATAGGAAACTCTTTGTTTATTTTCATGCAATAGAGCTCAATAAACATCTCCGGGTTCTACTCATACCCTATGACAGCCTGAAATTGTAAATTACAGGTCCCCATTTATTGTTATGTCACTGGGTCCAGAAACATAGGGAGAGGCTAACAGAACATATGAGCAGTAGGGTCACTGAGGTGCTTTGCTAATGTGGCATCAGATTGTGACCACGCTGGAATCCAGAAGAGGCAAGTGGCTAAGGGTCTGTATTACACAATGTACCTGGCATCCCAGCGTATGTTCTTGGCCCCCTCTAAGTCACTACCACAAAAGGCAACAGATCATCATGCCCAGCAAAAAATGATGAAGCAGAAAATGTGATGGGCATCCGGCTGCCCTCCTGTTTCTGCTTGCCAATTGCACAATTGTTTATATTAGCTCTGATCCACATTTTCTCTTGGAACTGCAATGCGGGTCTGACTGTACTTTAAATGCGTCTAACCTTCTACCTCTAATCACCAGTCCTCTGCACAGATGTGTCACAGCCCACTTGTTCCTCTAATCTCTGAACTCACTTTGCTTCTATTCTGTTGCCACCTCTGCCTCTTCTCCACAGCCCCCCTGTGCCTATTCTTCCCAGTGCCCTGGTGTATCCACTCTTCAGCCCTATACCTCAGCTTCTGAGTAATTGGCTCTAGAAAACTAATGGTGACAATTGCTGCTAGGGTGTGCAATATTGCTACATTATTTTACAAGCAAATTTGCGTTAGTCACACTTTTAATATTAACAGAAAAGCACAACTCTGTTGTCTGGAATGCTACGTGTATTGAGCAACATATTATGTCCATCCGGCCTGGCACAGAGCAAATGTGGAAGGGAGCATGTTTCAATACATTTGTTTGTCTTTTGGCCATGTCCCTAAATGAGGCATATTTCAGTGATGCAGATACAAGAGACTGCACAAAACATCACCACTCTTTTCTCCATAGAACATCATTAGGGAGAAAGATATAAAGAGATCTAAGAATATGGCACTTGCAGAGACGAAGACTGGCAGTTTGGGGGAAATGCCATTGATCCATTGGTGAAGTGCAGACCACTCACACCAGGTTTCTGTGGACAAAAGCCGCGGCCCGTGCAGGTAAGAGCAGTGGGGCCGGGTTGGGGGGGATTCAACAGACGACCACAAGGGAAAAGTAAATAAACAAATAATTTTCTCTCGTGGTCGGCTGTTCAATCCCCTTTGAACCTGGCCCCACCGCTCTTAACTGCACAGGCCGTGGCAGGTGGAAACGGCTGCTTTATTGAAACAGGTGCACATTACAAAATAACGTGCGCCTTTGCCTTGCAAAACGATAACCTCACAATACATGTTTAATCACCTATGATAAGTGTTAAAAACGGTGGTCTGTAGTTGGCAATGGTTTGCACCTTTGTCCAAGTAGGGGCCTTTCTTCCTAGTCAGGGTAAGGGAGTTACACTCCTAAAATAACCCCTGCTCACCCCCTTGGTAGCTTTGTAGTCAGTCTTATCTCAGAGGCAGTATGCAAAGCATTTGTACATGCATACAGTAATACAGTGAAAACACTACAAATAAACACCACACCAGTTTAGAAAAATAAGCAAAACTTTATCTAAAGCAACAAGAACAAATATGACAAAAATCCAACATACAATACAGTAAAAATAGTTATTTTGCAAGATAACCTCTAAATTGCAGAAATATCCCAAAACCACAGTTCTTCCGAGTCCGTACCTCCGTCCGGGGCTACTGCGATGATGAAAACGACAGACTCTAACAGTTCCAGCTGACCGTGTCGGTACGGGCTAGATAAAGCGTCAACAGACTTGTAGACAGTACCTTTCCCACTGCTGCAGATCCCATCGGTACAAGTCGGTCGGGGTAACCATCGTGGTTGTGATGTGAAGTGGAAGTGGTGCAGCGTTTGGTGCCCTCATGAGGCGGTGCAGGCAGCGGCTCTGTAATGATCGTCCAACGGCATCAGTGAGACCAAGGCTTACGATGTAGAGTGAGGCAGTGCTGGCAGATCACGGTGCTGGTGACGGAGACAGTTGATGTTCGAATTCGGCAGCGACTTTGTCAGTGGTGTCAGGGCAGAGTGAAACGAGGCGGTGCGAAGTGCGGTGCCCACAGGACGGGGTGCAAGAAGCGGCACAGTGATGGTCACCCAGCAGCATCGGTGAGACCAGTGCTGCGGTGCAAAGTGCGGCTGTGCCTTCTGCGGTGCCTTCAGGGGATGGCCTCCCAGTACAGACCAGGCCCCCCACCTGGTGTTCCCTCATGGAAGCACCAAAAGGTCCCTTGGTGGCATGCTTCATCATTGGGTTCTTCACACTCCGCTAAAGGATGGGGCGTGCTGCGACTGACGAAGACATGGGAGCACTTTGTAAGGTGTGGGCTATTTAGTGATTTGAGAGTGGAAGGGTCAAAAGGTGGTAAATTAAAAAATACCTGGGGTACATGGAACCTAACTTTTATTAAATCCTGTAGCTGGTATTTTTAAAAAGGGGAGAGGGAGAAACACACTATAATAGGTATGTGTCTCCTGGTCTACATGTTTCAAGCCTATCCCCTAAGGCTTTTCATTAGGACCAAACTAAATGATCCCTTTTACCACTCCTAAACAACCAAATCGGTTGATCTTCACAGCCATGGGCAGGCAGAGTATGCAGGGCAAGGGTGCAGCTTTGACAAATGTGTGACTACAAGCACCCCTCTCGTCCCGTGTTGAGCTCATGGGCCAAGATTAGGCACTAAACATATAGTTTTGAAGAAATACACCGACGAGGTATTGTATGTACCCACTAGGTATTGTAGTGCATGACAATATCTCTACCAGACCTCAAATATACTTGAGAAGACTGATTTGGTTGTTTAGGAGTGGTAAAAAGGATCATTTACTTTATCCCTACACAAAAACAAAATGCCCCCCTTGCTCATCCTTGACTCAGGCGAGCAAATGAGCTGGGTAGGTGCACCAAGGAGGGAGCGCCGTAAAAACGTGAATACTGCACCGCACGTACTCCATCAGGACACCAGAGGTTGAGTTAGAAACTCAACCCTCCTCTGTGTCAATTCCTTACACGCAGAAGAACCATCTTTTCCTTCTCCTTCGTAGCTAGTTTCTCTCCCTTTTTAGCCCACAAACAGTGCATGTCCTTTGCTCTGACAGATCAGGCATAGCTGACTGTCTACAAGGTAAGGCTTTGCAAATCAGGCCACGGGGAGCACAAAGACGAGCACGTTGGAATGACTTACCTATTACATTTCGGATGCATTGTGTCACGAGCATATTGAACATATCACAAACGGCACCTATATGATTACAATTTGATAATGGATGCAAGAATGTCACAAGTGATGTATTACACATATTAGTGTATGTGGCATTTTTATCATAAAATTGGTTCATGATTTAAATACATCACATGTGTTGGAAGAACCAAATTCAGGGATCGACCCCTGGGGGCTTTTTCCGGTATTTAAAAGCACTTGAGCCTAAACCGAAATACTTTCCATATTACTTGCTATTATCTCCTTTCTCAATATTCTTATTCAGGTTGGACGATCGTTTACTGCATAACAAGTAGGCAAGACCCGCATAGGGGGAACCTAGCATGGTCAGTAAGTGGGGTATTTAATTCACACTCTCTTGGTCCTGAAGAAGCGCTGCGGATCGTAGAGGTGTAAAACATGTCGACCCGCAGTTTTATTGCACCAGCTACTTGGGCACATTATCGACCTTAAAAGTAGCACCAATCATCTTGATCTTTTTAATCTGACAGGGTAATCAACAGAATAAATATATATCCAACATCCCTTAGTCAGTTTTAGCTCACTATCATGACACCTCACCAATCACCCCGCTTAGGACACCCTTCGCACTCATCATACGGAATCCAAATTAAACGATCTCCACCAAAGTGACCCTTCTGGGGACCCATAGGGCATTGCAGAGCTGGCCCGATGAGGAGCACTCGCCTGACGATGAAACATGACATCCCTAGGGATATGTGAGGACAACACAACACAGTTTTGTTGATTGTCCCTCCTCTGATCTGTCTAAAACCTACACTCCTTTCTCAGGAACAGTGACTCCCGACCTTGATTTGATAATAATTTTGGAGCACAGGCACTTGTTCTTTTCCCGCTCCCAGTCCCCCTCTCTTTTTTTAGACTAGTGTACACACAGTGGCACAACCGAGGGACATCCTCTTCATTCCTCTACTCTTTCCCTTCTATTTTCTCTAGTCTATACATCCATCACATATACAATCATGGAAGAGAATCTTGGCGAAGATGTCATTGCTGAAATACTAAAAAACACCCTCACTGTTGGGGGCAGACAGATGTACCATGACCAACAGGAAACTTGGCAACTGGAATTGCATTACAGCCCGAAAAACCATCAGATCAAGATAGCACCTCATGGCCCCGTAATGACCAAATATTTCTGGGCAAATATATTATTGAATGGACTAATAGTGCCCACAGCTCCTCCGATATCATCTTTAGGCGTGAATGGAGACAGAAAACCTGGAAGTGCACTTGTGACTAGTTGGTGAAACGTCTGTCTGATGCCCTAATTATTAGGATCAACATTGCTGAAAATGCATTAAAAACAGGAATCAGCTTCTTGGCCTTTAAGTCTCGGCTGGTGGAGATTAACACATAAATGAAGGAGCACAAAGACTATATCATGCAACCAAAAATATCCAAGTTACAAAAGATATCAGGAGATTTGACAAAGAAAGGATGTTTCCATATACCAAAGAAGACTTCCAACCACCAGGAAGTGACATCTCTTCTGAGGAGGGAAGCACATCATCCCGGTAGTCATACCACTCACCTAATAGTGAGTCAAGCTACGAAATCTGGGGGAGTAAGAACAGGCGACAAGGACTACTCCCCCAACCACCATTGTAAGGATATCAACTGCCTTCCTTCCCAGCTCCCACACTGATGTGGTATCCAGGATTCCCTGGACCTCAACAACCATTCCAACCATTTTTCCAACTCTCCAACCCGCAACCTTTTGGGGGCAAAGGCTGGGGCAGGGACAGAGGAAGAAGAAGAGGCAATCAAAAACAAGTACACTGGCAAGCGACTGAGACACAGCCACAAACCAGGAGTCAAACCACTAAAAAACAAATTGTGAACTTCTCAAACAGGATCCTCACAAATGATGAAGAAGAGGTTCTACAAAAAGTCCTTGGTTCTGTACCCACGACAAGAGAGGACGAGTTTAGATTAACTGGGGAATTGCATACATTCTCCCAGAAAATCCAACTACGCTACTTTTTCCTAGTAAAGGAATCTCCTGGTCATCAGGACACTGGATTACAGGCACCATCAAAATTTACTCCAATTGCTGCTATGACACCAAGTGAAATTCTCACATTTGAGAGAGCAGTTTTGAAAGATACCAGTGCACTTAAACCACAGTGGCCATACAATAACTCACCGCCTACTAAAGAAGAGCACTGACTATTTTATTGGATGACCCCCTGATCACTATAAAATCAGCAGATAAAGGAGGTACAATAGTGATCATGAGTTCCACTGATTATGACCAGGAGTGTCTCTGTCAGCTGGCGACGATAAGATACTACAAAAAATTGGAAACAGATCCCACTGACACATTAAAAACATGTATCCAATCGATGGTCTCCACAGCAGAAACACAACAGTGGATCTCTCAGCACAAAGCAGAGTTCCTAATGAAACTGTCCCCAAAGATACCATACTTTTAAATATTACCTAAAATACACAAAGGGGTCCACCCTCCACCCAGAAGACCTATATTCTTTGTCATTGGATCCCTTTTGGAACTACTCAGTCAATTTTGTGACCATTTCCTTCGTCCTTTCGTCCAAAATATACCCTCATTCTTAAAAGACATGAGATGTCCTCAATCTGATCTCTAAAGTGGACAACCCAGAGGAGATCAACATCCTGATGACTCTCGATGTAGAAGCTCTATATACGAATATCCTATAGGATGCAAAGATCGAGGTGATAGACAACTGCCTCAGAGCAGCAACACTGACTACAAACACACCGGTCAACTATATCATGGAATGCGCCAAAATGGTGTTGAAAAACAACTTCTTTAAGTACAAATCACTGTTAAACCACCAAATGCAAGGCACTTCGCTGGGCAGTATTTTTGCCCTGAGCTTGGCCTGTTTGTACATGTCCCATTTTATAATCCATCATATATTGACACCGTCCAACCCCTACCAGATGAACTCCATTACCTGGAAACGATATATCAACAATATCCTGGTTTTCTGGAAAAGTGATGAAGCTGGATGCCACAAATTTAGTGATTGGGTCAACACCCTAGACCCCTCCCTCAAGTTCACTAGGTCCAACTCTGATAAAGAGATTCCATTTCTGGACCTTCTGGTCTACATCAACCAAGTAGAACTCTGTCCATGAACCCACAAGAAGGATACTGACTGCTACCACCCAAGAGCTCTACATGAGAATCTACTTTTCGGTCAATTCTTACGCATACAGAGAAATTGTAGCACCATGGAAGATTACGACATGTAAGCCAAAACCCTGAGTTACAAACTCCTGGGAAGGAATTATCCACCAAGAGTGATCAGACGAGTAAAGAAAAGAGCCCACAATAATAACCATGATGACCTTTTCGAAAACACCACACAACCAACTGGAGATGTCACCACCTGTATGACCACCTTCACTTCACAGTCCAACACAATCAAGAACATCAGTATGAAAAACTGGAACATTTTGAATGCAGGCAACATGAACCTGGCATGACCACGGTTCGCATTCAAGAGAAATCAGAATTTGAAAACCCAACTGGTACATACCAGAACATGATCAAAAGGAGATCCTAGACAACCTACTTTATGGGCTCTAGCCCAGTGACTGGCCATTACCCTTGTGGTGCCTACTGCCCCTTCACCACACATAAAATTGACAGTTCCCAGGCCTCGGAAAATTAGGCAGAAATGATATAAACATTACGTAGATGGGTGGACACCTCCCTCCATCGCCAGCCATCTCTGACATTCCACGGCTATCCCCCTGCACAGAGCACACCTTAGTTACATCAGCTGCACCTAAAAAAAAAGACATTGTCCAAACCCCACACCTGGCTTACAACCTGATCTTTCTCCAGACTTTTTGAGCATCTGCATCCATTGAGTGTGTGTATAGTGAAGCATCATCTAACGTTTGTGTCTGATTTTTTCTTCTTATATTTCTTTAGTAATGCTCTCGATGTAATACTCATCCTCCAAACTGATTGTAATAAGCACTTTTAACTTTTCAGTCTTTTTGGGTCATCTTTTAAAATATTTTAATTCTGTAGTATGTGCCAGAATAAAAAATACATTGTCTGAATTTGTGTTTTTAAATTTATTTATTTTAGACATTCAATATTAAACATACAGATATTACACTAGTTTACCTTTTTTATATATATATATAGTGTATTCTATTTTAACAGAACTGCCCATGGCCCTGTGTTTTCTTTTACATATTTCATAACTATCAGTTCATTGTTAACAAGGTCATTCGAATATAGATTTAAGAAATTTCTAAACGTCTTACCCTCTGACATTTTACTAATAAAATATATACAGTGTTCCCCACATGTGATGGCTATCAAATTCTGGACCCCTATCTTGTTATACTCCACCCGCTCTGCAGCTTTTTTCACATACTTGAATATGTTTTTTGTATAGATGCTATATTCAGGGAACTCGGCTGTACGGTCTAACACTGTAGCCTTGTCACTATCCATAAACACTGCCACCCAGTGTGTTCCGCCCTTGTAATGAGAGGGTGCGGGGTCTTACTGCCCCTATTTCAGTGTGTAGTCCGTCGCTTCGGAAAACACCTAAAAAGTATTTCCTAGAGTATTTATGCCTGCTTGAGAACTGACGTATCTGCACAGTGTCCATTTCACAATATTTTAAAGATAGTCAAACAAAATCTGTCTGGCATGGTTGATCTAAATGACACTGTTTAATACAGAGAAAATGACCATGTTCACATTCACAGGCATTGGATTACTAAAATGTATTTCAGCTTTTAGTTTTCCATTTTTGACCAGGTTATAATGATCGCCGTCTTCCATGTTAGGAGTCAGATCGAATGCGAACAGTGTGTATCCTGCCACATAACCTTCCCTTGACATGACTACCCCACAGTCTGCGTCCCTGTTATCGAAAACAGCCGTAGATATTCTCTGATAAAATTGGAGATTCCAAAACTGGGTGTGTAGGGTTTTTCAGGAATCTCACACCCCTTGTGGACCAGTGTAGCATAGTTGATTTTGTAGTGCTCAAAATTGAAGGGGTTTGAGGCATAGACGCCGCTAAAAGCTGTATTATCCACAAAACCAATGATAATAAGTTTGGGTAGTTGCCCCAGAAATACATTTTGCTGCTGGGTTAAACTGGTACCAACAGGGATGCTGAATACCTTCAGAGCTACTCTATCCACTCCGTACTTGGTGTTCAATAGTTGTAAAGCATCGGCATGAGATGGTCTGAGGTTTGGGGACACTTTCACTCTCTTTTCAAACAGGCTCATGGACAGTATGTCCAGTTTATACTGTTCTGTATTCCTGCTGATGAGACAGAATGAGTCCTTTTTGTGGGTAAGATTGATCTTAAGATCAATGCTATTGACGAGAAGCTTATCTTGGAAGAAGAGGTCTAAATGTACACACCCCAGGAGGTCAAACTGACGACTGACTGAGGCAAACCCTGCTCTTTTTACAAAACCCTGATTTGCGCTGTCCAGCTCATTGTCTTCAGCTGTGCCTATGTACTCTTGTAGAAGAGGCCAGCTGAAAGTTGTGTCTCAAAGGCGTCGCTACTGTAATTTAGAATACTCTCGAGGTAGGACCTGTAGGCATACATATTATTGCTCTGTGTGATGAGACGATCGCCCAGGGTAATTTCCACCTGATTAAACATGGTTGTGAGGGGGTAAGCGATCGTCGCCACTTTAGCAGCTGATCTGCCGCCAGCGATCGAACCGTGAACCCTGGGTTCTGGAGTCAGCTGCCCTGGCCGCTGTGCCAGACCTCTTCCTGCCATGTTTAAAGGACACTGGCTCAGACTGATGCAAAAACAACAATTGATGGACAGAATGCAGAACAATGTCATACATTCACCCCAGTACAGAGATCTGGGCCTAAATCCATCGTGTTTTTGCTCACCATGCCATTCCAGTTTGAACCCAGCCATACGCAAATCAGTCTTGACCCTGTGCCTCATGGAAACAGTCCAGCCCGAACTGCCAAGCCAGGTCCTCCCTGGACTGGAAACAAGCATCCTAGGACCGGTTTCGGGGTTTCACCCCTCTTCAGCCAGGATAGCTTGATTCCAGTGGCATGGAGAACACGGGACTCACGTCTGAGCATACCCGTCCCACTCGGGTTGACCAATGCAAAAACAACAATTGATGGACAGAATACAGAACAATGTCATACATTCACCCCAGTACAGAGATCTGGGCCTAAATCCATTGTTTTTTTGCTCACCATGCCATTCCAGTTTGAACCCAGCCATATGCAAATCAGTCTTGACCCTGTGCCTCATGGGAACGGTCCAGCCCGAACTGCCAAGCCAGACCCTCCCTGGACTGGAAACAAGCATCCTAGGACCGGTTTCGGGGTTTCACCCCTCTTCAGCCAGGATAGCTTGATTCCAGTGGCATGGAGAGCACGGGACTCACGTCTGAGCATACCCGTCCCACTCGGGGTGACCAATGCAAAAACAACAATTGATGGACAGAATGCAGAACAATGTCATACATTCACCCCAGTACAGAGATCTGGGCCTAAATCCATCGTTTTTTTGCTCACCATGCCATTCCAGTTTGAACCCAGCCATATGCAAATCAGTCTTGACCCTGTGCCTCATGGGAACAGTCCAGACAGGAACTGCCAAGCCAGGTCCACCCTGGACTGGAAACAAGCATCCTAGGACCGGTTTCGGGGTTTCACCCCTCTTCAGCCAGGATAGCTTGATTCCAGTGGCATGGAGAGCACGGGACTCACGTCTGAGCATACCCGTCCCACTCGGGGTGACCAATGCAAAAACAACAATTGATGGACAGAATGCAGAACAATGTCAAACATTCACCCCAGTACAGAGATCTGGGCCTAAATCCATCGTTTTTTTGCTCACCATGCCATTCCAGTTTGAGCCCAGCCATATGCAAATCAGTTTTGACCCTGTGCCTCATGGGAACAGTCCAGCCCGAACTGCCAAGCCAGGTCCTCCCTGGACTGGAAACAAGCATCCTAGGACCGGTTTCGGGGTTTCACCCCTCTTCAGCCAGGATAGCTTGATTCCAGTGGCATGGAGAGCACGGGACTCACGTCTGAGCATACCCATCCCACTCGGGGTGACCAATGCAAAAACATCAATTGATGGACAGAATGCAGAACAATGTCATACATTCACCCCAGTACAGAGATCTGGGCCTAAATCCATCGTTTTTTTGCTCACCATGCCATTCCAGTTTGAACCCAGCCATATGCAAATCAGTTTTGACCCTGTGCCTCATGGGAACAGTCCAGCCCGAACTGCCAAGCCAGGTCCTCCCTGGACTGGAAACAAGCATCCTAGACCCTTTTGTACCGCACTGGCTCAGACTGGTCATCGAACGTCATAATTGAAATAGCATCAAAATGGTTATTAGAAAATGCTAAATAGTCTGCCTTATTAAATTGGATATAGACTATCGTATCATTTTTGCCCTGCACATATACCGATCTTAACAATGGTGAATAACTATCACCGATCCTCTGCACCTCTACAATATCGCTATACACAGAGAGTGCATAGAAACCCCATTATACGGCACGTGTGATCCGGTTCGACCGGACTTCTCATATGTCGCACGGTGCCTAAAACCCTTCTTAATTTACCAAGAACAGTTAAACGTGGTATTGTGGCGCTAAAAGTCTGCTAGTACCCCTTTCTAAAGACAACTTTCAGGCTTTACCTCTAGGGGTGTTGTTTTGATGGTTCGTTGATAACTGGTGTTATAAACATCTATAATAGCCTGTAGAACATCGACATATCTGTATGCATTGTAGGCCGTGAAATATCTCCACATCTTAGATTTTAAAGTTCTATTAAGCCATTCTACAACCACAGCTTCCACTTCTGTGTGTGTTACAAAATGGTGAACAACGTGCTGCTTTAATAATTTCAGAAATGCCTTTTTTAAGAATTCTTTCACAGCGGTGGGGTTCGACCCTTTTCGTAGATAGCTTTAAAAGCAGCTGTGACACTGGCCCCACTCTTATCGCTTAGTGCTTCTGCAAAGGCGTACTTGGACAAGACGTCTAAGGCGGTTTATATATAACAAGCACCGTTATAATGGTTTTCTAAATCTTGAAGGCTGATGATGTCCGCCTGCCATTGATAATCTATTTGCGCATTAACGATTGTAGGTCGCCTCTTAATGTGCCTTCTGGCTGTTTTTTATGCATCCTCCCCTGATAACCAAGTCTTCACCAGGGCTCTGTTTACTGGTTCATTTTCAACTAATGCCCTTCTATACAGAACTTCAATGCTTCCAAAGCTGCCAACCCCTATTGCATCTTAATAAAGTTTTCTTACCCAGGCCCCTCACATGTTATCAACCACTACAGCCAAGGAAATGAAAGACGGTTGTTTTGTGGAAGGACATTTTATTAAAAATTAAGAATATTAGCAAAACCTAAACAGAACGTACCTCACATTTTCATCGTACAAGCCCTATTGGCTTTACACTTTTCACAGATATACACTCATTGGTTCTAGCTGCCTCTACAGCCGTATCCATGGGGTACTGCATAGCCATCTTGCGCTGTGACAATCTATTGTTTTGCTCTAAATAGGAACGCATATGTAACATTAAATAATAACTTATTTATTTTAAAACAGTCTGCGGGGGGCTAAAGAATCTATTCTCCTATTTTTTAAATATATATTACACATATGCCTTTCTACAAGTGTTTCTATCATGAACACGTAGAGAGCGCCGGCATACCACGTAGCTTTGAGCTTGGTTTACTGGCGGTTCACTGGTGTATCAGGTCTCATTGAGTGCCAATGTCAAGATCTTCATCATATCAGGGTTGACATATTTCTTTTCAGCAGCCAGCCCATACACCACCCTTAACAGTTTATACACCTTGTACGGGTCTAAAAACTGCATATATAACATATTGTTCTTGCTCTGTATGATTTGTGTAGACATTGGTGCGCAGCCTGCTGAAGATCCTTAATTTGATTTCAGTGACAAAGGCTGTAATAGACACGTTTGACACAGACTGGTACAACAGCTGGAGCAAAACCTTTAACAGGTAATGTGGCATCTTGGGGTACGCCAAGAGTTTCTTTTTCACAAGCGCCGCTCTTAAAGGCACAGACACATGTCCTGCGACCATCGTTGTTTTGGAATGTGGAAGTTGCAGTCTGTTTTGAACACCACAGACAGTAAAAATGTACCGCATTAACTTTTGACGGCTGCCCCTCTGGCACGATTCTTTTTGGGGATGCTCTCTAAGGTACAGAAGAAGAAAGAGACACAACCAGTTAGTTAACAATACAATACAATAATCTACACGTTGACTGTCTATAAAGTTTTTAGTAACCTCAGCATTTTGACAGCACTCTGTGGTGGCTCTGGAATCTTGAGTTGCAAAGGTCAATTGAAGCCCCACTGGCTTTGGAGCTTGTACCAGGCTGTTGCACGATGACCAGCTCTGGAACCGCTTCCTCCAAAAAACCCATATCTTCATAGACTGGTGAGTTAGGAGGAACTATAGATTCTTCACCCTCTTCCATGTCAAAGAAATTGCTTCCAGCTCAACCGCCATGGTTACTTGAGACCTCACTGTTGCTGCTGTCGACCCAAATCGGGGAATACCAGCCAGGGCCAATTCTTGAGACTGAGTGTTTCCATCCGACGCCAAAGGTCATCGCGAAAACCAGTAACATCGCAACCCATATCTTTAGGAGCTTCCTGTTGAGCATTCTCGTCCACTACCATGAGTGTTATGCTATGATAATATCTATCTATAGTGACCTGACCACCGCCAACGGGGTCATTTTGATGAGCGGGCTGTATCTCTTCATATTGATAAGTTGCTCTTTCTGTATACCAACTCCTGGTTGCTGTACATTGCACTTAAGAATGACTTATATGTATTCTAAGCACCCGTAAAAGAGGCGCACACCTCTACATCACACCTTGGTCACAGGGCATCCTGGGGTTCTGGTTCGCTGGGGTCTCCAGCAAGCCCCTGCCCCTACATGTTCCCACCCCTAGGACACGGGAACCCTACGTCATTTCGGGGGGGGGGTGGTACCTGTCACTTTTAAAGTGATGAGTAAAGGTAGCCCTTTATACTACTCCGATAGGGCATTGCAGCGCCGGCCCAACAAGGAGCATCTGCCCTCCTGATGATAAAGCATGACATCCCTAGGGATGTGTGAGGGCAAGATGAAACAGTCTTGTTGACTGTCTACCCTCTGATCTGTTTAAAACCTACACTCCTTTCTCAGGAACAGTGACTCCCTGACCATCATTTTAGCAATAAAACCTGGCCAGCCCCAAACAGGGTATCTATCTCACAGAAAATATGTCACATGAGGGGACAGGAGGGAGGGGACAAAAGGCTACTGCATAGGGTCCATCCACCATATCATTGAGACATAATGGTGGCTGGTACCTCAAAATGTCTGGTTATATAGATTGGACTACATAAGTAGTCCAAAAAAGAGCACAAACCCCTGAGCAGTCACTAGACTGCTCCACTTCCCCAAAATACCAGAGTGGGCAGGCCTCCCTGTGGTCGGCTACCCAACAAATCCCCCTTGGGAAAGAAGGGAACAGCACAGACCACTGACACCAAGTTTGTGTCACCTCACTATACATATTTAATCACCTATGATGAGCCACTCACTCCTAAAATATCCCCCCATAAAAACTTAAATCATCAAAGAAAATGCTAGTCAACTGTAACTGGGACCCGTAAAATCCCTTCCCTTTTCTCTATCTCAATTAACCTTTGAATCCATTCAACTCCCTACCCAACTTTGAACTTCCTAGGTTGTCCAGGCGTGAATTTGCCTATCCATTCCCCTTCAGCCTGAACTGCCCCTGACAACAGCAATACATTTCAATAAATCATGGCAACATCTCAGCGAACTGCCACCTAGAATATAGGGGGGGAGGGGAGGGGAACTCCCCCCTTTTCTGCTCCCCTCCAGTGGGAGTTTCCACAAAGAAATAATCATTCAGATAATGTGTCATATGATTGTGCCCTGTGTACCAAATGAATAGTCACTGCAGAAATGTGCTGAATCACTTGACTAAAGCACATGAAATGGAGCAACCCATTGGCAGCACTTTATCCACGTATCATTTTCCTTCAAATTGGTTGCCAAGCAGTTGATAGTCAGCAGGGTGTACCGTCAAAAAATCGGAAGGCAGACAAGATGTCGATCCTAGCCATCAGTGCCTCTTGTCCCACCTTTTCCATTAACACTAAGGCACATCTCTAGATTAATTCATCACCAAAACCTGTTCGGATGGTATGAAATCATTAACTGACTGTCCTTCAGGCCATGAAAGGTGCTGAATTTGCCTAAACTGTCCATGTACTTTTTTGAGGCCCACAATGAGGTGTTCCATGGACCAATCCTCAAAGGGGCCTGCCATCCTACCTTCCTGAATCTCTTTGCTTAGTTTCTCCCTCACCACTTGAACATGTTCACTCACAGACTTCAAGTTAGCTGCCCAGTGGCATACCCTTCAGCCATTGTAAGCCAGTCTGAAAATGTCTCTAAAACCTTTTAGCAGTAACCCAGTGACTCCAGTGCTGTCAAAGTGTGAGAGCCAAAACTTGAGTGTCGGTAAATTAATGGGTGCAAAAACCCTTCCCTCCAGATCCATGTCGATCCCTACCTACCCTGTAGCTCGTGGCCTGTCCATTTTGCTGCCCTGATGTGACCCCCTGCTGTCCACCCAGGGCCCCTTGCTGGTGTCAATAACCTGGTGTATAATTGAGTGACCTGCCCTCCCCAAAGTAGATGACCAATGTGTGTCTGCCTGAGCGCTTAGAAAATTAAGGATGGAACTTGCAAACTTCCCTCATGCAGAGTCCTTTATCGTAGTCCTACCGGATTCAACCCTGGCTACCATGTCCATTGCTTAAAACCCCCACCACTCCCCAAGTGGGACACCCCTGAAAGGTTTACAAACAATTGGCAAACCACTAGCAGAAAAAATGGCTTTTCCAAACTTTGCCAGGCCCATTGTGTGTTGCCATAAGTCTGTGTCCGGTTCCTCCCATTGTGCATCTTGGTCTACTGCCATAAGAGCACGTAATTCCTGGTAGTACTGGGCCCAAGCATAGCCTCCATAATTCAACTGTGCTTTCATGATACCATCTATGTATATAAAGAGTGCTGCCGACCTCTCTGTACTTTTCACAGTACACACTCGCATAGAAGAGAAATGCCGCTGTCCAATTCTCTATTGTCACTGGCACCTTTGCCCGTTTTGGCAACTCCTATTCTTCCTCCTTAGAACTTTTCTTGGACCTCAATTCCCTATGGAGGAGTTTCAGGATTTCAATGTACTACCCCTTCCAAATCCTCTCCTTAGTGGACCGTATGAGCAGGACCCCCAACGTCTTGGACCTTTGCATATAAGGCAACTTCATGAACTTTACCGTTTTGCTCTAAAGCTTATTCCCCGAGTCTGCATTTGTGTCACTTTTCTGCTCTCCCCCAGATCTGTACCTACCCCGTGTCAGTGACCTCACTAGATGTCCCTGAATGATTTGTGTTCCCATTCTCTTGTCCTTTGACCTCCTGTTTACCATACTCTTGCTTCAGCATGGACTTGTCTGTGCTCACTGTGTGGTCCATCGGGGATTTCAGTGGAGTTACTGAAAAAAACATTGAGATTCCGCAGGGTGCCGCGAGCGAGCAGAGTATGATGACACTCTGCAACAAGGGACACAAAAGTGTAAAATGGTTAGTAAAGGGCTACCATTATTCCACTGGTGGAACCAGGATCATTTTAATGCCACCAATGGGACCGTGGCCAGCGCTCCTTCCTAATGGCTGTTGAGTCCAAAGCTTTGCGCAGTAGCTAAGGAGATTAAGGGTGCATTGCTCCTGGGTGGAAGGGGCAGCCAGCTGGCGGCACCTCGATTTTTGGAGCTGACTCTTGCTGAGTTCCTATGTGGCACTGCAGGCCGAGAGCTAGTGTGCAATGTATGCTGCGTCTGATACTACCAAACTGCTGGATGGGTCAGCACTTCCTGAGCACTGCTCCTGGGCCTCCGCTTATCTTGCCTGGCACCGGGTGCCAGCACACGCCTGTGGGGCTGCAGTCCATGCTGGCAGGAGCTGGACTGGTCATATCACTCCTTTATTACACGGCGGCTCCAATCTCACCTGTTCTGTGACACTTCTTTTTTTGTGACACTGATGTTGGAGACCTATGTGACATGCTGTGGTCTCATAATGGGGTGTGGTAAGAACTTCTGGTGTTTGAAAATAGTAAGATTTAGATTGTTTGGCTATAGCTCCTAGACATTCTACCCGAGTGCTATGCGTCACAAATATCCGAAGCTTCTCATTGCCTCCGGGTCATGGAGGAGCTCTACTTGCTCTCCTAGGCAGTATATGCTAAACTGCTCAACTGTAAAAGCCTCATACTTTGAATAGTTCAGTCCTCTACTGGCTCCTACAATAGCTTTCCTTGGTCATGGGTGTAGTAGCAATTTTGTAATCTATTCACCATGTAACTCTCCATTATCACAAAAATGGCACTTGATCATGTGAATCACCCAGCGCAAAGTGACATTAAAAATACAGATATTACAACTTGTGTAAAGCCAACACAGTCTCCCATCCTTCCAAATTCGACAAATTATGTGCCACTGAACAGGTTAACTGGGATGGTATTTGCAGTGCTAAGAAAAAGCACAAAGCGCTATCCATTAAAGCAGAACAACACCGCCCACTCTCTCAAAATCAACCTGGTACCAGAAAATCCATCAAAATTACATCACCAGGCCAAAACCATTGATTGTACTGCGTGTTGAGTACTAGAAAAAAATAGAGTCTCCAGGGCCAAGAGTACATGCACCACTTACACAATTTTCTACACAAAAGACAGAACTGGATGCTGTCAGCTCTCCTGCCATCAGCTGAGTGAGACTCCACAGCCACACTCCTATCCTATTTAATGTTGAATAGGCAGGGAGGGTGTTGGGACAAGGCCTCATCCCGCGCCTAGAACTTTGCCATGATTTACAGCCAACTTTTCAGAAACCAGCAGAGCTTCAGTCACTCACACAGCACCTACACAATCACTTGGGATCTTTGCTGCTGGCCTGCATGTGTGAGGGGGACAGAGGCTAGACAACAAGAGAGGCCAAGGAGGTGCTTGCGCGTGCTGAATGTGCACCATTGACCTCCCTTGAGTCTTGGTGAGTGCCGGTAAACTCCGCCACATGGTGTAGGCAGAGTTTTAGAAGTGGTAAAATTCCATGAACTTTGCCCCCATATTCCCTTGCTCAACACTTGGTAGCTGGCAACGAGCAGGCAGGCTTAACTTAGGAGAAAGGTTAAAGCATTTAAAAACTCCAATACATTAAAAAACTAAGACACAATACCAAATAAAAATTCACCACCAATTTATAAACATAGGTTATATTTTTAAAAACAAATACACACTAAAATGACAAAGTCCAACAGAAGATATGAGTTTTAAAAGAATAAACAATTTCTCAGGCTTAAAAGCTGAAAGCGCCACTTTGGGACACATGGTCATGCTTGACTAGGACAAAGTCAAAGTTTCGGGCAAACCACAATGGAGCCCTGGTCAGATATAGTGTCAGTCAGTGTTTATTTAGATTAGCAAAAGCCATTATAAAAGTACAATAAGAACATCAATAAATTCACACCCATAATATAACATTCAAATGTAAATGTAAATGTACAGATATTTATATAGCGCAAATCACCAACCGGTCTCTAAGCGCTTGCTTAGGGAACCCGTCCTGGTATTCCCCTGTGAGATAACCCAGCAGGGCATCCACAAGGTGAAAGCCAGGCATCCCGCCGCGAGGGGCCATTGTGGAGATTAAGCAAGCTATTGCCCAGAGTCGCAGAGTGTGAACCCATGAATCGAGTATGCACTGGAGCGAGAATTATCGAGTCCATGGACAATTTATGGACTCAAGACCCAGCCGAGCCGGGAATTGAACCCTGGTCCCGGGCTGACCTCTGCTTCCAGGTCTGCCTACTCTAACCAGTGAGCCACAATTCACACCCATAATATAACATTCAACATTATAAAAATACAATACCATGCATAAGCATAATACACCCAGCTAAACATCTAGATAAATAGCAACATACATTAATATTGTCTAAAAATTGAAGATATCAAAGAGCTGGTATTGCTTGCAGAAAATTCAGAGGCACGAATTATGGACAAATATATTGATATCGCAGATCAGCCCATTTAGGACAAATTAAAACAATGTGTAAAGTGTAAATTGTCAATGTCTTTTTTATATAACTCATCCAGGGTATATACAGGCTGCATTCCATATTCAAACAATCTCTCAAAATCAGTCTGTTTAATGCTAACTCATTTTTAACCCATATCAAAAACCATAAACGTATAGGGCGAAAATGTATATAATCAGCAATAAAGCCTGCACCTATCTCATCATGCACTATTTCTGCAGGAAAACTCTGCGGAATTCGTAACAGTTTACTAAAATATTTATTTTTAGCTGCTTGTATAGTAAGGGAAGATTTATAATCACAGATCTCTGTTCCAAAGGATACAGTTGGAACGCACTTTGCAATATAGAGGTGTACTACAAACTGTATACGGCTATAGCCTAGTTCACTGGAGAAGGCATTGTTACTGTAGGCGACCCTTTTAAAAGATTGAATATGTGATCTCAATAAGGGATCCCATGACAATTCATCATCCAACAGGATGCCTAAGTGACTGAACTTGTCCACCTTACCCATATCATGAACCTTTATTACATGAGTTCTAGTTTTCGTATTTCCGGGCCCCACTATCACAGTATATTATTTGGTGTAGTCAATTTTTAGTCCATAAAATCATATAAAAGACATAACAATAAATGTACGTATGATAAGAACAGAATCATCTACGTACAGCAGGGTGGGGACCATTCTATGTCCTACCTTCAGTACATCTTTACATTGTTCCCTTAACAACTGATCTAATTGGTTGATTTATAAAATCAAAAGCATGGGGGCTAAAATGCAGCCCTGCTGGACTCCTTTCGCTAACTGAAAGTGCACAGTGCATTACCCTGATGGGCCGTATCTCACTGAGGCTTCAAGTCTTGTGTGCAAATCATGCAACAAAGCCACTATGGCCTCATCCATCGCCCATGTTCCTCAGCACAGATCACAGTAAGGATCTCACCACTGTTTCAAATGCTGAGGTCAATAAAGGCTTCATGTATACGTTCACTTTTGGCCACTGTGTATTTATTAACTAAAAGATATAAATTCAAGTTTTGTTCTATAGTTCCTCAACCTGGTCTAAACCGGTATTGAATTTCTGACAAAATATTCTTATTGCTTGCAAAATCTGTTAATCACTTCAAGAAGGCCCTACACAAATCTTTTACTTCCGCGTCTATCAAAGAGATTGGATGATAGCACGCCGGGTTGGCTCGGTTCACTTTTTTAAAAACAGGAACTTTAATTGAATGCTTCCATGATGTTGGAATATGGCCTTGTGCTGCTGCATTCAGGTGCTGTGTGATTAATGGGGCCCACAGATCTCCATATGAATTGAAAAGATCACCAGGTACCCCATCTGGACCCGGAGCCTTCCCAGGTGTCAATTCCAATATGCCTTCTCTCACTTCTTCCAGCTCAAAATAGATATTTGTTTCTCGGTCGGAGGTACAATAAGATTAAAATCACTTTCTCCTGCATATATATGACCAGAGTGAACTACACACTTTTGTGCAGGTATAGCTACACTAAAATCCGGTAATGTTCCCTCAATAAATAATGGCTGATTAATGACTTTTTGAAAGGCTGCACTGTTTCTAGTAATACAAGTCTCCTTGAGCTTATCCCAGGCGTCTCTCTTCAAGGCGCTTATTCTCTTCTTGTAAAGCCAACGCATTTGCCCCCAGAAGGGTTCAAACTTTCCAAATCTTTGTCACTAAAATCCAATCAATATGTTTTTTGTAAAGCCTTAGATTTTCCTACATCTACTCCGAATTTGGAGATACCTCAGCAAACCATTCAATAATATTCCCTGCTTTCCATGTTATATCCTTGCACATGATTAGTAATTCTTCATCACAAAATTTTGCCAACCACTCTGGACTAATCGTTCCAATTTAATTTCTTCCGAATCCATTTTTAATCGGCTTACGTCTATATTTATGTCTCAACCCACATTACTTTTTGCACTAGCAGTAGGAGCTATGTCCCTAATCCATTGATCAAGTTCATCCGGTGATGGCCCTATTGATGTACGCATTTTTATTCTCTGAGTCTCCCCACTATTTTCTCCTGCTCTGTGGGTTACCTGGGGATTTACTTTCTGATTTCCCATTTGCAAAACCTTTCCTGTAAGTTTTTTGCTAACCTCTGCTTGGCATTTCAAAAATGTTCTCTGTGATGTTTTTTAATGATTCTACTCCCACTTCTATGGGGGAATTCATTCTATCACTCCTTCCCACATCACTCTCGCATGTTCCGGTTCTGTCCAGTGGCAATGATGCTTTCTGATCCACCAACCCTTTATTCAACTCTTGCAAGAAATTATTTCCTCCCACCATCCCAGTAGGGATCGTTAGAGCATGAACTTGTGAAACTCCTCTTCCTGTCTGAACAATTGGACCTATAGTTACCGGATTTCATAATGCACCTGGACCATTTGTCATGACAGCATTTGGAAATCCTGCTCTTTCCAGAATCTTTCCTCCGGACAAGAAAATATTTTAGTAAGCCAAATGTAAGCCAAATTTGCAGGTGGTACTTTAGGGGTTATATCCACAAACATATTTGTTTCCGAACTACTCTGTTCTTCATTATAGGGTGGAGGTCTATTTATCAACAACTCATTCAATAAGGTGTCCTCTATTTCATCTAGATTCTCTTTAGTTAATGTAAGAACCTGAGTTTGCGGATCCTCAATATGTTTATTTTTCTCCTTACACTTTTCTCTTTTTTTCTCAGCTACCAATACAGGATACATCCGTGCACCCATGGCAACATCCTGTCGCCACATCTTTTTCTGGGAATCCCATTTTGTCTCTGCATATCAACTTTACATATTCTTGTATCTCCCCTGATATTTCTTTCTCTCTCTGATGGGCTTCTTGTTCCCATTTTTCAAGAGCCTCATATTGCATGGGTCTAGGAGTAGGTTTCTTATAATTTATCTGTCTTCTCAAATTTTCCAAAATCTATCCATTAAGGATTCGAGATTGTCGGAAAGCTAGGGGACCATCCTTTTCAGTGTATTATACCCAATTCTACAACCAGGTACAAGTGTGATATCCCCTTTCTAGAGACATATGCAAAGCTGGTGTATCTTCTGGAGCTACAGACACTCCTTAGAGTAGGAATAGGTTCTTCCTTGCGTATTAACTCTTTTAATAGCTTATAGAATTTCATGATTTCTTCCTTTCAATGCAGTCTGAATTTATATCTGCAAACTCTCTTCCTTATTATTGTTTTCAACTTCCAATCACTGCTCGATTTCAACAACCAATCCAAGCACGGCTCCACATCAACCAAACAATGCCAGCAAAATACAAAATATTTAATTGTTTTTCCTTTCAGTCCTTTAATCAAATTTCACTCAAAACTAAACAAAACAATTAAAAAATGTGTCTGCTCCACTAATCAGGCAATCAGAAATTTCGTTCACTTCTAGTACAATCTCAACCAGCGTGAGTTCACCCTTTTGAGTAAAGAAGGTCTTTAGAATTCCTATTGGTGTGCTTCCTGAAGAATCCCCAACAAACCTTAACTCGTCACACTCAAAAGTTCTGTACCTGTGGCATTGCCAAGGACGCTCATGCACAGCACCCTTGTAACAGCAGACAAACACACTTAGGGGCCGATTCCGATGGCCAGTCGGACAGCTGTCCGTAGCCTTACCGTGCGACCGACACGTACCCGGAGCCGGCCCGTCCTGTAGAGGAAGTACGATGCGCATAACTGCCAAAAACACGACCGAAACGTAGGCTGTGGATCAAGCCCAATTCTCCATCCGAGCCGTAACTCCTAAAGATGAATCGAGTCGCCCGGAAGCAGTATCCATAGCAGTTTCCGGCATGACAAGTATGATGCATATTTCCTACACGCCGGACGAGTCGTCACACGGCTGCGAGACAGACCAGATTGCAGCGGGTACGAGACGGAGCAACAAGCAGCGTGTACGACATGAACACACCATGAATCCCATTGCGCAGGTCATACCAGTACTCTACAACTATGACCGGATCAGGGACCGACGCCGACGGCGCAGGTGGTAAGTCAGACACCTACAACACAAACAAACAACAGGTACCCACAAAATGGCACACACAAACAGGGGATCCACATCCTGGCCACTAACAACAGCCCACCATAGGGGTTGCATGGCCAGCACCACCAACAGCCCCAACCATAGTGGATCTGTTGCCCATCATTACTGCCACCCCCACTCACCGGGGACCCGTTGCCCATCACCCCTGCCACCCCCACTCACAGGGGACCTGTTGCCCATCACCCCTGCCACCCCCAGCCATAGGGCACCTGTTGCCCATCACCCCTGCCACCCCCAACCATAGGGCTGATGTTGCCCATCACCCCTGCCACCCCCACTCACAGGGGACCTGTTGCCCATCACCCCTGCCACCCCCACTCACAGGGGACCTGTTGCCCATCACCCCTGCCACCCCCAGGGGACATGTTGCCCATCACCCCTGCCACCCCCAGCCATTGGGCTGATGTTGCCCATCACCCCTGCCACCCCCACTCACAGGGGACCTGTTGCCCATCACCCCTGCCACCCCCAGCCATAGGGCTCATGTTGCCCATCCCCCCTGCCACCCCCAGCCATAGGGCTTATGTTACCCATCACCCCTGCCACCCCCAGCCATAGGGCTTATATTGCCCATCACCCCTGCCACCCCCACTCACAGGGGACCTGTTGCCCATCACCCCTGCCACCCCCACTCACAGGGGACCTGTTGCCCGTCACCCCTGCCACCCCCAGCCATAGGATGGGTGATGCGCAACACATCCAGCATACTCCAACATCAGGTATGTCCGCAAAATACATCCCCCATAACATCATGACAATAGTGTGTAGTCTGTGACAAATGCCCACAACAGTGATTATGGCTACGAGCATACAATGTAAGTAACAGCACATGTGTGACCAACACATGAGTGTGACATACACAAGGCAAGCATCACCATAGCACTGTGGCAATGTAAAAAGAACACCCCCTCACTGTGTAGAACAGAAGTTAAGTGGGGGCTCACAAAATGCAGCAGATGTGGAGCATTGTGGTGATGGGGACCAAACCCCCCTCATCACAGTGACCTAAAGGTAAGTGTCATCATGGTCAAACCTGAAAATAACAAACAGCATGTATGATCCCTGCTCCCAACACATCAAACACTTCTGGGGCAAACATGGGGGCTGACAATGCATACAGCGTACAATGGCACAACAGCAGAAGTGACTATCACCAAGCATGCACACATCTCGAAAATAGACACACCAATCAAAACAACATGTGTCGACTGTAGGTGTCAGCTCACAAACTCACATTACATGCCAGCAATGGCACCCAACAACCAGGATGAATGTGCACAATGATGTGAAATGACTCACAGGGACAGCATGCAAAATCACAGAAACAGCATCCAGACAAAGGCCCACAACAGCAATACCAATGCACTGGTGCAGATGCACAAACACAAACAGGCAAACTCACACTGCACATCGGCCACAACATGTGTGTGTGTGTGTGTGTGTGTCACAGTATCCCCAGGTAACTACACAACACATGAGGGGGTCTGAACCACAGTGACACAGATGCGGACACAGTGCCATACAAAAGTAAACCATCATTGGGACACCCTCAGTGGGCAATCAGGCATTGGGAGATGAGAGGGAGCACAACAGACACATGTGACACAAGCTGGAATGAACACCAACTAACACAGCAAGAGACTGACACACAACACCAATACCCCCAGGGACCAGACAGTGGGGTGACACAAGCATGCATGACACCTCCACTGTGATGACAAAGGCAGCTGTCGTACAAACTGGGAAACCCAGACACGTGTCCTGTGCCACAAACGTACATCACACATACATAAACACAAATCGCTCAGCATGGCCCCTTATCCATGGACAAACGGGAGCTAGGGGACCATCCATGAAAATATTCACATCAGTCCACCCTCAACACCACACAGCCTGAACTGCAACAATGTGTATCTGTGAAGCTCACATGGACAGGTGACATAGCACATGTTCCCATGACAAACACAGGAATGTTGGGATGAACTAAGGTGCACAGACACATCACACAAGGACAGTTTACAACCCTGGGGAATGACAGACAAACTGCACAGTATGCGGGACATGGCTATGACCTCAGAGCTCATGTAACCTTCAGAATCCCTGCCACAGTCCCAGGACAATGCAGATGCCAAGGAGAAACACAAGGCACACATGCTGACACCTGCCAGCATCGCAGCCGTGAACCCGAAAAGTGGGAGCAGTCACACACACATACAAATGTCTCAATCACTGAAAATTACCACCTAGGGACTACATGATATTGCGAACAGTGCATTGAGGAACCCTGACTGTGTTCCATCTGTGTCTGACAACATCATCACCACTCAGAACTGACAAATCCCAATGATGATACACCAATTAACAGTAGTGTGTCATGCACCCACATATCTGGTAGCCCATTCGAAAAGTAGTGGGATGAACCCAGTACCACTCAGCAAGCATCAACAACAGGAACATATCAAGGGAACACTTTCTGTGTATGAACAGGGATGTGGATACACACACATGCTCATACAACACACACCATGGGCCCAGGCCATGTCACCGGACAACACACTTACTTGAGGGGACACAACTCCTGTGGGAGCCCAGCTGTGCCAAACATATACACCGCAAGTCCCACTCATGTCTGCAGAACACTTGGTCAGTCAGCCATCAGTTACCACACAATGAAGGCTCTGGTCACAACAGCCTGGGTACGGGAGTCTCCCCTAAGTCATCTGCACATACCCAAAACATATGTCTAGCAAGTGTCAAATTGGACAATGGGAATCACATCATATGTGCAGGGGTGCAGGCTACAGATTTGACCATGCCAATGAAATGCTCACAGAGAGATGTACACAAATAGTTGATCCTGACACACCCAGGTAGCCACAAAGGATGACATGGATACCCACCAGAATAGGATACATATCTCATGGACCACAGGGAGTTCCTCACATCAACACATCAGTAATCAACATTGTAAACCAAGCATTACAGGTGCAAGGGCATGTAAAATAACATCAACATAATGTACAGCTAAATCAAGTTCACAGGGATAAAGAAAAAAGCTTTATTCAGCATATTAAAAGTGGAACGTCTGTTCTAACAAAAGTCCAATGGCCAGTCCATGTCCAAATGCCAAGGAGTGAACTAGAGTGACAACTGTCACACCTTGCTTGCCGGCACTGCTAAGGACGGGGTCATCCCCTCGGGGGGGCATACATGGGGGCAGGCCAGGCACCGCAGGGACAGGATCAGGGCGCAGTGTTAGGAGGCAGTGAAGAGGTGGGGGATGCAGGCGAGACACTTGCAACTGCAGTGGAGCTGACTGAAGTGGTGGGTGCTGTCACAACTGTGGGGCACAAGTCAGATGGGGTGGGTGCCGGCACTACTCCAGTGGGCAGGTCAGATGGAGTGGATTGGGTCACCACTGCAGTGCCCAAGTCAGACGGGGTGGTCGTGGACTCCAAAGCAGTGCCTACATCCATGGGAGCGGAATGGGGGACAGGTGAGGTCGGCAGGGCGGGGAGGGACACGGTCCCCACATCAGTGGCACCAATTGTCTGACCAGGTGTGGAGGAGCAAGTGCTAGGGGGATGGCATTAGCATTTTGGGGATGGTGTATCTGTGTGTGGGGGAAACTGGGGCAGGGAGTGGCGGGGGAACCTCTGGAGTGGTGGCCTGGGGGATGGAGGACGGAGACTTTGCCTTGGAGCTTAGTGGTGGCGGGGGGGTCTTGCTCTTCTGGCGCCGGGGGGACTTGCGTGTGGGTGTCTCGGTCTGACTGCGCCTGGGGGAGGGTGTCCGGGTGTGAGGGGCACTCCCTTCTGTGTGTGGGGACTTCCTCTTCCCCTTGTAATCAGGATCTGCAGGGTCGGTGGGGAAGAGGCCAAGGTCACAGAGGAAGATCTTCTGGGGGGATGGGGTTGCAGGTGAGGTAAGGGAAGGGGGATGGGAGGGAGAGGTCTCGGAGGACTGTGGAGTGGTTGTGGATGACTGTGTGTGTGCCAGCAAACCAGCCCCAGTGAGTGTGGAATCAGTCCCCTGCGCTTGCTTGTGTGCACGTCTAGACCTTGGTTTTGGGGTTTCTGTGCTTGGGACAGGTAAGGGTGCTAGGAATCGTGGGTGCTGCAGGGGTAGGAGGGGTGCAGGACTGTTGGAGGAGGGACACTGCTGCCATCAGGGAGGAGACCACGGACTGATTGGTCCTCTGTAGGGCAGCCATGCCCGAGGAAATGCCCTCCATGAATGACACCAGTTGTGTCAACAGACCTGTGTGTGCATGGAGGACCTTCAGCATCGACGTCTGCCCTACATGAATCTGTAGAAGTAAGTCCACAGACTCCTCACTCAGGGCAGCAGGGGACACAGGGGCAGGGGGTGCAGTGCCTGGCACGAAGGAGACATGCTCATGAACATGGGAGCCCACTGGGACCTCTAGGATGGGAGCAGATGGGAGGGTGGTGATGGTGGTGGTGGGGGCGGTGGCAGTGGCGGGAACAGCCTCACTAGCTGGGGTTTGGATTCTGCTGACACCCGCCTCAACAAGGGAGTCATTCTCAGAGCTGCTGTTGCCCTTAGGTGGGGGGGATGGTGCTGACGACTCCTCTGTGTTGGCTCAACTCGCCCTCCGTGCCACTGGGTCCACCCGACTCCTCTCCATCTGTCCCTCTAAGGCTCTGTGGCTCCTCCTGGTCCATGGAGCTGTCCCCTCCTGTGGCCGTGGATGTATCTGGATGGGAATAGGAAGTAAGAGAATAACATCAGTCACCTGCACCGACTGCACACACCACAGTGAGTACATCACGTCACAGGGCAATCCCTGGCATCATCAGCTGAACACAGCTCAAAGTGCCAACACAGTTTAGGATAAGACAATTGTCATTCTCAACATCAACCATGGCACACATATCCCTCCTTGACTTTCACACATATGGCCGTTGCATGTTGGATGCTAACACCCCAATGTGCCAACATGCACCACCCACACATCAGTTGTACATGCAAGTGAACATGTAGGAGTATGTCACTATACACACAGCACATCTCTTGCTACTGACTCAGTACAGGTGTCCGGGTGAAGGGATGGGCAGAGACTCATTCCACATGTTTGTGATGCATGCCAGCAACACAGACTATGAAGTACTCCTGTCCTGATGGTCAATGCCACAATGTGGTGCATGGTGCACACTTGAACACAATGCAGGCTCACTCATACCAAGTTAAATGCCATGGCACTGGTATGCCCTGAAAGTCAGTCTCCTGTCACAGGGGCAGGGAATCCAGACAACAACAATATGCACTGACTCACAATCCTAGCTCTGGGGTAAAGCAAACTCAGTAGATGACCGGCGCACTTGCCCATCCCATGCAAACAACATATCCAGGATCCAGAATACCCCACATCAATCAAATCATACATATGAGTCTATGCAAACTTCCTGTACTTTAACACATCACAGTCTGCCATGCATGTAACCCAGCTGCATGAAGGACACAGTTGCATACACCATTGTGCGCTGTCAGATGATCACACACCTATATGTCACACAGGTCTTGTCTCTCACAGTCACATCGCAGATGCCATGCTGACTCTCTGAATCATGGACACCCCAGTTGTACGTAGCAACAAGCCACACCCTAATGACACAGAGGCAGACACCTGAGGGAACATGTCACTGAGCACAACCTGCAATTTCATACACAGGAGTGTTTCTTAATGCCCTTGAGGGGGCATGACTGGCCAGGACTAAGTGAAACAGTGTGTGGCCCATGACAGTAGTCAGGTGGCTAAGCAAGTGTGACATACTTGATATACATACTACTGAGGCCCAAAAATTGCAGTCCCCTGCTGCATGGGTTTGTTTGGAATACACCAGCCACATGTTGCAAGTCAGACCACCAATTGGTACACATCTCAAGGGCACACACAGATCACATGTCAGATCTCAGGCATTGTGGTAATAATTGACCCACCCATGAGACACACAACAGATTCACGGGAACTGATGCTGACCGGTACCTGAAGCATAGCTGACTGCAGGGACACAGTGCCCTAGTGACACAAGCAACAGACTGGAGGGGCCACACCTGTGGAACAGATGAGGAGGGTGTATCACACAAATGAGGGACCTGAGTTTGGGACTACAAGAGCTACGTAATGTGGAAGTGTGACCAGGACAAAAGACTGCTATTTGCATGTCAGACATAGTACACAGATCAGACATGGACTCACCCCCTTCCTGCTGCTGTCTGGCCTTCAGCTGCCTATCCAGGTCCGGGAAGACCACCGCCAGGATACGGAGCATGTGGGGAGTCAGGGTCTGGTGTCCACCCCTCCTGCGTGGAGGTGACAGCTTCAGCTGGACTCTAGCTATCCTCTGGGTCCAGCCCTGAAGGTCCTGCCACCTCTTCTGGCAGTTGCAGATCCGGCGCTTGTAGACCCCCACAGAACAAACAGCCTGGGCAATGGTCAGCCAGATCTCCTGCTTCTGGTGGGCATCAACCTGTGAGGAGGACAAAGTGAAAAGTACATTAACACACATGCCCCAGATTTGTGCAGCACACAATTGGATAGACATGTCATCATCACAAAGGGAAATAAATTACACAGGTAGTGCAACCATGGGGATTACAAAAGCACATGCATGTCTGACATGTTAACAATGCCTGGATAGTTTAAGCTTGCAATAATGCACTTTAGCAGCAGGAAAACTGTTCATTGCATGTACCTACACACTTTGGGGGATGAAAGTAGTCAGTGAGAATGCTTGCCACTGGTGTACACACTGCTAGTACTGCTAGTCAGACAACATGCATAATTAGGTAGGCAGTGGACTGCACACTCACCTGCTCCCCTGGTTTCCCATAGAGCTTTCTGTACTCTGCAAGGAGCCCGACCAGCAGGGCCTGGTTCTCCTCCTCAGTGAAGGCTGGGGCCCTCTCCAGAATACGTCCCATAGCAGTTGCCAGAGGATGCAGAGACAGCAGCAGTGGTAGCAGGGATGTGGTCCAGTAGCATGTATTGCAGACAAGTGGGCTCCCTGGGGGCCAGCCAGCCTTATATCTGTGCTGCAGAGGCGGAATCTGTGCCATGTGTCCCAAGTGATAGGTCCAACACGGTTACATTCTATGAATCTGGCAAATCCATTTAAAAGTACGACTCGTACACGCCTTCCGCATCGTTCAAATCTTCACCTTCATGGAACACTTGAAATTGCAACATTGTTGTAGGCATCCAACTTAATTTCCAGTGCACAACTCGTACAAGTTTTGAATCCGCATCCGTCTCCATGACAGTTCAGAGCCAATGGGTGCGCCCACCTCGTTCAGCTGACTGTACAACACGTATTTTGAATATACACATGCACCCGTCTCCATACGATTCAATGGCCAAGGCATACGCCTGTCTCGGACCATGCCTGTCCGACGCGTATGCATGATAGTCACCCGCATCGGACCTCAGTGCATTCAATGACAAAGGGTATGCACGGCTCGGACTTGACCCGTGCAATGCGTACGCATTGTCACCCGCATCGGACCTCATTGCATTCAATGACAAAGCGTACGCACGGCTCGAACCTGACCCGTGCAATGCGTACACATTGTCACCCGCGTCGGACCTCATTGCATTCAATGACAAAGCGTACGCACGGCTCGGACCTGACCCGTGCAATGCGTACGCATTGTCACCCGCGTCGGACCTCATTGCATTCAATGACAAAGCGTACGCACGGCTCGGACATGACCCGTGCAATGTGTACGCATTGTCACCTGCGTCGGACCTCATTGCATTCAATGGCAAAGTGTACGCATGGCTCAGACCTGACCCGTGCAATGCATACACATTGTCACCCGCGTTGGACCTCATTAGTGTGACTATTATGCAGATGCAACACACATATACTGGCCATGGACACCTGCGCATACCTGCGCACACCTGCCACACTATAGCATTGGCCACACAGTGTCCCATGGCATGTAAGGCTGTATTCCCTGGGTGTTTGGGGGGGCCACAGCAGTTTTTTGGCTGGCACTTTGTGCAGCCACTCCCAGGCTGTGCATGTGTACATGGGGGCAGAATCCTTTGTGTGTTGTGCACATTACCACTGTGATGTGCAATTGCACAGTAATGGGCATGAGTCAAGGCCACTGTGTCAGGTTGGATATGTTTAGAACATGTCACATACACCCTGAGTCCTGGGGGTGATGGCATGTACGTCACAGTGAGACCTGTAGCCACAATACTGATGTGAACCCACAGTCTGTGTGCATGTTGTGTCTCAGATGTGTCTGATCACATGTTACCAATGGGTGACAGTCTCCACATCCATGTGGTATATGCATCAACCTTGATGGGGTGTGTGTCTAAGAGACGTACATGTAGGGCCGGCAGGAATAACAGTGGCCACTACCTGTGGGACTTACGATTGCCTTGTGGTGTGTACGTACTATGCCATGTCCATTGCTGTGTTGATGTGGCACTACAGGGAGCCTGGGTTTCTGCATGGCAAAGATCTGTGATGCCTGGGAGACATGAGGCCTCAATTGTCACTGGGGTGTGTTTTTTTTAACGTTGCAGCAGCACATAGGTTGGGTGACACAGCCAGATGATTAGCCATTGCACTACATGGGACTCATGTGGACATGTGGAATTGAGATGTGAGGTGGTGGTCTTGTAGGTGACATATGTGTCCATGCCCAACAGCACACACCTTAGTACATTGAGTAATGTCATGAACTAGCATGTGATAGTGATTGTGGTCATGGCCACATGGCTGAATGTACTGACAATCTTCCTTTGTGCATCTCTGTACTGCAGGGCACCAGCTGGTTATCAGACGTTCCCAGACCTTGCAACCATGCAGGAACGTGACTGCATCAGACGGTACCACTTCACCAGGCCACTGATTGAGGAATTGGCGGAGCAGTTGGCGCCACATCTGCTACCTGGCCGGACATACCCTACAGCACTGACCCCAGAGGTGAAGGTGATGGCAGCCCTGCACTTCTTTGCTACTGGTACCTTCCAGTACACTGTGACTACTGTTGGTGGTATGTCACAAACAATGTTTAGTCGGGGGCTACGTGATGTCTTGGAGGGGATGTTGCAATCCTCGACCTGTATATCAAGTTCCCGAGCCCAGATGAGCTCCCTGAAATTAAGGATGCCTTTTATACACTGGGGAGGATGCAGAACGTCATCGGAACTATTGATGGGACACATGTTGCCCTGATACCACCACAGGCACATGACCAGGCTTACCGGAACAGGAAGCACTACCATTCGATCAATGCTCTGGTGGTCTGTCTTGCTGACATTTCGATCACACATGTGTGAGCACGGTTCCCTGGTTCGGCGCACGATGCCTACATTATGAGGAGTAGTCGCATTGCAACGCTGATGTCAGAGATGTCAGCTCAGCGTGCCTGGCTTGTCGGTGTGTACTGACTGTTTCTCATTGTGTTTGTTTGTCACTGTTGTATTCCGCACTCCTAAAAAACTCAGCTACTTGTTCATTTGTGTGTGTTTAGGTGACTCCGGATACCCCAACATGCCGTGGTTGTTGACACCCCTCAGGAATCGTGTGACACCAGCCGAGCTGCGCTACAATGAGGCACATGGTTGGAGCAGGAGGGTGATTGAGCAGACATTTGGCCTCCTGAAAAGCCACTTTCGCTGCCTGGACAAGACCGGAGGTGCCCTCCCATATGAGCCTGCAAAGGTGTGCAAAATAATCCTTGTCTGCTGCATGCTACACAACATGGCGGTGCATAAGGAGGTGCCTCTCATCCAGGATGACGATGACGACGACCAACCTCCGGCACCTGTGGAGGATCCCGGCCTGGGCCAAGATGCCAGTGATGATGAAGATGATGGTGACGTCCGCTCCCAGCTCATCAAGAACTTCTTCACCTGAATGTGAGTTTCCAGGGTTGTTTTTCAGAATGTATGGAGGTAGCCTGGAATGTGTTGAGCCAGCTCTGTTGCTGTTTGAGTGTGTCTGTGTGCCACTTGACTGGATGCGTGCTGTGATGTGTCCATTCAGGTGGTGTGTACTCCACAATAGGGTAGTACTGCTAACTAGTGTTTGTGTAGGTGTTTTGCAACATGTTTTGTGCATGTGTATTGCATTTCTCTCCTGTTCTTCTGTGCTTTTGACTGTATCTTGTCTGTCCTTCCCAGGGTACTTTGCCTGTTGTGTGGTCAACACTAGGGGTGAGCGGAGTTTGCGAAATTCACTTTCGCAAATTATCGCGAAAATGTTAAAAATCTCCGCAAACACGCGGAAATATCGCGAAGATGCAGAAGTTTTTTTCCCGCCCGTTCGCGGTATTTTCTGCGTGGTCGCGGCTCGCCAACTTACCCATGTGGTTGCTCGCTGGCGCGGCCATCTTGTTTTCAATTGTCTCGCGGTGCATGATCGCGAGAAGAAAGACGTGATCGCGCGATGAATGACGTTACTGCGGGCGCGAACTGTCGCGAGACAGCGCAAATGGCTACCAACAATCCAACATCTCGTGGAGAACACGACCGGATCGGGAAAACTTGTCGGCGAACGCGGGGATTCAGGTAAGGCGATCACGCGCACGCGAGAATGACTTCCATTCTCCAACACATTGTAAGCGTGTGTCCACTGTTACGTAGAATTACCGTGCAACTAGTGTGGAATAAACGTGTTGCGGATGTGTAATGAACCTGTGCTATGCTTTGTTATGTGCCTTGTCTGTCTTCCCACATCTGAGTGACATCTGCTTACCTCACCTGTGGACTTGTTACCACTGACTGCGCTTGGTGTTCTGTCTGTGCATGCCAATGTGTTTCAGGTCAACATCATTGTGTGTGATGAGTAACATGGCCATGGTGAGTATGTTTTGTGTTGCCATAGTGGTGTGTGTCCCTCACATGTGTCACATCCCCATGACTCACCTTACGTTGGTCACATTGTTGCAGTATTTGGCATGCACTGTGTTGTGTAGCAGATCGACATCTCCCTGAACTTGACAAGTTTGAATCACAACAGAGGCAAGTATGGTGTGCTGGTGAGTTTATTTACAAACATGTGTGAGGGAAGTGCACAGGATGGTGGGTGCTGTACAGTGGTTTGGGAATCCAAAGTTCACATTGAAGTTGGAAGTGCTGGTAGATGAAATGTCCAGAGTAAAGTCCACAGTCATCTGATACATTGGCCCAACATGAACCCTCCATGTCATGTGGGCGAGTTGTGTGCGATTGGACAATGTGAACGGGTTGCGCACAAAGAACATTGTCCAGAACAGGTTTGGAGGCCCTGGGGGATGTGCTGGAACATCTGACTCTCACATGTCCTTCTTCTGGTGACCCCTCTTCTTCCGGGGGGATCCTCATGTGCAGGCCTCTGCGGTGCAGGGGACTCTCCGCCAGAGTCCTCCTCCCTCCCTGTGGCACTGGCAGATGGTGTTGCGACAGATGTTGTGGGCACACAGGGGGATGTGGACAGGTTGGTGTTGATCTGGCGGAGGCATTGTAGTATGTCCCGATGCATCCCACTTGGTCTCTATGCGGGCATGGTGGGCGACCTGCTCGCGTTGCATGTCCTTGAGGATCCCCACTACCTGGCCAAATCCTCCGGTGCTATCCTGGTGCGCATCTAAGATGAGTGCCAGTTGGGAGTCATCATGCAGTCCAGACCCCTCTGCAAGGCGTGCCTTGTGCCTCCCACCTCTCCCAGCACCCCTCTCCACACAGCCAGGACCAGCGGCGGTACGCACAGGTGACACTGGGACCCCTTGGGTGGTGTTGCTGGTGGTGTTGGCTGTAGCTTCCGGGGGTCCTGTGTCCCTGTGCTGTGGGTGTTGATTGTCCTTGGTCTGTCCGTGTTGGCGGGGGTGCCCTGTCGGTGTCCAGATGCTGGAGGTGTGGGTACAGGGGGGCAGATGTTGATGCTGCTGGTGCTGCATGATGGCTCACACCGGAGGGGCCATGTTGGTCGTCGTCATCCGAAGAGGACAGTGAGAGAGTCAGACCAGAGAGCTCAGTGTCCACCAGAGTCTGGGACTGGGTATCCTCGTCATTTGGTGCTGGGTGCCCAGCACCACCTGTGTTTAGAAGAGACACACAATGTGATTTATATTTCTACATGCATCGTGGGTTCACAAACATGACATTTTCTACTTTTCAAACAGATGCCTGCCTGTACACTGCTTTTTTGCAGCTTGTCACAGACAGAGTTTGATATTGTTGTTGGCCATTTCCCAGCATGGCCTTGTGCTCCCCACAACAGAGCCCAGTGTCAGACATCTTGTCAGTCCCTTCACACTCCCTGTGAGGCGAGTATGGTTCAGTTTGGTCTTGCTGGGCCATGTGGGTGGGTGTAGGTTGTCTGTGACTGCGACTCCCATCATACTCTTGGCTACACCCCCTTCCCAGCATGCCCATACTTCCTCCCTCTTGACTCTGCTTCCCTGTGAGGGTGTGTGACAGCAATGGCAAGATGGCAGACTGTGTAGTCCTGATGTATGATGTTGGCCATTTCCCAGCATGGCCTTGTGCTCCCCACAACAGAGCCCAGTGTCAGACATCTTGTCAGTCCCTTCCCACTCCCTGTGAGGCCAGTATGTTTCAGTTTGATCTTGCTGGGCCATGTGGATGGGTGTTGGTTGTCTGTGACTGCGACTCCCATCATACTCTTAGCTACACCCCCCTTCCCAGCATGCCCATACTTCCTCCCTCTTGACTCTGCTTCCCTGTGAGGGGGTGTGACAGCAATGGCAAGATGGCTGACTGTGAAATCCTGGTGTTTGTTTGGCTACAAGTCCCAAGTGAGCCCCTGTGCTTCACACAGCAGCACCCAGTACGGGGTATCTTTTGCTGATATTTCAATGAGGTGTGTGTCAATGCATTGTACTCAGTGAGTTGTGTGGAGTTTGTGTTGAGGGGGGGTGTCTCCCCATGCTGAGTAGTATGGTCAGGGCGGTCAGTTCTCCTTCCCATCATGAAACATACTTCCATTGTGGGGCGTGCAAGTTGTCTTTCAGGATGTCAGTCAGTGGTGTCCTGCTTCTGCTTTGCACACAAGCCCTAGCAGGGCCTTGTGCTCCCCACAGCAGGACCCAGTGTCAGCCATCTTGTCAGTCATTTTCCACTCCCTGTGATGTGGGCATGTTTCAGAGAGGTCTTGATGGGCCAATCAGGAAGGTGTGCATTATCTTTGACTACAGGCCCCATCATGCTTTTGGCTACACTCACTTCACCTGCATCCCCACTATTCCTTCCTGACAGTCAGCTGCACTGTGAGGTGGTGTGTTTGTGGTGGCAAACTGTCTGACAGGATCTATTTGGCTTAGTGCCACTGGCTTGCTCTATTTGTTTGTAAATTGGTGCATGTCATGACACAGTCCCCAGTCACTATGAGATGGCAGGTATTGTGTGTGTCTGACTGGCATACACATCTTGGGCTGATTATCTATTGGTTAGTGTAGCTTTGCTTGGGGTGCATGGTTTCACTGTCCCCTTGCCACACAATCTTGGGTATGTTACTAGCCCAAAAAAAGAAACGGTTCAATTGCTGTACCCTAAGGTTCAGGTCGCACCTCTCCTGGCAGATCTCTCACCTGCCCCCCTAAATATTAAATGAAAAAGAAAGCTGTTTAGCTGACATGGTGTGCAACCTTACAACCCCCACCGTTTCCCGGGGGTGATCCACTTGATCCAAAACTTTTAGGCCCACTGCAGGTCGCACCACTTTAATAAGTCCAAACAAAAGTGTCCATCCAGTGATGTATATATTTTCAAATCTTGCTCTTTATTCTTCTTACAGTTTGATAGTTCATAAACAGCCAACGCGTTTCGTTCTTGAAAAAGAACTTCGTCAGGGCTGAAAAAACATTTAAAAATACATATGTAATACAAAAATTAATACAGATTGTATAACTTACTTAATACAATTAAATTGTATATGAATCACAAAGACCTTTCGACAGAAGTTACGATTAGCATCATACTAGAGACTTACGCATGTCCAATGATTGTACAAAACAATTTATATAAATATTAAATGAATAAATTAATAAACAACTTGTGTTTCATATCCAAATTCCTGAGAGGGCAAGTCATATAGAAGACACTTTAGTATATGATGTAAATACATCACTGCAAATGCACTCATTAAAGGTTCATAATCCATTGACTCAACATGGCTTCTACTGAATGTATAAATTCAATATCATTTATGGAACATTGTTTTGGTCTAATCATTAGTTATGTTCTGTTCAAATATACAGTTCGAAAGAAGATTAAATGCACCTACCAATGTTTTCTTGGCTTTTAGACAGCGTTAATTATACACTGTGCAAAACACAGCCATTGGTTTTCCTGGTCATTCCATATTGTTGGGTATGATAATCCTTCAATATTGCATTTTTCTAGAATCAGGCGTTATGAGTCTAATTCCCATCGATTGTTTCAGGCACACTAGCCCTGAAACAATCGATGGGAATTAGACTTGTGACTCAGAGAAGTGCTCCTACCAGCTCCGGACAGAGTGTCCCACTAGGAAAGCACTATTAGCAGATGCAGGTCTGGAATTTTCCCCAATATCTTCCAATCTAAATTGGGCACTAACATAGGTCACTAGGATAAGCTATCCAATGAACCACTATTAGACTTTGGTAGCTCTACAATGATTGCTCCCTAAGTAGTGGGAGATGGGGGGTGGTCCTTCTCCTTAGCAAGTAAAGACCTATTGTGTAGATGTTGTATCAACTGTTTCAGGTAAATGTGATAAATGTCACTTGGTAGGCCATCGCTGACAGGTGTCTTTCCTGTGGCCAACTGCAAAATTGTCTAATATTATTTTCTGTTTATGCAATAATACTTTCAAATCAGTGTTCTGTATCTAGTCATAGGAGAGTGTGCCATCAGGTTTAATTGAATTCTGTGATGAGTAATTTCTGAAAAAGTCCTTGGGGCATATTTATTAAAAAATCACTGCGCACAGCGCAGCAAGTCACCTTAAAGCGCTGCATTATAGGGAAACAACAGGAATTCAGGGTATTAACATTATATGGTGCTTTCCTGTCTTTTCCTGTGCTGGCGCACAATGTGCTGCCTAGCACCAACGTGAGCACCCTTGCACTATTGTGCAAATGTGTCTGCATTGTAAGCGGGACACCTTAATGCACACAAACAATCCTCTGAGGCATTTTCATCTTACTATGTGTGCTGCCGAATGCAGCACACATAGAAAGAAGCAGTAGTGAGGAGAAATAAAGGTATTTCTCCTCGTTACACCTCACCTGGGGATGCCTAGCACTTTGATGAATTCACAGGTCTACCTGTGGTGGTAAATCTGGGAATGCGCCAAAATCCATGGATGGATGCGTGGGAACACCCACTCTCTACACATGGAATGCCTCCCTGGGGCAGAATAACACAACGCAGCTCACAATGTGCTGCCTAGCGCCAACACAAAGCACAAAATGCAGCCTAGTACTAGCATTCTCCAGGAATAGTTTATTTCATCTATAACAGGTCCTGCTTTAGAACAGTTAGGTCATGTGCACCCCAGCTCTGAAGAAGATTTGGACAATACATTGACTAAGAACGTGACTAACAGAGTTTATTTGGATATTGTTTACATTTTTGAAATCTGTTTAAAAAAACAACTCAGTCAAAGTCGTATGGAACACAGAACTTGGCAAACCAGCTTCATTTCATCATAGTGTGTGTGCACCTGTGCCTAAATCTAAAGTCTGTTTGTATGTGGAGTAACCCCCAGAGCACCCATAGAATACTTTCCCTATAAAGTTGCGCATTGAGCTCAGGTGTTATTAAAGGGGCATATCAGCAAGGGCCGGCGATAATTATCGCTAAGTGCATTTAGCGCGAGGATAATTATCTCCACCCAACTCTGAATTTTATCACGGAGATAGCGTGCTATCAGCAACGCTTATCTCCAAAGTGATAAAATTCAGAGCGCAAGCTGCCAACTGTGCGATTATCTCTGGAAATCCAGCGGTAATCGCACAACTTTTGGCAATAGCTTGCTGATAGGGCTACACATACTTAGCCATGATATCCACCTTCTATAGGATATCATGGCTAAGTCAGTTTCAAAGCAGGCGTAAGGAAAGTAGCGATAACAGGTTATTGCTACTTTTCTTATCGCTATGCTGCTTTGCGTGATGCTTGATAATAGGAGAAATGTCGCTTAGCGACATTTCTCCAGTTATTCTTGGGAGGAACGCACACTTTCCATCTCATTAGAGATGCACAGATGGGCGTTCAGAATACAGGCTCTAATACAAGGTTTCATGCGATAGCGTGCCCTTGCTGATTAGGCGATAAAATTATCGCCGCTTCGCGTCTGAAAACGGACGCAAAAGCGGCGATAATTTTTTATCGCCTCGTTCATAATATGCCCCAAAGTACTTCCCATTTTCTTAGAAGAAAAGGCACTGGACTGGGCATTCACATAGTGTGTCTATTGTTTGAATGCTTGAGTTTTGAGGCACCTTAGTTTGCTGTCCCTTGCTACCCTGAAAATTCAAGTGTGGTATAGTGTCCTTGGCCCAGTTTGCTATTTCAAAGTAGGATGTACCTCAGGACACAAGCTAAAAAGACCCCAACCCAATTGTTGTAGCCCAGTGGCCCTGGCCTACTCTTTGACCCCACAAATGTGGTCAGCTATCTTCCAACATGCCTCACCATCAACTGAATGCACCTTCAAGTGCTAACTGAGGACTAAATTAAATTGCCCACTCCCTTATAGTGATATTATTAGAGGTTTGTGATCTGAAACTGTTTTAGCTAGATATTCCGCCAGTGAAACTCCTCAGCTGTGGTGCACAGAAGAACATGTCTAGATCTGTTTGAAATCATGTATCAATGAATAACAGGAGAATTTACTAACAGAAGGGTACATAGATCTCTATACCTCAGTGAAACACCACTTGTTATCCCACGCTATCATTTCTTTTGTCATTTTCACTCTGGATGCTCTCTATAGGGATTGGTGCTACCTGTCTCTCTGTGTTAATTTTAAATTAGACTTTCCCACAAGTAATGCAAGTGGTGATATGTGGTCTAGGAATGTGGCTTTTATTGTGTTTGGTGCATTGAGTCCCAGTATATGTATAGATTTAAAAATTAGTTCTCCTTCTGATGAGACACATTTTCCCTTTTTGTCAACATGCGTTTTTTTTAGTCCTAAAGGGGGACCCACGCTTGACCCAGATCAGGACTGCCTACCATAAATAGAGTCCAATGGACAGTGTTGTTGTTCCCTCCATCTACACAGCAGGTTGTTTCTCTCAGATTTGTTAAGATGTGTTTCTTAGAGCAAAGCAAAATGTACAATATGTCGGCTGGGTAAGTGTATATCTTGTGACACTTGTATGCATGACCAATACTGCTAAAGGTCCACATGATGTGTGTTTGGTTCACTATGATATTCCAACTCATCACACCAAAGTTTGTCATGACTGTGGCCCATGTATAAATGTACTCAAATGCAGCTTATGACCTGTACCGAGTGTTTAAATTATTGCAATCAACTCATGATGAACTATAGTGATAAAACTGTGTCTTTTCCTGTGGCTCAATAACAAACTAGCACAACATGAATCATGAATCCCCTTCCCAGTGATAGACCAGAACATATCTGAAACCCAAACACATCTTAAAATTTTATGAAAACCCTGCCACCCTGAAAAAAAAGGGGAAAGTAGAAAAAGAAAAAAAGTGGTGGTTACAGAATACAGTGATGCAGTTCCCTGGTTGGCTCTCTCCTCAGTAAGGGGAAAGTCTGACGGAATACTAAAACTATTAATACTTTACTAATTTGACACACATTACACCACAGTTTGAGATACAATATGGCATTGGTGTTAATATTTGAACACCTTTCTAATAATGGTATTTGCAGTTCAGGCCATTATAAGTAGAGTGCCACCACCCTCAACATCAGAGTCTTTCAGGTTTCAGCTTGGCTGTCTACCATTTCAGTTATAAACCCGCCTCCTCTTCATCACCTTTTCAGCGAGTTTAACACTCCCCATTACTTTTCCTATTTCCATGCGTCTTTTGGGACTTTTTTCCACCATCCCTGATCTTCACTTTATTAGAAAGCAGCAACATATATTAGAGACATATTCTATCAAGTTTTAACTTGATGGTGTGGAACAATCAGCAGTGTGGTTAAAATACTGCCATAAAATCAAGGAAAAGAACTGCTTCATTTTCAATTCAAAAGATTAACAACAGTGAACTCACTGTAGGAGCAGATCCCAGTCCCTGTCATCCATTGACTTCACCACCACTGTCCTGGGCGGTATCCCCAAAGCTCACATTGCTACAGGAATTTTGTGCAAGTGTTCTATTGTGAAAAAAATGAAATAAGCCAGTAGGAGAAACTGCAGGTTTGAACCAACTTTTAAAGAGTAGCTCCTGGCCTCTGACCATTGGGCAGCTCAGGCAGGCCTACTGTTCTCTCATTGTTGTGGCATCATCACTCCTCTCTATCTTCTGCTGGTACTTCAAATACCTGACTCACTATTTTAGGAATCAGTCATATTGGAGGTTAGTGTGGTTAACTGGGATTTGGTTTCAGTGACCTTGTGAGTCAACTGTCTCTGATGACTAACACCATTGAGTTAATTCATTAGAATCATTAATATCGACACTTATGGCTGTCAAATAAATTTGAAGTTCAAAGGCCAGATGCTGACCTCCCTGAAATGTTGAATGTGACATAATTAGTGAATCTTTATTGCTTTATTTGGGTTTCCCTATTGCCATGTTGATGTGCTGGAGACCACTGGGAAGAAATATCAGCTCCAAGTTCAGGTAAATTTCACTATCATTTGACAGATACCTGTAACAAATTTATTTTTGTTCATGGTCACTCCAAAATGTCAGGACCCTGTTTTTGCTTGTATTATTGGGTCTGTGCAATTTGGCACTGCTATTCAGTGTCATATGCTTGCACTATGGTCTTTAACCCAATCAGTATATTTAACTGTCCTGTATGTCCTGTATGGTCATAGTGGATGCTACAGAAAATGAACCAATAGCACAGGTGTTACATATCATTTGTGAGTTGCTGTATAGATGCACATCTCCCAAATATATATGTAAAATGGATGGCTGGCAAGAGTATCAATGTGCTTTCGCTGGACTGGCAATGAAAAATTCCTTTGTTATGTAGGAAAACCCCTAAAGTGATTGTAAGCACACAAGCAATACAGGGTGCCTCATATAAAACAAATATGCTCCGCTATATATTTGGGAAGTGTGCCCTCACAGTGACTGAAGTTCTAAATGATGTTTTGGTGTGTAGGTTCAGCTACATTTCCCTTAGGACAGGCCTAGGAGTGAATACAATGTTTATTCTGTATCTCACTTGGGGAAATTCTAGCTAAGTCCTTAAAAGTTATTTGCAGCTTAATTTTCAAAACCTGATTTATTGTGAAATCTGACTGTTGATAATTTGAGTGGAAAAAGGAACGTTTACTTTAGGGTCCTTTTTCCAGAATTGTCTTAAAAGCAGTTCTGCCACTCATCACACCTCCAGAGCTGGAATACACAACCTTGGTTGGAAAAGCTAACAAGCCTAGCTCAGGAGACAATGGTCTGCCTCTGATCCCAGGAAGGATAGAGTATTGCTAACTGCTACCCACGTAGCATGGCTACCTATCTGGGAGGAGCAGGAAAGCTGGCAGAACAGTGGACAGCCTTCAATGATCCTATTTTGACTTGAATATGTGAGGAAAGGCTACTTTTATTCATCCTCAGGACCCTTCTAGATAGCCAGCCTCCAATTACAGTGGGAGAGCAGTGGCCAAACAGCTAAAGATAGGCCTGCCTGGTGGTAGGCTTGAGTGAAATAAAATGATGCCACATTTATTCGCATAATTTCAGGGATTTCACGTTATGATTATTACATTCCCAAAAGTTCCTAAAATGAAGATAAACACAACTGCTCATTGATTGCCTTTTTCCAGGTTGAAAAGAAGATGAGTGAGTGTTAGCACTAGTGGTTCAATTTGGAAAGATGTAATTGCTTTCTGGAGTTGCAGATGCCATGGGCTCTCTGGGCTCTCGAATGTGTCTCTCAGACAGGACTTGAGCGAGTTCCCTGGTGCTTTCAAAATACATATGTAGTATTTCAAGGTGTCAGACTCACAGGTTAGCATTTTATTTGATAGGCCAAATTCCAGGCGGATTCTAGATCTGCTGAGATGCTTAGGCAATTGAAATGTTTTCTTATAACCTGAGCACTGCATGGGCACTAGACTGACAGAACAGGCACCAGGAAAAGCCTGATGCTCGTATTGAAGTGCTGAGAAGAGGGATGCCTTTAAGACTTTTAGAATTGATGCAGCAGAGGGACTTTTTAATTTCTTATTGAGGAAGGCGAGACCACAAATGATGGCTGCGACTTTCTTTTTTCGTGAGCCTTTCTGGGCTGAGGGTTTGGCGGGCTCAGTGAATGAAAACTAGAAGTAGTTATATTTCAGAGCCATTTTAATGATCTTGGTCCCCATATGCCTTGAAGGAGATTTCTTGTTCTTATGATGGCCGAAGATTACATTTGTAGTCTTATCCTTGTTAATCATAGGAAAGTTCTTTTCATCATATGTATGGAAACTGCTCAGTGTTTGCTGTAAGCTGACTTTGGTGTGATACAATATTACGATATCATCTGCATATTGAAGAATAAGTAGAGTTAAAGGGCCTAGTTGTGGGGGGACAGACAGCTCTTCACCAGAGCTTTGCCCAGATCTGCTGTATATAAGTTAAAGAGCATAGGGGCAAGGACGCAGCCTTGCTTCAGACCACCTTGGATAGTAATTTTGGAGGTGAGTTTGTGGCCCAGTTTTCATGTGGACCCATGTGTCTCAGTAAAGAGAGATTATAGCTCCTAGGAAATTTGAGGGCATGCCCCACATAGTTAGTTTCCTCCATAGCGAAGGTCGTCCCACCTCATCTAAAGTAGTGCTGAAATTGAAAGCAGCAAAGAAGTGGTAGCTGTTTTCTTTAGACTGCTTGATGTGTCAAGATGGCAAGTGTGGTGATGTTATCTATAGTGGATGCTGCTTCACAAAAGCCTGTATGGAAGAATGGGAGAACATCATTGTCCAGATACCGAGCCTCTAGCTCTTTGAGTAGTAATCTAGCATAAGCTTTGGCCTCTAGATCTAAAAGGGCTATCAAGCAGTAGTTAGATGGCTTTGTTAGGTCCCCTTTCTTAAATGCAGGGCACAAGATGCAGTCTATCAATGCGTCTGTAACTTGGGCGGAGAGGAAATATTGATTAAATATAGGAGTTAGAACTTTTCCACAGTCCTCCGAGGCCCATTTAAAGATTCCAGTGGGAAAGACGTTAGGTCCTGGAGACCCGTCATTTTTCATTGGCTTGATGATTTTGCAAACCTGAACCAGCATGGTGAGATCCTGTTGGTTCTGTGACAACTGGTCTATGGGCCCCTGTTTGTCCATATAGTCTGGTGCCGCTGGATGGCTGGTGTATAGCTCTGTTACATGGCTCACCAAGGCTTCTTCCATCTTTATCAATGTAAGAAACTGTACAATTAGTTGATGGGGTGAGAGCCCACCTCAAATAATATTTCCAATCCTTGTGAGGATAAATCACTAAAGTCACAATATAAATCAGTGCTTACACCTCTGGTATCTTGGGAGAATAGCACTGAGGCTTAAATTAGAGGCAATGAATAAAGTATTTATGAGGCACTTAAACAATATTAGACTGAAAATACAAGGCAAGAAAATTCCAAAAAACAATAATAAAAAACTGAGAACAGGTTAATACATTAAATGACAAAAATGGGATACCTGGTCATGCTATACTAGTTTAAAGTCAAAAGTTAAGGCTGACCGCAATGGACTACAGGTCAGATACACAGACTAGGTTCATCCCAGTGGAAAGTTTACTTTATGACTTAGAAACTTTTGTGGAGAAAAAGTGGTTGTAGACAAGTCATCAGAGGGCAAGCTGCAAGTTGGATCCAAGGAGGACCTCAAAGAGGGCCTCAAAGAGGGCAGGGTGCTGAAGAGTGGGGCCCCAGTTACTGATGATGGCAGGAAATCTCTGAGCGGGTGAAGTCCAAAGTCTGTGACTAGGATGGCCTCTACATTTATGCATTGCTGCTCAGCTCGATCCTGATGAAGTCCTCGAGGTTCACACTTAGAAACGATTCTGGAAGTCAGATCTCCTTCAGCAGGGTAAACCAGCAAGCTGAGGTCAATTGTCGAGTCCCAGTGGTTGTGGCTTTAATGGCAGTCTCTGAAGGTTCTCTAGGTAGAAAGTTGGCAAAAACGTTCCAAGTCCCAGATCTTGCAATGTGTGGATAGGAGGAGTACACTCTAAAACCACCCCAGGGTCCATGACCTAAGGGTCACCACTTTGAGGTTAGGGCTTACTCCAACAGAGGCTAGAAGCAGGGTCAGGGCAGGTGCAGTCAATTGGTACTGGTCAGCTGGGCAGTTGCAGTATAAGGCCTCTGGAAGGTTGTTGGGTCCCTGTAGCTGAAACAAGAGATCAGCCGGCTGACCCCTGTAGCTGCTTCTGGTGTCCTGTTTTCAAGGCAAGCTGGTCCAGCCTTCTTTCAGGTCTCAGAATGGAGGTGGTTCTTCTTACGATATTCACATGTCCAGGAGTATTCTGAGTAAGGTTCTAGGGATGCCACTTGCATTCCCAGATACAGCCTGTGGATGAAGGAAACTCCTGGCCACCCCTAATCAATGGGGTGAAAGTGCCGAGGGGTGACCTTGTCCGCTTTTACAGATCTCCTAGTGTGTTGTACTGTAATCTGTCTGACAGTACTCCTCTCTAAGAAAAACCATCATGGCAGCACATTTCATTTTCTTTTCAGACATCCCTGTGCCCAGGTAGAGATGTGGCTATAATAATGGAAAAGCCTTCACTTCAAACCAGTTCTAGGACAGTTCATCCCTCCTACTGGGGTTGCAGCCAAGTTGAATAGCAATAAAAAAGGAGGCAGGCCTAGGTATGAGCTGCATCTGCAAGTAACAGAGCAGACATCATTTGAGCTCAAAAAGGGGCTGGGGCTCCCTGGGACATCCTGCTCAAGGAAGGAAAAACAACTCTCCACACTCAAGCCCTTTGTCCATTGTCTGAGAGCAAGCCGCATCTCACCACAGGGGAACCATCATTAGTGCAATCAGGGCAGGGCAGAGCTCCTCCCCAGCCATACTGTTAGGAAGACCCACTCCTCTCACAGCTAGGCCTATTTTGTCCCCATGTCTGGAAAGAATACACAACTCATAACAGGAGAGCCATTCATAATTATGGGACCCAGGACACTGGTAGAAAGGCTCCTTTTGAGTAGCCAGGAAAATGACAATTTTCTAAAAGTGTAATTTTCAAAATAGTAATATAGAATCCAACTTGACTACTACCTTGGATTTTAAATTGCTATTAAAATGAGACCTTGAACCATTTTTCTAACTGCTTCCAAAGTGAAACTAAGCACAATAAGGTAGGTTTTCCAATGGGACAGCCAGCCTTGTCACTTGTGACGGAGTCTGCCTCTTTCTCAGAATTTGCTGAATTGCAACAGTTTGCTGGATCGGGTAATATTCTCCTCGTAACTGTAAGGATATTCACTGTGTGTCTGCTTCATATCAGTGGCTTTCGTCAATGTAATTTTGGGCATGCTTTATACTTGAGGCCTGGCTGGCCCATCTGAAAATATTTAGTGAATAAGTGAATTATTCATTGGAGTGGATTGAAGCCCACAGCAGATAATAAAGTCACTAACCTGTTATGTTCAGTGAAAGGTTTCAGGCATTTAATCCTGAGCTCAAATCTGGTATCAATGGCACAGAACAAACGGGCTTAACTTAAAGAAATTGTGTAAAGGATTTAGAAGTAGCAAAGCAGTTAAAAGTCAATAACACAACACAATAAAGGCCTCATTGCAAATTAGAAAAACATAATAAATATAATTGGAATTTCCTGTTTTATGTTTAAATCTATTATAACTGATAAAACCCCACCAAAAGGAAAATAGCCTCACCAGTGTAAACATGTAGACACTGAAAAACACCTTCACAACCACAAAATAAATGCCATTCAAAGAAAGGGAAAGGTGAGTGAAAGAGTCATTTTTATTTATTTCTGAAGGGCCCAATACAATGTAACTTTGTTATACAAGGCAGTAGCAAGAAAGACTGGGCTAACATTATTCTGCTTGAGATTTGTGTTTAGGGATGTCACTATAATATTATTTCTTCTTCCTTTTGCTTTTTTCAGTTTTATGGTCTTTGGTCTAAATATACAGGGTTTAGACGCATGTTTTAGGTCTTATTTATTTTATATACTTTAGAGAATCAGGAAATATCAAAATTATATTTGAGATTTTGGCTATGTTTGATTCTTTCACTGATAGGTAAAACGGCTAGTTTCATACAAATCTTTCCTAATATGTACCATCACATTCACCCACAAACAGAGAATGGGTGAAACACTTTGATACATCAGCCCGTTTTTCCAGTGAGTCAATATTGATAGTAGGTGAATTGCCAAACACCAAAGGCTTTAAACATTCGATGCAAGGTGAAGTGACAGGTATATGTGAAAAGAGTGCAGTCACCAAGCATCTGCGATAGGGGTGAAAACAAGACATCAGACGTTTGGAAAACATGGAACGCAGTGTCACTTGGAATGCTGCTGCCAAAAGTTCTTACCAAGATCAACAATGATTTTAGTGATATTGTTTATATTTGCAGTAATTCAGCTACATATATGAAAAAGTTGTGTGATGACCTGTCAAAATCAATACCTGAGCTGAAGAGCTTCCCTGTAAGAGATTTTTGTCACATGCTAGATGGTATACTGAAAGCATCTTTATAAACTTCAGAGTTAATGAAGTATGCTATTGACTTTGTAGTCCATTCTGGTGCACTGTATTGTTATGCACAGTAACTAAAACACAAACATTTCTAATTGTGTGCTTTGCGTGGCATCAAAGAAAGAGTCATCCCAACTGTGTCATTTAGTCAGTGGTTCTCAGTCCTAGAGGCCGTGAATGCTATATAATTGATGTGGCGACCGTTTACATAATTTTTGCTTAGTGATGATGCCAAAGGCAACAAATGTGAGGATCTTTGGTCCCATATTGATAGTGATGTGAAAAAATTGTACACTCTCCTGCATCCTTAGACTTTACAGGCAAACATGACTGTTGTAGTGGACATAATAAAAAAAACTAGAGTCTGAAAACATCCTTGTCTACCAAGTGTTCAGCATAATTGGTGTAGATGTGAAACATCTCCTTGAGAGTAGGCTGGGCAACACTTTTACTAACTTTGGAACTGCAACATGTTGAATGTTAGAATTCCTGCCCCTTGATAAGCACAGAAATGTTGAGGAGCAATTTAGGAAATTTTATTTTACAGTGCTTAAGAAATGGCTTGCAATGATGCACAGAAATGTCTCTTCACCAACCATGGCATTTGAAGTCATTGAAGCATCACTGAGGTACTCTGCACGAGTTCTAGATCCCTTCCGTAAAGGGGAATTTTCTCCAGACTTAGAAAAGTCCTGTTTCTTTTTTTAGCGCTTCAATAACTTAGGGCATATGTGCCCGGTTCAATTCATATGTTGCAGAAGCTGTCCCAGAGTATTGCAATCTACAGGTGCCACAGTATTGGCATGGAAAGCTATGTCAGTGGTCAGAGTTTGCAAATTGTGTACTGGCTGTTTTGGCATTGCCCGTCTCAAGTGCCAATGTTGAGAGGGCCTTTTCACAGATAAATGCATACACAGGAAGAAAAGAGCAGGTATTGTATGGTATACTACAATAAGTTTGATTTGTAAAAATGTACTTGGACCTCCTTACGCACACTGTCCATACACATGCACTATCAGTGCAGAAGTCAAGCAGTAATAAAAGCAAAACATTCCACAAACACCAGTAAATACTGTTTCTGCAGATTTTAATGGCACGAAAATGTGTAACCACTGATAATCACTGTTTAAAGGTATTGAAAACACAGAAAAAAAACACCAGCATCTACCAAAAATAGAAACAGAAAACAGGAAAGCCTAAATATAATGGCATTAAACCAACAAAAAACCAATAATGGGAACCAGAGATATGAATTTAAGAAATTTGAGGTAAAAAGCTCTAAGAAAAAGAATGATAGTGTCTGGTCGTAGTGCACGGAGACCTAGGTGTGATTTCAGGTTGACTGCAATGAAGCATTGGTCGGCTACACCAAGGAGGTTTTTCTCCTTTGACTTAAAACTTTTGCTCTGAAATGGAAGTTGAATTCCTCCTGCGGGGTAAGGCTGGAGGCAATATCAGACAATGCGTACAATGAGGCTGGATTTCTTCTTTTTGAGGGCACACTGAAACATATGTGCTGCTGCCATGAAGCTCCAAGTGAGCCCTGTTTCTTCAGCCCAGCAAAGTTATGCCTTGGCTGGATCAGCTCAGGTGGTTGGCACTAGCCCGCTGGTGGCTGAAAGTCCCACAGCTTTTCATAGATTATAGGAGAAGTACAATTAGACACATCTAAAGGTCCAAAGACGTCAGGGACAGCACTTAGGGGTCAATACTTACTCCAGCAGAGGCCACGTGAAGAGTGCAGTCCAGGTCTAGTTGCAACTAGTCAGGTGGGCATTTCTAGAAAAAATCACTTTACAGCTTGTTGTGTCCCGCTTCTAGGTGCACAAAAGGTCAGCCAAATGACCCTCAGACCCACTTCTTTTTCCTATTAACAAATGGGAGCAAGTACAGCCCTTCAGGACTCCTAACATGTCCCAAACAGCAGATGCAGTCTTTCTTCTGTTCATCCACAGGTCCAAAAAATGTTCTGAGGAGGGAGCTTTGTGGTCCAACATTTATTTGCCCTATTGTAAACAATCCCATAGTGCACCTTATTCCAAGATGCAAAATGTGGGAACCATTCTTACTTTTCCAAGAGCTTGTGTGCCCACACAGAGATGTGTCCATGAAAATGAGCAGTACTCTCATCTGTGGTCACTCTAAACCTGTTCTGGCTGTAGCACCCCTTCCTCTGGGTTTGGAGCCTGCCTAGCTGTGTGAATAAATGGTTGCTTTCTCTAGGTCTTATCTTACATTAGCTTGTGGATTGACATGTCACTTTACAAGTTAATAAAGATCCTGGATCCACCATAGCAGGCCTTCTTGCAAGAGGAATAACAATACCTCCCCACACCCAGGTCATTGTCTCTCTCCTCCTTGAGCAGTTTTCTTGCCTCATTAAGGTCTAGCACTCGTTGAGCAGCTGCGAGAGAGCAAATGCAAATTGGCCTCCAGGATCTTTAGGCAGAGAAAAGTAACTTTCCACACTTAACTTTTGGTAAATATTTACTATTAGACTGGATCTTGAAAACATTTTAAACACAGTGGTTGAATCATTGTTCTAGCTTGTGCCAAACCTGAGATAGCAGAATTAATATTAATATAGAAAACCAGTGCCTTTCAGAGTCAAAATATCTTTTGGGGGCGTGTCACTATGGAGACATAATAACATTCAATTTCTACTTAGCCCGCTTTTAAATCCCCTGCACCTTACCTTGTGGGCTATATGGCCTACATTGGAATGACTTATTTCTATTTTAAAATTGAAATTTTCCCCTATCAAAGGGGTTAATTTGACAGGTTGGACTATAGGATGAAACTACAACCGTCAGGCTACAATGGTAGCCATAAGGCCATGGTTTCCTAGTTACAGGAGTGGATGGTAAAAGAAGGGCTTCAGTCCACAGGTGACATTTATCTTTCCATGCAATGAGTGTAGTTTCCATACCACATGTTATGGTCTTATAAAAGAGGTAAATATGCTAATGAGGGATTAGACAATTTATTTAGAATTTAGGTTTCAGAGAACATTCACTCAACACAGGCAGCAGTACCCCAGTGTGCAGAACCTTAAAACACAGTTATAAAATTCAGCAAAACACATGGATGGCAATGCAACAATTGGCATTTTCTTCCACTTCAGCATAGTGGGTCATTAAACTTTATCTGCTGTGCCATCTTCAACTGCTGCCAATGTAGAATGCACACCTCTCACTTCTTGTGAGGACATCCAGTTATGTGATGTCTCTCAATGGCAGTCACACTTTCTCCACCGCCGCTCTTGCCCTGGTCCCTCCGGTTTGGTCCATACCCTGGGAACTGATCCGAAGGCTCAATCTGCCACAGTGCTCCTGAAGCAGTCTACTTTAATTGATATTCTCTAGCAGCTAAACAGTTCCTTCAATGTACAGTTCTGAGGACGTATTATACATGATGCGCATTTTCCTTTATTGTGCTGGGTGCAGCTTTTAAAAAGTATGTCCGGCGCAATTAAGGAAAATGTGCCGTAATTTGATTAATGCGCTGACCCCAACGCAACCGCGAACTCTCGCTGAAGTGGGGGCAGAGCATTCATTTGAAAAACATAGCAGCTGCTTTGAAGCCGCTCTGTGTTTTCACAGTGCAACCCGCCTGCACTTTGAAGGGGGAACAGAGAACCCCTTGCAGGCGGATGCAGTGAGTGACTACACCCACCTGCAAGGGGATTTCTGAGGGGTCCATGTGACACCCTTTTCCTCTCCAGAGGGCTACAATCAAGGGGTGTACTGACAGTTGGCGCACTGTCAGTGCGCCTCCTGAGTGCTTCTTTGCATCTGTGCCTGCGTCTGTGATACGGTGCGGGCACAGCGGCAAAGGGATGCCCTCATTTGTATTCGGCACGCATCCATGCAAATGAGGGAAGGCCCTCTGAAGGTAACGCTGGTGCTTTATGTGCACCATCGCTATTGTTATTACAGAAGGGGCCGAACGAGCATCTGCAGCCCCTTCCTTTGCGCCCCCGGCACTAATCTCAATGGGGTAACCCAGTAATGCGGAGAACCTGGGGATAGGTACGGTATAAGAACAGTAGTTCAGTCACCTTAAAGCTTATCTTTTATGTCCCCCTGAGGGTATGGAGAGTTGGACCTTATAACCTTGGAAGTATTGGTATAATCAGACCTTGGGCAGGACCAGGTTTGTGTGTTTTATGACGAATTACACATTGTAGGCAGAATTAGCCCCTACCACTCTCCAAGCATGATACGCCGGAGGAGAGTGACTTTTTACACTTCTAAACCCACATATTTGCACGGTTGTGGGTTGGTGACACAGTTGTTACCCTAATATTCCTTCACAAATGAATTATCTCTTAACAGAGATTTACGGGGAGCCAGTGTGCCCCTGAATATTGGAGAATCTATTTGAAAACTTTATTGATTCCATGAGACATTGACACTGCAGATAGGATCCAAACCCTTATGATCATTATCCTTTTGACCCTGTTTATGTAACACATCACTTACAGGTGCTCATGATTTATGTTATGAGCAAGATACCTTGGGTACATTTAGAATCCTTCCAAGCCCGGATGGGCATTTGACTGAGTAAAACGTGCATTCCATTGTGCTTATTGAATCACATCAGAAGCTGAGCTCATTCTCTTGACTCCATTTTTCAATTTTAATCACGCACACATTGATTTCTAAAAATAGTCATATTTCTTGTTTCTTCTGAACAGGGCAGACGCAACTGTTTCTTTGTCCTGAAGCAGAGACCCCACAGTGATGTTATTGGCACGCACACGTAACTAGGGGTCGAAACGTTCCTGATCTAGCATTGTTGCCCAACAAGACCCATACAATATAGGAGGTCTTGCTAGGGTTTTTTTGTTGCTAGGAATTTAATGCAATCATAAAGAAAAATTGATGTTTCATGTTTTTTGTATACATTTTGTAGTATCGCAATTTGTACAGTCACAATCTGTCACCTTTATATATCACTATTGTAAATAATCATGTGTATTTGTTGTGTATGTTGAATATGTCGCTTGGTAATTGTCTCTAATTTATAAAATATTTTTCCAATACATATATTTTTCAAATCGATTGTCATTTATTTTCAGTGTTGTGCTGGTTAATCATATGTTGAGAGTCCCACCCTCAGAGGGACATCAAAGATAAGTTTTAAGGTGGCAGAACCACTGTTCTTATACCATAACTCCCTTGCTGCCAGCTGGTCACCTATGGGCTCTCAGTGCAGATCAATTACACTTGAAACGTGAGTTGCACACTCACAGATGGTGTGGCTTAATTCGGACAATCAGGAGATGCAGGATTAATACAGATTTGGGTGGCCAGTGGTGAAGCGGGTGCAGAGCACACCTCATTCCATCAGTAGTCAACCATACCCCACTTAATATTCTTGTTGTTGGCATTAAGTGTCTTCTGCTGCTGGGCTGTCTTATGCTCCCAGCCTGAGGTGGTGCTGCACCCAGATTTTCATTGCAGTGGACAGGGGCTCAGTGAAGTCGCAGTGAAGGGTGGGAATGAGTTGGTGTACCCTGTACTCAGCAGAGGGTAACCATTATTTGCACCACAGGCAGGAAGACTTCTAAAGGGGGCTCCAGTGAATTCTCTTGAGGAGTATGATGTCATCTGGGGGCACCAAGGCAGAGGGAACTTAAGGAAGCTGCAGGCCCAAAGAGTTTCTTATTTTCTCCCTTGACCACATGACTGTCAACACCTCATAGAGGCTCAGGGCCTATGGTGGGGGCTACAACTGATGCAAACAATTCTAGGTGTTTTAGGAGGTAGTGAGAAGTGTGGTCAAGGGGCATTCTTGACATAGCGGGATCGTCCATCGTTCTTATAAAGTTTTTAGGTCTTGCTAGAGCCAGCGCATGCGCTGCTCTGGCGAGAAATTTAGTAGCTGGTTTTAGAAGTGCTACCCACAGGCTTTTGCCGGCCACCCGCTTGCTATAACGAACACAAGCGCGCACGACGTGCACAGCTATGCCTCTACTTCTTTCGCACGCACTCAGCCGCCATCTGTCTTTATATTGCGGCACCCGCGCTTTACTTTCAACATTAAATGTAAAGCGCGTATGACGCGATTATAGCAAAAGTAAAGAAATAGAAAAAAAAACATCTATTTCTTTACTTTTGCTATAATCGTGGCACCTGTGCTTTACTTTTAACATTAAAAGTGAAGCGCGGGTGCCGCGATTATAGCAAAAATAAAGAAATAGATGGTCTTTTCTATTTCTTTACTTTTGCTATAATCGGGGCACCCACGCTTTACTTTTGGTTATGTTTTTGCTGCACTCAAATACACTATTCCACCCTTTAACCTGTGAGGGCAGCACCAAGACCTGCAAAATGTTTTGGTTCAGCAGACTTAATTTTCCTATTGTCCATAACAATCTTTACTGTTTAGTATCTTGGAAGTGAAAGTTCACATCTGTGTAACATGAATATATAATAGGAATATTACAAATATGGGTTGAAACTCACGCACAACCACCACTTTTGCATTTTTACAGTATCCGCCACCATATCCAACATGTAAACAACCACTTTTTTCATTCTGTGATAATGAGCTACCTTCAATATCTGGCCTCTTTGTATTAGTCCTTTAGAACATTAAGACCAACCAATGCACCACAGCTTATTGATCATAAGTCCAAAAGACTGAAACAGGGAAAGATCCTTGAAGTTATTGGTCCCTTGCTAATAGAATGATCCTGACCCTTTAAGAAACCAAGTAAGCTACCTCCGATTCAGAAAATAACTCAAAATGTTGCTACTCAGACACATTCAATATTCCTCGTTTTAGGCCTTGTCAAGACAAAGACTGGTCGATGGTTTGTTTCCTTTAAGTTTTTTCCTTCGATACCCTTTAACTTATCTACCAATATTTACCCTAGCCCTCTTGGGTCCGATTTCTTTTCACCTTCCTTTACTTCTAATTCTGCCTACCATGTTCCTCCTCACACATGTAAAGGATGTATAAAACCCCTTAAACAAACACACAACTACATCAATATGGCCATTTCCATTGTGCTTTATAGAATTCTTTAGAACCGGTACTCATGGGTATCTTGGTCTTGCTAAGGTAGTCGGCACCCTACAGAAATACAGAGGTATGAGTTCTCTTGGTCTGCTCCCTTACTATAGTAAGTTATCTATGTTCAGTGTGAACAGCCTTTACAATGTATATTGTTTTTATGTGTTTGCTTTCAACTATCTGTAAAAATGAAGGCATCAAGTGGAACTCCACAAACTCTCCCTCGGTATCAGAACGGCGGGCAGGAGTGGACTTGTGTGTCCAAAAAGTAAAGCCAATCCATGCCATCAGAAACATGAGAAGATTTGGGGTAAATGGCGGGACTATGTTTGGAGCTGTAGGACTAAACATTTTATGCATGTGCTCACTGGGCCACATTAAACGTGATTGTATTTTCGTCTGTGGTTTTACATGCAATAAAAACGAATAAAATGTGGTCATCAAAAATCATAGGCACCCGTCAGCTTCAGTTGTAAGTCCTACAAAATTAATTTCCAACATGGAGACAAACATCCCACTTTTTGAAAGCATAAATTTATCAAAGCCTAACAATTTGGAAAAAGATTACTGAAAACACAAAGAAAACTGAGGAGAATAGTTTGAAGAAATACATCGAATCCGCATCAATTCTGAAAAGAAAATGCAAGGTAAAGCTGATAAGCTTCGTCAAAGTTTCAATCTGGGCTAAAGAGCGGAGAGATTGACTTGGGGACAAAAGCGAAAGGTAAACATCTGACCTCCTGCAGTTCAAGAATGCTTCCTAACCTCCAAACCTGGAGGACAAATTAATGACAGGCCATTCTACGAGAATCCCATTAATGGAGTGTTTAACTTTCTGTAGACTTAACATCTGAAAGCACTTGATCATATCACTGGGCAGTGGAGACAGTGGGGTCAGGTTTGCAGAATACACCATTTAAATCAGAATGTATTCAGTTTCTCCTAAACAAAAGCAGGTCGCCTTTGACAATAGATTATGACATAATGCAGCTAACACAAGTGTAACGTGTGAAACTGCAGACTGATGTGTTCAGCCAGGATTTTATGACTGTTACTCTGCACTGTGAAATACTTTTTTCGCATCTCCGAGCACTGACTGCAAAGAATGTGTATATTTTATGACCCGCGGTGCACATACACCTCATCTGAGAAAATACTTTTTGCAGACTCTAGCAAAAGACAGACTTAACAACGCCAAGATCCAGTGCACGTGCACCACTTCCAAATGCACATGTTGCGGGAGCTTGCCTGAATGCATCAATCCTTAAGACATGAGCCTGTAAACAGTACAGGGGAGCAGACCACGCGCTGCTGAGGAGTTCCCTTGTTTACATCTAGTTTTTCATTCTTCCAAAGTAATGAGTGCCTTTATGTTGGGCAGAAGTAACCCGAAATCTGCGACGCTATGAAAATTCAAAACTGCAGAAGCTAGTGTCATATTAAAAAAAAAAAAATGTTTTTTCATATTAACATTCTTACTCCAAATCCACACCGCAGAGGGTCACATGAAGCAGCTTTGGGGGCATATCAACAACAACTGGCGATAATTATCGCTGAGCGCACTTAGCGCTCGGATAATTATCGCCGGCTAGCGCCGATTTTTATCGCTGAGATAGCGTGCTATTAGCAACGCTTATCTCATCAGAGATAAAAATCTAAGCGCTAACTGGCTAAAGTGAGATTATCGCTGGAAACCCAGCGATAATCTCACGTTAGCTTGTTGATAGGGACTCACAAACTTAGCCATGATATCCTCCTTCCATAGGATATCATAGCTAAGTCAGTCCTGAAGCAGGTGTTAGGAAAGTAGCGATAACAGGTGTTATCGCTACTTTTCCTGACGCTATGCTTCATAGCATGGGGCTTGATGATAGGAGAAATGTCAAATCGACAAAACATTTGAAAGTACATAACAAATTATACATTGACATATCGTGTAAAACGAGCAAGGCGAGGACATGTAAATCAGAGTCTAAAATCAAAGATATGGTACTTGTTCAAAAGCAGGTATAAATTACATTAAAGAAATACGGGTTAATCAAATAGAGAATGATGAATAGGAGAAATAGGAGAAAAGGGAAAAAAAAAAACCACTTCCTCATTCTTCCCCCCCTATCCTTCTTCCATCTCCTTCATATATACGTAGGCCCCCAAATTCTATCTATCTTCTGTAGGGATTTAGCACCTCTAATCTTAGCGAGAGAGGATTCCATAATGTAAATTTCTTTAACAAGGATCCACCACTCCATCACGTGTGGTGGATTTCTTGAGATCCAAGTTCGAGCTATAATCAATCTAGCGCATCCTATCAAAATATTGATAAGGTCTGCTTGTGGGTCTGATTGTGGGTTATTTGAAGTCTGGATACCGAGCAGTACGTTAGTTGCACTAAGAGTTATTGGTCGAAGCAAAATCTGAGCTAAACCCTGCCTTATCTTAAGCCAGAATTCCGTAAGTCCAGGGCACGTAAAAAACATATGTTCTAGACTTGCAGCTATAAGATCGCATTTGGGACATCTTGTCCGGTCATTACTCGAGCTATTGCTAGACCATTTTGTAATTCTTTCTGGAGTATAATATAGCTGGCAAATAGTTTTATATTGCTGTATTCTCAAGCTAGAAGAGTGAATAGAACGGTTTAGGCTGCAGAGAGCAGAAGAGATCTGATTAGCGGTGATGTTTAAGCCTAGTCGAGAACTCCATTTCTCCGCAATTTTCCCACAGTCGTCTAGCTTATAAGAGTTAAAAACTCTGTATCCGAGACTGATAAGTGATCTAGACTTGCTGGAGTAGAAACATTTCCAGATATCAGAGTCGGAGATATTTAACAGCTTCATTTTACGTATGAAATAATTATAAATTTGAATATATTTGAAATGTGAAGTTTCGGGTAGTTTATAAAGTGTTTTTAGTGTCTCAAAAGCCAAAAAGCCATCAATGCCATATAAATCACCAAGTGTTTCTATTCCAACGGTTCCCCACACTTTAAATGACCCATCATGGAATATTCCTGGCAAACCAGGATTCGCCCATAAAGATAATTGAGGATGAAAAATGTAGTATTACATTTAGTCAAGATAAGTTGCCAAATTTTAACACTGTCTTTAATGGTCTTGAATTTTACGCGCTTGAAGTAGTTTGGATCATTCACTTTTGCTAAAAACATATTAGAGTCCTCACCCAGCGAGAATTGGTAGCAATAGTACGATTGCTTGCTCCGAATAAACAGACTGCGGAGGCAACTGAGAAAAGCTGAAAAGAAATATAATCTGAAATCAGGAAAGTTGAGACCGCCTTGATTATACGGTAATTTGAGCAATGTAATTGATCTACGGGCCTTCTTATAACCCCAGATATAACTGCTGAAAATCCCGTCTAGTCGCTTAAAGTACGTATTGTTAACTGAAAGAGGTATGGACCTAAATAGATATAGGAATTTGGGTAATATACTCATTTTAATTAAGTTAATCCGACCAGAGATGCTAAGAGGAACCTTATGCCATTTTTTTAAAGTTATAGCTGTTTCCTTAAGGAGAGCCTCATAGTTAAGAATAATTATTTCGTTAATATTAGAAGAGAGTTTGACACCAAGATATGTAGCTGTTCCGCAAGTACCTATGACCGGAACCGGTGGCTTATAATTCATGATAACTTGTGTTTTGTGAGAATTGAGTTTATAGCCGGAGATGGACCCAAATATATTAGCCTCCTCAGTAATGCCCAGTATGGCTTCCGATACATTAGCTGAAAAAATCGCTATGTCATCGGCATAGGCCGTAATTTTTAGCGAGTTCTGGCCATGTACAAAAGAAATAATATTGGGGTGAGCTTGTAAAGCAGCAAGAAAAGGTTCCAGAGATAACGCAAAAAGCAAGGGCGATAGTGGGCACCCTTGCCGTGTGCCTCGAGAGATTGAAAAGCTGGTCGAAGTTATCCCAGCGTAGCTGAGCTTAGACGTAGGGTGATCATACAAAGCCTGTAGTCATTTAAGATATCGACCGTTAAAACCCATAGTAGTCAGTGTAGACCAGAGATAGTCCCAGCCCACTCGGTCAAATGCCTTTTCAGCATCTAAAAGTATCATACCGAGTGGGGTGGGACAAGTCCCGGCCACATCGAATGCAGTAATGGCCATATTGATATGGGCGGTGGTGTCTCTCCCCATAACAAAGCCATGTTGTTTGGGGGTAACTAAAAGTGGTATAAATGGGGCTAATCTTGGCAAAGATTTTAGCATCTGCGTTAATGAACGAGATGGGTCTATATGACCCACATTGATCTCCTGGTTAAAATTTTTTTTTTAAAAAGACAATCCTTGTTTTATTCCAAGATTCGGGTGCCTTCCCAGTATTTCCTATATTACCTATCACGTTTGATAATAATGGTAATAGTTCCTCTGAGCATAATTTATAGATTTCTAATGGGATGGTGTCCTCCCCTGTAGCTTTACCTGTGGGAAGCGTAGCGACAGCCAGTCTGATCTCTGACTCAGTGATATTTTCAGAAAGCAACTCAATTCCTTCAGTCTCCTTTTCCTTAGTTAAGTTAGTATCTAGATAATCTTGAATATTATTCATAGTCGGGTATTCTTCTGGAGTATATAATACCCTGTAAAATGCCACAAATTGCTCAAGAATCTGCTCTGGTTGAGTATATATCGTATTATTTTGACCCTTAATTTCTTTTATAAGTGTTCTAGACTTTTCATCAGCAACTTGTATGCAAGGATTTTACCTATCTTATCTCCACTCTCGTATTGAGATAGGTGGTATTTATGTAAGCTGATCGCATTTTTCTCCATAAGTCTAGTTTTGATATCAAGCTTGGAGCTGGCTAATTTTTGACATATGTCCGCTACGTTTGATATACTCTGAATCAATGCCTGTGATAATTGTTTTTCTAATATATTTACAGCGTTAACCAATGCATCCAAACCAAATTTGTATAATTAATTTTGATTTAAAACATACTGTTGTGTGAACCCCCGTATGCTAGCTTTACACGTGTCCCAGATTAATTATGATAAACTCCGCTAAGTGTGCTTTTATTTGTGATATATAGTCCCTATCTGACATCAAGTGTCGGGGAAATGTAAATGGCCTGGGTTTCTGGCAATTCTGTTGGATGGTAAACGATAGTATAATTGGATTATGATCCGAGGCCACCCTCGGGCATATCTCCATAGAGCTATTTGCTAGAATATTATCTGATACCCAGGCCATATCGATTCTTGAACATAATTGATGAGGTGCGGAGTAGTATGTAAAGCCAGCAATAGAAGGGTATAAAATTTGCCAAGCATCTTTTAAATTATGGATGCGTCCAAGTTCGATAATAGCAGCTCGAGATCGGCGCTTCCTCAGAAATGCTCGATGTCTAGTAGTGTCAATATCATAATCCATAATGAGGTTAAAATCCCCCATTAACATAAGTTCTCCGCTACTATCGAGTAGTTCAATATTTAGCCTATCTATAATAGAAGGGTCATCGATGTTTGAGCCATAAAATACACAGAGAGTATAAGTATTACCAAGCCATAATAGTTGAGCGATGGCCCATCGCCCGGCTTTGTCAACCTTAGTTTTAGTTATTGCTAGATTTAACCTTTTCTGTCTTAAAATAGCAACACCTCTGGTTGGGGTACTGCATTCTGAGCAAACCATCACATTATATCCTAATCGCCCAAGAAGCTTGCGGTCCTTATAAGTAATGTGCGTCTTGGAAAGTAAAGCTAACTGAGGCTTGTACATATTAAGCTCTTCAGTTACAAGTCGTCTTTTGTTCCTACTGTTGAGACCTGCAACATTCCATGCCATACATCTAATTCTATACATCATCTATACATGTTTCAACCCCGCCCATTTTTTTGCAGTTCCATGTGTCGTTTCGTTAAGAATTTATAATTTCCCAATATCTTCCCTCCCATCCTGATCATTTTGATAATTTTACGCCCCCCCAACCTACCCCTGCAGGCCCTCCCAAGGGGGTTCAGGCCGAGCCCCCTCCCCCGAACCCTAAGAGGAGGAAAACCTCTTATACCCTACTACCGCTGGTTGGGCAGCTCTAAAGAGAAGCAGCAAAGGAGATCAACCTGCCAAGCTAAGTATATTTATTCATTTATGAACTTTAAACATTGAGTAGAGTACAAAGAATACTCCAAATATATATTTTTTTTCTTCCCCTTTTTTTTTCCTTCTTGCCCTTTTTTCTCTCCCCCCCCCACCCCTTTCTTCTCCAGCCATTTAAACTACACCATAGCATTAGCATTCAACTTAAACTACCCCCATCCCTCATTTTCCCCTCCGCCATCCCGAACAATTATCACTATCTTATACTATAAGTGTAAGCTAATCAACAACATGTGCACCAAAATAAGCATCAATGATCGTTAACACTCAAAGCTTTTCCTTTTTTCTATTCATTTTTTGCTCCTTTGTCCCGCCCCTTCTAAGATGACAGTTTAGAGAGCACCTGTTCTGCCTCCTTCTCATCTGTAAATATATATGTGCGCCCCCATTGATCACCTTTAGGCGGGCCGGTTCCTGCAAGAAAGCCTGACCTCCCAAGGCTTTAAATGGATCTATAAGCTGATGCAGCCTCCAACGTCTATCCATAGTGCTTTTACATAGATGAGATCGTACAAAAAAATATATGGAGTCGATCACAACCGGAGAGTTAGGCCTAGCTTTGAGTAAGACCGCCTGTCTAAGTAGGAAATTACCGAAATAAATCAAAAAAGGACGTGGAAATTTACCCCCCCTATTCGCTGCATAGAGTGGAAGTCTGTGAACTCTCTGAAGCTGGGAGTCCCAATCCCAGTCAGATAGATCGGGGAAAGCCTTCTGGAATAATTGTACAATATATGCCCTTGGGTCAGCTTCTTCAGACCCTTCAGGTATACCAAAAAGTCTGAGATTAAGACGCCTTTGCCTATTCTCCATATCTTCAAGCTTGTCCTGCAGCCGCCTGATCTGTTCCTGGTGACTGTTAATCGCACTCTGATTGCAGACAGACATTTCCTCGGCAGTCGAAACCCTTCGTTGTAGAGATTCCAAATCCTGCACAACTCCTCAAACTTTATTGTTTAAGTCCTGCATAAAATTCTGTATCTTGATATTATCTTCCCTTAGTTGGAGGAGATGCTGCTGTGTCTTCTTGTGTTGATCAGACAAGGTCTGTAAAATAATATTTAGAGGAAGATGTTGTTTTTCAGGACTATCAAGATCAATAGCAAGGGGGGTAATTGGAGAAACAGGTACAGGGACATTCACCGCAGTGGGAGCTGGAGTCTGCTTAAGGGTATGATCGATAACTAAGGGTGGTTGCTCCTCGGCGGTTGCCGCAGTCGCGGAGTCATGCCCACTAGGTGATTTAAGAGCTATTGGCAGAGGATTAGTAAGAACGTGAGTAGGAGAAAGTATAGATGATATTGATATGTCCACTTGTGTTTGAGATTGTGTTGGAGACACTTTTTATGTCTGGTCTCCCGATAATGAGCTGATACCAGAGAGGCGTAAAGCCATTTTCTTCACTCTCCCGTTAGCCTCAATCCATTTGCGAAGTGGACTATTATCCGCTGTAGGCCTCCCGTGCGACTCTGAGGTAGTTGTACCGGCTTTGAGTACGGACGGAGTTTTACACTTCTTAAGCTTGTTTTTGGCCTTAGATTTCCCTTTTTACGAATATTTTTTTGACAGAGTCCTCCGGCGAGTTCGCCAAAGTCTGTAAGTCCTCGTTGGATTCCTCCTCTTCGTTGTTACAGCTTAAACCAATGTCTTCCAGATTTGACACGATCTCGACCACCTCATTATCTAGTGTTTCACTAACTTGAGAGGAAAGGGCCTGCGGTCCTTGGTTAGGGCCATCTAGCTCAGCGGAGGTAGAAGCAACAGCCTCCAAGAGATCGTTTTTATTAAGTAAATCGGCTGTAGTAATGTTAGGGGTTACTAAATTGATAGTACTAGCTTCATTGATACTACCTCTGTCAAGTACAGTCTCCCCCTGGTTATAATTTATGAGATTGCTATATACATTTAGTACTGTTTAGTTAGGTTTCGTTTCACGTTCTTTGAATTGATGGGGGTGGGATTTGAACTTCACATCATAGAAGGTACACAGCTGAGGAAGGTAGTGTTCCGTTTAAAAACAGGGTGGAGCGCTAAGGCGGGTTTGAATAATGGCAGTTGATCTCGAAGGTTATACGGGCCGGTAACAGCAACTTGAACATTGCAGGTATATACGGGGATTGAGTGAGACAGGTCATATAACTTAGGGGTTTAACGGTAGTTGGGAGAGTAAGTCTAAGTATGAATTGACTCGTTTAGAAGGAATGAGGAGTTGTGTTACATGGGGATAAATGGGTATCAGGATTTCGTTTCACATTATAGGATGTTGAAGACAGGTTTGATTTTTCATGTTAATTGAAATGGTTTGTAATTCTGGGTCAGGAATGGGAGAAAATACATTGGTGACTTTTTTACGGTTTATTTTCATGTTTATTTTGTGTTTGTAAAGCAACATGTTTGGGGCTGATGTTCATTGTTTTAGATACCCCTGAGGAAGGTTTATATCAAAACCGAAATGCATTGGGTGAAAGCAAAGTGCACTGAATAACATGGAGTTCTTTTACATGCCAGTGAAGAGGCCCGGATGGGCAATTCTTGAGCAATTTAAATGCGGAAAAATTTTGGACTTCATTTCTTCGACGTGATGAATTAAACTTTGGTTATAAAGAAGCTAATAAAAATAGCTTAATTTTGACAACACCAAAGAGTACGAGTGATTACGTTTCTCATATGTGTATACAGCTGTGCAACTCTTCTGTGGGACGGGACGCACGTGCCATAAAACAGTGCCTATTCACAGACACCGCCATTATCACAGTGCCAGCAACATTCCCACACGAGCCGGCAGTTGGAGAGCACGTATCAGTCCGAATAATACAATCAGGCAAAGTCTTAGCAGAAACAGGCTCGGCGGAGCAGAGTCCCAGTATAAGAGGGCCCCCTAAGTCAGCGTTTTCCTTTACTAGGCCATTACTATGAATGGGGGACCCCCCTTCCCTTTCAAACCGAGAATCAATTGAGGCAACAAAAAGGGGAGGGCGGATCAGCAGCTTACCCGCATTTGATGCATATCTCTCTGTCGGGTAAGATTTCTGGCTGCTTCTACCGTTGGTTTCAGTTCCGTTTGTTGTAGAGGCAGTACTCCCCTGGGAAGTAGCCAATGAAGCTGCCGCCTGCGTCGTTTGAGCCTGAACATTCCGTCCAGTACGGGCGCCCCGTGCAATTGTTTTAGGGGCCATGGTGGAAGGGCTCAAGTGTTTATCCGTGTCTGTAGATTTAAAATATAGGGCTGGATACACCGGTGATGCAAAGATTGCAAGTCTCAGTCTATCGGACAGGCGGGGCTCCGACCACCTGAACGCCGTCAGCACAGCGAGACGCGCCGCCCACAGCAGCCGCCAAAGAGTTCTATAAAGTTGGTACATCAATCTTCAATTACTGCGAAGAGGCCATCCGTCGTATCACCTTTGAGAGAAGCTGGTTAGATAATCAGGGCTTTAATCCATCTTTGTAAACCACTTTCCATTTAAGTGTAGCTGGTAACTCGTATCTCATAGCAGGGACCTCCAGCTGCTGCAACTCTGTGGCGTATCAGCCCGCCATCTTGCTCCTCCCCCCGGCGGCCGAGAACCTTTCCTATTAACCCTTTTTAATTTAAGTGTGAGGCATGAGCTCAAAAGTGACACCCTTTTCACAGACTACATAAGGACCGTCCGTGTGCAAATCTCAAGCCTAATCCTTTCTTGCAACAACATTACTCTTTAAATACAATACACTTTTAAACAAGCATTGGCATAGCCAATATGTCTCGCCTTTGGGACCATATAAGTGTTTAGTTATCCAGCGCAATATCCTTGGTGCAACAACATCAAGTGTTGCATGGCTAAACGCTTATAAGGTCCCAAAGGTGAGACCTATTTGCTATGCCAATGCTTGTTCTTATAGCCAACATAAACAATGGTGATTAAAAGGCTGTAAACTTCCATGCAGTAGCTATACAATCCTCATAAATATTGCTTGGTATTATGTATTCATATCCTTAATTAATGTCCTTAATTAATGTTACCTTGATTGAAAGCTTATGTATGGATTGATACTCCTTTTTGCCAGCAGGGGAGACTGAGGGACTGCATATATGAAGCCAGGCAATTTCTGCATCTCTCTGAGGGAGCGGCCATCATGGGTAGGGTCTAAGACTCTTTATGGGAAGAGTATGTGTTCCAGCCTTGGCATATCCATAATAGTATGCCCAGTCCATAACAAAGAGGCTGCATAATTTATTAACGATTTTGTAGAAGGGAAAGCGTTAAGGAAGTTGGAGCTTTTTCACATTATTCTGTGGAAGCGTTTATTAAGGAGTATTTATATAGCATTGCGGTAAAGGATGCATTGATTTTACTTGTTTGTGAAGGCTGCAGCTTATGTTGCTAATTCAATTCGAAATATTTACATATGACTATACGAATGCATTCATTGGAGGGGTATATTCACTTTTGCTTGTTAGGTAAAAATCAATTATAGAAGTCCTACTAAATGAAAGTAAAGGAGGTTATATTTAATAATGTCTAACCAAATGCGAATTGTGTTTTAAAATTAATAACTATTAATGGGCCCGTGTAACTTACCACTGTGCCTATATTGTCTTTCGTGCCTCGATAAACAGGAGCTGCTCTTCACTAAAATGGCAGTGTGGGACCTGAAGACAGAGAAGCAAGACACTCATGAGTATGGCAGGCAATGTGTGGTCAACCCTTCCAGCAAGGAAAGCATGGGGGTATGCAACAAGTAGTCGCATTGTGGACCCACCCCTGAATGCCTGAAAATCATCTGCTAATCAATAGTGTAGCCAGTAGGTCATTGGTCTTAGCGCAAGGAATCAAATGGGCCTGTCAGCTGCTTTCCATAATGTAGAATACAACAATATTCAGAGTTCAGTGGCCCCTCAAATGACTGGGCCCTGGCGCTACTGCACGTGCTGCACCAATAGAAGCTATGCCGCTTCTGGTGAAACAGTAGATGGTCGTGGCCAAGTGAGGGGAGAAAGGCTCCCACTTAACTATCATACTGGAGACTGAACTCAAATGTCCGCTGTTACAGGGTTTTACACAGTGACCCTCTGGGGTGTTGCTCCTTCTACAGTATCCAAAATCATTCAAGCACTGTCTGAGCTTTTCACAGGAAGTGTCCACTTGAGTAAAGAAATGCCGAATGGGAGATACTGCATCAGGCAGCTGTTTAGGGCAAATAGACCAATTTTTTTGAAAGAACAGTTGACTTACTCATCAGCCATTATTTCGAAGTGTCTAAAGTGAGAGGTATTACTGATGCCGCAGACCTCATAGGAGTGCTACACAGATTAACTTCTCACTCTGGTGAACGGTCACACAGAGTGGTCAGAACTCCGGGGGTGGGGGGCAGGCTCTCTTAGCCTTCGGGTGCAGCACATGGTATTGATATAATGCTGGTCAGGTGCTTGCATCGGACCTATAGCGTTTGTAGCACCTCATCAGGAGGTACTATGCACTAAGTAAAGTGTATACCCCAATGAATTGCTATTGTGAATTTGTCACTGCCCAAGTAGATGTTAGTCCCTGAATGCTTTACTACAGAGCTAGAACATGAGACTGGCTCAGCAATTGCAAGGGGAGACAGAATCCAGGAACTCACAAAAGGTCTCAAACTCAGCATAGGGTGGAGTGGGCATTGACCTTTCATGTTCTAATGTTCCCCTGGGGACGTCAGAAAGTCACACCTCACTGATGGTGAGGGAATGATTTCTACTGTGCACATCATTAAAAAAACACTGAACGCTCCAGTTTATACAGTTGCCACCACATGCCATAGAAAGTAAGGGGGTTGAGGAGTAAAAGTTAATAAAGTAGGTTATGTAGTATGTAATGATTTGGTTTCTTGGGCAATAAAGTGAAAACGAGGTGTTTGCTGTAGCCTTGTTGACAAATCATGCACAGAACAGAAATTCTCCTACTAGGAAAAGATACCCACTCTTGGGGTGACCACTGGTGGCCTACCTCCCTAGGAAGCCAATACGCCAGTTAGTAGAAGATACCAACTGACACAAAAGGCCATGGACAGGCTACTGTTTTCCCTTCCTAAATTTTGCTCTATTGAAAGCTATCCTAGTGGTAGCTATGGAGAGCAGCCTTCAGGCTAAGTCTTGAAGGAATGTAAAGCAGCTTGTTTTACCAGTCTATAATCTCTTGAGTTACTAAATGAAAGATATCAACACCAGGTATATATATAAAATATATGTATTTATTACTAAACACACCCTCCTAGTCTCTTTATGAGACAAGAGGTCAAAACACATAAGTTACATATACTAAAATAGTGGTATAAGAACCACAACTTAACTAGACACAAGGCCTAGAGCCTGTAGAGTCACTGGGACCCCAAGGAACCACCCAAGGTAGTGACACAGGGGATCCACGGGGGCCGTGTGCAGTGTGTGAACACAGCCTCGAGCTCCCGTTAGCTTCTATGGGGAAAGTCGCGGTTAGATTTTTAAAGATTAGGGACACTTAGAAATGAGTCAAGACCAAACCGTTTTTGACTTAGCAAGTTCTAGGGCTAGCACCCACGAGAGCACCAGAGTACTCATGTTACCTCACCCAGGGAAGCCGGGTGCATAGGTGTCTTTATATGTCGGGTCGCGTCGTCGATTTTAATGGGAGCTGGCGAAGAAGTGCTGCTGCCACGAAGATGCGAAGTGTCCGAAAAGATCCAAGCCTGATCGAAGATGAGAAGAACCTGAAAGCAGAGGGGACAGAGTCTAGGTTCACTAGCCAGTGACCAGGAAGGCGATGGACAGATGCCCACCGATGTCGGGTGATTTCACGTGAAAGAGGTGAAGCTTGACTCTTCAGCCACGAGGACCAGGAGGCGTCGAGGACAACCAGGAGTTGGATTCTAGCTGTCCCACAAAGGATGTTGAGTGCTGCAGCATTGGTGCCCGGATTCGACACATCAAGCCTTGGCAACAGCAATCCACGCAGAAACAAGAAAGATGCTTTGGTGCAGACCAGCAAGGTCTGTGGGAGTCACCACTTGGTAGGGAGTCGGGGCACGTCTGGAGCAACCAGGAAAGCCCAAGGAAATACAAAGTTACCCTCTCAGGGACCCACCAGTCAACGGACCAGGGATCGCGAAGGGACCTCAAGACAAAACACAAAATGGCGGCCCACGGGTCACTCGGAATGACCAGGCTGACAATCGTCAGTGGATTCAGTGCTCGAGGTGGGGGCTACAAGTCAGCCCAAGCACGGCTTCAGGAAATGTCGAGAAGTCAATGCACTTGCAAAAGTGCACGGTGGCCAGGAGTTCCAGTACCACACTACTCACGAGGGCTGCGGGTCTCAGCTTTGTTGGGGACTCGGGTCGGCCTCTGAGATGTCTGGAAATCCTCTTCCTGGGCTGCAAATACTTCAGAGTCCAGTGGGAGCTTCGATAATGCAGACTGGCAAATTGCTTTGTTGGTGCCTGCCAAGCAGGGGAGTCACTCCTTGACCCCAAGGGAGATTTCTTCAGTCTTCTGGTCTTGAGCAGAGCATCGAAGGTCCAGGATTTGGCTTCAGAGTTTTGTCCAGGGTAATCTAAAGTCCTAAAGACTGGGGTTCCAATACTTATACTAAGGTAGGGGGTTGGACATACTCTGGGGACCCACCTATGGGAGGGTTTGGAAAGAGGGGTGGCCACACCCATTTCCTTTGTCCAGTTTTGCGCCAGAGCAGGGGCTGGAAGCCCCTGAACCGGTTTGAGCTCGACTATGCACAGGGACACCAAATGTGCCCCCAGTGCAGGACTTCAAAGCACTCAGAGAGTGCTCCCACCCAGCCCCAATACGCATAAGCTTGTCTGGGAGGTGGTTACACCTCCCTGTGACAGGAAACCTATTGTCCAGGCCTCCCCTGCCGGAGTTTCTGTCATCAGCAGGAGGCCAGACCCGTGTCTGTGGCTGCAGCATCCATTTTGTGATGCCTGGGCTCTATTAAGTTTCTACCGGGTATACCAGTGCTGTCATGTCTCTCCCTCTAGAAGGGTGGGATCATACCCCCACACCAGTTACTGGTGTAGAGGTATGATTACAACAAACACGACACGACATGACAATTGACACCAAACATGACATGTTTCTGTACAGCCAGTCCAAAGTTAGCATTTACCGTTGGGCTATAATGCACTGAAGAGTATATGGTCAGGATGCACTACTGACAACCCCGGAGAAGATATTCCGAAGGCTGCAGAGGGGCTCAGCTCATGCCTGGGCACCCCCTCACATATAACCAAGCACCCTGCCTTCAGCATTGATAAGGCCTGCCATAGGGGTGACTGATAGTTTTGTATGTGCAGTATATGATAAGATATAGTGAACCTATATTTCAGTAAGGGGTGCATGCACCACCTTACCCAGGCTGCAGTAGCAGACCTGTGGTGTCATTTTGGGAGGCTTTCCAGGGGTGGCATAATACATGCTTCAGCCCCTGGTAGGCCTCTGGGGTACCTATGCCCTGGGTACATAGTATACCATATACTAAGGAATTATAAGTGTTGTAAATTAAAACAGCAATGTGATTAAGCATTTACTGAAAACATTCATGTCTTTTCCCTTTAGATCATGTTTTCTTCGTTATGTTGACCGAAGTCCGGACTCCATTTTGTATTGACATGCTGCCACGTGTCCGCCACGAGGAGAGTCCGACCTCTGTGTTAGTCGCTCTTGTAATCTGCCTAGTAACAGTTTATAAATAGCTCCCTCTTGTCCATCTAGCGCAGGCCCAGACTTGACCACATCTGTTATAATTAGCTTTGCTTGACCATGTGTTTTCGCGGGCTCGAGGAGTGTGCTGGCTCCGCCCATGTATTGATTCAATATCGAGAATGACCATAAATGGTAATGTTCTTCGACCTCATGTTGTATCCACCCACTTATGAGCCCCTCTGTTGTGTATAAAAGGGGACTGTGTACGCAAGTTCTTTGTGCTACTCCATGCAATACTGAAGAGTGTTGTGTGGATTGTAGGACCACCCTTAAGGGTTAATAAACGTTGTTTTTGTACTTTGCAGTTTCCGTGCCAACTTCCTTATAGATTCCGTTACAGGAGAGCGAACCCTTGTGCCTTGCGGGCCTAGCTGGGGCCTGTATTCATCAATTGGCGCCCGTCACGTGGGGCTCATCGGCGACTCGGATGCTCGAAGGACTGGTCGCGACGAAGGTGAGGAGTTTGGCCGGGGACGTGATCACTGCCAGCGGCGTCTTAGCCCTGGCATCCCGAGGTTTTTCTTCCTTCCCTTCCGAGCTGACCGTCTGGGTGGCGCCGGTCATCGACTGAGACCTCTTCTGTCGGTCCTGCCGTGAGAGCCGTTTGGGCGATTGTGGAGCTTGGCAGTTGGAACCTGGACTCTTGACTGGTAAGAACCGTTGTACGGTACTTGCTTCGAGTTTTTGAAGCCTGGGTTGGCTATTTGAGTTTGATTGATGATGACTAGTCATATTTTGAATTTGTCTTTGTGAAAATATATGCGTTGCAACACATATAGGCAGGTAATGTGGAGAGATTTCTCCAGAGCTGTGTAAACTTTGAACGGCGCAACGATTAAGTGCCATTTTTCTTTATAATATTGCACATTTTGCATTATTTCTAGCATGCCTGCTTTTAGCGCACTCCGTAAGTGGTGCTGCTGTTTTGGAAACCGGTTAAACCTCGAGGAATCTGCTCCAGCTCCCCCAGAGGGGACTCCTAATAGGGATATGTATGTGAAGCATGGTCTTTCTTCCATAATGTACAGCACGCTATGGAGGAAATACACGAAGAAGGATCCTGAGTTGCGATGGCCTTTGTATGGATCGTTTGATATACGTAAGATTGAGTATGTGGAACAGTGTATGTGTAAGCGACGTGCTCGTCAGGATATGTTTGAGTGTGTGCGATTATGGGTGAAGGAAGTGCGTGAGCGAGAGAAACGTGAGAAAGCGCTGTTTGATAAAGAGCAACGGAAGAATGATCATGTGCGAGCACAGGAAGCGAAGCGTCGGGAGGACAAAGAGCAAACGGACAGACAAGAGAAAGAGCGTAGGCTACAAGTTTCGGGTCAATATGTTGTTCGCCAGCCACTTTATCCTGTCCTTAATAATTCTGATGATGATTTTTATTTACTAGATCGCTCTCCGCCCCCTTATGTTGGCGCATCCGCTCCGCGGCCGCAAGATTCTGGCCCGGCTTCGGGTAAGGTAGACACACGGTCCATGTTATCGGCCGAGCATATGGCTGAGCTTCGGAAACTTTCCCTCCGTGCACTTAAGGGCAAGATATCTAAGGAGGAGTTGTTCCATACTTGGGGGTCGTGGCAAGATAGAGAGAGGGTGTATTTTCTGTCTCATTTCGCGGATGAAGTAATTGCTGCTTTCCGAAAATATTCTAGTGTCCTTGAGCCTGATGAAGTGTCTTCGGATGCCGGAGCATTACGTAATGGTGTTTTTTCTCCCCCTAAGGCTCCTGAGGCGGCTCGGCGGCTGTTCACTTTGCGGGACGAGGTGCTGGCCCTTAGAGAGAAAGCACGTCAACAAACGGAGGAGGAGAAGCAGTCGGATTCGTCTGCAGCAGGGGGCCATCCATCCGCCTCCCAGTCAGATAAGGATGACATGGTGCATGCTAAACCAATGCGAGAGGCGGCGCCTTTGTATGTTCCTCCTAAAGGAGCGGGGACTAGCTCGGACATTAACTCCGCCGATGCAAGGGGATACTTTGTGTATAATTGGGTTTACACTCCATGGCATAGGGCCGATGTTATGGCATTAAAGAATGCGTTGCCTGACCCCCGCAAGAATCCAGCGGCCTTCTATGAAGAAGTCGAGGGGGCCTTGAATTCTTGCATTATGACCTTAGCGGATATAGACTTGTTCTTTGGCCTTATCCTACCACCGGATACGTGGCGCTCTGTCCGAAAGGTAGATGATGCGGTTGCCTTTAAGGCCCGGTGGTCTGACCTTGAGGGTGAGGATAGGGAACGGAAGCCCGCACAGAAACCACCCCAGAATATTTTAGATCTCCCTGCGGCTATTGTGGCTAAGTTGAAGACGATTATCCCCCCTAAAAAGATTGACTGGAATATGTTAGCTGCATGTAAACAGAAAGTTGACGAGTCTGTTGCGGACTTCTTTACGCGCTTTGAGGAGACGTTTCATGATTTCAGTGGCCAGTCGCTTACTGACGACACGGGCCGCCACCTTTTCGCGGACAAATATGTGGCTAATCTGCTACCAGCAGTTGCGGCCCGGTTAAAAGCGAGCGAGAGTTCCTGGTCCTCCGCGACGCCGACGGCCCTTCTGACTATCGCCCAGTATTATGAGCGTCAGGAGCACGAGGCGAAGGGCCAGGAAGAGAAGAAATCGAAAGACCTCAAGACTAAGGTGATGTTAGCACAAGTATATGGCCCGCCCCGACGGGGAAATAATAGAGGAAGGGGCGGATCTTATGGTCCCCCTTCGGGCCGATCTGATTTGAATAGGAACCAGTGTGCGTATTGCAAGCAATTGGGCCATTGGGCCAGGGATTGCCCAGTGTTGCGTGCTTCACGTCAGGGGCATACTCCGGGTGGCCCGAGAGGTAGAGGGGGTTCCTCGAACTTTAGAGGGAATTCTAATGATAATGCCCGTTTCGATACTGCTGGGCAGCACCGAGATAGCTCAAATGTTTTCGATCGCCAGCACCAGTATCATGTGTCGGACATCGATCGATCGGGATATCACGATTCGCAGCATGCATAGGAATGCGTTGGATGGGGGTCTGAATCAGTTGAGGTGCCGGTCGATCAGACGGGTCCTTATGTATCGGCTGAGGTTTTAGGTTCTACTGATCAGTTCCTAGTGGATACAGGAGCGACACGTAGCGCATTGTCTAGGTACTTGGTTCCGGGGGCTCCCCCATCCGGCTCAATAGTTACATCGGTAGGGTTTGACGGTACACTCTCCCGAAGCCCTCTTTCACAGCCCCTTACATTTAAGGTTGATTGTTTTTCTGCGCCCTGCCCGTTTCTGCTTGCCCCGTATACACCGGATAACATTATGGGCCTTGATATGTTAAAGCACTTTAGGGCTACAATCCGCTGTTCCCCTGAGGGTGTGAGGGTGATCTTAAATGATAACTACCCCCGGTCTGGGCGGATGTGTACGATATCAGAGGATGCGTTGTTGGCTACCCTCCCCCGAGCTTTATGGGCGACTTCGGACACAGATGTGGGACAAATGGTGATTCCTCCGGTCCACATTAGTGTCCAGGAGGGGGCGGTGCTGCCGCGCCTCCCGCAGTATCGTATTTCCCAGGAGGGCGAGGAAGCCCTCATACAGATTGTGCAAGATTTGATCGCAGTAGGAGTAGTGGAAGAAGTTCCCTATAATATCTGTAACAGTCCGATTCTCCCTATTCTGAAAAAGGACACGGATGCAAAGGTCTATCGGTTCATAATTGATTTGAGGGAGGTAAACAAGATCGTGATACCTCAGTACCCGGTGGTTTCCGATATCACGACGTTGCTTACCTTGGTCCCGCCTACGGCGACCATGTTTTCAGTGATTGATTTGAAGAATGCCTTCTTTTCCATTCCCATTCACCCTGATAGCCGATTTCTTTTTGGGTTCACATTAAATAATAGATCTTATCGTTTTTGTAGAATTCCCCAAGGCTATACAGAAAGCCCTAGTATTTACAGTCAGGCTTTGAAACGGCAGTTGGACTCCTTTGTTTTACTCGAGGGGGTCGCCCTCATTCAATATGTCGACGACATCTTGTTGGCGGCTGACACCCTGGAGTTGTGTGAGAAGAGCACGTTATCCCTACTTTCCTTTTTAGCATCCCACAATCATAAGGTCTCCAGGAAGAAATTGCAATTCTGTAGACCAAAGGTGACTTATTTGGGTCACCTTTTGTCTAAGGAGGGGCGTGCACTCACGCCAGATCGTATTCAAGTAATTTTGGACACACCGAGACCATCCACGCAGAAGGATGTGCGTGCATTTTTGGGTCTTGTTTCTTTTTGTAGACAGTGGATATTGGGGTTTTCACACATAGCCAAGCCATTACTAGCTCTCTTGACAAAAGACACGCCCATTCCGATCCCCTGGTCAGATGAGTGTGATGCTGCGTTTCAGCAATTGAGACAGGCCCTTTGTTCAGCACCAGTGTTAGGGACCCCTGATTATGCTAAACCCTTTTCGTTGTATGTGCATGAGAAAGATGGATGTGCATTATCAGTCTTAGTGCAGATGCATGGTGATAAGCAGCGCCCTTGTGCATATTTTTCGGCCGTACTTGATCATGTCGCCCGAGCATTACCAGGGTGTTTTCGCTCGGTAGCGGCGACAGCTGTGTCAATACGGCAGAGTGAAGGAATTGTGTTATCCCATAAGCTGCTGGTGTTAGTTCCCCATGCTGTTGATGCCCTGCTTAATCAAACAAAGACACAGCATTTGACCAGTGCCCGTTTAACGGGATATGAGTTGACGCTTTTGGCTCCTCATATTACGTTGAAAAGGTGTGTGACATTAAACCCGGCCACATTGTTGCCATACCCCGAGACCCAGCCTGAGGCGCAGAAAGCGCATGATTGTATTCTTGTGACTGAGGAACAAACAAAGGGTCGTATTGATCTCCAGGATACGCCCTTTTCAGATGTAGATGGAGAATTGTGGGTAGACGGATCATGCCTGAAGCTACCAGATGGTACGACTTCAGCAGCGTATGCAATTACCACGTTACACACGATAGTGGAGACAGCACGCATACCACAGAAATCAGCTCAAGCAGCGGAACTGATAGCATTAACACGAGCATGTGAGCTCAGTACAGGATTATGTGTGAATGTTTATACAGATAGCCGCTATGCCTTCGGAGTAGTGCATGACTTCGGCCTACTCTGGAAGGAGAGAGGGTTTTTAACGTCACATGGGGTACAGATAATGCATGGAGAGTTAGTCCACAATCTCTTAACCGCATTGACATACCCGAAGAAAATTGACATTGTTAAGTGTAGCGCCCATAGGAAAGTAGTTGATAAAGTTGGAGAAGGGAATGCGTTAGCGGATCGAGTAGCACGGGAGACTGCGATGCAGCCCGGTACTACTGCCATGTATGTAGTAAAGTCACAGGTGGAGAGATGGCATGATGCGAAGGAGGAAGTGCGAGAAATACAAAGGACCGCTTCTGACAAAGAGCGGGAACAATGGGCTAGCGAAGGAGAGTTGGATGATGAGGGTTGTTGGAGAAATAAGCAGATGGATAGATGGAAGTTACCCACGGCTTTCGTACAACCTATGGTTCAGATGGCACATGGGCTAGCACATGTTGGAGCTTCCGCAATTGTAAAATTGCTTACCCAAGTCTGGGAGCATCCAGAGATTGCTAGCACGGCAAAGAGGGTGGTGCAGACCTGCATGATCTGTCTGAAGTATAACCCAGGGAAAGGCACTCGAACTCCAGCAGGAGGATTTGCGACACCCACTGCACCCTTTGAGGTTCTGCAGATGGACTACATCCAGCTTGAGCGCTGTAACAATCTGAAGTATGTTCTAGTAGTGGTTTGCGCTTTCAGCAAATGGGTTGAGGCGTACCCTACGAAAGATAATACTGGAATGACCACGGCGAAGCTACTGCTAAAAGAGTTTTTCCCTCGATACGGCGTCAGTAGACTTCTGTAGAGTGATAATGGCCCTCACTTTGTAGCGGATGTTATAAAGTATGTCTTGAAGGGCCTAGGCATCACTCAGAAGTTTCATGCCGTGTTTCACTCCCAGTCTGCCGGACTAGTCGAGAAGTATAATGGTACACTGAAGCTTAAGATCGCCAAAATCCAAGCTTCAACGTCTTTGACTTGGCCAGACGCCCTGCCACTGGCGTTATTGTCAATTAGGTCAGTGCCACACTCTCGAACCGGCCTTACGCCATACGAAATAGTATTCGGACGCCCAATGAACATTTGGGGTCCACCAAGGCCTAAGGCTGTGTATGATGTACCTTGTGTAATGATGAGCGATTATCTGGCACAGTTAACGGATAACTTGGTTTCTATTCATCAACAGGTCCGAGAGGCGCTCCCTGATCGGTCTACCGGCGAAGGACATGGTCTCCGGCCTGGAGATCATGTCATGGTGAAAGTCTTCGACAGAACGAACAGTTTGGAGCCGAGATGGGTAGGACCTGAGCAAGTCCTCCTTGCAACGAGGACGGCTGTGCGAGTCTCGAACAGGAAGAATTGGATCCATTCCTTGCACTGTCGAAAGGTACCGCCCGGATTGGTGGAGTCTGCCGTGCTGACCGATCAACGAGAAATCCTAGCAGCAGAGACAGGCCGTGCTGCGAAGCCGAATGACACTGAGGAGCTCTTTCCGGACCACACGACTTCTGGAGGAAGGCGATATCATCTCCGACCAAGGAAGTAAGGTTTCCAGTACCGGGACATACTGTCAGAACGGCCCTTGGGTTAGTGAAACGGAGAGCCGATGAGGCAAGGGGGGGGGATCAGCCCTGCATTAGTGTAGCGACACCCGTCTTGGCCCGCTGGTGAAGAAATCAACCACTGCCCAAGGGGAAGAGTTCTGACAGACTTTTTAGTTTCAGGAAGATATCAGGGTATTGTTTCCTTTGACATGGAGAACAAGAAAATCCTTTGTGCGTTGGGGTTCATGCTAACAGTGGCTATTGTTGGCATAACCACATGGTTTGTGGAGGAAGTAACTCCTGCTGGGAAAACACTTGTGCTGACGACTCCAGTGCCTGCAGAGCACTACTTTTATACATTGCCGTATCAAGAGTTGAAGCATCGACAGTCCTATTTGAATAACACTTTCATTCAGATGCTGCATCATACCCACGTTGCTACGAACGCTACGAACTGTTGGATATGTGGGATGATGCCGGCCCATCAGAAGAAAGGAGGTACGCCATTCATACCACTTCCTTTCTCTCATAATGGCTCTTGTAGAGCATGGTACACTTTGCTTTTTGCCACTCGGAAACCGACAGTGGGACGATTGCTTTTCAGACTTAATAAGGAATGCCATCAGGACAAAAATGGATATCCACAAGCGAATGGGACAATTTGGGAATGGGAAGAGTACCGACCGGACAATGAATCCATTCCCTATATCTTCACGAACACAAGAGACACTGCGGGGAAGGACAAATTCGTGATCCAAGTGGCACAAGCTCAAGCGGACCTGTGTGTCCAGAGTGTGGGTTTTATCCCTGTTGGTGTCAGCGATTGCATAACCGTACTGAATATTGACGGGTTGAACAACAGTACCTTCCTAGCGTCCCATAATACCTACTTTGTATGTGGAAATAAAGGCTATTACCGTTTGCCGGCTGGGTGGTCTGGGGTATGCTATGTATCATTCCTATTACCTCCTGTATTCCTAGCACCCGCGTCATATCACAAGGATTTGAAACTTTTGAATAATGTGACTGTAAATAGATATAAACGTACTCTATCAATTGATGATGTGGATCAAACCGATACCAGCTTGCAACAGTATATTGACTTTAACTTAGGATTGTTTTTCTTTGTTGGAGCCGCTTTGAATAGTAGAAAGATCCGAAGATTAACAAGGGTGGTAGAAGCTGTGACTAATCAGACTGCTGCTGCTCTTGGGAATCTTACGGAAGAGTTACAAATAACTAGGATTGTTGCATTGCAGAATCGTATGGTATTAGATGTAATGCTAGCTGATCGAGGAGGAGCCTGTAAAATTATTGGAAGTAGCTGCTGTGTGTTCATTCCTGATCATACGCCATCCGTTTATAACGCCATTAACAAGCTGCATAAAATAGCAGCTGAAATCCACACAGAAAACGGCACTTGGTCCTTTTCTGGTTGGTTTTGGGCATTGGTTACTGCCTGGGGATGGAAGGTTTTAACTGGTCTCTGTATTATTATAGCAATTCTGTTCTTTTTCTGTATGTGTATTCAATGTGGACCATTATGCTGTTCTGTATGCATTTCATTCTGCATTCCAGATAAGAAAGCTATTGCCGATGTTGCTCACCAAAAGGGTCTAGCTAAAGAGGTTAAAGGAATGATGATAATTGACATATATGATGATTATTCTTGGAAACCGGATGTCTTCAGTAAATGCTGAAAGGGTCGTCTGTTGTAAATTAAAACAGCAATGTGATTAAGCATTTACTGAAAACATTAATGTCTTTTCCCTTTAGATCATGTTTTCTTCGTTATGTTGACCGAAGTCCGGACTCCATTTTGTATTGACATGCTGCCACGTGTCCGCCACGAGGAGAGTCCGACCTCTGTGTTAGTCGCTCTTGTAATCTGCCTAGTAACAGTTTATAAATAGCTCCCTCTTGTCCATCTAGCGCAGGCCCAGACTTGACCACATCTGTTATAATTAGCTTTGCTTGACCATGTGTTTTCGCGGGCTCGAGGAGTGTGCTGGCTCCGCCCATGTATTGATTCAATATCGAGAATGACCATAAATGGTAATGTTCTTCGACCTCATGTTGTATCCACCCACTTATGAGCCCCTCTGTTGTGTATAAAAGGGGACTGTGTACGCAAGTTCTTTGTGCTACTCCATGCAATACTGAAGAGTGTTGTGTGGATTGTAGGACCACCCTTAAGGGTTAATAAACGTTGTTTTTGTACTTTGCAGTTTCCGTGCCAACTTCCTTATAGATTCCGTTACAGGAGAGCGAACCCTTGTGCCTTGCGGGCCTAGCTGGGGCCTGTATTCATCATAAGGGCACCTCAGATCCAATCTGCAATGTACCTAAAGTACATGGAATCATTTTAGAGAGGAATCAGCTAGGCTGGGGCCCTGAATAGCAGGGTCCCAGCCAGACTAAAGTCGAAAAACAGTGAAACACCAGCAAAAAGTGGGGGTAAACATGTGAAGCAGATCCTACTCTCCCACACTCTGCCTCTGGTCTCCTTTGCAAACTGTGTTTGCTCCTTGTGGACCGGCATGTGTACTTTAAGACCTTTGGGTGCCACCCACAAGATTCTCTATTCCCAAGGGGGATCCTATTTTGTCAAACCTGATATCTTTGCATCAACCCTCACGTCCTTTGCACACGGCTGATCTTAATCTGGCCATTATTCCACTGCTAAGAGAGAAAGAGCGGGAACCGCTCTTTTCGTGCAAAGGCCCCAGGTCTTGAACTTGCTCCCCCTTTCCATCTGGAGCATTCAGAACAATTTTCTGTTCAGGAAAACACTGATGATCTGGCTCTGCTCTAGTTATGGTCTCTTTCTCTCCTCACAGTTTTAAGCTGCTTGCTGCAGTCTGATTCTTGCAATGAACTTGCACTAGGAAGGCGTTGCTGGAGCTACTATGGGCTTTACAAACTTTAGAACAAAACATTCTATGAAGTGGCACTTTGAGCTTTCTGTAAGAATTGTATGGGCATCTGGAAATCCATCCAACAGTACATCTAATTTATGGTATGGTTACTGGAGAAAGTCAAATCAGTCTGTAAATCCGAAGAGAAAATGAAGCAAGTAAGAACATGTTACATCTATGCCATTTTGTTTCAGTTTTGGGCAGAAAGGACTGCACTCATTGTTAAGTTTGGTCACATTCATGTACTCCGGGTCAGGAATGTTAATAGTCAACTGCGTGCTGATAACAGCTATAGCACATGCAGGACTACTTCAATGCAGCCTGGGCACCACCATTGGCTCCTCTAATTGTGTTGTATTCTCTTGGGGCTTTCTTCTAAGAAGTGCTGGGAACTTCAAAGATAGGAAGAAGACATTTGATGCAGTGGGAGTGACCATAGCTTCTTAAGAGATTTACAGCAATATTCATTGCTTTACTGCAAAATGGGGAGGCCAAAACCGCCTCCTGCAGTGGGTGGCAAGGGCCATTTTATTATACGCCTACAAGGTGGGGTCCCTATTTCAGCAGGTTAAAGCAAGTCAAGTCAAGTCAAGAAAACTTTATTTCGGAGAATCTCCATAAAAGTACATAAAATGAATATAAAAACATTTAAGAACAATAGATAAAAATGGTTAAAAGTTGGTGCAGCCGCACGGCTAAATACCTGGTAGTTACATAAAATCATGTGCCTTTTAACACAGTACAAAACGAATCATGGTGACATTTTTAAGTACCGCTTCCGTTTGTGCCATAAAGCCCCCAGAAATTTTGCCACAGCAAACACAATGTGTACATCCATTTCGCTCTTAAGAATTCTAAAGGCTTCGTGGCATCTGGTAAAACCCAGATTCCTGCAAACGGGAATGATCCACTTTCTGCGCGCCTTAGTATAGCCCGTACAGAAGAATATAAGATGCAGCTCGGTTTCATCGCTTGCTCTGCATGCCGGGCAAATACTGGGTGTCGACACAGACCAAAGGCTAGTGAGAGCACGAATTGGCAAGGACCCGTGCCTCCATTGCAAATAAAGCTTCCTGATTATTGCAGGGTAAACATTGTCAAGGGCTAGTTCAAAGCTATATGTAGTCTTCATGTGAAGGAATTGGTGTGTTAAAGACCCTAAAGATTTTGAAGGTCGAAGTGAAGGAGCCTTGGAATCATAGTACAGTTTGGTAAGAGCTTTTTTTGGAAGCTTGGAACAAGCGTTCCAAGGGTCGTTCCAAAGTGCATCTAGACCTAGGCTCACCAAACTATTCCTTACAAACTTAAGCCAGGCAATGTTCCCCAAATTTGGGAAGCCAAGAACTTCCTGTAAACCCTGTCTGTAATGAATCAGTTCAGGCACCGTCCATAATCTACGCCAATAGATCACGGGGCGAAGCACCAACTCTTCCTCCAGGGGTCTAATGCCTAGGTCAAGTCTTAGAGGCACTAGGGGTGTACTCGGAGGAAGAGCTACTAGACACCTAAGGAATCTGTTCTCCTCCTTTCCCAGGCTATCCAAGACTTTGTGACCCCATAGTTCGCTACCGTATGTGACTGCTCCTCTGGCTTGTACCCTATAAATATGAAGGGGTGGGCCTATAGGTTTAAGGGTCGACCTATTCTTCCCTATCATCCTTAGTATTCCACTGGTATGTTGCACTAATTTCATCCTGGCTTTCTCCTGGTGTGGACCCCACCCCAATTCCTCATTGAGGGTAACACCAAGGTATTCAAAGGTGTTTACTCGTTCAAGTATGTTATTCCCTATACGTGGGATGCGGTGGAACCTGGGTGGCGGATTGAAGGCCATAAATTTAGTCTTTAGAGTATTGATCTCCAATCCATGCTCCCTACAGAAGTCCCCAAATCCATCCAACACACGCTGGATTCCCATCGGTGACTTGGAGAGAAGGAGGGTGTCGTCCGCAAACATAATTGCCGGAACCCTCCTTCCCGCCAACTTCGGGACATCCGAATCGGGGACCCCGTTGAGGTGATCAATAACGCCGTTGACAAAGAGGCAGAACAGGGTTGGTGCGAGTACGCACCCCTGTCTTACCCCTCTGTCAACGGGAAACTTATTTGACAGTGCTCCATGTCTACCACACCTCACACGAGCATAGGTGTTTGTGTGGAGGCGGATGATCATGGTCAAAAGATCAGCTGGCACCCCAACATTCGCCAGCACTTCCCAGAGCTTACCGCATGGAACCAGGTCAAAGGCTGCCCTTAAGTCCACAAATACAGTATAGAGACTGCCACCCTCCAGCTGTATTGTTTTCCAGTATAGAAGGGACAGCCTAAAGACCTGGTCTATGGTGGAGGTCTTCTGGCGAAACCCCGCCTGAAAGGGGCTCAGGATGTCCCTCTCTTCGATCCAGTCCAAGAGTCGATCCAGCAGGTTAAAGCAATTAATGAAAGGATTCCAAAAACGAATGAGCTCTCCAGAACTCTGCAAAACTCACGCATGGCCAGTGAGAGACAAGGTTCAACCCGTTTGAGAGTTATTTGAAAAACAATGAAGGTGTGGAATGCGTGTTCCTAGATACAAATTCTCTTCCATTTTCACCTGAGGCTGTTGAGGATTGCTTGGTTAAGTGAATACCCATTTATATTGTCATGCTTTTTTCCTCTCTATGCTAGGTGTCTTGAGTGCTTCAAACTGGCAGCAAGTGGGCAAGTCTAATAAGGGATTGTTCTATACTGTGCCTGGTCTGTTTCATTGCTAACGTTCATACACAAGCACCAACTGGCAAGATCACTAATCTACTGGCTCCGTAAATTCACTGAGAGCATGGCGACTTTGGTGAGATGCCATGGAAGCCCTGCACAAAAGGAGACTCTTATGCTGGGGGCATACTCCTGTTTGGCTTTGTGGCTCAGGGCTTGAGTTGGCTGAAGGGTGGTGGAACATCAAGCTTATATTTCAGTGGATGGGGTACACCATCAGCTAGAAGCCTCACAGGAAAGTGGGGAACAGTGACAATCATAGAAAATGGTGGATACACTGGATGAAAAGTACTGCCAGCGAAAGTGTGATGATTTTCTCACCACACCACTCTTCCCTTTGGGCATGTTCAGGCAAACTATTGCTCGGTGAGCCATTGTGTCGGCAATGGTGTTACGAATTCTGTCAGAATGAGGACATGTAGTATTAACTGCATACTTGCTGGCACTCAGTTTTTGATATAGGAAGTCACCTTAATTTACTGATGCAGGCGTAGTCCAATATAAGGGACATCAAAGGCCAGGGACAATTTCAGCTTAGGCTTCATGCCAACTCCTCAATAACTTATAAGGTTAAATGGTTACCCATCACTGTGGTGGTGGGTAAAAGCACATGCAACGGTAGGTATAGTTTGCATGCCTGTGAGATCTGGTTTGGCCTGGCTAAAACTGTTGATGCAAGGTCCCTCAGAGTAATATGGTCCTGCAAAGGTCCAGAGCTGCTCCTGGGACTAATGGTAGGACTGGGAGCGCATCATGGCAGGGCTGTTTCAATTTCTGTAGGTACTGGGAAAGCATATCTCACAGGCAGTTTGCTTCTGGTTCAACCAGTCGTGGAGTGTTCCCAAATGACTTATGGGCCGGAAACTACGGAACTACTGCTAGGTTGATGATAGAAGTGAAAAGGCCCCTTAGCAGTTCTGGTTCAGCTATCAGTAGGAGGTTTCTTTTCGGGATACAACAGAGAGCAGCATCCAGTGAAGAGCTAGGGCATATCTTGAGCCATGGTTGTTTTGCTATAATCAAAAGATTTGGAAGCTTGGTGGGTGGAGGGCGAGTTTGACAATGACCTTATTGCCCTGTGGCAGAAACTTTAGCAATAGAGAATAAGGCTTCTCTAAAAATTGGACTGATTGACTGTTTTTGTCCCCTTGATGGGGCAATGATCTTGGCGGGCACAGGGCTCGCTAGACAAGGGACTGACCTTCTGGTGGTCCTGGACCTTTCGGTTTACCCTGAGTTGCCTGGAGTTGATTATGGATAGAATTCCGCCTGGAGGCTGATCAGGCCACAGGTACCCCGGCAGGGATGGTGCATAATTCGGTGCCCTGGAGTTGTATGTTTTGTATCAAACTGTGTGTATTTTCCATCTCATGCCTAGTCAGAGATTAAAGCTTGTATAAATGGATGTTAATAACATTATTTTCCCTAGAACCCTTCACAGGAACGTGAATTGTTGACACCAGTTCCATGCCCCTGTGAGGGATGCAAATGAGAAGAATCTGCTGGCTGCACTGCATTTGTTAATAGTTTATCACGGGACTGAGCAATCATGTCTAAATGTATTTTGGTTCATATGTTTCAAGAGTCACTTGCTGTGCAATCTATGTGTTGCCTTTCTTATTTGTGTGTGTTGCACATCTAACTTCTATATGACTGCCATTGCATTCTGTGATAGTGTTTTTTTTCATTAAATAGCTATCTCTTGGTAAACCACATGCTTTGAGCATGTCAGTCTCTTGCCTTGGGGATGGGGCAGTTGTGTATGGATGTGTTTCAGCGACTTACATGTTGTATACGTTGTATGAGCCGGTATACCCTGCATGTAGCAAAGGGCCACTATTAGTCTCACCAAGGGAAGGAGTCTCTGAAGGGGTCTCCGTTGGCTTTTCCCAGGGGTGTGACATAATTTGAGGGCACCGAGGCAGAGGGGGCTTGAGAATTCTGCAGGCCTGGAAAGGTTTCTCGTTTGTAGCTTGACCACACAACCATCAACACCTCCAGAGGCTCGGGACATGCGGCGGGGACCGCAAATGATGTGAACACCCACCTACACACACCCCTAAGCAGAAGGTAAAAATTTGAGCAGAAGAGAACGGGGCTACTCGTGAAATTAGACTGATCTACTTGTTTTCTCCCCTTGATAGGGTAATGCTCTTGGTGAGCATGTGATTGGCTAGAGGGTAGAATGACCTGCTGATGGTTTTGGACCTTTCATCCCTACCCTGGGTTGCTGTTAGGGTATTCTTGGGTGGAAATGTTAGCAGAAGAGAACAGGGTTACCCAAGAAATTGGACTGATTAGCTAGTTTTGTCCCCTTGATGGGGTATTGATATTGTCAGGCACTGAGTTAACTGGAGGGAGGACTGACCAGCTGATGGTGCTGTACCTTTCAGCCCTACGCTGCATTGCCTGGAGTTGATTATGGATGGGGTCCACCTGGAGGCTGTTCAGGTGCAGGTACCCCGGCAGGGACGGTGCGTTATGTGGTGCTCTGGAGTTGTATGATTTGTATCAAATTTTGTGTATTTTCGATCCCTCACCTAGTCAGTGGTGAAAGCATGCAAATAGATGTCGATAACATTATTTACCAAAGAAACCTTGGTAGGAAAATGCAATTGTTGGCACCAGGTGCCTACCCCTGCATGGGAAGTAAATAGAGAGAATCTGCTGGCTGCAAAGGATTTGTGACTTCTTTATCTACGGAAATCATGGCTAAATTAATCTTGGCTCACATATTTCAAGTCACATGCAGTACAATCTATCTACTGCCTTCCTTATTCCTTATATTGAGCATCTAACTCCTATCTGACTGTCATTGCATTATTTGATGGTGTTTTTGCTCGATTAAATAGCTCTGTCTTGGTAAACCACTTACTATGTACTTCTCTCCTGCCTTGGGGACGGGCGGTTGTGTATGGGTGATGATCAGCAACTTGCACATTATGTGTGCACTATGTTATCAAAGATGCACGCCACCAGAATGTCTTTGACACATTTTCTGTGCCTGCACTGTGCAGCAGGAAGAGGGAGGCAGCCTACAAGCCCCAGGAGCCTTTGATTTGCGGTCGTTGCCGCCACCGCCAATCCGCGCCCGGAGGCGCTTAAATCTTACGCTAGGGCTCCGAAGCACGGGACTCGCGCAGGCGTGCACGGGCCAAGAGCGGGCCCAGTTGCGCCAGTCCGAGATAGGAGGAGGCCGGGCCGGGCCACCCCTCTAACGATTGCCACCCGGCCATTGTCTATTTGTGGCAGCTGAAAGATCTGGTTGAGATGGGAAAAAAGAAGCCTACAGTGATGGCAACCCCTGGGGTAACTAAAGCTACCCTCGAATCATTCTTAACTAAAGCCACTAATGCCGTTTCTATGAAAATTGCTATAGCAGAGCGAAGGTTCTCCCTGGGGATGGTGCTTGTGTTTCTTTGGTAGGTCTCGAGGGCTTGATTCCAACTCCCAATTCTAATGTTAATCCTGGAATACTGGGCCTGGATCTTTCAGATGCTGGTAGTACGCTCTTAATGGTTATGTTGCCTCAAATGGTTAATGCCACGGGAAACGTTACAGATAATGCCATACCAATTCCTACCTCTCTTACAATGAAGTCTACCTTTATACCTCCGGCAAGCAGTAAGAGGAAAAAAGGTCCATTTAAAGAGTCAGCCCCGTAAAAAAAAAAAAGGCAAGAAAGTCAAAACCCCACCAAGTCAAATCTAGATCTGGATTCAGTCAACCTGGATTTATCATGGCCCCCGGAGGATCTTTTTGTTTTATTATCCCCCCTGTTTCAACCAATATTGTCCCATTTGGAGTCCATTGAACAGAAATTACAAGAGGAGTATCTGCTCCTGTTAATGACATTATACAACGCATAGAAAATCCCTCTAAAGTGTATCACCCGCACGCACGGATGGACAGCTCTTTAACTGTGGGTAGATCCGGGCGTGGAGCGGCAAATATGCCCGGTTCTAAAATGTCTCAAACAAATATTAGTGCAACGCAAACAAGCATCAGAGACTTTCCACAAGTGATTAGATCTTTTGATGATACACCACTAGGCCCTTCTTCCCCTGTTGTCCATGAGCCCAGACCATCTATTAGAATTCTGTAGAGAGAATCTAACCAGCCACAGGGGGACTCTTGCAATCACATATTGGACCTTCTGCCTGCAGCTTGCCCATATGTTCTCTTATTGATTAACGCTCCAGCCCTCAGAGCCTCACAAAGAGAATCCACCTTACAACTCATGGATAAGTCTCGGCATTGGCTCTCTAATCACACAAGATCGGGGTACCTAATACAGAATCGTTTAATAATGGTGAGAAGAACACCATGGATTGGTCCAACCACAAAGGCCTCAGAGGGTGACTGCATCATGCTAAATTTCGATAACCCACGTATTGTAAGAGACCTACTCTTTCAATCTGCACCGGCTCACAAGGCACATACCAAACTTTTCCTCGTACCCCTTGGTTTCTACTATAACCCACAGAGCATGCAATATGGGTTGCTCTCTGGTAGCAGTCTGGTTATTACTGTTTGCAAAAGTACACCCATGTTGAATCACCTGAATTATCCAGATTATCTCTCTCATAATAGGTTTGCCCCCCTTTCAGGTCTGGACTCCTGTGATTGATTTGCATCAGCTAACCAGTTATCCCATATGCCACCTGATTTAGGGGAAAACAAGGGCATTGTTAATGATGTACAATTGCCGCTTCAGGAAGTAGTGGATCCACAGCTTAATCAGGGCTATGTCCCCCCAGTTTTATCTGATCCAGTGTTTCAGGGTACTCTCAACGATGCAACCATTTCATCTTATTCACTCCTGTACTGGAAAATACCATATACTTGTGTACAAGAAACTTGGGAGTCTGAATCAATTTCCATTAATGGATATCGCTCATTTCAAACAATAGCAATACCAGCCACAGGGGGGAGACACGGGGGGGTCTGCTTACACTGATCTCCAATTAATTTGTGTTTAATATTTTACGTTTTATAAATATCTCACCCTACTTCCACATTTTAAAAATTAAAGGTTATGACACAAGGGGCCTCATGTAGGTAGCCCAATACCGGTCGGTAACGGACGATTTTCGGTAAATATACCGTTACCGACCGGTATTTAGGCTTTTTATATGTAGGGGGATCATTTCTGTGTTCGGTAATTTACAGAATCGGTAAAATTACCGAATCGGTAATTTTACCGATTCGGTAAATACCGAATACAGAAATGAGATGTAGGGGGAGTGTGTGGTGGGTGTGGGGATTCGTTATTTACCACCAACTGAAAGTTGGTGGTAAATGACTAATGTCTCAGTTAAGGCATTATTTGGCCCTTAGATGTGTGCAATGTGGCAGACACACATGCCCTCAGGGCATGTATGTGTGCCACATGTGCACACATGCAGGAATCAGGGGTGCAACAGGGTGTCAATGTAACACCCTGCCACCCTTGATTGAGCTCCCCCCATTACCGATTCGGTATTTACCGATTCGGTAATGGTAACTGGCTTCCCATTGATTCCTATGGGCCTCCTGGCCCATAGGAATCAATGAGATACAGGTTACTATTACCGAATCGGTAAATACCGATTCTAAAATACCGACACTTACCGATTCGGTATTTTTTTACCTACATTACATTTACCGATTCATAAATACCGAATCTGTAAAATTCGGTATTTAAGAATCGGTAAATGTAATTTACCTACATAAGGCCCAAGGTATCTTATTTTAGTGAATTATTATAATAATGACTTCTTAAACCCCAACACGGTTCCTAAGCATTTAGATGATGTATTAGAGGATCTAGTGGAGGCTCATACTAGACCTCTGAAACTCATTTGGCTCGGAGACTTTAATCTAAGGGTGTGTCTAAGAAATGATAAGGAAGCATGCAGGATTGTGGGTTTTAGAGCAGACCCTATTATACATTTTCATCATAATTCACAGGGTGATGTCGTAAATAATATTTTGATGAAATGGCAATTGAAGGTCCGCAAAGAAATAGATCCACTCACGGGGCGGCTTTTCCCCACATTGTATAGAGCAGAGTACTCCACTACAATTGACTATGTTATTGCTACAGACACCCTTCAAATATGTTTTATGGAGCCAAAGCAACAATTCACAGTATTTAGTGATAATGACATGCCCTCCTGTGCCTTATGTTGGCTTGATCTAAAATCATACAATGGCACCAGAGTCCCCGAACCTACTTTATCTAGGAAAATGGATTTTGTGCTAAAGTTGGATAGAGTTAATTACTAAGTTTTTTACTAATCTTATTTCAACAAATCAAGAGAATATATATTTCTGCCTAGACTCTCTGGCAGATCAAACCCAGATAGTCGAGGCATTCAGTAATCTCTTAACTTTTATCAAGGTACAACTGACACGTCCAGTGTTAGCAAATGCCATTCTGCAGCATTGTTGCTTTGATAATATTCCTGTTTTACAGCCACAAATAACCGACGATTAGCTCTTAAAGCTATACCAAGGGATAGAGGCCTTATTCATACTTTGAGGGAAGCCTATAAAACTACGAGAGTGTCTAGATTTAAAACAGCTAAGAGCTGAGGCCTGGGACAATTTAAAATGAGGTTCCGCACTTTGCGATAATAATGCACTTTAGAAGGTGATTAATACACCATTTTTAAATGATCACGAAGGACCTTCTATGGATACACATATTGACGAGGACTCCTGGATAAGGTACTTCCAGGAAATTTTCAAACTCTCAGACGTTTCGAATCTGTCAGTTAGCTGCCGATCTAATATGTTGCCTTCCTATCTTTCATTTGAGCTTGAAGGAATCCTACTCGTGCTGACTCAATTGCTACCCTTGAAAGCGCAAGGCCCTGATGGTGTTCCGATGTACATTTTTACCCCTCTTGGGCTCCTTTGTTAAATTTGGTTTTTAATGCAATAGCTCAGTCTGGTCCCCTGCCTTCCTGGAAACAACCTGTTATCCCAATTTCTTAAAAAGGGGACACTTCTTCCCCGGCCAATTATTGACCTGTCTCATTGCTTGACAGCACAGCCAAGTTAATGGATAGGTTACTACTAAATAAATTGGAAGCTTGGGCGGAGGATAAAAAGATTCTCTCGGATGCACAGTATGGGTTCAGGAAGGGCAGGGGAACCATTGACCAGTGTCTTAATTTGTCCCTGATGGTAGGAAAGTACACTTGGGCACAAAAGGTCTCCATATATATGGCCTTTATGGACCTTTCTAAGGCCTTTGATTGTGTTGTGCATAGCAAACGCTGGTTCATCTTCAAGGAAATGGGAGTAAACAAGGCTATTATTAAGTTTATCAGGGATCTATACAGGGATGCTACTGCCATGGTCCGCTATGGGAGGCATGGCGAATGCACAAATTCCTTTAAAATCGAAAGGGGCGTCAGACAAGGGTGCGTTTTGGCGCCGTTTCTGTTTGCCCTCCACACTAATAACTTAAATATTGCCTTGAGTAACACTATGAAAGATACTCCCCATGTACTAATGACTCCCCTTCCAATTCTTCTTTACGCAGATGATGCTGTTTTGCTGGCAAGGACCCCTCTGGTTCTGCAAAATGTAATTGTTTTATATTTCGTTTTTATGATGAAATTGGACCTGAATGTAAATAAAGCAAAAAAATATATTATGGCACTGGGGGTCCAAATAAGAAGCAGCTAAGCTATCACCTAGCCGGGGACAAAATAGAACAAGTCCATTGTTTTATTTATTTAGGGGTTGTTTTTGATTCCAAGCAGAACTGGAAGGAGATGTTGCAGACACGAGCTAACCTCATGGCCCAAAGTATTGCCGTCATTTTTAGATTTTCCAGGAAATTGGGATGTAAACCATTAATGGAAGTGTCCAAAATCTATTTGGCTAAAACTGTCTCAATTGCCACATACAGCTAAATGGGGAAATCGGAGGTGAGGGCACTTTAAATCATAGAGGATACATTTGTTAAAATATTGGTCTCACTTCCTTTAGCAGGCGATAATGTTATCAGTCATAAGGAATTGAGTTTGCCTTTTATCACTGATGCTATTAAATTGGCCCCACTCTCTTTATGGCTGTCAGTCTGGCAAAGAAGCTCGGTTGATCTGAATCAGAAGATCCTAACAGACATTATGGGCCTCATTTATGAAAAGTGACGCATCACTGCGTGAAAACAGTGATGCGTCACTTTTCACTGCGCCCTCCCTGTGACTCCAATGATGCGTCATATTTACAGTATGACGCATCATGTCGCAAGGAGTCACAGATACGTCAGTATTTCTGACGTATCTGTAGGCGCAAAAGTGACGCATTGCTGGAGTGTGTCACAAAAGTGACGCAACTCCAGCAATGTATCCTTTCACATGGGGTAAGCCCCATGTGAATGGGCCTGCGTCAGTCTTACGCCTGCTGTGAGGCAGGCGTAAGATATTGACGCATCTGCACCCTAGAAGTGTCGCAGTGAAATCTCGTAGATTTCACTGCGTCACTTCTATGATGCTTACTTACGTGGGAACGCCCACCCTGCATACATTATACCTGACGCAGGTATAATGTAGCGCAGGGGTTTACAAACTGACGCATCTAGGTAGATGCGTCACTTTGTAAATATGGCGCATCATGGCTCATGTTTTACACCACTGGTGTGTCACAAAAAGTGACGCACCGGTGGCGCAAACGTGACGCATGGGCTCATAAATGAGCCCCTTTGAACCTAGATCAAACTTATAGAATCCCCTGGCTTTCATATGTTCATCATACTCTTGTCTCATTGGGGCTTGCATTTTTATATGACTCTTCGTCCTTAACCCAAAAATTCCCTAAAACACGTTTAAAAGATATATTTTTAAAGAAGGCGGATGCAGAAAGATGGGATGGGTATAAAGGCAAACAATCTGTTAAGATCTATGATAGTCTTCCGCATATTCCCCTAGTCTCTAGTTCTTATCTAGTGTTCGTAGAAAACAGACAGCATCGCCTCATTTTGACTAGATTCTGATTTAATTATATCTGCTAATGTTGGGACATCCGAATAATGTTTTTTCTAAAAACGATCTACCGCCTTGCCCCGTGATGATAAGGCAATTCAATTTAGTGAGCATATCCTCTTTTTTTGTCCATTTTATACAATAGAGAGAAAGAATTGTATTGTGCCACTTTTAAATAAATCCTCATTCCGTTCTTTTGCACTTGCACTTTCCACTTGCTATCAACTAGAAACCGCGTTTGTGTATTTTGCATTGTCATAATTTTTATTGGCAGCTATAAAATCTTGCAAAGCTCGATAGTACATCTTTTCTAGTATTTAAAAATGATTGCTTGACTAGAAACTTGATGTTTGCTGCTATTTATTATGCTTTAAATATGAAATTCTTAACCTAATCATTCGTTGGCTGATATGAACTGTCATTATCTCTTTAACTATGGTTCTTTGTATCATATGCAACAATATTTTATATGTACTTTTATGCATTCTTTATTGTAATGCAAAATAAAGTTATTTGATGATGATGATGACACACCTTCTTTGTGAGGAGTAGATCTGAGTGTGCCTCTGCTCCAAAGTAAAGGTGTGCGCGGTTAGCATAAAAAATGACTTTATGACTGTTCCTGTCATCTCTAGATGAAGCCAGTGCATTCAGGTGCCCTTTTAGGTCTCACCTAGACAGTGCATGCACTGTTTTTTGAGACATTTTGTTTTTTATCAGTGGCCTTGGAGACAGCCCATTACTTACCATTGCTTGGGTTCTTTGTCGCTCTGTTTATCTTTCTTCTTATCGGTCAGCTGGCATAGGCTCCCTCGCTCCTTGTGCGTTTGTCTATCCCCTGGAGCACGGCCACATTACTTGTCTCCTTCCTCTGCTCATTTTTTAAGTGCTACTTTTTTCTTTGGGATTAAGAATACAATTAGGGCACTTCTTTTTAACAAGGCCCCCCTATGTACTTCTTCTCCCTCCATGTTTACCCCCCCCCTTGATGTCTGGTCAGATGTTTGCCCAAGCCATCTCTTCCATCATTCATTTGTCCATGCGCTCGCTCTCAGACACTTCTTCCCACCCAACCCTCTGCTGTCCCTAGGACATCCATCCACCCACCCACATGTTGCCCTCCCGCCCCACTCACCCGCCCTCAGTGTTGTGTACCGATCTGCCCTTCTTCCATAGTAAAGAAATAAAGCGCCATGACGTGGCCAGTGCTGGCCGCGTTATACCACTTATTTCCGTCCTTATGCCCACCCAAACGCCTTCTTTAGCTCCATGTTGCCACCCCGCCCTCTCTATCGCCCCTCCAGCAGTCCAATACAGCGCTATGATGCGGCTAGCTGGCCGAGTCTGGTGCTTTTTTATGTCTGCTTTTTGTACTGTAGCCCCGTTTAACATCATGTTGCTAGTTTGATTACTGGCCCATTTGTAGCGCTCCTCAAAACTTGTAAACTAGCAAATATAGTAGTAGTAGGCCATTACATATGCTAATTTACAGCAGAAGCACTATATAAAAACATGCAATGATGCAATCTAAAAGATAGGCACAGGTTTATTGGGATAAACATTTAAAGAGAACACTAGCTGAAAAAAAATAACTCCATTCCTCACCAACTAAGCTCCACAGATGGGTGGGTGGGGTGGCTAGAGGAAGACGGGCGGTGTCAGTAATGGGCCTCGGATACTGCGTAACGCAAGGATTAACAAAGAATACAGCCTCTTGTGTTGTAAAGATATATTGTTAAACTGAAGTGTTTGAACACATTTCAATAACAATGGGCCCCTTACTTTGAGGAAATATGAATTTTATGATCAGTTATGTCCCCTATCTTAGACCCCAACGGCTCCATGTACATGCTACAAGTACATGTATGTTCCCTCCAGTTCCAGTTATGAAGACGTAAATACATGTGCGTCCACCGTCAACATGTCCTCTTTCAGATCCGCCATGAATGAGTCGGATATTCCGTTCCTAAGTATGAAAGGCCACCGACTTTATGTGGTTAACTTTCCATGTTTTACAGTTCAGGCGAGTAGGCCCTGAATTCTGCCATCAAGCCTTTTCCTGCCTTCTACCTCTGAAAGCTCCAGTCCGAGCCCGCATCTGTACCCATGAACTTTGTCCTACTCCCTGCGCGGCTAACGGTGCCTGATCCGGCTTGTTGCCTGCCAAAAACTGTATTTCACCTTCAAGATTATCTGCTCCGCTCCTCATCCGATGCATTCCTGTCTAGTAGTTTAGGTAAACATTCTTCCAGCTACCGAGCAAAGGGCCAGGCCTCACTGTCCTCACGCAAGTAATTCATAGCCCCTGTTACTATGGAAGATTCCTGCCCCCTCGCATCTCATGTAGACACTTAGACGCTTGTACACGCACTAACAGTCAGTATAGAATAGATTCCGTCCGAGAGACCTTTCCTTTTGGATAATACAGTTCTTTAAACATAAGATATTAGATATGATTTGGGATTAGGTTGACATGACCCCCCAGACTTCTGTCTCCACATGTAGAGCTAAATGTCAAGTCCCCTTCACCCTCTAGTTGCACGTCAATCACACGTCATGCGGCTGCGCACGCATCTCTGCCAAGTATTTCTGCTGACATTGCAGGATTCTTTTATGGATCCACCCACCTGTGACATCATGTTTAATGACGTTTTTAGTTTACGCCTATGTTTACGCCTTTTTTTATTACGTATGTGTAGTATTATCTATATTATCAGCTGTTACGCCTCCTGCATCTGTCTTAATGTAATGCTTTTCATATAAATATCTTTACTTGTCAATAATGTATTGCCTTCCCTTCCTGAACCCTCGTGGTGATGGAATTTGATGCCTATGGTTCGAACCATAATTCCTTTATAGAGGAATAAAGCCTTTCAGAACCTCTAATACCACGGATTCTGCCTCTTATTTTTACTGAGTTATTCTTACTAGACTTTACCGCATGAAAAATAGTACAGGTAATTAAATATTTACCACATAAATTGGCGCCCGAATAGGGACACTTTCTTATCTCACGCGCCGGAGGTGCGTTGCAGGCCCGGTCTCCTGCCACAGCTGGACGGACAAAAACGCGTACCCGCAGGATTTCCTGTATCTCCCTCCGGCCAAGCGGAGGTGACTGAGGCTGCGATCAACACCCAGACGAGGCGGTGAGAAGTGCGAAGTATCCCGACCAGAGCCTAGCTGAGAGAGCAAGATCCGAGGTATACAGAGGCCCACCAGGTTCCGAAGTTCCGAGTCCAGTCGAGTCCAGTCCGGTCCAGTTCAGTTCCGAGGCCTTCCGTTCCGTGCTACCCGGTGAGTACCGTTGCTGGGGAGGCAGTTAGACGTGCACATTAATTTGTGCCGGTCCTGACGGGTTTGGGTACACAAATCCGGTCTGCACTGTTTCAGCAGTGTATCTGTACTGTTTAGCAGTATATCTAATATGTCTTACATATAATTCAGTATTATCTAGTGTTAGTATTATGTCAGTAACTAGTTTCCCATTAGTTATCCTTGTTCGATTAACTGTTAAATGTTAAAAGTTTTAATACGTTCTACATATTGTGGTGTGAATGATTGTTCATTATTGTGTTTATTGTATTAAGTGTGTTCAAGATTAAGTAAATAGGGTCTAAAAATGCCGCTCTTTTCAAAATTAAGACAGATCAAAACCAGAAAAGGGGTACTCGAAGAAGCTGTTCCCATTCCGCCTAGGGACACTCCAGGGTACTTTATGTATCATAAACATGGCCTAGATGCCGTATTATTTCTTGATTTATGGGTGGACTACACCAAAGATTTACCAGAAAGTCAGAGATGGCCCGCAGCTGGGACCTGGGATGCAGATTGCATCATGAGAGTAGAAGAAGTATTATGGAAAAATAAAGCCAGACAGTCACAGAAAGATGCCATTGAATTATGGCGTAAAGAATCATATAGACGTACAGAAAAAGCGCTCAGACAGGAAGAGAAAAGTAGGGAGAATTCAAATAAAGCCCGAGAAAATATATTAGTTGAGGAAGGTACCCGAGTAAAAGCAGAACAAGTAGATAGACAACGAAACACTCTTATGAATGGTATGTATCCTCTTCTGGCCGAAGGGTTACCCCAGGCCACCCCGGAAATACCGAAAGACTTGACGCCTCCATTACTCCCGATAAAAGCACATCCCAAAACAGCAAAAGACATTTTCCTTTCTTCCTATTTAGATGATGTAGCTCCTGAATATGCTAATGCTCCGCCACACACGCCGCCCACCGATGGTGCTCAACGCCAAGATCATCCGTCTGTATCCCCGCAACAACAAACTCCTACGCACATTCCCACAGGTTCCTCTGTTGCTACCGCTTTTCCTACATCTACAGTTTCTATCTTACATCCAACAAATCCTTTCGTGCCTAGCACCTCAGACGGTGCGACAGGAGGTACGACAGAAATTTTTGCCATGCCACCCCGAGGAAATAAATTATCCCATAGAGATTTAGCATACGAACGTACACCCCAACTAGCAACTTCCGACATGTTTAAAGAGCATCTAGTGGATTGTAGATATGATCCTGTGCCCGGTAGACGGGACGGTATGCTGCTGTCATCACTACGTATACGACGAGCTTCAAGGTATTTAGCGACGCTACCAGGAATGCTGGCACATTTAGACAAAATATATCACTTTGTCCAATCAGGGCGAGGCCCTGAAAGTATTGACGAAGCCATGGAATACCAGAAAGTGGATGTACAGAGACAACTGTTACGCTTCTTCATAAACTGTGTGATCAGAAACCAAGACAGGCCTGAGGTAGAGCAGAAGGAAATACAAGTACTTACCAAATGGGGTCAGAATATATCAGAAGGGAAACACGATAAACAGACATGTATAGTAGTTATGTGCCGAAAGATCCGCAAAGAAGTAGAACGAATACATAAAGAAAGATTAGAGACAGACCAACATGAATCAGAGGGAGAGGAGGACGAAGAATCAGAAATGCCCACAGGACACTTAGAGACAATGGCTTATGTAGGTAAAGGAAGATCTTTTAATAATACCAGATGTTTTAATGATCCAATACGTCCGATACGTCCAGAATGTAACAGAAATTTTCAAAACCCTATGTTAAATATAAGGTCTCCTGAACACCTATTCCAAGCTGCTGATAAATTACTCCGAGACCGAAGGGGGTACCATATGCTCGATTCCATGGATGAACAAGAATTGGCCAGGTCAGCAGTACAATGGGCTGACAGTCCCGGCAAATACAGTGAAGATGCACTAGCACACACGTTTCTGAACCTTACCCCATACGAACAGCGTTTAGCTGGTATATACATGATTCAACACCTCCTCATATTATATAAAAGCCAACACTCCGATCCTGGACCCCTACATGACCTATTGACAGAATTACTCACGAATAGATGGAGAAGTTCAGGTACTGATTTAATTAAAGAAATTCTAGAATTTCGAAACCAGTATATAGTTTTCGTATGCCCAGAACATGTTCCAGTTCCCACTATGGGAAGAAAAATGTATCATATAGATAGACAGAATCCCTTACGCGAAGTACACCCAATCAGAGGTGAAGATAATACCTTTAAACGCGTGTTTGTGTACACGCCTATAACTAAAATTGAATTATTAGAAATGAAGAAAGTAGTACCCAGCCATGACAAGGATCCGGCAGGTTTCCACCGTGAGATAAAAGACATGTTACTCATGGGAGAGTATACCTACCCCGACATTATGAAAATATTAAAAGTATTAATGCCTGCTGGTATTTACGAGAAACTCAAAGAAAAGGAATGGGAGGTGGGAGACCAAAAGATAGATTGGACAGCATTAGAAAACGAAGAAAAGGCCCGAGCTGCAGGATCAGGGCTTGGGGAAAAGACTACAGCACTACCAGGATTACTAGTGCAGGTACTGCCACGTTTATTAACTATGAAAAAGGAGGACTGGGGTGCAATCTCAGCCTGTAAACAAAAACAAGATGAGGACACTAGTGATTTCTATTCCCGATTTGAAAAATGTTTTGGTATAAATAGTGGCATAAAAGCAAGTAGCGAGTCATATCCACATCTGTTTGTGACAAAATTAGTTGAAAATTCCCTACCGCAAGTTAAGAATAGAGTATTGAAATTTGAGAGTACCTGGCAAGGTAACACCCCGTCACAGATGTTACAGATGTTACAATATCACCACAATAGAATTAGAGAAGAACAAGAACATGAACAAAGACGTATGAAAGACACGAAAATGAAAATGCTTGTGGCTCAGTCAGTTCCAGCTGATGGTCATAAAAAGGGTGATTCCGCAGGTCCGGCGAAAGGGACATGCAACTATTGTAAACAACAAGGTCATTATATACACGATTGTGCAGTTCTGAAACATAATATCGCCACGGGTAAAACCCAGGAAAGACCACGTCCACCTAGACAGGATCAGAACCAACCACAAATCCCTCAGCATGCACAATCTAGGCCAGTTCCGCATCAGGCAGCTCCACAACAGACCGTAGCCACACCACAGCAGCAGCCTATTGCTGCAACACAAGCAACAACACAACAGATGTACCAGTATGCACAAACTGATTATCCCGATTATCAGCGATACACATGAAATAGCCTAGAGAGGGAAGTTGGCTTACCCCTTATTGAGGTTCCAGTAGATCAAGAGGGACCTTATGTACATAGTGAACTATTAGGGGAAGACAGAAAGTTTTTACTTGATACAGGGGCAAGCAGAACAACTATACGACGCAGTGAAGTTCCAGGGGCACCCCTCTCAGGCTCACAGAATATTTCCCTTGGATTCTCAGGAAAGCCTATCATTAATGAAGTATCGCAACCCCTACCACTTACGGTTGGTCCATTGACACGGACTACAGATTTATTGCTTACTAAATCATGTCCAGAAAACTTGTTAGGTATAAAAACATTGAAAGCTCTAGGAGCTATAATATGTTGTTCTCCGGACGGAGTACGATTATTTTTACGTGACTTCAAAGGTCACTACGTGTCCAGAGACATGGATCACCGGCTGCAGAATTTACCTACACATTTATGGGCACAAGGCCCCACTGATGTTGGTTGCATGAACATTACACCATATCGAGTCACACTAAAAACAGGAGTGGTACTACCACGAATGCGACAATACAAGTTACCACCCGATGCTGTTGTGGCTTTACTGCAAATCATTGACGAGCTCATTGCACAAGGAGTGGTTGTGGAAACCGACTCCAATGTATGTAATTCACCGATAATTCCGATTCTTAAAAGAACGGATCCAAAAGCACCACCAGTATATCGATTAGTTATTGATCTGCGCGAATTAAATAAATGTATTGTACCACAATACCCTGTGGTCCCAGATATCTCTTCATTATTAACAGCTATTGATTCAGAAGCAACGTTCTTTACTGTAATTGATCTCAAGAATGCCTTCTTTAGCGTCCCAATAGATCCGGAAAGTCAATATTTGTTCGGATTCAGTTTAAATGGGCGAAGTTTTAAATTCACACGCGCACCTCAAGGATTCACAGAAAGCCCCAGCATCTATAGCCAAGCACTGAAACGAGAACTTGACAGTATCCACATGCCAGTTAATACTGCCCTGCTTCAATATGTCGATGATCTGCTGATCACCGCCCGAAGCGAACCTGAATGTGAAAAAGCGTCACTGACGGTTTTACAATTTCTGGCCGACAAGGGGCACAAGGTGTCCCCTTCTAAGCTGCAATTCTGTGTCCAGCAAGTTGTTTACCTTGGGCACTTGCTGTCCAAGGAGGGAAGACAGCTTACACTCGACCGCATCCAGTTAATTGCTAACATGCCACCACCCAAGACACAAAAGGAGGTGCGGGCTTTTATAGGCCTCACTTCATACTGTAGGCAGTGGATCCCTCAATATGCATTTCTAGCAAAACCACTCATTCAGTTGACAACACAGGAGGCAGCCACATCGACTGTCCTCCCTTGGACTCAAGAACATACGCAAACCTTTGAAAGCTTAAAGAAAGCTTTATGTCAAGCACCTGTTTTAGCAACACCATGTTACAGTAAGCCTTTTACACCCTTTGTTACAGAACGCGAAGGTACTGCCTTGTCAGTACTCACCCAGGAACAAGCAGGATCACACAAACCATGTGCTTATTTTTCTAGTACATTAGATCCCGTAGCTCAGGCTCTTCCTGCGTGCCTGAAATCAGTGGCAGCAACAGCTTTAGCAATCAGACAAAGCGATGCCATAGTGTTAGGACATCAATTGACAGTACAAGTACCACACGCAGTAGAGGTTCTCTTGAACCGCACACAAACACAACACTTGACTATAGCAAGACTCACCGGTTACGAATTAACATTGTTTCAGCCACACATAGAAATCAGACGTTGTAAAACATTAAATCCTGCCACACTTTTGCCAGTAAACGGAACAGATCCATTAGCACATGATTGTATTGAAGTCATTACCATCACGACGAAACCCAGACAAGATTTGACAGATATCCCTTTTATCAGATCCGGACCTAACATTGTATGTAGATGGTTCATGTATGAGAACAAGTACAGGAGAGTTAGTGGCCGCCTACGCAGTCACAACAGACACTGAAGTCATTGAAACCAATTGTATTAACACTCTGTCAGCTCAAGCAGCCGAGCTCATAGCTCTGACACAAGCCTGTATTCAAGCCAAAAATAAGAAAGTCAACATATACACAGATTCACGTTATGCATTCGGAGTCGTCCATGACTTCGGCGTACTGTGGCGAGAGAGAGGTTATTTAACTTCTCACGGTACCCACATCCAACACGGACCCCTCATTCAAGCCCTATTAGACGCAATTCATCGACCTACTGCAATATCGATTATGAAATGCAAAGCCCATACAAAAGTTACCGATATCATTTCTCAGGGTAACGACCTAGCTGACAGAACAGCTAAACAGACTGCTCAGAATCAGACTCATACAACTGACACGACAAAGACAATAGTCCCGACACCAACACATTGCATGACAGTTAAGGATCCCGCCCTTGATGTAATTGACATACAGACACATGCTACACCAGAAGAAATAAAGAAATGGACGGAATTAGGAGGGATCCAAACGGATCAAGGATGGATGACGAAGGGAAAATCTATATGGTTTCTTCCCGATTCCATGGTTCAAGTCATCATTAACACAATACATAGTCCAGCGCACCTAGGAGAAAAAGCTATGCTAGACAGCATTCATCACATTTGGTTCAACAAACACTTGCGAGCAGCAGCCAAACAGAAAGTACGTACCTGTATGATATGTTGTCAGTTTAATCCAGGTAAAAGCATTCCCGTAGAGCAGGGGGGATTTCAACCTCCCGATCACCCTTTTGAAGTCCTCCAGATGGATTATATCCAGATGGAACGATGTCGAGGATTCAAATATGTTCTCGTAGTTGTCTGTGCTCTTTCTCGTTGGACAGAAGCCTACCCGGTTTCAGATTACACTGCCCCGACTACTGCCAAACAGTTAGTTCGAGAATTCTTCCCACGATACGGTTTACCACGTGTTGTATACTCAGATAACGGCCAGCCATTCTCATCCGAACTAATGAAACACGTTTCACTTCTGTTAGGTTATCAATGGAAATTCTACTGTGTCCGACATCCCGAGGCAGCAGGTCTCGTGGAACGTCATAATCAAACTCTGAAAATTAGATTGTCCAAAATATGTAGAGAAAAAGGTGTCGACTGGATAGTAGCCTTACCAGTTGCGCTCTTTTACATGAGAATGGTAGCACATTCTCGAACAGGGCTATCCCCTTATGAGGTGATCTTCGGTAGACCACCAAATATGTGGGGGACGCCTATACCTCGTAAAATCACTGATGTTGACTGTAATATGGTGACAGATTACCTGGCTTCCTTGATGTCTGCACTACAATCTTGTTGTTCACAGGTAGCTGCAGCTTTTCCCGATAACACTGAGGTGAAGCCCCATGACGTGGTTCCAGGTGACCTGGTTCTTGTGAGGAATTTTGACCGGAAGACTCAGCTGGAGCCTAGGTGGCAGTCGCCCAAGCTCGTCCTGCTGACTACAAGGACAGCCGTGAAGATTGAGGGACGTAAAGGGTGGTTGCACTCGAGCCATATCAAGAAATTTTATGGACTACCGTCCGATGTGAACACTCAGCCCTGCATTCCCTCACAGACAGACTCAAAACTCCCCTTGGTTGAAAGGTCGGAGAACGAACTCTATAAACTGAAACTAAGGTCTAGCAAGTCAGACAATTTGATTGTTTAAGTCCTCTCCAAGGTGAATCGGTTGAATTTGTCTCTGACATGTATCCTCTGGACCGAAATAGAGAGAAAAATAGACAGATACAGCTTAAAAAACATGCGTACTGTAAATCGCTTCGTAGTCACTGCATAATGACATTATTAATTTTGTTTTTTCTAAGTCTTCTGATCATCATTTCTAGTGTATTGCTACATATGTATTACCCTATTTCTAAACGTGCTTACAATGCTACTGCTGAACATTCTTTTAGCGAACTACCTCCGCATGAGTTGTCTTATAGATTTGCGCTGCGCAACAACACTTTTATTAGTATGTTACATCATTCCCATCAGACCAACAATGCTACCAATTGTTGGATATGTGGCCGACTCCCTCCCTATCAGAACTATAAGGGAGTTTTGCCTCTCTTTCCGTATCCGTTCACACACAATGGCTCCTGTGGAGCATGGTTTAGTTTGATTAATTCCCTAGATTCAAATTCCGTAGTTTATCAAGACAACTGGGTATGGGGAAACCTGAACCTAGTTTTGCTTAAAGTCTGCTACCCTAACAAGGAGGGACTTCCCAAAAGAACAGGAACTGATCTAGAAAATGAAGTATATGGATTAGGTAACTTTACACTTAACCTCATGATTCTGAATGTTGAATCCGAAGCTACACCAATCTTGCTCGCTATGTCAGTATTTCCAGTTAAAGGTGAATTATGTGTAAGAAAGAATGGTTCCATACACCTGGGCCATAGTAGATGTACCACTGTGATAAAATTCAGTGATCAAGGCAAGTCTACATTCAGAGCTTCTCGTCATTCCTACTTCATATGTGGCCAGACGGCATATATACGTTTACCTCTAGATTGGGATGGTACCTGTTACATAGCATTCCTTCTGCCACCTGTTTTCCTAGCCCCTCCTGACTATCACAGAAATACCCATTTAGTACACAATAGACAGCAGAGAGATCTCCCGATTGTCGATTACACTGAAACGGCATGGGAGCAATACACAGATTTCAATAAAGGTTTCTTTCCCTATATAGGTACAGTCACTAATAGTAAACTGATACGTAGATTAACTAGAACCCTTGAAGCAGTAGTGAATGAGACTACTTCCGCCCTAGGCAACTTAACAGAGGAGCAGTCTGCGATGCGGATTGTTGTGCTTCAAAATCGTCTTGTCCTTGACGTCATTCTGGCCGATAGGGGCGGAGCTTGTAGGGTCATCGGATCAAGTTGCTGTGTTTTCATACCAGAAAACTCGCCGTCAGTATATAAAGCCATAACTCGCCTTCATAAGATTATAAGCCAGATACACCAGAGTCCAGGCACCTGGACTTGGTCCGGTTGGTTCTGGAGCGTGTTGTCAGCCTGGGGATGGAGGATTCTATCCTTCCTAGGTATTGGCTTTCTCGTACTATTCAGTTGCTGCTTATGTCTACAATGTGGGCCAGCGATTTGTGGTCTGTGTGCCACATCGTGTATCCCGCCTTCAAGTTTTCGTTCAAGATCCCGGAAGAAGAAAGAAGAACAAATGATGCTATATGAACAGATTGATGGATTGATGACGATCGATATCTCCTGAGGGTCCGTAGGGGACAAGGAGGGAATGAGGAAATATGAATTTTATGATCAGTTATGTCCCCTATCTTAGACCCCAACGGCTCCATGTACATGCTACAAGTACATGTATGTTCCCTCCAGTTCCAGTTATGAAGACGTAAATACATGTGCGTCCACCGTCAACATGTCCTCTTTCAGATCCGCCATGAATGAGTCGGATATTCCGTTCCTAAGTATGAAAGGCCACCGACTTTATGTGGTTAACTTTCCATGTTTTACAGTTCAGGCGAGTAGGCCCTGAATTCTGCCATCAAGCCTTTTCCTGCCTTCTACCTCTGAAAGCTCCAGTCCGAGCCCACATCTGTACCCATGAACTTTGTCCTACTCCCTGCGCGGCTAACGGTGCCTGATCCGGCTTGTTGCCTGCCAAAAACTGTATTTCACCTTCAAGATTATCTGCTCCGCTCCTCATCCGATGCATTCCTGTCTAGTAGTTTAGGTAAACATTCTTCCAGCTACCGAGCAAAGGGCCAGGCCTCACTGTCCTCACGCAAGTAATTCATAGCCCCTGTTACTATGGAAGATTCCTGCCCCCTCGCATCTCATGTAGACACTTAGACGCTTGTACACGCACTAACAGTCAGTATAGAATAGATTCCGTCCGAGAGACCTTTCCTTTTGGATAATACAGTTCTTTAAACATAAGATATTAGATATGATTTGGGATTAGGTTGACATGACCCCCCAGACTTCTGTCTCCACATGTAGAGCTAAATGTCAAGTCCCCTTCACCCTCTAGTTGCACGTCAATCACACGTCATGCGGCTGCGCACGCATCTCTGCCAAGTATTTCTGCTGACATTGCAGGATTCTTTTATGGATCCACCCACCTGTGACATCATGTTTAATGACGTTTTTAGTTTACGCCTATGTTTACGCCTTTTTTTATTACGTATGTGTAGTATTATCTATATTATCAGCTGTTACGCCTCCTGCATCTGTCTTAATGTAATGCTTTTCATATAAATATCTTTACTTGTCAATAATGTATTGCCTTCCCTTCCTGAACCCTCGTGGTGATGGAATTTGATGCCTATGGTTCGAACCATAATTCCTTTATAGAGGAATAAAGCCTTTCAGAACCTCTAATACCACGGATTCTGCCTCTTATTTTTACTGAGTTATTCTTACTAGACTTTACCGCATGAAAAATAGTACAGGTAATTAAATATTTACCACAACTTCACTGCAGGCCCCCTATAAGGAAAGAATACAACTGCACCCTTAAGACAACCATTTGTAAATTGCAACCCCCATATCCATACCTGTGGCGATGGTCTCGGAAAGAAAGATAAAAAAAATCAAGGGTTAAAAAGGCAACGGTCCAAATTAATTGTCTAGAGCTTTGCATGATAGGACTAAAACAAACTAAAAACTTTACTCAACTGTGAACCACAAATAACACGATAAAAAGGGTGAACGAGTTGAGTTCCGAAAATCAAATATGCATTTGCATATCTACATAGTGCAAGCTCGACCCCATTGTATTCACTGACTTGCCCAGAATCACAGGATGTTGCAGAGGCCGCCCCCGAAGGGGGCCTCGAGGGCCACCGCCATAACGGACGCCAGGGACCCGGAAGGATCCAGTTCTAGCCGCTGGATAGCGCCCCGAAGCAGAAGGGGAGCTTCCATCACGGCAAAACTCACGCCAGGAAGGCGCCTAGTTACCTGGCCAATGGGGGGCCAGGTGAGGTTCTACCCTCCCCCAATAGCAGCAACCACCCGTTCATGGCGGGAAAATTGTGGGGGGATTATAAGACGCTGCTCCCCATACTGCAGCTCATCACTACATCGTGGAGCTGGGGAGCGGCGCAGATGGATTTTCGAGGCCTGACAAAAGGGAGTAGCAAACGGAGACGGCGCTCGTGCCCAGACCCAGCCAGGCGGCAGTGCACAAAAAGAGACTAGCAGGGTAGCGAGTTGGGGCCTAACTCCGGGGAGAGGCTACCCCCCACAAGCAAAGGGTCGTGGAAACCAGCAGAACAAATTGGACCCCAAAAGGGACAAGAAAGGAGATACGCCTATAAGAGAGCAGAATTACGAACTGTCATGGTGATTCATGATTCTATGATATGCAAAGTAGGTATGACAAGCAAATGATTTATGACCAAGAATGATGGATGACAAATGATTTACGACAATGTAACACAAATGATTTATGACCTCCAAGTTATGGCTGTTCATGACACAAATGATTTATGGTACACAAATTATTTATGATACATGATGTACGGTCCTTTGATATGCAAATACGTGACGACAAACAAATGATTTATGACCGACAAAATGATTTATGACAAATGATTTAGGACAAGAGACGGTAATTATTTATGACGTCCAATTTAGGGCAAATTTTTTAGACGCAAATATTTTTGACACACGGCTGATGTATGACACATGATTTATGATAAGCCATGATAATGATTTATGACCCTGGCCACGAAAAGTTATGCCCAGTGGTCAGAAAAATGAGTTTGCATATAATGGTAATAAAACTGCGGCCAACAACGACCACAACAAACTACAACTCGTGTTGGCTGTGTTTTTGGTAATACGTATGTAAGGAAGCTGGCAGGCCATCTGGGAGTGTTTGGACCAACGACTAAACTCGAACATGATCTGGCTGAAACGCCAGAGCCGCTTGCTCTCCGTATTGGAAGGCATGCTAATGGTAAGAAGCTGCCGCTCTCATCCCATTAATTTTCGCCGCTTAAATGAATACAAATTTAGTTAAAAAGTAAGCATGCCTGCAGGCCCAGTGCTCATTGTTCTGCAACGGATAGCGCTCCGTTGCTGCAGGCAGCCCCATCAGAGTTTTAAGGCGGCCAGTGATGAGTACTGGCAGTTTTTATAAGAAGTGTTGGCAAAGTCAGTAGGTCTTGCCTATAAGAGATCTAGTGGCTTTGCCAATGTGTTTTAGCCATGTTGCATAGCAGCGTGACCGATATGCAACATGGCTGAAAATAAAGAAAATAGAAGCGCTATGTCGTGGTCCACGCTGGCCGAGTCATAGCACTTCTTTTTTTTATTATTTACTTTCAGCCATTTTACCCAAGGCCGCACTGCTAAGGTACAGGGGTAAAAATATTGACAAAGCCAATAGGTTTTGTAAAGTCAAGACCAATTGGCTTTACCAGTGCATTTTTTTTTACCTCTTTACCTGTGGCAGGCATCAGGATGTCACGCATGCATTTAATTTGTGTATACAGGGTGCAGAGTGGCCCACTATAGCTCACTCCTGTGTGGACTACCTGTGGCACAGATACCACTGACCTATACCAGGAGCAAATGCATGGAAACATTGTTTGCATAATAAAATCCTGCCTTTTTACCTAAGAGGCGTTTGTTCATATGTGATTTCCAATAAAATATGTAAGTAAAAAATGCCGCATGTACACATTTTATACATTCATTTTTCACCAAACTACTGCAAAAGCCGTAGCTCCAGGCTTTGTCAAGGATATTCATTTTCAGTGTGGGTTTAGCTTAATGCAATGTTGCATGCGGCTGTGTGATGGAAATCTTCCATTCATCTCATCTCCCCGGGGCCTGTCCCGGGCAGTATAGTAGGTTATCTTGCAAACGTTTGGTTGTGATTACTATCCAGTGGCCTGTTTGAAATTAAACACGTCCTTCTCCTCACTGGTTTTCTCTTTAGTTCAGGAAACGCACTAATAAGGAGATATCTGGGGTCGACGGTCTCCCGAGTGATGTTAAAGGAAGAACCCAATTAAAAATTAAACTACTCCCCGGCATCTAATCTTTGTGTACATAGCCATTGGACGCTGGAGAAACATGGAATTCCATTTGCTCGCGCTGTGCTCATTCTGCGAAGACGCAGTCGACGCCACTTGTGGGTTACTTCACACGATAATGTGAAGAAGCGGGCTGAGTATTCTGAATGCTGCTGCAAACTGTTAAAATACACCCCTCTGAGTACCCGCTGTATCATCGCATTTATTATTATTATTTAAATCATTTATAAAGCCAACGCCGCAGTCTAGCCGTATTCAGGCATAAAAGAAGATGATTGCGAAAGGGCAAAGAGAGGCAGGTTGATTTAACAAAAAAGCTGACGTCTTAGGCCTTTCATGGAGGACAAAAGGGAGTGATTTTCCAGAAGTCCAGTTCAAGGAAAGTGTTCTGCTAGCAGTGCGCATGCCTGAAATGGGGGTTCAGGCCCATACCCAGAAGTATATTTGTGGGGGTGCAAGGCACCCACCTACAACAAAACATTAAAGCTGTGCTCTGTAGGTGCATTGTTTCACAACTACTGGTTGTACTACTAAATATCATGGGGCAGATTTATGAGCCCCTTGCGCCTCATTTACGCCGCCGTTGCGTCACTTTTGTGCAAATCCTGCACCATGCTGAGGGGTATTTACAATGTGACGCATCTGGCAGATGCGTCACGTTGTAAAGCCCTGCGCCACATGTAGGTGTTCTGGAGCAGGGGGGGGGGCGTTCCGGCGCAGGAACGCCTCCTAAAAGTGGCTGAGTGAAATCTACAAGATTTCACTCAGTCACTTTTAAGGCCATGCTGCGTCAAAACCCTGCGCCTGCTTGAAGCAGGCGTAAGGATTGATGCAGCATGTAAGGGATAGGGCACCCCCGAGCCTTGCTGGAGCTGCGTCGCGCTTGCGACGCAACTCCAGCAATGCGCCGCCTTTCCGACAGGAGATGCGTCACGCATCTGCCCATCCGAGTGCCACGGTGCACTGCATTGATGCGGCGCATCAATGGTGGAGCACGGGTGGGCAGATGCGTCGCAACTCTTCTGGCGCATCTCTGCTGATTAGCAGAGCTGCGTCAGACGGCATACATCTGCCCCCAAGTCCCTCAATACTGCGGTACAAGAATATAGAGAACAGAATATCGAAAGGTAATTGCATATAGGGAAGTATAGAATTTCTGTTACTACCGCCACATCTACATAACTTGAAATATATATATATTTATAAGATACATATTGAAGCACACTGAATCAACTCTCCACAATCTAACTTTAAATCCTATCAATTAGATGGAATTTAAAGTAGAGGGGTGCAAAGTTGTAAAATTGGCAGACTCACAACTTTGTGATTTTTCTAATTGTTCAATCTTTGTGAAATGCGAAGCCTACGAAGTTCTGTTTTTTTTCTTCTTTTAAAAAAAAATAAGCTGGCTTCCACTCAGAGCCATCCCTCCCACAAATCTTACATCAGGTGGCGGATGTCCAGCCTCCACAGTCAACATTTTGTTTCTGGAGGATGTCCTACCTGGGACATTCTACATCAGGAAATGATCACACCTGTAAGGCCTGAATGGATAAACCTTAACTCAAGTAAAGTTAGGAAGCTTCATCTGCTCTGTATATTCAGCGGTTCCTAATTACCCAGCTTTGCACATTACGTTTTCATTCAACTGATCACTCATTTAAAATAACTTTGTAGAGTGCTTGAAGCATATTCATCAAGCACATTTTGGGAAGTTGGTGGTGAACAGTGTGTTTTAGACATTTTAGGGACACAACAATGGTGAAAATGAAATAGAATTTAGACGTCATTTTACATGGGAAGTTCCCACAATGAATTTCACTGTAAGGTTGTGACAAAAGATGCACAGTTCATTACACTTGATCAAAAGCACCAGTCAAAGCTGCATGGACTTGAAGCAGGCTCTGATATTGGCATATACCCCTCATAATTACAGACATGTTGTGCAAAAAATGTTGTAGAAAAGGAGACCTTTGTTAGACATCGACCAGCAAGACATGTAGGCATGGTAGTGGATAGGTGATTGTGAGAGCCTAGGATGGATCAATTTGAGGCCTGTGGCTTGGATGAGAACACTATTTCCATCTTCACTTAGACGAGCCATAGATGGGCAAGCAGCATCACAATGCCCTCGTGTTAGACCTGGCATCATTGGCGTGGGTCTCCCTTCCCCTCTCCTCTTCCGATTTTTTATGTTGGCTGGGATTTAGATTCTCTGGGCACCGTGGCACTGCTAATCAGTGCCACAGCGCGAATGCTCCCTGTATATAAATGACTGTATGACTTAGGATAACCATATTGCCTAGATCTGTGTAGCATGTCCAATAGTAAGTCACCCTCCATTTCACTGTCGCTACTGGGACACGATCCGTTCTGATAGGCTAGACTGGGCCGGTTGAGGATTACTTTCTACCATCCTATCTGGCCCCAGGAACCTGATTGGAACTTTGAGTTTGATATGTTTGTGCTCAGGACATTGAGAGACCCTTTTAGTAAGGACCGTTTATATATCCCATGTTTAGAAATGCCTCTTCTGAAAACGCGGTAGTTTCTTGCCTAAGATTTACTGTAGGCTTTGCGAGTATGTGTATTGGCCATCTGGTTTTGGGGCAGCAGGGCCTGCTGGGTCAGACCTGGCTGGACAGAGAGATCGGTATTCAGAGCCTGGGGAGGGGTGACTCTTTGATCCGAGCAGGGCCATGCCTGGCAAGGTGAATGATGGCTCCACCTCCCATTGGGCCGCTGATAGCAGACCCCCTCATTCTGAAAGAGAAGAATGTCACCTCGCAAACCAAGTGCTCCCTGACCCTACCGAACTGGTTCTGACTGAAGTCAGTGATTTGCGACCTTAGAGAACAAAGACTTTTTAGGTATAAAATGCCGCGCTGGAACTTTGTCCGGGTGTGTTCCTTCTGGATGTCAAGACTAAACTCTGTCCGAGTGAACAGAGGAAAGGACTTTGAAACTTTTCACCAAGCTTGCCGAAGAAACTACCCGAGGGCCTGAATCGAGAGCGCCCCCTGCAGATGTCTCAGGGACATTAGACTTTACCCCCTCAGCCGTCAGAATTCCTGTGCGAGGAATTCTGCTTGCAGGTGAGGCCTCTGTCGAGTAATCCGGAGCCTCTAGTTCTACTGTGAGGACCGGGGACTGGGCACCTTTGAAACTTTCGCTGGATCCGTGTGGGCTGCTGCAGCTAAGAGAGAGCTGCCGCCGCTGAGAGCCCGCCTGAATCTGAACCCTTGAACCTTTTGTTGGATCCGTGTGGGACGCTGCAGCTAAGAGAGCTGCCGCCGCTGAGAGCCCGCCTAAATCGGAACCCTTAACCTTTCGCTGGATCCGTGTGGGCCGCTGCAGCTAAGAGAGAGCTGCCGCCACTGAGAGCCCGCCTGAATCTGAACCCTTGAACCTTTCGCTGGATCCGTGTGGGCCGCTGCAGCTAAGAAAGAGCTGCTGCTGCTGAGTGCCCGCACCCTTTGCCACTTTGCATCATTGTGAATCGTTCTGTGGGCCGCCACAGCTAAGAGAGAGCTGCTGCCGTTGGGTGCCCGCACCCTTTGCCCCTTTGCATCATCGTGATTTGTTCTGTGGGCCGCCGCAGCTAGGAGAGAGCTGCTGCCGCTGGGTGCCCGCACCCTTTGCCACTTTGCACCATCGTGAGTTGTCCTGTGGGCCGCCGCAGCTAAGAGAGAGCTGCTGCCGCTGGGTGCCCACACCCTTGTCACCTTTTGCATTATCGAGATTTGTCCTGTGGGCCGCCGCAGCCAAGAGAGAGCTGTGGCCGCTGAGTGCCCGCACCTTTATCAACTTTGCATCTTTGGGACTTGTCCTGTGGGCTGCCGCAGCTAAGAGAGAGCTGCTGCCGCTGTGTGCCCGCACCTTGTTCACCCTTGTCGAGGACTGTTGCTATCGTCTCGTGGGCCGCTGCAGCTAAGAGAGAGCTGCTGCTGCTGTGAGCCCACCACGGAGCTGCACGACGAGAGTCATCACCACGACCAGCCCAGGCCGCCGCAGCTGCGTGCTGCTGCCGCTGAGAGTCCTCCTGTCCCTGAGTGCCTGCATCATTGTGGGTGCACGCTACGGACCTCTGCAGCCCGGACTTGTGGTCGCTGGGAGTACACCTGTCATCGTCTTCGCTTCTTTGAGGAGCTGCGTGCTGAGTCCCCTTTCCCCGACAGGTATCTGGTGCGCAACGGGTCGCGTATGCCCCGGTCTTGAACTTAGTCAGTGTCACGTTCTGGTGAATACGTAATTGCCTTTTGGAGTACCTACGGGTTGACGTGAATTGTAGTTGTTGAAACGCTTTGAGAATTTCGAGTTACACTGTTAGATAAAGATATTATTTTGCTATACCTACCTGAGTTGTGTCCTTTTGTGCTGTCGTTACTGCCTTATCGTACATGGTCATAAATGCTTCACACACTGCCTCTGAGATAGGCCAAACTGCTCGTGCTACGTTACCACAGGGTTGAGCAGGTGTTGTCAAAGGGCTTAACCCGCTTGCCCTGACTTAGGAAGAAGGGTCCCTATTTGGACATTGGCGCCAGCCATTGCCAACAGGAGACCCCCATTTCTAACACCTCTACTTCCGGAATTATAGACATTCTCCACTCTTTCACATGCAGTAGACTCTTTGCATTGAATCCTCAAGGTGCCACCCTCTGAGTGGCTAACATTGCTTGGACAAGCATGCGTTTATCAGGATGGTGAATGTGGAAAGCATGGAAGCCTACCATGTCTACTAGAAATGGAAAATAGTTACTTGGAGCTGGATTGTTTAGCCATTACTACAGATGCAGATACAAGCCAAGCTCCGTGATATGAAACAGTGAAGAGACTGACATATTTAAATGTACACTAGAAAGCCAAATCACCTCCTTAATCAAACTTATACTTCTCACCAAGTAGGTTGTACTTTCCAGTGACTATACCAACAAATGTAGACACGGCTGATATACATTAAAAGAGAAGGTGTCAGCAAGTCACACCAAGATCATATAGCAACAAATAACAACAAGGGAGTGCTATTGTGCAGTATTTTGGAAAAATACATGTGGATCAAGTAACAGTCATTAGACCTTATTAGGAATGTAAAGATCACTATGCAAGGTGATTTTCGGATCTTACATTAGGATTCCTTTTACAAAAGAAAGTGCAAAATTGCACTGATATCATATTAGACCATATGTATTGGCTATAAGATGATACGCTATAAATTCCACATGAGATCTCCATTCACCCTTTATCCACAAATATCTAGCTCTTATTTTGCTCCTCTAGGCTCTTTTACTTTCACTATTCTCTCCCCTTCTCCTAATCTCTGTCTCCACTACCTCTCACAACCTCTTCCACTCTACCCCTTTCTGTTTGCTGTTCAATCTATGTTCCAATTCCTGACTTTCCTGCTCTCTTTCTCTAGTTTTCTTCTTTTTACTTTCCTTTCTCTCAATCTTCTCTTCTTTTCTAGAACCTTTTTTCTCTATCTTCTCTTCTATTTCTGAACTTATGAATATTTTTTATTCTTTCTCTAGCCCAATGCTCCATAGACCATGTATGGCAAATAAAACGTTTGTTTGGTTGTCCTTTGTCATTAGCAGCACCTGGCAACATTCTATGACCACAACATGTTTCACTGTCCCCTAGACTTAGAAGCCTACCATCCTGGAAGCCTCCTGTAACTGGAAAAGTCCTCCACGATCATGGAACAAAGAAGTTAGTGCTATACAGCAATCATATCTCTGCAGCTTGTTGTCAATTCTTGAGTTCTGTCTGGATTTGGTGACTTTTAACTGCTTTAGGACAGACAATGACCCACTGAAATCCACCACACTAACTTCACAGTGCAGTGGACTTCAATGGGACGTCCACAGTACTGGAAAAGAAAATGTGTTGGGTAAATACACCAGAAACATTTCACTTTCCAAAATCAAAGTCAGATGGAAAGCTAATGCTTCCAGTGAGTCCCGAGTTTGATTTTTTATTTTGCTGTATTGTACAGCACACTCTGCGCGCTGACATTACACAGCAAAACAAAAGTGAAAGCAGACATCGCTAGTGGAATCTTCAGGGGTCCATAAATGTTCTACCACATGTGTTGCTACACTTCTCTTGATAACAAAAGTACCCCACTTGCGTAACTGAGCTAGTGCGTGTAAAATGAAAGGTTCCCTAGGAACCCTAAGACACAGGAAACATCACAATTTTGCTTGCCATATTCACCCATTCTGACAATATGGTTAGCTGCAATATTTAGGCCAGGGTTCCGCTGGCACCCAGAGAAACTTGTCATGCCCAGACATTTTTTAAAACAAGTCATCTAGGGAAGTTTGGTGTGTTGTAGCTTGTGTTGATCCTAATATTTCTTCTTACCTAGAATGCCCTGCAAACACCAAAAGTTGGCTAAATCCCAGATCTTCGTCATATTTCTGTGAAGGAAAATTCCAGAATCTGTGAGGATCCATTGAATTCCTACCACCCAGCATTTCTACACTTCTTCAAATAAAAACACTATCCTAAATGTTCACCAAGTATTATGCATTCATTGCATTAATTACACAGGACCTCATAACAGCAATTTATTTTCAGTGACCATCAATTAGATTAAAATAAAGTAGAATTTCAAAGGAGTCAATACATTTTAAAAAGCAGATTCATACCACACAGATCTTAAATTACAAAATATATAAAAATCAGAAAAAGTTGGTTGATTTTCTGCAGGCATGTCTTGAGAGGTAAATTACGATAAGAAAGCTTTCAGCCTTAGACGCTTGTTGGACTTGGCCCTTTTTGCAGGGTCATCCCTGAACTTTTTGCCTTCCTCCTATATTTTTTCTGACCTGTTGTTGGCTGTTTTATGACTCTGGGCACTTTACCACTTCTGATCAGTGCTAAAGTACATATGCTCTCCCCATTGTAAATTGATGTATGAATTTGTGATTTCATGATTGGTTGGTTTGGTTTACTTGTTAGACCCTAGTACAGTGCACCAGGAGTGCCCAGGGCTTGTAAATCCAAATGCTGCTGGTGGGCTTGCAGCACTGGTTGTGCCACCCACAGAAGCAGCCTGTAAACATGTGTCTAAGGTCTGCCATTGCAGAGCCTGCGTGCAGTCTGGTACTGTCATGCTGACTGGGCAAGTGCACCCACTTGCCAGTCTCTAAACCTTTCCTTTTCTTCATATCAGACACCCCTATGGTAGGCCCAAGGGCAGGGTGCATTGTGAGGATAAGGTAGGACATGCCCTGGTGTGTGTGTGGCATGTTCTAATAGTGAATTACAGGCATTTTCGTTTTTCACTATTGCAAGGCTACCTGTTCTCCATAGGCCAGAATGGGCAATTTGATTATTACATTTTATAATCCTAACTGACTCAGGGAAAATGGTAGAAATTCGAATTTAGTATGCCTGAACTCAGAATGATAAAATACATCTTTTAGTGAAGTTGGTTTTAACATTCTTTGTTCGAAAATGTCCCTTTTAGAAAGTAGGCATTTACTTGTCTAACCATTCAAACCTGCCTCTGATAGGCTGTGTATTCCTTGTCTGGAGTTTGAGTGACAGGGCTGGAGAATTCCAGGAGACAGGGTGAGGTGGCCCAGTGGTGAATAGAGAGATCTGCATCTAGATGGGAGGGAGGAGTTGCACCTGAGACCTGAATAGGGCTGTGCCTTCCCTCCACAATGCTGGCTCCGCCTCCTGTGGTGCGTTTGATGTCTCTGCCCTGCACTCTGAAAGGAAAGAAGGAGTCAGGTAATCAAAGTGCTCCATGACTGACCAGAACCGGTTTGAACAAGGCAAAGCCCCTCTGCCCTCAGAGGACAAAGGAATTTGGGGTATAAGTATTGGGACCCTGATCCCAAGAATTTAGATCACTTTGGGAAACAAGTAGAAACTCTGCTGAGGAGAAAAACCAAGAAGAAACTGAGGAGAGACTATCCCTGAAACTGGAGGATTGGCCTGCAGGGGTTGCCTACTGCCAAAGAGAGGAGAAAGGAACTTTGTGTGTACTTTTGCTCAACTTGTGAAGGATCTCCAAGGGCTTGGAAAAGAGCTTGCCTCCTGCTGAAGTCTCAGGAACAACCGACTTCACCCCCCAGCTCCCCAGAGTTCTTTGGAAGTGCCTTCTGAGGGGCTGCGTGTCGCAAGGAGCTGGAAGCGCGACTCAAGAAGGAGAAGCGTGCCGCCGTCGGAGCTGTTGTTGTCGCATCGCATAAAGTGTGTCGCTGCTGCAGCATCGCATCGAGCGGAAGCGTCTCGCATCATCCAGGAAGTGTCTCGCAACGCCGAAGGAGCGTGTCGCCATCGCAGCCATCGTGGCTGATGCATTGCACCGCATCAAGAGAAGAGTCTTGCATCGAGGAAGAAGCGTGTCGCCATCGCAGCCATCGTAGTTGTCGCATTGCACTGCATCAAGAAAAGCGCCTCGCATCCACGGAGAAGCGTGCCGCGGTTGGAGCTGCTTTCGTCGCATCGCCTAAAGGTGTGTCGCAGCTGCAGCATCGCATCGAGCGGAAGCGTCTCACAACGTCGGAGAAGAGTGTCGCCGCCAAGGTCGCTGTCGTCGCGTAAAGGGATATCGCCGCTGTAGCTGAAGCATCGAGTCAAGTCTTCTCGCAACATCGGAGAAGCGTGCCGCATCTGGAAGATCTTCACGTCTTTATTTCTTTGCACCAAAAACTTCATCGCATCAACATCGTTGCAACACTTTCGTTGCCCTGCGTGTTGCATCTAAAAGGTACATTGACCTAAAGTGTCGCATCTAAGAACTTAAGAGAACTAAGTTAAATTCTACCATCTAAAGTAACAGTATTGTGTGTTTTTGTCGTTTAATGGTCTTGTGGTAAATCTATATAAAGAATACTTATTTTTTATATAAAAACTGTGTGGTGTCCATCAGTAGTGTTGTCACTTGATTATTGTATGTGTTCACAAATGCTTTACACACTGCCTCTGAGATAAGCCTGTCTGCTGGTGCCAAGCTACCCAGTGGGTGAGCAGGGGTTATTTTAGGAGTGTACCCCCTTACCCTAACTAGAGGCGAGGGTCCCTATTTGTCACAAGTGCATACCTGTGCCAACTAGAGACCCCCAATTCTAACAACGCTAAAATTATGATTTCCACAATGTTTGGTTGAAGCCGATGAATCATCAGCATGTTGATACTTGCAGGATAATCTAGATATTAATCCATTTTCAAAAGATAGCTATTCCATTATAGCAGCCCTTTGTGATATGGTAGGCTATGTTGGCTCATTTAGATTCACACCAGGGTATTTAGGTTATTTGTAGACCTCTGCAAAAGGCACATTAACCTAGCAAACTATCTGGCTCTTGTAATTAAAATAAAGATCTGTAGAGTAGACACATTATCTTACCAAGCTATATTTCACAAAAGGCCAGTGCCCCTAGAAAGACTGCAGGCTGGAGCAATGTAGGTCATGTCAGTCAAATGTAAGTCACAGCTGACTTGTGATGACTCTGCCCCTGTGCAATAGGCTAATGAAAGCAGTATGCCATATTGGAATCTGACAAGTTCCTCATTGGGAAATAATACAATTTACAATGCATACTAATACCACAGGTGTCATTATAACGCAGGTATTACTACAGGTAGTCATTCACCGCAACCTACAATTACAACTCATATGTTTATACCTCGAATATGCCTTTACCACGAATGCCATTACAACACAAAGGCATGCATGGTAAAGGTATACTCTTGGTAAAAGTATCTAAGGTAAGTTACACTACTCTGTCCTACACTAAACCCTAATCTAGTACCCCTGCACGACTTCCCGAGCCCCAATCCTTTCCCTACCCTAAACCCTAAATCACTACCCCTGTATGACCCCCTCAAACCCAATCCTTTTCCTACCCCAAAATACCACCCCTGCATGACCCTCCCCCAACCCCATGTCCTCTCCCTACCCTAAAACACTACCCTGCACAACACCCCCGGCCTCCAGTCCTCTCCCTACTGTGCATGACCCTCCCCAAACCCCCTGTCCTCTCCTTACACTAAAACACTGCCTTGCATGACCCCTGACCCTACCCTAAACCCTAAAGCACTACCCTGCACAACCCTCTCTCTGACCCAAGTCCTCTCCTTACACAAAAAGACTGCCCTGCATGACCCGAACCCTCGCCTAAACCCTAAAACACTACCCCCTGCATGACCCTCCCATGACCCCCAGCCCTCTCCCTACCCTAAAACACTACCCTGCATGACCCCCAATCCCTACCCTAAACCCTAAAGCACTACCCTGCACAACACCCCCAGACCCCCAGTCCTCTCCCTACCTGAAAACCACTACCCTGCATGACCCTCCCCCTGACCTCCAGTCCTCTCCCTACCCAAAAACACTACCCTGCACGACTCTCTCATCCCTACCCTAAACTCTAAAACAGTACCCTGCACGACACACACCCTCAACCCCTGACCTCCTTTTACCCTAAAAAAGTAACCCCCAATCCCCCTTACCTCTCTCTCCTCGTTTTTCCTCTCTCTCCTCATGGTTCCTGGTTCCCCCTGGTCATCTGAGGGGCAGTGCACGTCATTGTGAGGAAACGGAAGAGCGTCTGTTTCCTCACAACGACGTAGATCGTGCAATCTTTTTACGCAGTAAATTCTTGTTTGACATACCATTGTGAAAGGCGAGATGCAATTCAGGTAATGGCCACTGAATTCTTGACCTCTTAGCTGTCACTTTGAACTAGCGTTGTTACCACTTTCACATCCCCCAGGGGTCCATCATATAACCTCTATTTTTCAACATCTACCTAACCACCTTACCAAACCTGATTCAGTCATTCAACCTCACCTGTTACAAATATGCAGATAACACCCACAACATTAAAACATCTCTTTAATTTAAAGCTTGATGACTACCTTTGAGCCATAAACACATGAATGACCAATAACCATCTAAAGCTAAATACCACAAAGACATTGATTATAGCTAGCGGACAAACGCAAAAAAACAGTTCACCACCATATGGCCTAAGCAACACGAGTCCCTTTCAACTAAGGGAAGTTAGAAGCCTAGACTTATGTTTGATTCTACATATTAATAACATAAAACCAAGTGCCTTCTATGCAATGAAAATACTATGTAACATCCTCCCACACCTTGGATACAAACAGAAACTGCAAGCCATCCTCACACTCGTAATCATCAAGCTTCACTATCCAAACTGCCTATTCCTTTGTGCCCTCACATTCATCATACGCAAAATACAGCTCATCCAAAATTCAGCTGCAAGACTTCTTCTCCGCCATCACCCAAGAAAACAAATTACTCCAATCTTGCAAACATCCCGCTGGCTCCCTATCAGAAGAAGGGCAATGTTTAAGACACTTTGCATTGTCCACAGAGTGAGGAAAAAGACTGCTATACCTACAAGCTAAATTCAAGCAATACAAACAAAACAGGACATTCTACTGCAGGCTTGCACCACTTATTACACCACCTTACTATAAGAAATTTGTAGGAGGCACTTCTTTCCAATGCAAGCTCTTAACCTCACTAATAGCCAGGTTACGAAGCATCCAGCGATGTACAGTTTAGAAGACAGTTGAAAACATGACTTTTTCCAGGACAACTACACCGCCACACATTCGGGCAACAGAACACTGATAGACAGTCACACCCCGAAGCTCAATCTTTAGCTTACAATCTACAAATTTGAAACAACCGAACCAGCAAACTACTTTCAATAGGCAGATATGTTACGGGTATTGTGAGGAACTGTGTGGTGGGAGGGGTAAGAGTGGGGGCTGTGGCGCGGTCCTTGACCATCGGTCCAGTATCCAATCAGTAGACTTCCTTTTGAGCAAGGTGAATGCTGCCACTTCTCGTGTTGTACATCAGGGTTGTAATCCTGTGGGAGAACCCAGTGGAGTCTCCGCAAGACCAACGAGGGCACATCAGGATGCTTACCCCCCGTACTATTCCCATGGAGGCATCTAGAAGGTCGGGATCCAAGAGAAAAAATCTACAAATTCTATCATGGAATATAGCAGGATTAAAAAGCAAACTAGTTTGCCCAGACTGGGGGGCTTTTGTGGACAACCAGGACATTTGCCTATTCCAAGAGACCTGGGCATGGGAAGAATACCATAGGGTCGGCATTTGCGACATTTCATATTTTGGCTTCTAAGGGGGACAGGGGGTGCCCGTCTGGTGGACTCACGATCTGGGTGGGCACTCATCTTGGGTGCAGAGCTGAGCAGCTGACAACTCCCACCAACGACATTCAATGTGTTCTGCTGTCTTTTCCTGCCAAGATGTAATTAGCCCTCATAAATGTCTACTCAAGACCTGTGACTAACAGACAAGAGTCCGCCACCATAGATCACCTAGGGCACTTCGTCCCAACCCTGGACCCAGCGTCCCTGTTACTTTTAGGAGGTGACTTCAACTGCCAATTCGAGTCACTTACCCATCTAACTCAAGAGGCCCCCTCAGAAGAAGATCTATATTGGTCAATTCCTGCTCCTCAGATTACCCCAATCAAACATTGGTCCCCCCTGGCTAGGCAAGTCCATTCACCCATGCTGCTTCGCTCTCTAAGGGCTTGCAATGGGAGGACCAAGTCCGACACTCCAGCCCAATTTACGTTCAATAGAGAAGGCCAGGCCTCGCTAAAAGATTACATCTTGGTGGAAACCAGAACCTGGGAAATAGTCCTGGATTTCCACGTTCAACCGAAGCAGGATAGTGACCACAGTGCCCTGATTGCAATTCTGGAGCTGGTGAAACTTGGAGAGTCCACCCTCTGTCCCCCCTCATTGATCGGGCCTAGCACTTTAAAGACCACCAATAATAGAAGGAAAGTTAGATGGAGCCACATCCAACACTCTCCCCGTAAACTGGCTAAAGTCTACCAGATAGTAACACCTATGATAGCCAGAATGTGGGAAGTTGGACAGGTGGAGGCAGCGGTAGAGGATAGAGATAAGATCCAGAAAATTCATGGTGAGCTAATTACAAAACTGACCGATATCTTCTACCCGGTGACTTCACAGAGTGTAACTAATCGATCGAAACTTTTATGCTTTAACAACAAGTGCCGCATAGCAAAACGGGAGCTAGTGCACGCTGTGAAGGCTAAAGATAGGCCCAACATCAAACTAGCCAGACTCAGGTACAGGAGGACTATTCTGCAGGAAAAGAAAGGATGGGAAACAGAGAGGTGGGAATTTCTTAGGTCTGCCTTAAGAGACAATGACTTGAAATTGTTTTGGGGGATAGTGAGCACTGGAGATGGGGAAGGATGTTTGGCAATAGAACCCAACATAGCGCCCGAATTGTAGGAGTCTCATTTTGAGTCTCTGTATGACTGTGAGGATGATGGTTCCTTTGGCCCAGATAGCAAGAGTTTAACTCCGGAGCTTTGCCAGGAGAGGGGTTGGGATATAACCATGCTGGAAGTTGGAAATGCCATTAACAGTCTGCACCCCAATAAGGCACCAGGTCTGGATAGACTACTGGGGGACCTTTTTCGGGAGGAACCCAGTATATGGGTCCCTTATCTGTGGGCTCTATTTAACGCTATGCTGAAGGGCACGATCCCCCCCGATACCTGGAATGGTGCTGAGATCGTACCAATATTTAAAAAAGGCTGCCTTTGTTACCCTCCAACTACAGGCCCATCAGCTTAATCGACATCTCTCAAAAACTGATGGGCAGGGTCCTTCTGGCCTGGATACAGGGGTGGATTGAGGAAGGGGAGATTCTGAGTCCATATCAGGCCGGCTTCAGATCAAACATGTCAACCGTGGACCAGATTTTCAGATTACAGCTATTACTCTGGAAAACGGTGAAGATGGAGGGTGGCAACCTCTATCATATATTTTTTGATCTGAAGTCAGCCTTTGATCTCGTTCCCAGGAAGAAACTCTGAGAAGTACTTAGTGATCTCCGGATCCCCCCTATCTACTCAATGTGCTAGTGAGGCTACATACTGGCAACTATGCAGAGGTGAGATGCGTAAAACAAGGGGAACTTTCTACACGCTTCCCTGTCAGAAAGGGGTGAGACAGGGATGCGTTCTAGCCCCCACCTTATTTTGCCTCTACATTAATGGGCTCATCGACTTTCTCAACAATATAAAAGACATTGACGCCCCAAAGTTAGCCACTGGGAAGATACCCGCATTGATGTTCGCAGACAATACTTTGCTATTGTCCAAGTCACCCCTAGGTATCCAACGTATTTTGGACGGGTTTGCACAGTTTTGCATCAAGAGAGGCTTGGAGATTAACTTAGCCAAGACCAAATTTATGGTCTTCAATCCCCCGAAGAGTACACGTCCAAATCCCTCTCTCAATGGTACCCTCCTCGAAAAAGTGAGGATATTCGACTACCTGGGTATCACACTATCTGAGCAATTTGGGTGGGGCCCCCAGATAGCCAAGGCCAGACTCAGGTTAAATCAAACAGTGGGCAGGATCATGAAACTATTCAGAACATCTGTATACAACCCGGCAGCACCTGTGGTTGAGATATACAAGGCCCAAGCTAGGGGGGCTACACTATATGGGGCAGAGTTCTGGAGGCACTGTTCTACTTCTGATCTCGTCAAGCTGGAAAACAATTTCATGAGACAGCTTATAGGCCTTCCACGCAGCACTCCACTAGTTCCCCTTCGTCTGGATTTGGGCTTGAGGCCAATTGACAAAGAGATTGCCCTTAGGCCTCTGATTTTTTGGCACCAGGTATGGGTAACCCCAGAGTTGTCCTCCTTTAGAGCCGAGCTAAAGGAGCTTTTGCCAAGATTAAATCCCAGTAAATTGCTGTGGCTGGCCCACATTAGGAATCTTTCTGCTAGGCTTGGTAGGCCAGAGCTATGGTTATCTCCAGAGCTCTCTTGTGATTTGACATCTAGGCTAGACATTGTAAATCAATACAGGCAATCCAACCTTTTGTCCCTACAAGAAAGTGCCAAAGAGGGCAGGTTGACGATGGAGTTTTTACAAATCAAACAGGTATACAACAAAAAAGAATCCTTTTTGGATGTAATCTACCCTCCTCTGGCTAGGAAACTGTATTTACAGTTTAGATTTGGGAATTTACCATTGGCAGTGCACTCCAGCCTATGGGCCCCTGAGAACTCGAGTGTGTGTCCTGTATGTAAATCAACGGCCGAGACTGAAACCCATGTTCTGTTTTTCTGCCCTGCATATGTTTTGCCCCATAAATGCTGGATTATCCAAATATGCAAAAACCTTGTGTTTGTCCGTTGTCAAGAGGCCCACAGAGTGCTTAAATATGATACTGATCCTCCAATTGTATTTGCAGTTTCGTGTTTTTTAAATACCATGTGGCACATAAGGAGAGGGTTTTTTAAGTAATTACAGGGGAGGAGCACATGACCAAAATCACTATACGTAACTCTCTGTGTGTTTTTAAATTAAGTTTTAACAACTTTTCTAAAACTTGGCATATGTGTTTTAAAGTTTTCTTTTATAAATTTTACATTCTTGTGTATATGTCAGCTCCTATATGAATGTAAGGGTTGCAAATATTGATCAGTCTGTGTAAATACTTGTGCTCTTTTATATTATGTACTTTTATGGCTCGAGCGCCGAAATAAAGTTATTTTGATTGATTGATTAAGGGTATTATATAGTTATGTAATTTCATATGTAATATTTCTGGCCCACACTAAAACTAATACCATAACACTCAGCAGTTGACAGTCAAATGTAACTTACACCTCTTACATTGACATAAAATGTATCTGCTATGAGGGTTGTTTATCACCAGTACTATGCTGTCACACACAGCAGGTCAATCGGAGGACATTAATCTAGTCCACGGCTGCAGGTCACAAATATATATACATTATGGCCACTTCTTTACTTCTCTCAATGACGCTCAGATATGGGGTGATAGTAACAATGCACATCCCAGCAAATGTCTTCACTTCTCTCCTTTAATAACCATGCCAACTCAGGTCCACAGCTACACACAAAGTTTCTGATTGGACAACCCAGTTCAGCAACGATATATGCAGGCAGTAATCATAAGAAATACCATAAAGGGACATACAGAGCTGTTCAAAGGTGCCAACACACTAAAAAAACGTAAACTAAATTTCTGAGGGGATCTGAGGAATGCACCTTTTTTTGCAAAGTTCTGATGGTGCACAAGGCTTAGCCATATCTACAAGGCCACGTAAAGCCTCTCTGCATGGTTTTTCATGGCCTTGTAAATGTGGAGTGAGGCAATGCAGCGCAAGTCACTGTATTGCCTCATGCTATGATGGGGAGGCATGCCATGGGTGTTATGGTTGGAATTCCTACGTAATACCCATGGCATTTGACACATTTCTAGATTGACAACAAGCTGTAAACCTGAGAATGCATCACAAGTCCACACTTCCCCATGGGTGGCATTAGGTAGGAACAACAAGGAGAAATAACATTATTTCTCCTCAGTGTTTCCTTTTTCTGTGTGTGCTGAATTTTGCAGCCCACAAAGAAAGGGGAAATCACCTCCATTGATTGTTTTTGTGAAGGAAGGCTCCCTTTCCTACACAAAACACTCATCCCTACAAAGCAGACACTTGTCTGTGTAGGGGCATGGCAGCCAATTGAGCACCAGCGCAGGGAAACAGGACAGAAATTCCACATTCCTGCCCTTTTCTTTTGCAGTAGGGCAGCGCAGCATGAAGGCTTGTGATGCTGCCCAATGGCAAAAATGCTGTAAATGAGGGCTACAGTCTCTCAGACTCATCATCCACCACACTGCTATGCGCCAGATCCCATAACATGATACTGCACCTCGGTGGTCAATACACACAACATGGAAACACTTGCCACATAGGATCACAAAACAAAGACAACACCCTTCCAACCACACACTATTTTATATAACGTATCTTGCTGCTCATTTCCATAGCAGCTTCAGTGCCAAACGAGCCCTAAACAAATTCTGCAATACAATACAATACAATATTTATCATTTGTGCATTACCAAGATTTGTTTTGATGCTATTGAAATCTTTATTTCAATCACACTTCAGAATTACTTACATTTACATAACTGCTGATTTATGTTGAAATATTTGCACAATTCAATTGCAGGTATTTACATTTTCTGTGCGTTAGTAACAAATTGATATCCTACAGTCTTTCCTTTCACATTCCCTGTATGCCAGGCCACTGGAATTACGCTATTTGCTGAATGTTCCGCATGAATATGAATTTGTCACATAATCATTATCTGCTGTGTAATCTGCAGATTTTATCCCCCAAAAATAGTTTCTTGATCAAAGGGATCCAAAGTTACTAAAATGCTGCAAAATGTGCTGCAGCACAATGGAAGGTCCTCAACAAAGGTTGACTCATCACCTTCTAGCTATATTCGGATGTGGAACTGGTACACATGAAGTGAAACATTTGCCCAGGCAGTGCTAATGTGTAAAAATGGCTAAATACTGAAGTAATACATTCACAGAATGTGCCACATTAAGCAGCATAATTTGTGTTTTCTTGCTGCATAAGTTAGTCAACCTTGTGGAATAATTTGGGCCTGCCCTCACACATAATTCCAGTGGTCCTGCCCTCACCCCAGCGAAATTGACACAGAGGTCGCTTTACAAAGTCCTCTAACTTTGTAGTCAGAGAAAGAAAGGTAAACAACATCTGCATGTAGAAAAGAATAAGCAGCAATTTGTCAGAAGGCATTGCATGACATCTAAACTCTGTCTTTGAACATGCAGCAAATGTAATAAAATGAAAAAAAAACATTCTATACATTCTGAACTCCAGCATGTTTCTTTTCGATTAGACTGTATGCATTCAAATGTGAATGCAGTGTGTTTTGGTTCATAAATACTGTGTTAGTTGCTTTAGTTATTTAGAGTGCTAAAGATTTTTAAGGGCTGGTCCGGTTCTCAAATGCCCCTCTGAGGCTACAGCTCTGTGATGGTCCACTGGTAAAAACCATCACATTGCCGTTGTAATGAAGCTTAACTACCAAAGCTCATTCATTTGAACTTCTATATATTTTAAAAACTACACGTCATGATTTCCCTGAAATGAAATGAAAAGACGATTTATAGAGCACGGTAGCTACCCTGAGGCGTCCTAGCGCTACAGACAGAGCAAGTAGGTGTAGAACTGGGTACTTATACTGGTCTATTGAAAGCAGGGTTTTCAGTTGCTTACGGAATCGATTGCATATCAGTACTGATCAGGATCACTTCCATATCATATTCTATTCTATTGCAAGTAAAAGAAGCCTTGTAAAAAGTGTAACTGAGGAGACTGGCTGGAGGGGGTGCAGGACAGGGGATGAAGAAGACCTGGACTTGGAGTGATGAAGATTACCAGTATCTTAATCCCATTCTTTACTCCATGAGAGTCAAATTAAAAAAGCAGGGTGGACCCCTTGTTGGGAATGTGTGTGTTGCCAAGGAGGGCACCAGACTTTGGCAATTGCATCCATCAGTGCAAGAGGACAAGGAATGTCAAAGGGCAGAATCTGGATACACAAAACTACTCTTCCTTGGACATGGTGCAAGTAAAACCCAGGTCTCAACATTCCCGACTAGCTCTGTCACAACCCAGCCAGCAAAGACACCATGAAACAAAATCATTCTGTATGAATTAAGCAGGAACAAAAACAAAAATAAACCTGCAAGGGAGCAAGGTTTAAAAAAGCAAAGTTGGAAAACCAGAGGGAACCCAAAAGAAAATCACAGGAGCCATCAGAACCACCATTTGTTGGACAAGGACAGTAATAGAGGAAAGAAAACGTATTCTGGCCCAAACCAATAGAGTACATATAGCCCACCTTACAGATTTAGCCTAGCAGATCACACTGAGTCTCATCACAAGGTACAGGAAAGGGACATCACGAATACCAGTGGAAGCCCTCACCCTGCAAAGATATAGATATCCTCACCAGAAGGCATAGGTCCAAACAACACCCACCACAAAAGGAAGAAAAGCATTCAAGATCAAAAATAACTCAGCCACACATTCACTCTACAAGACAGGGTCAAGCAAAATCAAAGAACCCCAAATGAATTGGCAGAGGAGGTAAGAAACCCAGAGAAAATTAAGAGCAATGTCCCATGGTGATCCACAGCTGTCCAGAGGAACACAAGTCTTGCACAGCCAAGGAAACAACAGGACTAAAATTTAAGAAACAGAACCTTTAAGCCAGGAGAGACACTGAGGAAAGAAAAGATCCAGAAACAAGCATCAAAGTAGACCGGACAGCCCGCTCCAATAACGAAGACCATCAAGGAATAGCATGCCTTCATGGTGCAATACTCAGTACAAGTGATTACCACCAGGAAAGCCCATTGAAGGACTTGAAGTGGCAACTTGCAGGTCCACCCACAGGAAACCATGATCTCAAACCAGCCTTCACAGAAAATACATAAGAACGATCAAGACCAATAAGCTCAGGACTGTACAGTGGCTCCCACAAGTCAGGGACAAGGAGGATTGATCATTTCAAGAGAGTGGGCAAAAGAGGTGAAAAAACCTTTGAAAATGCAGAACAAGTCCCCACAATCAGGTACAGCTGTCCCAGTCAAGAAAGCAGATACGAAGGTCCAAGAACACAATAGGGTCCAAAAGACAGAAGTATAAGTTCATGGGTGACAAAGAGGAAGGAAAAGACAAAGCAACAAAAGTGAATATCAACAATCAATCTGGTAGAAGAAAGGAGTCAGAAGAATGGAGAATCAGTACACAAAGCCTCTGGCACAAACATTCCCCTGAAGGAAATAGAGCAATTTAGTGACTTAGGAGCACAGAAAAATGGCAAGACAAGGCAAAGAAGGGGGGCAGAAGTCAAGAAGCAGTATATTGATCTCCAAGTCTGAGTTCAACGAAGAAACCTACTGCTCCATGGAAAATACCCAAGAGACATTTAGGTCCCAAACACCCAAATCAGGCTTGACTTGGTCCGCAACCAGCAAAGGATTAAGCCTGCAAGCTCACAAAAGACACTGGGAAAGGAAAAGACAAGACAACAGAATCAAATGTCAATAACTAACCCAGCTGAAGAAAAGTGCAAAAACCTCAGAAAAATGGCAGGATAAGAATTGCTAAAAAAGTAGTTTCCACTCGATAGACCTCAAATAATAGGACCCCTAGGCAGATTGTGAGATGAACACACTACAAAAGGACATGGATCCTCAACTGGGAGTCCACTGTATAGGAGGTGCCGAGGCACATAAACAAGTGTGAAGTAGAGGAGGTGCCAGCAAACACACTAGCTGCAGAGCACAGCATTAGAAAGAAATTAACATCAAGCCATTGAGCCACCCTTCCAAGCACAGATATAACACCCAGACCAAAAAAAACACACTGGGAGAGGCACGTGACTAATGAGCAGAGACCACACCCTGCTGAAAGTGGGGTGCAAATGCTTAACTGCAGGTGTGAGACAGGTGTGAGAGAAGTATGAGGCAGGGAAATAAAACTCCTTAGCAGAGGACAGCCCTATAAGCAGAGGCCAGACCTGTGCCACCAACCTTGATATTAGCACCCGGGTGTTACCAAGAAAAAAGGAAACACACCCTCACCCGATACGGGCAGCATAGCCAGGCAGATAAGGGATCAAAAAACAATAGTCAGCAGCCACAAAGGAGAATTATCAGTCGAGGCAGCAGAGTCAGAGAGAATCCAACAATACAAAATCAACACCCTCCACAAAACAGCTCCGGCCATTTAAAACCATACAAGGATTACGGTAACTCAGTTTAGACTTGGACCAGTGAATCCCAGGTGTCAAAGATAGCAGGAAAAAGTGTTTTCACCACAGAGCAAATTTGGGTTATCAGATATAGTACCAAGAACAGCTCATCAGATAAATCCCAACCACTGGCACCCATAGAGCAATAAATAGCACCGGGCTGGAGTAAACCATCGAAAGAGACATGCCAGAAGGAACAGTGAGATGACAGGCTGCAAGTGGAGACCTATTGTAAAACCCCAAAATAGAAGAATGACAGGAATGGCAGGCAAGCAGGTTGGAGCCCTTCAGTCCACTTTAGGCATCACAGAGCAGAATGCCACTTGTACTGTGAAGAAAATATGCAGTAGCCTTCCCAGATAAATACACACCTGGAAGCAGATGAGCTGCAGCCAAAGCATACAACCTGACTACAAAGGCCATAAAGCAGCTAGCAGTAGGCCACTTCCTGACACCACTCCCAGTGCCCCAATGAAGAGCAGCAATGCAGACAGGCTGGGGGAAGAAAGACCATATGTGAATGGTCTGAGGAGCACATGCAAAACCTTCATGTGGAGAAAAGAGAAATGATGTCAGGAGTGCAGGAAAAGAGAGAGTAAATAAAGGACATAGAAGCATACTGGAAGGCACAAATGCATCAAAACATCAAGGCAAAAGTACAATACACAACCACTTCTGAAAAACAGGGCAGTAGACCAGCACAAGAGCACAACAGCTCAACATTTTCATAGAAAGCTCAAGCCCACAATCAGCAGCAGCACCAGGTCAACCCAGCCACATATCAGATACACCTCGAGTTCCCAAACAGTGATAGTCCACTGGGAACAAGAACAACACATCAGCCACCTGTGTAGAAGAAAAAACATGAGGAGTTGAAAAGGACTGGGCATACAAGCACCTTGAAAAGTGGAGAATGGCAATGGGCTCAGCAATCAAAATGAGAACCAGAAAAGTGAGCAATAGCCCAAAAGAGTGTCTCACTGAAAGAATACCCTGGAGCAAGCTGTGGAAGAGGAAGGATCAATCTACCAAGCATGAGACCAGGGAGATACAAGTACCCACACCTACATCATATACCATCAGCACAATGAAGCATCCAAGTGTCAGGAATGCAATAGTGGGTAGCCAGCAATTAAAGCCCCATAATCCAAACTTGGGAAAAACCGGAAGCAAAAGGCATGCCCATAGGCATGAGATGTGCATACCAACATCATATTTAAGTGCAGTCAGAGAGACCCTGCATAAGAAAAGCAAGGAGGTAGGCAAACGATGAAGATTGTACCCACTGAAGTAGGGCTGCCCATGGGGCAGCAGTCCTCTGCCCATACAAGACTTATCCTGCATCAGCTGCAGACTTGTCAAAGGGGCCCCGGGGAACCTGAGGCACAACATGGCTTCAAAAGAGCACTCTTCGCCTTCTATGTCCTGCTTTGCTTCCACCCAGAGAAATATAATTTCTTTCCCCAAAAACTTGTCAGGAGCAGTGTATTTTTCTGTTAAGTGCTTCTTACTTCCTGTTGCCACTGTCAGTAAGAAGGGGCAGCAGGAGTTTAAAATTCTGACCTAAGCATAAGTGCTCCGTTGTTTTTTCCAACTTTGTAACAGATATATGACAACGTGGCTGGACATTATAACTGTGTCAGTAATTGATATTCATCATGCAGTGTTAACTCACATTCATGTGATATATGAATGGGTGCAACAGAAAGATTGACAAGATGCAGAAAGGTAGCTGCAACACTTTTACCTGAAACTGCTACATCACCTTAAAAGTAGAGGGTGGTTTTGTAAGGCCAGATTCAGGGACTTCTCTAAAAGCACAACTGCATTTTTTTTAATGCTTAGATAAGTAACTCAATAAATGGTGGGAACCCACCTTATGCAAAGCCATGTTGATTTATGAAGAGTGCCCAATTGGCAATGCATCTTCACTGTGGTCTTGTATGAGGACCAGCATTCCCAGATGCTAGAGGAACTCCAAGAGTAGCTAAACACGCTAAACATCTGACATATTTTGTGAAAATGTGTCAGGTAACATTACAATATGTGTAAATAAAACAACATGTCTTCAAATATCAAGACACTTCTAACATGTTCTTGCTCATCCACTTTTGTAATGCTAATTTTCTAAAACTACCAAATAGTTTTATAACAAACAAAGCAAAACCACTTTATCAAGTAAAGATATAGGGGCACATTTATCAAATTTTCACGCAGAGCAATGCAGCAGGTCACCTTGCTGCACTGTGCTGCATTGTTTGAAAGAGAAAGAGCAAGAATGTACCATATTTAACATCAAATGGCACATTACTGTCTTTTCCATGCACTGGCGCACTCTAGACTGCTTATCGCCAATGCAGGGTACCTGTGTTGTAAGCAGTATTGTTTTGTGCAGGAAGGGACATCATCCTGCACTAAAAAAGTCTTCTGAGGCATTTTTCTCTTTCCATGTGTACGTCAGAATGCAACATACCAAAAAGAGGAAAAAACAAGGAAAAATAAAGATATTTCTCCTCATTCCACCTCACCTGGGAAGGTTTAGCATTTTGACACATTCCCAGGTCTACCAGTAATGGTAAATCTGAGAATGCACCAAAATCCATGGATGGATGCGTGGGAACACCCATGTTCCACCTTTCAAATGCCTCCCTGGGGCAGAGTAACACAACACAGCGGTTTGCGCTGCATTGCATTACTCTGGATTAATCAAGTCATGCAGGCCCTAGTAAAGTGGCCTTGTAGGACTTGATAAATCTGATTTAGTAGTTGTGTTGCCCTTGTGCCTCCCCTTGCGAGATGCAAGGGTGATGCAACACTTTGATAAATATGTCCCCCTAGTATCACCCCCTAGCGGACGCGCGCAGCGGGCGTGCTGCTGGTGCGCCAAAGACGCGCCTAAGGCAAGCCCGTCTGCACCTGTCAGCGTCCGGACGGGACCCGGGGCTGGAAACCCTGCCTGTTTTTTAACCACCTATAGATATACTTCCAAAGAACTACACTTGATGTGTCCCCCTATACCGAACTCATGCGCGCATAGCATACAGATTGGTCGCACTGCGCAAACATGCGATCACTGCCCCTATTCGTTGACGATTAACAAGGAAAAATATGGAAAGGAACACTACTTCCAAATGACACTGGTTAACTGCAGATTCCTTAGCAAGCACAAATATGAGCTCCATAACCAACCGGATATCATGTTTGTAACCGAAACCTGGTTGAATGAGGACTCCGCATCTGAAATCCTCGAGGCCCTTACCATGGATTACGGAATCATTAGAATGGATCGCCCAACGAACAGAGGGGGGGGGGGGTAGCCATTATCCATAAATTGTCTATAGAATGCTCCTTGGAGAGGGTGACAGTAGAAGCCAGTGAGGCTGGTCTTTTTTTCGATCACGGCAGACAAAAACCATGTCATTAAAGGCTTTTTAATCTACCAACCGCCTGGTCCACTCTCACAATTCGCTACCAGTCTCAGAGAACATGTAATACAACTAGAACTGCGATATGCCAAAGTGCTGGTGCTGGGTGACCTGAACATACACTTTGACAACATGGATAATGTCTCAGTGCAAGAGCTCTGTCAAGAGCTGGTCGCATTTCAATTGGTGCTACAATCTACTCTCCCGACTCACCGGCATGGACACTTATTAGATCCCATTTTTGCCAACTGGGGAGAGCTAAGGGTTGACGCTCCAATTGCAGTTCCATGGACAGATCATTACATGATCCCTTTTAGTACTATGATTCCCAAAACCCAAGCTTTGTTAACATCAGACACAGGTAGACCTCAGAGAAAATGGGCCAGTTTCTCAACATCCAAGTTCAATCTTGCTCTACATCAGGGGGGGCCACCAGGAGGGAATGATATAGAAGCTGCCTGCAGTGCACCGGATAAACGGATCAATGATGCAATTGACAAGGTGGCTCCTTGGGCCACCAGGGCCCCGAGGAGACAGTCCAGATCCGCATCCTGGTTCAATGATGAACTACGGACTGTGAAGTCTTCCTGCAAACGTTTGGAACGAAGGTGGAGAGAAGACTTCTCAGAAAACAGGAAGGCCACTTATTAAACCGGGCTCAAACACTATCATTCATTAATAAGGAAAACGCGAGCTGCTTACTATAACATGAAGATAGAACTAGCCAAAAATTCCTCTAGAGAGCTATTTGTAATCTTTAAAGAATTATTGTCTCTTGACAGAACCTCTGCTCCTAGTAACGATTCAGTGGAATTTTGCAACTTGATAGCAGATTATTTTTCTGATAAGGTAGAGAAGATTTACTCAACCTTCCCGGAGAAGGCACGTAACAGGTGGCCAGATAAGACGGGAGTGCGTAACCTAGAGGAGGCTCTCTGCCTCTCCAGTTTTAACCTTCCCTCCTTGGACGACCTCAAAACCATAGCTTTGAACATTAAGTCAGGCTCTCCGAGAGACCCTATGAAACCTAGAAATATGAGGGAGAGCATGGACATTCTGGCTCCCTATATTAGTTACCTCCTCAGACTCTCCTTTGAGTCAGGGGTGGTCCCCCAAAGGTGGAAGGAGGCAGTTGTTATCCCCGTCAAAAAAAGCCAGGGGTTAACGCTAGCCAGTTGGAGAATTTACGACCAATCTCATTCCTACCTTTCTTCGCCAAAATTGCAGAAAAAAAGGTTAACGCTCAACTAACAAAACACATGAACCGGGTCAGTCTACTCCACCCCACGCAATCGGGCTTCCGGGCAACATATTCCACAGAATTGGCGCTGCTTCTGTCCACAGAAACCATTTGCAGACAGGTCGATGAAGGACAGACGGTAGTACTGATTTTGTTGGACCTCAGCTCCGCATTCGATACCGCTGCCCATCCCATACTCCTTCAGCGCCTTAAGGAAGGACTGACCAATCTGGCTCTGAAATCGTTAAGATCCTTCCTACAGGTCAAGCATTTCAAGTACCACACTTCTCCAAGAACATCAGGTTAGATCAGGGGGTTCCCCAGGGCTCTATACTGAGCACCACGCTTTTTAATCTGTATATGGCCCCTCTACCAAACATCATTGAAAAATGCGGCATTAGTGTTGTGTCCTATGTGGATGACACGCAACTAGTAGTATCTCTATCCCAATCTCAGGAAGAAGCAGCCACTCATTTCTCCACATGCCTACAAGAGCTGGCAGTCTGGATGTCCAACAACTGTTTAAAGTTGAACGGCAGTAAGACAGAGGTCCTAATTGTGGGTAAAACTCCCTCGATATGGTCATCTAGGTGGTGGCCACAGACCCTGGGTACCACCCCCACTCCTAATGAACAGGTAAAGAACCTGGGGATGTGGCTAGACTCTAAGCTCTCCTTTAACCACCACACCAGGACTGTGGCTGGGAAGTGCTTTGGAATAATGAAAGGCCTTTGGAAGACTCTAGATGTGCTCCCGATAGCTGCCAGGAAAACTTTAGTCCACGCATTTGTCACCTCTCGCTTGGACTACGGTAATGCACTCTGTATAGGCGCCAGTAGCAAGAGCATTCAAAGACTGCAATACATTCAAAACGCGGCCACCCGCCTAGTTCTGATGCTCCCTAGAAGAACCTCGTCCAAAAATGCCCGAGCTTCTTTACATTGGCTCCTGATAAAAGAAAGAATCCTCTTTAAGGCCCTATGCATTAACCAACGGAACCTGATGAGGAAGGGTCCGACTTACCGACACAACCTACTGCTCCCCTACACTCCTACCAGGACCTTACGGTCCTGGGGCTCGGGACAGGTTCAAGTCCCAGTAATCAAAAGAATGAGAAAGGGGGGTTGATCCTTCCGCTACCTTGCTGCTAAACAGTGGAACGCTCTTCCACAGGATCTCCGGATGGAACAATCTGAAAACATTTTCAGGAAAAAATTGAAGACATGGCTCTACCAGATATAGAGCCATGTACATGGTTTTAGCCCAGTCTCTTTTTGGCACCTCCTTAGCATTGTTGGCCGCAGCGCGGGGACCCACTAGCTAGTGTAACCATGCGCTTTACAAGCTCTTTATTATTATTATTATTTATCATGTCAAGTTTGGCATATTTCCATTCAGTGTTTTTTCTATAGAGGAGAGCAAAGATTCCCATTGAAATTAAAAAGGGAAGCATTGCTTTTTTTGACCCATCAATTTTTTTTTACCTCCACTGTGAAAATTCTGCACAAAACCTTAGAATGCCAAACTCAAATCAAGTTTCATGCTGATTCGTCCGATGGCATCACAATTATTAGCAAAATATGAAACAGCCAACATATTGACTATCAGCAATATGTAGTAGATAGATAGCAAATGGATATTAATTTTGAAGGGGGTCACCCTTAATGATTAGAGCCCTTATAATGAGTTTAAAATTACAATGTGATATTTATCACAGCCTAAAAATAATGATTAAATGGGTTAAAAACCATGCAATTACAAGTTGTTTCTGGGTGTCCTCTGGTAATATTATTTTTTCAGCCCCATAAATATCCATGTGATAAAAAATCTCTTGTACTCTTCTTAGTGGGTGCATTATTTTACGAACAGCAATATTTAGCAGACCTGGAATTTAAGACAAATTCATTTCATCTCTAAGCCAACATTTGTTTTTCCTGAAAAGAAAACTGGGTGAGGAGGCCATTACAAAAGAAATCAATGCAAAAAATAAATAAATCTAAAGTCAAAAGCAGTTACACAATCCAAAGCCCCAAGTTCAAGTAACGCACATCCATCTGTGTCAGACACACCACTAAATATTAGCAACAGACATCAACACGGAGATCATAAAAACGTTACCCTACCGTGTACCGAAGTGCCTGTTAGAAATTAGGTCTGTAGTTGGCAGCGGTTTGTACCCTGTCCAAGTGGGGACCCTCACTCTAGTCTGGGTAAGTAAGTTACATCCTCAGAATAACCCATGCTCACCCCTTTGGTAGCTTGGCAAAAGCAGTTATGCTTATCTTAGAGGCAATGTGTAAAGCATTTGTACACACACACACACACACACAGTAACACAGTGAAAGCACTACAAAAGGACTCCACACCGGTTTAGACATGTAGCCAATATTTATCTGATTAAAACAAGACTAAAATGAAAACAATTCAACATACACAACTCAAGATATGAATTTTCAAATATTTAATACATTTGTAGCTCTTAATCAATGGTTCCACTTGATCAGGCCAAAGTACTTTAGCTCTGTCCAAAATCAGATGATGCAAGGCACAGGGGAAGTGAAGCATCAAAAAAGTAGGTGATGCATTAGTTCCTTACTGCTACTCAGGTGAGGTTTTGAATAGTTTGCAGGCATGATATCTCAGTTCCTTACTACAGCGCAGTGTTAATGAAGAAATCTGCATCCAGGGACAATGCGTCGACTCCACAGAGTTGAAGAAGGAGTTGCGTTGGAGTCAGGCGATGTGTCATGGACTTTGGTGATGTGGTATTGAGACACGTTGCCACGAAATGCTGGGGCCTACGTTATAAGCACCTGTCATTGCGCTAAGTGGGGACCATGTTCAGATGCAGGATTCATTGAGTATTGGCGATGATGCCCCGGTTCCAAATGACGCTTTGAGTCGATGTGCGGATTTTGTTCTTTGTATCTTCAAAACGCACTTCCAAGGGCCCAGGAACTGGATTTAGCATCACTAGACAGAGTAGGAGTCTAGGTAATTGCAGGTGAAGCCTTTGATGGCCCCAAGACTTCGTAACAGGAGGCAAACTCAACTCAAGCCCTTGGAGAACCTTGGAGGCAGAATATAGAAAGTAAAGTCTAGTTCTTTCACTCCCAGAATAGAAGCAGCACGCAGCAAGCCAGCAAAACAAAGCAAACAGAAATGTTTCAGTCCCTCCTGACAGCAACACAACTCTTTTTCCTGGCAGAATGTACTCAATTCAAAAGTGTTCTCAGAATATGGTGTCACAGGTTCAGTACTTTTACCCATTTCAGCTTTTGAAATAGGCAAACTTCAAATAAAAGTCTTTGTAGTGCACAAGACCCTGCATTTCCCTGCCCTGTCTCCAGACACAAAACTGGAAGTGGAGACTTTTGTGTGTGAGGACAGGCACAACCGTATTCAGTTGTCAGTGTCAACTCTTCCCACCATTCTAGTTCAGTAAGGCGCATCAACTTGGTGAAGGGCCATAAGGATCTGCAGGGCAAACCTCAGCTCCCTTTATATGACTGTCTAGAGTGAATGTACAAACCGCCCAACTGCATCCTGACCCAGACATTTATTCAGAGACAGACAGAGGCACAGAATGGTTAAACTAAGAAAATGCCCACTTATTAAAAGTGGCATTTTCAGACCTCTAATTTATAAACCAACTACACTAAAATATGTATTTTTAAATTGTGATTCCAGAGACACCAAACTCCAATCTTCTATCAGCTCCCAATTGGAAGATACACATGTAAAATGTTACAAGGCAGCTCCGATGCTAACGTATGGTAGAGTGAACGAAGGTAGCAGTTTTTCACTACCAGGACTTGTAAAACACAACCATACATGTCCTACCTTTTAAATACACTGCACACTGCCCATGGGGCTACCTTGGGCCTGCCTTAGGGGTGCCTTGTATATCATAAAAAGGTAAGGTTTGGGCCTGGTAAGTGGGTTCACTTGCCAGGTTGACATGGCAGTTTAAAACTGCACATAGAGCCAATGAAGTGGCAGGTCTGAGACATGTTTGCAAAGTGACTGATATGGGTGATACAATCAGTGCTGCAGGCCACTAGTAAATCAAATATACCCATCATGGAGAAACCCAATGCACTTACATTTTAGACCGGGAGCACTTGCACTTTAGCACTGGACAGCAGTGGTAAAGTGCCCTAAGTCCTAAAACCAGCAAAAATGAAATGCAGCACACAGTCAAAAACTGGAGGTCAGAAGCAAAAAGACAATAAAGAAAATAGTCATGGCACAGATGTAACAAATGAAAACCTTGGAGCATCAAAAATGTTGCAACCAGTGAAATATCATTGATTCTGTTCTCTACAGCACCAATAAACTCAACCATGGTGTCTGTACAATCACTGATCGTGTCAGTAAAAGCATCATCTTCAGTGACAAATTCCATCTTGAAAGTATCTGCTCCTGGGTCAAAGGAAACATAAGCAGCTCTTCCACTAGAAATAAGTGCTGAGGCTGAAGCTCATGGCAGGCCAGAGGAAATAGTACCATTGCTTGTGAAGCGTTTGCAATTAAGTGTTTTCATTTGGTCCAAAGAGATTAAACTACCACTGAAGCAGTGGCTCCATCATATCAACGACATATTGGAAAATATTTTTGGAACAGGACTTGGCTATGCACATCACAAATCCTACAAAAGGGACAGAATACATTACTTAAAACCTTTGGCAGACAAGCCAAATGTTTAGAGGCCATACCTGAAATAAGACACCCTGTACAGAGGTGAAAGGAATCAACCAGACTATATAAGAAGCAACAAGGGCACCAAGCACTGCCCTAGGCATGTGCCAAGCATCATTCTACGGAATCCATACTTGCTTTTAATTGACAGATGGCTGAATATCGAATAAACACAAATGCATAATTTCCCACTCCTGGAAGGTTACTGGAGAGGCAGGAAGTGGTACTCTTTCAGATGTCAGAGGAGAGTACTGCGTTACCCAGTGTAAAACTCACTTCATCAACACTAACATCTGCATAGGCTTCACCTAGTTAGAAGGTGATCTTCATGAATCACCCAACTTAATGCCCTCAAAAATGAGTCACCTTTGACGGCCATTTTCATACAAATTTATATGAAAGTAATGCATTATGAATTTTATCAAACCACTGATGGTCTGTTCACATGTTGAGAAATCAAGTAATGAATAAACACAGGTAAAAGACATAAAAATGTTTGGAAAATGAAAATAAACACAGTCTGTTTTTAAAATAATTCATGACTACGTGTTTTTTAATGCTGCGGGAACAGTCATCCTCTTTTCGATACAGTTGTGTGTCACTCACATAATTACATCATTTAACTAAGGAGCTACCGGATTTCTTCAGACTTAAAACACATGCAAAATAAAACTTAGAACAATGATAGTCTGCACAAGTTATTACCTGTTTTTTTTTAATACAACCAGAATTCTGGGGCAAAGCCCTGATTTAAAACTGAGATGGATACTTTGCAGACTGCTCTTGTTAACCTCTTCAGTGCCCATGACGAGATAGTCTCGTCATGGTTGCGCTGTGCCCATGACGAGAGTATCTCGTCATGAACCCCCCCCCACTAGTGCAACGCCCGGCACAGGAGGGGGAAAGGGCGTGGCACTGAATGGGTTAATCATTGCTTAGACTATAGGACTACATAACAAAGCACACTTGACCCAGTACTCATTCCAGTCTAGGACGCAAAAGTACTACTTTTAACACCTTTATGTACGTCAAAAAGTAATCAGAACACATTAATAGAGTCCATCTTTTGAAAGTGTTTAGCTCTGACACAGCCCTGAGATAGCTGTCAAAAATGTATTTTCCAATTGGAGAATTCAAATAAAGAATGTTTTATGAACTGCCTGCCCAACAGTTTTCATTACATATCAGGTTGACCCTAAACCTGAAAATCCTATGACTAATGAGTTATTTAGAAAAGATAAAGAATGTATGAATTCTGGTTGATCCATAGTGTAAGAGATTGAGGTACTATTGGACCCGGATGAGTACCCACATTAAGTAATAGCCACAACCCTTGTCAGGGTGAACCATTAAAGTCACTAAATAAACCTGAGCTCAATCCCTGTTAACTGTGGCACAAAGCAGACAGGTTTAACTTAGAGCCAATGTGTAAATAAGTTATACAGTGCCAAAACAGTAATGAAGATAAAATACAATATAAGTAAAAATCTAAACTCATTTAGAAAAACAGAGCAGGTTTAAATAATAAAATGGCACAAAAATGACAAAAGTCCAATAAGGGACACAAGAGTTATGAATTTTAAAAATGTATTTATAAAAATATTATTAAGAAACATTAGTAGCGAACCATGGTTGTCTGGTTGTCCTTGATTGGTATCTTGGCGCAAATTAAGGCCAACCGTGATGGAGCACAGGTTGGATGCAGAAACCAGGATTGACCGGGCTGTAAGTTTTATCTTCTGACTTAGGGACAGATTTATATGTTGTCAGAGAGGGAACTCCATCACATTAGTGATGAAGTTCCCTCCCCACCAACATAGTGGTGTGCCCGTCCGTTTACATGCAGGAGAAAAGCGCTGGCTATGGTGGTGACTATTTTCTCACCACCATAGGCAAACATCTCTGATGGAATAAAGGCTGCCGGAGAACTGACTATGTTTGTCAGCCCAATTAAGATAGGCAGACATATAGCAAATGTTTTTGTTCATCCCAGCCAGGAAAAACCCTGGAGGTAAGGGACAGTAAAAAGAAAAGAATGCCCACTTCACCTTGGGCAATGAATCCCATGGTGTGGGGGACATTAACTTTTTCATTTTTGAAAAAAAAAGAAACAAGTTTGGTGTACTGCTCTGTCATGTTGATAGAACCCTGCACCAAACTTAAAAAATAATTGATTGAAATGCCGTGACATCTGTTGCTGTCAATGCTTTATAAAGTAGGCGGACAGCATCTCCTTCAAGGTTATGGAGTTATTTTCTCCATCACCCTGGTGGAGAAATGGGCCATTCACCTATAATTACATCGGGACTTAGTCTCTAAAATGGAAGTCAAAAATCCTCAGCGGGACAAGGTAGCAGGCTGTGTCTGAAGAGGGCTCCATGACGTCGGATAGCCACTCGACAAGGTCCTGGTGAATCCAAGGACTTTTAGTTGTAAAGCTAGAAGCAGGGGAAATTAGACTTTGTGGGCAAGAAAAGGTCCTCAGAAATGGAAGTCAAAAATCCTCAGTGGGGCAAGGCAGCAGTCTGTGACCGAAGAGATCTCCATGATATTGAATAGCCAATGGACGAGGTCCTGGTGAATCCAAAGACTTTTGGTGTGAAAGCTCTGCTTTTGGCGCATTTGTCCGGTGAAGATTTTTACCTTGTGAGTTAGTCAGTTTTTTTAAACTCATAATCTAGCAGAGGGGCAAGACACTGACACCAGGCTGAGTTCGAGGAGGGTTCCCTCAGGCTGACTGTCTTCTCAGCGACATCCAGATCATTCTAATTTGCTGCTGTAGAAAAGCTCTGAGCTGGAGCAATATGAATCTTTGGTCCTGTAGCAATGCAGCTGCATTGAGTAGGCTTGGCAGGTTGGTTCTGGTCCTCTTTAGGTCGGGGGAGTCAACATAGTTTCGAAGTTCCAGGTTTCAGATTATGCAAGGAGAAGTACACTTTGACAATAGCTAAGGATCCAGGACCTTGGAGACAGCACTTGGGGTTAAAACCCACTCCAGTTGAAGCCAGCAGCAGGGTGCAGGGCAGGCACAGTTAGAACTGGTCAGCTGGGAGGTTCCAGAAAAGGTCTCTTATAGCTTGTCGTGATCCTGTAGCTTAAACAGGAGGTCAGCCTTATGGTCCGGATCACTGAAATTATGCGATTGTGAGGCCGTGGTGGTTTTCGCATAAGTATGGATCTGCATCATTTGCCACATAATATATAATCTGTCATGTGCTGCATAGTCTACAACATTTAACAAAACAATTAATTGTTTCTAGTGCAAACGTTTCAAAAGTTAATTTAAAAAAAGCAGCAACACCAGTTGCAGTGCAGTGGAAGGCCCTTGCTTATTGTTATGTTTAGGTGTTAAACTAGTAATAACGAGGTGCAACCAATGCCCAGGTAGTGTTAACAAGTGTAAATTTGAAAAATGATATAGTTATACTATCAGAAGATGTGTCGAATTATGCCGCCTAATTTGTCTTTTCTTACCACATAATTTAGTCAACACTGCTGCATATTTTGACCTTACAGTGCAGCATAATCCTAGTGGCCCTGCTTATGAACCTTGGAGTTCACTTCTTTGTCCTGGGTACAAAAGGGAGAGCAGGTCCAGTCTTCTAGATCGTACTGAGGTTACATGTAGCAGATTGAGGCATCTTCTATTCTTTCACAGGCCCAGAACATGTTCTGAGGAGCCTACTGTGAGTGCCACATTTATGCCTGACCAGCCTGTGGGTGGGGATCACTCCTGGCTCCTCCCTAACCATTGGGTTAAAACTTCTCAGAGGTAACCTTGCCCACTTATGCAGCAGTTCCTGTGTGCTTTAGTATAAACAATTCCATATTGTCCCTCTCTCTCTCAAACCAAGATGGAAGAACCCTTCTTGTCCTATGCAGAGTTTGTGTGCCCACCCCAGGGAAATTAACAGCCCTTTCTTTGTGGTGACTCCTAACCCATTCTGAGGGGAGCTCCTCTCCTACTGTGAATGGTGCCTGCTTGACTGGCAAACAAAGGAGGGCTCTGTCCAGGTGTCAGCTAACATTTGCCTGCGACAGGGTAGGCCTCTTTGAAGTTAATAAAGTTTCTGGGCATAGCCCAGATGGTCATACTGCCAGGGGAAAAGGCTCACCTCACCTCCCCACACCCAAGTCCCTTTGTCCTGCTCTAGGATGAAGTTGACACCTCATTAATAGGGCTATTTAGCTGCCAGATGGCAGTTGGAGCTCATGTAAGTGGCCTGCTTAGGCTTTAGGAAGGGAAAAGATAGCTTTTAAAAGTACCTTTTGAAAAAATATTTATTACAGATACATCTTCAACAGTTCATTCAGCTTGTAATAAATAATTCACAAAGTCCAAGAATGAATTCTGTACCTGTTCTCTATCAGAACATAACATTATTGACTTTAATAATGTGTCTCAATACTTTACTATGGAGCGGCCAACCCTGGTATAGTGAAAATGTCTTTTGGGGGCCTTTTCACTATAAGGAGATGTTTAACATCAAAAGTGCACATGTACCATTTTAAAATGCCATGAACCTTGCCTTATAAAGCAGTAAGGCCTGCCTAGGTGTTACTTATAAATATTTAAAAAGGTTTAGAGCTGTTAAAATGGGTTACTTCGACAGTTCATATTTACCGTTTAAAACTGCACAGTCAGGCTGCAAAGGGTAGGCGTGCGGTCATGTTTCCACTATCGCTGTACAGGATGGCACAATGAGTGCTGCATTCCATTGTGACATTTAACGTACCAGCCCTAAATAGAACTTGGTGCCATATAATAGGGACTTTTAGGTAAGTTCGGTAAGCCAATTTGATCATGTGGAAAGGGGAGCATAGGCACTTTACCCCTTGTGGCATGGGTAAAGTTCAGGGAATTGTACAGTCAGCAAAACAGTCAAGCCAAAAATCTGAAGGTAGACCATGCAGCAGTTGTTATCTGAGCTAAACGTAAACTGTTGCAGGACAGGGGCGGGGACTGTTAATATTTTATCAAACTGATATCTCACTAATCCTGTTTCGAAGTTGAGTATGATTGGAGTTGGCTGTCAACTGCACTGGGGAATAAAGTGTAGCAATTTACAATATGCTCACAAAGGTTCTGTTTTATCTTGAAACATGGCATGATTAGGACAGGGTTTGAAAGGAAAAGATTCCAAAATCGGACACATGATATGTCTTGACCAATTGTTGGCTATATAGAACAATAAGTACGGAAGGCCAATTGGAAGCTTATAGTAGGCCAAATGGATGTTTGAGTATCTAAATTCCCTTATTTTCAAAGATAAACATTAAGAATTTTAACCTTATTATTTGTATATTTTCAAGAACAGCGTCTGTTAAAACTTAAACGTTTGACTTGGATGCCCTGTTGATAATTATTGACACATTTTATAATGTCTGTAGAGAAGTGAAAGAACTGAATTTTGCTAATTTTATTAAAAGCCTGAAAGTTGTTTTATAGGTATTATAAGATATTATGTCATCCTTTTGGGGATTGTGATTCAGGTTTGATTACATTGCCGTCCAATGAGGATTCTGAGAAATTAGATTATTTACTGAGCATCCATGCACTGACTCCAGCTCTTTAAAGGGATGATTTAGGTGGTTGTTGACTTCTTTCTTAGCTGCATGCATTAAATGTAAGGGTGGTCAATGGTTACACTTTATCTGATAATCCAAGAATTTATACAAATATTTCTTGTCAGCTTTCCACATTTTTAAACTACATTTTGAGTTTTTTTCTGGATATATAGGATCATTTTACATCTATGCTATACAATGGGTAAAAAAGCATAGTTTTCCCTTAGTTTAAATTCATATATATTGAACATGAAATACAAATAGAAACATGGGGATAATGTAGAGAGCTTGGTTCAGAATAAATAAATATTTCAGAACTACAATGCTGAAATTGCCCTAAGAACCTGAAAAGTATTAGTGAGTATCTATGCAATGTTTCATATATTCCAGGAGGATAACCCTAGAATTACTTTTCTATCTGTATGGCTTTAACTCAGTGTACGTTTGAGAAACCTTATATCAAGAGTCACCCCTTCCACCCACTAATCTACTGTCAAGAGCACAGATCAAGCAGAGATTACATTTAGACTTGGGTGGAATTTATATGATGCCAGAGTAATAGGGGTAATTTTGTTATTTTTCACATTAATCGTGTGGTGCTAAATTACTGAAATTGTGTGATTACGCCTGAATTATTATTATATGAGTAAAATGAAGCAAAAATCCTACTGCAGGTGAACTGGAACAATGAACTTAGACAGTACAAGTAGCTGCTGACTGCTGCTGTCAAGTTCTGTTGCATTTTGAGCTCTTTTCTTAGCACAAAATTCATTCTCAGGCCATTTTGGATGAGAGGGTGCATTTTGAGTCGAGAAACTAGTATGTAACACAGGGTTACGCTCCTCATGTAATTACACATAAATGTGCAGTAATTCTGTAAAATTACGCTAGAGACAATTACGTGAGTTATGCCCACCTTTAAGCATATACTGAATTTATGTTTACAGAATCAAAAGCTGGGTAAAGAGTTGAATCTATTAACATGCACAGTAATCTCAGCATATACTTTGCCAAAAATAAGAGAAAAAAATGAATTTCTAAAAAGGCTGTATGCGGTGCAGAGCATATAAGAGTGCAATAGCTGGAGGCTGTGGCAGCGACAAGGCAGAAAAATATTAGCACTTTTAGCCTCTACTCAATACTATAGACTAATTTGTAGTAAATACGTCTAATATTGGTCTAATACTGTTATCTCTGAGAAATTGGTTCAAAGTATAGAAACTTTATATGCTGGTTTTCAATTGTATTAACATCAGGATGGCTGAGTTTGCAAGATGGAGGGATGACTGCTTTTACTTAAGAATACTCATTTGACATTGCAGAAAGGTAGCTTGCTAGCGTTTGAACTAAACAAAATTCGTAAGTCAACTTTATTCGATCATTTTTTAGTACGATTATAAAAGTACAGAAACAGCAATATAGTTAAAAGAAAACAATTCTCATAAATAAAATATAATAATCTTTTCAACTAGATTCTTAAGAAAAAGGGTTTTAGATTCATGCAAGATTTAAATTTATAAATACTAAAAACTGTAAAGTCGGGTATGAATAAAAATATGTATGATTAAATAAATAGGTATCCCTAAATATATTTTATTATCCCAAAGACTTCCATCTTTTGCTACAAACCCAAAGAAATTAGGCTAACGAGAAGCACATTAGGTGGTCTGGTAAAGATTTTAAAAAGAATAGTGCAAACCTACATTGGACAAAATGATGGCTCTTTAAAATCGGTACAATGTACTTATTCCTTTCTTTAAGGTAATAACCACAAAAGAACAGAATATGAAGGTCAGTTTGGGCAGAGTAGTTGTCATAAGGGCAGTTGGACAGATCCGAAGGGTTAAAAGTTTTCGATGGAAACCCCAGCATTAGTGGGATCAAATTTAGCCGAAACTGTAATAGTATAAATTTGTGGTGTGGTATTGTGACCTCCTCTAAATAGGGGAGGCCACCTTCCAAAATAGATAGGTGCGGTTGATAAGCCAAAATAGACTGTTTCTCGTAATTCTTCTCTCTCCGAGTATGCTGCAGTTTCAACATAAAAGTGTTGACCAGTCTTTGCTTGGACATTAACCTAAAAGACATTGTGTCTGTAAACAATGCATTCAAACCCAATCCCCTCAGTTCTTGCTCAACGTAGTTAATCCATCTGATTTTCTTGTAGCTGTGTAGGCTAAGGTAACCTTTTATTATACTCTGGGTTAAAGGGAGAGTTTTCCTTCGCCAAATTGAAAACCACAGGAGGAGAGGAGCCAACCTAATTGAATCTGTGATGTGGGGTAAGCTCAGCTCCAAATGGAGTACATAATTCGATATTGACTGGGGAAGCGAAACCACAGATTTAAAAAACTTATCTTCAATGATTTGTAGTTGTTGGGAGTGTGCCAAACCGCAAACACCCACTCCATATATGGCCGCAGATTTCATTTTAGCCTGCTAAATGTGCTTAACAGTGGCCAAAGGATTCATGCCCATCCTGGAAATAAATGCTTTTAATGCTACAAGACTCCTCTCCATTCCCATGGCCCTTGCTTCAATTAATCTAGACCATGTTTGATTCTTGTCAAAGAGTACCCCAAGATAGGGAAAGGACTTCACCACCTCGATTTTCCCTACTTCTGAATGGAGGTGGGATAGTTTACCTCAAACACCCCCCCCCCCAGCAACGATTACATACGATTTTGACTGGTTAACCTTCATGTCAAGAGAGTCCATGAAGGCGGTATAAGTGGTAATTAGACAACGCATCCCTATCCCAGTTCTAGCAATAAGGACTGTGTTGTCTGCATCTGCCAGAATTGGGAGCTGGATAGACTCAGAATCGGGAAGGTCAGGGGTCACACCCAAAAGGGCGTTGCCCACACCGTTCATATAGATGGAAAAGAGGAACGGAGCGAGGGCACATCCCTGTCTTACCCCCCTTAAGATCTTAAAAGGGCAGGTACATTCCTCGTTTTTTCCATATCTGACCGAAGCTGATGCCTCCGAGTATAGTTGCAGGAGAAAATCAATTATTGGAGGGTCGATCCCCATCTCTCCCATAATATACCAGAGCTTTGGGTGGGAAACGCAGTCAAATGCTGCTGAAAGATCCATGAAGGCAAGATACATTTTCCCACCCTTAGCCCTGGTATATTTATCAATAATCAGTGAGAGGTTGAGGCACTGATCTATTGTTCCTCTTCTCTGTCGGAACCCATACTGGGCCTGCATTAATATCTTCCTATTGTCTGCCAAAGTCTCTAATCTAGCTAAGAGCAGACAGCCCATGAGTTTCGCGGTGGTATCTAGAAGGGAGATAGGCCTATATATTTTAGGACTACTCTTATCCCCCTTTTTGTAGATAGGAACTATTTTACTTGTCTTCCATGAGAAGGGGGCCTACAATTGATGTGTTATTAAAAACATTAGTCAGTAAGGGAACCCAGAGGTCAAAGTTGTCCTGGAAGAAGTCTATTGGGACCCCGTCCGGACCAGGGGCTCTTCCTGTACTGCATGACGATAGGGCCCTCCTAACCTCAGTAAGTGAAAATGATAAGGATACCTTTCTTTTGTTCAGAGGGTCGGGTGAGCAGAGAACAAGCGGCACAGCTGGCGAGAAGATATTCGAATAATACTCAATCCACTGTTCACTAACATTTATATCAAGCGAGGGGTCCTTATGGGTCTTAAAATATGAAGAGTTAATTATGCCCCAGAACTCTCTACTGTCTCCTGACTTAGTTGCTGGAGCAAGCCTTTCCCAAATTTCCTCTCTTAGTGTTCGCTCCCTTTTTCTTCTAGCCAATTTAAACTGATTGCGCAGTAGGGCAATCTGGGTTTGATCGCGTGGCCGAGATTTGAGAGAAATAGTAATGGCTGTCTTAGCCTTCCTGCAAGTGGAGTCAAATCATCCCTTTTGTATGAGGCCCTTTCTATTGCTTTTACGGGTAAGAGACGTCTTTATGTGCATCAAGAGATAAGTAAATGAGAGGACCAGAGTTGATGGTGCAATGCTTAAGTCCAGACACCTTTCAATACTAATTTGAGTGTTTTTTATTATTTCAGGGATGAATTTAAACATATCACTTTGGGCCCATTTCAATTGGTAACCATTTTTTCTGGCCAATACAAGGCGATCGACTATGGAATGGGTAACCTTCTCACTAAAGTTCAAGGTTATTGTACCAGTCAGAATGGCATGATCACTAAAACTATTAAATATGGTGTCTGTACTACTAAAACTACCCTCAACCATAGAAGAAACCAATATGAAATCAATTGTTGACTCATAGGTTTCCCGTGTGAAAGTTTTCATGGGGAAACCCACAGTATTACCCCCAATGCTCAAAATGGCCAGATTTCTAATAGACAGGATCTTATTAAGGCAATTGCCATAAGTGCTATGGACGAAATGGGAGGCAGTATTACCCATCAAATCAACCAAACTGCATGGTTTGTTTTAATTATATTTAAATGCGTGGATGTTAAAATCTCCCATCCAGATTATAGTAACTACCTCATCTCTCTTATTTCATTTAGATATCTCCTCAATTGAGGTGTTCACCTCATTTGCGACCATATGCACTTTTGATTCAAAGTTATTATTATAAAAGTTTATCAGAATCCAGGTGCCCATTTTCGGAAACTCAAAAATAAGGAGGTGGAAGAAAGGGCTTCTATCATCAAAGGTCCTTGTGCCCGATTCCCAGAACTAACTTAAGACAAAATCCTAAACTTAACACCATTTTGCTATTCACACAAGGCACTTACTCATTTTGGTATTCATTCATTTATTTACTTTATTCGGTTTCATCGAAAGAAAAACCATAAAAGTATCAAACATCTTAAAAGACATTACATTTTCCGATGATAAGAAATTGCATTAAGTTATTGTTAAAAATCATCACAGTGAGTTATTTACATGTTAAAATTTTACATTCAGAATTTTGCAGATTAAAAAACGTATAACGGTACTTTAAAATACATCAGAGCTCAAATTACAAATTAGTTCTATGTCGAATACAAAATTTCAAGAACCTTGCAATATTTATGGCTAAAAGATCTGATTCCAGAAATTGGAGAACCATAAAAGCAGGGCGACATTGGCGAAGGCACATGCTTTTTAAAATCGGAATGAGCCATCGCTTTCTGGGTTCAATATAAAATTTGCAAAAAAGGGTTACATGTAAGAGCGATTGTGGGGATATACCATCACATGGACAATGGGTTAACTGCTTAGACCAATCATGTGTCACTGGAAAAGTGACAAAGCGATGAAAGATGTTTAATCTGAATTGAGTCAATAGAAATCTATCGAAACTGGATAGCTTCCAAGTTAGGTAAGGCTGGATCATCACAGTTGATTGAATTGACAGTGAATGCTGAACAGAGGTTTTATTTACTTCAGCTGTCAGGCGGAGACCAGCTAAATGCATTAGACATTGATTCTTTAACATTTTCCTTGATATCCGGGCCATTTCATGGGGGTTGTGATAATAATTCTCCATTCCCAAATCGGATAAGAACTTCCTAACATATTGTAGCCACTGTATCTTCTGAGCGTGTTCTAGCTTAACACAATCTGTCAAGACTGCTTGAGTAAGCATTAACTTGTTAGACGTCCAAAGACGATGCCATAATAGAACTGGTTGCCTCCCTATGATGTCAGAAATATAGGACACACCCAGTTCTAAATGGCAGCTGAATGTGGACGTACTTTGTGGTACTGCAAGTAGGAATCTTACAAAAACTGTGTTCTACTTTGTGTATGGATTCAACCTGCACATACCCCCAAACCCCTGCCCCGTAGATGGCTGTGCTAACGCATTTCGCCTGGTAAATAGGTAGCATCTCTTCCGGTGGTCGTTTTCCAAGCCTCTGAGTAAATGCTACTAAGGCCATTGTAGCTTTTAAAAACTACAATTTTCTAACCTCAATTGCTCTTTTCAAAGTACCCTTTTCATCTATTACAACTCCTAGATAAGGTTAAGTGGGAGTGTGGTCTACCCTAGAATTGCTTATATAAATATCTTTTCCTTTTCTTAATTTTCGGCCAGAAGTCATAGTGAAGGTCTTTTTTATATTGATTTTTAGATCTAAATTCGACATAAATAAGTTGTATTGATTTACAGAGCGCTGCAGTTCGAGAGGAGTGCGAGCAATGATAACCGCATCATCCGCGTATAGGAGAGCGGGGATTGGACGATTCTGGACGAGGGGAAGGTCCTGACTCCCAGCCAGCATGGCTAATTCCAGGCCGTTTGTATAAAGAGTAAAAAGGTAGGGGTCCAGGACACAGCCCTGTCTTACTCCCTGCTTCACCCTAAAAGGTGCCGATAACTGGCCCCCCAGGCCATATCTCACTCTTGCAGTTGCATTTGAATAAATTTCTCGCAGATAGTTAACCAACAGAGTATCAACCCCCATTGCTGTCAAGATACCCCAGAGTTTTGCATGACCCACGCAGTCAAACGCTGCAGTGAGGTCTACATAGGCCATATGCAGTCTTCCACCCTTCGCGTCTACATATTTGCTCCTAAGTAATGACAGATTTAAGACCTGCTCGATGGTACCGAGGCCTTCCCTAAATCCATACTGGAGGTCAGATATGATGTTATTATCTTCCGTCCAGTGCTGTAGGAGTTCTAACAGGATACGGCCCACCACCTTTCCCAACGAGTCAAATAAAGTAATAGGGCGATAGCATGTTGGACTATTGCGATCGCCCTTTTTAAAGACCGGGACCAAGATGGACTCTGACCAAGAGGCCAAAAGACCAGCTTTTCCCGTGGCTTCTAGTACCCTGAGTAATAATGGGGCCCATAGGTCCATTTTAAATTTATATAAATCCATGGGGACCCCGTCAGGGCCCGGGGCCTTTCCTCCTCTGCTGGCGTTCAAAGCTTGCTCAACTTCGGCCAGAGCAAAATCTAGGGCCAGTGAGCTTGGAGAAGGGCTTAGGCTACTGATCCTTTTCCCGGGAGTGCTGTGGGTTTGGATGGAACCCTCCGTTAGGCCAAATATCTGCGAGAAATGAACTATCCAATCAGATTCAGTGATTGTAACTTCTATATTACTGTTCTCCCTTCGGCCGAAGAGGAATGGTGTGTATATGACTTCCCAGAACACTGTGCTGTCGTTAATTTTACAGCTATTATGTAAAGCGACCCATAGTTCCTCTTTTGGTTCCTTCTTTCTCTGACACAGAGTTTTATAGTATGCTTTCCTTAGTTGGATAACCTCTGTCCTATCTCTATTGGATTTTTTAAGAGCTGCTTTAAGGTCAGAGTACGCTTTTGTGCAAGATGAATTAAACCAGCTAGTCTTTATTTTTCTTTTCCCTTTAGGTAAAATGGTTAGGGCGTCATTTACAGATTTAATCACTACTTTGAAGTTGTCTACTATCTCCTGAGGGTTTGAACTCTCCGCCAAACATAAGCTTATTGCGGGCATGGAGGTTCTGACAACCTTTTCTGTTATTAATTTAGGATCTAAACGGGCCCACTTTATTGCATAACCATTTAGTCTATTCATAGTAAGACTTTCCTCCTGGTACAAGGTTGTTGGCTTTATACTACCTCGTGCCAGTTGCATGGTAATGGAGATTGGAAAATGATCGCTAAATGCGCAATCATGCGTTGTAGAATTAGTTATGAGGTGTGAAGCCCTAGATGCTATAAGAATGAAATCTATGCAGCTGGAGGCTCCTCTACCATTGAAGGTTGGACTTAAGGAAACAACGGGTGTTAACAATTCATTAGCAAAGGTCAGTTGGAGGAGTGAAATCGTCTCATTCATGCACGCCCCTATAAGAGAATGGAGAAAATGGGTAATATTACTGTCTCGCACGTCCAAAAGGCCACATGTAAGGTTATTGTTTCTTTCACAGAGAGATAAATTAAAGTCACCACCCCACATAATGATGGAATTTTTCCTGTGGTAGTTATTAGTAAAATCTAGAAGGAAATGACGTATTTCCTTCAATATCTCCACCAGTTTTATTTGCTGTAGATTATTATAAAAATTAACTACCACGATGTGGGCTGATTTATTTATGGCTATTGAGATTATCTGATAATTCTCCTTGTTTTTTAAGGAGTTTATTTCTCTCACTTGAATTAAGTTTGATATATACACCACTAAACCACCTTTCGCACGCCCTGATGCTGAAGTAAGTGCCGGGGAAGAGACTGTTTTATAGCAATTTAAATGAATTGGTTGTACTGCCCATGTCTCCTGAAAACACAGGAGACCATGAGACCGCACAAAAGTTAACCACCCTTCTTGGTTGAACTTAGATCGAAGACCGGCAATATTCCAAAATGCAACACTAATAGAGGCGCAATTTAAAGCATTAATATCAGACTGGGGGGCTATGTTTAAACAGCTTCTTTCATTTAGAGGACTGCTATTCGTTAAAGACACCAAGACTAGATCTGAGTCATTTGTTACTTGGGGGCTTGGTTGATATAACTTATGGCCATAATTGTCTACAGGGAATTCATGAACCTGTATAGAAGGGACCGGTATAGAGTTAAGGGGGTGAATCAGAGGATTTTCCAATTGTACTACTTCCTGAGATGGATTACAGACTAAAATCAATTGTCCGTCAGTACTTTCTCTCTCAAATATAAGAGGAGCAGGTCCCAAAAAACGAGTTGGTTGTCAGTCCACCTCCTCTAACAATGACAGAAGCTCAAACCTGTTCTGCATTAGGATAGAGCCGTTTGTTTTCGGAGTGGACTTAGGAACCGGCTTATAGAACAAAACCTAGAGGAAGAGACAAGATTACTGTAGGTATTATGGGTGATTCCTCCTTGTCAGCTAGAAGAAAACAAACCATTCTGGGCGTCTTGAAGTTTATAACAATACAGTCACCCTGAATGGATTTTTGGGAGGGACCCACCCATCCTACTCTTCGGACCATCAGAATTTGGTTTATGTTCTGAGGGTTAAAATGCTTGTGTTTTACCAGCCAATGCACCACTTTATTACGGAGGGAGAACCAGGATTCTGTCAGTCCCTGTTTTAGAGGTGGAACCCCCATTAGGACCAAGACGTAGGGACAAGATGCAGGTGGCAAATTTAAGTTATCTGTATTGGATTGAGCCATACAGTTGATGGGATTATGGTTCAGATTTTTCTGCCCCTGGTTACTGATATTCTCCATCCTAGCAGTGACCTTTAACATAGGGCCCTCAGTTACGAGGTTTTTAATTCTCTAATGGCAGTACCTTCGATAAACCAGACTGGAACTCTTGACTGGGTTGATTATAGTTATCCCTTTGTAGTGAGGGAATGTTCGTAATAATAGGAGTCGACTTGAGAGTTTCCAGTCGAACTCTGATTGAATCAACATCCTCTTTCAATTGTACCAACTTATTCTCAATACGAGCAAATCTTTCGTCAAAGAGGGAAGTCAAGTGTAAAGTCATTTCACAAAGTTTTACTTCAAGAATGTTTTTTATAAGACCTTCCATATGATTCCCTAGATCTTGTAGAATTACTTTAGAATTGTTAGTGGGGAACCTGACTGAACTTCAGGATAGCTTAAGCTTTCATCTGTTTGAGTTTGTAGCGAGGCTATTCCTAGTAAACTAGAGCCAGGGCCGGCAGTTTCCTTTCCCTCTTTGCCCTGCTTACCTCCCTTCTGTTTTATTCCCATAGCTCGTCCTTTCTTTTGTTTAGTTTGTTCCCGAGTTTGGGGGCCTTTCCCTCTTGAAGTAGGGATATCAATCGCCCTATCTCGTACATTAGGAGATTGTGGTTGTGAATTCGCAGAAGGGGAAGAAGGTATTAGGGAAATGATTTTATTCACTGGTAGAGAACTATTGTGTTCCTCCTCCCTGGTCAGCGGAAATTGTAAAGGGTCAAGTGAAAGTCTACGCTCTGTTAATTGAATCTCGTGATTAAGAAGAGATTCTGCTCTTATCAGGAAAGCGTCCAGGGTACCCACAGTACTCTTACATTTCTCCATCGATGTTAGTTCTTTACAAAGATATCAGTAGATAATAAACATTATATGACCGGACTTACAAATCAAATTGTAACTGTTAACTTCAACAACAAATTTACTGGATAGGTCCAGGAGGTCTTACTGCGACGGTGTAGAGATAAACAACCAGCGTTATGTCAGTTTAGCCAAAGTTCTTACCAGTCCTCTTGATAAATCAGCTTGTAGGAGACCGCCAAGGGACAGGGCCCTGCCCTGCCTTTGTCGGCCCCTGATGGCCGTAGACGGCCCGCCCTTTGCCTGGGCTTAGCCCGGCGCACGCCCGCGCGCGTCCTGTGGGGCGGGAACTAAGACTCCCTGAAATACTTCCGATACCAGGGGGGAGGGGCGGATGATCGGCTGTTAGCCCCGCGGCTTCCTGGGGCTTGTAGTCCCGCCTGTGACCCCACAGGCTCTCCTCAGCAGTGCGCAGCATCTCCCGCGGAGCGGGAGATGCAAGAAGTATTTTAAAGTCCCCTGATACCAGGGGGGAGGGGCGGATGATCGGCTGTTAGCCCCCGCGGCTTCCTGGGGCTTGTAGTCCCGCCTGTGACCCCACAGGCTCTCCTCAGCAGTGCGCAGCGTCTGGAGACGCAAGAAGTATTTTAAAGTCCCCCGATACCAGGGGGAGGGGCGGATGATCGGCTGTTAGCCCCCTCAGCTTCCTGAGGCTTGTAGTCCCGCCTGTGACCCCACAGGTTTTCCTCAGCAGTGCGCAGCGTCTCCTGCGGAGTTGGAGACGCAAGAAGTATTTTAAAGTCCCCCGATACCAGGGGGGATGGGCGGATGATCGGCTGTTAGGCCCCGTGGCTTCCTGGGGCTTGTAGTCCCGCCTGTGACCCCACAGGCTCTCCTCAGCAGTGAGCATTTTGGTATTCACAGAAGGCACTTACTTATTTCAGTATTCACAGAAGTTAGGAGTCCTAACTTTAGGACTCCTAAATTCCTTCTGTGAATACCGAAAGTCTTAAAGTTAGGATTTTTCTCACTTTAGGAGTCCTAAAGTTAGGAGTCCTAACTTTACTACTTGAATACCGAAGTGAGTAAGTGCCTTCTGTGAGTACCAAAATGAGTTAGTGCCTTCTGTGAATACCAAAATGGTAGTAAGTTTAGGATTTTGTCTTAAGTTAGTTCTGTGAATCGGGCCCCTTATTTGTAATGATGAAGTATTAGGTATTAAAGTTAGGAGACTCCCTTTCGGCCTCCCAGCAATTGATGGCAAAGCCATGGTTTGGAAAGAGCGGTATCCATTAATGAAAACGTGTTCCATCGACCACATTTCCTGAAAGCAGATTATATTGTTTTCCTGCCAAAGATTTTGCCAGTGTGTATTACCCAGCTTTTTATAAATTCCTGCCACATTTCACGTGCCTATTTTAAAAAGGTTATTGTGTTTTCCCTCTGGCTAGACTACCCGGGGGAAAGGGAAGTGGGGAAGATAAGTGGTGCTCAGAAAAAGGCACTTTAGGTATTAGAGGGGGTAGTCAGTCGCACAGGTCTAGATCAGAGAGTGGAGCATACCTGGTTGATGTGGGAACTCCTAACCCTTCTGCTGCCATATCCCTCTCAATTGCGGACCTGAATGAACCACCCAATGAGTTCATACTGGGATCTTGGAGGCGGGGTAGTGAACTATTATAAAAATAGGCCAGGGAAAGACCCTTGATCTGAGAGTCACTTGGGGGGTGAATGTGTAGTTGATCTAAAATATGTCTGAATACATACGGATTGCTAAAATTAATCATCGCACAGTCACCCTCCAACAGTTTCCTCGATGGCCTCACCCAGCCTACCATTCGCACCATGATCATCTGTTTGTTCAAAAGGAGGGCCCCCTCTATTCTTGATATAACGAGACAGCCAGTGAAGGGATTTATCTATTAGTTGCCCCGTGGATTCATGCTGACCCTCCCTCAAGTTCGGAACATTCCCTAACACTAATACGAGGGGGGCTGATGCAGGAGGGAGATGAAGCGTCTGATAGACAGAGCCCGGAGGACCCTCCTCAATTGTCGTGCTAAGTTTGGCCTGTCCTAGTGGGTTATGATCCCCTGAGCCCCTTCTTAGATGTACTGACTGTAGATTGGACGCTAAGCTATTCGTGGTGTCACTAGACGGTAATTGTAGGGGTCTAGATAACCCAAGAGTACTGGGGTAAACATTACAAATTGTGTCAGAATTTGGTGTAGTCATAGGAACTGAGATGCCTGGATTAGTTATTGTTACACTTTTATGATTCCCTATTGTACTCATCTCAGGGGTTATAGATTTCGAAATCCCCAGACTAGCCCCCACTTCTTCAATAGTTTTAAGTCTCTCCTCAATTTTGGTTATCTATGAGAAATTGGTTCGAAGTATAGAAACTTTATATGCTGGTTTTCAATTGTATTAACATCAGGATGGTTGTGTTTGCAAGATGGAGGGATAACTGCAGCTACTTAAGAATACTCATTTGACATTGCAGAAAGGCAGCTTGCTAGGGTTTGAACTAAACAAAATTCAAACCTGTGTAGCTAATGTTATCCAAATTGGAAATCAGGCCCAAATAGCTTGTTATTTTTAGTCTTTAAGAGTAATTACCAAACTAAGCTTAACTGATTGACTCAATTGTAGAATGCGGACTTTGAAACCAATATTTTACTAATTTCTTGAAGAGGGTCTATCAGCAAACGAATATTGAAAAAGAGCAATCCTTAAGATCATGAAAACAATCCCTAACAGTGAGCTACTAGCAGGTCTCGAACAGTAGGTAGAATAAAAGTTGTTGCCATTTTAGCCATTTCCATCTTAGTACATCATTATGTACTCGGAACCAAACTTTATGTATTTTTCATGGACTACAGTGGATCTTTCAATGGCATTGATGGAGGTCTATTGTAGGCAAATGTATGACTTCTGGTATAGATATAACAGTCCTGTGAGCCATTCTAGCCCTCTATGTTATCGTTTAGATCTTATAGAATGTGGCAATTTAGACTAATAGTTGTATGAAACAGAGATATGATTTGCCCTTTTTCTTTACAGCCAGAATTCTGCTGATCTAGTCATATGCTATGGTATAACAGCTTATTCAGCGCACATGTACCAGAGGTGTCTTGCCACCTGCTGTCCTGAGCAATAAGAAAACAACCTAGCACTAGTTAATAAATAACCAGTTTTTTAGATCCTTCCTAAAGGCCATTAAAGTAGGTAGGGCCCTTGTGTGGCTTAGTAGTCAATTCCACAGTTTGATGGGTCCTGATATGAAGCTTCTGCCACCCCAGTTGATCGTTTGGATTCTGGGTGGCAGCACGGGGTTTTCCCCTGTCGAGCATAGGGGTCTGCAAAGGGATTAGCATTTCAAGGACTGTCTAAGAAACTGTGAGCCTGTGTTATGTAGAGCGTTATAAGTGATACATAGGGCCTTAAATTTAATGCGACTTCTTACAGCCAGTGCAGATCCTGAATTTCCTAAGCCATAGATTGGAATTTGCGAATGCCTAAAAGAAGCTTGGCTGTTGCGTTCTGCACCATCTGAACCTTATTAAGGTGTGTTTCATGAATATTCATGTAAAGGCCATTGAAATAAGTCTAGCTTCGATAAGACTAAGTGGGTAATTGTGGTCTTTTTGGTATGGGAAGGAATGTAGGGCAGGATATTTTTTAAGGATTTGAGTAGCTCAAAACTAGAGGAGGTAATAGTGTTGACCTGCTGTCCAAAATTCTGTTTTTCATTAATTATCACTCCTAAGTTTTTGCCTTGGTCACCAGGATAGTTAGGGGGCCCAGTTCGTCTGGCCACCAGGCTGGAACCCATGAAGGGGAGATGTTTCCAAACAGGACTACCTCGGTCTTTCCTGAATTCAGTTTTAGGCAGTGAATACTCATCCAGTCGATGACAGCCAGCATGCAGTCATGGAATTGAGCAGCAATTTTGATGCCATTTTTGAAGGCTGACAGGACTATTTGAGTGTTGTCAACATAGGAAGCCAAAGACAGGCCAAAAGATCTGATTAGATAGGCCAGTTCTGTAACATACATATTAAATAGTGTAGGGTTGATAGATTAACCTTGCGGTACCCTGCTTGGAAGTGTAAAGGGGGAAGATTCATGTAGACCCAAGGACACCTATTGTTGTCTTTCTGGAGGACGTGATTAATGTTAGAGGTTTCTCTTTAATTCCTAAGGAACTCAAGCAAGTAATCAGCAGCTTGTGGTTGACAGTGTCAAATGCTGCCGACAAATCAAAAAGGATAGCGCTGCCACTCCTCTGCTAACTAGTATTGCTTTTATTTCCTCAGTGGCTTTGATCAAGGCCATTTCTTTACTATGCCCTGGCCTGAAGCAAAATTAAGTCTCATCAAGAAGATGATTGTCTAGTAGATAGTTGGCTAGATGAGTGTTCATCACTTTCTCCCCTGTCTTAGCTGGAAGTGGGAGACATGAGATCAGTCAGAAGCTGCTGGGTTCTGTCGGGTCCAGGTTGTGCTTCTTTGAAGAAGTAATACTGAGGCCTTTTTCCATATGGAAGAGAAAACTCTAGTACTGAACATGGAATTAAAGGTGGATGAAATCATAATGCCTGCGATGTCAGGGGCCTGTTTGAGAATGGAAGGAGGACAAGGATCATGGGGGGAGCCAGACTTAGCCTGGTTGATCGTAGTAGCAATCTGATCTCTGGTAACCTGAGCCAATTCCAAAAAAGGAGAGGTTTGATGAAGTTGGACTGGGAGCTAACCGCCCTATCAGCAAAGGGGGAAGATGCCTGAAATCTGGAATAGATTTTTTCCACTTTCTCCTGGAAATTGAGTGCTAATGTGTCACTGAAGGCTCGGGAATGTGTACTCACTGCATTGCTGGAGTGTGTGGTAAGTTTAGTTACCACCTGAAAGTTTGGTGGAGGTTTTAGAACCATCTATAAGCGGAGTATAGTAATTGCTTTTTTCCTTAATTAGTAGTTATTTTTTATTTAGATAAGATGATCTTGAAAAGGGAGAGCTCCCTCTTGTTATATTGTGCCCACCAGCATCCTTCCTGTCTTCTACAGTTTTGCTTTTCAAGTCTATGATCCTCAGGCAAGGCAATGATGGGATTTTCCTATTATTGGAGGGTTTTTTATTAAGGAGCTAATTTATTGGCTGCAGAGTTCAGCCAGTTGATAAAATGATGAGAGGCTTGTTCAGTATCTTCTGGCAGGTTAGGCTGAGATTGCATCAGGTGCCGACTAAGCAGGTTGTTATTTATGTTCTTCCAGGATCGAAATTGAGAGCGATGATTATTCCCCAAGCCCAGATGGTGAGAATGAGGAACATTAAGTTCTATGATAATGGCATGATGGTCAGTCCAAACTAAGGGTAGGATCCCAAACCATCTAAGGTATGTCTAGCAACATGCATGGGTTTATTAATAGTTTAAGTTAGTCCTAATATGCTCATGGTATCCAGAAGGGTTATGGTGTTTTTATCAGTTTTTGCCTCGATGTGAAAGTAATAATTGCCCAAAATATGAAAATCTTTTTCACATGGGCAGACCTCTAGAAGAGAGCTGATATTGCGGAAGAAGCTGCCTTTGTAGCTGGGAGCGTGATAAATTAGCATACCTTTAAAGGTAATATAATTAGTTATTTCAAAATAAAAGGAAAAATGTCATAATCTTGTGAATGGATAATTTCAAAAGTGTCCCTAAAGACATTGCAATAGATCAGCTCAAATCCACCCCCTCGTTTAGGCTGTCTATCCTGTATGTTTACTAAAAAGCCCAACGGCACTGCTATACAAAAATCCAGGCTAGCTAATGGGTCTGCCCAGGATTCTGTGAGAAAGGGCAGGTCGAGTTTCTGGGCCTCAATAAAGTCTATCATTTCCATGTTAATGTTTAGAAAGAGAATGTACATTAATGAGTGCACAGCACGTTTGTGGTGTCATTTGCGATCTGGCTGATTCTTGTAATTGGGAATGGAGGAGACAGAGTACATGCAGGAGGCGTGCCATACAATTAAAACCACAATTGTGGCATACAGCATTGTTCTTAAAAGATTGTACAGCTAAATTGAAACAAGTACACTTAAGGGATATGGTTGTGGTGTTCAGTGTTCGGAATTTCTTACCGTTGTAGCTCCATCGATTATGAAGATGGGAGGGAAATCGGCCAGTGTTACTGGCTCTTGGCGCATTCCGTCGGTGGACGGGCGCAGACAGGCTTGCCTTTGGTGCGCCAAGGGCACGCCAGCTGTGGGGTCGCGCTTTCAGCTGAGTTAAGAAGCCCTTACTTGGAGGTGGTGTGGCCATTGCACGAGCAAAGAGCTCTGTCATAAAAAGTGGACAAAGGAAATGGGACTTAAAACCGGGGTCCAGCAACCGTTTCACAGACTAGCCTGTGAAGAGCTGTATCCTGGTAAATTAAATCAACCGAAATTAAAGGTGAGAAAGTGGAAGTCAGAAAATTAGTAAAAACTGGGAGGAACACTCCCTCTAAAATGGCATCAACTAGCTTGGATCCAGTCACCTTCCAAAACGGCCCAAGTGCCTACAAGGAAAGAAAATCGGGCAGGTGTTGCTCAGGAGGAGCCGCGCCGATGTGCTCTCAGCGGAGTTAGTGATAAATGGATCCAAAAAAAAATATTTGTCCAATTTTGGCCATAAAACATCACAAGTAAACATCATATAACATACATAATCCATTAAATTGTAGTGTGATACTATCACATCCTCTAAAAATACAAGGTAATAAAAATACAAGTTAGATCCATTAAAATTAATAAGAAACTGTACCCAGCTGCAATAACTAACCTTCATTCAGTGCATATACATTACAAGACCACTCTATGTAAACAAAATTTGAATGACTCAATGATGAATTCAGATTAATATGGTGCCTACTTTTGATGGATTAAGGACATCATAAAGTCTTGATTCAAGCAATACAATCACCATAAAGGGAAAGAGTGCAAAACAATAATTCACAATCGAAATGCAAAGACCATAAAAACACAAATAAAATTACATAAAAAATGTTAAGTAGTGGGGCAATTAATCAAATCTTGATCTTCTAGACACCCAAGCTGCTCGTAAAAAGGATAGGACTGTGAAGATAACATGATCTGTTTGAAGCATCTATAGGTACATCAAGGTAGGCCTTAGCTGAATAAAATGAAGGGATTTCAGCAAAGGGATTAAAATTGCCTCCATGGCCAGCTATAAGAATGAACAAAACATTGTAAAATGCCACATATCCTGGTGAGACATATTGTCACAGCTGCAGGGTGCTCCTGCCTCAGGGCCCGTCCACCCCAGAGGGGAATCCAAAAAATAGTGCAGTTGTTTGAACCTGAATCTGGCCAGACCTTGACAAGATACGGCTCCAACCCCCGCACAGTTTTTAGGAGAATATGACCCCAAACTGAAGTTTTCTGTAGCTCTAGGTGCTCTCTCTCTAGGTGTGAATGTTCCAAGAGCAGCCTTTTGACATACCCTAGCTCCCACTCCGAGAAAGAGGAGGGATAATCAAAAATATCTGACCTACCATTATGATAAAAAGCTACTTTAACATGAGATAGCCAAGATTTTCTATGTGACCAATTAAGGGCCAATTAAGAGCCAAACAGTCAACTAAAATCATTTGATTTAATAATAAATCTGCCCTGCTCCAAATCTTAATCCAACACACAAAGGGAGTGAGGGATAACAAATCTGACACGTAGACAAGCCCAAGCTCCGCCTCTACAGAGAAAGCTGAAGTAGAGTGTAGAACCTGTACCAATCAGCAAAGAAAATTATTTTCAGTGGATTGAATACGGTCCAGCTTGGCATACCCCCATACCTCGCTACTGTATCGTAGCTGGGAGATACACTTAGCCTGGTACATTTTTAGCAGGTCCCTCGGCACCCTAGAGCCTACTGTCTGTGCAAAATTAAAAACTGCCCCGTAGATCTGAGAAACTCTGCTCTTTTTGCCTCCACCAGTGGTTTCCAACAAACGTTAGCATCAAATAGTCCCCAAGTAAGGGAACCTCTTAACTTTGCCCAAAGTAAATAAAATTGTCTGTCAAAAAATGTTGCCCAAAGTAAAATTAGCGACCTTCGAGGTATTTCTCTTAGTAGACTTGGGGCCCACTACCATCACATATGACTTCGAGAAATTAATCGCCAAGTCAAGGGTCCCCAAAAAAAAAGACACATACCTATCCAGGAGCAGGTCCAGCCCCTGAGCGGTCCGGGCCATACGGACCACATCGTTCACATATAATAACAGAGGAAGAAATATATCACATACTTTCGAGTAATCTGCCCATTAACGTACAAGGTGAATGAAAAGGGGGCATGGATACATCCTTGCCATACACCCGAACTGGTCCGGAAAAGACGAGTACAGGCAGCGTCCTGAGAGAAACGAACCGAGGCAGGAGTCTCTGAGTGCAAATTGGCTAAAAGGGTCACTTAACCTATTTAAGATCACCCTCCCAGTACCTTGACCGTTGAGTCCAGTAACAATATTGGTCTATAGCATTGTGGGTTGTCTTTGTCCCCCTTCTTAAATAGAGGAACAATGACAGTGGTAGACCAAGAGGGCACTGTCCTTAACCGGGCAACTGCATTCAATATCAGTGTTAATAGTGTAGCCCAGACCTCAATATTAGATTTAAACAGGTCTGATGGGATACTAATGGGACCTGCTGCCTTGTTACTCGCCAGTGCAAAAATACCCTGTGCAACTTCCTCTAAAGTCCAAACCATTGGGTCACAAGCTGTGACTAAGCTGGCAGAAGTGATGTCGCCCCCACATACCCCCTGATTATACACACTCTCAAAATGACCCACCCATTGGTGCTCTGAAATGTGATGGCATAAAGATGACCTGGCACCCACTGCAAAGCATGGCCTATTTGCTACTCTCCAGAAGGGAGAGCTGTCCCTCATCTCACAAGCTTGGTAGAGCTCCCCCAGGCCAATTCCTGTAAATTATGTTTACAGGTAGCTTGGGCCAACTTACAGGTCTGCCTGCAATCTTTCACCAATCGCCCATCCCTCGGTACCTGCTTCAGGGCTACTTTCAAGTGGTGCAGGGTTCTTGAACAGTCCTTATCAAACTATTTGGGGATATGCAACACCTTACTTGTAGTAACTGTTACTGTCATCAGTTTGAAGACCCCAGCGGCAATAGCTTTAAAAGCTTCCAGTGCCTCCCCTTCCCCAGCATCACTATCAAGGCAGGTATTGACCTCACCAAAACAAAGTACAAAAAGTTCCGCCTGAAGGCTCCGGGGATCCATCTGAGACCATTTCAATCCTCTCCTTTGGTCAGTAGTTGAGAGACCTTTTAAAGCCCCCCCTGTGCTGTGACCGGGGGACCCTAGCTACATCCAGGGTTACAGACAAGGGATTGTGATCACTAAAAGCACTAGGTATAACATTAACATGGGTAACAAGCCAGTGTTGTGGTGTAGAGACAAAAATAAAATTAATAAATGTGCTACATCCCCTCCCTTTAAATGTTGGGCAGATTACAGGATCCTTAGATTTCACCAATTTCTCCATGGTAAAGACCAGGTTATGACCATCCATGAACTTGCTGAGCTCATGGTCATTATGTAAATGTTCAAAATGTAGCCCTTCTCTCATTAAAAGCTGCTATTTGGTGTGTCACCTGTCTTGGAGGGGCACAGATGGCAATTGAAATCACCTGAAATAACTGTCCATCACCCTTAGCGAGAATCGAGCACAGGGATCCAGTTGCGAGAAACCATTGGGCACAGAACTATCACATATGCTGTTATAAAAATTTAATAAAACTACTGAGAAGGAGCCAGGATATGTAAGCCAAAGCCCCTGGATTGGGGGCACATGCCTCTGAAGATTCGAACTGTAGCTACTCAATATGACTTCAACAAACATAATCAAGCCCCAGATCAGCTTACCAGCCAGTGTAGGTACAGCTGGTTAAAAATAGTTTGTATATACATCAAGATAAAAACAATTTTCAGTTTCCCAGGTTTCTTGAAGACATGTAATATGGAAAGATTTTACAAATTGAACCCACCTTGGATCAGAAAACTTGGAAGAGAGACCTGCAATATTCCAGGACAACAACGTGTGACCTTTTACCGACTGAGTAAGGGCTACTGTGGGGCCCTGGACCAAAGGTTCCCCAGGACATTGAGCAGGGTCACAAGCATGTTGTCAATTACAAGAGTGGAACCCAGACAAAGGGGAAAATCTATTAGAAATTGGCACAAGGGGTAATGGCCACTGTTGAGAGCGTTCACTGGTTATTCGGGATCCCCTATGAATATGACAAGAATCTGATGAGCCAGCTAGCCTACGAGGTATATAAAAGAAACCCAAGGGAAGACTAATATCCCTGGTGTGCCTTGTATCGGGCAGGGGGGCAGCCGCCAAAAGTTCTTCTGCTTCCCACCATTTGCTGAAATTTACCTCCACGCAGTCTCCCCCAAGGTTTCTTCTCTTTGCCTACCTAGCTTACTCTATGGGCCATGATGATAGACTCTGCTAGCCCCCTATTACAGGGCAAATGTGCGCTGAATCAATGCACCACCTTGTTCTTAAGTTCTTGGTATACTTCACCACTAGAAGTAGTGCGGGGAGGGACATTCCCTAGAACAACTACATAGGGGGTTGCATCTGGAGGCAAATTAGGCACTTCCCCAGGCTTAGTTGGATGCCTGAGGGTCTGGCTACCCCCGTCAACACCTGCAAGACGAGGTTGGGCAGCAGCACCCGGGGTCTCAGCCTTGTACTCTGACTTAGATGTAACAACAATAGGGTCTGTGGCTACAACATCATGATTTAACACAGGGTCCCTCCCACGGCATGAATTCTCAAGAGTCCCACTCTGCCCCCTCCTCCCCTTCTTCATCAAGGAAAGCAACTCTGTGACACTCTCTTCAATGCAGGAAAGCTTCACCAGAATTGGTTCCAATTTGTTTTTTTTAACATTAGCTCAAAATCCTTGAGCAGTGCAATCCTGAGGGACAACCCCCCCTCCTTGTCGGTGGTTGAAATAGTAGTGGACCTGCGACCATGCTTGGACTCAACAAGAGACTGGGTAGTGGCACAATTTTTCCTTTCCTCTTGCGCCTTGAGCTAACAACCTGTGTAAAGGGAGTTTTGTAGCTACGGTGACCATTCTCATTACCATGGGGTCCCCCCGGAAGCTTCCTCCTGACCACCCAGATTACCCTGGGTAACCAATTCATAATGGAGGCCCTCTTGTTTAAAATGGGCTGGTGACATGTGGGGAGGTATGTGGGGCCTATCCCTATCCACGGAAAGGCTCCTTTCAACCTACTCTATCTGTTTGGTAACAACCCCCACTGCCCGATGGAGGAAACGTATGGCAGAAGCAGCACCTTTTAGCACCATGTGTCCTTTCAATGAAATGAAATACCAGCTACCTCCGGAGAGGTATCTTGGTACTGGGGCCCGTCAGGAAGATTAAGTGAGCTACTGCCCAGAGTCCCAGAGTCACATGGTGCTGGGCTAACCTGCTGCCAGAGCCGGGGCTCGAACCGTGAACCCTGTGGTCCGGAGTCAGGCACCCTGGTTGCTGCGCCACACCTCTTCCACAATTTTACCAAAATTGGCCTCACTCTCCGTTGCCAGGAGCCAAAGCTACCCAATAATCCCAGTCTAGTAAACAACTCTGAAGAGTAATCAAAAACAGTACCTTGACCTGGGCACACATTACAATTACAGGATTGGCCGCCACTCCACAGTGCTCGACTCCGTGGACCAAAGGGGGTGGCCGCACCCTGTCTCTTGGCTGCGGGAGCCCAGGCCAAATCTGTCCTGTGCCTCCGGGCGCGATCCCTGGTGTAGGAGGCTTCCTGCCGCAAAGGTCAATGGGGCTAGTGGTCTGCTTATTTGATGGCTCACTGATGTCTTTTTATTGGGATTATAGGATATTGAAATGTTTATACACCTGCAGAAAGCTTTTTCTCATTCGTTAGTTTGGTCAAATAAAGAAAAAAAACGTGAGCCCTAAGGAAATGTAAAAATGTAAAGAAAGTGATTTATGTAAGTGAAAATAAAATTTAAGGGGGGAGACCTCTCCTTTGATTTCCTTCTTCAGGGTCAGTTACATTTTCTGTACTAGTCACCGGCTAAACGTAAGCAAAATGCATGCGCCGGGCAGTCTTGTTGCGTATTTTAATAATGCGGTATCTTCCGTCCACCATTCCCCGTGTGTGAGAGTCCCCGTAATATTCTCCCTCCGTTTTTGCCACTCACCCCGCTCAGTCATAACGCTCCATCCTCCGGGGCCTACCACCACTCTTTGGGTCCAGTCTCGCCATTCTCATCCTCCCGTCTGCAGAGACGTTTTAAGGCATGGGCAATGTGGGCTCTGGCCCAGAGCCTCAGCCTTTCAGGCCTTCTGCAGAGTCTTGCCCTGATGACCTTGAATATTTCTTAAACAGAAATACTGTTTTTCTTCAATTTATTTTTAATGTGGCTGATGTGTGTCTTTTGCAGACATTTTGAAGAGAAATGTTGTATTTATGTTTCATGAAGCATCCATAAAAAAACGTTTCTTGTAGGTCAAAACAGGATTATTTGCTGCTGTATTACAATATTGAAAGGACATGTTACAATCCCTGAATTTTAGATGGTAAACATATTTAGAATTTGGACAAGGGTGCCTGCGCACCATGTGTCACTTGGCCAAAAAGGGCATGAAATAGCGGATATTGGATCACAATTTCAAAGCGGTTTCGAACAGGGGCCCCCAAAATTCATTTGCCCAGGGCCCTCAAATTCCTTAAGATGTCCCTACCCGTCTGGGCTGGCAGTCTTCTACTGGCTCGGTGAATTCTTCATGGTCTCAGTTGAGTTGAAAAGCCCTCCCTTGGAGGGGGCGTTGCCATACCACGAGCAAAAAGCTCAGTGAAAACAAAAGGACAAAGGAAATGGGACTCAAACCCGGGGTCCAGCAACCTCTACAGCTTTCACAGGATCCCACTGTGGAGAGCTGTATCCTGGTAAATTAAACCAACAGAAATTAAAGGTGAGAAAGATAAAATCAGAACATTATTAAAAACTAGGAGGAGTAGTCACTCTTGGATGGCTCCTGACTAGCTGGGCTCCAGGCACATCCAAAAATAGCACAGGTGCCTACAAGGATAGAAAATCGGGCAGGTGTTACTTGGGAGGAGCTGCGCAGAAGCGCTCTCAGCTGAGTCAAGTAGCCCTGCCCTTGGAGGGGTGTGGCCATGGTGCGAACAAAGAGCTCTGTGAAAACAAGTGGACAAGGGAGACGGGACTTAAAACCGGGTCCAGCAGCCCCTACAGCTTTCACAGGATCCCCTGTGAACAGCTGTATCCTGATAAACTAAACCAACAGAAATTAAAGGTGAGAAAGATAAAATCTGAAAATTAGTAAAAACCGGGAGCAATACTCCCTCTAATGTGGCAACCCGTCTAGCTGGGATCCAGTCACCTCCCAAAACGGCACAAGTGCCTACAAGAAAAGCAAATCTGGCAGGTGTTGCTCAGGATGTGTATTCCTGGATGAGGAAAACACATTTCCTTCAAACATTTAGATCATCAGATCCACTCACTGCAGTATGCTGATGATACAGCTGTGCTTAATTATTGATGTATGTATGTTTTCTTTAGGCAGGAAATATTATTTCACTTTAAACTGAAGAAAGTAGTTTTAATTTAGTTTAATATATATTTCATTAGAAAATGAAGGATGATGATGAGGCATTTTTAATTATGATCTACATTAATTTAAAATACATATATAACTATTTATTTACATTAATATTTCATATTACATTTTTTGTTTTTGTTTTGGAGTTTTAAATAGACTGTATTATTTTTCTTCTTACATTCCCATGCGGAGCTGTCTGCCTCAGCTGGGGAGTGCAGAGTCTATCTATGCTAAAGGATAGGGAAAGTTAAAAAAAATATTTTACTAGAAAATAAATGTTAACAATATGTTTACATTAAATATTAATGTAAAGTAATTTTATATATTCATTTTAAATTCAGAACAAAATACAAGATGTTACGGCACTATTAATTTTTAAATAAATCTTTAACTAATTGAGATATATTTAAAAAAAAATTGTTTCTGGTGTTTAAATTAAAAAATACATTTCCACCCAAAAGAAAATTATATTATGAATTATGAATTATTAAAAGTGAAGTATAGAAGGAATTAAAATAATGTAATTTTATTTTAATTTAAAAAAGGTAACAGTAATGCTTACATTCGAAACATACATTAAAACCAATTAAAATTAAATAATAAATATGGACGTATTTTGTAACATTAAATTATGTTTATTTATATTTGTAACTTTTTTAAACAATTAATTTCATTTAAAAACTTTTAATATGAGGTTTTATTTTAATTCCCTACCACCATTATTTGGTGTTGCTGTACCAGTGGTTGGCCATCTGTGATACTGGACTTACTACTGTGTGTTTTTACTGGTAAATTTAGGTGCCTAGAACACTCTCTGCCGCTACTCGCGCTGAAAGATCCTTGCCTTGCTAAAACAAGTCTTGCTCAATTTTAAATGTGAATTTCTAATCAGTAACAAGTCTGCTCCTGGTTAGCAGACTATATACACTGTAGTAAAAAGAAAACGGTAGTTTAAGTCCTCTCATCGTACGGGAGTAGGTTACAGCAAGACTACATCGGCGCATATTTCTCCTACACAATGTGACATAATAATATGTGTCTACGTTTTCTTTTAATACCAGTCTTGGAGTTTAGAAACCACAGTTATAACACAGCCAGAGATAATCTAAAACCTATGTTACGCCTGAATGGGAGAGAACATCAGATGCATATTTTATGAATTGGTCCCTGAAGAAATGAAAATACTTTGCTTAATTTCTCTCTTCCGTAAGTGTAGGGAGGCAATCGAACTTGGCGTGAGCAGCGATGACCTTGTAATATAATTTTAAGTAACTAATTATTTTAGTGCTGTGGTGAAGCTTCTTGAAGAAAATGTAATCTAAAGTTTTAATCATATTTTAATGAGCGTAGAGTTAGCTTTTATCTTTTTGGATATGAGATGTATTGGAAGCACCAGGTGCGGCAGTAACTTTATTTGTATTTTTAAATACCAACTTACTGTGACGAATTGTTTTTCAGAGTCTGTTTATTCACTGGAGCAGGTAATGCCGTTGTTTTGTTTTCTGAGCAGACCCATTTTTAGAAGCTAAGCAATAAAATGAATTCAAATTCGATTCCCAAGTCAACTCGGCATACTTAAGGTTCCTGAGGTTCCTGACAACGTGACTTAATTACAAAATGTACACTTCGAATTTTCCATATCTACAATACGTGCTTCTTCTACCCATAAGGCTTTGCAATTCATAGATCAGAAAGAAGTAACATTACCTCCCATCCCTCCCTCGCCTTCCTTCATCAGATGTGAGGCTCCGCCTCCCTCTAGACCCACCCCAGCCCATAAAAACTCTGCCAGCTTCAACCTCCACCTGTTCTTTTTTGTCTCCCTTGGTGAGACTTACCTTTGGCTTTCTCCCTGTGGCGGTGCCGGTGAGTCTTCGCTTTGCTTCTCTCTGTCGGCGGTGTCCTCGGCATAATTCTCCCGGCATGCTGTGTCTCCATGGCTCCTCGTGGGCGAGGGGCGGACAGTGTTGCCAGATTTTGAGACCCATCCCAAGCCCAAAGCCACTCAAGAATAAGCCCAAATTAAGCCCAACGCAACCATTTTCAGCCCAAAAACCAGCCCAAAGTAGCAAGTCTCAAATTATGCTGAAATAGTCATCAGAAACAATTTTAAGGACAAATATACATTCTATTCAATATACAGATAGTGGGAGGGAGTTAACTGGGCACTTGACTTAATGCTGCTCATTTTTAATACTTGTCCTCACTGTGACTTTGTAACGTGAAACAGGCACTGCTCATATCACAATAGTAGAAAACAAAGAGATTAAGAAAGGCAGCAATAGTGTCATGTGCAAATTACTGCTCCCTCTAAACTGTATTTTAAGAAAGTCTTTATGCATGATGTATTGATTCAAAATGCATATTATACTTGTAAGAAAACAACATCTCATTTAACTTCTAGAATGGTCTATTCCCTTTCACATATGCATGCCCCAGGTAAGTAAACTATGGAGGATAATGTATTTGCCGGAGGGATCCATGGTTTGTTTAGTCCCAGTTTTTCATTAGATAAAGGCCAAGTTAAGGGGCCATCAGGCCTCCTTTTGATCGAGTGGCTTGGAACCTCACACTTAAATGCAACTGAGGGAAACAAAAGTGCACAGCTTATCTCTTCACAGGTACTTAAGAGAGGCATGCTTGACTGTTTTCAGTCCCTTTATGTAAGAGCATGAAATGTAAGAATGTCAGGTGTGTTGGTCTGTCCAAGTATTTACACAGAATTTAAATATAATATTTACACAGAATTTAAATAAAACAATTGTATTTCTTTTATAGCACTACTCAAAGTAATGCAGGGTGTCAGAGCGCTTTACACACCATAAACTTTGACAATAAATCATGAAAGTGTGTTAATCATTGTGCTCCGGCCCATTTTAGTATCTCGCAATTATCTACTAGAACCCACTCTGGTCAGATGGAACTTTTTACTTGCCCAATAGCGTGGAGGGAATAAACACAATTATCAAAAATGCTGTCCGCAATTTATCATAATCAAGGACTCGAGACTTAATCTCTTGGCTCTCTGGCTTTTATTATCAGCATAAAGATTTGAAGATACAAAGTCCTCAATACGAGGCACAGCAAGTACATAGGCACTAACACAAATGCTACTCTACGAAGAATCCGCATACAGCTAAAAATAACTAAAAGCACAATCTCTAAAAGCATGAGGTAGAAAACTACCAAGCCAATGTCGATATTAGGGACACTGGACCATACCATCTCTGTCCCTACTCTGTACTAGATGACATCCCTACTTAGCAATCCCTTGAGACCCTCAATCGAGTAAAAGGTGTCAGAGTGAAACTTCCTAAGAAGTCTCCACTTCTTAGATCAAGAGAGCTTGATCTAAGTTGCCCCCACTATCTCTTCGCCTAACCTTTCTCTGCTCTGGGCTGCTCTGATCTGCCTCCACCCTCGGGGCGCTTTCCCTAATACAGAATCCCAAGTCTCAGAACACGCCCTTTGCACCTCCTCTTCTGCGGGGTCGTCTTTCAGTAATTTTCCACAGAGCGCTGTCCAGTTCCATCGTCCATCGCTTGGCCTTGAGTCCCAGACACCATCCGCACTAGGAGTTACGATTGGCACATTCCAATGCACTCCCATGTCTGGCTTTTACTACATAAGTCAATTCATGAACAAAGAGCTTCTCTACTAACGAGCAACTGTCCTTGCACCTGGGGTGAGATCATGCAAGGCAGACATACTCTGCATCTTTTAACTTTGCAATTTACTACAGCCTAAAACCTCTACTGGAATAAATCCTTTTTGGCCTATTGCCCTTGGCTAACATAAGAAAATACCAGGCCTTTCGCCTCAAAGATATATGCGAATTCCGGCCACTACTTCGGTTAAACAAGCATGTCTAAATCACAGTATTGACATTTACGTCTTTCTTTCATGTGTGGTCAAACTAAACAGTCTACAGACACGAATTCTGAACTACACGTTTTTAACATCACATTGTATTCAAATAAACTAACTATGCATTTCTCTAATACATTCACAATATGCTTATACATAGCTAACACTTCTATTGAAATCGATATAGATTATACACTTCTTAATACATTGCACACAAAATACCTGAGTACACATTTGATTATATGCGGGTGCCGACTAACAGTGAATATAACGCACCCCTACGATTTTCAACCTTTTAAACGCTACATCAGTTCCCCCCTTTGATGACATCTGTCATCACACCACTACAATCTCCTTCTTTAGAACTGATTTAAACCGTACTGGTCATGACTCTGCCATGTCGAACTCCCTCCATCCTCTTAAGACTCTCATATTGCTGCTCCTGAAACTTCGCCATCCTTTTCTCGTTTGCCCTAAGAGCTCTTTCAACCTTACCTCCTTGATACCATTTCCACGCTTTCACGCATCCCCACAAACAAATCACACAAACAGCAGCAATGATAATTGGCTTCAACACTGATCCAAGAAATCCTCTTCCCAAATTCGCAAACCACGTTCCCACTCTTCCAAATCCTTGTCCAATCTTTTCCCACACATTCTCCTCCGTCAAATCCATAATCTCCTTGTGAATAGTTGTGATGTTATCTATGTACTTCCCTAACTCCTTGGTGTTGTCTGGAATATATATGCAGCATTTTTGAACCTTCAATAATTTGCAGACTCCGCCTTCCTTGGCTAATAACACGTCTAACGCAAGGCGGTTCTGCATAACCATATTTCGTATCGACAACATCTCTCCAGCCACCAACAACAAGGACCTCGCCGTATTCATAGACAACTCATCAACTACAGTCGCCAACCTCCTGATCTTCACGTCATTCAACACCACACCCATACTAGGTATCATTGCTCCATATATATCCCCAATCACTGCACCTGTATTTACAGCCCTACGTCTTCTAGAATGTTGTTTCGTCTCTAACAACTCCAAGTCCTCTGTGTGATAAATCTTTGGGAATATGATAGCCAAATAGCATATGCCATACCAATTTGCGGGTAGCCTGACATAAGCATTCTTCCCACATACATAATATACCGTCGGAATTACTTGTACCGGACCTTGCATGAAGTCCTTAACAGAAGCCTCCAGGGTGAAGGTCTGAGAACAGGTGCTATGTCCTACCGCAACCTTCTCCGTGGCCGATTGAGGCCGCCCAATACACAAATTCCCTTTCTGTACTTCATCTAACGCTATTGGTCCATAGCTTCCCTTGGACTTGTGAGCTTTCTCCTCCTCAGTCCAATCGACTGGACTATCTCCGGTGTCTCGTGTCTGGGTCAACTTTCTATATCTGTCCTCTACTTGATCAATGAATTTCTTCTCCGTCCCAGATAACGCACATGTCAGGTTATGCCTGTGAGCATGCGCAGTATCCAACTTCACAGTCGGTTTAAAATACTTCAGGAGCCTGTCCTCCTTCTTATAATAATCATACTTATTCAAATGCTTGATTGCCAGAACTTCAGGAAGTACCGTATCAAAGTTTGAAAAGAAATACTCGAACTGTCTCCGGTCGTAAAATAAACTGAGCAATAAACTACAAGAAATCCCATAGGTCAATGGGAGATGATGATACTTGATACCTTCATCCACTGAAGCAGGCAACTGCATACACACATAACAATCCTTCACATCCATCGCATCAACATATTCATACAACAACTTTGCATAAGCATTAAGCTTAAAATCACCCTTCGACAAATCCATGTGGAGTCTGCGATCCTCACTTAACTTTGATGTTCCCTGTTCTCTGATACTGACACCTCTCTGCCCTGGGGTAATAGGTGTGGGTGCTCCCTGAACCTTCCCCTCCTGCCTGTGAGCCACCATGTACGAACTTATCACCACTGCAAATATAGTGGCTATCACAACCCCTATCAATGTGCCTATTATCAATTTAGCCCTACGATGTGTGTTTGCAGGATCAGCCATGTTCGGAATATACTCAATGTCCAGTACAGTCTCTGAAATGGTAAGTCTCTTTCTCATTAATGTCTCTTCCGTGAACTTAGGCAAACCCTCCCTAACTTTTCTTCGTTCTATAATGGAGAAATCCCTAATTTTGTTCTTCTTCCGCTCGGATCTAGGTTATCTTCTTCCCTGCTGGCAACCCTCTCAAATCAGTCCAACATAACTGCTGGTCCCAACAGTTCCAGGACTCCCTGCAATATCTCGAGCTTAAGGATGATCAGTTTTTGTGGAGCTGGCACAGCAGTGAACGTCGGGAACTCTAAATTGTCCAAGATCATACCTCGAATGACACTCAGGAATGGTGGACTCGGAATGTGGATCGTTAGAATTCCTTCGATCTCCAGTCCCGGAACTTTCAGCAACACTTCCACCCTCTGGAGCGGGACACTGTTGACCAATGTCATCGACCTCAATCTTCCCGTGCTCGGTAACCCTGGCATCAGTCACTGGATATGCCCACTCTGGTGAAGCGTACTTCCGACTTGGCACTCTAGTTCTCTTTGACCTTCTCACACTACCTTGAGGATACTCCTCGTCGCCTGATTCTTCTTCTGGCTCCTCCGAAACTGGTGCAAGATCTGTGTCCGGTGCCAACCTCAGGTTTACCCGTTTCTGTCTTGCGGGCTAAACCCTTTCTGCTTCTGTGGCACCTCCGGTCTTCCCTTCGATACCCTGTGCACTGGCCTCCTCCTCTTCGGCAGAACTCGATTCCGTACTACCCACTGCACCTCTTGCTCCTTCGCCTGTCTCTGGGTCAGTACTTCTTTCACGTCCTTCCTCAGCTCGATTCAGTGCACCATCAGCTGTTTCAGCAACCCTTACAGCTTGGCTGACCCTCTCAGGTGGTTCTGTCGGCTCAGCTGGATTTCCGTTCTCGAGAGGGGCTGTATCTTCTAAGGGTGCTGGAACTCTACGGGTATGGGAAGCATGCACCCAGTTTGGTAAACCTCCACACTTGACTGCTGTGTTCGTGATAAGGATCACGTGGAACGGCCCTCGCCACCTAGCATCCAGGCAACTCTTCCTCACGTGCTTTCGGACTAGGACCCAATCACCTGGGCATAAGTCGTGGCACAGGTCGCTCGCAGCTGGAACCGTTGCTGTCTGCACCTGCTGAGACACAGAACGGACCACATCAGCAAGGCCTTTACAATAGTCCAGGATCATATCATCAGTGATATTTATCAGTGCGGTAGCGGGTATTGCAGGCAAACGCATCGCTCTTCCCATGAGGATTTCATGGGGTGACAACCCAGTCCTCCTATCAGGCACACTTCGGAGGCTCATAAGGACTAAAGGTAATGCGTCAGACCATTTCAGAGACGTAGACGAACACACTTTAGCCATCCGAGCCTTCAGAGTTCCATTCACCTGCTCCACTATCCCTGAAGCTTCTGGTCTATAGCTACAATGTAACCTCTGGTCTATATTCAAGGCAGCACAAAGCAACTTCATGACTTCACTGTGGAAATGAGTTCCTCTGTCCGATTCAAAGGACGTCGGGAACCCGTACCTTGGAATGAGTTCTCTCAATAATAGTTTTGCTACCGTGAGTGTGTCACATCTACGTGTAGGGTATGCCTCCACCCACCTGGAAAAGACACATACTATCACTAATATGTACCTCAACCCATTACACTTCGGCATTTCAACAAAATCCAGCTGCATCCTATTGAAAGGTCCACCTGACCTCCCTATGTGACTCAACGTCACAGCAGTCCTTTTTCCCACATTCATCTGTTGACAAGTGACACACCTCTGGCACACGGTTTCAGCCACTGCCCGAAACTTTGGGTTGTACCAAGTCTGACGAAACACTCTCATCATTGCGTCTCTACCAAGATGTACAGCACCATGTATCAACCTCGCCATGGGGTTCAATAAACATTCCGGCAACACTGCTCGTCCATCATTCGAAACCCATATATCCACATCTCCTTTCTCACATCCAGCTCGTATCCAACTGTCTCGCTCCTGATCCGAGACCCCTTCCTGCAGCTGTTTCAGTTCCTCCCATGAGTCTGCCATTGCTAACATCTGATCATACACCGTTTTCTCCTCAGTTTCCTCAATATGAGTCTCCGTGAAATTACATCCCTGCTCTGCACAAAACCGAGCTACTTCGTCGGCATAATTGTTACCCAATGAAACAAAATCATTTCCCTTCGTGTGAGCAGCACATTTAACAACGGCAATTTCATCAGGGCCTTCTAATGCTTCAAGCAATTTTCGTACATGATCACCATTTCTTATAGGAGAACCTGAAGACGTCATAAACCCTCTCTGGGACCATAGCTGTCCGAAGTCATGAACCACACCAAACCCATATTGGCTGTCTGTGTAAATCGTTACACGGATCTTCTCGGCTGCCAAACAGGCACGAGTCAAGGCAATGAGCTCAGCCACCTGCGCGGAGTGTACTCCTTCTAAACAAGCGGCTTCAACCACCCCCGTGATGGTGCATACAGGAAACGCTGCTCTCAATCAACCGACACTGTCTCTTAAACATGAACCGTCCACAAAGAAAATCTCATCTGACACCGAGAGCGGTTCATCAACAATGTCAGGTCTCGGTTTGGTGCATAGTTCCGTAACGTCGAGACAATCATGGTCCTCACAATCTTCATTATTATCTATAATTGGAACAGGTAACAATGTAGCAGGATTTAAAACAGCACACCTCTTCAATACCACATTATCGGCTGCAAGAATGACTTGCTCATAACGAGTCAGCCTATTATTCGTGAGGTTGAGGTTCCGTGTGGGACGGAACGACACTTTTGAGTGGTGACGAATATGGATGAGTTGGGTATCTACGAACCGCAAATGACGAGTATAGTGGGTGTACGCAGTTTCGCTACGCAACCACGTATGGTTCGTCTTATTTTTGGGTTTGTTCATCTGAACCCTCGGGTTCCATTTTAGATACGGCATCCATTTTGTTTCTTGCCCTCAAGTAGCCAGCGAACGGACTTTGTCCGCTTCGTGACCCTGGGACTCCCAAGCTTACACGAGGGACACGTGTTCCTTTGAGTATGACTTTTATGACGAGGGAAATGACACGACGAAGGCAGATGGCCCCGCTCAAGGCTCATCTTGCCGTGCCGGTCTATTGTTTCAGTCATCCATACATTAGACACGGGGTCTCTGATCCCGTTATCAAGTTTCCTTTACTACTCCTAACACTCTTCTCTAATCTGTTGTGCATCCTTGTCCTTTCTTTGCATCTGTTTTTGTCCCTTCTCCTAATGTGTTTACGGTCAGGATGGAATGTGTTTTATTGCAGAGAAGATATGTTTTTACAGTTGGGAACTGGCAATACTGTTGTAATTATGTTCCGGCCTCCTGAAACATGAACGCGACTCTTTTGAAGTTTATTGTGGGAACTGAGTTGTAATCTTTGTTCACCATACTGTTCTATGGGAAAAACGTGTATAAAAGGAGCGATCCACTTTTGCAATTCGAAGCAGTCTCCGAGAACCTACACGTTGTGTACTTCTTGTGACCTCTGTATCCCTGCAGTAAATAAACGCTGATCTCTGACGTCGCTGGAAGTGTCCCGTGTCTCTGTGTTTGGTACGCCAGAACAGGTAACCCACGAAGGTTTCAGGTGTTGTTCCCTGGCACCGCTGGGTCTTAGAATAACCCAGTCCTTCAGTTGGCGCCCAACGTGGGGCGACATCAACGGTACCGGTCCAAAGCCCGACGATCGTGAGGAACTTCGTGTGAAATCTCCGAGGGAAGGTGCACCCCGCTTCATCGATCCAGTTGTCGAAATAAGTGGCCCGACGTCTTTTCCCGCGAAGATCCCCGCCTCCTGACGGCTGCGACGGACTGATGCCCTGACTGTCGACCTGTTTTGGCGCCTGGCGTAGTCCTATGTACGGCGAGACGATAGACGGGCCTTCCTGGTGACGCCATTGTTCTCTCAGTTAAGTATTTGTGGGTCGCTCCCAGTGTTCCTTTGTTGTTTGCATGGTACCATAGCATTCGTGGTTCTTAGTTGTTGGGTTTTATTTGACGATTGCAATTGCCAAAAACCGAGGGTCTCGCATTTTTTTTGCGAGGATATCATAAATTCGATAGCCCTTGAAGTTTGTAAACTCGGTTAGTGTGCGCGATGCCTAGCAGTAGTACTTTGTTTGGGTTTCTCAAATGTTGCAGAATGGATTCCCGGCTGGAGGATTCATGTCCGATACCTCCGGTTGGAACTCCAATTTACGAGCTCTATAGTCGCCATGGTGTGGGTCCTATCGTGTATAATGAATATTGGGTCCGCTACACTAAAAATGATGGTGTTCTTAGTTGGCCATCTCATGGTAGTTTCGAAACTGCCGTTTTAGATAATTTGGAAGCTAAACTGTTTAAAAAGAAGGCTAGGCCGGCCATGTTTGATTCCTTCCGGTTATGGCGGAAAGAGGCCAAGCAGAAAGAAATCAAACAGAGTAAGAAAAATAAAAGAGAAGGCGTTATTACGGTGATGCGAAATGCTGAACAGTATCAGCGAGACAAAGATGAGAAAGAGCAGGAAGTTAGTGCTCGACTTCATCATATGGCGGTGGATAAATGTTATCCGGTGCTACCGTCTAATGTCGATAAGTCGGGAGAAGAAGCGATAGAGGATTCGCTATTGTCTTATCTGTTGAAATCACCACCTCCCTATGCTCCCGATGCTGTGGGCCCTGTGATTCTACCTCTTCCTCCACCTGCTGTTTTGGCGGCTGCTGGTCAGCCCGCCGTTCCTCCCGCTCTCCCGAATCCCCTTGTGCCGCAGATCGTTCATCCTCTTTTACCGGCTTCTCTTCCTACTGCGCCTTTTCAAGTCCCTCCTCAGTCTGTCGTTCCCGCTACTCCTGGTGCCGCGTCTACTTCTACTGCCTCCACCCCTACTGTTGCTGCGCCTGCATCTTCTTCCTCTTCTCCTTCTGTTCGTAGCCGTCCCCTGACTGCTGTTGCTACTCTTTATTCTCCGCTTTTTGGGCTAATACTCGGCTCGACTCTTTCAGATGTCGCTCAGAGGCGCAGCCAGCTTCCTGATGGTAGGGAACGTGAATCGCTGGTAAAAATGGCACGTAAATGGATTCGTAATCCTGTTAAATACACTTCGCGTGTAGTGTTTGAAACATTTTCTCAGTTTAATGCGCCCACTCAACGATTCGTGTTTGAGGAATTGTGTAAATCGTTGAAGGAGGAGTGGGATCATGATGTGGTAGATAATGTACCGTCTGAGGTTTCTGAGCTCCAGCATCAGTTCACAACTGGTGTGATCGTAGGTGACAAGGTTCGAGAAGCTCTAGAACGTTTGTTATCATTTCGATGTACAGTGCAACCTCGAGCATTGTTTAAGGAAGAGACTGCAGAGTGGATGGCAAAACCTGGTCAATATCCGATGCGGGAAGTTCCCCCAGTATGGATGCCAGGTGATCCTAATGCTAACCCTGCTGTCCCAGGCCATTTTCAGAGAGTGTGGATACACCTCCCTTGGAAACGATCGGAAGTCTTACAGGTGAAGCAAACTTTGCCTGATCCCCGTAAAAATCCAGCAGGTTATTATAAGGAGCTGTCCCAATTGGTGGATGCTACTGTTATGAACCTTGCTGATATTGACATGTTGTTTGGCAATGTAGTGCCTCAGCCGATTTGGGCGAAAATTCGTCACGAGAATCACGCGGCCGAGTTAGGCGGTGACTGGGCTGCCCTTACGGCGGCAGACGCTCAGCAAGTCGGTGGGGCTAAGCCTGAGCAGCTTATTGTGGATTTGCCCCAGAGGATAATTACCCTTATGAAAACGCTTATGCCGGCGATGCGCGTCAATTGGGACAAGTTGTCCGCGTGCAAGCAAAAGAGGGATGAAAGCGTTTCCGATTTCTTTACGAGATTCGAGGAAGCATTTGTTGATCATAGTGGCCAGGACATGGGTTCAGAGGGTGGTCAGCGGCTGTTTGTTGATAAGTTTGTATCGAACTTGTTGCCCGAACTTAGCAATAAGTTGAAAAATTCTGAGAGTTCGTGGGCTGTTTCTACCACTGCTCAAATATTGGCTACGGCCCAATATTACGAAAATAGGGAAAAGGAGGAAAGTGAACGTGCAGATAAGAAAACAAAGGATCTTAAAACTAAGGTCTTATTGCAGCAAGCGTATCCTCCGCGCTCGAATTTCAGTGATTCGCAACAGCCAAATCGATCGCAATCACAGTTCTCCAGATCGCAGACGCGAAATGACTCTCCCGCACCTCGTTTTGTGTTGGGATATAATCAATGTGCGTATTGTCGAGGGGAGGGCCATTTGAAGTTTAATTGTCCGGTTCTCCGTGATAGGAATAATGGTGTGTCAGCTCGAGGAGGTCGTGGTGGTCCTCAACAAGCTTCACGTGGTAGAGGTCGTGGAGTTACTCAGAATCAGGCCGAGCATTTTGCCACTTCCTCAGACTCGCAGAATTGTTTCGATCGACGCGAACCATCGTCCGGTAGATCTGCACAGTATCATGTGGATGACTGTTACGTCGAGCGTGATGTTGATACGGATGGTATCTACTAGGACAGCCATAGACAAAGGAAGGGAGAAGTATCAGTTCCGGTTGATCAGAGAGGGCCTTATGTTGCAGTAGCCACATTGGGCGTCGTTGAGCCTTTTCTGTTGGACACTGGTGCAGCAAAAAGTTCCATTATGCATTCGAAACTCCCTGGCGCGCCTTTGTCTGGCTTAACGAATGTTTCCGTTGGATTCTCTGGCGCCCCCGTTAGCAATCCAGTTTCTAGCCCCTTGCCCCTTACGATTGGGTCTCATGAGTTAGAAGCTCCTTTGATTTTGACTACTGGTTGTGGTGAGAATCTTTTGGGCTTGGATTTGTTGAAGAGGTTACATGCGACTTTGTACTGCTCTCCTACGGGCGTGGAGCTTACATTGGGTGAGAATGTGATTTCCCCTATGTATCTATCGATCGATAAGCTGCCACCGGAATTGAGTTCTCTTCCGGTTATTTTGTGGGCGACAGGTCCCAATGATGTGGGCCTGCTGGATATCCCACCTTATGTTGTTCAATTGAAAGTTGATGCGCGCTTACCACGCATACCCCAGTATCGTATTTCCCTTGATGGTGAACGGGCACTATTAGCGATCATTTATGATCTGATCGGTAAAGATGTTATCGAGGAGACACGAGGTAACGTGTGTAATAGTCCCGTGTTGCCTATTCTGAAACGAACTGATCCGTCCAAGCCTCCTGTGTACCGTCTAGTTATTGACTTACGGGAAGTAAATAAAATTGTTGTCCCGCAGTTTCCTGTGGTTCCAGACATTACAGCTTTACTGACTCTGATTCCAGCCTCTGCATCATGGTTCTCGGTAATCGATCTGAAGAATGCGTTCTTTAGCATTCCGATTGCTGAGGAAAGTCGTGATTTGTTCGGATTTTCGTTAGGAGGTCGCAGTTTCCGGTTCAAACGCGCACCTCAAGGCTACTGTGAGAGCCCATCGATATACAGCCAAGCACTTAAGAGTCAACTAGATGCATTTGTGCTGCCGACTGGTGCGGCTTTGATTCAGTACGTCGACGATCTGTTGGTAGCTGCAGATACTGAACAAGTTTGCAAGACTGCTACTGTGTCACTGTTACAGCATCTCTGTGACTTACACCACAAAGTGTCACCTTCTAAATTGCAATATTGTTGTCAAGAAGTTACCTACTGAGGTCACTTATTGTCAAAGGCGGGAAGAAGGTTGACCCCTGAAAGAATCGCAGCAATTGCTCGAATAACTGTGCCGACGACCCAGAGAGATGTGCGTGCCTTTTTAGGTATCACGTCATACTGCAGACAGTGGATTCCGAATTTTTCACTGTTAGCAAAGCCATTGATAGCTCTCACGTGCAAGGACGTTTCGACTCCTTTGCCATGGACGGAGGAATGTCAGAAAAGTTTTTCTGAACTACGTGATGCACTGTGTTCGGCTCCCGTGTTAGGTACTCCTGATTACAGCAAGCCATTCACATTATACGTTCACGAGAGGGAAGGTTGTGCGTTGAGTGTTTTAACGCAACAATTTGGTGGCAAGCAGCGCCCGTGTGCATATTTTTCCTCGACCTTAGACCCGGTAGCTAGAGCGTTGCCAAGTTGCTTGAGGGCGACAGCGGCAGCAGCGGCGTCTATTCTGCAGTCCGCAGGTCTTGTTATGGATAATATGCTCATGCTGATGGTTCCGCATGCAGTTGATACTCTTTTGAATCGGACAAAGACTCAACATCTGACGAGTGCAAGGTTGTCTGGGTACGAGCTGACCCTTTTGGCAAGTCATATACAGATCAAACGTTGTAATGTAATGAATCCGGCGACATTGTTGCCGATTAATATGGAATCAGATGATGTGCCACCACATGATTGTTATTTACAAACTGAGGAAGAAACAAAAGGTCGTGTGGACCTGAAAAACACTCCCTTGACAGATCCCGATGGTACTTTGTATGTGGATGGCTCGTGCTTTAAATTGCCGAATGGCGATGTGACGACTGCGTATGCTGTAGTGACGTTGAGCACGGTTGTGGAAACTGCGAGATTGAATCAGAATTCAGCACAAGCTGCAGAGTTGATTGCATTGACAAGAGCGTGTGTTTTGTCTAAAGGAAAGCGAGTGAATGTGTTTACCGACAGTCAGTACGCATTCGGTGTTGCGCATAACTTTGGAAGACTGTGGAGAGAAAGAGGATTTATGACATCGCATGGTACGAAGATTCAGCATGGGCAGCTCGTGAATGACCTTTTGGATGCACTTACATTGCCTAAACAAGTGGCGATTGTTAAATGTAGTGCACATCGGAAAGTGACGGATGATGTTGGTCGTGGTAATGCGTTTGCGGATGAGATTGCTAAGGAAACGGCTAAGGATCTTGCGACCCGAATGTATGTCACGAGTTCAGTGAGGTGGCCGACGGAGACTGGTGTGTGTGAAAATACTATTGAGAGTGTGAAAGCAATTCAGAACGAAGCTACTAAAGCTGAAAAGACTAAGTGGAAAGAAAGTACGGGAAAGTTGGACATGCATGGATGTTGGGTTGACCTGACGGAATGTCAGAGGTGGATGTTACCAGATGCGTACGTATTAGCTGTTGTGACGATGGCTCATGGGATGTCACATATCAGTGCGAAAGGAATATGTAGGTTCTTGTCCCCTGTATGGAGGAATGAGGGTATTGCTAAATGTGCCGAGAGAGTGGTTAAGAATTGTATGGTGTGTTTGATGCACAATCCTGGCAAGGGCACCCCCACTCCACCTGGTTATTTTGCTCCTCCTGTTTGTCCCTTTGAGGTTATCCAGCTGGACTTTATCCATATGGAGAGATGCAATAACCTGAAGTATGTTTTGGTTGTGGTTTGTGCGTTCTCCAGATGGATTGAGGCCTATCCTCTTAAGGATAACACTGCCCTGTCCACAGCAAAAATCCTGCTGAAGGAATACTTTCCTCGGTACGGAATGCCACGGATCGTGTGGTCGGATAATGGAAGCGAGTTTGTGGGAAGTGTAATGCAGAGTGTGTGTAAGGGCCTTGGAATTCGTCAAAAATTCCATAGTGCTAATCATCCTCAGGCAGCGGGTTTGGTTGAAGGGTACAATGGTACCCTAAAACTAAAACTCGCCAAGATTCAAGCTACGACTGGTCTATCATGGCCTGATGCCTTGCCTCTGGCTCTCCTATCGACCAGAGCGACCGTACACTCTCGAGTAGGGCTTAGCCCATATGAGATTGTGTTTGGCCGCCCTGCGAATATTTGGAGGGTCCCGAGGCCAAGGGCTTTTGATAGTCTTGAGTATCCAATGTTAATTGATTACCTGCATGATTTGACCACTAAACTACGGTTAATCCATCAACAGGTCTTTGAAGCTCTACCGGCGCAGACAGAGGGTCCTGGACACCAGCTCTGGCCAGGCGACTGGGTCGTTACCCGAAATTTCGGTCGGAAACGTAACTTGGAGCCAAGATTTGTAGGACCCTTTCAAGTCTTGTTGACAACGAGGACTGCGGTTCGACTGGAGGGCCGGAAGAACTGGGTACACGCCAGCCACACGAAAAAGGTACCGATCCCCTTACCAACGGATGGTTGGGTGAGGACTGGGATTTCGGCAACAGAAACTGAGACTCCTTTGCACTTTGTGCCGTTTAGCGACGCTCAACCTGTGGGGAATGATTTGTCACTGCCAAACCCACATGTGGAGTCATCGGTAGCAGAGAGCCCAAGGTCTGACTCATTGTCCACTTCATCGGATACTGTTGCGCCAGCTGAACAATTGTTTGTAGAGCAAACTCGACCTGGAAGAAGTCGATACTTTCTTCGTTCAAGGACTAATAAAAATTAGTTGTATATTTGCTTTTTGATGCTATTAACATTATGGACAATTATATCCTTTCTTTTTGAGTTTTTATGTGCTGTCCCACGGCTAAGAGATTTGTAATAACACTGAACGTTTCGAGGAAACCTCTCCATCCGGGTCACCGTAGGGCCGTGCGGGTACTCCTTTCTGTTTAGCAGGTTTCTGACGCTAGGTCGGTTACTTTTGTCGATTCCTGGGAACTCCTGGGGATTGATAATCGCTACTCAGAACGAAGTGCGTCAAGTACGTCACGGACGGTTTGTAGAGGATGGCATTCTCTAAGCTGTTGGAAGTAGAAAGGATGTCGGCGCAGAGATCAGAATTAAGAAGAGTTGTACGTACAAAATGTTTTTTGTTTCAGGTGTTCCTACTGTTCCTGACCGTATCTATGTTATTGGTGGGTGGAGTGTATTTTGGAGTACAGTTGTTATTACCTTCTGTTTCACCTACCTTTTCTCCTAAACTAAGCTCCCTCACCACTGTTTCCCCACATTCTTTTCATCCTCTGCCTCAACATGAACAGGTTAGGCGTGCGGAATTTATGAATAACTCCTTCGTTCAACTTCTACATCAGCATCAGTTGGTGATGAATACTACCAATTGTTGGGTGTGTGGGTTAATGCCACATACCATGGATAGGGGTATTCCATATTTGGTCCTTCCTTACAGCTCCCAGGGTTCGGCTCGAGCATTCCAAACTATGTTCCGTAGTGCACTAGATTCCTACCCCAGTCGAGAGCCACGTTCTGCCAATTTTGGTCCTGGGCCGTATCACAAACCTTTGGCGATAGCGATAGCGGATTTAGATAGAGATGTTTTTGATGCATCGCTTATCCCAAATGAAGAGGTGCAGGCTTATAAGGATCTGAGCGAGGCTGAGTATAGTACGTCAGTGGGTGATAGACAGCTTAAGAGCTCGTCCCCAATATGGATTGTACCACACCTCGGTAATTTCTGCTTGAAAGGTTTGGGTCGAAATCCGAGAGCACAACTTGGGAACAGTGCTTGCACTGACACGTATGTTCTGCCGATGCTCTCTTCCCCTGTTTTTATGACCGCTAAGGGCACTTATTTTGTATGTTATGAACGCGCATATACATGGTTACCCCGTGATTTTTCGGGTACCTGTTATATTGCGAATCTTTTACCACCGACTTTCACAGTCGCCTCAGATTATCACAAAACTAGAGTTGTGAGAGGTGTTATTAGCAAAGAGGATACTGCCGGTCAAGAAGCAGGAGACTTCTTTAAGGGTTTCTTGCCGTTTTGGGGACCTATGGTTAATAGTAGGAACCTAAGACAGTTGACACGTGTAGTTGAGTCGACTGCTAATATTACTGCAAGTGCCCTTGGTAATTTAACAGCTGAACTTCAGGCGGATAGACTCATGACGTTGCAGAACCGTATGGTTCTAGATGTTGTTCTCGCAGATAGAGGTGGTGTGTGTAAAGTTATCCATTCGAGTTGTTGCATTTTTATTCCTGACAATGCTCCAACTGTCTACCAAGCCATCTCGAAGTTGCACAAGATTTCCGAGTCCATACACGTGGACGAAGGTAATTGGACGCTTCTAGGATGGTTCTGGGGCCTGATGTCAACTTGGGGTTGGAAGATTCTGATGATCGTAGGGGTTGTTGTAACGTTTCTGTTCACGTGTTGTCTTTGTGTACAGTGTGGTCCTGCCTTATGTGGCCTATGTGCTACAACGTGTATAAGACGGCCATCTGTTACCAAGGAGACGTTGATGAATAGAATGATGTCCCAGCAGCAACTGAACGATCTGATGAATATTGAAATAGATTCCGATCTTGACTATTGCTTGCCTACATGAGGGCAAAAGGAGCGTCTGAGGTTTCGTGTGGGACGGAACGACACTTTTGAGTGGTGACGAATATGGATGAGTTGGGTATCTACGAACCGCAAATGATGAGTATAGTGGGTGTACGCAGTTTCGCTACGCAACCACGTATGGTTCGTCTTATTTTTGGGTTTGTTCATCTGAACCCTCGGGTTCCATTTTAGATACGGCATCCATTTTGTTTCTTGCCCTCAAGTAGCCAGCGAACGGACTTTGTCCGCTTCGTGACCCTGGGACTCCCAAGCTTACACGAGGGACACGTGTTCCTTTGAGTATGACTTTTATGACGAGGGAAATGACACGACGAAGGCAGATGGCCCCGCTCAAGGCTCATCTTGCCGTGCCGGTCTATTGTTTCAGTCATCCATACATTAGACACGGGGTCTCTGATCCCGTTATCAAGTTTCCTTTACTACTCCTAACACTCTTCTCTAATCTGTTGTGCATCCTTGTCCTTTCTTTGCATCTGTTTTTGTCCCTTCTCCTAATGTGTTTACGGTCAGGATGGAATGTGTTTTATTGCAGAGAAGATATGTTTTTACAGTTGGGAACTGGCAATACTGTTGTAATTATGTTCCGGCCTCCTGAAACATGAACGCGACTCTTTTGAAGTTTATTGTGGGAACTGAGTTGTAATCTTTGTTCACCATACTGTTCTATGGGAAAAACGTGTATAAAAGGAGCGATCCACTTTTGCAATTCGAAGCAGTCTCCGAGAACCTACACGTTGTGTACTTCTTGTGACCTCTGTATCCCTGCAGTAAATAAACGCTGATCTCTGACGTCGCTGGAAGTGTCCCGTGTCTCTGTGTTTGGTACGCCAGAACAGGTAACCCACGAAGGTTTCAGGCGTTGTTCCCTGGCACCGCTGGGTCTTAGAATAACCCAGTCCTTCAAGGTGCTGTGTTTTAGTCCTAGTCATCAACAATTCAACAGAGTGTGGCACATGTACAGTAAGAGGATGACCCATCACAATGCTCTCACATCTCTCGATGCTGACACCTGTTGCCGCAACGGATCTGAGACATCCGGGCAACGCAGAAGCTACTGGATCTAGAGTAGCTGAGGAATAGGCAACTGGTCTACGGACACCTCCATGATTCTGAGTTAACACTGCTAATGCGCAACCTTCTCTTTCGCAGCAGAACAATGCAAATGCCTTGTTATAATCCGGCATTCCCAACGCAGGAGCGCTACATAAGGCTTCTCTCAGCCTCAGAAATGATTTCAAACAGTCGTCGTCCCATGGTACCGGATCACTTACATCCTTTCGCGTCAGCCGCTGTAAAGGCTTCGCTTCAAAGGAAAAGTTTGGGATCCACTGGCGGCAATAGCCCACCATTCCCAAAAACATTCTAACTTCCCTCTGCGTCGAGGGAACTGGCATTCTCAGAATCGCATCAATGCGATCTGGAGACACCTTCCTTTTACCCTTCTCAATTCTGTGCCCCAAATACTGTACCTCATGTAAACAGTACTGCAACTTGTTTGGAGACACCTTGTGACCATTCCCTCCCAGAAAATTCAACAACGCAATGGTGTCGGTCCTGCAAGCGTCTTCTGTTTCTGACGCAACAAGCAAGTCGTCAATGTATTGCACCAAAACAGAGTTTCGCGGCAACACAAGACTTTCAAGATTCTTCTTTAGGAGCTGATTAAAAATCGATGGACTCTCCGTATACCCCTGGGGGATACGACACCACGTTAATACACGATTTTCTAGTCTAAATGCAAAAAGAAATCTGCTCTCTTCGTGCAAAGGAATCGAAAAGAATGCCTGACACAAGTCAATCACTGTGAACCATTCAGCTTCACATGGGATCTGGAACAGTATCACAGATGGATTCGGTACCACTGGACAACATGGAACAACTACGTCGTTTATTTTTCGCAGGTCTTGCACTATCCTGAACTTCCCACTTGGTTTCTGCAGTCCCATAATGGGCGAATTACATGGACTACCCATGATCTCCACCAGTATTCCCTGCCTAATCACAGACTCCATCACGGGTTTAATCCCTGCAATCGTTTCAGGGGATAATTTATACTGAGGTGTTCTCGGGAATTCCGCGTTTGGCTTAACCTGTATCTTAACCGGTTCCACTCCCCTGACTAAGCCAATCTCCTCCCCACTTAGGTCCCACACGTCAGCCGATACCGACTCCCTCAAATCCTGTGGAAGCTCCTCCACTGTCAAAGCTGGGTACATTTCCACACACACCCGCTGAATTGCAACCTTAAAGGTCGCATCATCATCCCTTGTCTGCACCTCTACTCCTTTCGGGGTACAGTAAATTGTGCAATTGAACTTGCACAATAAGTCTCTTCCCAACAAACAAACAGGACTAGAATCGCACACCACGAACTGATGTCGATCCCTAAAGTTTCCTATCCTGACTGGAATCGGTTCGGTCAAGGGGCTAACTAGCCTCTTGTTCGCCACTCCAACCACTTGTATGCTTTCTCCAGAAAGGGCTACACCCGGAACTACCGCTGACCTTATAGTTGACCTAGTAGCCCCCGTATCGACCAAAAATGTAGTAGGGTGTCCGTCAAGCTCTGCTTCCACAAAGGGTCCTCTCTGATCTACCTCTAAGATGGCCCTAATTATGCAATCATCATCCTGGCTTAAACTCAACCGAGCCAGCAAATCCATATCCTTCTCCTCGCTTACTTCAAACATGGGCATCTGCAAATAAGTTCGAGCTCCCTGCTGTATGTTCTGTATCCTGGGTGGCTGAGGAATCTGCACTTGCGGGATGCCGGTCCCCCCTTGCATCATTCTTGGTGTAGTCACCGTCTGTACCTGTTCCGCCCCAGGGACCTGACCCATTCCTCCCTCCATCTGTTGCTGATTATAGGGGTTCAGGGGACACTCGCGCCTCCAGTGTCCCACCTGATGACACTTGTGACAAGCTGTTGTCTTTTTCAGTATTGCTACATCTATACCTGTCCTAGGGTCTACGGGCCTCGGCCTTCCTTGACCCTGCACGTTCTGATTCCCTGTCTGGTAGCTTCCCTGTCTCCTTACCACTGGACCCCCATTCGGCGGTCCCTGGGCAGCTTGCATCTGAATGAGCAATAGGTTATCTTTCATCTTCTTGTGCTTCGACTCAATCTCATCCGTGCAGTACCTGGCGTACCGCAAGATTTCGTCTACGGGCTTATTCTGCCAACAGATCAAATGCTGCTGTATCATGAGACTAACCTCGGGCTTCAAACCCAACACGAACTTAGACACAAACTGTCCCATATCCTTCGTTTCCAGTTCATCTAGACCACTGTACTGCTTAAAAGCCTTCAAGAGTCTCTCATAGAATTCATGTACTGTCTCCTTTGGCTCCTGTACCGTCCTGTCTATTTTCACCCAATCAATGTCTTGGGGTGAAACCTTCGATTTCAACCAGGTAATTACTTTCTCATACAGCCTCATCACCGCTGGCGACGGACCATTTGTAATCATATTCCTCTCAGGCTCATAGTCCGGCCAATCAACAGCAACCTTACATGCGTTCCACAGAGCTCCCGGAACCACAATGTCGAATAAGGTATTCAGATCTATCCATAATACCTTCGAAATCTTGACAACGCGCTCAACTTGCTTGTACCATTCTGCAGGCTTCTCCCTGAGCCTGGGAAAATCATTCGTAAACGATGCCAAATCCCCCCTGCTCCATGGTACATGCACATATCCTCCGTTCGCCACTTCCCTCAAAGGGAAAGTCTTTGCCAGTAGCAACCCTTCACCCGGAGTTCCTCCTTCCGCTCCCTTAGAGGTCTTTTTCTTAGACCATTTCTCTTCCCATTTATCAAGCATCAGCCATGGCCGCATGGCTAAAATCAGTTCTCTAGTATGTGACCTTAATCCAACAACCCTTTTCTCCTCTAACTCTCGCTCGGTATAATGCATCCTATGACTACCCTGCAACGTCCTAGTCTTGGATAAGTCCACATCATACTCTTTCGCCAATCCCCTCAATTTTTCGTGTGCGATTCGTGCTTTACGAGTCACATCTTTCGCTATAAAGAACAGCTCATCTGGATTGTATGTTACTATCCTCTCAAGAGGTAGACTTCCATATATAATTTCGTCTACCTCTGCCTTGAGCCTTACTATGTCTATCATCCCTGCTTTCAGGGCTCCCTTCAACACCTGACAACTTGCTCCACGTCCCTCGTCATATTCACATTCTGGTTCCTTCTCTCTCCTCTCTTCTGGTGTTCCTATAGGAGCAGAATAACTCCTAAAGTTATCCCGAGCTCTCTCCGATTGGTCCGCCTTCAGGTTCAAATGCCTCTCTGACGGTACCCATGACCTTAAATCTGATCTCGATTCCATCAAATTTTTCGGCCTCGCCGGTCTCTGGTCCTCTTCGCCCCTAGATGTGTCTGATACCGCTACCAATGGTGTACTCCATTGTACAGGGCTTGGAGGTCGGGCCATTGCCCCTTCCAACCCACTTTCCTCGCTTTCTCTCCTCGATCTTTCTGCTACCTGTTCGGACCTCTCCCTTTCCTCCGATTCCGGACTATAAATTGACACAATCGGTCCAATGGTGACCGGTACCCTCAATGCATCCGGTAACCTCATATCTCTCTCAATCCTCCCACTAGCCTCAGACTGACTCCGTGAACTCTCTGTTTCAAACGAAACCAACCCTTCCACTCGAGTCTCAGGTTGTATTGTTACTCTTCTAGTTTCCCCTCTCTCAACCCACCTATCGTCTGCTTCATCTGGATTATAGGGAGGTGGTCTCTCGTCTAACAATCTTTGCAGTACTCCATCATCAGAATCACTCTCTTCATCCTGTGCTTTCACATGCCTTATCCCCGTCGAGTCTATCAATAAGGGATACAGTTTCTCTTCCTCAATTGTCTGCACTCTCCATCTTTTCTCCGCTGCGTCCCACTTGGCATCCTGAAATGCCCTAATAGACTTTCTCATCCTTTCCTGACTTTTTCCCTTTTCCTTATCATGCGCTGCTCTAATCCACGCATGTAATGCTTGGAACTGTGCCGGTCTTGGCAAGGGTCTTAAGGACCCCATCACCGACTTCAGCTGGTACAGCACCGCTAGTCTAAATGAGCCATACCTCGGGAAAGCTAGTTCCCCTTCGCCTTGTGTAATCTTGTGCCAATTCTCAATCCAAACTATAGTATGTAACCCCACATTCTTTGCCATGTAATGTGCTGGGGTGTCCTCGGGAGAGGCCTCTTCTCCCTCTCGCACAACCACATGCTTATCGCCTCTACACAATTCTCGCAAAACCCTAAGAAACTTCATGACGAGCGAATTTGATCTTGCGCTCTATTTACTTCTTGTTCTTAAATCCTCCAATAACAGCGCGACTCACACCAACCGGCCTATCACAGCGCGACACTCTCTGACGTCACCTTCCCTCGTTCGCAGCAGTTCCCTTCTCCAAACACGTTCACGCCCTTTCATACACTCAAATAACCGATTAAGTTACTTCTCTGGCTGTCCGTCCACAGCCTCTGACTGTTCGTCCACAGTCTCTTGACCTTGTTGACCTCAATTGGCGCCCGTCTGCCCCCGTCCGGCCAGAGAGATCGCCACTGATAGGTTACTAACACTCCGATCCGCACACAACAACCCACGACCAGCGTTAGGTTGCCATACACACACACGTTCGCTCCCCCTATCTCGGTCCAGGTGATCGATGGTACCTCACGATCTCCTTTGGGTGGTCAACAAAATCTATCTCTGGTGTCTTCTACACCACAACTCCCGGGCTGCGCGCGCTCACAGCCTGATCTCACAATCACACGACATACACATCAACTCCGCAAGACATCACACAACAAATCAACACCGCAATCTACAACATTTCATTCTTCATACTCACTCCTGGAACTGCTGCTTCCTGCCGCACTGCTACTCGCCGTCGATGCTCATCTGCTGCCGTCTGCTGCTCGCCATCTGATGATTCACCATCACTTATCGTCCTTTGGGCCTCAAGGATCACTTATCCTTATCTAATCTAATCGTCCCTCGCTATCGGAAGTAACCATCCGTCTCTGCTACCAACTGCTCCGGCCCATTTTAGTATCTCGCAATTATCTACTAGAACCCACTCTGGTCAGATGGAACTTTTTACTTGCCCAATAGCGTGGAGGGAATAAACACAATTATCAAAAATGCTGTCCGCAATTTATCATAATCAAGGACTCGAGACTTAATCTCTTGGCTCTCTGGCTTTTATTATCAGCATAAAGATTTGAAGATACAAAGTCCTCAATACGAGGCACAGCAAGTACATAGGCACTAACACAAATGCTACTCTACGAAGAATCCGCATATGGCTAAAAATAACTAAAAGCACAATCTCTAAAAGCATGAGGTAGAAAACTACCAAGCCAATGTCGATATTAGGGACACTGGACCATACCATCTCTGTCCCTACTCTGTACTAGATGACATCCCTACTTAGCAATCCCTTGAGACCCTCAATCGAGTAAAAGGTGTCAGAGTGAAACTTCCTAAGAAGTCTCCACTTAGAGAGCTTGATCTAAGTTGCCCCCACTATCTCTTCGCCTAACCTTTCTCTGCTCTGGGCTGCTCTGATCTGCCTCCACCCTCGGGGCGCTTTCCCTAATACAGAACCCCAAGTCTCAGAACACGCCCTTTGCACCTCCTCTTCTGCGGGGTCGTCTTTCAGTAATTTTCCACAGAGCGCTGTCCAGTTCCATCGTCCATCGCTTGGCCTTGAGTCCCAGACACCATCCGCACTAGGAGTTATGATTGGCACATTCCAATGCACTCCCATGTCTGGCTTTTACTACATAAGTCAATTCATGAACAAAGAGCTTCTCTACTAACGAGCAACTGTCCTTGCACCTGGGGTGAGATCATGCAAGGCAGACATACTCTGCATCTTTTAACTTTGCAATTTACTACAGCCTAAAACCTCTACTGGAATAAATCCTTTTTGGCCTATTGCCAATGGCTAACATAAGAAAATACCAGGCCTTTCGCCTCAAAGATATATGCGAATTCTGGCCACTACTTCGGTTACACAAGCATGTCTAAATCACAGTATTGACATTTACGTCTTTCTTTCATGTGTGGTCAAACTAAACAGTCTACAGACACGAATTCTAAACTACACGTTTTTAACATCACATTGTATTCAAATAAACTAACTCTATGCATTTCTCTAATACATTCACAATATGCTTATACATAGCTAACACTTCTATTGAAATCGATATAGATTATACACTTCTTAATACATTGCACACAAAATACCTGAGTACACATTTGATTATATGCGGGTGCCGACTAACAGTGAATATAACGCACCCCTACGATTTTCAACCTTTTAAACGCTACATCAATTGTACAAGATGTGTTGCATGACTCAGTTAGGGTTAAAAGATGTAGCAGTTACATATCCTACATAGCTCACTGTGCAATATTAAAAGGCTTACTAAGTATGAACTGCAAGTAACAAAAGGATCTGTGTTCAAATCAGTAGCCCACTAACCTAGATACATAAAAAAAAAAAACTGTCATCTGAATATTACTTGAGGTGCTTTGCAGGAGACACATTCACCTTCTAAACTACTTTGATTCAGTTCTAGGACTACACAAAACCGAGATCTCTCCAACAAATACTTTAACCTCCAGAGTTCTCACTAATTATTATTCCCTGATGTTTACTGGGCACCTCTGCAGAAGCCTTAACATCATAAAATGTTTGCAACCAATTAAGCATAACAGATGTGCGACCATGTGCATTATGAAACTTAACACATTTTGCTTTAAACTTGCTCTGAAAAAGTGGCGTTGTCTGGCCTTGCCCCATCACACACACTAAGGGACTCACACAATCTGGTCCCAAAGGTACTGTGGGGTCTGGAAGCAATCCATTTCGACAAATTCTCTAGCTTGTGGTGCCCTGGGCCTGACGGCGTGGGGAACACACAACTTTTAGCTGCCCCTATCGCTAAGACTAGGGCAGTGAGTTTGTGCTTGGTCGCCCCTTCCTGATTGCCAGGCAGAGATTCCCATCTCCTGGGCACCCTACCCCTGAGATTGCATTGGCACCTAATATAGACTCTGCTGTTTGCGCTGAGCTTTACATCATATGATCCTACCTCGTCATCGACGTCCTCCGCACAAGACACTTCACACTTGTGGAATCACTTCACTGCAGGGCCCCGGTCAGACTGCTTTGTCGAGTCTCAACCGTCCTGGAGTGCCACTTCTCAGGCAGGCAGCAGCAGGGAAGGATGGAGCCAGGACCCGCCCGCGGGGCCACCTCAGCACGCAGGCCATGCGCCGGCAGCCAGGCCAGTGGTGCACGCCATCTCCGGGCCCAACTCTGCATGGATTAGGTCAGGTGTCCGAGCGTGACTAGTCTCCACACACAGCGAGTGAGACTCTGGCCAGACTCGGGGACCTCTGCGGGACAGGACTATGAGGAGTAAAGCAGGACAGGGCAGCCAGGAGGAGGACTGTGTGTGTCGCAGGCTTTAAGCAATCAAATAACCAGAGCGGGGCGCGACTACACAGTACCACTTGTCCTCCAATGAGTTCGATCCACTGTCCGCACTGCCATGGTATGGCACACGAGAGATGGTAGGGATCCAACTTCTTCACCCGCTTGACTGCTTTTAATAAAGCGTGTGGGGGATGGGGAAACAGTATTCTCAGGGCCGTCATTAGTAGCGCTTTCGCACGCTACTAGATTGACGGCACTCTTATCCAAAGAGACTGTGCCCAACATTCCTGTGCACCACAATGCTAGGGTGACGTTTGGCAACAGCAGCAGGTGCACTTGCACTTGTACACACACGCACTGCTGCCTTCAGCAGAACGTGAACGTCTCAAAAGTATCACACGTCACATCCATGCTCTGTCCTCCTCCAATGATGTCTCAGCCATGCAGCGCGCTTCGCGTTCATTGGCTGCTGACATTCGTGCCACTGCGCCCACCACTGGTCAGTTGCTGCTTGGTTCCCATCCATATTGCCTGCCCTGCGAGTGACAAAGATGCGGCGCCGCCCCAGCTAAAAATTTGCGCACAACTGGTGAAAATAGGCCCAAAAAGTAGCCACCCGCCAGGTGTTTTTTTTTACCACACAAATGGGAAAAATGTCACCCAATTGTGCGGGAAATCGCCCAATCTGGCAACACTGGGGGTGGAACACTTGCACTGTAAGCCACTATGGAGTCCGGCGGTCATCCTGCAGCTGGGGCTGTGTTTCCGGGATGAGACGGCGAGGCGGCCTGTACGGTGCACATCGATGGAGACCTGGTAGGCCTAGTTTTTATCCCGTTATTTATTTCTTTTTGGACCCTTTCTGCTGTCTTTGGTGGCAATTTATCTTGACCGACGTGGCCGTATTGCAGCCTTGTCTTGGGGCTCCTGGGAAGTGATATCTCTGTTTTCTTGCATTCTTGGGTCCCATGAGGTTGTTTCAGTGGGGACGTTCTGGCATCCTCTTCTTCGTCATCTGCTGATGGGTGTCCGGTCCCTGCTGGAGCGCCCTGGACGCTTGGACTCAGTAGGGGGTGAAGTGCCTCCTATGTCTACTCTACAGATGTTGCAGAGCTTGCTTGAGGCTGCTGTGTCCAGTGCTCTGCGGCCTCGGCCGGAGCCCTCTGGTCCGTCCCATTCTGGTCCGTTGGATCCTGTGGGCGACTGGTTCCCCTTCCATTGAGGAGGGTCCTTTTTCCGGCAAGAGAGTAGGACTAGGAGTAATGCCATTATTAATAGTAATGGACGCATTATTGAGCACGTCAAAGACTTACCACGTAACCTGTGTGATTTATCTTTCCATGACTTTCGAAAGGCAGCTTTGATAAACTATAATGAAATCATGTGAGTGAACGGCGGCAACCGGTGAAACAGTGCGTGGAACAAAAATCTGCATCCCAACCATCTGAACATGTATTGCATGTTGCATCTTACTGTTGCTGTTCATATGTTCACGTTACAAGTTTGCAGTATAAGACCACTGAATAATATCCATATGTCCTGAAGATGAAGAAACACAAATTACCTCCATGCATGTGGTATGAATAGAATTAGGTCTCCAGGAATACTCACAACTTTAAAGAACCAGGTCAATGTGTGTGCAATCTGAAGCCCCTACTATGTTTCGAAATCCAATATTGCATAATCTTAACTTTAATTGCATTATTTGTATGTGAGTAAGCGGAAATAAAATGCGCTGATCTCTTTTGGTGAGCAAAGCCAACCTCACTTCATGTAGGATTTTTTGGGTTGTTCCATCCAATGTGTCACTGAAACTGTGTGCTGTCTCTTCTTGATGCAAGGAATTCAAGAAGTGTCAATCCTGTAAGGAATGGTGGCATGGCCATGGGTGCTCCAAAGTTAGGATCAAGAACATCTCCTAATGAGGCGAGCAAAGGCTGTGTGGGTTTCAGGTCAAGTCTGTGGTGGTGAGTGCCTCTGCTCATATGACAGTGACTGGATCTAGCCAGGTACTCAGAATCCTGGATGTCCTTTGTCTTTGCCTCCCTGTGGACTGCAGCAGTGCATGCGGTTGTGTGAGCTAGTGCATGGCATGCTGCTCCAATATTGACACCTGGCGCGATATCATTAACTGCACCACTTGTGATGCCTTAAAGTTGTGCTTGAGAGAAATGCTGCCTTGCCTGCAGCTTTTTACAACAGTTAAAGTCCCTCATTTGTGCTGTAGTTATTAGGTATGTGCACAGGTGTGCTATTCCAATGTGGGACCATTTGTAGGCGGTCCGTTTAAGATGTGTAAATGCAAGTGGTTAAACACACTTTTTTATGTGAGTTTGTCGTCTTTGCTTTTCAAATTTTTTGTAATATTTGTAAAAATGAATATTGTGTTTCTTTTGCCACCTGCTATGTAATGGTGGTAAACGTGAGGGTTATTTTATGAGCGTCTCATGTTGTAGACCTGTAGAAATGCTGTCCAAATGTATCGAAGATGTTATTAATCAGATGGTATAAATAGTGATAGTGAAGTTTTACCCACTGCATATTCGAATGCATGTGGAATATCAACTTGTGATGGCGCGGATTCATTTCCCCATGCTTTAATAAATAATACGTGTGATACGCTTACCAGGCTTCTCGTAATAAGGGCCTTAATATGCACCATCTTTTTTACTCAAACCACAAACAAAAATTACGATTCATCCAAATCTAAATAAAAGTGGCATAGCCCATGATAGAAAAGATGTCCATGGCTGACTGGATAAGAATCCCAGAGCAAATGTCACCTGGGGTTGCTGCTGCTACAAGATACAACTGACATTTCTCGTCTCCACTGACATTTGAACGGTAGATAAAGCAGGGGGACACTCTACAGCAAAGGTGAAAGGCCAGCTTGACAACCAGGCTTAAACATCTGTTAAATAATCACTAACTAAGCAGTGGCGGCTGAAGGAAATAGCGTTCGATCATAAGAACAGGCGATAAAATTATCGCCGCTAACGGAATAGAATTCCAATTGAAGCCCATGTTAGATGTGAAGGACATCTAACCTGAGCTTCAATTGGAATTCCATAGAGCATATTATCAAGCCCATTATCGCCGTTTTAGCGGCAGTTTTCTGCCGCTAAAGCGGCGATAATTTTACCGCCTGGCTTGATAATATGCCCCTAAGGAATCATGTTCTGTTCGGCAAATAAACTGTGATCAGCCGTCAAATTCATATACTTGGATTGAAACAAAATGCACTAGAAATGTTTGGTGAACTAAAAAAAAGCGTTACTTTCTTTTTAGAATGCATGTACGAGTTGAAAGGTTGATCTCTGTGAGTCTTCTGAAAGATATCAACGTTATGCAAATCAGCAATAGGAGCAGTCTAGCCCGAGCTGCCACGCACTGTCCCCTCTGAAGAGTGGCAACATTACTCAAGACAGGTTTTAGCTTTGTTGGGCTTCATCAGTGAGGTGCAGATCAAGTGCTTTATTCAGAGTGTGTTGGCTGGTTGCAAAGTTTGTCAGGTACTCTTCCCTGCACAAGCCGACAACCGTCCACTGAACATGGAGATCTCCACCAGGCAGTCGGGATCTCTTTGTCTTCAGCCAAGGCACAGTGGATTCACTGAAGGCGGACACAGTGGGTGTCATTTAATGTAGACGCTCGGCAAACTTTTTAGTATTTCAAAAACAAACTCCTAAAGGAAAACACTGGAACAGTGAGCATACAACCCATGCGTTTATGGGACCCATGCCTGGACATACTTTTCCCCCTTTCCGTCCACCTCAGAGAGAGCCACTGGTAATTACTGGGCCTGGGTGGGGAAATTCCCTTAGCTTTCAGAGTTGGTGGAATTCGGGAACCACGTGATCTGTGTATGACGTGGAGTTCCTGCTAAATTCAGCCGTCCAGCATAGAAGGAATTGTTTCTTTTTTCATTTCTGTTGGACCATGCAAGGCTTCTTTTGGTGTGCACTGGCTAGTGCCACGAGACTTGACGACTGCTGGCGAGAGACTTTGGTGGCCACTAGCACTGCTTCTGCCTTCAATGGTGTCTTTTTTGTGACGCTGGCGAACATGAGCAACCACGGCTGCACCTCGTGCAGGGCCTCTTCTTGAGAAGCAGCTAAATCTATTTGAAAACACATTTTTGAGTTAATTTTCTACTCCAAGTTCAAGTTGTTTTTAGTGCGAGAAGCCTTTTTTTAAATGTTACTTTCTTTTTTCAACAAGAAGGAGGTGCCCCAGACACTCCAACTTCTTGTTCCTATCTAGCAGGGTCTTCCAAGTGCTTTTCCAGCTCCTGGTAACTTTTCATTTGGAGTTGGAGCTGGAAGGATCACTCTTTTTGTCTGCTGCATATATACCATTGGATTTAAGTACTTTGTTTTTCAGATATCACAAGTAAGTTCAACAACTCTTGTATAAGGGTTTTGTTTGTATGATAAAGTCATGCACCATTATTTATTTATACTTTTTATCTAGTGGGTGGCCTTCAGTTTTAGTAGGGGCCTAGTTACTTTTTGCATTTATTTTTTTATCATTTGTAAAGCAAAAATGTTGCACAATTTCGTATATTTACTTCTATGTTTATAAAATTTGCAATATTCATTTATTATACTAAGTGTCCTAGTCTGCCAACGAGCCATTCAGCCAGTAGGCCCAGGCCAGTACTTTTCATCATGGGTGCATAAAACAACTGTTTCTGTGGTATATGTTCTTTTAAAACAGGTTCTATGATGTAGCCATTAATTTACCATGAATGCCTTAACAATGCAGACAGTACAATGAACGCATCATTAACATGCATTCCTTTAGCACGCAAGTTGTTACAGTGACTAACCCTAGGGAAGCGCTGGACTTTGGAATAGTATAATTTAATGTTCCAACTCCAGTCTGCATATCACTAGGGAAGGTGTTTGACTTAAAATCCAACACCAGTCTAACACCGCCTTCCCTAAAGCAAGTCGTTATGATGACTTGCGTCCTAAAGGAATGCATGGTAACATCGCAGGTGTGGCAGTGCCCTCGCTGTAAAGGCACTGCGTGGTTTTGACTATGTGGTAAAGGATGTTTCCATTTAAAATTTAAAACACCATGTAGCACTGGGATGGCATTGGATTAAAGTAAAAATGTTTGTTTTTATTATTTCTTCTTTTTGCTGCAAAAAGTATATCTATGGGGTAATATTTGATGCTTTGGAAGGATGTGTGTTGGTAATTTTTTATTGCTCAGTTCATTTTCGTTTTTGGCATTGCTGAATTAATGGTAGTGTAGTGTTTTCTTAAGTGTTACCAATGCTTCATTTATCTGGTCAGTGTGAGTGTGTGTTTGCCATAGGCTGCCAATTGTCTTTGTTCTCAATGCCATGTGGCCAGGGGCCATTTTGTGTAGTAAGTGTCCATAGGCCTGCATGTGTTCTTTATTTTCCATGCCTACTTGCTTGTTGTTGTTTGAACATGTGGCCGGTGACCATTTTGTGTAGCCAGCCAGTGTGCTTTTGTCATAGGCCTGCATGTGTTCTTTGTTGTGGTCATGCCTCCATGCTTGTTGTTGTTGGTTGACAGTCTGTTTGGTAGCCATTTTGTGTAACCTAGCCAGTCAGTGTGCTTTTTCCATAGGCTTGCATGTGCTCTTTGCTGTTGGTTCCTGTTGTTGGTTGACCATGTGGCCGGTGACCATTTTGTGCAGCCAGCCAGTGTTATTTTGCCATAGGCCTGCATGTGTTCTTTGTTGTGGCCATGCCTCCTTGCTTGCTAATGTTAGTTGACCAAGTTATTGATTGCCTTTGTTTGTAGTCAGCCAGTGTGCTTTTGCCATAGGCCTACATGAGTTCTTTGCTGTGGCCATACCGCCTTGCTTAAAGTTGTTTGTTGACCAGGTGGCCGGTGGCCATTTTGTGCTTCAAACCTTTTTATCCAGGTTTCAAAGGCATTTTCTAAGAAGATTTTAATTTTATTTTAATTGATTTCTTTTAATTATATTTTTTAATTCGCTTTTATTTACATTTTTATTTTAATGTTGTAAATTGTTTTTAACGTTTTTTCACCATTCATCTACCACCTTCCTGCAGTGCACACACAGCCGCACAACAAGATTAGTGTTTTTTTAAGTACTATTATTCCATTTTCCCCTGGACTCATTTTTTAAGGAGTACTTACATTTGCCCCTTGGCCCTCTTGCCTGCCATAGGCGCCCACCAGAATTAATTTTTTAAGCATTATTTCATTTTCCCCTACACCTCCTTGACAGCCACAGGTTTCTCCCTAAGATGCACAATGCACACAAAGTAAACAGGTACATCTGTATGTTGTTATCCTGATTGAAAATGCTGAAGCCAAAGGTTTTTCCACCTGCAGCAATGGCGTCCTTCCGAGATGAACAATGCTGGAACCAAAGGTATCAACCCCCCCAATCACCGGCAATAGTGTCCTCCACAGATGAGAAATGCTGGAGCTAAAGGTTTCCCCCCTGCAGCAATGGCATCCTCCTGTATTGAACAATGCTGGAACTTAAGCTATTTTCACATGCAGCGGAAAAATGTCAAGGAGCAAGTCAATGCGGTTCTAGACCCCTACGTCCTTACCCAAGAACATGCAAATGTTAGGTGAGCTGATTTGGGACAAGGCCCAAGACAGGTAAATTTGTTTGGCCTGAATTAATGCAATATTGTTTAATACACAACAGGCCAGCGCACTCTTGTAGACCATTTCTGGTGAGCACAGGAATACAGACCTAGTGCGACATGAGTATTTGATGCATGATTTAAATAGTAAAAATATCTGTCAATAATGTCTTGCATTTGTATGCATGCTCTGCTGTACCTCTGTTGGCATGGAGTAATACGCTGAGGAAAAGAACCACGAGATGCAAAGAAAGAGGATAGGCAGAATCACCTAGATGGAGGACAGATGCAGGCAGGATGTTCCAATGATATAATTTTGTCCACGTTTTGGAACACGGAGTACTGCAGCTCAAATGCCTGCAAACCCCACTCTGCCTTTCACCCAATATATCGGTGAATTGGAATGCATTAAATTTGGTAACTGCAGCATTTATTATTCAAAAGTTCTGAAAATGAGTGAGGTTCAATCTGAAGCGCTAAATATGAAACTGATATCATGTATCTGTATCAGAATGTATGCATTGGTAGACATGTGTTGTCTAGGGCAAAAGAATCCTACTGTGTGCCTGAGTGAGTGAGTGAGTGAGTAAGTAGGTGAATGAGTAAGTGAAGCCCTTCAGGACTCACTGGTTGACTTGCATAGGGCAACTGCAAGGTCTAGTCCTGGTTCAGTTGCCACTGGTCTGTTGGGTACGTCCAAGAAAAGCCCTTTTGCAGCTTGTTGTCTCCCTGTAGCCAAACAGAAGGTCAGCTAACCGGCCCTTGGTGTCCACTTCCTTGGGTACAAGAGGGAGAAGGTTCAGCACTTCAGGGCTCCTCTCGGGTTTCTGATCTTCTGGAGGCCCAGAAAATGTTCTGAATCAGGTGCCTGGAGATGCCACATTTATGTCTAGCATGAGCTAATGAGGGTGGGGGCTCTTAGCCCCTCCCTAACCTATTGGGTATAAGTTCCCTAGCTACTTTTATAGCAGTTCATGTTTGTCTTACTGCAACCATGCCCAAAATGTAATGTGTCAGATGACATAGGTCTTAGGTCACAATCAACTTGGGCTCCGGGAGCTGGGGGTATTTTGGGTGTGTAATATGGCAAAACTAGTGACCCTCACACCTAACACTAATATCCAGTTTTAGGTATGCACTGTACCTAGAACAAACCCCAGTAAAATAAAAGCAGGGTCCAAGCAGACACTGGATACAGAAGAATTGCCTAAACATTGTGTTCTTTCTTTTACAGGTGCACCCTGACTTTTACATGTGGCTCAAAAGACCCGTGGGTGAAGTAGGATTTGTCACTGTAGGGACATGGCATCATCAACATTTTACATTCCCCACTTATAAATACTATGGATCCTACTTTGTGGGAGACAATACATACATAGGGATGACTTACTAATATTTAAATGGGTGTTTTTTACCTGCCAATGTCAAGTTTTTTTTAGACATGATGCTTTGCATGTTTTGCAGTGTTAATGTCAGGCTACAGTGGTAGGCCTGAAACCATGTTTGCACTACATGTAAAGTAATAAAGTGGATAGAATAGTAGGTGCCGCAGACCACTTGTGGCATTTACCTTTCAGGCACTTCAGTAAATTTTGGACAATATATGAGGGACCGAAGTCAAATATACCAATTAGCATTTCGTAAATTAAACCATGTTTAAAGGAAGTGCACATACACTTTACTACTGCTTATCAGGAGTAAAATGTACAGAGTTTTAAAGCCAGCAGAAATATAGGGTCTCATTTATGGGGATTTGATGTAGGTCAGAGCAGCAACTCATCTTGCTGCACTGGCCTATATCAAAGTGAAAGGGCAGGAATGCACCGTATTTGTCTAATACAGTGTGTTCCTGTCCTTTCTCCCAGTGCTGCCACTGTTTTAGCAGCCTAGGGGCAACACAGGCACCCTTGCACCACAATGCTGAGAGGCAGTTTTCTCTTTCTATGTGTGCTGCAGAATGCAGCACACATAGACAGAGGAATAAACTAGGAGAAATAAAGTTATTTCTCCTTGTTATGCCTCACCTCGAGAGGTGTAAGGTTTTGGTCTTGTAAATCTGGGAAGTGTCGAAATCCATGGGGTTGCGTGGGAACCCCCACCGCAATGCCCATGGAACACCTCCCTAGCGCAGAGTCAGGCAACGCAGTGATTAGATCTGCCCTACTCCATATTTTTTAGGTCATTCAAAGTCATGCAAATTGGCTTTGTGTGATCTCATGGCTATGATTTTGTAGTTTGCGCCGCTGGAGCAACACAAAAAGTGATGTTTACGCAGTGCAAGGGGCTCATAAATACGCTCCATATGGTCCAGCAAAAGGCAAACAAATTGGAGTGATTACACAGAAAAGGTGGATTTCCTCTAATAAGGCTGTATGCAAGTTATGCTGAAATATTGACAGAAAATACTGCTAAAATAGACTAAAATTGAGTATGCTATCTTTTTAGCACTAATGCTTATGTTTAAATGACCACAGTCTGAATTAATAAAAATGTCATCTTTCAGATTGCTGAGTCTGGGAGAGCATTATGTACAACCTCTGAACAGTAACAGTACGAGTATTACATTTACTCTTGAAATGATATTTTCACAAGTGCATTCAAGCACTCAATAAAATAAATATAAAACTTGCAAAATAGCGCTAATCTTTGACACGCAGTACATAAATTTAACAGGCGTAACAAAGGCCCTATTTGTCATTTCGTTGGGGAAAAAAACACATGAATAGCCTCTAAAAAATTGCTAAACCCTGCCTCATCAAAAATCTGCTTTAATACTACTTTCTGTTCTAATAACAGTACATGGCACACTGAAATATAGTATTCTATTGTTCCTTGAAATTAGCCACAAAGGCGACATATCAAGTGATCATTGCAGGTGTTTTTATGTATCCCAATAAGCTGCAGCAGAAAACACTGTAACATTCTAAAACGTGAAAATAAAGTCTTGGATTTAGCAGGAAGGTTAGAGTCAATATAAGCTCTTGATGTCAAATATTTCCAATAACTATCTCGCATTTGATTTAGATTTCCTATTTATTATATCAGTAGCAAATTAATGCTTTGTTAGAAATGGAGGTCTCTAGTTGGCAGTGGTTTGCACCTTTGTCCAAGTAGTGACCTTTGCTTCTAGTCAGGGTAAGGGAGTTACGCCTATAGACAACCCCTGTTCAACTCCTTGGTAGCTTGGCATGAGCAGACAGGCTTATCATCGAGGTAGTGTGTAAAGCATTTGTGCACACATACAGTAATACAGTGAAAACACTACAATGGACACCAAACCAATTTAGGCAAATAAGCAGTCTTTATCTAAACCAAACAAGACCAAAATGACAAAAATCCAACTTACAGTTATCAAGGTATGACTTTTAAAAAGGTAAAAACTGTTCTGTCGATAGCAAACTATAAATGCAACGCTTTCAACACAAAGTACCTTGGATGCGTCAAAATCATAAACAAAAACAGCTGCAGGGAAGGTGATGCGTCGGTTCGTTACTCACAGGGAAGGTGATGTATAGGTTCCTTGATCCAGGGGAGGTGATGTGTTGGTTCCTTACTGCCACGCAGGGGAGGTGATGTGCCCGTTCCTTACTGAAGAGGAGGTGATGCGTCAGTGATTTACTGTGCATAGAGGTGATGCATCAGTTTCTTACTGCGGCCTCAGTGGTGTTGTAGACATGACTCCCCGGTGTGATGTAGGGGAATTCGGGGATGCGTCGGTTCTTGTTGCAGTGGCAGCAGCGGCGCTGCATTGATCTCTTCAGCCGCGGTCCCACCCTGCGTTGGTTCTTGCAGTCGCACAGCAGGGCCTGTGTTGGAGTTGGTGTGGTGATCTTGGACTTCGGAGATCAGTGCACAAGACTCGGTGTGTGTCGATTTCTGTAGCTGCGGTCAGGTGCTGCGTTGGTTTCTTCAGTGGTACAGTGGTGTTGCATCAGAAACAGGTGAGGATGCATCATACTTCTGTAGTTGCTTCTTTCTTCCCAGCGCCCATCAGCAGGAACATCCTACAGTGGCCCAACACAGGAACTGGTACCTCTTGGCAGGTCAGAAGTCCCAGAAAGGAAGTTCAAAGGAGCTGGTGGTGACGTTTTTGTGTCCCTGAGACTTAAGAACAGGAGGCAAGCTCTACTTCAAGCCTTTGGAGATCTTCTTCAAGGAGGATACACAGAACACAGGAAAGTCTTTGTCCTCTCCTTGGCAGAAACAGCCACTGCAGGCCAACACCAGACAGCACACAGCAAAGGGGCAGTATTTCTACTTCAGATTTCCTAGCTCTTCTCCTTGGCGGAGGTTCTTCTTGAGTCCAGAGGAATTCTAAAGATCTGGGGTATGGGCCCCAATATTTATATTCAATTTCTCATTGTTCTCTTGTGGCAGAGAGAGACAGTGCTCAGTCATAACCACTTCTGTCCTCTCTGGTCCATCTTCCTGGCAGGAGGTTGAGATAGCATTGTGTAAGGCAGACCAGGCATATTCAGGTGCAAGGAAATCACCCACTACTCTAAATGCAGCCCAGGTCTATTAAGCCTAGCCCTGACTCATCCAGTAAAGGCAGGACACACCTCAACCCCCCCAGTGACTGTCTACAGTGAATGTACATCCCCAGCCCCTGTCACTCAAAAGCCAGGCAGTCAATCCACAAACCAGCGCAGGCACACAGGATGCCTATGCAAGAAAATACCCACTTTCTAAAAGTGGTATTTTCAAACACACAATATAAAAATTATCTTTACTAAAAGATGCATTTTTATATTCTGAGTTCAGGCATTCTAAACTCCATCTTTGTATCTAGTACTCAGCATAGTATCCTACGCCGACGACACCACACATCTTCTCCCTCACCAAAGATCCCATCACCACCAGACTCAACATCCAGGAAGGAATGAAGGACGTTGCATCCTGGTTGAGCAGCAGTTGCCTGAAGCTCAACTCAGAGAAGACAGAGGTCATCATCTTCAGACCCTCCCCCTCTACATGGGACAACACCTGGTGGCTCACCGCCCTTGGCCGCGCCTTACCCCCACAGACCACACCGAAACCTCAGCATCGTACTTGACTCCTCCTTCTCCATGACCCGACAGGTCAACGCCGTCTCCTCCACCTGCTTCAACACCCTCCACATCCTCTGAAAGACCCCCCCGAATCAAGGGAGACTGCCACCCAAGCACTCATAACCAGCAGACTGGTCTACGGAAACGCCCTCTACGCCAGGATCAACAGGTCTCTGCTCCGCATATTCCAGACCATACATAACACTGCAGCCAGACTTGTCCTCAGCATCCCTCGACACGAACACATCACCCAACACCTGCACAACATTCACTGGCTCCCCATTGAGAAGAGAGTAACTTTCAAGATACTCACCCAAGCCTACAAATGCCTCCACAGCACCGGACCCCTATATCTCAATGACAAAATCTCCTTCCACATACCCAAGTGGAACTTCCAATCAGCTGACCTCACCCTCACGCATCCACAGAGCAAGAACGGGCCGCAGAACCTTCTCCTACATCACGGCCTGGGCCTGGAACGAGCTCCCGATCGACATCAGACGCGCCCTCCACCTAGCAGGATGACCCTCAAGAATCCCTGATTGATTGATTGATGTTATAAATAAACTCCCATTCTATCCTACGGGACAGATAGCCTTTTAATAGTGAAAAACGAAATACCCTGTATTTCACAATCAGGACATGACAAACACATCAGTACATGTCCTACCTTCCACATACACTGCACCTTGCCCACAGGGGTGCCTTAGGCCTACCTTAGTTGTGACTCATGTAGTAAAAGAGAAGGTTAGGGCCTGGCACGTGGTTGCACTTGCCAGGTCAACATGGCAGTAGAGACTGCACGCAGACACTACAGTGGCAGGTCAGAGACCCTTTTGAAAGGCTGCTTGAGTGGGTGGCACAATCAGTGCTGCAGGCCCACTAGCAGCATTTAACTTATAGGCCCTGGGCACACACAGTGCACTGTACTAGGGACTTCGTAGTAAGTCAAACAAGCCAATCATTGGAAACACCAATCCATATTCACAATTTACAGAGGGAGACTTGCACTTTGACACTGATCAGCAGTGCCAAAGTGCCCAAAGCATATAGACCAGAAAAAACTAAATACAGCACACAGCACAAATACATGAGTTAGAGGCAAAAAGACAGGGGAAAACCACGCCACGGATGCCATGTCTAACATGCTTTGATTTACTAAATATTTTAATTCCAAAATATGAGACTTTGACAGGCTTCCCAGTCTGGTGAATCATAAAAGAAACATAGAGCCAGACCTGCTATTTGCAAAATCACAGGGCTTGATACTGTAAAAGCCCTTTTTAGAATGAACAAAGACCTTTTACGTAAAACACTTTTTACATTAAACGAAGACCTTTATGAGTCCTTCGAATATTTATGTACCGTAAAAGGGATTTTATCATCTTTACCTGACCACAAAAGGCAGGGTGGGTGGTGGAGAGTGCGTCTCCCTTCTATTTCTGGTTTGGAGATAAATATATGAAGGGTTTGTGACCTCAATTGCAGTAGCAAGTCATTAATAAGTTACTGATCCCCCAGTTGGGGTGTAAACACATTTGCAAAGGGAAATATGTCCTTAAAGCACACCTTACCAATTGAGAATCATGTAAGCATCCTTGGGAGATCACTGCTTGCCCCCCCCGCTGTTTTCCCAAACGAAAACCCTTCTTTAAGAGTATCATAGCTTACTTTTTGGGATACATGCTGCTGTAAAAAAATGTTTCACATGTGGAATGCAAACAGGGATGCTGGTCTGCTGTTCCTTGCATGTCTCTGTTTGTTGGCAATCACAAAGGGTTTGCAAACAGTCACAAATAGTGAAATACCTAATAAATATTCTTTAGACAGGTTGTTCTTCTACCCCCCATGTCTGGTGATTTTGTGATGCCACTTATTTGTACATAGATCATACTACAAAATGAAAGACTGGTCTCAAACAGTCCATGTGCAATTTTGTGATATATATTTGTAACCAGCTTCTTAATACTTCTGGCCCACAGATTTCTAAGAAAAGATTCATGACAAATGCCTGAATGACCTAAACATTATTATCCAAAATAGTTTAGATTATGTTCTTTAGGATGTTGTTGTTTGCCATTACACAGTTTCTCATATAAAACATATAGGGCCTAATTACCATCTTCATGGATGAGATACTTTGTCACAAACTTGACAGATATCCAGTCCACCAAATTGCAATTCCATTATATCCATTGGAACTTGTAATACGGCGGAAGGGATATCTGTCCAATGTGGCGGAGTATCCCATCCGTCAAGATCGTAATCAGGCACATATTGGCAGATTGCTTGACTAATCAGTCCTATCTCAAAACAGATTTCTTTTGTAGAACTTCATAAGTTCAACAACTTTCTGATTGCCTTTATTGCAATTACAGTTACTTGATTATTTTCTATGTCAATCATTTCAGAGTCCTTAAGTTTAGAAAGTGGGGTATTAGTTGAGAGGGAAGACTACTAAAGTCACTAAATAAACCTGAGCTCAACCCCTGTTAGCTGTGGCACAGAGCTGAAAGACTTAAGTTAGAGAAAACATGAAAAGTATTTAGAACTATTCAAACAATTTAGAAATTTAAAAAACATAAGACAATAAAAATCCCACTTCAAGTGAGAATGAGTGTGTTCGAGTAAGTCAGACTAAGTAAAAGTGAGTTCAAGTGTAAAAGAGAGTATGTGAAAGGGACTGAGCGAGAAATAGTGAAAAAGTAAGCCTGAGGGTCAATACTGGCCAAAAAATCCATAGTAATACAGTGGTTGTCCTGAGTCCCCCAAAACCCAGTAACCAGGTCAAACATTTGTTAGAATGGGCAACAAAGGAAGATTGCCAAATTACAAAGGTAAGGAGATATGTGAAACTCCATACCTGGCTGAACCCTGGCAATGCTTCAAAAACTCAGGGCCTCATTTATGAAGTGTTGCATCGCTGTGGGAAAATAGCAATGCAACACTTTTCAGTGCCGCCTCCTTTGCCACATCATGGATGCCCTGTATTTACTGTATGGCACTCATTGTTGCAAGGATTTACAGATACATCAGTAGTTCTGATGTATCTGTAGGAGCAAAAGTGATGCTACTCCAGCAATGGGCCATTACACATGGGCAAGTCCCATGTTAAAGAGGCACCTGTGTCAGTCTTACGCATGTTGTGGGGCTGGCGTAAGATTTTGACGCACTGGCAATCTAGAAGTGGCATAGTGAAATCTCAGATTCCACAGTGCCACTTCAACGATCCTTTTTTGCGGGGGAACGCCTACCCTGCATATATTATACCTGACGCAGGCATAATGCAGTGGAGGGCTGTACAAAGTTATGCATCTGCTTAGATGCGCCTCTTTGTAAAAATGGTGCAACATGGTGCACTTTTTGCACCGCTGCAGAGTCACAAAAAATGACACAACTGCAGCGCACAGGGCTCATCAATAAGCCCCTCAATTACTGACCAGATGCCAGGGCACTTGGAATCAGAGGTGTAAATGCAGAGACCTTGTAATAATGGAAAGCTAGTCTGAGTTAATTTAAAGTGATGGGCATGCACAGCCAAAAAGGTGATTCTATCCAAGTGGGGTGCAGAAATGATACCCATGCATGTGGACTGGCTACAGAAACTCTAGTGACTACTTGGCATGGAGTAACTGACTGCATCCGTTGAACAGAAGCTGCCATTATTTGATAAGTCGTGGGGTCCTTGCATACCATTCTTGGCACAAAACTTCAGGGACCCATCCTGTCAGGCTTACTTGTGCATTCTTCGACTTATGCACTCCACAAATGATGATGAGTGAGCTAATGAGACTGAGTTTTGAAAAATCGGGCTCCTCTCTGGACCAATGGTTAGGATGTCATTCTGCAGGAGGAATCACCGAGAAGTACTTTCCCACACTCCTGGACACTACTCTCTCATCTTCTCCCTACCTCTCTCCCTCTCATGTGGACATTATGAGCATCCTCCCTTATTTCTCCCTCTCGCCCCCTCCCAGTTTGTCTCCCTCCCTATGTTATACCCTGCCCTATCGGCCTATGGATATAGGTGGGGTGAATGTTTTTTTTCTTCTATGAAGATCAATAAAATAGAGTGAGGACCCTCTACAGGGGCCCAGTTAGGCCCACTAAACAAGAGTACCTTAAATCCTCGTGGCGAGGTTTGCGAGGTCCTACATTGAGTATGTGTTGTGCATCCAAGGTGATGCATCAGTTCCTAGGAACTGCGGAGCTGTGATAGGAGAGCAACAGTACTGCAGAGGGGCAGTCCTTTCAGCAATACAGCAGTCCTTCCTACTGGCAGAGTTGTAAGCGAGACATATTGCAGCACATGTAAAACTAAAGACACACTGATAGATATCATTGAAGATGGTAGTAAAGGACAGGTGGAATGAGCAGAGGGCAGTTTAGTCTCTGTAGTTATGTCCCGTCTCATGAACAGCGAGCCCGATATATAGGGGCTTCACTTGATTCGAACCTGAATGAACTTCTTCTTTCATGTACTTATTCCCATGGAATTTGAGAGCTCCTGATCCACCCTATTATAGTTGGGTTGATTATAGGAGGTCGAAGTGTCTTCTTGAGGACAGCTTAATGTAATATAGCGTGTGACATATGAATGCCTTAAAGGAGTAGCAGCCCTTTAATGACTGAATATTTGAAAACTTGATTCTTAACTTCTAAAGAATTCCATCATGAAATCGGAGTGTGCCTTATCCCTAAGGGTATTAGGCTAATACTGCATTTTCGTTGGGAGGGATAAAAAATATTTTCTTGTTGTCCTGAAGAAATTGGTTTTATCACATTAACCCACCAAAACGCGTTGACGCCAACTTGTGTTAAATTTGAGGAACAAAGGCTTATATGTGGAAAAGACCTCAAATTACAGAAATATTCCATTGATTCCTTCAAATTAACAAATGTTTAATGACAAGTATATATCTCTTTTCTGTTGTCTCTCTTTTTTTTTTTTTTTTGCAGAGTTTTTCTATAGCGCAAACTTGACCCGAAGGTATCGGGTATCATAGCGCTTTACATGAGTACCAGTTGCGTTACATGAGGACACGTTCAGTTTTTTGTTAGGCATGGGGAGATTAAGTGATTTGCCCAGAATCACAGGATGTTTAGAATTGTTGCCGAGAGTCGAACCCGGTTCCGCATATTTGACACTGACCGCACTAGCCATTAGGCCACCTCCTCTTGTTGTAATGTATTTGTGAGATCATGTGCAATAATTATTAGGAGAAGGTTTTAAACTGTTTTTAATTGTATGTTTTTTATTATATTGTGGATATTGATTAATTTGGATTTATATAAAAAATTGGTTATAAAGAATTACCTTGTTGGTCTCTTTGAAAATGGGTGTAGAGGTGCATATGATTTTGTAAAAGTGAAGTACACGAGCTGTGAATATTTTGCATTCTCTAAGAGAAATTATTTGTGACAATAGAGCATCCACAGGTCCACAAGTGTAGTTACGATTTGTTGCCTGGGGTCCAATGTGTATACCTGGGCCTTCCTTTGAAGTTGAGGAAACTTCTAGAGGTTTCCACCCCGAGATCTCAGGCATCTCTTTCCTTTCTGCCCTCGCCCTAGCTGGTTCGGAGGCACAAAAGATTAGTGACAATCCCTTTGTGAGAGTGCTCGGGCAGGGCCTTTGTGATGAGTAAGTCTGGTAGGTGAAAGCTCTCCCCCCTTGTTAACTCAGAGTGGTACATCCTGTCAATACCTATCTCCACTTTGTCTTGCTATCTGGGAGCAAACACAAAGACCAAATGCCAGCTGCACATAGTCATGTTACCAGATAGTTCAGTTTCTTCAGGTCCACCATTATTGGAAACTGTCTACTATACAACAGCATAAGCTAGAAGATCAAATATCGGCTTTCGAAATGGAAGCAGCTATTGGCCAGCTGGCACACGGTAAGGCGTGTGACCCGACCTACTTCAATTGGAATTCTATGTTAGATTGTTGGATCTCATAGTGCTGGTTCTCCGTGATCTATTCACCTCTTTTGAGTGACTTGGGCAGGTTCTTGGGTCATGGACTGAGACCAACATCATCATCTTTACTAAGAAAGGGAAAGACCCCTTTCTCTGTGGTTCCTATTGCCCTATTTTGCTGATTAATGCTGATTCCAAGATGTGTACTCGGATTTAGCAAATAATCTTGCAATGGTTATCTTTGATCTTGTTGATGAGAATCAACATGGTTTAGTTCCAGGATACAGCCACTCACATTAATACTGATATCACTGCTCTAGAGACAGAGAGCGCTAAGGAAAATCCGGTTGGAGTAATTAAGATAAATGCCGAAAAGGCCTTCGACCAGGTCTCATGGCAATTTCTTTGGGCCACCATGGTTGCATCTGGGTTTGTACTGTGCTCTATTGCTCAGGTTCAACAGCTTTATCAGAATCTTAAAATATGGTTGTATGTTCAAGGACCTCTACCAACCTAATTCTGATAAACCGTGGCATCCGTAAGGGATGTCAACTTTCACCTTTGCTATTTTCTCTTTATAGAGAGAATTACATTCCAGTCCTTAAGAGGTCGAGGGATATTGCTTCACTGCAAATGCATCTACTTGAGCTCAATGTCTTCACCGATGCAGATGACATTACCATCATGACCTCTACCCAGGAGGATTCACTGCCAGATATTGAAAGATTGGCCAATGAGTATGGGGCTTTCCCTGGGTCCAAACTTAACCTTGATGAGACCCTGGTTCTTGACAACATTTTTTCTTCTCTAGATGACAGGCGATGGGTCAAGTTGGTGACCTACCTGAGAGTCACAGTCTCCCTGAAAAAGTAGTATGTAATAGAGTTTAACAATGATGCACTCTCCAGTAGAACTCAGGAGATATTTAGTAAGTGAGATTGTCTTCACATCGGTCTAATCAGTCGATGCAACTCAATCAAGATGATTATTTTTCCTCGCTCCCTATACTTCATGTGGTACATACATTTGTGTTGGAAAAAGAGGCAGTATCTGTGAGGCCTGCAGAAATAACATGACTACATTTGTCCTTCACTGGGAACCAAACACCCAATTGTAGTGCCTGACTCTCAGAGGGTAGGGTTGCAGAGCAGTCTGAGGCTTACTCAAGGGAGGTGGTGTGGGCTAGTTGGCCGGTGCTCAGAAATAACATTCAATAATTGATTGTCCAGTCTGTACTTTGCATTATAAAAGTAAGAGTATATTTATTAAACACACAACACTCAATACTATGCACCATTTTACAAATATACATAAGCTGTTGGAATAACTTTGTGACATTGCGTAACATCTCCTCCCCTCCCACAGGGGGGGTCGGGTCTAGTACCACCACTCCCATGTATACACATCATCTTGCCCCCGATGCAGTTAGTTGAACAAAACCTGGAGTGGGGGCCCTGCGCACTGGCACCATCCCAGACGGGCAGACACGGAGGCCAGCGCTGCTTCTGCTGGCCTCGGGGGAGTCCAGCGGCACTCCCTCTACTTCTTTCACCACTTCGGGGCCCAGGGATGGGGTCCCGGGCCCCTGGATCATTTTTACGGGGGCACGACGGCACTCCCAGGCTTGTGTTCGCCCAAAGGGGACTGCCAGGACACGCCATCATCGGGGCCCAGAGATGGGGTCCCGGGCCCCGCCTTCTCTTCACGGGGAGTGCGCCGGCGCTCTCCGACTGATGCTTCTTCGAGATGGCGCTCCCTGGCTTTGCTTTGGGGCCCGGGATGGGGTCCCGGGCCCCCATAGACCTCTTTGCAGAGGGTGCGACGGCACCCCCTGGCCTCCGCTGTTGACGGGGGACAGGGTGGTCTCCTGGCCACCCGTTTTGGGGGTCACTTCACGGGGAGTACGACGGTGCTCCCCGACTTTACTTCGTGTTGGGGAAAGCCCCCGGGGCCTGACCCACCCCGGGGGCATCTTCTAGACCGTCGGCGGAGCCCCACACGCTTCATCACCGGTCAGCCAAAGATCAAAGGCCGCCTACCTTCTGGGGACCGATCTTGTCGATTTTGGCCTCTTCTTGCTCCTGGTGGCCCTCTGTGAGGCCTGCACAAATAACATGACCACATGTGTCCTTCACTGGGAACCAAACACTCTATTGTAGCGCCTGACTCTCTTAGGGTAGCGTTGCAGAGCAGTCTGAGGCTTACTCAAGGGAGGTGGTGTGGGCTAGTAATCGCCATTGACCGGTGTGCAGAAATAACACTCAATAATTGATTGTCCAGTCTGTACTTTCGCTTTATAAAAGTAAGAGTACATTTATTAAACACACACACCACTGAATACTATGCACCAGTTTACAAATATACATAAGCTGTTGGAATTACTTTGTGACATTGCATAACATCTCCACCCCTCCCACAGGAGGGGTGGGGTCCAGTACCATCACTCCCATGTATGCACATCATCTTGCCCCCAATGCAGTTAGTTGAACATAACCTGGAGCGGGGGCCCTGCGCACTGCCACCATCCCAGTGGCGACCCCCCTCTAATATCTCAACAAGCATTTAAAATAGGTAACCCTGCCTTGGTGACACACAACCCTGACTGAGCATTTCCTACAGACCATGAAGTATACACCTCTACATCTTAAGGGCTAGCAGTCCGGGCTCTTCACATAAGCGCAGCAGCAAGAATTTGCAGAGGGTGCGACTGCACCCCCTGCCCTCCGCTGTTGCCGGGGGCCAGGGTGGTCTCCTGGCCATCCGTTTTGGGGGTCACTTCAAGGGGAGCACGATGGCCAACTTTACTTTGTGTTGGGGGCAGCCCCCGGGGCCTGACCCACCCCGGGGGCGTCTTCTAGATTGGGGGCGGAGCCCCACATGCTTCGTCATCGGTCAGTCAAAGGTGAAAGTTCGCCTACCTTCTGGGGGCCCGATCGCAGCCCCCAGGGGACCGATCTTGTAGATTTAGGCCTCTTCTGGGTCTCTGAGAGGGGGGATTCAGCAGGGAGCTGTCTTCACTGGCTCCCTGCGCCAGCCTTTCGCCTGCTCTCCTCCTGAGCCTCTCTTCTCTCTGCGCAGAGGCTCCTGCTTCTGCGCACTGGTCCTGGTCTCTTCTCCTGGCGCTGTTCAGGATCCTGGGGGCAGTCAGGGTGTTACTCCTTCAAACTACCCATTGTGCCAGGCTCCAGCACCCTCTGCCTCAGCAGACCACACCCCAGAGAGAGCTTCTCTTCCTGTGCAAGTTATTTTAAGAAGTTGGGGAGGGAGCTGGCAGGAAGTCTCTGTTTGCCCTATCACACAGCGACACATCACTTCTCTGCCCCTGCTCCCTCCTTCCTGCCCAGGCCTCTGGCTTGGTTCAAGATGGCGTCATCCAGGGTCTCCTGCCACATGGTCTCTGAAAGCCCCTTCCCCGCTTGCTGCCTTCCCTCCCTGTTGCAGCCTGGTGCCTGGCACCCAATGATAGCTGCTGATGGATGAGCCTGTAGCCCCACCCATCTTCTCTTCGTGGAGAGGAGGTCACCGCTCTGGGAGGAAAGGTCATCAATCCAGGCTACTGAGGTCAGCCCCCAGCCAAGGCTTGGTTATGGCTGACTCAGAGAAATATGACAGTTCTGGATGACCTAAAAGCAGTACAAATATGACTTTGGACTCTGCAGAATACTTCTTCTCACACCTGTTACAGTGTACTTTAGTGCGTGTCTGGAATCTGTAGGCCTTAGGGAAGTTATTCTAGCCCATGGGCTTCACATACCCAAAAGGGAATAATGAAGTGAAAAACACAGTAAAACACACTGACTTTCCCTGGCATGTTTCTTCCCAGTGTATAAAGCCTATTCCATGTCACCACCCCATTCTGCATAAGTCCTGCCACACCAGTCTATCTGCACCTGCTCCTTGGCTGCGCACGCTAGGCATCTCCCCTGCCCAGCCCCTACCCGTGTGCACACTCATGTACACATGTGTCTGCATGTAACCAGCCCTGTGTCCCTTACTCCAGCTGCTGCTCAGTGGCGTGGTCAAGCCAGGAGGACACCAGTAAAATCCCCATGCAGTCTCTTTCATTATGAGTTCACTGTGGGTTAGTCCCAACTCATGAGGCTCCCCCACAGTAAAAGCTCAACAATTAGGTGCTCAAAAAGCAAAACATCCAGGCAACCCATAGTGTCAGAACCACCTTCTAACAATTTGTATTTAGCCAAAGGCTTTTTTATGAAGATAGAGGCTGTCTGGCCAAAATTCATCTGGGGTATAAAAAGCCTAGTGTTAACATATGCATGTTACAGGGGCCACAACAGGAGATGGTGGACTTTAGTTACCAGCTCTCGGTATTTACTTTTTAGCAGCATTTGTGTCACGACTAGTAAAATTATTAGGGTATGATCCATGAGAGCTAGGTGGTTTGTTCCCGGAATTCCTCCCTTGGGGAGCCCATCTCACCCCACACATCGGCATCATCCACGCTGTCTATTTCAAGTGGACTCCTTTGAAGACATTGAGGGTCTTCGACTCTATCTGGGCCTTTTTGAAAATGCAGATTTAGTGGATTACATTATTTAGCACATATTCTTATGTAGGTTATAATCCTAATTTTCCCTGTCAACTGTACAAAAGTTTTATCAACTGCTGGCAGGCATCCAGCTTACTTACTTTGGGCTCTTTATTTGAGGGTGACTGTCTTCCCTCCTTTAAGATACTATCACAGCGATTTTCTATTCCGTGCTTGTTTGTTTTTCACTACCTACTACTCGGGCATTTCACCATGGGATTGAAGATGGTAGATGACAATTGTTCTGCTAATACCTTTTTAGAATATTTGCAGTAGTGCCCACCCAAGAAGGTTTTTATCTGGTGTATCAAGTGATCCTGGCAGCAGAGATCCAGGGTGACATTTTTCAGAAATGTGCTCATAATTGCAGCAGACATCTTGGGGTCCAAGTTCATCCCGATGAAATTAGACATACAAATGTTTTATTAAATATGTCCTGAATGGCTCCCAGGTTACAACCAATCAGTTTAAATTCATCAATGTTTTCTATTATCATCCTTGTAGTTTATTTATCATGAATTTGAGGCTAGACTCTAAGTATTTCGATGTTCTGGCAATCGGGCAAACTCAGTTCATATCTTCGTCACTTTTCCTGCTATTTTTCGTTACTGGCAGACTGTATTTGGTAATTTGAATATGCTTTGTCCAACTATCATGAAGTGGGACGTTAAATTAATCAAATTGGGTCAAAAACCTCATGCACTGGCCCACTTCAGTGGTATTTTTTTCTGTGCTATCGCTCTAGCTCAACTGATTCTGGCCTGGGCTCCCACTACCATGCTCTGGTGGCATGAATTAATCAATATGGGCCTCTTGGATTGCATGATTACTGAGAATGATGTCTGGCGCACTCGGCTAAGGAAGATATGGGTGCCGTTTAGGTGCTGTTTGGCACAAGTTCAGGCAAGTCATGACAACCATCTCCATAGCTTATATTTGTCAAATTTTCTGTCCTTGATTGTATTCATTATTTTTTCATCCATCCAGATACATTGTCTCTATGATGGTACAATTGTTATTTTATGCAACTTTTGCACCCCCAACTGATGGAATAATTTTTGTAATGTGTTTTAATGTGTCTTACTTATGACCGTGATAAAAAATATTTGAAAGAAAATGCCAACACTCCAAAAGTGGAATTTTCAGAATTGTGATTAAAAATCCAACTTTACCATTAAAGAGGACATTTAGTAGAAGTGTTTAGATGCCAAACTCAACCTGTCAACTTGGTCCCAATTAGAAGTTACAGCTTATTAAATGTAATAAGTTAACTCCATTGTCAGCCTAAGGGAGAGGTAGGCTTTGCAGTACTGAAAAACAAATGTAAGTGTTTTTCACTACTGGGAAGTATGAAACTTAAATTTGCATGCCCAACCTTTTAAATACACAGCACCCAGCTCTCTGGGTCATTCAGGGACCATACATAGGGTGACTTATAAGTATTAGAAAGGAAGGTTTGGGCCTGGCAAAAGGGTTATTTTGCCAGATCGAAATTACATTTTAAAAATGTACACACAGGCTGCAATAGCAGACCTGAGAACATTGTTAAAGGGCTACTTAAGTGGGTGGTACAATCAGTTCTGCAGGCCCACTAGTAGAATTTAATTTACAGGCCCTGGGCACAGGTAGTGCCACTTTACTAGGGAAGTACAAGTAAATACAATATGCCAATTGGGCATAACCCAATTCTACTATGTTTTAAGAAGTGAGCACAGGCACTTAAACACTGGTTAGAAGTGGTAAAGTGTGCAGTCCTAAACCAAGCAACAATGATGTAAGCAAAAAAGGAAAGGCAAACAAGCATTTGCAATGCAATTGGTCTCGCATTTGTGGCAAAAGTATTTAGCCATGCAGCAAACTGTCGCACTTTCAGCTGAAGTGTTAGGCTGCAACCCAGTGCTAGAATACACTACTATTGTCTGTGAGACAGTGCTCGATAAGCTACTCATGCTGGACATGCAGACACTGGAGAGCTAAAAAATGCAACCGCATCACTTCTGTTCATTAAGAGGACTTTCTACAATACTTAAGAAGCAGAAAATAAATATCTCACTCAAACTGAAAAGGTATCAATGACTACCTGGCGCAGACTAATTAATTATAAATGTCTACATCAAATTGATCACCCCTAAAAGTCCACATGAATGCGGGAAGTGGGAGATGATGTCAATTGCAGGTGCTGCCATCATCTTGATGCAAATTTATGCACCATGCCTTGGGCTGCCTCGAGGCAGAAAGCACTTATGCTGTTGGGCAGGGACTATTGATAACGTACCCATGTAGGCTTCAGTAACTTTCTACACAATGTCTACTCATGTTTTTGGTCTATGTGGCAGAAACACAAGTGAAGGTAAGAAGGTTTGGGGGTATTGCTCTGTGCTGGACAAAGAGGCGGATGGAGATACATTAAGGGCGAGGGCTGGGCTACAAGGAACCTGACAGAATGAGGGATCTCATTTTGTATAATTATGCAGTAGAAGTATATGGGAGGTTTCTGCCACTCTCCCCCAGGCCGAAAACATAACTGGGACCACATGAGTGCTGCACGTGCTGCTGAAAAAACACCCCTGGAATGTGCGATAAAACTGCAGGGGATACTGTAACTGACACATGCCTACTAAAAAGAAATTGTCATTTTATTTCTCCGCACGGGTAAAGACAGAGCTAAAAAAACTGTTCTGCTTTAGCTGCTTCCCTTCCTTTGCGAGCTCATCAATGCTGCATGGGATTGGGAGCGTCAGTGCACTTTGGAATGCTATCCGAAGACCAACATACGTGGCTGCCACACAAACCTGAAAACCCTTTCTACCTATGGGCAGTGCCAAGATTTCAAATATCAACACTTGTAAAGAAATGCTGGCAGCCCGTTTATCTGAGTCCTCCTTCGCCCTGCACACCATTTAACATATGAATCTCAGGAGACCCCTTCGATCCCCCTCTCTCCCTATTTACCTGACTACTTTTGTTTGTCCCCTCTAATCTCTGCCATTTCCCGTGTTTTGGCTGCCTCGCCTCGTCACCCAGCCCATCATCTTTTCTCTGGCTCTCTTATATGGCGCGAATATCGATGTCAGAAAAACATCCCGTCGTTGTAGACTAATGATTTACTCTCCTCGTGCCTAAAAAAATAAATATGGCTTTGTATAAAGTAATCGGTGCTCACCTCAAGCACTCCAGTACATGCAGGTCGAGTTCGTGCTGTATAAAACGGCAAGCTTCACATTTGATCTCAGGTGGATTCTTCGTGGATCACTGCTGCTTGTCAGGTCACAGATCGCTGGGCTCGCGTCCCGGGGGGTTCGGGGCTCCTCTGAAGGGTAGACTGTGGATTGTGCAGGCTGATGGCGGCATTACCGCCTCCAGCCTCCAGCAACCAAGACAGCTGCACACACAAGACCACGACAGCACAAGAAGCTTGAGGGGCCAGCTGAAATATGGTGAGGGTTGAACAGCCAGACAGGAGTGGAAACTCATTAAGAAAAGAGAACATGTACTGTGTAACAACCAGGTAAAGGGGCCAGTAGCCATGGGACGTTACAAATGACGACTAAGGAGGGGCTAACACGCCTCTTTACCAATCAGAAGCCAGCATTTAGGAAGGACAAACACACAAACCAATGAAAAAGAGGGATGGGGGAGTGGGTGAGGCTTCTCTCCCGTACTGAACTACCACAGATCTTCGCCAGAGCAGCACTTGCACACTCACTCTAGGCTTTACCTAAAAAGTTAGGGGGAAAAACAGGCTATGTCTAATAGAAGTGCACAGCGATATCATTGAGAAAATGCATCCTTTCCACGCTAATTATAAGAATTGGTACTGACATACTAAAATAGGGCCACATACAAGTGAAATGTGTGTATGGATAATGAACAAACCTGTCACTCTCACTGGCACTTTCATGGCCTCTGACTGCTGCTCAGACTCGCACTGTTTGCAGATGGAGTAGGATTACAATTGTTGATGAATCAACATGTGAGGAAGGCACCCATGTTTCATTTGGTAGCTCTCCATAAAGGAAGTGCATGGTATAGAGCAAACAGTAGAGAATATAGAGATCACTGTGGGACAGGTATGGTCCAGGAGCTAATTGGTAGTCTGTAGGATTATGACAATCATTGCAAAGATGAGGGTACTCAAGCAACCTGACTCTGTCAATTATTAGTCCTCGTGAAATGAGGGAGATAGGTAATTCTATTTAAAGTTCCTGTTCTTCCCTCAAAAGAGTCCATTTATTAAATTAAAAACTTCAGCTCATAATGTATTGTATGGGACAGAGCAATTAGGAAAGTTTGTTCTGCCTCCAGCATGGCAGTGCTTCAAGAACTGTACAGTTTCTTATAGTAAGAGGCAAATAGTACTGATATCTCTAGAGGGTTATCAGGCACGTCCATCATCACCACACATCATTGGTACAGGTATTTGAGGCTCCCACTGGTGTAGCTTACCAACTTCTCCTCATACTCAAAATACCCTCTTTTGAAGTTCACCATGACAAGTTCAATGCTGCTCATAGACCGCTCATAGAAAAGGAATTCAGTGCCTGCTTAGTCATTTCTAAATTGTGCCTAGATGTAGGAGTAGGGTCTGTATTGTACTGTAAAAATTAATTGCTGTATGGATGCATCAAAATAAGCTTGCTCAGCTTTGCCTTTTATTTTAGATGAACAGAGCCTCTCATAATGAGACCTCTTCCCACAACATCTGGCCCAATATCACCATCCCGATTGCTATCAATGCACATCATTCAAAGGAGACAACGTTATGTGACCCAGGTCAATGTCCAACTGTAATGGGCAATGGTCTCTACTCCCTTTCTACAAGATATCATGGTATCCCGAACCAGGAAAAAAGTTCTATAACTGAGGACTAGTGGTCGGCACATGACATGAAAGTATACTCCCTACCTCTTGGATGCGACAACCTCCAGAGGTCTAACAAGTCATGGTCCTTCTATAAGTCCCTCAAAAGTGCTCTGTCAGCAATAATTTTGGAGTAACTGGCATAATTCCGTAACTCTGCATTACTTTTGCGATGTAAAACTATCAATTTTAACCTCATAGTGACATGACACATTTCTGACTCTTCCATTCAGGTAAAATTATACCACAAGAAGTACTGAAACAACAGTGATCACTTTTGGTGTATGTGATCAGAATGTTCAGCATGTGTTTTGAGTGCAAGAACCAGCACTTTGACATGAGCAGTCGCAGGACAGCATTTCAAGTAGGTTTTTTTACTTTTGCGGCTGGAAAATCAACTCAAAATGTATTTTTGAGTTGTTAGTTTATCCGAATAGACCAATTGAGTGTTTTTTTAATTGCAAAATGCATTTGTTATTTTTTTTTAACAAGAATTGTCACAGAGACTGTGAGGCCACTGTACACACGCTAGCAACTTCCTCTTCCTGACCTGAAGACTCCTTCCTCTGCTTTGTCCAGCCCTTGGTCATTTTGGATTTAGATTTTGGTGGAAAATTACTACTCTCTTCCTTTGTCTGCAATCTCTGCAGTATCCACACCATTGAAATGTAAAAGTTTTTGGGAGAAATCAAGAAGGTCAATATAACACATTGGAAACAGTATGCTGTTTGAGGGAGTCTATTATTTGTTCAAGTTTTTATATATATAACATTGTTGGTGGATGGCCTTGAGTTTGGGCTTGAGTTAAAGTTTGGGTTTCTGGTTGCCAGAGGTATGAACCCAGTCCGATCAGGAACCACAGTCCTAGTCAGGATAAGTCAGATACACACACTAAATCAACATGCACTCACTCCCTGGTAGCTTGGCACAGAACAGTCAGGCTTAACTTAGGGGTAATGTGTAAGGATTTTGTGCAACACTTCAACAGTAAAAAATTGAATACACCACACAAAAATACTACACCCAGGTAGAAACATAGAGTGTAATGTATTGAACAAAACAAGACCAAAATGACAAAAATACAATAACCAGAGTTATGATCTTTTAAAGAATATCTTAAGCCAACTTGGGTATCTGGTCATGCTAGATTGGGTCAAATCCAAAAGTTCAGACTGACCACGGTGTAGCATGGGTAAGATGCAGGGACCAGTCTTGTACTGCTGAAACAGTACATTGGTTCTTGATTGTGTCAACATTGTGGACGAGATGCGAGCAGAGGAGGCAATGCATCATCATCAATGCCTGTGGATGTAGACGATGCGTCGGTTGTGATCGGTGTAAGTCAGGGATGCATCATCATTGAATACAAGGTGTAGGTGATGTTTCATTGTCAAGCCACGCAAGTCGAGGATGAGTTGAGAACTGAAGGCAATGTGCCACGCATTCAGTGAGCCAATGTCTTCAGACCATGTGGCAGAGTAGTGCAGCAATAGAGTTGCAAATGTTTTCAGTGGTACAAGGGCATCGATGCATAGACTTCTGCTGGAGCAGCACTTTCTACCCACTTTTAAGGGACTGGTTTGGATTGGCACCACTTGGCTGGGCAGAAATCACAGATGGCAGAGTCCAGGTGCTGTAGCAGGGTTGGTGGAAGTCTTTGAAGTCCCTGAGACTTCAGAAAAGGAGGCAAGCAGCCAAGCCCTCTGGGTTTAACTTGTGTAGATCCAGTCATTCTCACCTAGGCAATGAGTACAGTAGCCAGCAGATCAACACAGCAGATCAGTGGTCCAGCAAAGTAGCAATTCAGCAGAGTGGCAGTCCTTCAGCAGAACAGCAGCCCTTCTTCCTGGCAAAGTATTAAAAGGGTTATAAGTGTACTCAGTTGGCAGTGTCTGGGGTCCAGTACTTCCACCCAGTTGTGCCTTTGAAGTGGGAGAGACTTCAAAGAGAGATGTTTGAAATGCAGAGTGCCTTTGCTCCCTCCCCTGGCTCCAGACTCACTACAGGGGATATGTAGACCTTTGTGTGGGGGCAGGACAGCCCATCCAGGTGTGTCATCTCCTCCCTCCCATCCACCCCCAGGATGTGGATGGCCCATCAGCCACAGCTAAGCTTCCTTTGTGTGTGGCCTTCTGGTGGAAATGCATAAGGCTCAGCTGTCACCCACCCCAGACGGGTATTCATAGACAGACAGAAGCAACAAATTGTTAAAGTAAGAAAATGCCAACTTTTTAAAAGTAATGGTACCTGTGTAAATAATAAATACTGATTTGGCACAATGGCAATAATATAGGAAAAGATGTTTGAATTTCCAAAAAAGCACTTAAAAAGCCCAGTAGGTAAAATGTGACACACCTGCAAAGTGAAACATTGTACTCAGCCTCCGTCATTGTTACAGGAGACTGTGAATGTTTACTGTAGATTGATTAGAGTGTCACTTTTTGCTCTCCTGTATTTTTTTAAGCCTTCATGCATGTCACAACCTGTCACCTTTTGTATATAGGTTTCACGTTTCACTTGGAACACCATACACGTTTTTTTGGACTTTTCAACATAAATTACAATGCATTTTACCTACTGGGCTTTTTATGTGCTTTTTTGAAAATGTGTACATCTTTTCTATATTATTTCCATTGTACTGAATTAGTATCATTATTATAAATACTAGGATTATTTTCTTCGAATTTCCACAGGTACCATTGTTTTTTGATATGTAATATGTACCCTGGTTCCGTGTGAGTAGGGTGGTCCTTGTCTCCTTTGAAAGCAACTTTCTAGAAGTAGCATTTTAAGAATTCCAATTTAAAATCTAACATCACATCAGTTAGGATTTGAAATTTTGAATCCATGGAACCCAAAATTGGAGGTTGTATCTCTTTCCAATTGGAAATTATACTTATAAGATGTAATAAGGTAATCCGAATGTTAACATATGGGAGAAATAGGCCTTGCAGTAGTGAAAAATGAATGTTAGAGTTTTCTACTAGCAGGACAATTTTTTTTCACATTTAATCTCAGGTGGATTCTTCGTGGATCACTGCTGCTTGTCAGGTCACAGATCGCTGGGCTCGCGTCCCGGGGGGTTCGGGGCTCCTCTGAAGGGTAGACTGTGGATTGTGCAGGCTGATGGCGGCATTACCGCCTCCAGCCTCCAGCAACCAAGACAGCTGCACACACACTGTTCTCCCAGTAAAAGATATGTGGATGTCCGCATGTTGCCCTAGTTCCATAACCACAATAGTGTGGTGGAGTTCTTAAAGGATGTGTTTACATGTGAGGGGATCACGAGAGTTATATTTACTGACAAGGGTGTCCAGTTGGCATCAGATTAGATGATGAGTGTACTTGAAAAATTGTCAATCGAGCATCAAGGCACATCACTATATTCCCCCTAGGCCAATGACCTGGTAGAAAAAATGAAGAATTTGGTTAGGGATTGTACTCAAGCTGCATTGGCGAGCAGGGGGTCTCTCAGGGAGTTAATAAGAGAGAAGTTGTGGGCACACTGTACTACTCCCAAAATGTTAACGAAGATTTCACCTTTTCAATGTTTAAAGGGCCATCTAGCTGGTTCAAAACTTAATCCCAGGTGGTTTGAGTGGAAAAGGAATGTAAGAAGTCCCAACAGGGACAAGGTGGCACATTAGCAGTCGAGTTATAAGGCATGTTTTCATACCATATATGGTTCTACCCACGGGAACTAGAAGGTCGGGGAGCAGGTGTTAGTGAAGAGACTTCTTTGGTGTGCTAAATTGCTAATGGTGTATCTAAGGTCCTGGGACCTTTCTGCATTATAGAGGTCATGAGGAGTGTAGTGAGGCTGGAGAAGAGGGAAGCGTGGGGCATGTCACACCTTGCAAGAAACAACTCACTGTCAGGGGGATGGTGATGGTGTTTGTGTGGTGTGGTAAGTACAAGGTTACTGGAGGTAAACCCTGAACAGGGGATGGAAAGCACAAGTTCTGAACAAGAGTTTGCTTTTGGGTATAACTCACCCCATGACACTTGTAACAGGAGGAGGCCCACATATCTCAAATATTATGTTTAATTCATTAGTTGTGTTGTCACATAATTGTGGCATTTACTGTATTATTCAGATGTACAGTTCTTTTAATTTATCCTTGTATTATTATGCAATTGTGGCATTATTGTATCTCTTTCTTATTGATCTGTTATAGTAGCTTTAGCATATGTTTGTTTTGTTGGTTTGGTATTTTTGTTTTAGGTTGGTTGGTATTATTGAGAGGGGATGTGGTATGGCCTGTACTAGCCTTGTAAGGGTTATACCTCTGTAAGGTGATGTAATCCTTTGGAGGTACATCATTCTGTGGAATATATTGGGGCTCTAGGCAATTAGAGATTCACTGGTAGCCTGAGCTATGCTGGCTGCACTGTCACTGCGGTGGACCCATTAAAGAGAACTTAAGTTAACCTATGCTCGGGTGTTCTCTTAACAAAGTACTACCCTCACGTGGGATATGCCTCAACAGACCAGCCCCCAATCCTTGTGCATCTGTAGAGCAATCGCTTAAGCATCAAACCATCTGTCTATATGATTTCCCATCACAAATTCACTCACCAGACACTTGGGTATGTGGACCCTCTTGTCCCCAGAGGGCACTTGGGTGTTGCTGCCACCACGGGACCCCATTTGAATGGCTTTCATGTCCAGTTCCTTATGGCTCCTTCATGAGCCAAATGCTTCAAAAACAATCCTCTCCTCCATGGCCAGTTTATTTTCCTCAAATGCTCATTTGTTTTCATCTGTTTCCGAGGCCTGCCTTTTCTCCTCTAAAGCTTGCTTCTTCTTCAATGTGCGCTTGGCCAGCTCCAAATTTATATTTCTCTCTTCCCTCCTGTGCCTTAGCTCCTCTGGGGACAGGCCTCTGGATAACAGACTGCTCCCTGGTCTGGGGGGATCACTAATCCTGGTAGGATGTTGCCCCCCTCCTTCACAGGTTTCAATCTCAGAATTGCCTGTGAGTCTTGGTCCAAATCATCCTCCTCTTCCAGCTCCTCATCCTTCTCTGGGGTTGCATTCAAAGCAGCATGAGCTTCTTCCCAGGCCTTCAGCACCTATTGCAGCTCCACCTTACTGGCGGAGCTCTTTGCAGGAAGCCCAATTCCCTTGCAGAAATCCTTGAGCTGGGCCACAGTGTAACCCTCCAAGTTGGCCAGTTCAAAGTCCACTTTTGCAGGTGCAGATGTTGAACCTCCAGTTAGCGACATCATTTTGGGAAAAAGTTAAAAAAAGCCAATCAGGGAGAATTGACTAAAATGTCTCTTTGGCATGAATTGGTAGTGTGCGCCCAGTTGCTGTATGGCTCTGCACAAATACAAGTCCTCTCCCATCATTGCCACCAATGCTAGAAATTGGGTTCTGGTTGGCAGAAGTATACACCCTGTCCAAACAAGAACCCGAATCCTAGTCAGAAACATACCCTAATTTAATCTGTGCTCATCCCTGGTAGCTTGTCACAGAGCAGTCACACTCAATTTAAGAGTCAATGTGTTAAACATTTGTGCAATATTTGTAGAAAAACAGTGAAACCATCACACAAAAAAGATACCACACCTAATTATAAATATAGAGTTTAATTTATTGAACAAAACAAGACCAAAACAACAAAAATCCAATAGGTGCAACTGGAGTGCACTCAGTTGGTTGTGTCAGAGGTCCAGTACTTATACCAAGTTGTGCCTTTGAAGTGGGGGAAACTTCAAAGAGAGGACTTTGAAGAGCACAGAATTCCTGTCTTTCCTGTCCCTGGCTCCGAGACTCACTACAGTGTGGGGACAGGACACAGCCCATTCAGATGTAAGTGTTAACTCCTCCATCCCATCTTGCCCACGATGGCCCATCAGTCTGTGGATGGCCAATCATTCACACCTAAGCTTCCTTTGTTTGTGGCTGTCAGGAGGGAATGCAAAAAACCCAGCTGTCACCCACCCTAGACATGTATTCAGAGACAGGCAGAAGGCACCAAATGGCTAAAGTAGGAAAACGCCAACTTTCTAAAAGCGGCATTTTCAGAATTGCAATTTAACGTTACCACAAGTTAGAATTTTAAATTGTGATTCCAGAGACACCCAAGTTGAAGTGTCCCATCTCTTCCCAATTGGAAATTACACTTATAAGATGTAATATGGTAATTACAATGTTAACATATATGAGATGTAGGCTTTGCAGTAGAGAAATTCGAATTTAAGAGTTTTTCACTACCAGGACATGCTTAAACTTAAAAGTACATGTCTTACTTTTTAAAGGCCCAGATCTCTGTACTGGGGTGAATGTATGACATTGTTCTGCATTCTGTCCATCAATTGTTGTTTTTGCATTTGTCACCCCGAGTGGGAAGGGTATGCTCAGACGTGAGTCCCTTGCTCTCCATGCCACTGGAATCAAGCTATCCTGGCTGACGAGGGCTGAAAGCCCGAAACCGGTCCTAGGATGCTTGTTTCCAGTCCAGGGAGGACCTGGCTTGGCAGTTCGGGCTGGACTGTTCCCATGGGGCACAGGGTCAAGACTGATTTGCATATGGCTGGGTTCAAACTGGAATGGCATGGTGAGCAAAAAAACGATGGATTTAGGCCCAGATCTCTGTACTGGGGTGAATGTATGACATTGTTCTGCATTCTGTCCATCAATTGTTGTTTTTGCATTTGTCACCCCGAGTGGGAAGGGTATGCTCAGACGTGAGTCCCTTGCTCTCCATGCCACTGGAATCAAGCTATCCTGGCTGACGAGGGCTGAAAGCCCGAAACCGGTCCTAGGATGCTTGTTTCCAGTCCAGGGAGGACCTGGCTTGGCAGTTCGGGCTGGACTGTTCCCATGGGGCACAGGGTCAAGACTGATTTGCATATGGCTGGGTTCAAACTGGAATGGCATGGTGAGCAAAAAAACGATGGATTTAGGCCCAGATCTCTGTACTGGGGTGAATGTATGACATTGTTCTGCATTCTGTCCATCAATTGTTGTTTTTGCATTTGTCACCCCGAGTGGGAAGGGTATGCTCAGACGTGAGTCCCTTGCTCTCCATGCCACTGGAATCAAGCTATCCTGGCTGACGAGGGCTGAAAGCCCGAAACCGGTCCTAGGATGCTTGTTTCCAGTCCAGGGAGGACCTGGCTTGGCAGTTCGGGCTGGACTGTTCCCATGGGGCACAGGGTCAAGACTGATTTGCATATGGCTGGGTTCAAACTGGAATGGCATGGTGAGCAAAAAAACGATGGATTTAGGCCCAGATCTCTGTACTGGGGTGAATGTATGACATTGTTCTGCATTCTGTCCATCAATTGTTGTTTTTGCATTTGTCACCCCGAGTGGGAAGGGTATGCTCAGACGTGAGTCCCTTGCTCTCCATGCCACTGGAATCAAGCTATCCTGGCTGACGAGGGCTGAAAGCCCGAAACCGGTCCTAGGATGCTTGTTTCCAGTCCAGGGAGGACCTGGCTTGGCAGTTCGGGCTGGACTGTTCCCATGGGGCACAGGGTCAAGACTGATTTGCATATGGCTGGGTTCAAACTGGAATGGCATGGTGAGCAAAAAAACGATGGATTTAGGCCCAGATCTCTGTACTGGGGTGAATGTATGACATTGTTCTGCATTCTGTCCATCAATTGTTGTTTTTGCATTTGTCACCCCGAGTGGGAAGGGTATGCTCAGACGTGAGTCCCTTGCTCTCCATGCCACTGGAATCAAGCTATCCTGGCTGACGAGGGCTGAAAGCCCGAAACCGGTCCTAGGATGCTTGTTTCCAGTCCAGGGAGGACCTGGCTTGGCAGTTCGGGCTGGACTGTTCCCATGGGGCACAGGGTCAAGACTGATTTGCATATGGCTGGGTTCAAACTGGAATGGCATGGTGAGCAAAAAAACGATGGATTTAGGCCCAGATCCCTGTACTGGGGTGAATGTATGACATTGTTCTGCATTCTGTCCATCAATTGTTGTTTTTGCATTTGTCACCCCGAGTGGGAAGGGTATGCTCAGACGTGAGTCCCTTGCTCTCCATGCCACTGGAATCAAGCTATCCTGGCTGACGAGGGCTGAAAGCCCGAAACCGGTCCTAGGATGCTTGTTTCCAGTCCAGGGAGGACCTGGCTTGGCAGTTCGGGCTGGACTGTTCCCATGGGGCACAGGGTCAAGACTGATTTGCATATGGCTGGGTTCAAACTGGAATGGCATGGTGAGCAAAAAAACGATGGATTTAGGCCCAGATCTCTGTACTGGGGTGAATGTATGACATTGTTCTGCATTCTGTCCATCAATTGTTGTTTTTGCATTTGTCACCCCGAGTGGGAAGGGTATGCTCAGACGTGAGTCCCTTGCTCTCCATGCCACTGGAATCAAGCTATCCTGGCTGACGAGGGCTGAAAGCCCGAAACCGGTCCTAGGATGCTTGTTTCCAGTCCAGGGAGGACCTGGCTTGGCAGTTCGGGCTGGACTGTTCCCATGGGGCACAGGGTCAAGACTGATTTGCATATGGCTGGGTTCAAACTGGAATGGCATGGTGAGCAAAAAAACGATGGATTTAGGCCCAGATCTCTGTACTGGGGTGAATGTATGACATTGTTCTGCATTCTGTCCATCAATTGTTGTTTTTGCATTTGTCACCCCGAGTGGGAAGGGTATGCTCAGACGTGAGTCCCTTGCTCTCCATGCCACTGGAATCAAGCTATCCTGGCTGACGAGGGCTGAAAGCCCGAAACCGGTCCTAGGATGCTTGTTTCCAGTCCAGGGAGGACCTGGCTTGGCAGTTCGGGCTGGACTGTTCCCATGGGGCACAGGGTCAAGACTGATTTGCATATGGCTGGGTTCAAACTGGAATGGCATGGTGAGCAAAAAAACGATGGATTTAGGCCCAGATCTCTGTACTGGGGTGAATGTATGACATTGTTCTGCATTCTGTCCATCAATTGTTGTTTTTGCATTTGTCACCCCGAGTGGGAAGGGTATGCTCAGACGTGAGTCCCTTGCTCTCCATGCCACTGGAATCAAGCTATCCTGGCTGACGAGGGCTGAAAGCCCGAAACCGGTCCTAGGATGCTTGTTTCCAGTCCAGGGAGGACCTGGCTTGGCAGTTCGGGCTGGACTGTTCCCATGGGGCACAGGGTCAAGACTGATTTGCATATGGCTGGGTTCAAACTGGAATGGCATGGTGAGCAAAAAAACGATGGATTTAGGCCCAGATCTCTGTACTGGGGTGAATGTATGACATTGTTCTGCATTCTGTCCATCAATTGTTGTTTTTACTTTTTAAATACACTGCACCATGCCCTAGGGCTATCCAGGGCTTATCTTAGGGGTGAAATATTTGTTAAAAATGAAAGTTTGGACCTGGCAGGAGTGTTAATTTACCAGGTACACATGACAGTTTAAAACTATGTCTGGTCATAAAACTCAGCTCCGCTTGCGGAATTGGAAGGATTCAGGCTCTCTGCACTCCGCGGAGGAATGTGAAGTTCCTAAATTCCGCCTTGTGGGTGCGAGGCAGAGTTTTTTTTCTGTTCACGTGCTCGAGTTTTGTTTTGGCACTCATTCACTCGTGAGCACCAAGATGCTCTCGGGTGATTTGCACACATGACGTTTCGTACTGCTAGCAAGATTCCACAAGACTTTGCACTCACTCGCATGGCTTCCAGCCGCAACAGCACCAATGTAGTGCTGATCCTGATTGCAAATGGATTTCTTGAGCAGCTTTTTTACTCGAGATACAGCTGAGAGGCTTTTTCTGTGGATTTGCCTCTCCAACTGGCTGTTGGTGGTGTTCTTTTTGTGCAAAAAACCTTTATTTAAACTTTCTTTCCCAACAGAAAGGAAGTGCCCCAGAGATTCCAGCATCCTGTTTCTGTCCAGCAGGCTCCTCCCAATGCTTTGTCCATCTTCTGATCACTTTGAATTGTGATTTGGAGTTGGAAGGACGACTCTCCTTGTCTGCTGCATGTATACCACCTGGATTTGAGGGCTTTGTATTTGAGATTTCACAAGTAAGTTGAATTGGTGTATAAGGGTGTTGTTTGTCTGATTGGGGAAATTCACCATGATTTATTTGTACTTTTATTCAATTTTAAAAAATGTATTGCGGTGGGTGGCCTGCAGTTTCAGTAGGGGCCTAGTTATTAGTTTGCATGCAATTTTTCTTCTTTTATAAAGGAAAAATGATGCACAGTTTACTACATTTTCTCTGTTTTCCCAAAAATGAGTAATATTCATTTAATTCACTATGTAGCCCAGTCTGCCAATGGTCCTTCTAGCCAGTAGGCCCAGTACTAGTAATGGGTGCATGAAACTACTTTGTCTGTGGTGTTTTTTTATTTGAATCATCATTTAGGCCATGGATGGCATTGGTTTAAATTACAAAATGTGTGTTTTTGGGGTATTTCACTTTTTTTTGCAAACAGTGTTTAGTTGTAGTGATTATATTTGATGCCTTTGGAGGATGTGGTAATTTTTGTTTTTGGAATTGCTGAATTAATGCTCTTTTTTCTTAATTACCAATCCATGCCTCCTTTGTCTGGTCGTGTGTAAGTGTTTTTGTAATGGGCCACCATTTGTCTTTGTTCCCCATGCCATGTGGCCAGGGGCCATTTTGTTATAGTCAGTGCCCATAGGCCTGAGTGTTTTCTTTGTTTGTGGCCATGCCTTCTTGCTTGCTGTTTGACCATGTGGTTGGTGGCCTTTTTGTGTAGGCAGCTAGTGTGCTCTTGCCATAGGCCTGCATGTGTTCTTTGAACCCCATGCTTTCCTGCTTGTTGTTCTTGTGACCATGTGTCTGGTAGCCATTTTATGTAGGCAGTCAGTGTGCTTTTGCCATATGCTTGTATGTGTTCTTTGTTACCCATGGCTTCTTTCTTGTTGCTGTTGCGACAATGTATCTGGTGGCCATTTCGTGTAGGCAGTCAGGGTACTTTTGACATAGACCTGCACATGTTCTTTGTTTCCATGCCTTCTTGTTCGTTTTTGTGACCATGTGGCTGGTGACCATTTTGTGTAGGCGGCCATTGCGTTTTTACCATAGGCCTGCATGTGCTCTTTGTTATTGTCATGCCTCCCTGCTTGCTGCTTGACTATGTGATGGGTGACCATTTTGTGTAGCCAGTCAGTGTCCCTTTGCCATAGGCCTGCTTGTGTTTTTTGTTTCCCATGCCTTCTAGCTTGTTGTTGCGACCATGTGGCTGGAAGCCATTTTTTATAGGCAGCCAGTGTACTTTTGCAATAGGCCTGCATGTCTTCTTTGTTATAGCCATGCTCCTTGCTTGCTGATTGACCATGTGGTCAGTGGCCATTTTGTGTAGGCAGCTATTGTGCGTTTGTGATAGGTCTGCTTGTTTTCTTTGTTCCCCATACCTTCTTGCTTGTTGTTGTGACCATGTTGCTGCCAGCCATTTTTCTGTGTCCAGCCAGTGTGCTTTTGCCATAGACCTGCATGTGTTCTTTGTTACCCATGGTGTCTTCCTTGTTTTGTTGTGACCATGTGTCTGGCGGTCATTTTGTGGAGGCAGCCAGTATACTTTTGGCATAGGTCTACACATGTTCTGTGTTCCCCATGCCTTCTTGCTGTTGTTGTTGTGACCATGTGGCTGGCGTTTACTGTGAGTAAGCAGCAAGTCTGCTTTTGCCATAATCCTGCATGTGTTCTTTCGTACCCATGGCTTCCTGCTTGTTGTTGTTGTGACCATGTGCCTGGTGGGCATTTTATGTAGTCAGCCAGTGTAGTTTTGACATAGGCCTGCACATGTTCTTTGTTCCCGTGTCTTCTTGCTTGTTGTTGTTGTGACCATGTGGCTGATGGCCAGTTTGTGTAGGCAGTTAGTCTGCTTTTGCCATAGGCCTGCATGTAATTTTTCTTTGCCATGCCTTCTTGTTTGTTGATGTGACCACGTGGCTGGCAGCCATTTTGTATAGGAAGCCAGTGCACTTTTGCAATAAGCCTTCATGTGTTCATTGTTGTAGCCACGCCACCTTGCTGATTGACCATGTGGTCAGTGGCCATTTTGTGTAGGCAGCCAGTGTGCTTTTGCCATAGGTTTAGATGTTTTCCTTGTTCCCTATGCCTTTTTTCTTGTTGTTGTAATCATGTGGCTGCCGGCCATTTTGTGTGGCCAGCCAGTGTACTTTTGCCATAGACCTGCATGTGGTCTTTGTTACCCATGGCTTCTTGCTTCTTGTTGTTGTGACCATATGTCTGGTGGTCATTTTGTGGCGGTAGCCAGTGAACGTTTGACATAGGCCTACACGTGTTCTTTGTTCCCCATGCATTCTTGCTTGTTGTTGTTGTGACCATGTGGCTGGTGGAGATTTTGAGTAAGCAGCCAGTGTGCTTTTGCCATAATTCTGTATGTGTTCTTCCTTACCCATGGCTTCTTGCTTGTTGGGACCATGTGTGTGCCATTTAATGTAGGCAGCCAATGTAATTTTGACATAGACCTGCACATGTTCTTCGCTCCCCATGCCTTCTTGCTTGTTGTTGTGACCATGTGGATGGTCATTTGGTGTAGGCAGCCACTGTGCTTTTGCCATAGGCCTGCATGTGTTCTTTGTTGTGGTCATTCCTCCTTGCTTGCTGCTTGACCATGTGGTTGGTGGCCATTTTGTGTATCCAATCATGTACTTTTGCCATGGGCCTGCAAGTGTTTTTTGCTTCCCATGCCTTCTTGCTTCTTGTTGTGACGATGTGTCTGACAGCCATTTTGTGCAGGCAGCCAGTGTGCTTATGCCATAGGCCTGCATGTCTTCTTTGTTGTAGCCATGCCTCCTTGCATGCTGATTGACCATGCAGTCGGTGGCCATGTTGTGTATGCAGCCAGTGTGCTTTTGCAATAGGCCTGCATGTTTTCTTTGTTACCCATGCCTTCCTGTTTGTTGTTATGACCATGTGACTGGTGACCATTTTTTGTGGCGAGCCAGTGTGCTTTTGCCATGTGTTCTTTGTTGTGACCATGCCTCCTTTTTGTTGTTGGGACCATGTGGCTGATGGCCAGTTTGTGTAGGCAGTTAGTCTGCTTTTGCCATAGGCCTGCATGTAATTTTTCTTTGCCATGCCTTCTTGTTTGTTGATGTGACCACGTGGCTGGCAGCCATTTTGTATAGGAAGCCAGTGCACTTTTGCAATAAGCCTTCATGTGTTCATTGTTGTAGCCACGCCACCTTGCTGATTGACCATGTGGTCAGTGGCCATTTTGTGTAGGCAGCCAGTGTGCTTTTGCCATAGGTTTAGATGTTTTCCTTGTTCCCTATGCCTTTTTTCTTGTTGTTGTAATCATGTGGCTGCCGGCCATTTTGTGTGGCCAGCCAGTGTACTTTTGCCATAGACCTGCATGTGGTCTTTGTTACCCATGGCTTCTTGCTTCTTGTTGTTGTGACCATATGTCTGGTGGTCATTTTGTGGCGGTAGCCAGTGAACGTTTGACATAGGCCTACACGTGTTCTTTGTTCCCCATGCATTCTTGCTTGTTGTTGTTGTGACCATGTGGCTGGTGGAGATTTTGAGTAAGCAGCCAGTGTGCTTTTGCCATAATTCTGTATGTGTTCTTCCTTACCCATGGCTTCTTGCTTGTTGGGACCATGTGTGTGCCATTTAATGTAGGCAGCCAATGTAATTTTGACATAGACCTGCACATGTTCTTCGCTCCCCATGCCTTCTTGCTTGTTGTTGTGACCATGTGGATGGTCATTTGGTGTAGGCAGCCACTGTGCTTTTGCCATAGGCCTGCATGTGTTCTTTGTTGTGGTCATTCCTCCTTGCTTGCTGCTTGACCATGTGGTTGGTGGCCATTTTGTGTATCCAATCATGTACTTTTGCCATGGGCCTGCAAGTGTTTTTTGCTTCCCATGCCTTCTTGCTTCTTGTTGTGACGATGTGTCTGACAGCCATTTTGTGCAGGCAGCCAGTGTGCTTATGCCATAGGCCTGCATGTCTTCTTTGTTGTAGCCATGCCTCCTTGCATGCTGATTGACCATGCAGTCGGTGGCCATGTTGTGTATGCAGCCAGTGTGCTTTTGCAATAGGCCTGCATGTTTTCTTTGTTACCCATGCCTTCCTGTTTGTTGTTATGACCATGTGACTGGTGACCATTTTTTGTGGCGAGCCAGTGTGCTTTTGCCATGTGTTCTTTGTTGTGACCATGCCTCCTTTTTGTTGTTGGGACCATGTGGCTGGTGGGCATTTTGTGTAGGCAGTCAGTGTGCTTTTGCCATAGGCCTGCATGACTTCTTTCTTGTGGGCATGCCTTCTTGCTTGTTGTTGTGACCATGTGGGTGGTAGCCATTTTGTGGAGCCATCAAGTGGGCTTTTGCCATCGGTGGTCACTTTGTGTAGGCAGCCAGTGTCGTTCTGCCATAGGGCTGCATGTGTTCTTTGTTTAGCTTGCCTTCTTGCTCAGTGTTGTTGATAACCATCTGGCACTGGCTGGCAGCCATTTTGTACGTCTAGCAAGTGTGCCTTTGCCATAGTCTTGCATGGACAGCTGAGATATCTGTTTAATAAATTATATGCTTGAGGATAATTTTACTGATATACATATTTTTTAATTTCAATTTTTTAGCTTTAGGTTTTTAAATTTGTGTATTTTGTAACATTGTTTAACTTTCCTTTTGTTATTGTATTTTTTTATTGTATTTTTTTAATTTTGTAACTTCTTTTCTTTTTTATTTTATTTTCCCCATTTTCTGAAGATCCGGCATCAACCTCATGTCTTCTATATGTGCACAACAGCAATTATTGTCTAAGGATTATTCTATTGTCACCTTCACCTCCCTGAGCACCACGTTCTAACTTGAGGCACATAAAGCAAACCACTACATCTGTATGTTTTCGTTGTTGCTCTTTCTTTTCCTTCTGGAGTGTACACCATGAAAGTTTATGCTGGGGTTTTTTTACAAAGGGATACACTGCATTGTCAATTATTTATAATAAATTAAGTAAAAATACTAAAATATATTGTTTTTTTGTACTACTAATTGAACTACAGCAATGCCATGTTTCACTGATGTTGTTCTAGTTTGTTTGCTTTTAGGTGCACAAGAACATTACCCAGAGTACTGACAGACAGATGGCCTGCACGTGAAGTGCACTGTGACTGACTACACAACAAGAACATCTCTTCAGCTTTTAAAGCTTAGTGCCACTGCCAAGTGTATTTGTCCCTTTCTCACAGTAGTACACAATAGTTTCAAGAAACAGAGCAAAATGGACAGCAGCTACAGCCAGCAATAGTACATTTGCTTGATGTTGGAGCAGGATAAGGGTTTGAGCTTCCTTCTGAGCAAGAACCTCCTCTTTTAGAATCACAGGCTCTCATATCTCCAGCAAAGAAAAGGAAGGGTACTACTCCACCACCTTCTCGAAGCACCACTTCTGATGATGATGATAGAGAGATGGAGTGGACCGTGGCAGACTCCAGGAGACAACAGGAGAGGCAAGGGAAAAGTAAAGTTCCTGAAAGACTTTGTCTTATGGAAGGGGATGATGGGAAGGATGATGATGACGAGGCAGTCATGGCGGAAGGTGATCGAGAGGATTCTGATATTTCTATTCAACCTACTTCGAGGGATTTGACACAGAGCGCACTACCACCAGGTCCCATATTTTCAAGCCCCAGCTGAGACCTGCATCAACTACTGCCTCGTAAGAAGCATAGAGGCAACTGATTACATGCCCACCTACCTCCCGTTCTTCTTTAAGCAGTTGCACAGTAAAAATGTATTCCTCCCAGGCTTGAAACTTTTTTACGGTTAGCAAAGAGTGGGCGCACATTGCAGTATGCACATTTGCAGCATGTGTGTTCGTCAAGGTAAGCCTGGTACAAATGATGATACTGGAGGTCAAATGACCCATATGAAAAGACACCACACAATCCACTGGGAGGAGCACCTTAAAACAATACTTAACATGGTCATGATTGTGAGGAGAGCCAGGGAACACTAGCTACAAGTCCAATCATGGTGGAAGGTGATGATGAGGAAGAAGAAGATGACATCTTCATGCAAAGCAGCATTGTCCCCATCAGTGCGGCAGCAGAAACACTCACCTCAGCGACTTTACAATGGCACAAGGAGATTCTGAATGAGATGGAGACACCACGGCATTCAGTGACTGCCCACCACAATGCACATTGACTCTGCCACAACTATGTACATCTTGAAAGACACCTGTTTCAGTTGCCCCAGAAAAGAAGAAATTCCAGGCTACTGTTCCAGGCATGTTGAGGCAGGAGAGGCCCTACTAGTGGAACCACACAACCGCACATTTGTACAATGGAAATCTGGCAAAAATGTTAGCGCTGGACCGCTTCCCTTTTTCTTTTGTGGAATGAGTGGGATTCTTAGAATTTGTGGCAGCCATCTGCATGAAATGGAAGGTACCAAGTCTTACCTATTTTGCTACATATGATGATGTGCTGCAGATGGTTGGACAAGCTTTGCAGCAAAGTGTTGCTCACACCATCCACCTGATGACAGACATGTGGACCAGTTGTCAGGGGACTGATTGCATGTGCATCACTGCACACTGTATCTTTTTTGCGAGTGTAAATCAAAAGATATCTGCAGGTCTTGGCTGAAGAAAGTTTTGAGAGCATTTGGCAGCATGCAACAGTGGCCATGTTCGGCATGGAGAAATCACAAACAGCTATAAACATCTTGGAGGAATTTAACAGCAAGGTGTTTGAATGGCTATGGCCCAGAGGTCTCAGAATTGGATTTGTTGCCACAGGCAATGGCAGTAACATAGTCAAGGCCATTTCAGATGGAAGCTATTTCAGGGTCCTGTGTTTGGCCCATTACATCAACCTGGTGGTGCAAGACTTTTTCTAAAAAAGAAGGCATGGTTAGCAACATACTGACCATCTGCAGAAGAATCTGCACCCATTCAGCCATTCTTTTACAGCGCAGAGGTAGTTGAGGATTATTCAGCGTAATATTAGAGCAACAGTTAAAGCCCTGATACAGGAGGTGCCAGCACATTGAAACTCAACCTATTACATGTTGCATTGTGGGTCTGAGAAGTACAAACAGATCAATGACAATGTCATTCCGAGAGGAGCAGATGCAATTGGGAAAGCTACAACCATGGCTATGGAAAAATGGGGCCTAGTCAAATGCCTGGCACAGATGCTCCTCACTTTTGATGTTTTCACACAGGAAGTTAGGAAGGAGAACAGTACGATGAGCCAAGCTATCCCGTTGTTGCATCATCTCCAGGACCAGGTAAAGAAGGAGTCTGAAATGTTCACCCCACAGTTGTAAATGAAAACACAGAAGAGCATGCCTTGGTTGAAAGCTTAACCCTTCACTTGGCTTGTAATACAAGGCTGCATCATGACATCATCATGTCCAAAGAGTACATCTGTGCCACACTACTTGATTCATTGTACAAACAAATTCTGCCAACTTTCATTCCTTTTTCGGAAGGTGAATGTTTTAAAATGCAAGGGGTGGATTGTAGACCAAGCAGGAGACTTGAAAGAACCACAGCTGGAACTTCAAGTCCCACCCCATAGTTCTGGGGTGCCACCTTCAACTTCCAATTAGGGCAGTCTTATCTCAGAAACAGAAGAACCGGACCCAACTTCTGCATTGTGTTGGTATCAATCTGCAATGCTCAAGTCCAGTGAAGAGGCAATGGCAAAACAGGTTGAGCAAGTGACAGCACAATAAGAGGATGCTCAAGGAGTATCTGTCTGATGCAAAAGAGGTCTATATGGATCAAAATACCATTTGATCTATTGGTTTGGGATGATACATCAATGGCCAGACCTCAGCAGGCTGGCAATAAAGTATCTGGATTGTCTTGTAGCCAGTGTGTCTGCTGAGCATGTGTTCAGTGCAGCTGGTGTGGTTGTTCCAGTGAGCAGGACCAGTCTCTCCCCTCAAAACATGGAGAGATTGACGATGATCAAAATGAGCCAACATTTTACACCATACACCTACACCATTCCTGAAACAGCCTAGGAGGAGGTGGAGGATGAGTGGTCAGAAATTGAATCAAGTGTGTTAGCTTATCAACTTCTGGGTGAACCACCCGATTTTGAAGACATACTCTACTTCCTGGACAAAGTATCCAAGTGCTCCTGCAGAACTTTAAATATATTTCTTTTTGAATTTCTATCTTTGCACAAAAAAAATATTTTAGCTAATGGATTATTATAATTTTTGTGTCAGATTTTTCCTATCCCACAATTTTTTTAGTCACATATATTGCTGGATTGCAGTTGGACCAGTATGCATTGAAGAAGCCTCCACAATATCTTCATGACATTGGAGACAATGCCTGCCCCCTTGCATGCCAATTGCGTATCCCTTTTTGCATTACTTAGAACTAGCAGGTTTGCCCCAGAAGATCGTTTGTTTACAAGAATGCCTACCAATACCAAATTACAATGTATTCTGTGCTTCAAAGATGAATACCTAATATCTAAATTACCTGTCCTTGGATTCGAAGAGGTAAAACTACAACTATTGCAATGGTAAATAGGTGATGATAATTGATGATTCATGTGGTGGCAGACAGTGAGGGATGGTGTTGAACCGTAATGTGGGCACTTGCCTGAGATGGTTGATTTGTAATGGTTTGGGCCGGAGTGATAGGTGATCTTTTTTCCCTGAAGGTGATTGGCCTCTACAACCATACTTAGCAATAATTAATTAACCTGTATGGTTCACCCCTACGATCCTTCTGTTTTTATCAACATCTAGGATAGCTGCCCCATGCAATTGTTTGATTTGCAAGACTTCCAAATTACAATATGTGGCTTGCATCAAAGTGGGGTAGTGTACCTACCACTGTAGATGGATTGGAACAGGTAACCATTGAACCAATGAGTGATCTTATTATCAAGTGACTGTGAGTAATGATGTGGTGGCTGACAATGAGAGAGGTTGTATTGAATTGTATTATGAGAAATTTCTTGAGATGATTACTGATTTGCAAAGCTTGGGGCCTGAGTGATGGCTGATTTTCTTTCCCTGCAGGTGATTGGCCTTTTCACACTTTACCAAACCAAAACAGATTACAAACAAGAGGGTCTTAGGGAAATTTAAAGACCACACTGGATTTATTCCCCAATCATTGCTACAACAAACAGTACGAAATCCATGGGTCTAAAACGAAAACTAGAAAAATATGTGCTGTAAAAGCTACAAACAAATGCATTTTTAATCTATTCAGATAGTCACTAGATGCCCACCTAAAAGCGCCACAGGGCATTTCCCTTATTAGGACCAAATCCCTCACTCACCACGAAGGTGACATGCTTCATCATGGGGATTCTCCTCTCCAAGGAAAACCTAGTTCCTTGGAGGGCTACAACCCTCTCAGCTAGAGAGAGGAGCGCAGGGATGTTTTGAATATCTAATGAGATATACTAAATCCTCATGTGAAAAATAAAGGTGTGAATGAAGGCGTAGCGCAAATAATATGTAAGTGCAACAGTGTTGATTAAAACTGGATAAGAGTTGTACAATCAAGCATTTATTCATATACACCCTTTGCCAGGATTAAAACTAGAGCACCAGCGGTATGGATTTAAAACCGCTCTGGTGACAGTGAAAAGAATGGTCTACATGTTTCAGCCATAATGCCCAAACTCGGGTCAGGCTTTCATCAGGACCTATACCAGGTGCTACTGTGAACAAAGTGAGAACCAGTGCAACAAAAAGGATACCGAATATAACTTTATCAATGTATCCAATCACTCTTCAGACTATCATTGGATGGAAGAGGAATATACCTATAATACAAAAACAACTCATTAGTAAAGAAAAAACTGGGTATTCAGTCCCACCTCTGCCTGGCAGCCGCTCAGGAAGGGGGCACCGCTCTACAAGGGAACGGTGTAAATTGTAATTAACAAAAACCTTTCCTTCCTCTGTCTATGGGTGAAAACTAACTCCTATATAAATTCAAGAAGGTAAGTATATACATCTGACTACAAACTAGGAAAGCAACAAGGAACTTGTCAGTGTGAAAACAATCTAAGCAAAAACTAAATGAAAATATTAAAAGCAATAATGTAATCAAACAAATTCAATTGTGATTACACAAAAGGCCAAGAGGAAAGAAGGGCCAACGTCATGAAAAACAAGGAGACCAACTCTGTTTTAGTCAGATCTCGTGTCTATGCAGAAATCTGATGCATAAGATGTTGATACAGAAATCAACATCACACCCTCATTTTAAAACCCAAAGGAAAAATAGCCGAGGGCCGCCAGCAAACTAGACGATCTTCTCTACAACCCTTGACCCTTACTGTTTATGAATGTTTTTAAATGGGGAAAGAAAACGTGGTACAAGCCGAAGTGGCCCTCAAATTCTACTCAATACAAGATAACAATGTTGTTGAAGTCATCCGCAAAGTGATTCAATGCTTGAGTTAAAGTAACACAGGGACAAAGGCCAGAATGGCAAACAAACGAGAATGGCAAAATAACGAGCCCCATCCCCTCTCACCTGTCCGTCGGTACTCTGTATCGTGTAGAGCCGGCGACCGGAGGTAGAAAGGAGACGGGACCTCCGACCCGTTAAATAATACACAGCCAGCTCCAAATATTTCTCAGCTGTGATCGTCACGTGGGGTAAAAAAGCCTACGCAAACGTAAAGCATAGTCCACTGATAACCTCCACATGCGCAAATAGCTTATGTTAGAAGGGGCCTTGCAGAAAGAACTTTACAATTTCATAAGTTACGAAGTAATCCCGAAAGAACAACCTCAGGGCTGTCATACACATCCCGAGATCCTTTCGCTACTGACAAGGTGGAAAAGGTGCCTACGCTAATCCTGAACACTCCTCACACGCGCATGCGCTGTGGATAGGACACATGCCGCTCACATCCAATACGATATAACATCTGCTATTCACCCAATGTGCAGGGATATTGAAGCTAAGTAAATACAAGATGACCCTTGGAAATCTGTGCAGCTGGCAAATAAAGAACCATAAATAAATGCTTGGGGTTTTTTTGATGTTCAAGATAACCTAATGGCCACCCCTCCGATGTTTAAGTATATAATTCAATCAGGTCCCTGAGTACTGACCCCTCACCACACATACATACGCTATGCATAGAACAGATGCTGTCCCCTTCTCATGCGGTGTATCATCTGATTACGGTGAAACATAACCCTATGTGCAAGGATATTAAAGACAAACTAGTGCCAGGAAGCACAGGGGGTTTCATTCAGAATGACAAAAAGGCTGGCCCTATAATGTTTGAATGTGTATTCAGATCCAGCGCCTGGGTGGCCAAAAGCCAATATCCAAAGCTCCCGGTCCTCCATCTGGAAACAAACACTCTGTGTCCCCTAGATGGCTCAAAAACATACTGACAGGGGTTTCATCAACCGAAGTATGAAAGTCATGGTACTTAAAGTGAAGCCCATGGGATATCGTCATTTAAACCTCCACTGTCACTTCTTAACTTATGAACCCACCATTGTACGCGTCTGAATAGAAATGAGGTCACATCTGTGATATGTGTTGGAATGAACGGTTTCTCTAGTACAGTCCATTTGAGATCTGCTGGGTTATGTGCAGCATTCAAAAAATGTGTGGTCAATTTGGTGTGTTCCAGTATTCTTGTTTTTACTTTCCACGTTGTCATGCCTCCATAGCGGAAAGCACAAGGGCAGGTGATCAAGTATATCAAATTGTTGCTATTGCAATTAGTGTGACTTTTTAAAAGCCACGGTCTTGGTGAGCCGATGTCAATCTCAGTCGTGTGGATCGTGTGAGAACAAGCTGCGCAAGCCCCGCAAGGAAAATGACCCTGCACTGGGGATAAACCCCCCAAGGGTGTTCTGTTGATTCGTATTAGGGATGCGAGGACGTGTATGTACCAATCGATCTTTAATATTGGTACTCCGTTTGAAGGCAAACAGTGGACGCGGTAGTGCTGCCCCACCAATATTCAAAATCTTCCAATTTGCCAGGATACTCTTTTTAATTTGGTTTGAAAAACTGCAAAAAGTATGCACACATGTCAGTCTGCCCTGGGTGGCTTTAGGAACACCTGGTTCCAAAAGAGCCGCCCGATTGTTATTATCAGCTCTTTTAAGTGACTTTTTCACAAGTGTTTTTGGATACTTGCGTGTTTGTAACTGCAATGCCAAATTTCTCGCATGCTCCTGATATTTACTGACAGAGGAGCAGTTTCTTTTAATGCGTAAGAATTGGCCAAATGGTAAATTGTCCCGCAAGGCCTGGGGATGAAAACTGTCATACAATAGAAGTGAATTTTTAGCCATGGGTTTCTTAAATAGTTCAGTGCTGAGCCCTCCCTCCATTGGACTGATCAAAATATCCAAGAATGGTAGCTGAGTATTGCTATACTCACATGTGAAATTTAAAAAGTCATTCTGACTGTTCAACCACAACTGAAAGTCGACAATAGATGTAGATGTCCCTCTCCCTTAGCCAGATTTAATTGCAGGGTCCTCTCCTTTTTTCTGGTTCTTCAAAGACCAGAACAGTCACTTTAGTTAACAAACAAAAACCGACGCAATATACTGAAGTTCTGTTTCTCTGTTCTTCAACAGCAGTGCACTACACGTCTATCTTGCTAGGGTCATGATGACTGATCTGGGATGGAGTTACTCGGAGTCATGAGGAGGATGGAAGAACTCAGGGTGAGAGCTGCGGTACTACCTTATCAATGGCTAGAAGCAAGAAGTTATCGATTGCAGTTCAAAGGTAAACCAGGAGTCAAAGGCCTAGTACTCAGCTATGTGGAACGGAGAGATGTGTATTTATTTGTGAAATACTGCTTCTGTGTGTGTGTGGGGGGGGTGTATGTGTGTGTGTGTTGGACTTGTGGCAAAAATGAAACTTTGAGTCCCCTCTTGTTTTTTTGCTCTACTTCTGAGTCTTCTAGATACATTCATCATGAAGCTTACCTTGCTTCTATCCTTTTTCTTGACTCTAAAATACAGCTTCTCTTTCACAATCCACAAGCTTTCTTCTTGTGTCCTGCACAAACAAAAGTGAAAGCTGAGCTCAGCACTCCTGCTTACCTACCGTATCAGTCCAGATAGGGACCCAAGATTGGACATTCCAGAGGAGAATGCAGAAGCACCACCTAATTTTTTTAATACAGTATCATTTTGGGTCTGGGGGGCATAAGGTGACCCTGGGCATAGATCGCGAAGTAGCACTTCGCGAAGCTACGCAAAGTGCAGTTCGCACTACGCAGGCTACGTGTAGCACTTCGCAAACTGAGTAGTACCTTGTTTGCACTGTGCCAGATGTCGGTTTTAATGATTGCACAGTGCGGACAAGCAACCGGCACTGTGCAATCATTGAAAATGGCATCTTGCACAGTGTGAGCTGTAGTTTTCTGTTGCTTGAGTAGATTTTTACTCGAGCGGCAGCTTTCTCAACGCAAACTGGTAGTTTCTCATCGTGAGCGGTCGCGAGCATACGCGACCACTCGCAATGAGAAACCGGACCTCCTCGCGTTGGGAATCTCGCCGGGAGGTTTATTTTCCATGCTCGCGATCGCCAACTTGATGTTGCTGATCGCGAACAAGGAAAAAGTCTCGCCGGGATGTCATTTTGCTTGCTCGCGGTCGCCAACTTGACGTTGAGGACCGCGAGCAAACAAAAAATGACCGCAGGACTACGCAACACTACGCTACGCGTGTTCGCACTGTGCTACGTGCAATTCGCGTAGTGCGAAGTAGCGCGAGCGTAGCGTGGTGCTTTGCCCAGGCTTAGCATAAGGACTGTTTGCAATGCATTTATCTGTGCTGTGTCATACTCATTCCTTTGTGTCTTTCCACAAACAGATTTATAACAAATGATTTGCTGCTCATTTCCAAGATTAATGTTGTCCTTGTGTAGTGTTTCTCTTTGCCAAATCCTTCCCCAAATCCCCCTTCCTATCCTCTCATCAAACACCTAAACATCTTCCCCTAGGCTGTGTGATTTATTGAGGTGCGGCTTAATTTAGCCATCAATGGATCACAAACTTAGTGTGGCGGATGTGGTGAAAGCAACACCATCTTTCTGCAGAATCTTCTATAGCCCACACTGGCCCCATTTACCCACCCTAACATGAAAACTGATCTATATTTTATATATAGAATGAAGAACATCAGCATCAACACCATCATTCAGGCCTTGTGTTGCGTCACCCTAAAGGACTAACCTAAGCTTGTCCACTCTAGACTTTGAGTTCATTTTTTATACCCTGAGGAATTTGTAACTATTGCTAGTTCCTCATTAGCCAGAAATTACTGGCATTGCTATTTTTTATTTTAGCACTATCAAGAAGTCTTTTGTCATCATGTAGTACTGTGGTGTCAATTATTTGTACAGTTTTGAAACAATATAAACCACTAACTCAGTTTTTTCATTTCCACTTAGCTGCCAACGATGGATAATCAATCATACAGATCAGGGATACTCACAAACTTTCTCTCGGGGGCCAAATTTACAGTGTGGTTTGTGGCAGAGGGCCGCACCGGTGGGGGCGGGGGCAGTGGAGGAGGGGGCGGGGCTAGAGCAAAAAAAAACCTGTGACCATGAGGTTGAACACAGGCCCCTGCAGCAGACGCCTTCGTCCACTGAGCCACCAGACCCGGCATTCACACATATCTATCTATCTATCTAGCTCTGTCTCCCTCCCTCCCTCTATCACTCTCCGTCTATCACTCTCCCTCTATTAGTCTCCCTCTCTCTGTCTCCCTCTCTCTCTTTATCGATTTCTCTCTCTCTCTCTCTCTCCCTCTGTCTCCCTTTCTCTCTCCGTCCCTCAGTCTCTGTCTGCCTCTGTCTCACTCACTCTGTCTCCCTCCCTCTCTGTCTCCCTCCCTCTCTGTCTCCCTCCCTCTCTGTCTCCCTCCCTCTTGTCTCCCTCCCTCTTGTCTGTCTGTCTCCCTCCCTCCCTCTTGTCTGTCTGTCTCCCTCCCTCTTGTCTGTCTGTCTCCCTCCCTCTTGTCTCCTTCCCTCTCTCTGTCTCCCTCCCTCTCTCTCTGTCTCCCTCCCTCTCTCCCTCTCGGTCTCCCTCCCTCCCTGTCTCACTCACTTTGTTTGTCTCCCTCTCTCTCTGTCTCCCTCCCTCTGTCACCCTCTCTCCCTCTGTCTCCCTCTCTCTCCCTCCCTCTCCCGGTCTCCCTCCATCTCCCTGTCTCCCTCCCTCTCCCTCTCTCTCTTCCTCTATCTCTCTCTCTCTCTCCCTCTGCCTCACTCACTAAGTTTTTCTCCCTCCCTCTCTGTCTCCCTCCCTGTCTCCCTCCCTCCCCCTGTCTCCCTCCTTCCCTCTCTCTCTCTCCCTCCCTCTGTCTCCCTCCCTCTCCTTCCCTCTCTCTCTCCCTGTCTCCCTCCCTCTCTCTATCTCTCTCCCTCTCTCTCAATCAGTTCCTCATTCCTATCTGTGGCGCTCCCCTGTTACTATTGTTGAAGCGCTTTGACACCTTCGGGTAAAGTCCGCGCTATATAAAAACGCATTAAATAAATACATAAAAATATATAAATCTGCCCCCCCTACCCCACCCCCCCAAAAAAGAAATGACTGCACTGCAGCCTACAAGAAGCTCTTTGGCACACGATGTCACACTTTCTGGACAGGATAACAACCTCACAGGGCTGTGCTGCTTCGAGCAGCTTGGTGTCAGGTCTGTGTGCACCACTGTCCCTCTGCAGCAATGCCCCCACCCCCCAACAACCCAGGGCTTCACGTGACGCCGCTGATGCCTTTCCCTTCTGCTCTGACCCTGGTCCCACGAAATGCCCCCTGGGCGGGTGGGGGAGGGGGATAGTGGGCTCTTCTTCCCCTGCTTGGCCCGGGAAGGACAGATTGCTACAGATAGGCCCGGCCCCTCCCATGACAGAGGTTGTTTTCACAGGTGCCCAATACTAAAATACAACCATACATAAAGGGAAATACCCTCTTTCATCCTTGAACCTGGGTGCCACTGCACCTGTTGCACTAATGAGCAGCAGCGTGGCCAGTGCGTCATGGACCCTCGTGCAAGGTTGGAAATGGGGGTCCTGGCTGCAGTTTGTTTGCGTTGAATTATACAGCACAGCAATAATCATGGCTCAGTAGGCCTCCTCTGTGTCCCGGTGCCACTGCACTTGCTGCACCCATAGAAGCTACGCCTCTGCTAATGAGAGCTACGTCCCTGCTTCTCCGGACTCTCGGTTCTCAAGTGAGGGGTTGGGCGGCTATGGGTGAACAGACCCCGTGCAACAGACATAGGGCAGGACCCAGCGGCTGTGAGAGGACAGAGGTAGAGCCTGACAAGGGAAGGCCCAGGCGGCTACAAGACCGGGCGGCTACGAGACCAGAGCCCGGACTGAAGTCACTCGCGTGGAATGGAGGCCACAGCCCAGCCTCGAAGCCGGGGGGTGATGCGAGAACGGAGCCTTGACTTCAGACAACTGCCTGGCGTCTATGAGTGACCAGAGCCCGTGCCCTAGACGCCGGGCAGTGCGACTATGAATGGAGCCCAGGCTGCCTGACACGGGGGCCTGCCGGGTATGAGGGAATAGAGATTGAACTCCAGGCACTGGCGTAGCCAGGCGGCCATGCAAGAATAGAGACCGAATCCAAATCGTGGAGCAGGGTGGTTATGTGAGAATAGAACCTTGACTCTCGGACACTGGCCGGGCGCTATGAGAGAACAGAGCCTAGGTACCAATAAAGTTCTCTTGCCACTGTGTGCCCTTTCAGCTGTACACCTGCACCCCACTCCCCTGTCCGTCACCTCACCCCGCCCTGTCAGCTTCCCTGGAACGCACACAGCCGCCGCACCCAAGTACTTCACAGGTCTTTTAAAGACCATTCACTTGTTAATGAGACTTTGTTGTATTTCATCTCTTCTTAGCGCCCCTGCATCTCCACTCATTCAGAGGGGAGATGCAGGGGCGATAAGAAGAGGTGAAATACAACAAAGCCTTATTAACAAGTGAATGGCTTTTAAAAGAATCCCCCCGCCCGGCCCCCATAGTTCCGCGCTGCTGACAGGCAGTGCTTGCACAGGTACGATGTCTGCAAGGTCCGCGGGCCGCCAAGGCAGGCTTGCCGGGCCGCTGGCGGCCCGCGGGCCGTACTATGAGTACCCCTGATACAGATTAATCCTACCATTGGAGCTCATCTGGGTGGAACTGGAAGTGGAACCTTACTTGTGAAGTTGTGATGCCTTCCCTGTTATTGCTTCATCTATATTCAGGTAAGACAACTAGTATGGCGTCAAGTGAACTAGTGAATTTACTAAGTAAGTAACTAACTGCTAATATTGTTTATCTAGGTTGTTGTAGACAATATAGGCCATGGCAGCAGTCCCTCTAATGATCAAGATGGTTACAGAAGTAGAACTATATTACTAAGTGCTACACTCTCTCTTACAAGCACATAAACAGGCAACATAAAAGCTGAAGGCAGCAGTGCAAAGTAAAAGTAAAACAAACTACTTCAGGCAGAAATGTAGATAAAATAAAATAGTTTCCCCCTATATTTGTTTTTACAAAGAAACCACCCTCTCCACCCTCTCCCCAAGCAAACAGACCCAAGCCCCAAAATGTCCAAAGGAAGTTAAACCCAATCACAACTCCCTTCCCACCCTGTCCAGCCAGCCCCAACAAGGCCATTCCACCAAAACCAAAAACAAGCTAAAAGAGTGCATTTTGGATGTCGGTCCAGAGCTGGTGCAGCCTCTGCTCCATTGTCGCGAGCAGACTCTCGATGGAGTTCAGCCACTGCAGGATGTGGCACAGCAATTGCCTGGAATTGTCAGTGTGGGAGGGGATGGCAGTAGTTGATGGAAGCTGGCACTGGCACCGTGATGGGATGGCCGGGAGGCTGGAGGCTGAGGGGGACCAGCTGCACTGGGCCCCACTGAGAGGCATTTATATACTCCTTCACCTCTTCCAGGACCACCAGCTCCAGCATCTGCCGCCACAGATAGGCCTCTATCTTCTGCCAGTTGGGTGGTCCGGTTGGACCAGCCAGAGCAGCTATATTGAGAAAACAAAAAAGACAAATTGGAAATTAGTCGGATAGAGACCCCATGGCAGTAACCAAATTGGCCCCTAGTCTATATGCATATCCCATCAAACTCAAAGCGTCAATGTCCCCAATTGGTAGAACTATCCTTCGCATTAGTTACACAATACGTTTGATATTGTCTAAGCTAGAACTCAGTATCTCGAGTATGAGAACTCTAATGATGTGCTGATTTAACTTCAAATATCGGAACCTATTAGATATACTGAGCTACACATCTTAAATTTTACATTTTCAATCATAAATATCGGAATTTATTATGATATACTAATTGGGTACATTGACGCTTTGAGTTTGATGGGATATGCATATAGACTAGGGGCCAATTTGGTTACTGCCATGGCGTCACTATCCGACTTATCTATTAGCATATACCGAATATACAAATAATATCATATAAGGATTGTAACCTCAGGTGGTATATTGTGAATGATACTACCAATTGGGTGACGTGACAATACACTATTAGTGAAAAAGTCTGATACCACGATCTTTTTTCTGGTCCTCTTGTGTACCGATACGTTGGTGTCTGCTATATGAGTTATAATTACATTTTTAACAAGTATTTACATTTCCTAATAGCATAAGTGACATGGTGTGAGACTCTGCAGATGGTTGAGTAGACAAATAGACTATATGCTATAGGTAAGAATTTTATGTTTGTCACTGATTCTGGGCTTTGGTGCACACGGGTGTAAGTTTAAATATTTTTAAGACATGGTTCTATTGTTCTTACAGAGCCTTCTGATCCATCGCACGGATCGACATTACGATTGATGGTCAAGAGATTGAGGCCTAAGTATTACATTATGATTTATGCACTTTATCAGCAGAGTGACTTTCTTGTGATCCTGATGAATGCCTTGAACATTTTTCGTCACCTGGGCAGAAACATGTTGATCACTAGATAGGGTATTTATTCCTAACCCTACATTCACTTGCATTTTAACTGACTACTACTTAGGCAGGAAGAATAAAGTTGTTGCCCCTAGGTAGATAGTTTTTTATCCACACTATTTCTTCTTTTTTTCTTGCACTCTGTCCCTCCTTACCATACTGAGTTGGTAGAACTAACAATTGCTTTTCAGTCCTGCTCCTTCCCCTTTGGGTAAAGTCGTAACCCACATGGGGTACCTTGCGGTCCCATTGTTTGGAGGAACCCAATAATGAAGCATGTCACCCTCGGGTGAGTGAGGGTTTTCGTCCATAACATTTGTTATGCCCGGCCCCATTTTTTGCATTATCATTTAGATTTTCTAGTAGCGCTACCCTATATTAGGTGTGAGTACTATATACATTGGAAGAGATATAGGATAGAAATATCTATCAAGTAGCCTAGTTCTTCCTCTGACTCCCCACGTGTGAGAATACATTATTATTAGGATAGTCACAAGGCCAATTTTATGTTTTACTCACATATGATATATATTTAAAGGCAGAATAACACTGGATTTAAAAACAGTGAATTGATTATTTTTTTCTTCTAAAGGCTTTTCAAGTAACGATAAAAAGACACTTTGAGTTACAAAATAAATTACCTCTCATTAATGAGTTCGGCATTATGCACTATGTAGTACAAGTTGTGTGTTGTACTAAAATAATGAAGCCTTGCTCATTGTTAGCCAGCGTGTCAGGTTGTTAGCCATTGTCTGCAGCTGGGGCAGCTTTAGGTGACAATTTTCTATTTTTTATTCCAATGGCCCTGCTCTTCTCCAAATACATAACACTTTCTACCCTGACTCTGAAGAGGCAGATGGATAATAAATAAGATACTGCTTCATGCTCCTCACTTATGAAATGCAGATATTATTCTGTCTGCTGTAAGTAGACATTGGGGAAAATTATGGATTGCACTACAGGGAAAGGAACGGGCTATATAGATTGTACTTTGCACATTTGTCACTGTGCATCCCATACACCAAACTTGACATTAAATCATGCACGTACTCCCACTTTACTCTGTCACCTTGCTCACCAACACGTTATTTTTATTTCCCAAAAATTAATTCACTGGGCAGCAAGCAAGAAAAGGTAACTTGACTTCTCTACTGAAGGATTGGGTAGAGGGATTAGACATGTAGGGTAGAGCTTTATTGATAGTCAGTTATGGGAAACCATGAAATATATCCTGGAATCACTTCACTTCACGTGGTTATAATATGAAATGTGGCACATGCCAAGAATGGATTTTCCAATTTTGTTGGCTGGGACAGGAGAACTTAGGAAAAAATAAAGGAGTGAAGTACTAAGAGGTGACTGAGTGGGAGAAGGGGAAAAACACACTTTGTATGTTCGGTTTGCAATCCACTGAAATCATTGTAAATGCTGCATTAACTGAAGCAGACACATATTGCCCTGCCAAAACTGCAGTCACGAATTGACCCATACTGCACTTCGGTCATAGGTGGCAAAAAAATGCCTAGGCTGGCGGGGGGGATGAATAATTGGTGGGATACATCTGGTTCACTTAACAAATACAGCGAGACAAGGGAGTAGAACAAAATTAAAAAATATCCCACACCTGGGATCAAAGCTTTGATAACCCTACATAAACAAAGTAAGCAAAGTAGGTGAGCAGCATGCTCATCATGAGAATAGCTGGCTGGCTTATTCATCCAAACAATCCAAATATTCATTCCACCATAGCCAGCATGATTAGGCTTTACTTTCGCTCATCCAGTCTTTCACCAAAAATTTCCAATCCATTCTCCATCCAATTATCCATCCTTTCTTCAAACCATCCTTTTGCCCATTCATCCCTTTACCCACCCATGCACCCTTTCTCCCACCCACCATTTTACTCATATATCTTTTCCTTTATTTTGACCTTCCTTTCTTTTGTGTTTCCCTCAAGCCATCAGCGATCATTATGTGAGCTTTTCGTGAGCTGCAGATACACGAGGCCATAATAACTCAACCACCACTGCAGCTGGTAAGGCTGATGGGAGGTTTAATCTCACGTGTTGAGGACATCCTTGTACTAGCTAGAGAGGATTGTAATTGCAAGAAATGATGTGACTTACTAGTGCTCGTCCCTGCTTCTGCCTCTCCCCCTTCAACCAACTCTTCTCCTCCTGCAGCAGCACTGGAGTCTGCATCACTGGTGTTCTAGGTGGGTAGAATAAAACATTATACATATTTTAATGCCAGATATGCCATACCAAATCCAAATGCAATATATTACTACAGTTCAGTTAGCACTTCAGTATCTTCTAACAAACATAGCACTCTGGGCATTTGATTAGTTCACAAAGTTAGACAATCCAGGGGTGGAATAATGGTCAATGAAAGACATATGCTGTTAGATGGCAATTGCAATGGGAGTGGGACCTCATACTTTTTTTCCAGCCATGCTGCACTGTCATGGGAAACTGCTGGTATACTGTATAAATGAATAAGACAGCAGCATACTACATATTAGGGGGGCATGATGACCATGGCCCCTCTCTCATGAACTCGACTGTTAGAGCATTCTCAACAAACATACATGGTGAATATTATTTATAATACTAGATTACTTGGGCCTGCAATCTTCACACTAGATAGTAGTGTACCAAAATGTGTTATTCTTAGTCTTAAAGTTCCACAAGGCATATAGGAAAGAGGGAATGATTGCCAACAAAGCAGAAGATAAGTGAACTAGATACTAGAGTAGAGACCTGAAAAAAGTCAGCTAGCAAAAAAGAAAACCATGTAATATAAGGTGAAAAAAAGATAATGCAAGGATAACAGGAATGAAACATAAATTAAATCATGTGTGCTTTGCACTTCTGGGTATGTATCTCATCCTCATCGCCATGTGGAAGGAAGACAGCAGGTAAGGGCGTCAGAGAAAGTTTATTTCTCACCAGCAACACCAGCCTCCAGGCAGCAACTCCCATCCTGGAACCCAGCATCAACATTCCAATACCCAAAGATTCTACCCGAAGCCCACAACAATCATAAAACCCAACATTAGGGAAATATTAATAATAATATATATTAGGACTTACTGGGGTCAGCACAGCCCCTGGCGCTGGTGCTGGTGGTTGGAACCGGCTGACCAGATACTAGCGGACCCGTCTACTCTTGAACGTCCCTCTTCTTGACCTTGGGTGCTGATGTAAGAAATGAAAATAAAAAAAATAGATCAGTGATTCAGTTGATCTCCACAAAATGTTTATGACAAGCAAACATGGTCACATTGTACTTCTCTAAAACAGACCGACTATAGTACTAGCCGAGAGTCTATCGACTATGGTTGAGTTGTCCATACTGATACTGAAATCCCTATTCCAAATCTCCTAAACAAAAACTACATTTGGAACTAATGCAGTGCAGTGAATAATCTTTGATTCTATTCCCATTTCTCAACCTCCTTCATGATCCAACTCAGTCTCACTTTTTTGCGATGCATCGCTGCATACTGCACATCGCTGTGAAATAACTTGGAACTGTGAGAGCTACATTAACAAAGTCACAGAGCAAGTGTGCTACTCCCTGATATCACTGATTCACTATAGTGATAGGAGAACAGTCTGAAATGGCTTCTCACAAATCAGCCAGAGCATTCACCAATGATAAGCATGATTAGGTAGCACTAAGCACCTGCAAAACAGAAATTAGAAACTGGATTACAGAATAATATTCCAATGTAAACTAAACATAACTTACCTCTAAGTGTAAACAGCATGGTATTTGATTTTTTTTTTAACATTGTAGAATACAATCAGAACAAAGGATCATTAAAGCTCACGAGCCCCCGAATCTCGATGTCTAGCAGGTCGAGCAGGTCCTGTTACCACTCCAGGATATCTGCCCAGCAGTGCGTCAGCTGCTGGATGGTGGGCCACACATGGCGGGTGCGCTGCTACTGGGCCTGCCGCCAGCATGGAGGGAAGGTGGCGCTGCACAAAAACACCCGTGCTGCCATCTCCTTCTCACCAAAGATCAACCGGGCCTGCACACCTGGGGCATGGCGCTGCACGGAACATAGTCACCCTGCCTATGCCATGGCACTGGATAGGTTAAAAAAAATAAAAGGAAGGGAAAGGAAATAAGAAATAAATAAGGAAGGAAGGTGAAATAAACAAAAAGTCACACAAAAAATGAAAAAAAATTCCCAAAATGTACACAAACACAAAAACACATATTGATATTAAAACCAAAAATGAGAATTAGATTAGTTTCAAAGGGGGAGGATTATACAGATGAAAGAGAAATTTAATTTTAGGCCCAGCACCATAACAGAGAGAAGAAAAACAAGATGGCCGTGCCAGTGTAGACCTCATGGTGCCATTCGCGCATGATTTGGAATGGTAGAACGCACATGAATAGCTCAAGGTACGGTTCACATGTCAAGAAGGTGGTCAGAAGGCTTTGGATCCTGTCTATATCATGAGGATGTCATCAATGTAACAACACCAGAATTGAATATTGGTTTTGTAGGGATTTGTGGCAGGTAAGATGTGTTCCTTCTCAAAATGGTAGACGTAGAGGCCGGCCACACTAGGGGCAAAAACGCTGCACAAGATGTTCCGTTTGTCTGCAAATAGAATTCGCCTTAAAATTCAAAGTAGTTCTCTTTTAATGCTAGTGTTGCACATTGTAATATGAACTCCCTCGGGGTGGTGTACTCCCAGGTGGTTTCAGATAACATACTTCTGAGGACCAGTAAGGTGTCATCCTGTGGGAGGCTTGTATACAAGCTCTCGATGTCCAGTCCCACCAAGACTTAGGAGGTGGGGTCAAAATGTATATCCTTGATTTGGTTTAAAAGGTGTTTCGTGTCCTTGATGTAGGTAGAGGACTCCTGTACCATAGGGTTTAAGAAGAAATCTCAGAACTGTGATAACGGCTCCAGTGGGGAATTGATCCCTGACACTATGGGATGTCCAGGAGGGGGTCTTGCCTCCTTGTGGATTTTGGAGACCGTGTAGAAGTACGGTGTCTTAGCCTTCTTAGTGCAGAGGAAGTCTGCTTCTTGCTTGGAAATCTGGTTGTTTGCTTCTGCAGTCTCCACCAAAGAGATTATGGTGTCCCAGAGTGTGTTGGATGGGTCCTCCTGTAGGCGTTTGTAGTTCCTTGTGTCGCTCAATAGTCTTCTGCATTCAGTGGTGTAGTTTATCCTGTTCTGGATGACTATTCCTCCCCCTTCGTCTGCTGGTTTTATGACAATATTGGGGTTGTCTTGGAGGTTGCGTATTGCTTTCCATTCTGTGGTGGTGAGGTTGTTGAAGGTCTTGGGTGTGTTAGCTTCCTCGATTTGGTTGAATACCGCCTGCTCTAAGGTGGTGATCTTGACTGGGATACATGATGCCGGCGGGAGGAAAGTAGACTTCGGTCTCAGTACTGTTTTGTTAGTTTGTTGTGTTGGTTCTGTTGCTGGTTGCTTCTCAAAAAACACCTTTAGCTTCAACTTGCGGAACAATTCTGTCAGTTCTGCATGGAGCTGGAACTTATCCAGGCGGGCTGTTGGTACGAAAGACAAGGCCTTTGTTAAGGACATCTTCCTCAATATGTGAGAGAGTGGTGTTGGACAGGTTGAATACCAGAGACGGTTTTTCTGGGTTGCTCCTGATTATCTCATCCTGCTGTGTCCCAGTTGTGGTTTCTTTGTCTTGCTTCTTGTGTTGGCGCCTACTGGTCCCGCTTCATCCGTCCAGTGTACCTGCGGTTGGTTCCATCTCCTTCCTCGGGTCGGACGGCCTCTCCCTAAAAAAGGTGGCGTTTAGTTGGGTTGGTAGTAGGCCTGTTGTCCAGGGTGGTACATGGGTGGCCATCCAAAGAAGGGGTTCTGAGGTGGGTGGCTGAATATTGGTGGGCCATAGTTTGGGCCCGGATGTGGGTATGTGCCCCATGGTTGTTGCTCTTTGGGTGCTCTGCCTCTGCCTCACGGTTTGAGTGAGCTGCCGGTGCTGGAGCTGCTTGAGCGTGAGCTTTCGTCTCTGCTGGTGTCGGATGATAATTTCTGTCAGCTTGAAGCTACATAATTATAAGAAATTTATTGGAGGATATCACGTGAGGAGCAATCATATTTATAAGGTGGGGAATGGAATTGAGGAGAGGTGCAGGAGGACGATAGACGAGGGCTCCTTTCCAACTCAGCTGTGAGTGGAGATCTATTCTAAATATGATAATTTTGTATATGACAGCAATGCCACCGCCCACCTTACGTGGTCTGTCTACTTTCAAGATGCAGTAGCCATCAGGAAGTGCGGTAGCGATGGCTGGGGTTGAGGAGGTTTTAATCCATGTTTCCGTTAAAAATTTAATATCCGGGAGGGAGGAGGAGAGTAAATCCCAGATGTCGATAGCATGCTTTGGTAGTGAGCGAACGTTGGCCAGGAAGCAGTTTCAGCCAGCTCTAATAGTACTGGAATTGCCAAGGTGGGATATAGTTTGGGGGTCACTAGGTGATGGGGGGGGGATGCTCTGAAATCCGCAATATATGCATGTTAAGGGACCTTCGACAATAGGAGGGAATTTGTGGGGGCATCGATGAGTACCTTCGCATAAGGCGGGGGGAGTGTATGGTCCCTTAAGTGTAGTAGCTCCTGTCTTGAATATTTAATGTTCGCCCTGGGTTAGTTGACCCGATTTGTGGTGAAACTGGCAGGGTTCCTGGCTCCTTGCTACAGACGGGCGCAGACAGGCTATATTAGTTAGATACACAGTGTTGGTGTAGCACTACATCTAAGGTCTATGACGGTATTGTTCCTACAGACTGACAAAAAATCTATGAACATCAACCTGAAACTTTTTCCCATCCAGTAGTATTCTGATATTAGCAGAGATATACTGCACCACAGTGAATGAGTCAGCTGAACCATTCTAGTGAGAAGACTGAGGCCCCTTTGCAGTGCTTTTGAGTGACTTCTATATGCACAGCACACTTTTCCACGTCAATATACATGAGCTGATGGATGTGTGATTGCTTGTATAATGAAAATGAATAGTCCCACACTTTTCAAGGCCTACCTTACTCAATGTTTTGTGTGGGGAAAATGTATGTCACAATAGTATGTTACCTACTAGAAATGTTTCAACTCCACTATGACACCACTTTTCCATTCCTTGGCTTTTATATGTATCATGTGAATAATTTGTGTTAGTACAATAGCCTAATTAAAATATTACAAAACAATTCTCAGAATGCAGTGTGGTAATTTCAAACGCAGAATGTTAAAATTTTTGCCCTGGTGACATGGATTCATTTGTTACAATTTGCACTAGAGAATAATTAATATGATATTGAATCCGATCAAGAGTGTTATTATGTGTTATATTAGTATGATAATAGTGGGTAGAGCTCACAGTGTTTGGACTAACTTGACAGACATTGTCATTACATTGAAATGGGATGTGATTTGTTGTCAAAATGTAAGGTCAGGCCTGTTTGATTCTGTTTTCTTTCAGAGTCGTGCTAAGGAGAGGCAGAGTGAGTAAATGGTAAGATTATGATCACAAATGTGATTGCAGAGGGAGATGAGAAAGCGACTAGGAAGAATACCTATGTGAATACATTGTCCCTAGTGTATACATTTGCATTAGAAATTGAGATGATAGAGTACTGAGAGGGTGAATCAGTTATTGTGAGAGAGCTATTGTTTCTACTAACTGGTCTCCACTCTTCCTACAATTCCCAAGATGCCTTCAGTGTAGAGTATGGACAACACCTTCTACTCTCACTGCATGAAGTTGAGGGGCCTGGGAGCCCTGCCACCAGTTACCAGCACCTCATGACGTACCCTAGAAGTGAGGGAACAAACTGTCCCAATACAGATCATTACGTTTGCATATGTCCTCTTGTGAGTGTCTCATGTTTGAGACAGCAATCACCTATTCACTATTCTTTTCTACATTGGGCTTCTCTGGTTCATGGCTGTTGTCTAAATCAGTTCTTCAAACTACTGAGGCTCAACTCTAATGATCTCATCCACCATCATAATTAACACATTTTCTGAGAATCTGTGCTATCTTCCAGAAATTTTAAGCAATAATTATTAGGTAGTTCTACTGCTGTTGGTTTGTGTTGTGAGAGGTAAATGTTTTTTTCGGTTTAAGGAGTGTCTTGCTGTGGAAGCAGCAGGTGTTGTTGATCAGTAGATTTTGATTAGGTGTCTGTTGACAGACACATACACCATCAGAAACCCCACGCACCATTGCTATTGTCCATCATGAAGATTTCCTCCTTTACACGCCGATAGAAGATGGATGTCCATCTTACCAACATTTATGGAGTGGTGTCCGACGATAGAGAACATGAGGACTGATGACGAAAGACAGAAGTCCAGCCGATGGAACTTACCCCATGATGATTGATGGTGGTCTGTCAAGCCAGAGCCTAAATTTGAAGGATGGATAACTGCCAGGTTGGTGGCAGATCACATCGGCCATGTTGGAGGTAGGATGGTCTATCTGCCAAACTCTAGATCAGGCCCTTTGTCTTCTCTCATAATGAGTATGGTGGCGAGAAGACACAGTTCATACATGTTAACGAAAAAGAGTCAGAATGTTTTGCGATATTTTACATGCTCCAACTGAGGATACCATTGGGTCCTGCAGGTGTTTGGAAAAGACATTGTTCTTTCTACCACATACGTCTACACTAGTGTTTAGGGCAATTTCATCCTGCCAATCAAACTAGTGCTGTGCAGCCAAGCTAAATCACAAACTGTTAATGCTCATGAAGTCTACTGCTCAGGTTCCGAGTATGGGGTGAAATTCTGATTTGGGCATACATAGGAGCTTTTGAATAGTTAAGTGAAAACCCCATTGTCCGAACATCAGATAGTGAGGGTGCTCAGGGAGAAAGGGGAGGATGTTTTGGAGGGATTTTAAAAGATGAAAACAGGTGACAAACAGCCTTGCTATCAACAGTTTAAAAGTAAGCTCATTATTAAAACCCCAAGATGTTGTACTGATCGGTAGAGGAGACGACAACTTACCAGTGTATCTGACCACCAATCTGAAGGGGGGCTCCTAAGAATAATTATCTCTGTTTTATTATTGTTCACTGTCAAACAGCTGCTCATCATCCAATCAAAGATAGCAGCAGCTTGTCCTTGCAAGAAATATTGTGAGAAAATTTGTTGTTCCTATCCAAACTCACTTTGAGCTAGGTACCATCTGCAACAGACTTAAGAGAGAAGTTAAACAATTGAATGAGTCTCACTAGAATATTTATCTACAGAATAGACAGGGTGTACCTAAGGTAGAAGCCCTGTGGGAAAACAGATCTAGGGAAGACATTACCAGGCCTAAAGACACGCTTATTGAGAGCTGAGAGGAAAGAAGAGAGCTGTTGTAATGTCTTCCGACCAATCTGACAAACCTGCTGCCTAAATTAAAAAGCTTCTTGAGACACACCATCATAGAATGACACCAGGTCAAACAAATTTAAGATGGCAATGCCATCTTGATGACGGATCATTTGCTATTCATTTTGCACTGCAAAGATGGTAGGCTCCATACCTTGACACAGATAAAATCTTCCGTAAGCATCATTCAGCAACAAATTTGATGTGATATAAGACAAGTATTGGTTAACCTTCATCTCAACTACCTTAGCTTTAAAAGAAAAGAAAGCAATGCATTGGAGGTTATTTGGAGTAGAAGATTGTAGGAAAGGCTTTTTCAATATCAGAACCATGCTTTCTTTTTCCAATATGTGGAAGCAGAAGCAATAGCAATAAATTAGTATAAAGAAAACTTAATGGTGAAGCAATGTTAGAGGCTGCTAACTGCCTAGCTATCGGGCAAGGGACCAAGGTTCATCAGGCCAACCTGACAGAGGCAGTATTGTGAGTCAGACAGTATGCTCAGTAGTTTGTGGGGAGAACTCCTTTATTAGCAAGTATGAGTCAGAACACTAAGAGTCAGCTGGTCACTGCATTTTGTCATGTTTTTGGTGTAATTAGGTGTTGACAGGTTGTAAGAATCTACTTATGTTCAGAGTTAGACCCAAATGAGTGCAAATGCCTTGTATTTTATCATTAAACATGAAAAGAATACACAGAAAGACAGCGATCACTGGAATCTTGTCCGCATTGAGGACCAGGGGAGAGATTGCATTTGAAAATTCTGTCCCAAAATCTAATGCAGCCAATGGAGGGAGAGAAACCAAAATTTCAGAGAAGGTGATGAAAGAATGAGGAGAGATGTTAAATAATAGGTACTCTTCCTGGTTACACCCCATCATTATAGTGGTACAAACCATCAAATGGCCACAATAAATCATGGTTCACCACTATTTTTTTCTACTATGCCTGCATGAGCCATTTTATAATTAAGAGGAACAACTAACAGCAGTAGAAGTTTCCTTGACCAAGTTTCTATGTTTAAAAATATATCTTAATTGATTTAATCTCATATATTTGAAAATGTCTGTGCTATATAGTAAATCAAAGATCTTAGACAAATTAGAAGAAATAAAGACTTTAACCAGCAGTCTAGGAGTGGATTAAGACTACCTCTAGGTGAGTTGAATCCAAAAGCTGATCATGAGAATATGTAGGCTGAGACGATTGGGAGCCCAAGCAAGGATTCTAGCCGCGGCTGCAGAACATCCGCACAAACTGGCCCAGATAGGCTTACCTTTGGTATCCCCTGATACAGAAGCCTACTGTTATGAACGTGCTATTGCTGTATATAATTAGGTGGTCCATGGGTGGCACATGGCAGATCTCCCAAATGCTAGACCACTACTCAGAAGAGCCGTTAGAAGATGCTGAGTTCTTCTAATTTAGGGTGGAAAAAGGAAACCTGATACTTACACCCTCGAGAAAGAAATCAATATCCAACCAGGGACAAAGAAAATAGGGTCAAACAGCTAAAGAAATTCAGGGATTTAGTGGGATCAGGAAAGTAAGTTGGTAAATAACCCCACCACTATTAAAAGCTCATCAGAAAATCATACTCCTAAAACATACACAATGAACTGCACACATTAGCTTGTTAACTCATATATAAAAATATTTGTTCTGACATAGCAAACTGATTTTTCCTTGCAATATGACACTGCAGTACTTTGAAACTGCAGCCAGGCAGAGCACAATGGTGCTTTCTTGAACTATACATTTTTTGCTCTATGTGTGGGCTCCACCCACATATGACAGTTGACCTCCATGATACTGGTTCATTTTTAGCACCAACTGAAAATGAAAAGGTTCATAGTATACCATGTATCCGTAAACCTTATTATCTATTGTCACATTTGTAGACCTCAAACATGGATATTTGTTTTCTTACCCCCGAGATGAGCTATCTCCATATTGTCAAGCTCTTACCAAGAGTTCCGGAGGAACAACATGCAAGATGGAAGAAATCCCATGGTCCCCTATCCACCAAGAGAGGAGTGGTGCAGCGGCCAGGGCAGCTGACTTCGGAGCACAGAGCTCACGATTCGATCCCCGGCTCTAGCGGCAGCTCAGATCAGCACCATGCGACTCTAGGCAATAGCTCACTTAATTTCCACAACAGTGCCTTGAGACCCATATGGGCGAGTAGTTTGCGCTTTACAAATACGGATTTTTTTATATTTACCAATGGTGCCCAAAAATTTCAAAGCACAATAGTAAATCAGGGAAAGGGAAAAGAGAGAAACAATGTCCTGCCATGACCCCTGGTCGGATGTCCGTTCAGGAAGTCAGGAAAATTCCAACACGAGGCAACAAGGAAGAAAGTGAGTTCTGGACAATAAATACTAAGAGATTATGCTGAGAACAAAAAGGCTGTGATATAAGTACCTGAATTGTTCCCCTCTTCCAATGATTAAACACTAGTCCAAATACTGTATGGTGAGGTTTTTCTGTATAAATAAAATATATCAGTAACTTAAATGCCCAAAATAACTCTGGTAACAGTAAAAAGAAAGAAAGAGCATGAAACACTCACCTAATCTAAACCTGGTTTATTCACAAAAGAAATCTACAATCCGACTACTAGTTTCAGCTTGGGTTAGCCTTGTGCTTCCTTTCTTCAGGACAAATAACATAAATATGCTTCTTATTCCCAGGAACACAAAACAAAAACAGAACAAGGCAGATCACCAAAGATGGAGGAGATCACAGCGATAAGTATTATTTTATTCATGGCCTGAAATCATAGCCAAAATAATGCACATGAACTTTTAGTTACCGTAGTTGTTCTTTTCTTCTGTTTTCTTTTTGCTTTAATCGGTCCCTGAGGGCACCGCACCCCCCACCCGCAATCCACATCCCTCCATGCGGGCATACAAAGTTATGAGGACGCTGCCACAAGTAGGAACACCGCGGGACGCCCAACATTCCAGGAAGAGCCTATAGAAGGCAAGCAGAGAAAGGACACGGAGACAGAAATGCTGCAGCACCTTGAGGAGACACCTGAAGCCAGGGGCGGCTGGTGCTCAGAGGCGAGATAGGCGTCGCCCTGCCACCCTGGGGGATTAAAAAAATGCAAGATGGAACACCGAGCAGCTAACAAGAAATTATGCTGGCTGCTCGGTGAATAAACATGTGTAAATCTGGCTTTTTTCCTTTAGGGGTGGGGGAGGATGGCCCTTGGCTCTGCTCATGCCTTGGCTGGGCGAAGATTACTTCGACCTGCAGCCAGAATGCAGGGCAGTGACGACACACTGGTGGGTGCAGGATGTTTTTCACTGCCAGAATAGGGTTTGATTTTGGGTGTTATTCACGCGGCCCAGGGAGGAGTTAGACACCCTCCATTCATTTCAATGGCAGGGGGCAGGGCAGTCCGGTTTAAACAATGTAGGCTTGGGGAGTGGCAGTAGCCTCTGCCTCTTCCAGTTGCTTACTTTTTAAAATGATTGGTGGGCTGGGGGAGGAGTTCAAATCCAGCATTTTCCAGTTCCTTCCAGGCTTCCACTTTCGCCATGCTGTCTGCAGTCACGAGGAGCCCGGTAAGTTAGTTTTACCACTTATAAAGTTCAAGAAAGACGTTTTTGAATAAAAGCCTTAAATAGTGCTCACTCTCTAAGGATTTTATTCTCCACCTGCTCTTTATCTGCTATCAGAGTGGAGGAAAAAGGTAACTTCGAATTAGTTAAGACGAGTGTGTGTACGTATGTTGTATGCGCGGCCTTTCGTTTCTGACATGTGACCTCTGTGGCTTCTGGTGTGTAATCGTTTTCCCTGCAGCACCTCATTGAAATGCCATCAGATTTTAATCAGGGCCACTTAAATTATGTGATTCGCTGCATAGCCAGCAGCTGCCGCAGGAGTGAAATGAAACAAAAGTGTGGACAAAACATGCAGGAAAACGCAGCCAGGATCGGTGATTACCGGAGTCCGGCACTGGGCCACTTCATAGAGCAACACTGGTAACTGAGCGGCCGGGTATGCTGCATAGCGCAGGGTGTGTGTGACCGCCGCTAGGGAGTATGACAAAGGAGAGGTTGGATTTTTAAGTAATATTTTTAACATACATTTAGTGGCCTCTATATAAATATGCTCTTCTCCTTCTAATACTGTAAGGTCGGTAAAGGGGCAATGTGGCAACAGGATGGAAAAAAGTCCCCTGAGATAAATGAAAGGCTGCCCAGGTTGTGTCTTTTGATCATTACTGCCCCTCGAGTTTCTCATCCCTAAAATCGGAAGACAGCAGAGCGCGAGATTGAACCCGTTGGCCTCAAGCTTTTTTAGAGTTAGAAGTAAGAGATAGATTGGTTAAGGATAGCGAAGTCAGAGTATTCCTCCTCGTACTTTAAATGCAAAGGAGTAAAGCGGGTTTTTCTGCAGGTAACGTACATTTTTGTCATAAACTGGGCGTTATTTTGCTATTCATAATATTCTAGTACTTTGCCTATCAAAATGTTGCATCCATCTGCGGGCCTGTTATTAGTAGGGCCTGACATCCCTCGCCCCCGGCTGCAATGTTAATTAAGGGTGCCTTGCTTGCCTCTCCAGGCTTAATTGAATGAAGGCGTTTTGCTTCTATCCAATCCTTGCACTGACAATCGATGTTTCATTCCTGATGTGCCTCTTATCGATATTCTTGACAAATTATCATACTGAGTTCTGATTTTTAAGCCAATAAGACTAAACTTACTGGGACTTGCAGATTCTTAGCTGCGCCAATTGTGTCGAGATACTACATGTCCCAGCATACCAAGTGTTGTAGACTGGATAAAAAGAGCTACGCACTCTGTGGCATTAACCAGCTGGTAGCTATGAGCATGATGAAAAAAAATGAGAAAGCTCAGTCTTTAGATGAGTTTTAGACAGCGCAATGCAAGTCATTTTGAATTTTCCTTTTTTCAGTTCCTAAATAAGCAACGTCTGTGTTATGTAGTCACTTTTCCTACCTTGATAAGAATGTATAGAATGATACAGAAGGGTAGGTGGTGCAGTAGGGAGGAATCTGGGAAAGTTTCAAGGCACTTAAATTGTCTGGCCTGCCCAGGATTTCCAACTAGAGCCAACTCTTCAGGAGACTTTTCATTCCTCCGCTTACGTCTTGCAAACCCAGATGCAAACCAGGACTACAACTTGCAAACATTAGGTTGGCAAATTAATGCCAGTGCCCGCAAACTAGGTATTCAGTTGGCACACATTGAGGTGGAAATCTGATATATTCTTCTTTTCAGTATCTTCGTGTCAGTCAAAAAGTGATGAAACACTTACAAATATTTTACATCATTATGTATCACTTCAAGACTATGCTGTTTACTCTTCGTATCATAACACCAAATATAGACTTAGCAAATAGCTGTTTGGGCATACTAAAAATCTAATTTTCTATCTGAAACAGATCAAAAAGATGGCAGCATACGTGGTTCTGTTTAGTGGCAGAGTCCTTGCAAATGTTAACTAGGTACCAAACTGGTAATAATGAAGTGACACCTTTGCCCAGAATGCATTAATGAGGGTTATGATGACATAATCGTGAAATAATATAGCCACAGAATTTGCTGAATTATGCCACGTATTTTTGCCTTTGCATGTTATTTAAATTAGTCAACCTTGCTTCATATTTTAGTATTCCATTGCTGCATAATTCCAGTGCTTCTGCTCTCAACACGTGTTTATCTCGTATGGTGGAAAGAGGAAAGTGTTTGCATTCTTCGGGCGAGTTGGAAGTATGTGTTTTTTCTTCAAGGGAAACAGGATTGGTTGTTTCTATCTACGTCCTGGGTGAGCGTTTCTTCTGTGGGATTGACTTTGGGTATAGCCTACTTACCTAAGAAACGACATGATGGATTGTGGGAACTCAGCCTGTCTAGACAGAGGTGATGACAGTGTGCTTGAATAGCCATAAGTCTCTGTGACGTGCATTGGCTTAGTGTCATCAAACACAACATTTTTGTGGCCTATAACATTATGCAGGGGACAGGCCGCTGAGAAATGTGAGGTGCAATAGGCTCAAGGTTTTTGTTTTCAGTTTTATAGTGCAAACTCACTACAAGGAGCGCTTTGCATGAGCATGTCACAACATTTCTTTATATGTTTAAAGGCGTGGGAGAGCATTTGCTCAGAATCACAGGAGACAGGTGAATGGGTGTACTTGTAAAAGTGTGACCTCACCAGAAGGATGCACGAAGTCGGCTGTGTGTTTGTGTGTGTGTGTGTGTGTGTGTGTACAACTGTAAATTGCACTTGGAGTGCTGGTGTTACTCTTGTTATGTTATTTTAACACTTGCAATATGAACAATGTGTTTTTGGATGGTATTTCCCAAGCCTTTGTGTTTTTAGATCACAAAGTGTATGCAGCCTGGTTCTGTGATGTAGGCCTGGTATGCGTAGAGCTGAGGTTTTCCTGTCTCAGGAGGTAGGATTCAGTTTCAGTACAGTACTGTCTCGTCATCACCCAGACCAACCAGGCCCTCTTCCTCAAACTCCTCCACCTGCTCATTCTGCCACTCCAGTCCAGCTCCCTCATATTCACTAGACTACTCCTCTACTCTGGTGCCCTCACTGAACTGTTCCTCCTAAACCATATCAGTCACTTTATGTACATGTCTACTTTCCACCCAAAATCTTGTCAGGTTTGTACGTTTTGCACCTCAGTTTCTGTTATGTGGACCTTCTGTCTGTGTAAATTTATAGTACATAAATTATATTTTATAAACTAAACAGAGTTTTCTGAAATATTATTCCTATTTGTCTAGCTAATACAAAAAAATCAAGGATGAACTGCAATGGATGGATCTGTCTTTCGCCATCTAATTTTTTAAGTATTTGTAATGTACAGTGTTACCAACGGTTTGGGCATTAATGACTTGATCAACCTATACAGTAAAGAGGCAGGGATGTGTTCCAGGTAGGAAACACTTTGAGGGCCTGTTTTCGTTGGTTGGGTGTGCTTGGCTTGGGGGTCATTTTGCAAGCAGACCAGTTCCAGGATGAGGCACATTTTTGATTTGTTTCTAATGTTTTCTATATACTTGTTCTTTAAAATGCTATATTTGGACCCCCTTTTTTTCAACAATTTGCAGTAAATATGTGGTGTAAAAGTCACCATTTGAATCCATTTCTTCAAATTTCTTTTGAGGGTGAGAACCCCCCTCCCCCGCACCCTCCTTTTGCACTTCGGGCTTGCGCGCTTTGCGCACTCGCTCAATACAATAGGGTCCTAATTATTTTTACCCTACCACCTGGAAAATCCACCAGCCGCCGCTGCCTGAAGCCCCGGGTGATTAGAGACCGCAGATGCTGAAGCGAAGCCGGAGACAGAGACGCCGCCACCCCGACAAGAAACAAAAGGTAGGTGGCCCGAAAGTGCTAGAATCTCGCCGAAACACCGCTAGTGCGGGGTGGAGGGAGTTTTATACTCCGTTGAGGCTCGCTACGGGCTGCGGCAAGCAGGACCCCGCCACGGCTCACTATGACTGCAGCAAACATGACACGTATGGCATGCTGAGTGTTATATTCTACATTGTCTTACTGAAAAGGCACATAAACCAATTGGGTGAAACCAATTTTATAGCAGAGTTTTAGGTGTGGAGACTACACATTGTAGCACTGAATGTTACAGTCACAGTTCAGCCAGTCAAAACTTCAGCATAAACATGCCCAAAAAAATTGTGAACAAGACAGATTTTCTGTCATCCCTTTAAGTAGTCTGAACAGATGTTGCGTTCCTTTCGCAAGAGAATGTTTTTGGGGAGAAGGCTAAGATGTGTCTAGTTCGAAACCCAGTGGTTTGGCAGAGTCAACCATTAGGGTTTTGCTGTTCATTTTGTTAATATTTTCAAACCAGTGGTATTCACTCCATGAGGCTAAACAAGGAGCCACTGATCACCCAGTATTACCGGCCATCATTAGTTTTTTGCTTTTTTAAATGAAACAGAGGCAGTTAAACCACTGGTGGTCATGGCTTGCCATTAAGAAAACCCATGCAATGCAGCTGTTGGTATTACCTTATTTGCTAATACAAAACCTAGTATTCAAAGAATCACAGATACAACTGCAAGATACTTCGGATGAAAAGGGAAGTTGGAGACTGTGCCATCTGAGAGGCTAGACTACTGACTGGATGTGTAAAGCTCACATTGGAACGTTACTCTGTGAGCCTGTTCTTGGCAATAGAGAGAAAGTAGACGTGTAACATAGTTTGCAGATTCAATGCACTTCCCTCCTAACCCATGGCAATGATGTCTATAAGTGAGTCCTATAAAATTTCAGTTCTCAAACAGATGAATAGGGACTTCAATGCAAATTATATCAGGAAAAAATTATAATGGCAATTAGCCCTATTCAAGTGAGGCGGACCTTGAGTTGGGCTGACCTGACAGTCTACTTTTATAAATCCTTTTATGCCACTCTTTATGTTTCGAATGCCAAATGCAATTTAGATTAATTGCATCCAAAGGCAGGGTCGCGCGCTTTCTCAATAGCTAAAGCGATTATATAAGTTACTTCTCTGCAGAACAGGCAGCCAATGTTCCAGGTCAATTATATGCATATTTTCCTTTCAATCAGGTTTTCAAAAGCATAATAGCTAAGATGATACAGGCTATACCGGATACATATTTGTTAATTATCCCCAATCAAGTGGCCCTTTTGTGTTTACATCTACCTAATTAGAGCTCTGGATAATTTACAGATATCATTTCTGAGTTGGTAGATGATTTGATCCTTGTGTGGCGATGGATTTAAGCACCCGAAAATGTAATCTATATAGTCTCATTTCTCTTTGAGGCAGTGGTATGAGATTTCTTTAATTTGAACACTGTCTGTGCCAAAAGACCCCCATCTATCAAAGAAAACATAAATTTGTGCCGATTATGCCGCCTCTCTGCTTTATCTGTCACGTAGTATCAGCAAGCAATGCCCTAATTCAACTATATTATCATATTAATAATGGAAATGCCAACCTATGTAATTTGCAAAATTAAGATTTTAGGGAGATGGTGAATTTTGATCAGCAGTTCTCATGTACAATCCATGGACAAGATAGTGGGTCATTATTTTCTTTCAGGGCTGTCCAATTTGAGAACTACATCACCCAGCTAACCAACATTCCTTTCTCTGGATATTTATTTACTTAATGCAAAAGCGTTTTAAGCGATGCCAATAAACCTTTTTTAAATTTTTAAATTCCAAAGAGCTCAATTAAATGTGTGGTCAATTAACGCGAGTTCAGATCTGAATAAACTTTACTTCTAAATGGTCCCCTAAATTTTTCAGTTTTTTGTTTGTTTGTTAGATCTGTTTATTACATTTTTCCATAGCACAGTTACAGTTCAATAACAGGCACAATAGAATTACAAGGGTGTTAAAACTAAATGGGTGACAGAAATGAGACGTGGACGAGGACATTACAGTTGGTCGAGAGTAAACTTCCCCGTGGATCAAGAAATGACTGGCCTGCGAGGGAAGTCACAGGAGCGAGAGACGCCTCCCAAGGCGACCAGTCAGTGTGCAGCCATACTGTCCGCAACATGCCATGGTAATGCCATCAAAAATGTGTACACTATATAACTGTAAGCAATCAGTTAGCTCAGAGGGGTAAACATTATGAGGAGGGAGTAGGGTAAAGAGGGGCGGGGACAAGGGGAAAACAAGGAAGGTTTGCTGTCACTCAATGCAATTCCAGTTCGCCTTGAGTTAATTACCATCATCACAGTGAAAGTCTGGCGTCACTTAGCACATATCTAAATATATACGAAATGGAACAGTGCAGACATAGGTATGATGGCCTGCTTAATTTCCTGATCTGGTACGAGCTATGGGTCAGAAGCATCACTAATTTCAGGACATAATGCAACTTGGAGTGCAGTCAATATCGTGTCCCATTTGGATGAAATGGGTAGGCCTAGAGTGTCTCCCCTACGGGATCCCTAGTTGAGGATGGAATATTAAAAGGCCATTAGTGATGGCGGTTCACTGGACTTCCAGCGCTTCATAATGAGGCGCTTGGTTACTATGAAGCCAAGGTCCAGATAGCGTGTAGAGGTGCATGGGCGAGCCACGTCTGTCTCCCAATGGTGTGGTCAATTCCTTGGTACTCTGCAAATAAAGTGCGTCTCCAAACCAACGGGTGAGATGATGCCCTTCTCCCATGACTTGAAAATATTGGAGTGTGTTTATCACGGGGATTGCTTTGCATGATCCGTATATTTCAGCACCTAGGTAGTAGGGTGCTTCCCTATACCGAGTGGCACCATAAACTTATCTTGTTATCGATCTTATTGTTTTTCTGACAACTATTACTGTACACCCAATTTGATTCTAATAATTGTCATGATGTGCACCCTCAGATACATTACTACCCCATTTTTTTGTTGATGATACCAAATGATGGTGTTTACAGGGGTGTAAGGTGTAATATGTTTGGTGGGGAATAAGCAGTGGCGGAAGCTATGACAGACCACCTGTAATAGTAGTGGGCAAGCCAAGGGTTTCTTATAACAGGGGTGAAACAATTAAAGAAGGGCATTTAATCTATAAGGAGGACCATCCACCGTTGTTTCCGAGAGGTGAAGCCTCGCCATACAGCGAGCCACCCACTGCATCTGGGGCGCTAAGTAGTAATGCTGGAAGTTAGGCACTGCTAATCCTCCCTGGCTCAACGGTAAATACAGTTTTGAAAGTTCCACCCTACAGTGAGATCTGTTCCAAATAATGTCACGAAGCATGCGTTCAAGGGAGTGGAAGAAGGGTGGAGGGAGGTACCGCAGCAGATTAGTGAAATAATAAAGGAGACGCGGAAGCACCTCCATTTTAGTAAGAGCGACACTCCCTGCAACTAAGAGAGCATGTGTCTTCCAAAAAGACATCTGCAAAGTTAAGGAAGTGAGTGCCCTTGTGAGGTTGCTGTCAAGCAAATACCAATCAATATGATAAATTCAAATGACCAAGTAATGCAACATAGTCAGTTGCCAAGAAACAGCATATCCATTAATTATGAGTGCTGAGTTAGGTAGGCTGGGAACAAAGGGACAGAAACAGGACTTTTCACAATTGGCATGTAATCCAGATAGGCTTGAAAAATGAGTGAGGAGGTCAGGTATGGTATCTGGGACAGAGCAGGCATCCATAACATACAGCAGCAGATCATCTGCCTATAATGATATTGCTTGCAAATCCTAATCCATTGGTATACCCCATGACCATGCTGAGAAACACCTAGCTAGAGCTAAGGGTTCTATGGCCAAGGAGAAAAGGTAGGGAGAAAGAGGGCAGCCCTGTCTAGTGCCTCTACAAACTCTAATTGGTGCCAAGACGAGGCTTCCAGTTCAGACCCTCAAGGTCATTCTATTATAGAGAAGTTTCAACAAGCGGATATATCTGGGCCTAATGCTGTATTGTGGAAGGACCTCAAAAAGATAACGCCATTCAATAGTGTCAGATGCCTTCTCTAGATTGAGTACTAAACACACTGATTTCAGCCAAGTATCGGGGGTGTACAGCATTAATAGGAAGAGGCAGCATCAATTAAAAGAAGTAGTACAAACCAGGACAAACCCATTCTGGTTGATGTGTATCAAAGAGGGTACTAGTGGAATCAGCCTCTCTGCTGACACCCTGGCCAGCATTTTGTAATCTGTATTTAGTAATGCCAATGGGCAATAAGAGCCCAGATGTGCAGGATCACTGTCAGCTTTCGGTAATGAGACAAGCATGGCCACGCAAAGAGAATGAGAGCGGTAGGAAGAGAGGAGCACTTCATCATGGACCCATTAAAGATGTGGGGCCAGAAGGTTGGCGTAGGCTTTATAGAATTCAGATGGAAAGCAATCTGGGCCTGGCACCTTCCCAGTAGCAAGTGTCCGCATCACAGCCTGGACCCCAACAGAAGTAATGAGGGCATCAAAGTCCAAACGCTGATCTGGGGGAAGTGTGGTGAAGGAGAGTTCCAACACGAAGGAGTCGATACCCGATACAGGTGCCATCAATATCGTTCGGTAGAGCGAAGCATAATGGAGAATTAGCTTCTCACGAATTTCATGTTGTGTGTAATGCATCACACCCCCGGGAGACCTCAGCGCAGAATTGTTTAGTTGGTATCCGATGGGCAAGATACTGATGACTTCTTGTTCCCGGATGATCAGGCAATGATCATTTTCGCTAATTTCAGCATTGCCGTTGGGATGGGTGGACGTCGTTTCCCATGCCACCATTGCAATCCAAGTGTGTCTCTTGTGATTCTCTGCTCTCCTCCCAGAAAACTGCCTCAAGTCAGTCCTAGGCATCTTGTGATGTATCAAAGAATCTTATTTTGTCTGCAGTCACTACACGCAACCATGCAGGGAAGAGTAAGGAATATTTTTTATCCAGTGTTCGAAGTTGCTGCTGTGGCCCTTGTTCGGTCAGTTAATTTTCTGTGATCTGCGTGAAGTAATGTGAGATCTGCCACCATATTATCAATTTTGGATACCAAGGAGACACAGGAGCATTCTATAGCCTCTAGTACGTGACCAAATAACAAATACTACTCCTAAACATCTATATACATCCTTGTGACAAAATCAAATGATTTAAAATGGTGGGGGCAGAAATAACTAGGCTGCTCTCACAAGAATCAATGTTCAACCTGTCGTTTGACTTTAACATGCTTTTATTTGGGCCACAGAAGAGGGACGAGCTGTTGAAGGATCAACACACCACCTGGAATATCCCTTGTCAGGAGCTGAGTACCAAGAAGCAACAATCAGTACTCGCTAGGAACTTCATAAACAATCTGGAACATCTAAGCTTTGTGACACTAAAGGGGCGCTTCCCGGGAGATCAGCCCCCGGGGGCAACATTTAACAGTGCAACTGCAAGCACGCTAATAGATCACACATTTGTATCCTTATCATTCTTTAGCATGATTACAGGCTTCCAAATAGGGATTCAAGTTCAAAGTGCCCATCTGCCACAGGAAATCACTACAAGAATATCTAGATCACCACTAGATCAGCCTGTTAAGGACCCTGAGTCCATAAACACTGACAACTTCAGGAGGATCAAATTCAAAACCAATCATCCAGAAGAACTGCTGGCCTCAGCAAAGTCACTATGGGAAAAACGGGAAGAGACTGATAAAAATGTGATAATGCACTGGGACCTCTTCATTAAAACACTAGGAGTAATGCACAGAGCATGCGCTCTTCCAGCCTCAACGACAAACGGTTTACCAGACCGTCAAGAGAACTACTTTTCCATTACTAAAACTCCAAATCTTCGTAAGCTCAAGAAAGCAATAAATAAAACATTACTCAGACTTCGGCGTGCAGGACAGGATCCTATTATGCAAAAGGAGCTAACGCAATTAACAAGCGGAAAAAAAAAACAATATGGCAGGCAGAAAGGGAACCAGATGAAAATCTGTGGACTAGACTATTATACGATTCAAAGTCAAACAACAGCGCAAGATTCTGGTGCACAATAAACAGCCTAGACAACCCGAATGTATAAAGAATTAACTCATACCTGACAGAGGAAGCTTGGGCCTCCCATCTGCTCCTTCACTTTAATTCAGTACAGAAGCAGAGCTCCCGCTACATTCCTGAGGGAACTTCTTTTGATCTAAATGTCCCACCAGAAAACGATCATCTTTCATTTACAGCTCACCAGATTAAGAACAGGCTAGCTAAAGGCAAGCTGGAGGTCGCCCGGGCATCGATGAGATTCCACCAATCCTATTAAAAAAAGATCTGGAACACTGGGCTTCTATATTACTGCCGCTATTTGCACAAATCTCAGGAGGAGACTTCATCCGAGACTCCTGGAGGGGGTAAATCATATCCCCAATATACAAGAAAGGGGACAAGAACATAGCAAATAGCTACAGGCTTGTGGCTTTAATTGATATCGAAGCAAAATACTATGCTGGCCTCCTTCTGGAAGACCTTATTGCCTGGGCAGACGAAAAATCAATTATCAACGGGCTTTTGCAAGGGCATGGGAACAACAACGAACATACTTACCCTGTCCCTATTAGTAGATTGGGCTAAATCAGCAAAATACCCTCTCTTCATGTGTTCTATCAACTATTCATCAGCTTTCGATAAAATTGACAGGGACAAAGTTGGCACAAACTTAAGGATAAGAAAATACCACCAGCTCTTTTAAACCAGTTAATACTTCATCACTCTAACAGGTGGGTCCAAGTTAAGCTAGGAGATGGAAAGTTCCTGTCCAGGAAAATCCCAACAGCCATGGGGCTTAAACAGCGGTGTGTCCTGGCACTGACACTTTTCAACTTGTATATGTCTGACCTATCGACAGAATTGGACATTTGTAATTCACATGCACCAAAGATGGGAGGGCTGTTACTCTCCAACCTGCTGTACGCAGACGACCTCGTGCTGGTTAGTCGAACCCCCATCGGCCTTCAACACTTACTAGACACAACCAGTAGATATTCAGCAACCAAGGGTCTAATCATCAACCATGATAAAACAAATGTAATGAGCTTACATCTAAAAAAGACCACCTCCAATTACCGTTGGCATTTGGCTGACACAACAATAGAAGTAGTTGAACAATATAAGTATCTAGGAGTGATAAATGACATCAAAGGCACATTCAATTCACAAAAAGAGGCCATCAAAAGAAGAGGCAATTCAATTGCGATAGCAATAAAATCCATTAAACACAAAACTGCCGGCAATTACTTAGGAGAGCGAGTGACTGAGGGGAAGAGATGCAGCTAGTTTAGATAGCACTGTCTCGAGAGCGGCTAGGATGATATTCAATCTACCTAAGTATGTCTCGCCAGCCCAAATAAGGCTAGAATTTGGCCTACAAAGCCAAGAAATCGCCCGCAAAGGGGCTTATGTAAAGAGCTGGTACAGGATTAAAAGGCCGAAGCAGGAACACTGAACTCCCATCTATGGAATGAAATGCACCTAAAGAAGGGGTGCGCAGCTATGAGCTATTTGACAGTATCAGTAGACCGCCTGGGCCTTGCGGACCTCTGGGCGGCCTCAGGGACTTATCATTGTTTTAAACAAATTGTAAACAAGACAGTGAAAAGACTATCCCTAGTAGAAGACAAGGCATCACTCTCAGAAAGAGCCCATAGATGGTTTGTTGTGCATAGCTACGTCAAGTCTTCTCCGCAACTTTATCTAGGCATGGGTTTCAATAGGAGGAAGAAAGAAAAATACCTTCCTTGTTGAATGGGCATTTAACCATCTTTGCCGCATCTTCCCCCTTGGAAACGATCTCCAGGTCATACAATATGCCGCTTATGTGGGGAAGCCAATGAAAGTGACCTGCACTTATTGTGCATCTGCGGAGAACTACAAGTTGAATAGCCACAGTTACTTTAGCCAATCTTTTTAAGCAAGGGGATAAGAACCTGTAGACAAGCAGTGAAGGCATGGCTTGAAGGTGGAGATGTTCAGCTATTGTGTCGCTTTGGACAATTTATGGAAGTGGCAGGGGAAAAAGCTCTGGTGTCAAGCGACCGTCAATCTTTATCACTGCAACCAAAAGACTTTTAAAGTGCCACTTTTCAATGAATATCATATATTCAGGCCGCCCCCCACCCAGATGATATATGATTGAGCATAACAGGCAACAGTAAAACATCATTGCCGCTGTTTATAAGCCATCCGATCATCGTACAGTTGCCCTCCTATAGAGACCCGAGCACCGACTTTTTTAGGTATTAAGTTTCCTTGATCCCTATCCCCCTCTCAAATTTTTAGGCACCTAAAGGGACAGTATCAGTAAATCACTTGGTAAACTGTTTGTATATTGAATGGTCGAAAGACTTTACCAATTCACGGTACTAGATAATAATTACTGATCACTGCTCCATTTATTTTAACATAATGAACAAATGTCTTATGATATACTTTTTCAATCTTTCTTAAGTTATGAATTTTGCTGCTATATCTTTTATATTTGGAAATTGTAAAGGTTTTTATTAACCAAACACTAAAACTATTACTTACTTACTTACTTTTAGCCTCGAGTACCGCATCAAATCTATCCCCAGGGGGAAGAGCCAGCAAGGAAGAGCATCGAGGATAGGGCAGTAGGACACAGTCAGATCTCTGTAGCACACACACAATTCTAGGAAAGGGGAGGGGCCAGCACCCAAGCACAGTCTCACCTTGGAGCTCCAGAGCACCAGAATTCTAGTTGCAGCCGCCCCCAGTGGGATGCCCACCCCACTCCCAGTGCAGCAGGGACGTGTCTCGCAGTCAGAGCTCGAAAGGCACAACGATGGCCCTACCTTCTGCCTCCTATCGGGCGCCAGGGATGCCAGGCACCAACAAGTCTGTCAGCTGGCCACCTCCCACCACGACACACAAAACCTCCACTGAGGCCACCAGATGCAGCAGCAGGAGGGCAGCTACAGATGATTCAGTGGCAGCTATGTAGGTGGGGGCACTCAGGCAGGCCAGGGAGGCCAGAGAGACCCCGGTAATGTGTGGACGTGTGGATACCATTCCTGGGGAAATGCAAGTATAAGATGCCAGGGATGGGTGGTGGAGTAGCATTAAGATGCGTCCCCCAACTTGACCTTATATGCCACGCTCCCATCTAAATTTCTCTGTTAATGGAGCAGATTATATGATGTATAAACTTCTTCTTGAGTAAGTTAGCTATATATATTCCATCCACTTTTTCAATTAAGTGACAATACCCTTCATGATTTATAATGGGTAAGTGGATAAGTTTATGATTGTTTGCTAGTCACAAAGGTATTTTACTAGTGGTATCTTTACGACTCCAGACTTTCTGCACATAAAAAGATAGGACTGTCCTAACATTTTATGTGCGGGGACACCACAGTCATAAAGATACCACTAGTAAATACATTTGTGAATAGCAAACAATCATAAACTCACACAAAAGTATACGTTTACCTCTGTGAATCATAAGCCACGAGGCAGTCAATTTCTGAATATCAAGCAAAACCATAATTTCTAAATGTACTGAATGCACATTGTTAGCTCACCAAGTTCACAAACAACAAGGCTGGTCTTGGGGACCTAAATGTGGTGGCTCTGCAATGCTATTTTTCTTGCACTAAATAAATAACATGCTTGTCCAAACAAGTGTGTGGTACAAACCTTCTTTCTGGAGACTCTCTTAATATTCACAACACATTCACTAGATATGGTATCCACTGCACATCGTACACCATAATTCATATCACTCACCATATTTTGATCTTGGTAGACAGCCATTTTTCCTGTACCGTTGTCAAGCTGGTGTATTGAGCATGGTATTCGTTGTGCGTGATGGTATGCTACACAATTTAAATGGCAAATCTTCAAACAATAGGACATTTTAAAAAATGCCTGGAAAAGAAGAAAAGAAAGAAAGACTACCCGGGCCACCACAGTTTTCTTTCACCATGTAGATGTTTTTTATTAAGTTTGCTAATATTACTATTGAACTTCAATATTGGAAGGCATTATGAACCGTGAATCTGTTTAAATTTGTACTCTGGGTCATGGTGAAAGAAAACTGGTGGGCTGGGAAGTCTTTCTTTTCTTTTCTTCCTTTCTATTTTTCCTCATTTCACAACATAAGCCCACTGGGGCGGAACCATGTTTTATGTGCCAATAAGGCCTAGATGTGAACGCATTTGTTAAAGAACTAATTGGTTTTGATTATGTATTATGATAAGTTATTGGTTACCTGAATGCTTGCTAAGAAGTATAATTGAGTCATTGACTTCCATGCGTGAAAGCTACTCCACAATGGCTACGGATTCGCAGTACTGAACTATGCATTAACTCTCTTGTCTTTCTACTATGTTCACCTTTTTGTTTGTTAAATGGAATTGAATGCTTCATTGTCAGCGTAGTGACGAAGGTACGTGTGTGCAGTGAAACGCGTTGGCGTATATGTCACTGCCTCTGAAAGCGAAATAAACACCTTTGATTTGCACCAGCGTGCCGTGGTGTCCTTTATTGGTGGTGAATCCTCACAAACTTTATGTACACTATATAATTAGTGGAGCTACACCAATGAAACACAAGCTTTGTATGTGAAGTTCTCCTTTCATGCCAAGTTTGGTATAAAACTGATAAGCTGGTTTTGTGTAGCTGCAAGTAAGGTGGCTAAAATAGACGTCTTTTTTATGTAGGCTGACCAGGCCCTGTGGCCAAACCAAAGACCATTCAATGCATGTATTGGCCACTTGTGGCTGTATGGACAGACCACACCCTGTGGCCATCTCCCCTCTGCACACAGTTGAAGGCAATGGAAGTTGACTAACCTTGGTGAGTGCTGTACCTAGCTGAAGTCCAGGTACTGATGCCAACCCCCACTGCACATGGTCAAAGCCCATAAGAAGCAGAGGTTGGCTTCCTGCAGCTAGTTTGTGTGGCAAGTTCTGGTGCGAACCTCCAGTGCATAAAGCCTTCAGCCATTTGCACTGTGTTTTGGCTGCTACTAGTGATTTGCCTGCCAGCGAAAAAACAACAATTTGCAATCCCTCTAACTAATTTTCTCACTTTAATGCAGTCTCCCTCACTCCTTAACTCATTGTTTTACTCATCCGTCCTTTCCCGGGCACATTTTAAAAAAAATGTAAACATTTAAATGTGTTTTGCAAAGATCCTTTTAAAAAAAAAAAGAAACTGTTAGCCCTGTCATCCTTATGGTGGTCTTCTCCCAAACCTTTTGCCTGCTTACCTACTCATTCTACTGATTCTTTTTGTTGGCTTTAGGACTCTGAGCACTTTACCACTGCTGACCACTGCTGACCAGTGCTAACATGCATGTGCTTCTCCACTAAACATGGTGACATTGATGTATGCACATATCTCAGATCTGCCACTGCAGAGCCTGTGTGTGCAGTTTTACAGCCAGTTCAAACTGGCATTCAATGCCCTTTGCGAAGCCCAAAATACCCCTTTTGTTACACATAAGCCACCCCTAAGGTACACCCTGGGTTGCCCCATAGGGCAGCATGCTGTGTAAGTAAAAAGGTAGGGCATGTACTTTTAAGTTTTGCATGTCCTAGTAGTGTAATACACTTTCCAGCTGTAATTCCTGATTAGAAAGGAGTAGCTGTGTCATGTTTTATATCTTTGGAATAGTAATGATACATCCTCTTTACTGGTAACATTTGTGTTTACCATTACTAATTTACAAAAGCCACTTTTAGAACGTGGACATTTCTCTGCTATTCCAGCTCTGTGTGCCTGCAGCATGTCTCCAATACATTTCTAGGGTGGGTGACTGCTTTACTTTGTGCATTCCATCAAGACAGCCACAAACACAGGAAACTTAGGTGTGACTGCATTCTGATGGTTCATCCTGGGCATGATGGGAGGGAGGAGCTGATACTCACAACCGAATACATGGTTGTCTGTCCCCACACAACAGTCTAATTACCCCCTACAGTGAGTCAGGAGCCAGGGCTGGGAAGAAAGGGCTTCTGTTCACTTAAAAGACCCTTCTTTGAAGTCACCCCCACCACAAAGGCAAAACTGGGCATAAGTACTGGGTCTCTGACCCCACCTAATCAGGCTCTTATATATGTGTCAGAAGAAATGTTGTGCTGCTACAAGGACTGACACTCTGATGGACTGCTGATCTGGAAGACCTGCTTTTCTGCTGTGCTGCCCTGCTGCCTGCTGCTCTCTGACCCTGCTGAGGGAGAGCTGGAATATGCCTTGTAACCTCAAAGGGCTTGTTGGCCTGCCTCTTATTGCTTGAGACTGAGAGCTATTAAAGTTTCTACCCCTGCGCCTAGTTCACTGGAAGCGGACTTAGATATTTACAGCAGATAAATTGACACGTCTCTAGAAGAACTAGTTGCAGGAGTAGAATTAGTGCATCGCACTCAGAACCAACTCACCGCCTCGAAAACTCGGTGTATGGAAAACATTCATCGCTGCTGCCGCAGTGTGAATAGATCAATGTATCTCCTCGACTGTGCAGGGAAACCCCATGCATCACAACCAATCCAACACCTCTCAGCTTCAGCGCTTTGGCTCTGGTAGCGATGTATCACCACCACTGCAGGATCAACTTTAATACATCCCTCAACTGCACCCTGCAGCTCACTGTTATGACCAGGATCAAGGTACTCTGTTCACCAGGCCTGCATAGCTCCTGCACCTGGCCTGCACTCTATCGCGGTCAGCCTGAACTGTTGACTTTATCATAGGCACTTAATCCTTTTAAGTGCTAAAAACACTTTTGTTCTTTAAAAATTCAATTCTCAAATTCTATTTATTGAATTTTTTTCATTTTATATGGTGTATGGTGTTGCTTTGGTAGTTTAGTATTTGATGTGTTTGACATAGTTTTTAAGAGTAGTAGAGTGTTATATATTGCTACTTATGTTATATTTAATTGTGTCAATTGTAGGCAATGTTTGTGGGTTTGGATGTGTTTATGTGGGAGGATGTTGTTTTTTATTTTTGTACGTTTCTGGTTTTGATTCACTATGAAGGTAAAGACGTGTTTTTTTTACAAAAAGGAAAATGTATTTCGTTTCATGGAAACTAATTACTTTTTTACATTTTCTTTTATTCTTCGAGTTTGTTGGAGCGTTTTGTTTTTTTTAACTATATTTCGGGTTTTTGAGGGTTTCATTAATGAGAGGATTGTGTCGTTGGAGCCTTTTTTCTACAGCTGTATTTAAATGTTTTTGGGGGGGCATTCCTTTTTTCGTGGATTCGTATTTTGTTTTAAATCCTATGGATTTTTTTGTTTTAGAGGACCATCTACTGCTACAAAACTGTAAGTTATTGTTAAATATTATGGTGGGAAATATTTTTGTTAAAATTTCTTTGCCTGTTTATTTTCAATTTTAATATTAAAATATGCCATATATTTTGATATAGATCTTTATTTATTAAATGACATAGTTATAATTATTAATTTAAAAATGAGTAGAAATATGTTTGTTTGATAATTCTTTATAGTGTATGGCGTTTGCAATTTTGTTATTTTTAAAGTATATGTTTGGCTATTGTATCTAGATATTCTAATCCTTTGGTGTTTGGGTAGAGTCTAGTTTTGCACTGTAGGTATTTTGTTGTTGTTTGTTTACTAAGTTTAGGACCTATTTTTCTTATGGATTGTTCTAGCCTTAATTCTTGGTAACATTGGGCCTGATTAGGATAGCGGGCGGACACCCTAACAAAGATGGGGACCACCCAACATAGTTTTGGTGGTCCCACAGGCCATATTACAATGTGACCGCCACTATGGTGGTTGCATTGTATGTGTTTTCCATTGCGCCGGGTGCTACTGTCTGCAGAACCCGCCACAATGGAAAAAATTCAGGTTTTGCATTTCCCTGCACTACGTGGCAGGCACAATGCAGTGCCTGCCACATGGTGCAGGGAAATGTAGGGGTCACAATAGGTGCCCCCAAGTGTAAAACCAAAGAGCCCAGAGGAAAAGGGGCCCGCTATGGGCCCCCAAAGTCCATCCCCACCAGCCTTTCCATGGCAGATGAACCGCTATGGAAAGGCTGGCAGGATGGACCATCATATTTTTGACCGCAGTGCCTGACAGGCACTGCCGCCATTCTGGGCAATGCAGCTGCTCCAACAGGCGGTCGGAAAGGACGGCCTGTAAGAACCATGGTCTTCCCGACCGCCACAATTCCACCCGCCATTGTAATCTGGCAGGTGGAAAACCACAGAACAATGGCAGGGACACCCGCCACCGTCATCCTGTCGGTGGCGGGTTCACCACCATCGTAATCAACCCCTTTGTTCTTTTTTAAGGGCTTGTATTAGTTTGTGGAGAGTTGGTTGCACCATTCCTATTGTGGCATGGAAGGCATTATGCCATTCTTCCACTGCATTATTTGTTTTAGCTTTTTGTGCCATGGTGCTTTCATGGACATTCCAGGGGATATGGAATTTGGGTTATCTTCGGTGCCCTGATCTATGTAGTCTTTCTACCCAGATATCTTTGAAGTAGTCAAGCAAGGGTGTTAGTTTGGCTTTGTTTGCTTGGTAAAATGGACTTTTGATCAGTAAATTATAGTGGTTTGCTACTTCTGTACTGCTGAATGTGGATTTATTTTTAAAATTGCCCGGATCATTGCTTGCTCAAAATCTATTATTATTTTTTGTGGGAAGTAGTTTTCTGTTTGATTAATTATCGTTAATAGTTCTATATAGGTTGTATTTTGTTTGTTGGGAAGTAGGGTTTATATGAAAGGGATGTTAGTTTCTTGATGTTAGCCATGGACAGTATAAAGTTGATAAAATGGTTTAGCACATCATTTAAATGTCCTATCCATCATCCATGTTTCCCATTGTTTTAATTTTTGGATGCTGGTAGCAAAGATGATAATTCTTTTTTCATGGCTATTGTTGTCATACAGAATGAATTTTTCATCTTTGTGTGTTGCTGTGTATTCTGGTCAAATTTCTATTTCTGAGATAGTTTTGGGGGGTGGTTTTTAAGCAATTGATCTTTTAGTTCTGGCTATGAGGCGTTTTAGGGTTGAGATGGAAGGTAATTGCCCTGTTATATATTCAGGACCTCCGGTTAGCACATTTTTAAAGTTTTCTGTGCTAATTTGTTGTAAGCTGGTGCTAGCTTCTTTGATGTTTTCTAGAACATCTCTAACGTCTATTTCTGTGGCCTTAGTGTTTTTTTGTGTGTTCTCTAACATTAATTACAGTTGTTACTGATTTTGTTGTTCTCCAATAGCAAGCATTAGAGTAGTATTTAGTACATTTCCAATGTGTTTAATTTTCTGGTATCTGGTATATATATACCACACAAAAAGAACATAACGAAGCTGAACTCAATGGCATCATGGCATTTTATTCTCCAGAAAATGCTGCAAGCCTTTTCTAGAGAATAAAATGCCATGATGCCATTGAGTTCGGCTTCGTTATGTTCATTTTGGATGGGATTTATTACGTGCTGCTCCATCCCCGTTCCAAGGCCACCCTGCAGGGCTGGGGACTCCTGTCACTTGGAGACTATGGGGTCTATTAGGATGTAGGGCGGATTGCCACTGCCCGCAACACACCCCACCCGCCACCCACTTCCTCCCGCCATGTTAGTATGGCGGGGAGACCCCGGCGGACGGAAAGACCGTCTGCCAGTTTTCCGCCGGTAACATAGGTGACCAGACGGAAAAGGGGCCTGATATGGTGGCGGTGTCTGCTAGACACCGCCATCCATATTAGGAAGGCAGCGGGTGCTCTCCATGCCACTTGAATCAAGCTGATTGGCTGGGTTCAAACTGGAATGGCATGGTGAGCAAAAAAACGATGGATTTAGGCCCAGATCGCTGTACTGGGTTGAATGTATGACATTGTTCTGCATTCTGTCCATCAACTGTTGTTTTTGCATTTGTCACCCCGAGTGGGACGGGTACGCCCAGACGTGGGCCCGTGCACTCCATGCCACTGGAATCAACCTATCCTGGCTGAAGAGGGGTGAAACCCTGAAACCGGTCCTAGGATGCTTGTTTCCAGTCCAGTGAGGACCTGGCTTGGCAGTTTGGGCTGGACTGTTTCCATGAGGCACAGGGTCAAGGCTGATTTGCATATGGCTGGGTTCAAACTGGAATGGCATGGTGAGCAAAAAAAGATGGATTTAGGCCCTGATCTTTGTACTGGGGTGAATGTATGACATCGATGTGCATTCTGTCCAGCAACTGTTGTATGCTAGTATTTGTATGAGTAAGTGAGCTGGTGTGTCTATAACTGTATAGGTGAGTAAATGGCAGTGTGATTAATTATTTGCATGAGTGACTAGGTGTGTGAGTACCTCTATGGATGAGTGGCGGTGTGTGAGTTTCTATATAGGTGTATGAGTGCATATGATAGTCCTGTACTGAGTGACCATAAGTATGAGTGACTGTACGGGTGAGTGAGTGGATGTGTATGTGTAAACCTAAGAATCAGTGAGTGGGTATGTAGTTATTGGTGTTGGAGGGCCCGATTCACAGAACTAATTTAAGACAAAATCCTAAACTTACTACCATTTTGGTATTCACAGAAGGCACTTACTCATTTCGGTATTCACAGAAGTTAGGAGTCCTAACTTTATGACTCCTAAATGCCTTCTGTGAATATCAAAAGTCTTAAAATTAGGATTTTTCTCAGTTTAGTAGTAGTCTGTGTGTAGTAAGTTTAGGATTTTGTCTTAAGTTAGTTCTGTGAATCGGGCCCGGAGTGTCTATGGTTTTGAGAATGGCAGTCTGTAATTTAGAGTGGGTGTATCAAAGGTTATATTAGGGTGTGAGAAGATGCATCAAATTATCACATGGATGATGTCATCAGTGATGTCATCAGTGATGTCATTTGAGATGTCATCAGTGATGTCATCAGTGATGTCACTGACCATGTCATGAGTGATGTAATATGTGACGTCATCAGCAGTGCATTGCGGGGGTGCGAGATATAGTTAGCTGAACTAACTATAACAGGGGAATTTCTATGATTTTGTACGAATGAAATGTCCAACTAGCTATAACTTTCCGTAAAACCTTTGGTTTTTTCAGTGAATATCAAAGGTTTTTTAAATTCTAATTTCTAACCATAAAGTGCCTGAAACCTATGATTTTTTCAGTGAATATATATAGATAGATATAGATAGCTATGTAGATAGATATATTATCTACTGGCGGTCGCCAGTAGATAGTTATATTTACGACCTATTTTCCATGGGAAATCCGCAACATTCTATTTGGAATAACGTTGGCGCTGATTGACGAATCTATGCGAAATTTTCCATACTTTTGGCCAGCTCCGGTCCGCTCCTCTCCTGAAAATTTCACGGTGATTCGTCAAGCGGGGGCCGAGAAAAAAGGGGGGTCCCTAGACGCATTTTCCCCATGCAATTTCCCATAGGATCTGTTGTCGCAGCTACAGCCCGAACCGCTGAACGGAATGACACCAAATTTGGCGAAGAGGTATTCCTCAGTTCAGACCCGTGCCTTTTGCATTAATTGTGTGAATCCGTTCAGAAGTTACTGAGAAAATTAGAGTTAAAAGTACATAAATATCTATGGCAGGGGAGGAACCGCAGACCCTACCCGCACCGTGTGCGCACCCTCCCCGAACCGAGCGCGCACCCTCCTGATCGTGCGCTGAATGCTAATTGGCTGTCGAGTGTCTGTCTACATTCGAAACCAGGAACTGTTGGCGGCCATTTTCTGCCTCGGTAGAAGCGAGGCTGAAGAAGCAAGGGGAATATGTGTGTAAAACATATAAGGGGGCAGAGTGAAAATACTCTGACCCTCTAGAGGTGCCTAGGGGGTCCTAGAAGGACCTCCTGGGGCCCCCTTTTTTTTTTAAACGGCGAAATGCACGCACTGTGCGCGCATCCTATCGCGTTGGGTGCACAGATTCTCTCGCGTTGGGTGCGCGGATCCACAGAATTTTTTGGGGAAAAAAGACAAGAAATCATTGGTTGTATGACTACTTTCTACATTGAAAGGTAGGGTGTATATTTCTGTTTTTTAAAGGTATGATTATTATTGGTTACAAAAACAGATTGTAAGGAACATTATATATGATAAGCTGATATGTTGAAAAGTCAAGCACACCTCCTGTCTTGTTTAGCAACATTGTGTGCTGAACTTGTGACCTGTGTGCTCAGTGCAGTGTTTCATGACTTGTTTCTATGGTAAGAGGCAGAAGGCAGATTGGGGGAAGGGTCGAAATGTATTTCAGTTGGAAAGGGTTGAAATGTTTAACCAATAGAAATGTGTGTTTGCTTTTGAGTTTATGTGTGAAGGATTGTGATTTGATGTTTACATGTATATGTGTGAAAAATGAAAGGGAAACTTTTCCATTCTTTGTTTTTGCTGAGAGGTGCACAGTGCAGAGATTCTGTAAAAGAAAATCTGGTGTGTGACTGATATACTTCTTAATCTACAAAACAACTTGAAAGGTGAGTTATTTAATTGCGAGGGGATGTATGTAGACTATTTTGATTTTAATCAGACTAATGTATTTCTCCTGCTAAAGTGTAGGGAGTACTTTTTTTCTCTACAATCTTATTGACAGTGTATGTGCATGTAGAAACCATTCTGTGATAAGCATTTGTGTTTTTCATGTGTTTGCAGACAGATAACTGTGCTGTTTTTATATTTTGGTAGAATTAGAAACCAGTCATTGTTTATGAATTTATTAAATGAGTTATGTTATGTTTCTATACTAAAATGTAGTACTTCTTCTAGATGAAGAAATGTGTTTTGGTATAGTGCAAGGGATAGTGTTGTTTGTCTAGAATCACACAGTGAGTATGTGTGCATTTGGGAACTACTGTGAGAGAAGCATTTGGTAACATTGTGTATTTGCTGACAGATAACTCTTTTAAAACCTGTCATGTTGTCAAGTTTTAGTAGCATTAGAAGCCAGTCTTTGGTTATGCATTGATAAAATGATTCATGCTTTGACACTAAAGTGCAGTACTGAAATATGTAGATTGTGTGCAGTCTCCTTACCCCTTCCACAGTAGTGAATGATTTTTGGTAAGCTGCTAGGGATAGTGTTGCTTGTCTAGAATCACACTGTGAGTCTGTGTGCATTTGGGAACCACTGTGAGAGAAGTATTTGGTAACGTTGTGTATTTGCTGACAGATAATTGTTTTAAAACCTATCATGTTGTCAAGTTTTAGTGCAATTAGAAGCCAGTTTTTTGCTTATGCTTTTATTAAATGAGTCAGGCTTTGACACAAAAGTGCAGTCCTGAAATATGTAGATTGTGTGCAGTTCTCTTATCAGTTCTACAGTAGTGAATGATTTTTGGTAAACTCCTAGGTATAGTGGTTGTTGTCTAGAATCACACTGTGAGTCTGTGTGCATTTGGGAACCACTGTGAGAGAAGCATTTGGTAACATCGTGTATTTTTTAGCAGATAACTCTTTTAAAACCTGTCATGTTGTCAAGTTTTAGTAGCATTAGAAGCCAGTCTTTGCTTATGCGTTGATTAAATGAGTAATGCTTTGACACTAATGTGCTGTACTTAAATATGTAGATTTTGTGCAGTACCATTACCTCTTCTAGACTAGTGAATGAGTTTTGGTAAACTGCTAGGGATAGTGTTGCTTGTCTAAAATCACACTGTGAGTCTGTGTACATTTGGGTAAGGATTGTGAGAGAAGCGTTTGGTAACATAGTGTATTTGATGACAGATAACTGTTTTAAAATCGGTCATGTTGTCAAGTTTTAGTAGCTTTAGAAGCTATTCTTTGCTTCTGCATTGATAAAATGAGTCAGGGTTTGACACTAAAGTGCAGTACCATGTACTATTCTCTTCACTGTGCCAGAACTGAAAATTTTAAAGTTTTACCCAGGCACTAACCTAGCAGTAGTCTGATGATTTAGTCAGTTTCCAAGTACTTATGTTGTGAACCATACATTACCACATAGATTGCTTCAAATGTCTATGCAGTATGCATGCAGTCTTCTAACATACTATACACTTGTCTTTCACATTTTCAATTCGCTAGTCAGTATCTATACACTTCCAGGAAACACCCTGTAACTCCCTTTGCAGTCCTCTAGTGACCCATTCAGCACCATGTACTAATCCATTCACTGTGCCAAAACCCAAACACTTATAAATTCGCCAAGATACTATCTTTGCAGTACTCTAATCATTCAGTCAGTGCCTAAGTATTCATGCACTGAGCCAGGCCTTAGCACATGGACTGCTTCAAACCCCTATCTACTATGTATGCAGTCTTCTAACCACCTAGACACTTGTCTTTCAAACTTTCAATTCCCTAGTCAGTATCCATACAGTCCAGCAAACATCCTGTCACTCCCTTTGCACTCCTCTAGTGACCCATTCAGTACCAAGTACTAATCCATTTCCTGTGCGAAAAGCCTACCACTTATAAACTCACCTAGGCACTCTCCTTGCTGTACTCTAATCATTCAGTCAGTACCCAAGTACTCATGCAGTGAGCCAGGCCTTAGCACATGGACTGCTTTAAATGCGTATCCAGTATGGATGCAGTCCTCTAATCACCTACACAGTTGTCTTTCACACCTTCAATTCCCTAGTTAGTATTCATACACTTCTAGCAAACACCCTGTCACTCACCCAGTGTGTCTCCTTATAGTATTGTAATCATTTAGCCAGTTAGCATGTAGTCTTTTAGTGAGGTAGGCTTTAGGGCATGAACTGCTTCAAAGTAGTATGCACTATGCATGTAGTGTTTTAACGATCGTCACACTTGTGGTTCAGGGCTATAGTTTCTTAGTCAGTTTTTATATAAAATATGTTTGTACAGTAATGGAATAGGATAAATGTGAAAGGTATTGATATACATTTATTTGTATTTCTTTTTTACAGATACAGAACAGGAGTGTTTCTTATCTGTTTGCACTCTTCTCGTGCAAGATTGTTTGGATGAAGGGTCCTTAGGTGTTTCATCATACTTGCCGTGTGGCACGAGTATTTTTTGTTAGGATCCCCTCGTAACAGAACTCTTTTGCAAATCTTGCGCGTGACGAAGGTGGCATTGGTCTGTGTTTGCCCCTCGAGAAAAGTAGAACATTTCCACACCACTGAAGGAAAACGTTGTGGGCGTGGTGCATCCTCCAAAAATTCATCCTTAGATTCGGTGAATATTTTAAAGCGACAACATTTACAGTTTTTGCAAGTTAAACTTATAAACTTTTGTTAGCTGTATGCATTTTATATATCTGTGATTTGTATCTTGTTTTTTTGTTTGAGAATGGCATGTTGGTTTTTTTTTAACAATCTTTGAGGTTGTTTTTTTTTGCCCGCTGTTAAGTGATGAGTACGATTGAAATTACTATTTTTAGTGAAATTTAATATATTCTGAGAACAGCAAAAAAGGCAAAAAACTGAAAGAATTTCCTACTGAGGAGACTGCAGTAAATGAGTAAATTAGGAAACTTCATAACAAATAAATCTCCCAAGATGGCCACCAGAGACAAAAGAGCCCAAAGCAGCACAAATATCACCCAGATGTAGCCCACAGAAGTGTGCAAAACACTTATTTTTTGTGTATTTGCAGTTTTATATAGTGCAGACTTGTGAGGTATTGGAGTGCTTTACATGAGCATTGGTTACATCACACAAGATCAAATTCATGTTGGTTGTAGACATGGGGGGCCCGATTCACAGAACTAACTTAAGACATAATCCTAAACTTACTACCATTTTGGTATTCACAGCAGGCACTTACTCATTTTGGGATTCACAGAAGGCAGTTACTCATTTTGGTATTCACAGAAGTTAGGAGTCCTAACTTTAGGACTCCTAAATGCCTTCTGTGAATACCGAAAGCCTTAAAATTAGGATTTTTCTCAGTTTAGTAGTAGTACAGTTAGGACTCCTAACTTTAGGACTCCTAAATGCCTTCTGTGAATACCGAAAGTCTTTAAATTAGGATTTTTCTCAATTTAGTAGTAGTAAAGTTAGGACTCCTAACTTTAGGACTCCTAAATGCCTTCTGTGAATACCAAAAGCCTTAAAATTAGGATTTTTCTCAGTTTAGTAGTAGTAAAGTTAGGACTCCTAACTTTAGGACTCCTAAATGCCTTCTGTGAATACCGAAAGCCTTAAAATTAGGATTGTTCTCAGTTTAGTAGTAGTACAGTTAGGACTCCTAACTTTAGGACTTCTAAATGCCTTCTGTGAATACCGAAAGTCTTTAAATTAGGATTTTTCGCAATTTAGTAGTGGTAAAGTTAGGACTCCTAACTTTAGGACTCCTAAATGCCTTCTGTGAATACCGAAAGCCTTAAAATTAGGATTTTTCTCAGTTTAGTAGTAGTAAAGTTAGGAGTCCTAACTTTAGGACTCCTAAACTGAAAAAAAAATCCTAATTTTAAGACTTTCGGTATTCAAAGAAGGCATTTAGGAGTCCTAGAGATAGGACTCCTAACTTCTGTGAATACCGAAGTGAGTAAGTGTCTTCTGTGAATACCAAAATGAGTAAGTGCCATCTGTGAATACGAAAATGGTAGTAAGTTTAGGATTTTGTCTTAAGGTAGTTCTGTGAATCGGGCCCGGGGAGATAAAGTGACTTGACCAGAATCACAGAACGTTGAGCTGAAGCAGAAACTCCAACCTGGTTCCCCAGTTGCAAAGTCTGCAGCTCTGGAAGTAACACCACATCCTCTCCCCTAGGTGCAACATTTAATCAAGTGGTCAACTGGATAGAAAAACATAAAGATTACAAATAATTTGAAAGTTCTTTGTCGCTATTTGAAAACTCAGAAAATATGTCCTCATTTTAATTTTTTAGAGCACTAACCATCATTTTGATGCAAATAAGACCCTCTCATATATGTAATTTCTAAAGGAAATGCTCTAGGTATTACAGTTTTGATTACATCAAGATGACGTCAGGCGTTCCACACTTTTGTAATAAATATAGAATGTTAGCAATCTAGTTATTCATTGGGATACTTTTGAGAGGCAGAGGCCAGAGGCACGGACTCTGAAAATTGAAGGCAGGTAGGAGAGTGCAGAGGCAACAATTTGACCACACTGTGCAGGCAGGAAGGGCAGTGGCAGCACAACAGACTATGGAGGGCAGTGGAAAGTGGGGCAGGGGCAACAAACCAACAATACAGAACTGGCAAGAGAGGCTGTGGCAATATAATAGACCATTGTGGGCAGAAGGAAGAGGCAGTGGTAGTACAACCATACATGCCAACAGACCTGTTTCAGCCAGCAAACGTCCAATGTTTTTAAGCTCAAATGGGCTTTATTTGATCTGTCTCCTGTCTACAATCTCCTCTTTTTCAATGTAACTCAAAGAGGAAAATCAATACCCCAGTTTTTTAAAAAAATCTCCCTCTTACCATAACAGAGGACAGGAGGGACATGGAGAGGTGCACCAAACTGACCCTACAGGGCAGGCATCAGGGTTTTCAGCAGCACAATACACCACACAGGGCATGCGGGATGGGAGTGCAGCACAACAATCCATAGAAAGCAATAGGGAGGGGACAGGAACATGCACATGGACAACAGAGAACAGAGGGGAAAGAGGCAATGGTAGCTAGCTGACCATAATGGACAGACAGGAGAGAAAGCTGCAGCATAACAGACCATAAGGGCAGGAGGGACGGATCAGGGGTATTACAATGGAACAGACAAGCCAGGAGGGAGGGAATAGGGGTCTGAACATGGAAACAGAGGGATGGGGGCAAGGGGGCAGGGCAGGAGCAGCAAGTTGACCATGGAGGTCAGGCAGGATGGGCACTAGAAACAAGACACACCATGGAGCGCAACAGTGAGACTATGATGGCATACACACAGACCATGGAGGGAAGGTGGGAGGGGGTCAGGGGCAGCTAGCTGACCACACAGGGAAGGTGGGAGGGGCAATGGCAGCACAGTAGACCATGCATGGCAAGCGGGAGGGTTAGTGGCAGCACAATGGCTATGATGGGCAAGAAGGAGGGGACAGGGGCATTCACAAAGGACCATGGAGGATAGAAGGGAGGGTCAGGACCTGGGCACAAACAAGAGAGTTCAGGGGAAGGGGCCTCACAACAGACCACGCGGGGCAGGCAGGAGGAGCAGTTGCAGCATAACAGACCAGGGAGGGCAGAACGGTGTGGCAGTAAAATGGACCATGGAGGACAGGAGGAAGGGGATAAGGGCATGGCATGTGGACAGGCTGGGTGGAGGTGGCAGGAACAGGTTACAGTCATCTGACAATGCTAGGCAGGTGGGAGGGGAGTGGCAGCTCAACAGAACACTTAGAGTAGATAGGAGTGGCAGGTCTATGGAACATGGTGGGCAAAAAGGATGGAGCAGGGGCATGCACAAAGACATCGGAGGGCAGGGGGAAGGAGAATAGGGGAAGCAAGCTAAGTACAGAGGCTAAGCAGGAGGTCAATGATGGGCATATAATTGGGCAATGGAGGGCAGAAGGAGGGGATTGGTACATCATGCTAAATGGAGGGCAGTGGCAGCACATCAGACCATGCATGGCAGGAGGGAGAAGGCTAGTCCATGGATTCAGACAACAGAGGATAGGGAGGAGGTGGATGGGGCAGCAAGCTAACTGTTCAGAGAAGGTGGGTATTAGGAACTTTATTGTTTTTAAAATGTGTGTCTGTGCGAACTACTTAAAATATGAACAAGTATGCAGCATAATCTCACTTTTATTCAGGAAGAAGAGGACGTTTGTGACTGTGACTCCGGGCTCACTTGGCAGAAACACCCCCTGATCCTCCACCCCCATTGCAAAATGTAATGCCCGTGAAAAGGGTAGGTGGACGCAGTGTTATATGGAACATAGTCCTGAGAGCACGATTGAAAATGAAAACTAGATATAGTATATGGTATAAACTATGCACCAAAAAGTGTGATATAAGATGAACCGGGGCGTGAAATATAATATGCAATACATTGTGCGCAATGACAGATTCATTGGAGAGCGCAAGATAGCACAGGCACTAGCGCGTGCTATGCGATATGCACCTTGGAATGTAATATGCACAGGGCAGTGTTGTGTAACCTAACTAGTCTCTAAAGTTGTAATATAAAATATGTGCTGGGGAGTGTAATGTTGCATATGCACTGTGACAAAGATATGGATCCCAGATTGTAATATGTATGGCATAGCGCTGTGCGTTATAACATAGGCATGGAGGAAGGCACGTTAGATGGGGCAATATAACCTGTGCGAAGGCAAGTGTGGCGTGACATATTCATGGTGTGGTGTCACAGTGCACATGGGCTAGAGAGTGTCATAGCATACGCACTAGCTGGTGGAATACAACACAGAGGTGTGTGGCACTCGGCGGGCACTGGTGGGTGTAACACAGCATTGGGCTCAGCCAGGAGCACGCTGTGACTCTCTAGTGAGGTTCGTCTCCTTTCCAGAGAGTAAAATAAAAACTATTACACATCCGGCGGTGGATGTGTGTTTTATTAACCGTGAGGGGGGTTTCTTGCATAGTTTGGTCGAATTTTCGTCGAATTCCCTTTGAATATCTTTGTGTGCGCGTGTATTAAATGTGCCCGTCAATAGCTACCCATGTTTGTATGAATAAACGACAAGGGTGTCTACTTGGGGATTAGGCACGGTATGGCGTCAGACATGTCAGAGCTTCACTAGCGGTGTAAATACATTCCACGTGGATTCATTGTATGCAGTCACCTTTTGAATGAATATCATGCAAATTGTCATGGCGATAGGTACATACGGTTTGTCCAGCATGTCCTAGGTGTTTCTATAAATATATATTTTTTTAAAATAATAAAAAACAAAGGCCGGCCCCGGTGGATGGGGTCCCCGGGGCCATAAGTGACCTGAGGAGGGGGGCAACGCAGCCCCCCTCCTAAAGAATTAAAAAGCAAAAAAGGCCATGACCCATGGGTTGGGGACCCCGGGGCCGATTAAGGCCTTGGGAGGGCCAAATTAATTTTTTTCAACAAAAACAATTAGGGTGCAGGCCCTGGGGGATGGGGTCCCCAGGGCCAATAAATTAGAAAAAGAAGGGGGTCCACACAGCCCTCCTTCTTAAAAAAATAAAATGAATAAAAGACCGGCATCACGCCGGAGGCCACGCCCCCTCCTTGCAGCACTCTGAAAACGCGCCCCCTGGACAGTTGTAAGTTGGGGAATTAATTCCCCTTCAATGCTGAGGGTCCCTGAGGGCCAACTAGCCCAACAGGTATCTCCAGCATGCGCCAGGGAACTGCATTGCAAACAGGTGTTCTGAGGCCACGCCCCTTTTTACACCTCTATGCAACGCAGCTCTGTGGCGCTTACTGGAGGTACCTAGTGGGCTAGTTTGACCCTAAGGGCCCTTAGGAGTCAAGGGGACTTAATCTCTCAACTTAGAACACCCACAGGGCGCGTTTACACAGTGGTGAAGGGAGGGGATAAGGCCTGAGGTGACGTGTGCAAACATGCCCTGTGGCGCATTTTAAGTTGGGGAAATAATTCCCTTTCAATCCTGAGGGACCCTGGGGGCCAACTAGACCACCAGGTGCTTCCAGTAAGTGCCACTGCTCTGCGTTGCAGAGAGGTGGTGCAGGCCGTGCCCCTGTTTACACCTCTCTGCAATGGTGCTTACTGGACGTACCTAGTGGGCTATTTTGCCCCTAGGGACCCTCTGGATTCAAGGGGACTTAATCTCCCAACTCAAAAAACAGGCACAGGGCGTGTTTACATAGTGGGGAAGGAAGGGGACGGGGCCTGAGGTGACGTGTGCAAACACGCCCTATGGCGTGTTTTAAGTTGGAGAAATAATTCCCCTTCAATCCTGAGGGCCCCTGGGGGCTAACTAGCCCACCAGGTGCTTCCAGTAAGTGCCACTGAGCTGCGTTGCAGAGAGGTGGTCCAGACCGTGCCACTTTTTACACCTCTCTGCAACGCAGCTCTGTGGCGCTTACTGGAGGTACCTAGTGGGCTAGTTGGACCCTAGGGACCATCAGGATTCAAATGAACTTAATCTCCCAAATAAAAACGGTCACAGGGCGGGTTTACACAGTGGTGAAGGGAGAGGACGGGGCCTGAGTTAACGTGTGCATACACGCCCTGTGGCACGTTTACGTTGGGTAAATAATTCCCCTTCAATCCTGAGGGACTCTGGGGGCCAACTAGCCCACCAGGTACTTCCAGTAAGCGTCACTGCGCTGCGTTGCAGAGAGGTGGTCTAGGCCATGCCCCTTTTTACATCTCTCTGCAACGCAGCTTTGTGGCGCTTACTGGAGGTACCTAGTGGTCTAGTTAGACCCTAGGGACCCTCAGGATTCAACTTAAAACGGCCACAGGGCGTGTTTACACAGTGGGGAAGGGAGGGGACGGGGCTTGAGGTGACGTGTGCAAACACGCCTTGTGGCGCGTTTTAAGAGGTAGTTTTAATCCCCTGCTCTATTATATACTAGGGGCTTACAGAGGAGGTCATGCTAATCACAGGGGGACCCCAATGCATAGTGTTCCCTAGTGTATGTAGGTGTTTTTACTGTATACTGAGTGTCTTTTAACATAGCACTGGCTCTAGGACTGGTTAGTCAGACTCAGTAACCACCAGTATCCGTCTGAAAAAGTTGAAGGTACAGGATGATTTTGCAGCAAGGCTTCTTTCTGCTCTTCTGTTTGTTCTTTCTGCACGTTATCCTTCTTCCTGCACTTTTCTTCATCTTTGAGGACTTCTGTTGCTTCTTTCTGCATTTCTTTTTTTTCTTTCTGTGAGTTTTTTCTTCTTTCTTCACATGTCCTATCTCTTTAGGCATAGTTAGAAATTAGCATTTAAAAAACCTTTGAAATTCACTGAAAAAACCATAGGTTTCAGGCACGTTATAGTTAGGAATTAGCATTTAAAAAACCTTAAAAATTCAATGAAAAAAACCATAGGTTTCAGGGGCGTTATTGTTAGCTGGACTTTTCACTCGTACAAAACCATTGAAATTCCCCCGTTATAGTTAGTTCAGCTAACTATAACTCGCGCGCCGGCAATGCACTGCTGATGACGTCACATATTACATCACTCATGACATGGTCAGTGACATCACTCATGACATCACTGATGACATCTCAAATGACATCACTGATGACATCATCCTTGTGATAGAGTGGCAGACCTCCTCTACCCCTAATATAACCTTTGATACACACATTCAAAAATAGAAACTACATTTTTCAAAACAATGGACATACCAATACCAGTTACAACAACCTATTCAGTAATTCTAAGATCCACATACACATCCACTCATTCACCAACAGTCCTATATAGTCACTCATACATGTACTCACTCATCATATGTACTCATATCCTGTTACACAACACCACTCATCCATAGAGTTACTCTCACACATAGTCACTCATGCTAATAAAGAATCAAACATCCATTTACTTGCATATACAGTTATACACACACCACCACACTTACTTCTACAGAAACTTACACATACTTAGTCTTTTAAACAATCACTTATAGAAACACATATTTATTCATACAGGAACTCTTTCAATCTCTCACTCTCACATATACTCACTTATATACACCAATAGTCACATATACTAGTTTAAAACATATGTAGTTACTCATAAAGACACTATTGGGACAGTCATTCACTCACTAACACACCCATGCACACACTCATCCACCCATACAGTCCTGCACACATGCTGTCTTCAACACATACCAACAGTGAGTCACTCATTCATGCACCTATGCACTACGTAATACCCCCCACCGAACCATACAGACACTCAGATACTCATACTGATACTCAAAAAACCAACTAATAACCTATATAGACACTCATGTAGCTACTCACCAACCCATGCAGCCACTTATACACAAAGTGAGAGACTGATACAGATATTTACATATTTCAACATTCCTCACTAAGCCATGTATTCACTAAGATACACTTTTCAGTCAGTTATACAATCAATTTTTCAAAAACAAATCATCCATTTAGACACTTATATACCCATTTATTCTTCCATCGACCTTGAGATATACATATATAAAACATGTAATTTTCAGAAAAACACACATTTACTGGATGATGTCATCAGTGATGTCATCAGTGATGTCATTTGAGATCTCATCAGCGGTCATGAGTGATGTCACTGACCATGTCATGAGTGATGTAATATGTGACGTCATCAGCAGTGCATTGCGGGCGCGCGAGTTATAGTTAGCTGAACTAACTATAACGGGGGAATTTCAATGGTTTTGTACGAGTGAAAAGTCCAGCTAACTATAACGCCCCTGAAACCTATGTTTTTTTCAGTGAATATATATATATATTGAAATTTTCAAAACTAATGGGGCACTCCGCTCAGCTCCTACCCTGAAAGTCTCGGGGTGATTCGTCAAGCGGGGGCTGAGAAAAAAGGGGGGTCCCAAAACGCGTTTTCCAAATGCATTTTCCCATAGGACCTTTAGTCGAAGGTACAGCCCGAACGGCCGAACAGAATTACTTGAAATTTGGCAAAGAGGTAGTCCTCAGGTCAGGCATGTGCCTTTTGCATATATGATGTCAATCTGTTCAATAGTTCCTGAGAAAATTGCAGTTAAAAGTACATAAATAGCTATATGCGTGCACCGTGCGCGCACCGTGCACGCACCAAATGTCCGCAGGCGTAATTCTGATTGGTGGTTAGATGTCAGTCAACATTCTAATCGGTCGAAATCAGGAAGTGTCGGACGCCATTTTGTGTGTGACAGTGAAAAAGAAAGGTGGAGAACATGAAAAGGGGGCAGGGTAGAGAGTTCCTGACCCCCTTGCCTTTGTCAGCGGGTCCCTGAAGGACCCCGAAGGGTGAAAAAAACATTTATTTTTTTTTCAAAAAATCGCGGGGTGCGCGCACCCCCCAGCCGCCATTTTGAGTTTTAGAGGCAGAAGAGAGCTAAAAACACAAGTGGAGAACGTGAAAAGGGGGCAGGGTAGAGAGTCCCTGACCCCCTAGGCCTTTACAGGGGGACCATGAAAGACCCCTAAGGTCCCAAAAAAAAAAAAACATTTATAAATATCGCGCGGTGCGCGCACGGCGGCAAAAAATTCATAAAAGAAATAGAATTAAAAATCTTGCTCTTCTTGGAGAAGTGAAGTGAGTTCTGAAAAGAACTGTTTTGTTTGTCTTTTTTGTTTTGTATTTTTTTTTTGTTTTTTAACAATTCTGTATTTTTTTTGATTTTTTTAGAGCACCAAAAAAAAACTGGTAATGAAAAACTGTTCAACAGGAACAAAAAAAAAAAATGAAAAAAATGATGGGCTGGAGCATGTGTGCTGCTGTATTATGTTTTCAATCAAGTTAATGCTGGTCTCACCGTAGCAAAGAACAGCATTGCACACATTACAGTGTATGTGCACCTTCTGGAAAAGTGGGCGGATGTCCAGTGCCCTGTTGCACGGAGAATCTGCGGCCGCAGATGATGTGCTCGGCTGAGCAGGTGGAGGGTTGTCCCTTAGGGCTCTAGTTGACTCTCGAGCATAAGGAACAGGATGCACTGTCTTGAAGTGTCTCAGCATTGAATAAATACTAAAGGAGTATTTCTTGCTGGGATCTCCTCGGGATAAGACAGTTCCACAAATAGTGCATGTCACCTTCGGGGCATTGACCTTCTTTTGGCCCTCTGGAAAGGTGAAGAATTTCCAGATGAAAGAGTCTTTTTGTTTGCTCTTCCTTGGTGGTACCACAAAGGTCTCCTCCTCACTCCCTGAAGTAGACTGCTGTTCTGCCATTTCCAAGTAAAAATGTGCTTGAATAGCTCTTCAGCTCCTTCTCCCAGGAAATAAGAAGAAATAGTGAGGGGAGTGGGTGTGGTGTTTGAAGATTCTGGAACAGAAACTACTATGAACCAATGAAAAGTGTTGTTTCGTAATCACATGAATTGCCGTGCGCGCACGGTGCGCGCACGCATGCGTGCACGGTGCGCGCACGCATCAAAAATGAATTACTTTTAACCCGATTTCTAAAACATGAAAAGGAGGCAGGGAAGACACTCCCTGACCCCCTAGAACTTCTCAGGTGGTCCTAAAGGACCTCGTAAATAAAAAAAAAACATTTCCTTTAATAAAAAAAATTGCCGGTGCGCGCACGGTGCGCGCACGGTGAAAAATCCTTAAAAAAAACCATTGAAATTCCCCCGTTATAGTTAGTTCAGGTAACTATAACTCACGCGACCGCAACTCTATCACAAGAATGATGTCATCAGTGATGTCATCAGTGATGTCATTTGAGATGTCATCAGTGATGTCATGAGTGATGTCACTGACCATGTCATGAGTGATGTTTTTTGTTTCAAAAGACTTTATTCGGATTATAAAAATCCATAAAAGCACAAGATACAATTAACATTGCAGATATACAATATGCAAGTATTTACAAAATAAAAACAACAGTTCATTCATGCTTTAAGACATAGTTAAACGGGCACGAACCGCAGTTTTTAAAAAGGAACCCACACGGAAAACAAGTTCAAAATCATCCGGGGTTAATATCATTGAAAGTGCAAGATCCAGGCTAATCGGTTTTAATTTTTTAAAATACGGAGTTAAAAACCATTTAATATATTTAATATAAAATGTACAAAAAAATAAGAAATGTAAAATTGTTTGGTCACTCCGGCAATCACATGGGCACGGCTCGACAATTTGATCGTTATAGTTCCATAGCGGGAAACTCAGAGCATATTTGATAGTGCCAGCCCTAAGGTGAAATAAAAGGCCTCGCTCCCAGTGGCTCATTGGGAGAGTTAGGTAGCTGGGCATAGGATAAGTTAAAGGATTACGGGCTAGGTATCTAGTGACACTGGATTTCACAGACTCTCTCACAACCCTTTCATCACTAAACAGTGTATAGAGAGCTTGTTTAGGTACAGACTTGGGTGGGAGCTGAATGGTGGTAGGATCAGAAAAAACATTTTGGAAGTTCACACTACCAAGAACGCTCTGCACCCCGGAAAGCCAAGGGATGGACATGCCTCTATCGCAACATAAGCAATCCTCTATAATGTCCCTAGTCAGTTTAGCAGCAGGGTTTTTCCAAATGACCAGCCAAAAAAAGAGCAGGGCGAGCACGAATAAAATCCTCAATGAAGTGCAACCCCAATTCTTTATGACAAATGTGATGGGGAGAGGAGATAGGGGCACAAAGGAGCTTCCTGCAAAATCTATTTTCCTCTGCAAGGATGTGCGGACATCTGGCTGTTCCCCAAACCTCAGCTCTATATGTTGCAACCGGAACGCATTGGGCCCTATATATTTTTAAAGTGGCAGCCAATGCGCCTGTCCTTTTAGGGCGGGGGAGGCTTAGGATGGAATTAATGGCCTTTGAGAACCTACCCCTGGAGTGGGCGATATGCCCACTCTAGGAGTTGTTCGCAGCAAAGACCACTCCCAAGTACGGGAAGCTGCTAGTAGACCCCGGTCTCTCTGTCCCCACAGCGATGCTTCCAATATGTCGTTTCTTCGGGCCACAGGACATGACAAAAGATTTCTTAAAATTGGTCTTTAAGTCCAAGGAGTCCATATGGTCGACGAAACCATTCACTAGGATACGTAACGCATTGGGGGTGCGGCCCATAAGGACCGCGTCATCTGCATATAGCAGAGCGGGAAGGTAATTGCCCTTTATTTTGGGAACATCACAGGTTAGAGAAACCAGGGACTTGTGTAGCCCATTAATATAGATAATAAATAAAAGAGGGGCTAAAACACAGCCCTGTCTAACCCCTCTATGCACTCTTACCACATCAGTCACCTCACCCCCTTGGCTAATCCTAATACGGGCCTTCAGATCTCTATGCAAGTAGGCCAAAAAATGAACCAAAGATTCATCCAGGCCATATTGCAATAGGGTCCTCCAAAGCATCGACCTATTAACGAGGTCAAAGGCAGTGGATAGGTCCATGAAGGCGAGGTAAATTGGGGATTTGCGAGCTATGGTATATTTGCCCAAAATAAGGTTGAGGTTAAGACATTGCTCTGCCGTACCAACCTTGTTTCGAAAACCCAGCTGGCAACTCTCTAAAATGTGATTATCCTCGGCCCAGGTCAAGATTTTATTATATGCACTCTGCCTAGTATTTTTAGGGTATTGTCAATGAGGGAGATAGGCCTATAACAGGATGGTTGGGACCGGTCTCCCCTCTTAAAGATTGGCACTATAGTGCTCGATGACCAGGTTGGTGGTGGAGAGGTGAGTGTTAGATTGTTAAAAACGTTCAACAAGAGGGGGCCCCACAAGTCAGGATAAGATTTGATAATGTCTATAGGGAGGCCATCCGGGCCTGGGGCCTTATTCCCCGCACACTGAGTGATTGCTTCTTCCACCTCCAATAGTGATATTTCTACCCAGCGCGGGGTGGTTAAATACAGGAATAGCTGTTACTGAGTGCGGGGCGGCGTAAATCTTACAGAAATGATCCGTCCAGGCTGCACCAGAAATGGTGCAGTCCAATGGGGTCAGAAGCTGGCCTGAGCAACGCAAGTCTTTGACCGCGGCCCAAAAGATGTCCCCCCTTCCGCGGTCAGCAGTTTGTGCTAACACCTCCCAACGCTCTTCTAGGATCTCCTCCTTCCTTCTCATAATAGCCAATTTGTAACGAATCCTAGCATTTTTCACATCGGTCGGGTTCCTCAGGCAGGAAGATAAAACACGCCGCAAGTCGCGGTTGGCTAGAGAACACTCGTGATCAAACCATCTCGGGACATCCGAGACTATGCGCCGCGGGGTCATGAGTTGGGCTCGACAGGCTGAGCATATTTTAGCAAAATCCTCAACTGCCTCGGGATTCGGATTAAGGTCAGACAAAAATGAAAGGAAAAGGGGTAAGTTATCTCTAACCAGTGTCTGAAAAGTCCCCTTCATATTAATGCCTCTCCATTTTAGTCTAAGATTGTTTGAACATATGGAGAGGTTCCTTGCTCCGCATTCCTTATTATATACCGGGCAGTGGATTGATTTTAGGCAAAGCTTAATGGGGTTATGATCCCCTTGGGGCATGGGAATTACTATGGCCTCACTAATACGGTCAGCCAACCTAGGAGAGATAAAAATATAATCAATAATTGAAAAACAATCTCTGCCTCTGAATGTAGGTACTAGGGGAACTGTTAACAGACAATTGGCCATTATGTCTATTACATTCTCCAAATTGTGTGAATTCAAAAAAGAGATCAATTCCACTCCCCTTTGACACCCAGAACCAGAGCCACTTTCCTCCATGGGTGGACAAGCCTCATTAAGTTTTGCATTAAAATCTCCTCCCAACACAAGCCCGCTGGTATCATCAAAGTCATGAGTGATGTAATATGTGACGTCATCAGCAGTGGATTGTGGTCGCGCGAGTTATAGTTATCTGAACTAACTATAACGGGGGAATTTCAATTGTTTTTTACGAGTGAAATGTCCAGCTAACTATAACATTTGTGAAACCTATGGTTTTTTCAGTGAATTTGCAAGGTTTTTTAAATGCTAATTCCTAACTATAACGTGTGTGTAACCTATGGTTTTTTAAGTGAATATATATATATATATCTTGGAAGAGGAAATAATGAGACACAAAGAACAGGAAGCTGTCAACAAATTTATGACTGATTTAAAAGGGAGACTAAAACGACATGAAGATGACATAAAAGCAAGAAAACAACGTAAGCTGCACCGTGACTGCTGTGACTATGAGAGTGGAAGAATCTTGACTTATAGTCACAAATATGACCACTTGTATGAAAAGCTTGCACAAGGAGCAACAATAGAGGACGTATCTGGAATTACAAGTGCAACTGACTCTATAACTAGTAGTGATCCAGAAGGGGATATACAGGAATCAAATATTAATGAATCAACAGTAGGAATAAGACAACAGACTAATTTTTTTGAAGAATATCGCCTCATGAGAACAGGGAGGCAGATTCCAAGAACAGTCCAACCACCAAAAACGAGAGGGAGAGGTCGAGGACAACAGACCAGAGCAAGAGGAAGAAAAAAGGAAGAAACTGGCGAAGAAGACAGCGAATCCGACAGAGGATCAAGAAGAGGACGAGGACGTGGATACAGACCAATGGGAAACAAGAAGAGTGGTCAAACACAGCAGAAATAATGGAAGACTCAATGGTAAATAAAACTATTGTGAACTTATCATACAGACCACTAACAATGGAAGAAAAAAGAACACTATCTCTAGGTCTTTCATTCTGTCCCACAGGAAATTTTAATTACCCTGAAACTAGAATTGACATCTTTAAATGTGTACGCAAACTCAAGTTAAAGAAATGGCACAATAACAAATGGGTAAGACCACTTGATGAAATTAAGGAAAGTAATGCAACAAGGGATGAAAAACCGTATACCAATATAGGGGACTTCAATACTTTAACAGCTTTAGTGAATCTATATGATGATCCCGAATGTCTCACGAATGTAGATGAAGAACAAATTGTTACTGACTGTCCAGCACAAACTGGATTTAAACCTAGGTCTGTATTCTATCCCACAACACCACATGACAATATAGATGCATTTCATGAAACTGTAATGAAAGATCTAACCAACTTCCGAATGAAAACAAGTAAATCCTCATATAAATAACCCAAAAAGAATTTCACTAAGAAACAATGGGAATTCGTAAAATCATTAGCAGAGGATGATAATCTAATAATTCGCCCTGCAGACAAGGGAGGAAATATCGTTCTGTGGGATCGCAGTCTGTATGTCAAAGAAGCACTCAATCAATTGAATGACACTAGATTTTATGTGGAGAGCAATATGGAGGAATATAATAATAGTATAGTAGAAATTTGGGCTATGCTGTCAACATGGAAAGATCAAGGCCTCTTACAATGGGAAGAATTCTGCTATCTAAAAAAAGACTATCCTAAACTACCTAGTTTCTACCTATTGCCTAAAATCCACAAGAATGCTACTGTACCACCAGGAAGACCGATAGTATCATCAATTGGATGTGTATCAGAACACATATCTAAATATGTGGATCATTTTTTATGAGAGTATGTGGTAACTCTACCATCATACACTAAAGACACTAAAGATTTTCTAGGGAAAGTTAATGACATAGTATGGGAAGATGATTACCAACTGATTACAATGGATGTGAATTCATTTTACTCTATAATAGACCACGAACTAGGTTTACAATGCTGTTTCCATTATTTGAAAAAAAGAAAAGTCTGTTTTTTGGATCATACAATTATACTGTTGAAAATGATAAGATTTTGTTTGACACACAATATCTTCATGTTTGATGGTCAAATGTTTAAACAAGTCCTCGGTACTGCTATGGGGACTTGTTTCGCCCCAAGTTTTGCGAATCTGTTTCTTGGGGAGTGGGAGGAGGAGGTATAAAGAAACATTGACCAAACGCAAACAGGAGAGAGGATAATCAAATGGCTAAGGTACATTGACGAACTTTTTATTGTATGGAAAGGAGATGAACAATCAGCTACCACATTCATTAACAACTTGAATATTAATAACTATAACTTGAGATTGACATACAACATAAGTAAGGTAGCCATTGAATTTTTGGGACGTGACAGTAGAGATCCGTCAAAATAAAATCTGCACTAAACAACACAGAAAAGAAACAGCTGGGAATAGTCTTCTCCATGCTCTGAGCAGTCCCCCTGAAACTCTTAAATGGAGCATACCATTTGGTGATTTGCTCAGGGAAAGGAGAAACTGTAGTACCATGGAAGATTTCTGCATTGAACAGAAAATTATGTTGGAAAGATTTAAAGAGAGAGGATATCCTAAATGGGTATTGGAAAGAGCTGTGGAGAAAGCCAGAAAGATCTCGAGAGAGGAAACCCTGATAGAGAAACCTAAGGAGGTGGAAGAAGGGAAAAACCAATCCAGAGTAATCCTCACATTCAATGCAGATTCTAACAGCATTGCTAAAATTCTCAACAAGAATTGGAATACACTTAAAACTGAATCCACTCTAAAGAATGATCTACCCTCACACCCACTCATAACATACAGAAAAAGCAAAAGTCTTAAGGATATTCTAATGAAAGGTGATATTTCCAAAACTCAAATTAACACACGTTTAAATTTGAAAGGATTTTTTCCGTGTGCACACTGTAAAGCCTGTCGTAACAGCCACATGCGAAAGAAATATAATGCACCTGTAGCAGAAAAAAACATTGAACAATTCCTAACATGTGGAACCACATATGTTATTTACATTCTTGAGTGCCCCTGCCAACTAAGATATGTGGGGAGCACCACTCTGGCAGTTAAAAAGAGAGTATTGGAACATATGCGCGCGATAAACAATAAAGACCCACATTACCCAGTGGCAAAACATTTTGCTAAATACCATCTATCCAATAACTCATTTTTGTCTTTCTTTGCAATTGAACAAGTAGAATTCAATAGGAGGGGCGGGAACAGAGAACTTAAACTAAGGCAGAGAGAATCATGGCACATTGTCAACTTGCAAAGCAAATATCCTGGAGGATTAAATCAAGATGAAGAACTGAGTGTACATTTACGAGAGTGAAATCCTATAGCATATTCTGAACAAAATAATGAACTGTATGTTTTTTGCGTAACAAAAATTAATTCTGAATAATTTTATTACTGTTATTAGAATCTAATAATTTGTATTTTGTTTAAATTACAGGAGGAAAGGAAGGGGTCGACTCCGGAAGGGAATCGAGATTTACCCCTACCCTTTTCTTCAAGAGCATGGACATTGAAAATTGAAACATATGACAGATAAGAGAACCTTTGTATTCCTAATGATATATCTTGGTTACTTTCTGTTTAGATTAAATTGAAGAAGGGACAAAGGGTGGCACAAATAACGATTATGTTTTTTCATGCAAGGGTGTTGATCTTTAGTTATGGTGGGGAGATAACAATGTAATGTAACTATGGGAAAATTAATCAACAGTGGATAATATCTTTGACACTATGTCAACAATTAATATATGACTATCCAGATGAGGTTATTCAACTAGGGTATGTTGAGAAAATAATAATGTTTTCTTTATTTACACGAGCACTATGCTAATTAATAATCATGAATTTACAGGGTCTGACGTTGACAAGTTCAAATGTTATTAGACTATAACTGAATAATTGTGAGACATATATTTTGATAATAGCAATTTAAGTACGAGGGCTTATACAGCACTAAGCTGAGTAAATGACATTTACCATGTACTTGACTAGCTTAAAATGGCCGCCTTAGTAACGGACTCTTTGAGGACGATCATAGTCCGTTTTCTGTTTCTCTACTGTGGGGATTCCCTGATGGTATATACGTAAGCTTTACCCACTGTGCAATGTGTGAGCAAGCCTGTTGTGTCAGGCGAAACGCGTTACCAAAATTAAATGATCTGGTAAAGGATTAGCCCTATTGTGGACGTGGCAATTATTTTCTTGGGAATTCTGAAAGGCGGCATGCTCCACCGCCATCGGACGACCTGCCTGCCTGGGGCGAGGGGAGACAGAAGGAGCAAAGAAATCGGAATATATATATATATATATATATATATATATATATATATATATATATGTTAATTGTTACTTAGTGAAAAGTAAACATTTCGGTATACATGTCACATTTTAAATTATACTTACATATATCTTGCTTTTGTTTTCTTTTTTGATGCTTTTTCAAAGTTTATGGGTGTTTCATTGTTTTTTTCTTTCTGTTCAAGGAAAAATAAATGTTAGGTTTATTGAAGGGTTGCATTTGGTTTGTTAGTTTTGTTTAGTTAGTCACAATTTTTTTTAGTTATTTTTTGGTCTAGAAAATACATACTATTATTAGTTAATGTAATTTGTTTCTTCGATGTTGTTTTTGTTTTGCAGCCTGTAGCAGGAAATAAATTAAAGTATTTGTTAGTTATATTTTGCTTTTTCAGTATAGTTTTTAGGTCTAGTAAGTTAAGTTTAAAAATTAGTTAAGATATATACTTACTTTGTTTTATATATTTCGTTAATGTTTATTTTGGTCTTTCTTTTGGGAGAAAATGATGGTTTGGAATTTTCTAGGTAGAGTTTTGGTGAAGTTTAGTCAATAAAATATAAAGAGAAATATATAGTAGTTTAGTATGTTTATATGTTTAATTATTTTTAGCTAATGTTATTTACTTATTTTAAAAGTTCTGCTCTTAGCTTTAATGAGAGCTTTTCTGTTTAGAAGTATATGTAGACTTTTTTTGTTGTGTTGTCTGGTAAAGTTTCATCCTTATGTTTGTCCATTTCACAGTAATTTTTTGGTTAATTGATTGATTGCTTTTGTAGTGTTCATTTAATTAGTTAGAGTTTTCTATTTCTATACGTTTTTGTGGTTGTAGTTTAAATGTATTGGTTGGGATAGCGTTTTTTGGAAGTTATACTTTAATTTGTGTAATTTTATTGTTTATTTATTTAATGTGTCTTTTTGTTTTCTATAGTAATAAAACTAAAATGTATCTGTTAATAAATGTCATATATTATTTTTAAATATGTTATATATATGTTTATTTAAGTTTGATAGTGGAGATTTTTTTATGTTGTGGTATCTGTGTGTTTTTAAAAAAAAATTTTAGTTTATTAGTTTACATTTTTTTTTGTATTTGTGAAATTCTTTTTTTGGTTTGTGTTCTAATGTTTTAATTTTTTTATTAAGTGTTGAAAATATTTCCTTTTAAGGTTCAAATTTAATGTTTTTTGTTTAGTTAATATGTATTTTAGCGATGTTTGTGTTGTTGATATGTATATTGAAATTTTTGTTGCATTATGTTATTTTTAATTTCTTCGATATTTTGTGTACAATTTTTTTTTTGTCGATATTTTTGTAGTCAATACATATTTTGACGATATTTTTTTTAGATATTTGTGTCATTTCAATTTGGAAGTCGAAATGTTTGTGTATGATATTAGTGACTCAGTAATTTTTAGGTCAATGTTATAGGGGTCTATGTTGTGCCAGTGACCCGTGCCAAACTCCCAGAGGGTGAGCACAGGTAATTTTTTAGCTTTTGTCTGACTTACCCTGATTAGGATTGTGGTTCCTGCCATCCAGAAACCCAATTTCTTACAAAAACGTTTTTCAGTTTTTTGTTTTTTTACTATTTTGAAAACAACAAAAATGCACCTTGAACAATGGGAAACTAGCTGGTTTAAATACATTGTTTACATACTAATAGTTGCAAAGCAGAAATCAATTTCTTCTTGCTTCTCCTGCAGTTCAATTTCAGGCAAACTCTGTCTAGATGGGATTGTGTGTTGTAGTCATGAAGAAGAAATACTTACCTCTTCTCTGTTCCTCTTATCAGCATTGAGCTGCTATTCATGTCAAGCTGTAAGGTTATTGTATAGTGAAGATTATCCAGAGCTATATTTTCCTTGGCTATCCCAGGTCAGGTCCTCTGGGCCTGATTCACAAAGGTAGCTTATACTTTTAAGAATGTTTACACTTTTTAATGAATTAACTACTTTTCAGTATTAACAAAATGCACTTTTGTAGTAGCTGTTACTTGTGTAGTAACATGCACTTTTGTAGTAGTTCCAGCACTACACTTGGCCAACCACTGGTACTGCAACACCCTGCCATAAAACAATAAGAGAGGTAGGGACAGCTAGGGACAGCTAGGTTAGAGAACTTTAAAAAGTGCATGCCTGGCTGGCCGTCAAAAGGCACCTGGTCAAGGGGACATGTGCATTTTAAACTTAAGCACACAGCTCCCTTCTGCCACTCAGCAGCAATGGCCCCGCCCTGTCCTGACACTCAGTTTGGTACAGGTTGCTGAAAAGCAAAATGGTAATAAATGAACTATATTGCCATTTTTTTCAGCTCTGGGGCTTTTCGGGGGGCTTTTTTTGTGAGGTGATTCATCATTCTCAAATAGAGGCCCGCCCCTATACTCTTTTATATATTTTTTGGAATACCTTAAAATTTCCGCTGGGCGAGACTATAAATCCAATTCCAATCCCAACAGGGCCTGCTTTATTTTCTGGAACCATGGGATTCTATTCATATCTAGGCACAGCCAATCCTTAAGAATAGATTTAGTGAACAAAGTTTCTTGTTTGGACCAAACAGATTACTATAATACTAGGGGTTTTAGTTTCAAGGGTATCCAAGAGGAAATCAGCACCCAATTCCCAGTGGACAATAGATGTTGGAGTACGGTGGGGTACCAACAGGAGTCTCCAGAGAAAGGCCTTTTATATATTTTGTTGTCCACAATAACCCAAATGCCTGTGCCATACACTGCTGTTGAAATTGTTTTAGCGTTATAAAGGGTGAGAATCTGGGCAATTGGTTTATTGGCTAGCTTGGAGGCAAAACTCATTAACCCATGGCACCTCCAGTGTAGTTTAAATGAGAACTGGATCCTCAAATAATTACACCGGAATAGACTCAAATGGGGAATATGTGCCTCAGTATGTTATCTACATGACGGCAGCTCACATGAAGGCACGAATAGCAACACAGGACACTAGCGCCTTAGCTTTGTCCCCTTTGTTAATCCTAGATTATACTACTGCGATTCATGGTCAAAATGCTGCATGCGAAATGGCTAGATGCATGGACCCAGGTCCGCGTATGCTGATAATATCTTCCTATTACAATGTGTAACAGCACCATGGGTCTGTTCATTGTTGTATTAATTACTTTTCACTTGAAATCTATGTTTAAGATCGATTGAAAATTAGGTAATTGGGCAAAAGTCCCAACGAACCAATGATATCTTCACATAATAATACAGCTAAATATTATACTGAAAACCTTTGATCTCAGTCTTGGCATACATTAATCATGGCAATGAATGGATTACATAACAGGTGTGGTTAGAGCAAACTCTTCATTTCTTGTCTCTCATTAAGTCCTATCAGTTGTAGGGTATTTAATTTTTGAATTTAGTAATGCACTTCCCATAAAAGTGTCATTTTTGAACTGCAGCCACTCAGTGGAAGTGACACTAGTTCTAAGATCTGAAACCTGAGCTGGTTAATGCTATGGCCTTGTTCCCTCCAGTGTACAGCTACATTTACTTTCATTATCTGGTTCTTTTTATTGCCCTTCTGTTTAGGAAATGTAATTGGGCTTTTCTTCAGTCTTCCCTACAGAAATTAAATATGATTATAGCTGTTCTGGAAAATGCGTGCTATGAGAGTTGTTGTATTAGTGTTGGTTGCTATTACTTTAAGCTACATTTACCCCTGAAGAAGTGCTTACAAACGCATGGAATGTATTGGGAGTCCTACATCTGTATGTCAGTAAAAAGGATATCATGAAAGCAGTATTTCTGCCGGGCACAACATAACAAAACAATAAAGACTAATTGGTTTGAAAAAAATTATTTAGTCAAAGGCTACAACAAATTTAAAGTATTTAACAAATCATCCAGTGAATAAGAAAGTATGACTATAGAATATCTCTTTGTGGAATATAAATATAGTTCTGAATAAGTATGTGCTAGACAGCAAGTCAGTGCACAGGTGAGTTGTGAATAGATGTTTGCAGATTGCCAGTCATGTGGCTGCCCAGTGCCATGTGTCGCGGCACTCTGACAATGTACCTAAATACTTCATAAATTCATACACTGTAAAACTATTAAGGACTCTAAAACATGTGGAGAATTGCAGTTCTCCCAACATCTATTCTTTAGACAGAAACCATACATTTTTTTTTAAACTAAAGAAATCTAAAACAAAACAACTCAAAACACAAAGCAAAAGCTCTAAAGCCAAGACCTGATGGAAAAAAGAAAATACAACACTGTTACGACAAAACCAGCAAGCAGTGATATCACCAGTGATGACAAAATAGGTGTCATCAATATCACTTGTGATGTCATCAAAACATTATTTGATATGTATGTCATAAATCTTGCAAGGAGACGGTGAAAGCTATGGTGCTCAACTTAACAGAAATATGCTAACCTCTTAAGTGCTGCAGCTATCCTTCCCCCAAAGCTCAGACGTTTTTGGGCTGTTTGGAGTAGTTCACACTTAGGGCTCCATGACGTTTTTCCACAGAAGGGATACATGCCAAATTTCTGTCCTTTTTCTCCAACATCCTGGGGATTTTAAAGGTACCCAGGCTTTGTAGACCAAAACAATGGCCAAAATATAGGTTAATTTTGAGTTTTGGGGAAAACATAGGAGAAAAGTGCTCCACAAAAAGTGTCTGTTTGTTTTCTGTGCTAAAGTCACAATTTTCCAGGATCATGCAGACCTAAAAAAATCTTTTTGTATCACAGTTTTAGCATTTTCTCAAAGAGATAGCTGAATTTTCTTTTTTTTGTGCTATTAACCGACTTCCAGTTTATATTGGAAACCAGTATGAAACCCATGGGTGATCCAGGAAAGCTATAGATTTCTGAAAAGTAGAAACAAGTCTAAATTCAGCAAGGGACTTTATGGGCCTTCAAGGTTTTCCCAAATAAAGTAACTGCTGAAATACAGAAATATTGTAAATGAGTAGGAAAAAACAGCCATTTGTAACAACGTTTTCATGCGTAACTTTTGTCACAATGGCTGATTTACACAAACAATATACCATTGTGTCTTCTAGATGGTTCTAGTTGCGGGATAGAAAGGGTTTGTAGGTTCCCCAAGAGTCCAAGGTACCCAGGCCCCACAACTGAGCTGCACCGTACAGTAGTTTTTCATTGTATTTCGAACATAGACCAATTCATATGAAATCTGTAGAGCGAAAAATGGATATCAATGAATACTTTGTATTTTTAATATGAGCACAAGATATGAAGTTTAGGAGCAGTGGGTATTTGTACATCTTTGAATTTGTGGGCACCCATACTAGCATGTGATTCAAGGGCTTTTTCAAAATGTCTTCTTTCTTATACACTGGCTACATTTGGAAGGCACAAATGCAGTGAAATCCAATTTGTAATAACAAATGTTCTATTAATCTATGTTCCCACATTTCTTCCAATAACTTGTGCGCATTGTGACACAAAACCGGCAAAACTGCGAAATAGACACATCACATTTTGTTCCAAAAACTGACCCTTTTTTCTCTGATGTGGGTTGCTGTAGATTGTGGGCCCTGTCTCAAGAGGCACTTAGGGAAACCTAGCAAACCTGTACAATTTTTAAAACTATAAACTTCGGAACATCCAGGGTGGGGTGACTTGTGTGACTCCCACCACATTTTCATGCCTCTGCAAGCCTCAAATGTTTACCAAAAACACACATCTTCCTCACATTTCTGTCCCGCAAAATTCTGACATCTGTGGGGAGCTACAAACTTCCTTCCATCCAGCAGTTCTCCAAGTCTTCAGATAAAAATGGTACCTCACTTGTGTGGGTAGACCTAGTGGCCTACTTTTCACTTAGATACTCCCACACTCACCACACCCACCACAGACCAACACAGACAATTAGCCATCCAGTTATAGACCTACTCAGACACTCATGCACCCACTTAGAAATCCACTCAGAGACTCATGTACCCACTCACATACCTACTCAGAAACTGTAGGATGCTGGCCCACACTCACCACTACAACCACTCTCACAATCACTCACTAACCCACACATTCACTCAAATACCCAACACTATCCTGCCTTTTACATATGCAGTATCTCACCCAGATACCACTGACACATCCACTCACTCACTGATGCAGCCATACACACAGTACACACATACTCACCCATACATCCCTTCACACACACACTCAGTAACTCATACAACCACTGACTCACCCATTCACTCATCCATACAGGCAGTCACACCCACGCAGGTACTCAGACAGCCAATCACTCACCCATACAGCCACTCATGTACCCACTAATATACCCATGCAGCCACTTAGACACTAACATATAAATAGCTACAGACATTCACACAGCCAGCCTTTCACACATACATTCACTAAGATACCTAATCACTTATCATCCATACAGGCACTCATACACCCCTTGATTTACCAATACACCTTGGTATATATATTTAACACTCATAAACGTTTTGAAAACCCTCACACTCACTGGATGATATCATTTGAGATGTCATCAGTGATGTCACTGACCATATCATGAGTGATGTAATATGTGAAGTTATAAGCAGTGCGTTGTGGGGGCATGTGGTATAGTTAGCTCAGCTAACTATAACTGCTGAATTCCTCTGGTGAAATCTGAGCCTAACTGTAACATCTCTGTAACCTTTGATTTTACAGTGAATGTACATATATATATAAACACACACACACCATCCTTTTCACTTAGACACTCACCACAGACTCTCAGACACCCACTCACGGACCGACACAGACACTTACCCACCCAGTGAGAGACTTACTCAGACACTCATGCACCCACTTAGAGATCCACTTAGAGACTCATGCACCCACTCACAGACCCACTCAGAGACTCAAACACCCACTCACAGGCCCACTCAGAGACGCTCTATATTGTGCACTAAAATGAAATACACTATGCAGAGAGTCCAGTGAGACCCAGATTAGTAGACAGAGGCAAAAGTAGACAGTACTTAGACTCTATTTGTGGTAATGTGGACGAGCAGTTAGGCTTATCAGAGGGTAGTGCTATGCATTTGCTGCACTTACAGAGGCAATAAATGAGACACACACTCAAGAATAAATCTGAGACGAATTTCAAAAAATCATATCGATTTTTATAAATTTTTAGACCAAGAACTTTGCTTTTGTGCAGAATTATGTACCATTGAAGTCAATGGGAAAAAATACAAAACTGCATATAAATTTGTATAATCGACTTTCAAGGTTCACCTCTTGGATTTAGGTAGTTAGCATGGCCAGGTCCAATGTTCTACCAGTGGGTTCTTGGGAGCGTCCAGAATTCAGCCATGAGCAAGGTGCTGAGGTCGTTGGTAGTTGGTGCGCAATGAGAGAAGGGGCCCACAAAAAACTGCACTGCACAAGGGAGCCCACTCAAGGGAGCAGGGTGCAAGGGCCTTAGGACTACAGGAGCACAGCTGGATCATCCTTACCAAGGCTGGTCAGGCTGGGTGCAGAGCAGATAGGTTAGACAGGCAGTATGCATCAAGAAGTCCTCGCAGTCAGGAGCAGGGAGCTTGAGGTGATTTCGGGACAGCAGGGCCACTAACTGATCTCAGGGGTCTCAGTGTCCCTCAACAGGTGCATGCTTCCAAGAGCAGCTAGAGTCTAGAGTTGACTTTTTGTCTCTGTGCAGGTTTCAGGGGGTACAGGACCCTGGGTATTGGTGCGGCACTGCTCTGGTAGGTTCTGGTGTCCCCAATCTTGGTGGAGGGACAGTTTTGACTCTTCAGAGCTGGAGTACAACTTTTGGTCTGAGTACTGCGCTGGAGTCACCGGGGAGCAGTAAGTCAGTAAGACTGGAGTCTGTGGTTCAGTGCCTGATGTCACAAGGGAGCAGAGCCTCTGCTCCAAGGGAGGATCTTTGGCAATTTTTAAAAAACAGGAGGTGCTCCAGGGTTCTTAGAGTCCTGATAATGGCCAGGCGAGGCAGCACCTTAAGGCAGCAGGCAGGGTTTGGCACCAATTTCTCTGCAGCAGGGCATTAGTTCTTTTGGTCAATCTCTTCTTTGCTTCCATCGAATCTAAGGTCCAGGGGTGCCACCTAAACACAAAATGTAGGGGTGTTAAAGGGGGAGACAGAAAGTAGCCAATGGGCTACCTACCTTTAAGTTGCCTATACCCCCTACGTGACCACTTATAGGCCCTAGTCAGCATCCCCCCTAAGGTGTGGCAGGTGAATTGGACCCCACTTTTGCAAATCCTCCATCTTAAGATGTTAAGATGGAGGATTTGCAAAAGTGTGGTCTAAATCCCCTGCCACACCTTACTAAATGTGGGCACACCTCCTCATATAACTTATTGTCCTACCTTTCCTCCTGCCAAAGTGAAGCAGGAAAGGGGGGCTGGCATCCTCCAATTTATATGCATCTGGAGATGTTTGGGTTTCACTTCAAAGGCGGCTTCACCTTTGAAGCCTCCCACCTCGGAACGCCATCCTATCCTTGAGGAGGTGTGAAGCACCTCCGCCCAGAGCAGGCTTTGTGCCTGGCCTCTGAAAGTGCTGTCCCTCACCCCATGAGATCAGAAACATGTTTGGTGGTGGAAAGCTGGCTGAAACTAGACAGAGGGTCTCCTGTGTGCATTTATTAATAAATCCAACACTGAAGGGGGCATTGCCAAGCCAGCGACCAAGATGGCTGCATGGCATTAAAGCTTCACCAGCAATTCCCCATGACTACTGGATAATCACCATTCCAGGATCATCTTCTCCACACAGAGCTTCTCCCGCCCTCCCCATGGTGAAACAGACACACTGTTTGAAGATGGGCTCGAAGAGTTGCTCAATGGGCGGGTCCATGCTGGATTAGAGAGTGGACCTGGCTTAGCTTTGGATGCTCCGTGGAGACAGGGGCCATCGGTAAGCATGAGTTCAGGGCTATAGAAAACTGCCGGGCCCCGCTCCTACAGGCATCAGTCACATCGCCTGACTGCTGGGACTGGCCGGGGGCCTGCAACGGGCTAGCGGCAGGCCACTGAATCCCTGACAGGTGGATGCATCCCTCGGCCTGAACAACCTGCTCTTCCGCCATTGGCGCAAGGCACATCAATCAGCCGGTGTACATGTTTTAGGCTGGTCTGGCCCTTATCGCTGCTGAATTCTTCTGATCTGCCAGCCTTCGCTCACCTTGGGTGCTTATACCTGTGTTACCCAGGAGGGTGGTGAGTGGCAGCCTCAATTACAATACTGGGTGGAGTGTGCTGGCACGTTTGCATGTTGAGAACCGCATAGCTACCATCCTACACAGCATTGGAGTCCGGGGAGACCTGGGTTAGGCTGTGAGATGGGGAATTTGCATGCCGCCACATAACAGCATACTGAGCAACCAGTCGGTCCATCATCTTCAAGCGATACGCCAGGCTGCTGGGAGAGTGCCGGTTCCTTTGTATTCCCTGCCTGCCTGGGGTCCATAATTTGTCATCACCCTGGCAGGCCCTACTGTGTAGGGCAGTGTGGCCCCAATAAATCAATCCTACAAAGATGAAGCATCTGGGGTCACTACTGCCAGCCTAGGCATCACGGGGCATACTATTTGTGACTAATACCTGGTACAGCATTGTGGACTTCTGTTGATGCCCCACCATCAGCATCGTCTCTCCATGCTAGCTTTTTCATTTTCAACAGAGTGGGTCACAATGACCTCAAACAACATAAATTGCCATTTGAACACACTGGTGAATTGAACAAAACAGTGATATCTGGCAGAGAGGCGGAGATGGTGGAGGGGCCCTCTGAGGCTATACCATGCACGCCCTCATAGTCCCTGTTGGCAGAATTTCAAGTGGGGTTCAAGACCATGGACGCGAGCTTTGATGCATTATCGGGAAGGCAGAACAGCATGAGGGAGCGCCTTGATCACCATTGGGTCCAGATTAGTGGGTATAAGGAGCAGATCTCAATGTTGTGGGACGGTTCACCACCATGACCAAGTGGCTGGAAAGGTTGGAGTGCCTGGTCTAAACCGTGGCTATAAAACATGAAGATTTAGAAGCCAGATCTTGCCACAATATTCTTTGCATAATTGGCATTGTGGAATCCATGGCTACTGGTATAATGGACCTAGTTGTTGAATAGTTACTGGTGGAACTGTTTGGGTGAGAGATGCTCTCCTCTGTTTTTCAGATGGAACATGCCCACCGATTCCTGTGCCCCATGCCCCTCCTGGGGCGACGCCACACCCTATTATTGCCCAAATGCTGAATTTTATAGCTAGGGACACTGCACTTTGCTTGTCACAGGAATATGGTCGGGTCCAGTTTCAGGGAGCCGCTATCTCCTTCTATTCCAATTTCACACTGGAAGGAAGCAGTCCAAAGTTTGCGGAGGCTAAGGCCACACTCAGGGAGCTGGGGCTGCGATATGGCATGCTGTACCCAGCCCGTCGCCACATGGATGTCCAGGGCAAGTCGTGGATTTTCAATACCCCTGCGGATGCACAGACATTTTCCAAGAAATACGCCAAGGAACACTGATTCGATTCCAGAAATTCTCTGGTGCGCTCGACCCCTAACATACAGGCTACAAACAGCTTAGACCTGTTTCCTTCGGAATGACCTCGGGTGCTGATCGAAGGCATGGCTTCTACAGGGTTGCTTATAAAGATGCACTGCAGTGGAACAATGTGGCAGACTACCACAACGTCATGACTGCACTGGCTGGCTCATAGATGCCAATTTCCTTTTACAAGTATCCTATATCTAGTTCTGTAAATGGTGTTACATGTATGCAATGGAGATTTGCTGTTGTTGCATTGCCCACCCGCTGAGGTGTACACCATAATGTTTATTTGTTCTCATTGGTTGATTTTTTGTTTTGCTAAAGAATGGGAACTCACTGGGCAGTTTTGGGCCTAGGATGGGTGGTGGGTGGCAATGAGTCAGGGTTTTTTTATTTTTCAAATTATGGATCTGTACCACATTGGAAAGACGATTATGACTTTACACTGAGTAGGTTTTACATGGCAAATCTAGGGAATGATCCTGTCCCATAACACTGTGACCAAAAGAGTGGAAATCTCATTTGTAACTTGGTATATTAGAGGCATTAACAACCCTCATAAGGGCAAACAAGTGTTACATAATCTAGTCCGGCATGGGGTCAAGGTTGCGTTCCTACCGAACACTCATTTCTCTCATGGTTCCTTCTTGTCCTATGCCTTAGCTTGGAGTCCATGCAGATTCTTCTCCACCTACAGTACATACTCTTGTGGGGTATGCATTTTAATACACTGCTCAGTTCCTTTCACACTTAAAGACAGTCTCATTGACAAAGAGGGGAGATATGTGGCTGCCGCCGGTCAGTTAACAGGCCGGACATTGCTGTTATTAAATGTCTATGCTGCTATTGCAGACTCCCCAGATTTGTTTCAAGAACGATTAATGGTACTGAGAGTAGATGTCAACCATATCTTAATGGGGGGTGATCTCAACCTGTGCATTAATCCTGCTTTAGATTCTACTGTGGCTGGCCAGAGTGGAAAAACCTGTGCATTACAAGTACTGCAAGACATATGCACTACATACTCTCTTAAAGATGAATGGCGTGATTGGCATACCTTGTCTCCAGGTCACATCTTTTCCCACATGGCACTTGGTCATGTTTAGATTACTGACTCCTGTAGATGTTGCTTCTTCCTTGGCTAGGAGGCAAGGTGCAATGCTACAGGAAGTTATACATTGTGAGATTGTGTATTGACCATTGACTTCATTTTAGTCTAACTACATTTTGTGAGTATGGTTTCATCTTGTGTCTGTCTGACCCTGCCTTTGAGCTGAGAATGCAGGCAGGCCCAGGTTACTTGAATAAACAGAATTATTTATGTTGCTCACTTCGCTGAGCGAGAGAGATAAACTGCCAGAACAGACAGTGAGGGTTGCGTACAGTGTCCAAGAATGTGAAAGTGAAGAATTCGGCCTCAGCTCTCATCGGAGCCTGGTCAGCTCCATTGAGTGACCTCGACACAGAGAGTGTAGTCAGCACCTACAGTGCAGATGAAGGGAAGGGGACCTGGGAGTGGATGCACTGCCTAGGACTTTTGTGCCCGGTTGAAACTCTCCTGCCTGAGACTGCCAACAGGTTCCCCAGTCATACTGGCAAGGATGATGATGCTAAACAGATAGTCGGTGAAGTATTGCAAGTTCTAATTAGTTATTGAGTTATCTTTAAAAGCATTTATTCTTATGTATATACATTCACTAAATGCATTTATTTTACATGTGCATTATTGGTAGTTGATATATGGGAACTTGCTGCAATAAATACTCCCCATTACTTGGCAAATGAGTGTTGAGCTTTGTTTATGTTGTATTATGGTGTTGTTAAGTGTAAAGAGTCCTATTTTGAAGAGTGTTCATGTTGTGTCATGGTATTTCGAAGTGTTGATCAGGTGTTCTAAAGAAAAAGCAAGACACAAGGTAAAGTATTTTCCCCGCACACTGTTGGATTATGCTCCTGTCTATGTGGTTTTAAAAACTCCCTTCCCCAGGGGTATGGAACGTATGCAGGTATTTTCATGTCATTTTCTCCTTGATACTTTATTCTGCCAAGAACTACGAACTGCTATAACTGACTATTTTGAGCTTAACGAAGCCATGGTTGACACACAGGCCACCCTTTAGGAGGCCTTCAAAGCCTATATTCACAGTGTAACTATATCTAAACAGTGTGGTATACTGCATAATATACGTTGATCCTTAGTGCAGGTAGAAACCACTCTTCAAGACATATACCACTGCTACCCAGTGGTTTGAGGATGACTAGTTAGAGGTCCATGCAAAGGTGGTGGAAGAGTTCCGTGACCTTGATGATCGGAAGGTAAACTTCTGAGGCAAGTATGCATGGGCCCACCTTTACGGCAAGGACAAGTGCCCCAACTGTACAATGGCAAAGAACTCATACTTGATGATGGTAGACAGACAATTGGGAGGTGCTGGTAAACTACTGTGCTATTATACTGTGCTTTACACATCCTGTCACACTGGGAAGACCGTGCATTGTCAGACTGCCTCTCAGAGGTGGCTATGCTCTGTCTGTCCACCCCGCAGCAACAATTTCTTAGCGAACCGATAGCAGTGGAGGAGATTGTCTCCGCTATTGACTCTATGGATGGGTCCAAGGCCCCTGGCTCCCATGGTTTGAATGTTTTGTTTTTAATAAAACATATAAGCACCTTCTTGCACCCCGGCTTCTGGAGCTTAATGTCAAGTCGCTAGAGACAAGTGTTTTGCCCCCCGCACTGCACGATGCATTTATAGTCCTTCTGGTAAATGATTGTACACACTGCCAATCTTGTAGGCCACTGTCTCTACTGAACTTTGATAATAAGGTACTCGCTAAATTAGTAGCCACCAGACTTTTTCTCCTGCATGAAACCATTATCTCTCCTATCCAATCTGGGTTTATTCCACATTGTTCCACCTCTATCAACTTGCGAATACTGTTCTCAGTATTGCATAGAATATCCCCTGACATCCCAGCGAATGTGGTATTGCTTTGATGCGAAAAAGGCATTTTATTCCCTGGAATGGCCTTTCTTATAAGCAAAACTTCAAAATCTTGGCCTTCCAAGGGGGTTGCATCTCTTAGCATGCTACTTTATTCTCTTTCGACGGCCCGCATTGGGGAAAATGGGTTGCTTACCTCCATGTCCGCCTTGGGCGGCGCACAAGACAGGGGTGCCAACTCTGTCCACTTTTATCTACCATCGCCATGGACCCTTTGGTACAACATTTGCAGGAGAGACACCTCCAGCATGGGCTAAAGTTCATCCCCGGTCCATTGCTTCTTTTATTATAAACAGATGACCTATTAGTCTTTCTTAGGCAGTCTTCCATGAATTTAGGCACCATCATCCAATAAATCCAGAGATTTGGCCTCTTCTCTGGTCTTCAAATTAATTGTTGGAAATCTGAGCTATTTCTGCTGCCAGAGGTTACAGAGCAATTACAGTGTGATTACCCTCTACAATGGCGGGAAGATACTGACTAATACCTGGAAATTCATACAAAGAACATATCCTGCGACTGAACTATGGTCCGGCAGTTGATAAGCTAACATTGCAGATTGAGCAGTGGATCAAATTGCCATTATCAATAGCTGGTTGAATCGCCATTATCAAAATGGTTGATCTTACCTGGTTTCTTTATTTGTGTCTCAACATACCCATACTCCTTACATGATTTCTTTGCTACTTTGAAAAGTATCCTTCTGCAGTTGGTCTGGGTAAGCTGTAGGTGGATTGGCAGGCACTGGACCTCCCGTATTAGTGGGGTAGCTTTGGTGTGCCACATTTCCAACTTTGTTATTTGATCATACTATGTCAATACATTTCTCACTGGTACCATAGAGATGCTCACCTCCCCTATGATTATACAGAGAGTGACCAGGCTGGTAGCACCCACTGAATGCCATTCTCCCCTCTGGTCTTCCTCTGAACCCCATGGACATACAACCACATGTTGGGCATGACACCGACTCCTGCTATTGCTAGGGGCAGTGAGGCCGTATTCCCCTGCCTTATCGCTTGCTGACAGTCAGCGGCTGCTGACCATGTCGGAAGTCATAATCAAAAGCACATTGAGGTGATATGCATTACATACTACCAGGGATCTTTTTCCAGATGGTCACACCATCTGCTGTGCGGAGGACACATGCTTTACCAACACAACTGCAATTGAACAGCTTATCCTATATCATATTCAAAGCGCTCTACGGGCCCAATTCATAGAACTAACTTAAGACAAAATCGTAAACTTACTACCATTCTGGTATTCACAGAAGGCACTTACTCATTTTTGTATTCACAGAAGGCACTTACTCATTTTGGTATTCAAAGAAGGCACTTACTCATTAATGAGTAAGTGCCTTCTGTGAATACCAAAATGAGTAAGTGCACTAACTAATTTTGGTATTCACAGAAGGCACTTACTCATCAATGAGTAAATGCCTTCTGTGAATACCAAAATTAGTAAGTGCCTTCTGTGAATACCAAAATGAGTAAATGGTAGTAAGTTTAGGATTTTGTCTTAAGTTAGTTCTGTGAATCGGCCCCACGTGCCCAGATACCCTTGTATTCTATTGCCCCTGCTGATTTCACCTCTCTCATGACCCTCATAGAAGACACTGATGGTGGACACTTGGTATCTAAATTGTATCATGCGGACCTGGCTATGCTGCCTGCTGCAGCTGATCACCTGGGTGGAGGATCTGCGGCGCTCTTTGCCGGACGATGTCTGGTATGACTGTTGTCAACAAACCAAATGAGTCCCCCTAACCAGAGACACAAACTGATACACTTCCAATTCTCCAACACACTTCCATTATGCCCAGTCTCTTGGTCAAGATTGACCCTAGCTGGCCCTCGGCCTGCCCTAAATTTCATTTTGATGAAGCAGAATTTATTCATCTAACATGGACATGTATGCCCATAGGCAACTACTGGACAGATATGTTTGCAAAACTCTCTCTGATGGTGCAATCCACCCTGATGCCAGACCCATTATTGGCACTTTTGGGACACATATATGATGTTCCAAAGGGGATTCAAAGGCTTACAGCAATTGCACTCTTGTTGGCAAAACGTGAAATTGAGATTGTCTGTTGTCCCACTGCTGCAAAATGGACTTAAAGTCATTTATTCTGCTTCACTACTAGTGAGCTATACACTTCATTGCAACCACCCTGTCCTCAGAAAACTTGTCACCCACTACACACATATTTGCAGCAACAGTGGACCAGGATGATTTACTGGGCTTATGCTTACACATAGGTTCCATTTTTCTTATCTGCAAATACATTTGAACATGGTGTTTTCCCCCATCGTCTGATGCAGATGTAGTAGTTATCCATGTAATTATATGATGATTGATGGACTTATTACACTAATTGTTGTATATGTGAAACAAAGTACCAACTATGCTATTCCTCCTTGCATCAATGAAGAAAATTTGTGTTTTTGTTACAACATATTTCATGTACTGCGCAAAATGATAAAGAAAATGTATTACAAAATATAAACACTGACATCAATGAGGATTTATTAAGATAAGATGTTGGAACCAAACATCTGAGGGTACAGTTTACCATAATGGAGCTAGGAAACTCGTAATGACAAGTATCCAGCCCATGTACTCTCTATGGCTTCCTTTTGCGCTTACAATATCCAAGAATGGACTTGATATTGTAGGGTCATATCTGCTATTGGTGATATGTACACACATGGGATATAGTGCGCCCTGCCTTAGGGCTGTAAGGCCTGCGGTAGGACAGACTTACTTATACCTCATGCAGTGTATGGGGGCATGGCACACAGTGCTGTGTGCCATGTCGACTCTTTAGCTTTCTCTGCACCCAGCCTGCAATGGCAGTTTGCATAGGCTTGATGAGGGGTCTCTAGGGTGGCACAATTGGTGCTGCAGCCCAAAAAGACCCTCTTCAGCCCCAATGGCCTGGGTACCATGGATACCATTTACTAGGGTCTTACAGGGGTGGCTGAAGTTGTGCCAATTGTGGTACAGTATTAGGAAAGAGATCTGACAATGGGATCCTGGTTAGTAGGAACCTAGTACACTTCCAGCCCAAAATCACATCAGGCATCAAGCATAAAATGGGGGCTGACCATATCAAAAGAGGCACTTTTCTACACAAACTCATGCACCCATTCACTGTCCCACACAGACACGTATGTGCCCAGTGAGAGACCTACTCAGATACTCACAGGATCACTCATACTCATGTGCCCACTCACATACCCACTCAGAAACTCATACACTCACTTAGTGACCCATACATGCACTTATGCATTTACTCATTCACTCATATACGCACTCATGCACTCATTCAGTCACCCATATTCCACTGATTCACTCATTATACCAGCCATACACCACTCATGCACTCATTCAACCACTCATATACCACTCAAACACTCATTCCATCATACATTCACCACTCATGCACTAATTCAATCACCATACACAACCCATATACTCATTCAATCACCATACACAACCCATGCGCTCATTCATTCATCCATACTCCATTCATGTTCTCATTCAGTTACCCATATACACACTCATGCACTCATTCAGTCACTCCACCCATACACCACTCATATACACATTCAATCACTCATACATCTGTAATGACTCATTCAATCATCCATGCTCTACTCATGCACACAGTGATGCACATATCTATATATATATATATATATATATATATATATATATATATATATATATATATATATATATATATATATATATATATATATATATATATATATATATTTCTGGAATATAGTTAAAATGATTATAATCCCCTTTCCCCTTTTCACTTTGCACATGAAAACATCAATTGGTTTTAGTTAGGTGTTTAGCCCGTATTTTAACTCTGTTGAATGTGGGTTTTAGCCTTCTTTTACTTGATATCATGTTGCTGTGATATGTTTACATGCACACATTTTTTACAGTTGAGTATCGCACTTGCACTTTATGGTGATCCATGGATGGATTAGATAGTTAGTAGTTTTAACTTAGATGTGTAACACTGCACTGATCAGTCTGTTTACATAAGATGTAGTTAAATAACACAGCATTTAGGCTGACATGTTTTATTACGACCATAAGATGAATACTGATCTATCCTCTTAAATTGTTGCATTATGGTTATATATTTATATACCTAAGGGCTAAACAATTTTTACATACCTTGAGGGTCAAATATGTTTTTTATTATATAAATAACTTTTTATGGAACGAAACTTTATTTATTAAACATATTTATTAGCTTTTAGAATTAAGCTTTTAAAATGAATTTTTAGTATTAATTTCTCTATTTGGTCGTATATTGTAACATAATTGTTAACTCACAAGCATTTAAGCAGTAATGTTTTAACATGTGTGAAGAAAACAGACTTTTCACATTACCAGTGTTGTGAAGTAATTTGGTCCACCTTCTATGTCTATGCACCATGTGGTGTGGTCACTCCTATCACTGTTGAGCATTTAAAAATAATGACGAGAGTGCTTCAAGCTGACTTGTGAGCAAGGGCTTCTGTAGCCCGAAACGCGTCAGGTTCGAGGTTGAGAGAACAATAAACGCCATCTAACCTCATTCGACTGGGTCTGCTGTCTCTGTTCGCCATTTCTGGGGAGGTGCATGGAAATCTTCGTTGTTTCTATATTTATATATATATATATATATATATACATATATATATATATATATATATATATATATATATATATATATATATATATATATATATTATCTACTGGCGGTCGCCAGTAGATAGTTATAGTTAGGACCGTGTTTCCATAGGAAATCCGCAACATTCTATTTGGAATAACTTTGGCACCGGTTGACGAATCCTCGCGAAATTGTCAAAATAGGTGGGGCGCTCCGCTCCGCTCTTACCCTGAAAGTCTCGGGGGGATTCGTCAAGCGGGGGCTGAGAGAAAAGGGGGGTCCCAAAAGACATTTTCCCCATGCAATTTTCCATAGGGACCTTTAGTCCAAGGTACAGCCCGAACGGCTGAACAGAATTACTTGAAATTTGGCAGAGAGGTAGTCCTCAGCTCAGGGAAGTGCCTTTTGCAGGTCTGGTATCAATCTGTTCAGTAGTTCCTGAGAAAATCAAAAGTAAAATCATATATATATGTGGGCGGAGCCTAACCACACATATCATCCTGAGATCTGATTGGCTGTCAGCACTTCATCCAAGAAGTGTTGGCAGCCATCTTGGGACCAATATACATGATAGCACCTCATTAAAAAGCATTGCAGTTAATAGAAGGTTTTAAGACTTTAGTTACGTTATAAATCATTTGTTGATGGTACCATACTCATTTTAGGAATTGTGGTATGTTCTAAGGTGATTTCACCATGTGAAAAAGCCGTCTGCTGGGATATCATGATTGAGAGAAAAATATTTTCTCATGCTTTTCCCACAGAGGTTTGGAAGGTGGTCTATAAGCTAAACTGAGAGCTTATTTTCTGTAAATTCACATTATCTTTCTCAGTCATGTGAGAATGAAGTCTGACATTCTCAGTAAAACATGTACATCCTACAAGGGCAGAGACTGTCAGTTGATTCCTTTGTGTTCTACTGCAGCTTCCCAGAGTGTTCCAAAGAACAACTAGAGCGCTAACAGTCCTACTTATGATAAACGTATGGCACACCTAAAGCCATCTTGCTTGGATTAAAGTGGTAACTCTTAAAACATTTAATTTAAAAAGGAACAAAATGAGGGGGTTCATTTTTCCATAACAAGTATGATTAGTGCTGCAAAAAGAAAAACTAGGGCACACTTTGACTTCTAAAATCCTCTTTTATTTCATTAAAAAATTCTGACATGCGGGCTGAAACATGCACTTTCAATACCAGCAGCAGTTTTCCCTGGTGAGCAGTAGCTTTACTACAGTGATCTAATGAGCAAAAAGAGTGCTAACATTCTGAATTTATGGCAAATGTGGGACACATCTGAATGCCTTCTTGATGGAATCAAAGTAAAAAGCTAAAAGTATTTCCTACTGAGGAGACTGCAGTAAATGAGGAAATTAGGAAACTTCATAACAAATAAGTCTCCCAAGATGGCCACCAGAGACAAAAGAGCCAAAATGTAGCCCAAATATCACCCAGATGTAGCCCAAGTATAGCCCAATGACAGAATGTCCCAGAGTGTTCTTAAAAACAACTAGAGCGCTTACTGTCTTCATTATGACAAACATATGGCACACCTGAAGCCATCTTGATTGGAATAAACTGGTAACACTTAAAACACTTAATTTAAAAAGGAACACAATGAGGGGGTTCATTTTGCCATAGAAATTATAATTAATGCTGAAGAAAGAAAATGAGGGCACATTTTGAGTGACTTCTCAAATCCTCTTCTATTTCATTAAAAAATTCTGACATGCAGACTGAAACATGCACTTTTAATACCAGGAGCAGACTTCCATGGTGAACAGTAGTTTTACTACAGTGAGCAACTAGAGTGCTAACTTTCAGATTTTATGGCAAATGTGTGACATATCTGAATACCTTCATGATGGAATCAAAGTAAAAAACTGAAAGCATTTCCTACTGAGGAGACTGCAGTACATGAGGAAATTAGGAAACTTCATAACAAATAAATCTCCCAAGATGGCCACCAGAGACAAAAGAGCCCAAATGTAGCCCAAAATCACCCAGATGTAGCCCAAATATAGCCCAATGACAGAAGTGTGCAAAACACTTATTATTTTGTGTTTTTGCAGTGTTATATAGTGCAGACTTGTCCGGTATTGGAGTGCTTTACATGAGCATTGGTTACATCAAACAAGAACAAATTCATTTTGGTTGTAGACATGGGGAGACTAAGTGATTTGACCAGAATCACAGAATGTCGAGCTGAAGCAGAAACTCCAACCTGGTTCCCCAGTTGCAAAGTCTGCAGTTCTGGAAGTAACACCACATCCTCTCCCCTGAGTGCAACATTTAATCAAGTGGTCAACTGGATAAAAAATCATAAAGATAACAAATAATTTAAAAGTGCATTTTCGCTATTTGAAAACTCAAAAAATATGTCCTTATTTTAGTCTTTTAGAGCACTAACCATAATTTTGATGCCAATAAGACCCTCTCATATATGTAATTTCTAAAGGAAATGCTCTAGGTATTACAGTTTTGATTACATCAAGATGACGTCAGGCGTTCCACACTTTTGTAATAAATATAGAATGTTAGAAATCTAGTTGTTCATTAGGATACTGTTGAGAGGCAGAGGCCAGGGGCACGGACTCTGAAAATTGAAGGCAGGTAGGAGGGTGCAAAGACAACAATTTAACCATACTGAGCAGGCAGGAAGGGCCGTGGCAGCACAACAGACTATGGAGGGCAGTGGAAAGGGGGGCAGGGGCAACAAACCAACAATACAGGACTTGCAAGAGAGGCTGTGGCAATGTAATAGACCATACATGCCAACAGACCCGATTCAGCCAGGAAACGTCCAATGTTTTTAAGCTCAAATGGGCTTTATTTGATCTGTCTCCTGTCTACAATCTCCTCTTTTTCAATGTAACTCAAAGGGGAAAATCAATACCCCAGTTTTTTTTCAAAATCTCCCTCTTACCAAGTTCAAAATGTTCGCAAGTATGGTACATTGGATCATGGAAGGAAATGGGGTAGGGACATGGACTTGGATAACAGAGGACAGGAGGGACATGGAGAGGTGCACCAAACTGACCCTGCAGGGCAGGCATCAGGGTTTACAGCAGCACAATACACCACACAGGGCATGCGGGACGGGAGTGCAGCACAACAATCCATAGAAAGCAAGAGAGAGGGGACAGGACCATGCACATGGACAACAGAGAACAGAGGGGCAAGAGGCAATGGTAGCTAGCTGACCATAATGGACAGACAGGAGAGAAAGCTGCAGCATAACAGACCATAAAGGGCAGGAGGGACGGATCAGGGGCATTACAATGGAACAGACAAGCCAGGAGGGAGAGAGTAGGGGTCTGCACATGTAAACAGAGGGCTGGGGGCAAGGGGGCAGGGCAGGAGCAGCAAGATAGCCATGGAGGTCAGGCAGGATGGGCACACATAGATTTGTATGTGGATCTTAGAATTACTGAAGAGGTTGTTGTAACTGGTATGTCCATTGTTTTGAAAATTTTAGTCTCCATTTTTGAATGTGTGTCTCAAAGGTTATATTAGGGTGAGAGGAGGTCTGCCACTCTATCACAAGGATGATGTCATCAGTGATGTCATCAGTGATGTCATTTGAGATGTCATCAGTGATGTCATGAGTGATGTCACTGACCATGTCATGAGTGATGTAATATGTGATGTCATCAGCAGTGCATTGCGGGCGCGCGAGTTATAGTTAGCTGAACTAACTATAACGGGGGAATTTCAATGGTTTTGTACAAGTGAAAAGTCCAGCTAACTATAACACCCCTGAAACCTATGGTTTTTTCAGTGAATATATATATATATATATACAGTTTATCTGTTTTTTAACCATGACAGATGGTTCTGAAGGGGGGCACCCGGCCACAAGATGGACACAATCTGCTGAGACTCTGCCGACTAGAGGAGATAATCCCTCAATTATCTGGACTCACTGTGGGCATCTTTCTTCCCCACTTCCCCTTTCTCCCAGACCTGCCACAGCCACACGTGGCCTTGGTTTGCCCAGTGGGAAGCTTGGGCTACACTGCTAATGGGCTGCATAGTGGACCTAGGCTCTGTTGCTACTCCCACCGAGATCTCAGGCAGCTCTGGAAACACTGCATCAGTGGTGACTGAGTCCGGCAGCTGTCGCATGCTGGGGACTTGCCGGGCTGTGGTATGCTGGCTGTATCTGGCACATGTGGTACTGTCGGCCTGGATCCTGCTCCAGTTGCCTACCTTGGCTGTGGCTGCAATCTTAGGTACGGTGGACAACTCGGCTGTCCAGCGCTTTCTGCTGAGTGTGGTCCAGAGGTGATATCGTACCTACCCTCGCTGACATATGGGGGCCCTAACATGTTGCTTCAGCCCCCTCCTGTTTCCCCCTGGGGGGGCCTCAATACCCACTCGCAGGCTGCCTGTGAATGTCTGCTTACATACGCGGCTCTAAGGTGCTTAGTGAAAATGTCCCCACTAAATATTATGCTGTCAAGGGGCCACGTAATGCACTGACTGCGATGCACTTTTTTTAAATGCCTGCGTCAAGGGCACTCCTTACATTCCCTAGCAGTCGATGTGTGCTACAGATCTAGTTCTGATTACCCCATAAACATTAAAGGTGGCCTCCACTAAAGAACTGAAATCTTACAACCCCTTTTCTTTTTTGCCACTCAGCTCTTAAGCATCCTAGGATCACAATTAGGGGTGGTTGGAGAACTTCGCTCAGCTGGCGAAATTCAGGAGTTTTAGCACTTTGCACTCCAAAGCGGAGCGTGGACTCCGGCCAAACAAACTCTGCCCGAACCTGCAGAGCGGAGTTCGAAGGGCCACACCTGAGAGATGCCTTTACAAGGTAGTCTCTCAAATACCAGTTGCTGTCCACTCTTCCTAGCTGCGGGGGTTAACTCCTAAACTCCGCGCACATCTCTTTGAAGTCATGATTCTATGACAGCCAGACTCAGGAATTTAGGAATAATCATCAAAAAAGGAGCAGACGCTGAATAAAAGGTGGAATTCCTTTAAGGGTCCTTCTTCTGGGGGAGGGGTGCCACTTCCTGTCACAACCCTCCCAAAAACCTGCCAGCAGTTATCAAATAATCACAAAAAATAAAGCTAAGTGTGATCGTTTAGGGAAGAAAGGGAGGGTGGAAGCGCAGCATCAAAGGCGGGTTTGGGGATGCAAAATGAAGCATAAAAGATACAAGTGGATTGTGCGCTATAATATTTGATGTCCGACATGGTATGTACCACTGGTTGGCTGGTTAAGGCAAGGCCCGCCCATCATAGGCTGCTTTGTAGAAGGGAAAGTTTAATTTTGCTTTCCTCCTATTAGTGAACTGGTGAAGTTCCATTGTCCGATCTGTGGGATTCTTGGCAGGGCAGATTTTGTGGCTCTGCTTTTGCTCTTTTACCTCCATCTTGCCTAGGATTGTCTACAATCTCTGATTACTGGACTGACATTTTTAGCATGAGTGGAGAGATCATGGGACACCTCCTCGAACACACTCCCAGAGTAGTGCTACTGGGCTTTGTCAGTGATTTGCCCACAGTGGTATGCAAACTGACAGCAATTCTTCTCCTGTTTGCCATTTGTAGGACACTGCCACTTGTGGCTGTTTGGCTGAAAGATGCTGCGTATTGTCACAAACAACTTACTGCCTACTAGAAAGTTATGGCTTTACACTCCTGACCCCAAGATATTATAGGTGGGATGCTGGCGGAGTTGGAACCTCTGCTCATTGATGAGGTGGAAATTCCCCTTTGACCCCAACCAAACTACTTGTGACCACCTTTGTTGTCTTCCTGCTACCCAAACCTTTTATTGTTGCCACAAAACTTGCTGTAAAAGGGACCTTGATATTGCTGAGTGATAGCCACTTCCCTTCCTCCACTTCCCTACTTTTCCCCCCTTTTTTTATTCCTTAGCGGTTTCCCCTTCTCACACTCTTGCTAAGCAGCACAGAAGCGAGCATTCCACTTGTGATATACTCAGATATGTCATTTTCTTATTTTAGATGCTCTAATTCCTATGCTTGCTGTAATCGTTTCATTTTGTTCTTCTTAAAATTGATAAAGAGATTTTTTTAAAAGGCGGTTTTGGAAAGGACCTTTGTTTTGTAATTTTTTAGGGAGTTAATATCTTGGAATTTTTTTGCATTATTTTTCAAAAATATGGCATTGAGGGTAAAAAGTGATTCTAAACCACATAACAGTGTTGATACCGGTAGAAGCAATGTAAGTGTATGCCATAATCTATGCATGCATAATAGAGTAGATACCAGTGGAAACAATGTCAATGTATGCCCTAATCTAGGCGCGCATAACAATGTCAATTTCAGCAAAGACAATATCGATGTACTCTATAGCAACTGTGCGCACAATACTGAGGATGTCGGTAAAAATTATATTAATGACAACATTATTTCTAGAAGTTCTAACAAACTCGTAAAATTGCTTTCAGATTTACACAAGGTGACCTCCCCATCAACCCCAAGTCAGAGATGTGTGGTCAGAAAGGTCCTGCAACCACAACCGAGGCCTATCAAGTGACATGCGGGGGTCTCACTTAGCCCAAAGACAAACACGCACCCAGGGAAACCCTGATCGATCCCACAGATAGACAGTTGCACCACAAACAGGTCCAAAGAATTTTTCCCCAATAAAACACATTTGACAAAGGCACGTGTTCCCCAAAAATGCCACAAAGCTAGATGCCACATGTGGATAGGAACTAATCAATCCACAACATGTACACCACACATAGTGATCACACGCTCCCCTCACACCAGACATCTGGACACATACACACAGGCCCACACTCGATCTCCCTGCGGTCGAGAGCCACCTGTATCCCCTTATCAGATGACTATACATGATATTTATGGCTAAAATGCTTTTTCAAGAATGCAGAATTGCTTTATTGTACCTCACAAGATGTATATATATTTTTGGCCAAAACCGTGTACAGTGAGAGACTTTCTTCAGACGCAACCCTGTCAAGACTCTCCTGGCCTCTGCATTTAATTAAACTGACTTGCTCCTGTTTTGCTAAATGCCTCTTATCTTTCCATTTCTTTAAGGTAAATCCATATCCGAGCAGCAGATGAGTCACTAAGAATGCCCTTGCTCACCTTTGGTAGAGTTGTCTAATCAATCAGACATGTACCAGAGAAACAGCTGAAAATGAGGCTGGTCTCAAAATGACCTTTACAGAGGTGCATGGTACCAAGAATGTTCATCCATGTATCTCAGTGACTTAGAGCCTTCATATTGGCTGGTGTGGATAGAACAGTTAGTTACTTTCATCCAACTGGGGTTTCCACAGCAGGAAGCACCTGCTTTAAGCATATGAGGCTTAAAATGTCCCACTTCTGATCATACAATAGGCTTCCAAATCTGAACGGCCCCAAAAATTGGTTAGTAAAAGGTTTTCTATTTGTAGGCAAACCCTTCTATCACCTTCTCTCATCTTTCATTTCACAAGATCACTTATTTATTGAGATCTATTTAAAGACCTCCCTTCACATCTGACAGAAAATTTCAAAGGGCCAACTTGTAATGTTGTTGTATCTATGTTCATCCCCTTGCTTTCATGTCTAATCCCTATTCAATTAAATAGCCTGGCAAAGACAAGCAGGGCCAGGAAAAGCTGAGAATGGGAATCCCCTTGAGGAAATATGAATTTTTATGGTCAATTGTGTCCCCTATCTTAGACCCCAACGGCTCCATGTACATGCTACAAGTACATGTATGTTCCCTCCAGTTTCAGCTATGAAGACGCAAATACATGTGCGTCCAACGTCAACCTGTCCTCTTTCAGATCTGCCATGAATGGGTCGAATATTCCATTCCTAAGTATGATTGGCCACCGACTTTATATGGTTCACTTTTCACGTTTTACAGTTCAGGCAAGTAGGCCCTGAATTCTGTCATCAAGCCTTTTCCTGCTTCTGCCTCTGAAATGCTCCAGCTTGGACCTGCATCCGTATCCATGAACTTTGTCCTACTCCCTGCGCGGCTAACGGTGCCTGACGCGGACTGTTGCCTGCCAAAAACTGTATTCAGCCTTCAAGTTATCTGCTCCGCTCCTCATCCAATGCATTCCTGTCTAGTAGTTTAGGTAAACATCCTTCTAGCTACCGAGCAAAGAGCTCGGCCTCGCTGTCTTCATGCAAGTAATTCATAGCCCCTGTTACCATGGAAGATTCCTGCCCCCTCGCATCTCATGTAGACACATAGACGCTTGTACATGCACTAACAGTCAGTATAGAATAGATTCCGTCCGAGAGACCTTTCCTTTTGGATAAAACAGTTCCTTAAACAAAGATATCAGATACGATTTGGGATTAGGTTGACCTGACCCCCAGACTTCTGTCTCCACATGTAGAACTAAATGTCAATTCCCCTTCACCCTCTAGTTGCACGTCAATCACACGTCATGCGGCTGCGCGCGCATCTCTGCCAAATATTTCTGCTGACACTGCAGGATTCTCTTATGGATCCACCCACTTGTGACATCATTTTAAATGACGTTTCTGGTATACGCCTGTTATTACGCCTATTTTCATTACGTATGTGTATTCTTATCTGTATTATCAGCTGTTACGCCTCCTGCATCTGTCTTAATGCAATGCTTTTCATATATATATTGTTACTTGTCAATAATGTATTGCCTATTCCCTTCCTGAACCTTCATGGTGATGGAATACGATTGCCTGGTTCGAACCATAATTCCTTTGTAAGGAATAAAGTCCTTTTCAGAACCTCTAATACCACGGATTCTGCCTCTTATTTTGACTGAGTTATTCTTACTAGACTTTTCCGCATAAAAAATAGTACAGGTAATTTAAATATTTACCACATAAATTGGCGCCCGAACAGGGACACTTTCTCATCTCACGCGCCGGAGGTGCGTTGCAGGCCCGGTCCCCTGCCACAGCTGAACGGACAAAAACGCGTACCCGCAGGATTTCCTGTATCTCCCTCCGGCCAAGCGGGGGTGACTGAGGCTGCGATCAACACCCAGACGAGGCGGTGAGAAGTGCGAAGTATCCCGACCAGAGCCTAGCTGAGAGAGCAAGATCCGAGGTATACAGAGGCCCACCAGGTTCCGAAGTTTCCGAGTCGAGTCGAGTCCAGTCCGGTCCAGTTCAGTTCAGTTCCGAGGCCTTCCGTTCCGTGCTACCCGGTGAGTACCGTTGCTGGGGAGGCATTTAGACGTGCACATTAATTTGTGCCGGTCCTGACGGGTTTGGGTACACAAATCCGGTCTGCACTGTTTTAGCAGTGTATCTGTACTGTTTAGCAGTATATCCAGTATGTTCATGTATATAATTCAGTATTATCTAGTATTAGTATTATGTCAGTAGTTAGTTTTCTCCTAATTATCATTGTTCGTTAAATGTTACATGTCAAATGTCTTAATGTGTTTAAAAATGGTGGTATGAATGAGTGTTCATTATTGTGTTTATTGTATTAATTGTGTTCAAGTCCAGTTTGAGTAAGAATCAAGTAGCAAGGTTTAAAGATGCCGTTCTTTTCAAAATTAAGACAGATCAAAACTAGAAAAGGAGTACTCGAAGAAGCTGTTCCCATTCCACCTAGGGACACTCCAGGGTATTTTATGTATCATAAACATGGTCTAGATGCCGTACTATATCTTGACTTATGGGTGGACTACACCAAGGATCTAGCAGAAAGTCAGAGGTGGCCCGCAGCTGGGACATGGGATGCAGATTGCATCATGAGAGTAGAAGAAGAATTATGGAAAAAGAAAGCCAGACAGTCACAGAAAGATGCCATTGAACTATGGCGTAAAGAATCGCATAGGCGCACGGAGAAAGCGCTCAGACAGGAAGAGAAAAGTAGGGAGAACTCAAATAAAGCCCGAGAAAATATATTAATTAAGGAAGGTACCCGAGTAAAAGCAGAACAAGTAGACAGACAACGAAACACTCTTATGAATGGTATGTATCCTCTTTTGGCCGAAGGTTTACCTAAGGCCACCCCGGAAATACCGAAAGATTTGCCACCCCCATTACTCCCGATTAAAGCACATCCCAAGACCGCAAAGGATATTTTCCTTTCCTCCTATTTAGACGATGTAGCTCCCGAATATGTTAATGTTCCACCACACACGCCACCTGTCGATGGTGCTCAACCTCGAGATCATCCGCCCCCAACTCCGCAACCACAAACTCCTCCGCACAATCCAACTTTTCCTGCATCCACAGTTTCTACCTTACATCCCACAAATCCTTTTATGCCTAGCACCTCAGAAGGTGCGACAGGAGGTGCGGCAGCAATTTTCGCCACGCCACCATTACGAAGTAAATCGTCTCTTAGAGATTTAGCAAACCAACGTACACCCCAAATAGCAACGTCCGACATGTTTAAGGAACATCTTGTAGATTGTAGATATGATCCAGTGCCCGGTAAAAATGACAGAATGCTGCTATCATCACTACGTATACGACGAGCTTCAATGTATTTAACGACACTACCAGGAATGATTAAACATTTAGACAATATATATCGCTTTGTCCAAACAGGGCAAGGCCCTGAAAGTATTGACGAAGCCATGGAATACCAGAAAGTGGATATACAGAGACTACTGTTACGTTTCTTCATAAACTGCTTGATCAGAGACAGAGATAGGTCCGAGGTAGACCAGGATGAAATGCAAGTACTTACCAGATGGGGTCAGAATATATCAGAGGGAAAACATGATAAACAGACATGTATAGTAGCTATGTGCCGAAAGATCCGCAAAGAAGTAGAACGAATACATAAAGCCAGATTGGAGGCAGACAAAACTGAATCAGAGGGAGAGGAGGAGGAAGAATCAGAAATGCCCACAGGACAGTTAGAAACGATAGCTTATGTAGGTAGGGGAAGACCTTGTAACAATACCAGATACTTTAATGACCCGATACGTCCGATACGTCCAGAATGTAACAGACATTTTCAAGCCCCTATACTAAATACGAAGTCCCCTGAACACTTATTCCAGGCTGCTGATAAACTACTCCGAGACCGAAGGGGGTATCATATGCTCGATTCTATGGATGAACAAGAATTAGCCAGGTCAGCAGTACAATGGGCTGACAGTTCTGAAAAATACAGTGATGATGCGTTAGCACACACGTTTTTGAATCTTACCCCAGACGAACAGCGTTTAGCTGGTATATACATGATACAACACCTCGTTATATTATATAGAAGCCAACACTCCGATCCTGGTCCCCTACCTGATATACTGATAGAATTACTCACGAATTATTATTATTCTGAGTTTTATATAGCGCCTGGTTACCAATAGGCATCCCAGCGCTTGCCGGCACATACCACTACTGCAAGAATACAGGGATTACACAGGAAACAAAAAAGTTTTTAAAAGTTTACGGAACCGAAGAAGACTAGCTTCCGAGCGCAGTTCGAATAAATGGAGAGGTTCAGGTACTGATTTAATTAAAGAAATTCTAGAATATCGACACCAGTACATTGTCTTCGTATGCCCAGAACATGTTTCAGTTCCCCCCAAGGAAAGAAAAACGTATCACATAGACAGACAGAATCCCTTACGCGAAGTGCACCCGATCAGAGGTGAGGACAATACTTTTAAGCGTGTGTTTGTGTACACGCCCATAACTAAAATTGAATGATTAGAAATGAAGAAAGTAGTACCCAGCCATGACAAAGACCCAGCAGGTTTCCACCGTGAAATAAAAGACATGTTACTGATGGGAGAGTATACTTATCCTGACATCATGAAAATATTGAAAGTTTTATTGCCTGCCGGTATTTACGAGAAACTCAAAGAAAAGGAATGGGAGGTGGGAGACCAAAAGATAGAGTGGACAGCATTAGAAAACGAAGAAAAAGCCCGAGCTGCAGGTTCAGGGCTTGGGGAAAAGACTACAACATTACCAGGATTATTAGTGCAGGTACTACCACGTTTATTAACTACGAAAAAGGAAGATTGGGGTGCAATTTCAGCCTGTAAACAAAAACAAGATGAAGACACTAGTGATTTCTATTCCCGATTTGAAAAATGTTTTGGTATTAATAGTGGCATAAAAGCAAGTAGTGAGTCGTATCCACATCTGTTTGTAACAAAATTAGTTGAGAATTCCCTGCCCCAAGTTAAGAATAGAGTATTAAAATTCGAGAGTACCTGGCAAGGTAACACACCGTCACAGATGTTACAAATGTTACAATATCATCACAATAGAATTAGAGAAGAACAAGAAAATGAACAAAGACGTATGAAAGACACGAAAATGAAAATGCTTGTTGCTCAGTCAGTTCCAGCTGACGGTCATAAGAAGGGTACGACACAGTCCAATGATTCAGTAGGTCCTGTTAGAGGGACATGCAACTATTGTAAACAGCCAGGTCATTATATACACGATTGCGCAGTTCTGAAACATAATATCTCTACGGGTATAACGAAAGAGAGACCACGTCCGCCTAGACAGGATCAGATCCAACAACAAGTACCTCAGAATATACAGCCTATGCCAGCTGTACAACAGACCGCACCACAACCACAACAACAGCCACAGCCTATTGCTGCAACACAAAACACGACACAACAGATGTACCAGTATGCACAAAATGACTATCCAGAGTATCAGCGCTACACATGAAATAGCCTAGAGAGGGAAGTTGGCCTACGCCTTATTGAGGTTCCCGTAGATCAAGAAGGTCCTTACGTACAGAGTCACGTATTAGGGAAAGATAGAAAGTTTCTACTCGATACAGGGGCAAGCAGAACCACTATCAGTCACAGCGAAGTCCCAGGGGCACCCCTCTCAGGCTCACAAAATATTTCCCTTGGTTTTTCAGGAAAGCCCACTATTAACGAAGTATCGCAACCACTTGCATTCACAGTCGGTCCATTAACACGGACTACAGATCTATTGCTTACGAAATCATGCCCAGAAAACTTGTTAGGTATAAAAACATTGAAGGCTCTAGGAGCTGTAATATGTTGTTCACCGGAAGGAGTACGACTATTTTTGCGTGACTTCAAAGGTCACTATGTGTTCAGAGACATGGATCACCGGTTACAGAATTTACCCACACATTTATGGGCGCAAGGCCCCACTGATGTTGGTTGTATGCACATTACACCATATCGAGTCACACTCAAAACAGGAGTAGTATTACCACGAATACGACAATACAAGTTACCACCAGATGCTGTTGTGGCTTTACTGCAAATTATTGACGAGCTCATTACACAAGGAGTGGTTGTAGAAACGGACTCCAATGTATGTAATTCCCCGATAATTCCGATTCTTAAACGAACTGATCCAAAAGCACCACCAGTATATCGATTAGTTATTGATCTGCGAGAATTAAATAAATGCATTGTACCACAATACCCCGTGGTCCCAGATATCTCTTCATTGCTAACAGCTATAGATTCAGAAGCAACGTTCTTTACTGTAATTGATCTTAAGAACGCTTTCTTTAGCGTCCCAATAGATCCGGAAAGCCAATATTTGTTCGGATTCAGTTTAAATGGACGAAGTTTTAAATTCGCACGCGCACCTCAAGGATTCACAGAAAGCCCCAGCATCTATAGCCAAGCACTGAAAAGAGAACTTGACAGTATCCACATGCCAGCTAACACTGCCCTGCTTCAATATGTCGATGATCTGCTGATCACCGCCCGAAGCGAACCTGAATGTGAAAAAGCATCACTGACGGTTTTACATTTCCTAGCCGACAAGGGGCACAAAGTGTCCCCTTCAAAGCTGCAATTCTGTGTCCAGCAAGTTGTGTACCTTGGGCACTTGCTGTCCAAGGGGGGAAGACAGCTTACACCCGACCGTATCCAGTTAATTGTTAACATGCCGACACCCAAGACACAAAAGGAGGTACGGGCATTCATAGGCCTCACTTCGTACTGTAGGCAGTGGATCCCTCAATATGCATTTCTAGCAAAACCACTCATTCAGTTGACAACACAGGAGGCAGCGACATCGACTGTCCTCCCTTGGACTCAGGAACATACACAAGCTTTTGAAAGCTTAAAGAAAGCTTTATGCCAAGCACCTGTTTTAGCAACACCATGTTACAGCAAACGTTTTACACTTTTTGTTACAGAACGTGAAGGTACTGCTTTGTCAGTACTCACGCAGGAACAAGCAGGATCACACAAACCATGTGCTTATTTTTCCAGTACATTAGATCCCGTAGCTCAGGCTCTTCCTGCGTGCCTGAAATCAGTCGCGGCAACAGCTTTAGCAATCAGACAAAGCGATGCCATAGTGTTAGGACATCAATTGACCGTACAAGTACCACACGCAGTAGAGGTTCTCTTGAACCGGACCCAAACACAACACTTAACTATAGCAAGACTGACGGGTTATGAATTGACATTGTTCCAGCCACACATAGAAATCAGACGTTGTAGTACATTAAACCCTGCCACACTTTTGCCATTAAGTGGAACAGACCCATTGGCACATGATTGTATTGAAGTCATTACTATTACGACAAAACCCAGACAGGACTTGACAGATATTCCATTATCAGATCCAGACCTGACATTGTATGTAGATGGTTCATGCATGAGAACAAGTACAGGAGAGTTAGTGGCCGCTTATGCAGTCACAACAGACACTGAAATTATTGAAACAAATTGTATCGATACCTTGTCAGCTCAAGCAGCAGAGCTCATCGCTCTGACACAAGCCTGTATTCAAGCCAAAAATAAGAAAGTCAACATATACACAGATTCACGTTATGCATTCGGAGTCGTCCATGACTTCGGCGTGCTTTGGCGAGAGAGAGGTTATTTAACTTCTCACGGTGCCCACATCCAGCACGGTCCCCTTATTCAAGCTCTGTTAGATGCAATACATCTGCCGACTGCAATATCGATTATGAAGTGTAAAGCCCATACAAAAGTGACTGATATTATTTCTCAGGGTAACGACCTAGCTGACAGAACAGCTAAACAGACTGCTCAGAATCAGACTCATCCAACTGACACGACAAAGACAATAGTTCCGACACCAACACACTGCATGACAGTTAAGGATCCCGCCCTTGATGTAATTGACATACAAACACATGCTACACCAGAAGAAATAAAGAGATGGACTGAATTAGGAGGGATCCAAACGGATCAAGGATGGATGACGAAGGGAAAATCTATATGGTTTCTCCCCGACTCAATGGTTCAAGTCATCATTAACACAATCCATAGTCCAGCGCACCTAGGAGAGAAAGCTATGCTAGACAGTATTCAACACATTTGGTTCAATAAACACTTGCGAGCAGCAGCTAAACAGAAAGTACGTACCTGCATGATTTGTTGTCAGTTCAATCCAGGAAAAGGCGTACCTGTAGAACAGGGTGGATTTCAACCCCCCGATCACCCTTTTGAAGTCCTCCAGATGGATTATATCCAGATGGAACGATGTCGAGGATTCAAATATGTCCTCGTAGTTGTATGCGCTCTTTCCCGGTGGACAGAGGCGTATCCCGTCTCAGATTACACTGCCCCGACTACTGCCAAACAGTTAGTTCGAGAATTCTTCCCACGGTATGGTTTGCCCCGTGTCGTGTACTCAGATAATGGCCAACCGTTCTCATCCGAGTTAATGAAACATGTTTCACTTCTGTTAGGCTATCAATGGAAATTCCACTGTGTCCGACATCCCGAGGCAGCAGGTCTCGTGGAGCGGCATAATCAAACTTTGAAAATTAGATTGTCCAAAGTATGTAGAGAAAAAGGTGTCGACTGGATAGTAGCTTTACCAGTTGCGCTCTTTTACATGAGAATGGTAGCACACTCTCGAACAGGGCTATCCCCGTATGAGGTGATCTTCGGTAGACCACCAAATATGTGGGGGACGCCTATACCTCGTAAGATAACTGATGTTGATTGTAATATGCTGACAGATTACCTGGCTTCCTTGATGTCTGCACTACAATCTTGTCGTTCACAGGTAGCTGCAGCTTTTCCCGATAACACTGAGGTGAAGCCCCATGATGTGGTTCCGGGAGATCTTGTACTTGTAAGGAACTTCGACAGAAGGAACCCGCTGGAGCCTCGCTGGCAGTCGCCTAAACTCGTCTTATTGACCACAAGGACAGCCGTGAAGATTGAGGGACGTAAAGGGTGGTTGCACTCGAGCCATATCAACAAATTTCATGGACTATCATCCGACTTGAATTTTCAGCCCTGCATTCCCTCACAGACTGACTCAAAACTTCCCCTGGTTGACCAGACAGAAAAGGAAAACTATAAACTGAAACTAAGGTCTAGCAAGTCAGACAATTTGATTGTTTAAGTCCTCTCCAAGGTGAATCGGTTGAATTTGTCTCTGACATGTATCCTCTAGACCGAAATAGAGAGAGAAATAGACAGAAACAGCTCAAGAAACATGCGTACTGTAAATCACTTCGTAGTCACTGCATAGTGACATTGTTAATTATGTTTTTTCTAAGTCTTCTGATTATCATTGCCAGTATATTATTACACATGTATTACCCTATTTCCAAGCGTGCTTTCAATGCTACTGCCGAACATTCTTTTAGCGAATTACCCCCGCATGAGTTGTCCTATAGATTTGCACTGCGCAACAACACATTCATTAGTATGTTACATCATTCTCATCAGACCAGCAATGCTACAAATTGTTGGATATGTGGCCGACTCCCTCCCTATCAGAAATACAAGGGAGTTCTGCCTCTCTTTCCGTATCCATTCACACACAATGGCTCCTGTGGAGCATGGTTTAGTTTGATTAATTCCCTAGATTCAAATTCAGTAGTTTATCAAGACAACTGGGTTTGGGGAAACCTGAACATAGTTTTACTTAAAGTCTGCTACCCTAACAAGGAGGGACTTCCCAAAAGAACAGGAACTGATCTAGAAAATGAAGTATATGGATTAGGTAACTTTACACTTAATCTCATGATCCTGAATGTTGAATCCGAAGCTACACCAATCTTGCCCGCTATGTCAGTATTTCCAGTTAGAGGCGAATTATGTGTAAGAAAGAATGGTTCAATACACATGGGCCATAGTAAATGTACCACTGTAATAGAATTCAGTGATAAAGGCAAGTCTACATTTAGAGCTTCTCGTCACTCCTACTTCATCTGTGGTCACATCGCATACATACGCCTACCCCTAGATTGGGATGGTACCTGTTACATTGCATTCCTTCTGCCACCTGTTTTCCTAGCCCCGCCTGATTACCATAGGAATACCCATTTAGTACACAATAGACAGCAGAGAGATCTCCCGATTGTCGACTACACCGAAACAGCATGGGAGCAATACACAGATTTCAATAAAGGTTTCTTTCCCTACATAGGTACAGTCACTAATAGTAAGCTGATACGTAGATTAACTAGAACCCTTGAAGCAGTAGTGAATGAAACTACTTCCGCATTAGGAACATAACAGAGGAGCAGTCTGCGATGCGGATTGTTGTTCTTCAAAATCGTCTTGTCCTTGACGTCATCCTGGCCGATAGGGGCGGAGCTTGTAGGGTCATCGGATCAAGTTGCTGTGTTTTCATACCAGAAAACGCGCCGTCAGTATATAAAGCCATAACTCGACTTCATAAGATCGCAAGCCAGATACACCAAAATACAGGCACCTGGACTTGGTCCGGTTGGTTCTGGAGCGTGTTGTCAGCCTGGGGATGGAGGATCCTATCCTTCCTAGGTATTGGCTTTCTCATTCTATTGAGTTGCTGCTTGTGTCTACAATGTGGGCCAGCGATTTGTGGTCTGTGTGTCACATCGTGTATCCCGCCTTCGAATTTTCATTCAAGATCCCGGAAGAAGAAAGAAGAACAAATGATGCTATATGAACAGATTGATGGATTGATGAAGATAGATATTTCATAAGGGTCCGTAGGGGACAAGGAGGGAATGAGGAAATATGAATTTTTATGGTCAATTGTGTCCCCTATCTTAGACCCCAACGGCTCCATGTACATGCTACAAGTACATGTATGTTCCCTCCAGTTTCAGCTATGAAGACGCAAATACATGTGCGTCCAACGTCAACCTGTCCTCTTTCAGATCTGCCATGAATGGGTCGAATATTCCATTCCTAAGTATGATTGGCCACCGACTTTATATGGTTCACTTTTCACGTTTTACAGTTCAGGCAAGTAGGCCCTGAATTCTGTCATCAAGCCTTTTCCTGCTTCTGCCTCTGAAATGCTCCAGCTTGGACCTGCATCCGTATCCATGAACTTTGTCCTACTCCCTGCGCGGCTAACGGTGCCTGACGCGGACTGTTGCCTGCCAAAAACTGTATTCAGCCTTCAAGTTATCTTCTCCGCTCCTCATCCAATGCATTCCTGTCTAGTAGTTTAGGTAAACATCCTTCCAGCTACCGAGCAAAGAGCTCGGCCTCGCTGTCTTCATGCAAGTAATTCATAGCCCCTGTTACCATGGAAGATTCCTGCCCCCTCGCATCTCATGTAGACACATAGACGCTTGTACATGCACTAACAGTCAGTATAGAATAGATTCCGTCCGAGAGACCTTTCCTTTTGGATAAAACAGTTCCTTAAACAAAGATATCAGATACGATTTGGGATTAGGTTGACCTGACCCCCAGACTTCTGTCTCCACATGTAGAACTAAATGTCAATTCCCCTTCACCCTCTAGTTGCACGTCAATCACACGTCATGCGGCTGCGCGCGCATCTCTGCCAAATATTTCTGCTGACACTGCAGGATTCTCTTATGGATCCACCCACTTGTGACATCATTTTAAATGACGTTTCTGGTATACGCCTGTTATTACGCCTATTTTCATTACGTATGTGTATTCTTATCTGTATTATCAGCTGTTACGCCTCCTGCATCTGTCTTAATGCAATGCTTTTCATATATATATTGTTACTTGTCAATAATGTATTGCCTATTCCCTTCCTGAACCTTCGTGGTGATGGAATACGATTGCCTGGTTCGAACCATAATTCCTTTGTAAGGAATAAAGTCCTTTTCAGAACCTCTAATACCACGGATTCTGCCTCTTATTTTGACTGAGTTATTCTTACTAGACTTTTCCGCATAAAAAATAGTACAGGTAATTTAAATATTTACCACACCCTGATCAACAAAACAGTATTACATCAGTAGTGGGCTATAAAGGATTAACACCAAAACTAATTAAGGCAATTTTTTGTACAGCTTTAGTTGCTTCAGGATACTTAGACTGGGGCTAATTTTGGGATTTATTGCCTTTACCATTGGCCAATTCCCGATTTAGGCGGAGACAAGGACTAAGACTGACAAAGCTGCAAGACACCGACTTAGAAGATGCATTTCTCTCCCACAGCTTTACTGTAGCACAATGCAAGTGAGAGGTCTGTATATCTAATGTACCCTCATATTATGTTATGTACTTATTGTTTATGTCTCTCTTAGCAAGTCTGTTGTTCTGAACTTGTGACATGCCAGGCTGAAACCCACAGAGGACAGCACAAGAGAGAATGAATGTCATATAAAGCAAACCATGGAAGGGAGGAAGTGTGAATATCAGACCTCGGCCCCTTGCACAGGTTATTCAAGGGATTTATTAAGGAGAAAAACCTGGGGACTCATTTCATACAATGGGCAGGCAGATATATTTTTTTATGAAACAAATATTGTTAATACATGCCACAAATAATGCACTGGATGAGTGGAAAATTCTGCTCCGCCAGTGGATTTTTCCCACTCCGCGCTACATGAGTATTGCAGAGTTCTGGCAGAGCTCCACAAAGTACTGTGTGCTAGCACTTTTTCTTGTGCGTGGCTCACCAATGTTAAGTTGATGAATGCAGGGAGAATTTGCATATCCCAGCACGATTTTCAAGGGATAGAGTGCCTTCAGAGGAAATGTTCTCAATGCAGGCAGTCACAGCAGGTCTCCAGCGTTCATGTTGAGAAAGCTGCTGTATGACTAGAAAATCTACTTGAGTGGCAGAAGGAAGCAACGCCCTCTGGCATGCCACTTGGTGCTGTCCGTGCTGATTTTACAACATGGAACAAGCTCCCGGTGCTAAAAATGAGCACAAGCAGTGCAACATGCTGAATGCCTCCCACTAGTGGAGCTCCTCAGAATCTTGCTGAGTTTTTATGTACCTCTGTGGAATTCCGTTGAGTAAAACTCTACAAGCTCCGCCCACCCCTAAAAATAAAGCCTAAAGAATTACATTACAAGTTTATATCAATTATTCATGTTTAGATATGACTCTGAACAATCTCTCCACTTATAGAGTAAAGCTGGAGATTATGAACCAAAAGGTTTGAAGTCGTAATTCTTATAATCTGTAGGTAGACACTTCTATGCTTCTGTGCATCACATTTTTATAATATACCTGCATCGAATAAAAACAATATTTTCCTAACAGATGAAATAACTCTCCCTGTCTTCTCAGAGACATTTACTTTCAAAGGGAATTTTATGTTTCATCAATGATGCGAATAATGCACACATAGAATAAGATATAGCCCAACCATAAGTTTATCTAGAGGAGATTTTGATTGGCCTTATACTATGTATACCTCACACAGTTTATGCCTTCCATCATGCAGCGTGCCTGCTACTAAAGTCAGTGATTATGGTAGGGCATAAATTGTGGCTAGGTTTTGCAGGTTCTAAGTACAGGGAATGACCTTATGACATAGGCCATGCTCAGTACCTTTGACCACAGTATCCACAGCACTAGACCTTCTACCATGATATTTGGACTGTATACAGGGCACAAATTTCAGCTATTTCAAGTCACAAATAACCTTGATCAGGGTATGGCTTTCAGCTATAACCTGCTGCCACTGGGCATGGAGCTTGGGTATTTGGTATGCCCTCTTTAGGATACCCATGCTCTGTGCCAAGTATGTGTGCCAGTAATAGTGCAGATCATGTAATTTAAATCCTAAGTGCATAGCATCACCTTTAGTCAAACTCTGGCTCTTGTGCCCATTCTCGCAGTACCACAGAGCTAAGATATACAACGAAGAGGATACTGGGCATAGGGAATGGTTGCAGACAATTTATTTCTACCAGTACTTGCATCTAGAGTAACACATCGCCATGGCCATCAGCCATGCCTATGAACTGAGCAAAAGCTGAGGCCTGTGGTGCAACTGGGCGAGCCAACAAATTAACAAGGAGAGCCAAGCTGCAGCCGAATCAAGAGTCTGGATTGATTCTAAAAATTCATTCATGAGCTTGAACTTGAAATCTTTCTTTAACATGTGGAAGCATTTCACTTTATACATCAGATTATATCATTTCATTTAGAGGCATTTACTGATGATTGACTTGGAAACATTCCTGCTGACCAAAGTGCCATTAGCAAGTTAGTTTTCACACAATTTGATTAAGAGAAGAAATTAGGATTTATACCAGGTTTTCTATTTTAACTTTGTGCAATCCAGCCACTAAATAGGTATCTCGTCCATCCTCCTTTCTACATGACATGTTTATGCATTGTATTTAATTATTGGTGCATGAAGTTACAGAGTAGGTAGCAGGCAGAAGCCTTGACTTGGCTCATTTTGAGTTTGAGTTTCTAAGAGGCACTTGAGTTGAGATAGAGTCAAGCCTCTTGCCCAAGCCTGGGCCAAGCTTTTTGGGGAGATTACTAAGATTTTGCTCTGTGTTTGCATCACAAAGGTGACCCAAATTGGCACAAAATTGTGATTCTCCAAATGTAATGCAAAGAGAATCAAGATTTCGTTAAAGACACGGAAGCTAACATTGCATACATCTTTTAATGCCACTTAACTTCAGCACCTTTAAAGAACTTTCAACATAAAAAATCTGAACTTAGAACACCACAGTCCATAAATAATCCTTGTTCAGAACACTCTTCCTCTTTAAATGCAGACTAAAATCTTATCCTACGTCCCTTCTTCTTCATCTTTATCTGCCGACATCTGTCCTCTACAGAGAATAACAATAAATCGCTTATTTCAATTTAAATTTTTCTATTTTTTAAAATCATTTCCTTGATTATTCCTTTACCTGTACCACTACTGTTGTCAATCAAATTAACATATTTCCTATTAGCTTCTAGTATCCTTACAAATTATTCTCCCTGTTAAATTCCTTTCTTTCCATCTATGTTAACTTATAATTTTTCCTTTTTTCACCTATAATTCCTTTCCACATTTTTTTCCTTCTGTTTTTTGTGTCGAGGTGGCCGGTATAATGTTAGCCTTTGTGTCTTTAATGAAATCTTGATTCTCTTTGCATTGCATTTGGAGAATCGCAATTTATTCTCAAGACCGGAGGCTACCATTATGCATGTTGAAAGCCCTTCAACACCATATTTTAGTCATGCATTATTACCAAAAATAATATTTAGCAAATGTCCCCGCATTCGACTAATCAGGCACTTTCATTTCTTCCAATCGACCACCTGCCATATACAACTTACTTGCCATTGTACCCCTCAAAGAATGCACGTTGCACTTACCAATATAAATTCCTGCCTCTTTCATAATATCTTTCACTCACCTTGCAATAGTCACCAAATTTACTGCATTATGTGGTTTTATATACGATATTAATAATTGGTCTACTCTATGACCTCTATGTTCGAAGATTCTTTTTTTGTACGCCATCAGACAACCTACAAAACACAATTTTGGGTTTTCTAGAAATCTGGGATAAAAGACTGACTCTGACATAGTCTTAGTTATTGTCCATATCTCAAAAAGTACTCCTTCAGGACTATACATCCTATTACTTACCTCCAAAGCCTTAACATCTGAACAGCGCCTGCATGAAATCAGGCATAATAGCGTTGCCAACTTTTCTGAAATCTGTTGTGTGTCCAAATACCTATTCACAGGCCATTCCTGGAACAATTTTAAAACTTTACTAACATCCCATAGAACATCATAACATGCTCTGGGAGGGCTTCGCAATCTCATACAGTTCCTAATTCTACAAACTAAAACATTTCTCCCAACTGATCTTCCATCCACCTGAGAATGGCATGCTGAAACTGCTGATCTGTAACAATTTAATATCCTGTAACTGTCCTTAAATGTTACTACTAGAAAAAATTACCACCTCTGCAACAGCATCCTCCACGGGATCCAAACCCACTTTGCATGCACCAACTAGCCCAGAGTCTCCAAATTCCTTTATACCTACTTCTGGTTTCTGGAGCTCAAGATTCCTTCAGTAATTCTAAAGCTCTGCTCGAAAGTCAATGCAAACTTCTGTTTTTCCTGATACCTTCCAAACAAGTAGATTCAACACACCCTCCTGTACCAACAGATGCTCTGTTTCATCACCATTCTTTTAAAGTCCTTCTTTTGCCGGAATCAAAAAAGGTACCAAACATGCCATCTCCAGCACTGCTGGAAACCATACCTGTGAAACCCAAAATGGGGTCACCAACACTATTTGGCATCTCTCCTCTCTCACTTTCAGAAGTATTCTCTGCAACATTGCAAATGGGGGAACAGCATAAGCTCTCTTCCCTTTCCACACTTGAAGAAATGCATCTACTGCACTCACCTCTGGATCCGGCATCCAACTGTAATAAATTGCTAACTGACAGGTTAATCTGCTTGCAAATAAATCCACCTCTAAAGGTCCTCACAACTCATCTTTCTTGTAAAATATCTTGCGATTCAACTGCCAGTCGTTGTAATCTCTCAGATGACGTGAATTCCAGTCCACTGATAAATTTATGTCTCCTGGCAAATATTCTGCTCTCCCAGTAATCGTGTTTTTGAAGTAAAAATTCAACAATTCCTTTGCCAATTCTGCGAAACCACGAGATCTGCTCCCTCCTAACCTGTTGATGTACACAACAGCAGACACATTGCCCATTTTCATCAATACTGTCTTACCATTCAATTGGCTTTTGAAACTCTTCAATGCATGCAAACCTGCAGTTATTTCTAGGCAATTTATATGACTCAATCTCTCTTTTTGTGTCCAGACACGCCTGTCTCCAAAGCTCCTAATCGTGCTCCTCATCCTCTCATACTTGTGTCTGTCTCCAATATAAAATCTGGCAAGCATACGAAAATTGCTCGCCCATTCCAAGCCTCCATGTTGTGCAACCACCATAAGAACTCCTCCCTTGCCTCTGTATTGATTCTTATTTTGTCTCCATAACAAAGACCTTTCCTCAGCGCCTCTCCATTTAATCTCTGCAAAGCACAATAATGTAGAGGCCCTGTAAATATTGCCTGGGTAGAAGAAGATAACAATCCTATCACTCGAGCCAAATGTCTTAAAGATAAAAATTACCTCTTCAAAACCTGAATAATTTCCTTCCTGATCATCCTTGCCTTCCTCTCTGAAAGCTGAAGAATCAACTATGAAGTGTCCACTTGAAAGTATTAAAAACCCCAATTCTCGTGATGGCTCCAAAATGGATTTTTTCCTGTTTATTATGAAACCTAAAGACTCTAACGTATCTATTACATCCTTCAAGCTCTTCTTCAATTTGTTTGAATTTTGAGACATCAACAAAATGTCATCCAAATATACAATCAAACGTACTCCTCTCGCTCGAAAATAAGCCATCACAACTCTCATTACCTTCGTGAAGCACCAAGGTGCTGAAGAAAGACCAAAAGGAAGGCACTGAAATTTGTACAATTCACCCTTACATCTGAATTGTAAATATTTCTGACTCTGGCTGTCCATTCGGTTCGTAGAGTACGCATCCTTCAAATCCAGCTTTACTATCCAAAAGTCTCTCAGACAATTTATCTCCTCCATTTTGATGTGCCTGTATACCAGATATTTGCTTAACTCCCTTAGATTGATCACTGGTTTCCATCCCTTGTCTTTCTTTTTGACTAAAAATATAGTGCTTACAAAACACTTCTCTTCTTCATTTCTGTATATCACAGACCCTTTTCTCAACATTGACTCTATCTCTACATCCACCACCTTTTTATCACCTAGCCTACCACCAATTTTCTTGGTTCTCTCATCTGATGTGGAATACTTAAGAACTCTATGTCGTAACCTTTACTGTTTTCAAAATCCAAGGGTCTTTTGTTAAATCCTCCCACACTGTCAAAACGGCTTTAAATGACCCCCTACTTTTCTTTGGAAAGAACCAGAAAAAGTCTTTTTACTCACCTAGATTTCGTGAATTCTGTCCTCTACCATGAAAAAACCTTCCTTTTCCTGCTCTTCTCACTCTTCCACGATTGGAATAGAAGGTAGAAGAGCTTTGAAAACCTCTTCCTCTGTATTGTGCGAAGTACTGGGACCTCTGCATGCCCCTGCTAGCAGTGGGACCTCTTCTACCAGCCCTTCCAAAAACTCCGCTACCAAACACTTTTTGCATATTAGTCTGCGCCTTAACAAGTGTTGTGAAGGTTGCCACATATTCTCCTACACTCTTCACTTGCCCCTGTCCAAATGGTAGGACTTTTGGATCATCGCTCACCTCCTTTTGAGCCTTGTCCCCTGGTTTAGGGCTTATTTTCATCAAGATCACCTTTCTTCTTTCTGCCAATGACACTGCATGAGCATTTCCTAATAACACCACAGCTCTCTGGCTACAACCTCTGAGCAGTTCTACATCAAGTGCTGTTTCATTAATATCGACCTCCACCAAATCCATAATTCAAGCTACTGGACCCATCAAATCCAATGCCTTATTTTGACACAGGGGCGGTTTCTCCATTAGGGCTGTGGGGCTGCGCCCCTCTGAAAATTCCTACACATTTACATTAAAACATTTCAATAGATTGGTTTATTTAGAGATATGATTGTATCTCTAAATAAATTGATGTATTTAAGTCTGGGTTGTGTGTATCAGGCTGAATATTACTCTGAAGCAGGAGACGGAATACAGGCAGTAAATAAACTTTCTCAACATGAAGCATGACTCAGGGCTTTCTGTTTTAAAGCCCTTCAATTGTCATTGGGGTCTCTGGTTGTATGCACACTGTATGCCAGTGACGCAATAAACGTCACGGTTTCGGGCATAGGTGACTTCATCCCGCATGATTTCAGACATACGTCATTCAAAGGCGTCACGTAGATCCCACCCTTTCGTCATACGTGAGAGTGGATGGCAGATGCAAGCACTTGTGCTCCGGTGCCTTGTTCTTAGTAATGGTCAGTGATTGCAAGCTAATGCTGAGTCCTGGATATTGCGCTGAGACCCCTCATCATGCTACTCTTCCCCACTGTGACACTCCAAGGCCTCGCTGCACATTGCTTGCTCCTTTAAAAGTGGAGCTGTGGCATTTGCTCCCTTATGAAATGGATCCAAATATCCGAGTCAGGCCCAAACATGTGCTTACAGTGGCCAGTTCTCCAATGTATGGCATTAAAATTGGCCCTGTTCTCTGATGTATGGCATTAAAACTGGCCCTGTGTACATGCCCCTAAGTTAACACTGACACTAAAAACATGGATTTACATGCAAACAATGAATGTTAAAAACTTCGAGGGAATGCATTTCAGCGATTTAGTTCCTCTCTTATTTTACATGCTTTACTTATTCTTGCATTCCCCACGAGTTAGCTATTTTATAATGTTTTTGTTTATCTCTATTGTTTTCTGTGCATACTTTGAAGGTTGAGTCATGTCTGGTGTTTATGAGGGGCTTTCATTGAGCACTCAGTCGCTAAAGATAAAACCTAACAAAGTGCCTGTCAAGGAGTTGGCCTCTCTGCAGAGCACACAGAACAATGTTTGTGTATTCCATTTGCAACTGAAATTCTGTGGATTTGTGTGTGAAGGGGGTACACTGATGTCAAAATATTTGCAAGGCAAAAGTAAGATTAATTAAAGTGCGTGTTGGGGGCGGTGAAGTGATAGAGATGTGAGGAAGGGCATTCAGGGAAGAGTGAAAAGAGGATGCTGAAGAGGAAAGAGAAGGGGCTGAAGATTGCAGATGGACAAGCTATGCAGAGAAAAAGAGGATACATATCTAACATAAAGCACACTTAATTGAAGGCCAAAACACCTTTCACAGGCCTTAATGCTATTTAATTCACAGACACACTATTTTAGAATTTAGACATTTCCAATGTTAATTATTTATAAGAAATCATAGTTGTTACTCATTTATCTTAAACAGCTAACACCCAGTGACAAAGCAAATCATACTGACAGCTTTAGGCATATGTCAGTTGCTGTGCCATTTATCTGGTTAAAATTACATCTCACAGAAATGTATTTGGCATGTTCCTTTATAGAGAGCACCCACGTTTTCCATCTCACTCAAAGACCTGTCTGCACATATTTCTACATGACTGGTTACAGCTAGCATCTGTGGGTGCTTCTCAAAGTCTGGTTAGAGCATATTTTTCTAAAGTTCAGCAAGCATAAATTTTAAAGGGCCAAGGTTGTCATGAAGACCAATTTACAAATTACAGTAACTGTTGAACAAATTAATGCAAGAAGATATGGGGCAGTTTTTAATGTGTTTAATATTTCAAGACTATCCGTTCCCACTGCTTTATAAGCCTTGCTTTATCACTACATTAATTTGCTTTAAAATGCACCATTTGCACCATTTGCCAATCGTTCTTTCTCAGGATAGGGACTCCCCTTGGACCCCAGGTTTATCCATAGATCGTATTCACATCGCTTGCTCTATAAAAATCATGCCCAACGTTTACGCCCTACCACTTTCAAATGTCACCAGCCGCCACTGTCCTGACATATTTTCAGAGACCGTTCCAGTCCCTTTCTTGGATCTCTTCCCAGCCTCAATAAGAAGCTAATTAATTCTGGATCCAAATTTGGCGCCATACATACATTCTCCTCAAAGCTAGATCTAGAGCATTCTGCTCTAAACACCTGTCTTACCTCCCTGTCCAAAGGTTTAGGTATCCATTCATTTATGAATTTAGCCACACGCACCATCGACAAGTAATCGCCACTTCTAAGGTGTCTTATGTTAAAATGCGGAAACATCTCCTCACCTAGTTGATCTCTTAAAACCTCGCCTGAAGAGACTTCTTCAAAACTTCCAAACTCATTATCTATCTCCTCATTTTCCCTATTAAAAATATATTCATCCTATTCTTTTTTATTTCCTTGAGATACATTTTCAATTCCTTTACTGTTTACTAATTTATCGTGCTGCAAAGGAGACCTTTCCTATGAGTGCCGCTTTGGACACCCAATCTTTGTGTGTCGTCACCTTTTTTTTCTCATGACATTCAGACCATCCTTTCCCTTCTTTGTCATAAATACATCTTCAATATGCATGGTTTTCTCATCCTCTTTCTTCCAATTCCTACTAAATGTTCATCTTCCATCGGACATAGAAAAATATTCTGCACCCGATTTTAACTTTTTTAAAATATTTTACTTCCTAGGATACTGGCTACCGAAAGCTGTATTTTATTTTCCATTCTAATTCACGCTGCGTGGTGCGTGCGCCCTGATGAACCACAGATTTCATCAGTATGCGCAAGAGCTCTCGCTCGCAAATAGATCCTGTAACGACTACCGGATTCTTAAAACTAACCTTTTTTTCTTTTACCAATAACTTATTACTCTTAAAAACGCTGGTCCTAATGACAGCGTGATTACCAAAACTCCTACAATGAACTACAGAATATCTCCCGAAACATCCGGCCTCCGTAAATTAGAAGCACAACTTCTACAACATTCAACAATATCAACCTATACAGAATACGATCTATAAAACTAAAACAAACTCTTTTTAGAAATGTATTTATAAGGTATCAACTGTCATTCTACATCAACATGTAAATGTAAAGGTACTCATCTGTATCTGAGCAGCATTTAAACGAGGAAGAGTGTTATGAACAAGGATTATTTATAGACTGTGGTGTTCTAAGTCCAGATTGCTTATGTTGAACGTTTTTTAAAGGTGCTGCAGTTGAGTGGCATTAAAAGATGTATGCATAATGTTTAGCGCTAGAAATAACGGAAAAATAATGTGAAGCTGCCTGCGCTGCATTGCGTTACTTTGAGCCGTGGAGGTGTACAAAGGGTTCCTTCCAGTACAAAACCTATGCTAGACTCACAGAGACACCCTCGCGCATGGCTCAAAGGTGTCTCCTTGGCACACGGCAGCTGATTTCAGTGCCAACTCTAGTGAGATTGGAGGACAGTGCCTTATTTTAGTAAATAGGGTGCTCTCATCTCTCCTTTTCACGTAGCACAGTGCAGTATTGCGGCAGCTACAGTGCGCTACATGAAAAAATAGTCAATCTGCACCTTAGTGTCTTGTCCAGTTCTACCATGTGACCATGCATTTACCACATTTCCAATGTCAAAGATCCCAAACAGAATTGCTTACAGCCATGCCATGTCGACCCTAGGTAGAAGACTTTCCCTTTGGACTGCTCCATGTCTACATCACCCATTAGACATCAGTAAAGCTCTTGGGTTTTGGCCAAATTGTGTGGTGTGTGATCATGCCCTCTGCCCAGTTCTTACGTCTGTAGTACCCACAAGGCAAAGCCTGACATCCAATCAAGAATAAGATGGATTTCGATTCATCCACATATTTCTGAAGGCATGGGTAACAATTCATATCTAGTTCTTTATGGCTCTGGATTGTTTATCGGATAAAAACGGCACCTTAAATATTCAGCCATTATTTATGAACACACATACATATTATGCTGTCTTTGACGACACAAATCCATTTGGATATTTGCCAATAATTGTTCTATTTCACAGTAAAATTCTTGTAGTCCACACCAATGAGTTAAACAGCCAAGGAGTAAATCCCTTCATAAAGAAATTTCGAGACTAAATATGACACCAGGAACAGCGGCGCGAAAACTCCATGGTTCAGGAAGCGTTGACTTACTTTGGAGACCCATTATGCATGCTTGGATTGTAAGGTTGGAGAGAAGAATAATAGCACATCTGTTTCATTGTCTATTTCTGAAACCTGACAGTGCATTTAAAACACTTAAAAAATGACATGCATTGCAGTATTTTATTGCAAAAGAAGTATTGGCTTGAATATTGTGCACCTACGATTTGTGGACGTTTAAAATGATAAACTTTATCAAAAATCGAGGCTGTTGTTGGTGCATTAGTCTTTTGAAAGTCAGTATACTTTCTAAACAGTTCATTCTTTTGTTGTTCTGTTTTCGTTGAAAATTTTCGTTTGATTCCTAAAAAAGGAGAACATTTTATTTCTTGATCAGTAGACATAGATCGTTGCTACGGATGTGAAGCGCAGGAGATTATTATTAGGAACCACATTTTGAATCATATATTTTGTTGTCTAGACTCTAAACCAGGCTTACCAGTTGAACCAAAACGGCATGATTCCGGGAAAATCACTGTATGTTCTTTCAGGCTTGTCCCATCCTTTCGTTCATCCAGTATTGGCAAACTAACTATTACTGATTTGATTACTATAAAAACTTTGTGTAAGTTTTAACCCTGGGCGAAGCACTACTCTACGCTTGCGTAGTTTGCGCTACTTCGCACTACGTGAATTGCATGTAGCACAGTGCAAACACGCGTAGCGTAGCGTCGCTGTCATTTTTTGCTTGCTCGCAGTCCTCAACGGCAAGTTGGCGACCGCGAGCAAGCAAAATTACATCCCGGCGAAACTTTTTCCTCGTTCGCGATCAGCAACATCAAGTTGTCAATCGCGAGCGTGGAAAATAAACCTCCCAGCAAGATTCTCAACACGGGGAGGTCAGGTTTCTTATCGCGAGTGGTCGCGTATGCTCGCGACCGCTCGCAATGAGAAACTACCAGTCCGCGTTGAGAAAGCTGGCGCTCGAGTAAAAATCTACTCGAGCGGCAGAAAACGACAGCTCGCACTGTGTAAGATGCCATTTTCAATGATTGCCCAGTGCGGACAAGCATCCGCCACTGTGCAATCATCACGAACAGCGCAATACGCAGTTCGCATAGTGCTAAGCGTAGTGCGAAGTGCACTTTGCGTAGCTACGCGTAGCGCTACTTCGCGAACTACGCCCAGGGTTAGTAAGTTTGGGACCTGGACTTCATAAATGTTTGGAATTTCAATATTATAAATGCAAAACTATCTACAGATGTTAACCTCATGTAATTAAAGGACATTGTTTCTGTTTCTAATTTTACACATGGTCGTGTGGAGGACACTGGTAAGAAGCTCAGATTGTTTTGCACTTTTAAGGAATTGCCTTTTTCATAGGGTCACTATGAGCATTTTCATTTTTTATGAACTAATTCACTTGAGCAGTGGATCTCTGGCCACTGACTATTTTTCTAACCCCAAGTGGCATATATGACTTTTTTATAAGTCCACAGTAAAATGCACAAAAGTGCATAAAAAGCAGATGTCACTAATGGGCGAGAGCGTGGATATGTCCACCCCACATGGGTGACTTTATCAGCGTGGCTTCATGGCTGCTACTGCTGGAAAGTGAATCAGTTCTCAGTGAAAAGTATCTCGGTTTACCATCACACAGGCTAATTCCCTCTCTATTATTGACCTCTGGTCACATGGATCTCTGCTGTTTTAGAGAAGAGGACAGCAATGTATCTCATAAATTATAATCATGATCATTAGTCTATTTTCAGTCACTAAAGAGTGTTTGGTATTAGTTAAAGGGGTTTATTGATGAAAAATCTCTTAGTAATCATCTTTATTATAGCACAAGATAAGTTCATCATGTTTAGTCATTAGAATCTTATTAGAAGTCATTAATCAATCAATAAGCAATACATTGAATACAATTCATTAGATGCATGTCATAAAGGAAAGAATCCCTATTCTAAGAATATGGGAGAAAGGAGTGAGTCAGAACCCATGACGAGTTGAAGAGAGTGAGAGAAAGCTTAACGCTTCACCATTAAAGTCAGCTAATAGATAACAAATAATTCAAAGCAGAACTTTCCATAAAGATAGGTTAAAAAAAACTTGGTAAAGCCTCAGAATAGAATGGAATATGGTCTGAATAAATGGGCAAATAGGAAAAAAAAAGTATGGCAACCAATTCTAGGAACAAAATTATGAACTGCACATTTTGTGAAGCTTTTCAGCATGTTCCTCTTTCATCTCCCATCAGCCCGTCATCCTTTGATGCTCTCCTGGGAACAGCAACATTCCTTATCTTCTCTCCGGAGTACAAAGGTCCACAAGCAGCAATATTCAGTTTGCAACTACGTTGTAGTGGTTATGAGTTAATGAGGGTCAAATTCTCATTCAGATCTTCTTTCCCATGTAATAATCTACACTTCTAACGTTCTAAAATATCAAGTTTCTAAACAATGGTCTATGTAGAAGTTGAAGCATCAATATAACAGAAAGAATACATTTGAGCATATTCAAAATTCATTGGGAAAACCAAGTAGGTTAAAAAGTCAAGTTCACATTTATTGCTGAATCTCTATGCATGAACTCTTTACTACCTCATTCAATGACAAAAAACGAATCATGTGTTGACAGTGACCTTTGTTTAAAAAGAAACATTCAGCAGAAATATATGAAGCTATTTTATTTATTATGAAAAGCATTTTCATGGAAGGGTCGAGAAATGATAGATCGGCACCATCACACATGGGTGTATCTGAGGGCTGGTATGCGAGGTCTCTGTCGAAAAGCCAAGTCTTGAGGAAAGGGCAAAACAGAGGGCAGAAAAACGAGCAAGCAGAAAAAGACATAGCAGAGGGCAAAAAAAACAAGCAGAAAAGGCAAAACGGAGGGCAGAAAAATTAGCAGGAAAGACAAAACAGAGCAGAAGAGGGCAAAACTGAGGGCAGAAAAACAGCAAGAAACGAGCAGAGGAGGCAAAAACATAGCAGAGGGTAGGGAACTGCAGGCACGCTGGACAGAAGAACTGTTGCAGGGGGAGCTGCGCGAGTGTTTAAGCATTCTAAACAAACTAAATTTTGAAGCAGTGTTACTTTACCCTTTGAGGCCTAGTAAGTGTAAATGTGACTGCATACTACACATTTTCACACTTTAAACAATTTATTTTCCATTAAGCTTACACGTTAATACTGCACATTCATTATAAACTAGATATGTTTTGCGTTTTATTTAAAAACTCTCGCTCACCGTGCAACCCTGAATTGCTGTAAGCTTAGGGACAAATTTGTCAAAGGGTTGTGTTGCTCTTGTGATGCAAGAGTGTCTCAGCTCTTAAGTTAGATTTATCAAGCCAAGCAAGGCCACCTTGCATTACCCGGAGTGACTTGATATATCTAGAGTAATGCAGAGCAGCTTCCTGCATTGCCTTACTCTGCCCCAGGGAAGCATTCCTTGGGTAGAGCTTGCGTGTTTCTATGCATCCACCCATCGATTTTGACGCATTACCAGATTTACTGTTACTGGTAGACCTGGGAATGTGTCAAAATGCCACACATCCTCAGGGGAGGCGTAAAGCAGAGAAATATCTTTATTTCTACTATTTTTTCCTCTTTCAATGTATGCTGCATTTTGCAGCACACGTAGAAAGAGGAAAATGACTCAGAACCCAGACTCAAACATACACTGATACATGTTGTTTAGAAGTAGATCTGCACTGCAGGAGCTATAAATTCTAAAGACAAGAAAAAGCAGTTAGAGATTTCATCATTGTGACTTTAGCACCTAATTTCTGACACTGCAAATGATTTACTGTTAGACTGCCTCTCAAGCGATGAGCTGACAACTCTTTACATGGTTTGTATTATGGCTTTTTATTATTCAGTTAAGTGGTAAACAAAATAACAGGCAATATCCTCTACATTCTCTTCTTTGCAATGTCTGGGGCTTAGGTCGAAACTCCTCTTTCCTTAGGACCCCGCCCACCGGAGTCCTCAGCAAAAAACAAATGAAACTACATGTAAGTGCTCTTTAATTCAGTTTAAAGCTCATAGGGGCATATTTACAAGGAAACTGTCGAAGTGCGTTTTTAAACCAAAAGGCAGGGATGCAGCATATTTCCAAGAATGCGGCGCACCAGTGGGTTTCCCCTAGCGCTGAATGCAGCACACATAGAAACAGCAAAATCGAGGAGAAATTGTTCATTTCTCCTTATTGCACCTGTTTAAGATCAGGCTTTTGCCTGGTCTTATTTTTGGCATTGCCCCATTTTTATGCCACCCTTGTAAATAGGGAGCAGTTTAAAAAAGCAATGGCTGTTGCCGTGGAATGTCCACAGCAAAACCCATTGCCCGCCCCTTTGCCGTAGCAGACTACTGTGGTAAGGGACATATTTACAAGGTGATGTTAAGTCACGTTAGGTGGCTTAACGTCACCTTGGAAATATGGAGCAGGGATTTATGCCACAGGAACATTATTAAAAGTGACCTTCCAGTGGTGCAATGCCCTTGTAAATATGCCCCTTAGTTTTGTCTTTCCTTTTCTATTTCTCTGTGTTTATCACTTTCTTCCTTCTTCTCAATACCAAGTCTCTCTTCTGTTCTTGTTTATCTCTTTGGTCCTTAGATTCATTACTATGGATTTTTCTAGAAAAAAAAGATTTTTAATCATAGTACTGCCTAGATCGCCGTATCGTGAAATATTTAATTTCTGCCACTTATTTGGATTTTCTTGTAATCCCCTTTCCCTCTCTCCACCCGGTGACGTTTCTACACACCTTGGTTAGCCAAGCTATTCTTGGAGTGTGGCAGGCCTGCAGACTGCTCCAGGGGTCCTCATTCTCTCTCCCCGCGGTTTGATCTGACATGCTGCACTCTGTAAAGGGTTGCTTTACTCTTCAGGGGCGCCTCCTACGCTAATGCGGAGGAGCGTTGCCCTATTGGTTTTCAGCACTGCAAAAAATGAATACAATAAATGACAATAAAATGCTGTTATCATTTTATTTTTCCATGCTGAGGCAGTTCGGGGGACAGAGCAGGGATGGGCTGATCACAGAGCAGGGGTAGGAGTGGTTGGGGTACTTTCAAAGTGCGCATAGCCTGGGTGGAAAACATGAACAGCCTCCCAGTCCCTGTTTGAGCACCGCACCACAGTGCTCAGACCAATCACAATGCTGCTGTCATGATGACAGCAGTGTTGTGATTGACTTAGAGAAGTCTGGGAGACTTATTTATTTATTTAGTGTTTTCTATAGCGTGAACATGACCGAATCCTGGGTGTGGGGAGTCCGGGAGCCTGTGTGCTTCCGGTTCACACAGTAGCAGAGGACGGAAGAGAGGCAGGGGCTGGCCAGCCGGCGGGTTGGCAGGTAAGTGATCTTTTTTCTCTTTTTTCTTTTTTAACTCCCGCACTACTACTGCATAGGAACAGCTGCCAGGGGACTCTTCCCACTCAGCAACTTGTTTGGCGTCTGCGTTCTCACCCTCCACTCCAGTGCCCTTGTCAGCATTCTTCCTTCCTCTGCGCTGGCCTCTAGCTTCTTCCCGTTAACAGCTTCCTTCTGTCCTGGTTCTTTGCCGCTTTCTGTATCTCTTTCCTCCTTAACAATAATAGTCTTTCTTTTCTTTCTTGTATTCCCTTCGATAGTGTACCTCTGCCTCGTTGCACAGTTGGGTAAGATCTGCACTGCAGGAGCTATGAATTCTAAAGACAAGAATACGTAGTTAGAGATTTCATCATTGTGACTCTAGCACCTAACTACTGACACTGCATATGACTTACTGTTAGACTTCCCCTTAAGCGATGAGCTGACAATTCTTTAAATGAGTTGTATTATGGCTTTTTATTAGTCAGTTAGGAAGTAACTAAAATAACAGGCAAATCTCCTCTACGGGATTTACTGTGAACTGTCTGAGGCTTCAGTCGAAATTCTTCTCTCCTTAGGACAATGCCCGTCCGGAGTCCTCAGTAGAAAACACGACTGGGCATTTCCCGCTCAGCAACTCATCCTGCGTTGATGTTCTCACTCTCTACCGCAGTTCCCTTGTCGGCATTTTTCCTTCCTCTGCACCGGTGTCTAGATTCTTCCCTTTAACTTCTTCATTCTGGTCTGTTGTCTCTATTAGTCACCTTTTGGCAGTTTTCTTTACAGGGTTCTCGTCGGGAGCAGACCAGCACGGGAGCTCCGGCAAGTCTTTTATTTCTTCCCCAACTTGGGTTTCCTCACATTTACGTTTAACAATCTCTGTATTTCCAGCTCTTCATTGTCTGACGAAGGTCTGTGCTTTCCTAGAATTGAAATACAATTAGATTCTATGCAATACATTCGAAAGGTATCCTGACCTATTATACTTTTCTTACTGTAGCCAATTACCTTCAAAATGTTATGAATGCATTCTGCAGTTGTAATCATTTTCAAACATGAAAGTATCATACGCTAAAGGGAAATACTTGCTGTTAAGAGTCTTTGGAAACATAGGACATTATTTAACTCTTTCTGTACCAAGGACTTAACGGTTACGTCCTCCGCCATGGTGGGCGTGTGCAGAGGATATAAATGTTCCTTTCTCGGCCCGCATCTAGGAAATCCCTCTGCTGTATACAGCAGAGAGATATCTTTTTTTCAGCCTTGGGAGTCTTTTGTAATGGCAATCGTCACCCATAGTGCACTGACGTCATTACATTGAAACTGAAATGAGGCAATCAGCTCATTGGAAATAAAAAAAAGGGCCCATGTTTGGTGGAAACATGCGCTGTATCCATATTGGGTTTTGGGCCGTTGCAATTGTGGGCACCAGGTCAACCCATACAAGTGAGGTAACATTTGTATCGGGAGACTTGGGGGAATGCCGGGTGGAAGGAAGTTTGTGGTTCCCTGCAGATTCCAGATGTTTCTATCACAGAAATGTTAGGGAAATGTAGTTAAAGTTTGACTTTTGCAAGGGATACTGGGTGAGAACCAAGGAAGTCAACACACCTTGGATAGCCCTAGGTTGGCTAGGTTTCTGGCTGAGATAGGATCCAAAATCTAGGGAAACAAAAATGGTAGAACAAGTACTGTTACCCACTGTTGGGACCTGGGGAGTCTTCTCCTGCGTGGTCAGGTCAGGGAGCTCTGACCCAGCCTGCTGCACCACCCAGGGTCCGGGACAGGGGTCCTGAGGACTGAGTCTGAGTCCCGGGACCTGGTCCCTGGGGACTGGGTACAGGGGCCTGGGTCATGGCTCCTGATGCCTGGGTCCTAGGACCCGAGATTTGGGGGCTAGGGCCGCAGGCCTGGGTTCTTGGGCATGGGCTCAGTTCCAGGTGCCTGGGTCTTAGGGTCTGGGTCCTTGGTCATGCATCATGGATCCTGAGTCCTGGGTACTGGCTCATGGTCCCTTGTGCCTGGGACCTGGGTCCAGGGTCACAGGGCCGTGGTTGAGGGGTCTAGGTCCTGGGCCCAAGACCTGGGCTCAGGACCTGGGTCCTGGTGCCTGGGTCTTATGGCCTGAGTCCTTGAGCCTGGGGCCTTGGTCCTGGGTCCTTGGTCCTGGGACCTGGGTCCTTGGTCCTTGGTCCTTGGTCCTGGGTCCCAGGCTCTGAGTCCTGGTGCCTGGGTCTTGGGGCCTGGTTCCTGGGACCTGAGTCCTGGTTCCTGGTGCCTACGTCATGGGCCCTGCGCCATGAGTCTCTGGGCATGAATCCTGTTCCTTGGGCCTGGGGCCTTGGTCCTGGTGCCTGGGTCTTGGGATCTGGAGCCTGATTCCTGGGGCCTGGGACCAGGGTCCTGGGGTCTTGGGTCTTGGGTCCTGGGTCCTGGGTCCTGGGTCTCTGGGCCTGGGGCCAGGGTCATGGGTCTTCGTCCTGAGGACCAGGGCCTGAGTACTGGGGCATGGGGCCTGGGTCCTGGCAACTGGGTTTTTGGGCCTGGATCCTGGGTCATGGGGCCTGGGTCCCGTGTCCTGCTGTCTGGGTTTTGGGGCCTGGGGCCTGGTTCATTGGCCTCTGTCCTGGGATTGGGCCATCTGGTCCCCAACTTTGCCTGTGCATTAGGGTTCCCGCGGGCCCCAGGTCAGAGCTCCATCATGGCCCCTCTCCCAGTCCTCTACCTGAGGCCCAGCTGGGGCTCCAAGCACCCAGGTTGCAGGGTCCCCTGAGCCTGGACATCTGGCCCCATGCCATGTTATCCAATGAGGCGACCCAATGGCAGGGCTGCCTTGGAAGTCCTGATGAGGGCTCATCTACTTCCTTGAGCCCAGCCAGGGCTCCAGGAGGTCAGGTGAATTCACGCCTTTGGTCTCCTCTGCTACTTGTGCCCACAAATTACAAGAAAGGGGTAGCTTACATCCAGATTACTAGGGACACGGTACCCTGGACCCCATTGTGGTCGGGTCAGTCAGTGACCAGATGGGTCACCTCTGGGGCCTCCAGTGGGTCCTGAGGTGGGGGAGCCCTCCTCATCCTGGGCTCCATCTTACAGCCTGCCATGTGGCAGAGCAACCAGGACAGGGTACAGCGGGCCGGAAGAGGACTCCCCTGCATGCCTGGATCCAGGAGCTTTGACTGGGCCCCGGGGCCCTGGCGAACCTTCCCGCCCTGGGTACGCCCTTCAGCCTGCTGCACCACCAAGGGCCTCGGACGGGGGACCATGGGCCAGGGGAGGCTTCCCCTGCTTAGCTGGGTTCAGAAGTTCGAACCGGAGCCTTAAGATCCCCTGGGATGGGGGCCTTCATCCTGGGCCCTGTCCTGGTAGTCCCGGATGAGGCCTCCCCTGCGAACCTGGGTCCAGGAACTCTGACGGGGCCCCAGAGCTCTGACCGGGCCTCGGGCGGGCCCTCCAGCCCTGAGATCTGTCCTCTGGCCTGCCGCACCACCAAAGGCCAGGGACCGGGATCAATCTGTTCTGGGGAGGCTTTCCCCACTTGGCCAGGTTCAGATCCTGTGACCAGGGCCCCACAGGCCCTGGGGGTGGGGGGCCCCGTCCTGTGGCGGCAGCATGTCTAAGCACTTGGGATGAGGGCCTGGGGAGGTCTCCCCTTTGCCTAGGTCCAGGAGTCCCGACTGGGCCACCAGTGGCCCACCAGGCCCTGGGTCAGGCCCTCCCACCCTGGGCTCCGTCCTCCTGCCTACCGCCCAGTCATGGTCCCAGGATGAGGGTCCATTGGGCCAGGGAGACTTTACCTGTATGACCAGGGTTAGAACCTCTGAGCAGGGCCCCAGCAGCCCTGGGATGGGGCCCCACATCCTGCGACCCACTGCATGTCCAAGCACAAGGGATGTGACTCCGGGGATGCGTTCCCTCCACCGGGGTCCAGGATCTGTGACAGGGTGCTGGAGCCCCACCAGGCTCTGGGTGTGCCCTCCCACCCCGGGCTTTGTCCTTGAGCCTGCTGCACCACCAAACGCCTGGGATGAGGGTCTATTGGTCCAGGGGACACTTGCCCTGTTGGGCTGGGTTCAGAATGTCCGGCGGGCCCTGGGGTGGGGGGTCCCCATCCCAAGCTCCTTCATGCAGCCCACTGCATGTCCATTCACCCAGGATGGGGTTAGGTGGCTGCCCCTGAGTGCCCGGGTCCATGAACTCCAACTGGGCCCCGGCACCCTGTCGGGCCCCTGGTGGACCCTGCTGCCTTAGGCTCTGCCATCCAACCTTCCACACCACAGGGTCCAGGGACAGGGGTGCATCATTTCCAGAGAGGCTACACCTGCTTGACCAGATTTAGATGATCTTACTTGGGCCCTCTCAGCCCCATCCTGCAGCCCGCCATGTGTCTAAGCTCCCGGGATGTGGTCCCAGGGGCCTGGGTAGGTCTTCCTTGCATTCCCGGGTCCAGAAGCGCTGCCTGGACCCCACCCTGGGCTCCATCCTCTGACTGCCTCACCAGCAAGGGCCTGAGACGGGTGCCTATCGATCCCGAGGAGGCCTCCCCGCTTCACCTGCATATCCATCAGGCCCCCCTCGGAGCACCATGCCTGAGGCCCTGCTGGGGCTCCGAGCACCTGGGCTGCAGAGTCTCCATCCCTTCAAAGGAGAAGTGGAAGCCATTTCAGTGAGGCACAGTGTGACCAGATGGCCATCCTGTGAGCCCCGCTATCTGGTTGTGCCGAGCCCCTCGGTCATCTGGTCACGCCCAATGGTGTCCAATGGCGCATCCAGATGGTCAGTGTAGGAACCTGGGGTCACCAGGCCCTATAGGCGGTAGCGTGGCGCGAGCCGGTCAGGCAACCAGAGGGCTATGTGTTAAGCAACCATACACCACACACTTCTCATGGGCTAGAGTCACACACAATAAGGGACGCCACACCGTTTAAATTATGCAAATACTTCAAGTTTATCCAAGTATAGCTGGTCAGTTGCAGTTCAGGAAATAACAAGACAATACATGAATCACAATACCATCGTTTAGTACATGCGACACTCTTGGTGATATCTATGCAGTGCCTAACCTCGATTCTAGCGCTGTGCGCGCTTACGTAAAATCTTTCCCTGAACCGGCCGTCTAACACAGCATAATACTTGTAAGGGGAAACATGGGGTTCACTAACATGGCGCCTGTCGAACTGAGCGCTCCTCTTGACCACTGGCCCCTAGTACTGTGAAGCAAGGCATATAAAACACAGCGCTACGCGCAATCAGTTGCATGTGGAAACGTTGGCGTAGAACAATTATCACAACGCGTTACTCGTAATCAGTTGCATATCATTACCTTCAAGCAGAGCATATAACACAATGCGCTACTCGCATTCCTGGGCATGTAACTACGGTCGAGCAGAGCATATAACACAGTGCGCTACTCGCGTTCCTGGGCATGTAATTACTTTCGAGCAGAGCATATAACACAGTGCGCTACTCGCATTCCCTGGCATGTAATTACTTTCGAGCAGAGCATATAACACAGTGCGCTACTCGCATTCCTTGGCATGTAATTTACTTTCGAGCAGAGCATATAACACAGTGGGTTACTCGCAGTCCCGGTCTCTCCGGCTGGGGAAGCAGGGTCGGTGGCGTGAAGCGCCACACGAGGGTAATGTCAGTCAGTTCTTTGGGCGGCTTCCAGCGGGGAGGGTGACCGAACTTGAGGAGCGGGTCCCTATGCTCCGGTGCAGTTCACAGAGCACCGCGCTCAGTATTACAGAAGGGGGGACACGGAATGGATCCCTCGGCGGGGTCTCTCCGTCGCGCAGCAGGGGAGGGGACTCCCACGGAGGGGACAACCCGGGCCAAGTGCGGTGTGGTTTCCAGACCAGCAGGGGGCGCACCAGGGGGGATCTCGGCCTCCGGGCTTACCTCCGTCTCGGCGTCAGCAGGCGTCCGTCCTCACGACGTTGGGGGAACTCGGCCCCGACCTTGCGCACCTCCTCACCCGGCTGCGACGGCAGCGACGGGGCCCCGGGCTTCTCCTGGGCCTCGCGACACAGCAGGGCCCTCCTCCAGGGCCTCACGACACCGCAGGGCACTTCTCCAGGCCTCCAGGCCGCGGCGGTGAGTGCGCTGGCTTCGTCGTCGCAGGGGGGGGCTCAAATTAAGGATGGGGGTAAAGTGCTCAGCGGAGCACGCTGCCGGGGGTCCCATACCAGGGCAGGGAGCGCGGGGGTCACAGCGCTAGTACCTGGTCGATCCCCGGTGACTTGGCAATCGGCTTAGTAAATAGTTCACTAGGTTAGCTTGGACACGCAGTCTCAGCTCTGGCATTCAAGGCTTACAGCTCGCTCTTGTCATGCAGTCTCAGTTCTTAAAGTTAGGTTTCAGTTCTCAGTTGACAGATGAAGTCTTTTGGCGCAGATGTATCTGGCGCCCTTAAGGGGTTCTGTTACAGCGGTAGGGATGGAGAGGGCGACTAGGTCCTTCCTAGTCAGGTTGCCAGAGAGTCTCTGGGTCCTCCTACTACTGGGCAAGATCAGTGGGATTCACAGGGCACCTCACTCACTTAAGAGGCAGTACCTAAATCCTGTCACTCTCAGAGGCATAAGTCCCTGGCTAGGCCCTACCGCCTACACTCCTGGTGGATTCTTCCAGCTCTGCTTCACCCCAATGGCCAACTCACCACAAAAGTTTCCCTCTCACTCTTAAGTAGCCCTAGGTCAGGTGACCTCTAGCCAAGGCGGCAAAAGTAAAACCCCACCTCCTTTCTAGAAGGTTCCAGCTTCTTCCAGGAGCTTCCCCATTCTAACTATGGGACAAAAAGGCGGGCTGGTATCGCAACATTGTTGTGGGTCCCAGCCAGCTCCTGGCAGCTAGGGTGCTACTATGAAAAACGACCACCCTGCAGTAGCAGGGGTCTGTGGCAGCCATCTTGGGAGAAGTAAGCACCTGCACCTTAACACTACAAAAACGAAAAAAATCAGGGAAAAAGGGCCAAGTCCAACATAACCCCCTTCCAGCCGAAAGCCAGGGTAGACCAATCAATGCCTTGATGGTCTTCCCTGCTTGGGGCGAGAAAAGTGGACGCAGGCCCGCAATGGCAGGAGCACCCGCAGGTTCTCCTCCGCTCTGGAACCCGGTGGTTCCCTAACAAACCTTCCTGGACCAACGAAACCACCCCACTGGGGCTCCCTAGCTAGTTGTGGCCAGGACCGGCCCCTGGTCCTCCTCCTTGCAGTCCTAAACTGCCTCTGGTCCTTCCTCCTGGTGTCCACACCCTTAGGCTGACCAGCCTTCAGGGGCGAGGCTCTCCTCCCCCTCACTCTCCTTCTGGGGTTCCTCACCCTACCCTGCGAGGCACCCTCAAACCACCACTGTCTCCTCAGTACAGGGCCTTGACCCTTCAACTGATTCCTCAACCTAGGGTCTAAACCCTTAGGCCGAGCTGGTGCCCGAGGCGAGACCTTCCTCCCTCTGCACCCCCTTCCAGATTTCAGCACCCTCCTAACAGGAAAAGTACCCCTGGAAGTCACTTTCGGGGGGACCCTGTTAGCAGAGGCCCCACCCGCCAGGTCAGGCAACCCCTGAGCCTGGCACCCCAGCCCAGGATCTAAACCCTGAAACTGGGCCAACCCCAGAACCTCAGGTGCGCTGGTTACAGTCGCCCTGGGTCCTCCTGACACTAGGGGCTCCCCTGCACTGGATGGCACATCGGGACAGCCTAGGCTCCCAACCTGGGGCTCCCTTGCGGAACTCTCCAGGCCCTGAGACTGCGGTTGGGGCACCTCGGGACACCTCCCCGTCTCACGCCTTCCTATAGATAGGTCGTGAGGCCCTACAACCCTCTCTCCCTGGGACCTAGCTGGGCTATCTGCCACTTCTCCCACCTCGCTGGGTTGGGAGATCCCTGCACCACCCCCTTCAGGTTCACACCCCAATGCCTCCTCAGACACCCTGGTGATGTCATCCTGGGGTAAATAAACTTCTAGCTCCTGTGGAGCTTCCGGTATGCTGCCACCAGTGTCCTCACTGGACACATTCATCTGGAGGGCACGCAGCTCCAACTCCTTCATCCGAAGCTCGTGCGCCATCCTCCTCTCCTCCATTGCCCATTTCAATTTCTCCCTTTCTCTTTCCTGTTCCAGTTTGGCTAGCTCCCATTTTAACTGCCTCTCTTCCCTTCTGTCCTCATACTCCTTTGGAGACGCGCTCCTACTAGACCCTGTCCTACTACTGGCCCCAGAACGTCTCCCTGGGGGCACATTTTCAGACTCCTCTATGTTTACGATGTCTAGGACTTCTTGGCCGCTCTCCTCCTGAGGTGCATCTGGCGCCCCCTGTCCCTCATCCCCTCTCCCTTCTGGGTGGGCTTCTACCCATGCCCTAATGGCGGTACGGAGTTCCGGCGCTTTGGCCCTCCGCATCCCAGGCACCCCCAACTCCTGCGCGAACTCCCTTAGTTGCTTCACTGTGTACCCTTCGAGGTCAGCTAACCGGGATTCCATTCTGGCAGGTGGGGACCTAGACTCTAAGGAGAAAATTCCTAGGGTGTAGGCAACAGTTAGTGGCTAACCAGGCTTCTTGCACTCTTTACCTGGACAGTGGAACTAACAATGCAGCAATCAATGTTTTCTGAGCTGTGGAACAAAAAAAATGTAGGATAGGCGTTTAATTGTGGCGCCCTTCGCCTCACAGAAGGGTGCTGTATGGTCACAAGTCCCAAGGATCCCACCGCTGGCCAACAATGTAGGAACCTGGGGTCACCAGGCCCTATAGGCGGTAGCGTGGCGCGAGCCGGTCAGGCAACCAGAGGGCTATGTGTTAAGCAACCATACACCACACACTTCTCATGGGCTAGAGTCACACACAATAAGGGACGCCACACCGTTTAAATTATGCAAATACTTCAAGTTTATCCAAGTATAGCTGGTCAGTTGCAGTTCAGGAAATAACAAGACAATACATGAATCACAATACCATCGTTCAGTACATGCGGCACTCTTGGTGATATCTATGCAGTGCCTAACCTCGATTCTAGCGCTGTGCGCGCTTACGTAAAATCTTTCCCTGAACCGGCCGTCTAACACAGCGTAATACTTGTAAGGGGAAACATGGGGTTCACTAACATGGCGCCTGTCGAACTGAGCGCTCCTCGTGACCACTGGCCCCTAGTACTGTGAAGCAAGGCATATAAAACACAGCGCTACGCGCAATCAGTTGCATGTGGAAACGTTGGCGTAGAACAATTATCACAACGCGTTACTCGTAATCAGTTGCATATCATTACCTTCGAGCAGAGCATATAACACAATGCGCTACTCGCATTCCTGGGCATGTAACTACGGTCGAGCAGAGCATATAACACAGTGCGCTACTAGCGTTCCTGGGCATGTAATTACTTTCGAGCAGAGCATATAACACAGTGCGCTACTCGCATTCCCTGGCATGTAATTACTTTCGAGCAGAGCATATAACACAGTGCGCTACTCGCATTCCTTGGCATGTAATTTACTTTCGAGCAGAGCATATAACACAGTGGGTTACTCGCAGTCCCGGTCTCTCCGGCTGGGGAAGCAGGGTCGGTGGCGTGAAGCGCCACACGAGGGTAATGTCAGTCAGTTCTTTGGGCGGCTTCCAGCGGGGAGGGTGACCGAACTTGAGGAGCGGGTCCCTATGCTCCGGTGCAGTTCACAGAGCACCGCGCTCAGTATTACAGAAGGGGAGACACGGAACGGATCCCTCGGCGGGGTCTCTCCGTCGCGCAGCAGGGGAGGGGACTCCCACGGAGGGGACAACCCGGGCCAAGTGCGGTGTGGTTTCCAGACCAGCAGGGGGCGCACCAGGGGGGATCTCGGCCTCCGGGCTTACCTCCGTCTCGGCGTCAGCAGGCGTCCGTCCTCACGACGTTGGGGGAACTCGGCCCCGACCTTGCGCACCTCCTCACCCGGCTGCGACGGCAGCGGCGGGGCCCCGGGCTTCTCCTGGGCCTCGCGACACAGCAGGGCCCTCCTCCAGGGCCTCACGACACCGCAGGGCACTTCTCCAGGCCTCCAGGCCGCGGCAGTGAGTGCGCTGGCTTCGTCGTCGCAGGGGGGGGCTCAAATTAAGGATGGGGGTAAAGTGCTCAGCGGAGCACGCTGCCGGGGGTCCCAGACCAGGGCAGGGAGCGCGGGGGTCACAGCGCTAGTACCTGGTCGATCCCCGGTGACTTGGCAATCGGCTCAGTAAATAGTTCACTAGGTTAGCTTGGACACGCAGTCTCAGCTCTGGCATTCAAGGCTTACAGCTCGCTCTTGTCATGCAGTCTCAGTTCTTAAAGTTAGGTTTCAGTTCTCAGTTGACAGATGAAGTCTTTTGGCGCAGATGTATCTGGCGCCCTTAAGGGGTTCTGTTACAGGGGTAGGGATGGAGAGGGCGACTAGGTCCTTCCTAGTCAGGTTGGCAGAGAGTCTCTGGGTCCTCCTACTACTGGGCAAGATCAGTGGGATTCACAGGGCACCTCACTCACTTAAGAGGCAGTACCTAAATCCAGTCACTCTCAGAGGCATAAGTCCCTGGCTAGGCCCTACCGCCTACACTCCTGGTGGATTCTTCCAGCTCTGCTTCATCCCAATGGCCAACTCACCACAAAAGTTTCCCTCTCACTCTTAAGTAGCCCTAGGTCAGGTGACCTCTAGCCAAGGCGGCAAAAGTAAAACCCCACCTCCCTTCTAGAAGGTTCCAGCTTCTTCCAGGAGCTTCCCCATTCTAACTATGGGACAAAAAGGCGGGCTGGTATCGCAACATTGTTGTGGGTCCCAGCCAGCTCCTGGCAGCTAGGGTGCTACTATGAAAAACGACCACCCTGCAGTAGCAGGGGTCTGTGGCAGCCATCTTGGGAGAAGTAAGCACCTGCACCTTAACACTACAAAAACGAAAAAAATCAGGGAAAAAGGGCCAAGTCCAACAGTCAGGCTGCCCTGTCAGTCCCAATGGGGGCTCATTTACTTCCTCAAGCCCAGCCAGGGCTCCAGGAGGTCGGATGCATTAGAGCCTTTGGGTCACTTTGTCACTCGTGTGTAGGGATTATAAGTTACAAGTTTTAAGGTACTCTGTTCAGCGGACTTAACTTGTATCCAGCCCATGCTCCTTGAACTTATGACTTTGTTCCAGCATGACCAAATAACCACAGTCACCCTTGGTCCTTTTAGGTGCTTTTCTTCCTTAAAACTCTGACATTTCATATCTCCTCTTACTAAGTGGATTTTTGTTGTTTTGGTCTAGAAAAATTCATTTGATTTTACTCTATTGTTCAAAATAGTTGTGGGATTTTTCCTCTGTTTTGTTTTCACTTTGTTACTATTTGAAATGCTGCATAAATACTTTACACATTGCTTATAAATAATGCCTGACTGCTTGAGTGCCAAGCTACCAGAGGGTTGAGCACAGGTTAACTTGTGGGTTTTTTGTGTCCCACCCTGGCAGAGAGTGTGCTTGCTGCTGGAGTAGCACTTCACACCCCTCAACCAGTAACACACTTTCCTGAAGTGTATATCTATGTACATGGCCTGTGGTCTCTATGTACTGATTTTGGAAGCACAGTTGCATTCAACGCAAGAGGTTGCATTAAAATAACTTTTAAAAATCTTTTTGATTTTGTATGGTTGTCTTTTGAGTTTAGATAAGCATCAAAAACTGGAATCTCGAGGAAATGGGCAAATATCAAAAACACAAACAGGCAACTAGCTAAAGAAAAAAAAATCAGGGTGCAATTATCCAGGTAGTCCTCTATCACTACCGTGAGATTCGGTTTGTACTTATCCTCAGACACTAGTTGGTGGCAAGAAGATCAAGCCTGCACAAATTATTAGTATTATTATTGCTTGCAAAGTTGGCTCTGTATCTACTATACCACAGTGAGGTATAGTGTACGCAGACTCCACGGAGTCCCCAGATGTATAGCAGAGACTTGGGGGCATATGTATCAACATCACCATTTGCGATTCTCAAATAGCGATTTTTAAGGAATCGCTATTTGAGAATTGCAAAACGGGATGTATTTAAAAAATTGCAAACTTTTTGCGATTTCTTAAAATTCCTTAATTGCGATTAGCAAATTGCGAAATCGCAATTAAGGAATACCTGCCCATTCATTCCAATGGGCCAGGAGACCCATAGGAATGTATGGGAAGTAATTCTCAAATAGCGAATCGCAATTTGCTAATCGCAATTTGAGAATAATTTCAAAGGTGCAAGGGTGTCAAGATGACACCCTGATACACCCCTGAAATTAGCATGTGTGGTCATATGGCGCACATACATGCCCTAAGGGCATGTATGTGCGTCACGTGGCACTTTGTAAAATTACAAAACGTGCATTTTTAAAAGAAATCGCAAATTAATACCAACTAGTAGTTGGTGGTAATTTGCGATTTCTTAAGGATTAATCGCAATCCTTTGGTGAGTGTTACATTTCATTTAAGAAATCGCAATTTGCGATTTCTTAAATGCTTAAGCAAACGTAAGAAATCGCTAAATTAGCGATTCCTTAAATTTGCGTTGGGAATTTGCCTAATACATCCCGTTTTGCGAATTTTTAATCGCAAACGCTGTATTTTGCGAATCGCAGCGTTTGCGACTAAAATTTTGCTTGATACATATGCCCCTAAGTTACATAGGTACTGACAGCTCTCTTTGTGGTAGTGTGGGCAAGCTGATGGGCTTATCTAGAGGGTCTGTTGAGCATTTATTGTATTCACTCACCCAAGCCTGATGGCACACACTCAAGGAGGTTCCGGTAGGTAAATTGTAATTTCATTTGTGAACCTTTACACAGAAATGCAATTGAGGATGAATTTGCAATTGTTACAGGTTGGTATATTGTCATCAATCAGCCTAAATTACACAGTAATTACTTTTAGAATACATTTTGATTACTTTGACTACTGGGGGTATGTCAGGAATCAGGCCACATGCTACATAATATGGAATAGAAAATAGGTTCCCTAGTGCATGTCATGTATAAACAGACACTCTCTTTTGAGAGTCTCCCTTACTATACTCATTGAGATAGGGTGTTGCATTTATCCTCACTCCCTTAATGGTTCAAACCAGGCATCATCGGAACAAGCCCTCGTTTTGCTTCCTGTTCTTGACCGGTTCCACGCCCCTTTTTTCTGAATGCTTGCTTTGCCCGTTTGTTCCTTGCCAGAGGCGAGACTATTGCAACATTGTTTCTCTTCAAATAGGAGATTCCAGCAACCAAGAGGTCATGTCGCTTGACGCTTGAAAACTGGATACTTTGTTTTTCCTTTGACTAACGTGGACTGTGGCTACGTTGTTTCTCTACCGCAAACCGTTGCTACATTGTTTCAAGACTGCTGACATTGAATCCCTGTATCTCAAGCTCTTTTTCCAGCCATGTGTGTTTATTTTTGGGCAGATTCCATTCAGTCCTTTGGTTGCCTGCTGCCCCTCTTTTTTTACTGTAGTCAGTCCTTACTGCCCCGGAGCCTCAACCAAGTCTCTCCTTTATGTACACACTCCTTCATCCTTTTTTTGTGTTTATTGGAGTGTTGGCTCTTCCCTAAGTCTCCTGTTCTCCTTAGGATGCATAAGACTGCACCTTCCTACTGACGAGTAATTCATTTTGTACATCTATTATGCGTCTACTCCAAGATTACGCTGCATCGACCGTGAACTATACCTCGTCTTGGTAAAGAATTATTGACCAGCCCTTTGATTTAGAGTGCTGTCAACTCTACGACTTTTTCTTCAACACCCAGGGAGATACGTAACTGGTAAGTAAAGTCACTGTTTATACAGGACATGCACTATAACTATTCTAATTGTCCCAGATAGTTTGAGCTATAAGGTCCTTAATTAAGTCTGGTTCCCTTTCAGTTTGCCTCAGTTCCTGCCACGTCTCCTGGAGTGACCTGCTTTACCTAGGGGGGCAAGATTGGAATGGTCAGTGGTTATTACTCTTCCCCTTATCTTTCCTTAGACAGTGCTCTTAATTGAGATTTGTTAGTGTCTCATTGGGGAGCTGTGTTCTGGGAGTGTGGGGAAATTCCCTTTGTTCCCGTGGAAGCCAAACTGATTCAGGTTAGTGGGATCTTGTGCGTTACAGGGTATATGCGTAGATACCACACCGAGGGATCTCACAATACAAGTTAAGTTAGACTTTTCTTGGTTTAAGTTATACTGACATTTTTCTCCATACAAAACAACAGTTCAACACTTAGAATATTTTAAACCCAAAACTCATAACATAGGTTCCTATGGGAGAAAAATGGTTATCAGTTTCACAGGTAAGTAAAAGTTTCACATGTGGTAGTTTTGGGGGTTAGGACCAAGGTACCTAAAGGTCTAGGTAGGCACACAAGTTGCACCACCAGCTGCACTGGGACAGCCTGGTGCAGAGTGCAGGGGCCCAGTGTTAGCCAATGGGGGCTAAGGGGGACTTTGATTAGGGACTGCTTACCATCAGGCCACTCGTGTGTGGGTTAAGGTCAGCACTGCAGGGATCCATGATCAGCACAGGAGCTGCACCATCAGTGGCACTGGGGTAGCTGGGTACAGGGTGCCAAGAAGACACCTGTGATTCTCAATGGGGACCTTCGGTTCAGCAAATTTGATACATGCTCGGGCTAGGAGACTTCCTGAATGCGACCACCGGCTGGAGAGGTGAGTTGAGTTCATGGGGGATGCCTGGACATGGTTGGTTGGGCCACCCGCCTTGAAACCCGCACGGGTGAGTAGAGCACCTCTAATATCCTGATTGAATTATTCATTCATTCATTGACCAAGGCCGTGGGGCATTGAGGTCAAGTCTTTTGGCACTGGTCGTGGGTATCCTTCAGGGTTGAGGCTTCAGGTATTGTCTTGAAGCTGAGGGAGGTAGGGGATCACCAGACACCAGGTCAGGATGGCTGGGGAGATCTTTTCATTGTGTTAGGCCACTCAAACTTGAACTTGGGCCATGGCCGTCTGGTGCAGAGTGGTGCAGAATCACAGAGTCGCCGAAATCTGGATTCTGGTCTTGGAGACATTGTTAAGAAAATCTGGTACTCACTGGAGACAGAGACCGTAAGCTGAGTGCAGGGCAGGTCCTTCTTGCTCTGAGGGGCATTCAGCTGCTGTACATGCCTTTTTTCACTGTAAGCAGGTCAGAGTCGGAACAGGCCTGTAGGGTGTTTCGGCCAAAGCAGTAGGGTGCTTCGGCCAAAGCAGTAGGTGTCCACTTCTTCCTGAGTCAGCACTTCTCTTCGGTTCATCTTCTTTCTTCCTCAAATCTGAGGAGGCAAGGTTCAGTATTGCCCCTAAAAACTAAATATAGGGACGTTTAAAGGGGTGTGCAGGTTGGGACCGATTGTTCCCTTCCTAGGGGTGGGTACACAACCTATTATGTGGAGTGGTGTGGCTCACTGGTTAGAGGCGGCAGACCCGAAGCAAAGGTCGGTCCGGGACCAGGGTTCGATTACCGACGCGGCAGGGTCTTGGGCCAAGGTCAGCGGACTCAATAATTCTCGCCTTGGTGCCTACTCTAACCATGGATCCCACTCAGCAACTCTGGGCAATAGCTTGCTTAATCTCCACTTACGGCCCCATCAGCGCCGGGGATGCTTGTCTTCACCTTGGAGATGCCCAGTAGGGACCATCTCACAGGGAAAGCCAGGATGGGTTCCCCAGCGGTATACAGCGCCGGGACGCCCCGTTGCTGGGGCAGCTGTGCGCTTTACAAGTATACAACATTTTACATTATGCCACCCTCCAATGGGGGGGCATGAACCCCTTCCTAATTGGCTGAGTCCACTCATATTCAAGATGGAGGGAACTGAGATGTGTGCTTCACCTTGCCTCCTCCACCTGAGGGGTGGGGTTGGTAAAGATGGGCACATCTCTCTTCCTAGCTTGGTTTTCCTGCTGATTCTCCCACACAAAGTGGGGGTCAGGACTGGTGGGAGCCAGTTGCTGTGGCCAGCAAAAGACAGGGACAGTTCCCAAAGGTGACACGTCTATGATGCTTCCCCTTCGTGGACCCAGCCCATCCTGGGGCGGGGGAGGCCTGACACCTCTGCCCAGAATGGGCTTTGTTTCTGGAGAGAAGAGTCTCTCTACCCAAGGGTCCAGACACCTGTCTGGTGGTGGCAAATGATGGTCAGCCATTCAGGAACCACACCAGGGCTGGTTGTTTTTCAGGGGGCATCTCTAAGATGCCCTCTGAGTGCATTTTACATTAAATCCATACTGGCATCAATTTGGGTTTAATGTGCTGAGACGTTTGCTACCAAACATCCCAGTTTTTAGCAAAGCCATTATGGAGCTATGGAGATTGCAATGACCAACTCCCAGACCATATACTCTTTTTGGCTTTACTACACTTACAATATCTAAGAATGGACTTAGATACTATAGGAGTACAGGGCGCATGCCACTTTACCTTCACCTGAGGGCACCCTGCTAGAGGGTTGACTTACCTAGGCCTTAGGCAGTGGGTTGAAGGGTGTGTGCCATGTTGACTCTTCACTTTTCTCTTCACCAAAACACACAGCCTGCAATGGCAGTATGTGGGTGTTAAGGTACTGGGCCTCTAAGGGTGGCACAATATGTGTTGCAAACTTAGACTGGTCACAATGCCCTTGGTGCCCATGGTAATTTTTACAAGGAGCTTACCTATGGCCAGAGATGTGCAATTGTGGGTACAAAGATACAGTCTTGGGAAAGAACACAGGCCCTAGGAACATGATTGGCAGGGACCTGGGCCAAATCAAGTTAGGTTGATTCAGATTTCAAGCAAAAAGTGGGGGGTATGCATGAGAAAGGGGCAGTTTCCTTCCCTCAATCATTCTCAAATCCCTCAATACCTACGAAGGCTTTGTGTTAAAAAAAAATGCAGCCTCCAGCGACTCCAACACATTGTTTCAGATTTGCCTGGGTCCAGTGGATTCGGGCCAGAAGTAGGAGGAACAGGTGATGTTAGAAGATCCTTACAGAATCACTTTCGTACTGAACAAATTCAATTTTGTAGGCAAATGAATGGACCCTTCTTTGTAAATGAGGGTCTAATGCAACGGATCATTTATTCAGTGCAAAAGTAGTGTAAAACAGCTATGTAACTGTAAAAGAGTAGTATTTTTGTGGTTCTCTTACATGCATGCAAATTGCTCATAATCAAATTTCATGTGTGTTCTCATATAAGCCATGAGAATCTAAAATGTGAATGCCTAGTTAGCATAGCAATAGTTCTTTAAGGCATGTGTTCGCCCTAAGTTGGCAGGGTTTGCCGAGACATGGGTCCCTTGCTCACTTTGCCACTGGATTCAAGCTAGTCTGGCGGACGAAGGGTGTTATCCAGAAACCGGTCCCAGGATGGTTGTTTCCGTTCAGGGAAGACCTGGCTTGGCAGTTCGGTCTGGACAGTTCTCATGAGGCACAGGGTCAAGAGTGATTTGCATATAGCTTGGTCTGAACTGAGGTGGCAAAGTGAGCTCAAGAATGATGATGGATTCAACCCAGATCTGTGACTGGGGGTGAGTGTCTGAAAAGTTTCAGCGCTCCCTCCATCATCTCCTTGTGTTTGCTTTGACCTGAGAACCACACCAGAAGTGCATCATCAAAAGATATCTGTGGTTTCAAATGTAAATGAACATTTGACGAATGTGGTGCATAAATGCATGCACTCATGTGCCCTTGAATATGCAAGTACACATCTTGCTCACCATTCTTAATTGCATATTCTTGTTTGAGATGTGCATGCGAATCCCATCATGTGACTTGCGATTCTCAAACAGGCAGGCACAAACCATGATATCTTTCCTCAAGTGCACATAGGTATTCTAGAAGTGGTTTTGTGAATGCACGTGATTGAACCCACAGGCAATTCTTTGAAAAATGTCCTAATTCTTTATTGGCGTTGTTCAACATCAGCTAGTGCTCAGGCTTTTAAGTCTAAAACATTAACAAACAAGAAAAATTCGGTAATGAAACACTTTAATGCAAAAACAATTGATGGACAGAATGCAGAACAATGTCATACATTCACCCCAGTACAGAGATCTGGGCCTGAATCCATCGTTTTTTTGCTCACCATGCCATTCCAGTTTGAACCCAGCCATATGCAAATCAGTCTTGACCCTGTGCCCCATGGGAACAGTCCAGCCCGAACTGCCAAGCCAGGTCCTCCCTGGACTGGAAACAAGCATCCTAGGACCGGTTTCGGGCTTTCAGCCCTCGTCAGCCAATATAGCCTGATTCCAGTGGCATGGAGAGCAAGGGACTCACGTCTGAGCATACCCTTCCCACTCGGGGTGACAAATGCAAAAACAACAATTGATGGACAGAATGCAGAACAATGTCATACATTCACCCCAGTTCAGAGATCTGGGCCTAAATCCATCGTTTTTTTGCTCACCATGCCATTCCAGTTTGAACCCAGCCATATGCAAATCAGTCTTGACCCTGTGCCCCATGGGAACAGTCCAGCCCGAACTGCCAAGCCAGGTCCTCCCTGGACTGGAAACAAGCATCCTAGGACCGGTTTCGGGCTTTCAGCCCTCGTCAGCCAGGATAGCCTGATTCCAGTGGCATGGAGAGCAAGGGACTCACGTCTGAGCATACCCTTCCCACTCGGGGTGACAAATGCAAAAACAACAATTGATGGACAGAATGCAGAACGCCACTGGAGTCAAGCTATCCTGGCTGATGACGGCTGATAGCCAGAAACCGGTCCTAGGATGCTTGTTTCCGGTCCAGGGAAGACATGGCTTGGCAGTTCGGGCTGGACTGTTCCCATGAGGCACAGGGTCAAGACTGATTTGCATATGGCCATGTTTAAACTGGGGTGGTGTAGTGGGCAAAAGAACAATGGATTTAACCCAGATCTCTTGACTGGGGGAGAATGTCTGCATTGTCAGCATTCCGTCCATCATTTGTTTGTTGTAACGCTTTTCGCCCTAAGTGGGATGGGTATTCCCAGACGTGGGACCCGTGCTCACCTTGCCACTGGAGTCAAGCTATCCTGGCTGATGACGGCTGATAGCCAGAAACCGGTCCTAGGATGCTTGTGTCCGTTCCAGGGAAGACATGGCTTGGCAGTTCGGGCTGGACTGTTCCCATGAGGCACAGGGTCAAGACTGATTTGCATATGGCCATGTCTAAACTGGTGTGGTGTAGTGGGCAAAAGAATGATGGATTTAACCCAGATCTCTTGACTGGGGGAGAATGTCTGCATTGTCAGCATTCCGTCCATCATTTGTTTGTTGTAACGCTTTTCGCCCTAAGTGGGATGGGTATTCCCAGACGTGGGACCCGTGCTCACCTTGCCACTGGAGTCAAGCTATCCTGGCTGATGACGGCTGATAGCCAGAAACCGGTCCTAGGATGCTTGTTTCCGGTCCAGGGAAGACATGGCTTGGCAGTTCGGGCTGGACTGTTCCCATGAGGCACAGGGTCAAGACTGATTTGCATATGGCCATGTTTAAACTGGGGTGGTGTAGTGGGCAAAAGAACGATGGATTTAACCCAGATCTCTTGACTGGGGGAGAATGTCTGCATTGTCAGCATTCCATCCATCATTTGTTTGTTGTAATGCTTTTCGCCCTAAGTGGGATGGGTATTCCCAGACGTGGGACCCGTGCTCACTACGCCACTGGAGTCAAGCTATCCTGGCTGATGACGGCTGGTAGCCAGAAACCGGTCCTAGGATGCTTGTTTCCGGTCCAGGGAAGACATGGCTTGGCAGTTCGGGCTGGACTGTTCCCATGAGGCACAGGGTCAAGACTGATTTGCATATGGCCATGTCTAAACTGGGGTGGTGTAGTGGGCAAAATAACGATGGATTTAACCCAGATCTCTTGACTGGGGGAGAATGTCTGCATTGTTAGCATTCCGTCCATCATTTGTTTGTTGTAACGCTTTTTGCCCTAAGTGGGATGGGTATTCCCAGACGTGGGACCCGTGCTCACTACGCCACTGGAGTCAAGCTATCCTGGCTGATGACGGCTGATAGGCAGAAACCTTTCCTAGGATGCTTGTTTCCGGTCCAAGGAAGACATGGCTTTGCAGTTCGGGCTGGACTGTTCCCATGAGGCACAGGGTCAAGACTGATTTGCATATGGCCATGTCTAAACTGGGGTGGTGTAGTGGGCAAAAGAACAATGGATTTAACCCAGATCTCCTGACTGGGGGAGAATGTCTGCATTGTCAGCATTCCGTCCATCATTTGTTTGTTGTAACGCTTTTCGCCCTAAGTGGGATGGGTATTCCCAGACGTGGGACCCGTGCTCACTATGCCACTGGGGTCAAGCTATCCTGGCTGATGACGGCTGATAGCCAGAAACCGGTCCTAGGATGCTTATTTCCGATCCAGGGAAGACATGGCTTGGCAGTTCGGGCTGGACTGTTCCCATGAGGCACAGGGTCAAGACTGATTTGCATATGGCCATGTCTAAACTGGGGTGGTGTAGTGGGCAAAAGAACGATGGATTTAACCCAGATCTCTTGACTGGGGGAGAATGTCTGCATTGTCAGCATTCCGTCCATCATTTGTTTGTAGTAACGCTTTTCGCCCTAAGTGGGATGGGTATTCCCAGACGTGGGACCTGTGCTCACTACGCCACTGGAGTCAAGCTATCCTGGCTGATGACGGCTGATAGCCAGAAACCGGTCCTAGGATGCTTGATTCCGGTCCAGGGAAGGCATGTCTTGGCAGTTCGGGCTGGACTGTTCCCATGAGGCACAGGGTCAAGACTGATTTGCATATGGCCATGTCTAAACTGGGGTGGTGTAGTGGGCAAAAGAACAATGGATTTAACCCAGATCTCTTGACTGGGGGAGAATGTCTGCATTGTCAGCATTCCGTCCATCATTTGTTTGTTGTAACGCTTTTCGCCCCAAGTGGGATGGGTATTCCCAGACGTGGGACCCGTGCTCACTACGCCACTGGAGTCAAGCTATCCTGGCTGATGACGGCTGATAGCCAGAAACCGGTCCTAGGATGCTTGATTCCGGTCCAGGGAAGACATGGCTTGGCAGTTCGGGCTGGACTGTTCCCATGAGGCACAGGGTCAAGACTGATTTGCATATGGCCATGTCTAAACTGGGGTGGTGTAGTGGGCAAAAGAACGATGGATTTAACCCAGATCTCTTGACTGGGGGAGAATGTCTGCATTGTCAGCATTCCGTCCATCATTTGTTTGTTGTAACGCTTTTCGCCCTAAGTGGGATGGGTATTCCCTGACGTGGGACCCGTGCTCACTACGCCACTGGAGTCAAGCTATCCTGGCTGATGACGGCTGATAGCCAGAAACCGGTCCTAGGATGCTTGATTCCGGTCCAGGGAAGACATGGCTTGGCAGTTCGGGCTGTACTGTTCCCATGAGGCACAGGGTCAAGCCTGATTTGCATATGGCCATGTCTAAACTGGGGTGGTGTAGTGGGCAAAAGAATGATGGATTTAACCCAGATCTCTTGACTGGGGGAGAATGTCTGCATTGTCAGCATTCCGTCCATCATTTGTTTGTTGTAACGCTTTTCGCCCTAAGTGGGATGGGTATTCCCCGACGTGGGACCCGTGCTCACTACGCCACTGGAGTCAAGCTATCCTGGCTGATGACAGCTGATAGCCAGAAACCGGTCCTAGGATGCTTGATTCCGGTCCAGGGAAGACATGGCTTGGCAGTTCGGGCTGGACTGTTCCCATGAGGCACAGGGTCAAGACTGATTTGCATATGGCCATGTCTAAACTGGGGTGGTGTGGTGGGCAAAAGAACAATGGATTTAACCCAGATCTCTTGACTGGGGGAGAATGTCTGCATTGTCAGCATTCCATCCATCATTTGTTTGTTGTAACATGAAACACTTTAACGCACCAAAAATTATAAGAAGCAGCATGTGGACATTGATCTAGGTTAAAATAAAACAAAAATACAAAATAGATGCGCATGCATATAATAAAAAAGGGTGCATCTAATATTGGTAATTAGTCTAATGATAGGTCAAGAGCTTTTTATTCTGCACTGGGGGATTCAGTTGTAAATGAATGTTCATATCAAAAGAGGTGAAAAGAGACACCAACATCAACTCATTCAGGAGCAGCAGATACGCAGTAACACCTGTGAATCACTCGGGCAGTGATTTCCAAATTGTGAGTCATGCTCTACCAACCCAATTTTGTTGGAATCTAACTATTTTTCCAGGTACCATCTGAAATATTTTCCATATTTTTTTCATATATGGGTATCATAGTGTTAGTCTCTGCAGAGCTCTTCAATTACCTATTCTGTAAATAGCATTATGTATGTGACAACCAAGCACACATGAACATTCTAAACAGAAACATGGGCCATTGGTGCCTCTGCCTTGATGGCACTAGCCTCAACAATCTCTAAGCATAACTATTGCCAGCCATCAGATGTCTGTATCACTTCAACCTATTGTAGGTCTATGGAATGCACAGCACCGCTGTAGTTAAGTGCTATCTGGTGGAGAGTGTAAAAAAATCCAATTTCAACACTCCATGTCAGACAGCTGTATAACTTCTTGCCTTCTGCCAGCAGTTTGAGATGGACAAAGGACAAAGAACAGCATGAAATCCATGTCTGTACACTCTCAATATGTCTGTGCAGCAAACAATAATAACTTCTGGGGATTACTGTGGGGTACACAATTTATAAATTCGGAAAAAGATAGCAATGGAAGAAATGCCAGTGTTTACATCTATAAGTGAAACTACACGTGCAAAATGGATGTTCTTTGACTGTTCTTTGGAGTGTTGTTTCGGCAATATTCCTTTCAATTGGTGGATTTTGTTAGCTATGCGCTTTTACTCATCGCACTAACCTTGAATGTTATCACAAATATATGTGATTTCAGCGATTTGTTCCTGAAAATTCTGTAACATGAATACCATGATCTAAAACCTCCTTTAGGAGCCGTGCATGGTGACTGAGTAGAAATGGATATTTACAATAATTATAACTTAAGAAATTAGGACATACCCGTTTTAGATAATAAATCATTATAATCGTAATTGTAGAATTCTTGCATATGCATTAGCTTGCACCTTTTCGTCGCTCACCTTCTGCACGTTGTTAGCATGATTCCAAATGACATCAATTGATCTCTGGATCTACAGTGTTTTACATAAATTCACTGCTAACATAACTACTTATTAAAGATAATTCTGTTTTTGTTGATTTTTTAGCACCCTTTGATGTAAAAAAAGCGAATTTTGTAATGTTTAAAAATGTTTTAAAACTTGATGTCAGCTTGTTTTTGTAGGAAGCTTGCTCTCGATATAGTGTACTAAATGAAGTACAATAAGCAGAGAGTCCAGTGGATCCCTTACGTATGCACAGAGGTTAAAGTAGATAATACTAATGCTCTTTTTGTGATAGTGTGGGTGAACAGTGAGGCTCATCACATGGTAGTGATACGCATTTGTTGTACTCAGAGGCAATAAATGAGACGCACACTCCGGAATAAATCTGAGACCAATTTATACAAATAATATTGATTTTTATGTATATGTTAAGAACAAGAACTTGATCTACAGTAATTACTTTTGAGGAAATATATCACTTTTGCGCACAATTAGGCAAAATTTAAGTAAATCGGAAAGAAACAGAAACATGCATATAAAATCAGGCAATGCTTTCACGAAGTTCATCTTCTCGTTTTAGGTCGTCAGCAGGACCAGGACCAGGTCCAAATTTCCAGCAGCAGATGTTTGGGAGGGTCACAAAGTCGGCCAGGAGAGGGTGCTGAACATGTTGGTAGTTGGTGAGCTACGACGAAGGGGGCAACCTGGAAAGACACTGCACAGGAGGACTTAAATGTGGGTCCAACCAGAGGGAGGAGGTCGCAGGACACCAGGATCATGGCTGGTTCATCGTTACCAAGGCCGGTGGGGCCAGGTGCAGAGCAGATAGGCCAGTCAGGCATCTAGAAGTCCTCCTGATTAGGAGTAGGCAACTTGGAGAGGTGATTTTAGGACAGATGGGCCACTCAGGATGTGGATCTCAGGGGCCTCAACATCCTACATCCGGTGCTTGCTTCTGGTGTTGGAGTCCGGCTTGGACTATTCATCTTGCTGTTGGGGTCCGGTAACCTAGGTATTGGTACTGTCCAGCTTCAGTAGGTCCTGGTGTCTCTAACTTGGTGAGGAGACAGATCTGTTCCTCCATAGCTGGTGTACCTCTTTTGGTTCGGGTGCAGAGTCGAAGTCGTCGTAGAGAAGGACATTGACAAACTGGACTTAGGGGGATCATTGCCTCCAGTGTGCAGGGCAGTGATACCTTCACCTCAAGAGAGGTTCTTGACAATTTTGCAAAGACTGGAGAGGGGTTCACATCGCCTGCCTCACTCTAGAGGTGGTGGTGGCTGGGTGGGGACCCTCTTCCTAATCTAACTAATTTTCCTGCCTGTCCTTCGCCAATTGTGAAGCAGGATAGGAGGGTTGGCATCCCCCACTATCTGGGGAATCGTGGCCTGAACTTCAAAGGCCATTCTGGCCTGGAGGTGGTGTGAAGCACCTTTGCCCAGACTAGGCTTTGTTTCTGGCCTCTAAGAGCATAGGCTCTCACCCCATGAGATCAGGCACATTACTGGTGGTGGCAGACCACAGCAGTGCCTGGTAGGTTTTCAGGGAACCCTCTAAAGGGTCTCCTGTGTTCATTTATTAATAAATCTCTCATTGGCATCAGCGAGGATTAATTAAGACAAGATGTTTGGTACCAAACATCTTAGGGTACAGGGAAGCCATCATGGAGCTAGGAAACTCATCATGTCCATGTACTCTTTATGGCTTCCCGGTGCACTTACAATATCCAAGAATGGCTCAGATATTGCAGGGTCATATCTGTCCATGCAGCGTGGGGGGCATGGGATACAGGGCTATGTGCCATTCAGATTCTTTAGGTTTTCTATGTACCAAGACACACAGCCTGCAGTGGCAGTTTGCATTATCTTAGTGAGGGGTCCCTGGGGGGCCACTATTAGTGTTGCAGCCCCAGTGGGCCCTCTTTAGTACCCATGCCCAAGGTACCAGGGGTACCATTTTCTAAGGGCTTACAAGGGTGGCTGAAGTTGTGCCAATTGTGGTACACAGGAAAAGAACACTGGTACGGAGAGCCTGATTGGCAGGGACCAAGTACACTGCAGTCAAAGTTGCATCAAAAACCAGGAAAAAGTGTGGGGGTACTGCAACGGATACCCAGTTTCACATGAGTCCCCCCAACCCACAGGCCAGGTGACTCAGCCAAATCTGGACAAGTCTTCCTAGTCTGTCAGATGAGGAAGGGTAGGGAAACTGATTGGAGTGTTGCAGGACCTACTCTACCTTACATCTGTCGTACTGGACCAGTACCTCTGCTTGGCTCACAGCAACTTCTGGGTGGCCATTTCCAAGGAGACATGCAAGGGGGAGGTCTTTACTGACAACCACCCTTCTCACGCTAAGGGACCCAGCTATTTCTATGTGCACGACATCCACAGGCCTATCAGTGACCTCCCCTTGAATGACACTTACTCTTTTTGTCTCACCTGGGATATATTGGTCCCTGTCATGTACAACAGTCTGTCATGCACAACAGTGTGAATGGCACAGGTATCACTCAGGGCAGTGGCTGGGATTCCATTCACCAGTAGGTGGTGGAAGTGTTTTGTCCCCTCTGGAATCTTCAGCTCACCTTTTGGGCCCACTTCCCAGTTAAGGGCTAGGGTGACCTCCTCATCTGAGGAGTGACCCTCTAAGGCTACACTAGCAACCCCTACAGGTGTACTAGTAGGTTGTGTTTAGGACAACAGGAGTTCCTGGCTAGGTGGCATGCCTTGTTGCAGTTAAGACACCAAGTCTTCTTGGAGACCCAGTTCTTACCCTGGTACCCACCTTTATTTTGTCAGGTGTCTCTGGCCCCACCCTCCTGGACAGGTTTATGGGGCATACATGGAACTCCTTACGTTTAGCTGTTTCAGAGTGATCCACCTTCTTTTCACGTCTATGCGGGAAAGCAGAAGAGAGCATCACGCATCTATTATGCATCTGTGGAGAACTGAGTCCTGAACGACGACTGCTTCTGAAAACAATCTTCAACACCAGGCGGATAAGATCCTGCAGACAAGCAGTGAAGGCTTCTCTTGGAGGAGGAGATCTACAGCTGGCGTGCTGGTTCGTACAGTTCATGGGGATGGTAGAGGAAAAAATAGAGACCCGGTGCACAATAAGCAGTTTTTGAACACGGCCTCACCATTTCCTGGTACTGGCACTCTTTATTAGGAAACACACAATGCAAAAAGCCTTCCTTTTTAATATATCAAGAAATAATCTCTTGTTAAATATTGGGCACCGGCACTTTATGGATCTGCAGCATCCTTATTATAAAATCCAATGACGAGGTTGCTACATGATGTCAATATCTTCTTATAAAATAGGTTGTTATTTTAAAGTATATGTAACCCAAAGGCACTTTTTTATTCATGCACAAACACCACAGGGTCCTTACGAGACTGTCATAAGGGGAAATCAAGGACCGCTCGAAGCATATCTGCCGAACTGAAACTCCATATGACCACAGAATAAACCCGATGAAAGGAATACGCTGTGTAGTTAACATAAACTGTACCAGAGCTCTTTTTTTATTGTTGAACACTCCAAATGATGTAACTGCGGTTTTATTTTGATGATCTTTCACCGTCAAGTGATTTTGTAAAAGTTTTAATTAACTTATACAATAAATTTACTTAATTACCACCTCCTTTACTGGGGTGTTTTTTGGCCTCATTCTTTTGATCACCCCCACCATGTCTAGTTTTAGACACTCTGGTTCTTACCCAATGATCAGCCTTCTTCTCCAATTCTTGCAAAGAGACTGGCCTCAGGCCCACTGGGTATTGATGCATCTTTTCCTGCACAAAATTACTTAACAGATGTTCTTTCATTATTTAATTTTAAAGCTCATAATAATCATGCAGATTCTTATCTTTTAAACAACCACCGTATGATTTCACTGAAAAGTCAACAAAATCAACCCAGGACTGACTCTGTTTTAAAAAAAAAATCTCTCTGAATTGAATTCTGTATTTTTCAGTGGTGAATCCAAAGTCCTAAATCAGGGTACCCTTCATGATGTCATAGGACTCAGCATTTGTCTCATTCAATATCAGGAGTATGTTCCTGCATTTTCCTGATAGTAGTTCCCACAAGAGAGAAGCCCAATTGTTTTCTGGCTTCCCTTCTAGCTAGGCAGGCCTTCTTAAAAAAGGGAACCATTTGGTGATGTAACCATCCTTTGAGTATTTAGGGACAATCGCTTTGAGAAATGTATTCATCAAAAGAATCTTCTATCGCCCTATTATAAAATTGCTGCCACCAGAGATGGCTCCTAGACCTATCTATTTTCTTTGTCTTTCTATGTCCAGGAGTTGAGCTTCTAAGTTCAATCTCCTGGTCAATCTTTCTAGCATGAGTTCCTCCTTTGAGGTACTCTCACCTGGTTCTGAGTGGATGGGCGCAGTCACCTCCTCAACTTGATCTTCAGAGACATCCCAGCAGTCTCCTCTTCATCAGATTAAACCACTAGTTCTGGATGATCTCTTTCAAACTCTGCTAGAAGCCTTCTAAGCTTGTTTTTGTTAGAATGTTTGCCAGTATTTATACCATAACCCTTACAGAAGCCCTTAGTCTGGCATAGGACAGGTCCATGTAAGGGAGGTCGAGCTCCTGAGCCAGGTTATCTGTATCAGAAAATATTTTACTAAATTTGGGAGGTTTTGGGGAAATAAAAAAAAAGACTCTAGCACCACATACTTTGTCCTGCCTGGCAGTTAATCTTAGACATTTAGAAAAACTAGACCGATTGAAAAAACACAACTAGACTAAAGACAATTTTTAGACTACTTATGTGGTCATTTATTGATAAAGTAGTTCCAGGAAATGCAAAGCCTTCTATCCCTCCTCTGAACCACCAACGAAGGAAGCTGGCTCTCTATATAATATTCTAAAATGGAGTATGTTGTGCAGAGAGTGCACTGGATCCCTTACTGGTACACAGAGGTTAAAGTAGATAATACCATTGCACCTTTTGTGCTAGTGTGGAGGAGCAGTTAGGCTTATAAGAGGGTAATGCTAAGCATTTGTTATACTCACAGAGGCTATAAATGAGACATACACCCAAGAATTAATCCAGAGCCAATTTATAAAAATAATATTGATGTTTATGTATATATTAAGATTAGGAACTTCAATCTACAGTAAGTACTTTAGGAGTTAGACTGTTATACTGGTACTGGGAGCCTGGTTGGCTGTGGCCCAGTACACCTCAGTCAATGTTGCATCACAAACCAGACAAAAAGATGGGGGGTACTTCAACAGGCACCCAGTTTCTCACAGTTATTATATGAAAAAGTGAGCGATTCATAAATACTCAGTATTGTACTGTACAGTGACACTTCAGCAGTTTTCATAGAACAACCGTTCCCCTCACATATAACATCACATATCATAATTACCCTGGTCAACCAGTTTATTTCTGGGACTCTTCCGCCTGATACAAAATCCTATTTGAACAATAAAATCAATAGAATAGACTAGAATACTGATGAATTTCCTTTATTTACAAGAAATACGATTATTTATTCATACTTCCAATTGTTTTCCTCAAAATATCCAGTTCACCACTTGTCCATCCCTTGAGTCAAACATTAAATCAAACATTGTTTCTGCAAGTGCAATCTAAACTGGACTTGAACAGGTTTCCATGTCAGATGAGATAGGTTGTCCTTAGCAGAAATATTGAGTTGAACTCAACTCGTTGTGAGAAAGTTTTAGAGGATTTCGAAGCATAGTGTGGTTAAGAATCAGTGACATCATCTTGGGTGCTCACCCAGAGGTTACTGATTAACTGGTTTGTACAATTAGGGAACAGTGGCTTTAGTTTCATTACTCACCATCATGTCATCTGACCTGCCATCCAGCAACTAGGTTCAAGAATGACTGCTTGACTTGGAGGTTTGAAGGTAATCCTGAAAATTAATGGAGGAAACTGTGAGGATACAATTACCAGTGGCCTGCTATCATGGATGGAAACTGCTCACCTGCTGCTTAGAGTTTCAGTAAGGAGTGCTAATTGGAAGGTGAACAAAATTCACCCATTCCATTTCTGAGTTGTAGACATCACAGTGGTGTGCACATTGAGTATCTTCTAATTAACAGTCTTGAATTACGCACAACATAGGGCCTGATTTAGAACTTGGTGGACGGGTCATTCCATCACATTGGATGTAATGGTATTTATATTTCAGCGGACAGGATATCCATCACCGTTGTGATGGAGTAAATCATCCACTGAGTTCTAAATCAGGCCCTTAAGCTTGTTTTCACCCTATTCTGCAAGCCCAAATTGGCATTTTATTTACATCTCACCACGGTTTACCTGCTGAAAAATTTGTATCCAAATATTAATCCCATTTCAGGTCCACCGTCCTACATTTGTTCAAATTGAATTAGTGTTCCTCAGGTAATCAGGACCTTAAATATGGAATAAAATCGAAATGCTTGACGTCCTTTACAATATTGTTGTGGAGGAAATTCAGCCAGAGGATTTTACTCTGTACTTAATAGTTTTCTCCACAAACTGAAAGATTTTCAGTTACCACTAAACTCTAAATATGACCTTGATTCTGCTACAGACTTCAACACAGGTTTTCCCAGACACAGTGTATAAGAGATGCGTACAGTGATCGGTACAGTCAGTGGCACTCCAAGAAAGCAACACAGTGATTTGAGTAAAATGAATGCAATGTGCAAAACATGGCCACATCCTATTGGATGGGTGCTACTTTTTCTTTTGTTTTTCAGAGAGGCGGTGGTGCTCAACTGATTTGTCCATGTCAGGGCCTCATTATGATTGGTCCATTATTTGAGGAAGTAATACTGTACCCAGTACATACTGATACTACAGGGGGTTGACTTTACTGGGTGCTATATATCCTGTACAAGCCGGGTTTTGCACCCCAGAATTAGAAACAAGAGTGTAGTACCACACAATTTCTCCCTTTACGAACTACAAGCCTCAGAAGATTGTGGTTGTCCTTGTTCCAGTTGTGCCAGGTATTATCTGTTGCAATCTGTGCAGCAAAAAATGGGCGAAGTTAGCACACTACTTGTAATTCCGATTTGGGCACAAACTCCTGTATCCGACTGCATTGGGATAACCGGCCATCTTGGAATAAAGCCCTAAGAATCTGCCATCAACTGTAGCACTTGTTGAAGCCCACTTACACATCTTGAACACATTTTAAAAGACTTATCCAGTGAACTATTTACAAATGAGTATTATCCAAAACATTTGTATTTACACATTGTGTTATCTTTGCTTTAACTATGTGAAAAGCCAAGCTAAGAAAAAAAAGAATCAGCCTTAAATCGGTGCCGATAAAAAACAGGTGCATTATGAGTCAGCAAAGGGTAAACAATATAGTGGATACACTCATATGTCTATTAGGAATTACACAAGAAACCTATAAGCAAAAAATCCCAGACAGAGACAGAGTGGTAGGAGATAAATGAGGAATAATGCGCTGAGAAAAATAAGGCGCATTGAGCCACCAGCAGGTGAGTATGAGATTGACAGGGACAAAATGAAAGACATGAGGATAAACAAGAAAAACAGCAATAACATCTGATAGAGAGATCACAGTTTCATAATAAGTCCCTTCAGAAGGTAGCGGCAAAAGAATCCTGTAAAAATAAAAATAGATTTTTCTCTAGTCATTAGGTATTTACAGCTGCAATCTTAGGAGTAACAGGATTGTCATGCATTAAAAACTGCTGCTGGCTTGAATTTCTCTCTGGGTTACAGTCAATCACACTTGATGGACATGGATATAGAGCAAGTAACAAGTACTGTGCACATAAAACAAAGGAATGCAGTTTCAAGATGGCAACACTGTCTCCTGCTCTGGTGTTTTCTCCAGTGATATGGACTGCTTTGGTCACTGGTTGTTGCCACAGTGTCTCTATTTTCTATATCATGAGTTTCATACAAAATACTATTCTCTCGGGCAATTTCTAAACACTCAATAAATGCCCCAGAAGTGTCCTCATGTGTTCCATGTGTGTTTTGGCATTGAACAATTTGATGTACTTGACATATTTATTTTTAATTTGTTTCATCAGTTGTTTAGGTTATTTTAAATATACATTGACCTGTGTTTTTTGTAGACCTGGGTGGTGAACGCTGCACCGTTCGTGGAGTTTTCTGCATTCCACAGAGCACACGGGTTTCTCAAAAACTGGGGTTTTTTCCTCACCCGTCAACGTTTAGTTGGCATGCGCGAGCGAGGAAAATCCAACGCTAGACCACCTCCCAGTGAGATTTCTCAATGCGGGTGGTCGCGACAGTTCGGGTTGAGAAACCATTCGTTCACACTGAGGAAGCTGCTGCTTAAGTAGAAAATCTACTCAAGCGGCGATAGAAGCAATTCCCTTTTGTGCTGCACATGGTACAGTTTGTGCTGATTTTCCAGCATGGACTAGCACCCAGAGCTAAAAATCAGCACATACTGTGCGACCTAATGCACGCGCCTCTTGTGGAACTCCTTGGAGTTTTTAGGTCACTTTACAGAGTTTTGGTTAGCTCAGGACTAGTTTTTGGGCTAAACTGAATTTTTGGGTCACTTTGCAGAGTTCTGCAGAGTTCCACGGAGCTCCACAGAGTTCCGCATAGCCAAGCCTAGTTTTTTGACTCAGCATAGCCCCACTCGAACCACACAATGTACCTCTCCCCCTTGCTGTATTAGCATTTTCTTTTTTTCCAGTAACCATTTACCCTTTACTTTTTCTCTTGCCAGCATAAAAAACCAATAGCCAGTTCTAAAACTGCTATAATTAGACACTAGCAGGTATCAAGAACTGTATTCAAACTTTGGTGGCACAAATGCCAAATGTCTGCTTGTCATTGCATTGCGTATCTTTTTCCTCCCAGGACCTAGAGATCCTGGTTAGAATCAGCACATTTAACATGGCAGTATTTTCAAATGTTATTGAGAGCTCTTTTCAAATGAAATCATCAGTGTGATGTTAAAAACGAGGTCAGGATCAAGGGAATTTTCAGTCATGAGGAAACCATTGAAACATATTTAAAGGATTCAGTCACCGCAAGAATAGCTGATTGAAATTTCAACAGAACTCAAAGTAAGTACCAGACCCATAAAATTATAAGCTACATGGAAATCACATTATTCTGATGTCCTTATAGCTTGCATCCTTTGCTGATCTGTTCTAAAACTTTAATCATGAACAAAAGAAAGTGTTGCTTCGAAAGTGGTTAATGAGTTCTGTATTTAGATATTTAGATTTAGGTCTATGGAACTTGATTTAGATTTCAGCAGACGGGTTGCTCTCAGTGGCGGCTGCACCAAGTAGCACGGCGGGGAATAGAAACATACATTTAAAAGTTACGTACCTTGCTGCCAGACCGCCGCCTCGCCTTGCACAGTCCTCTTCTGTTCCTGCTTGAAGCAGGAGACACACCGAGGCTCCCCTAAGCCAACCACAAAGCTGCAATGTAGCATTGTGATTGGTCCAAGCACCTTGGTTCGGCGCTCAGACAGGCAGTTGCAGCCTGTGCATGTTGCTCACCAGGCAATGTACTACAGTCTTGTGGGGAACATGCAAAGTGTGCATGACTGTTTGTCCGGCCCAAGACGGTCGGCCAAACTGCTATATGCACTTAAATTGCCTCCACTTCCCTTGCTGGTTGCTCTGCCGAAATACAAATCCCATGGAATATTATGATATTTACATTCTGCTGAAGTGATATCTGTCACCGATGTGACAGAGTAACCCGTCCGCCGAAATCTAGATCAGGCCCTTTGCATCTAAATATACACACACACACACACCCAAGTAGATAGATAGCCAGACAGACAGACAGACAGACAGACAGACAGACAGACAGACAGACAGACAGACAGATAGATAGATAGATAGATAGATAGATAGATAGATAGATAGATAGATAGATAGATAGATAGATAGATAGATAGATAGATAGATAGATAGATAGATAGATAGATAGATAGGTAGGTAGGTAGGTAGGTAGGTAGGTAGGTAGGTAGGTAGGTAGGTAGGTAGGTAGGTAGGTAGGTAGGTAGATAGATAGATAGATAGATAAACAGACAGACAGACAGACAGACAGACAGACAGACAGACAGGGAGGTAGATAGACAGACAGACAGGGAGGTAGATAGACAGATAGATAGATAGACAGACAGACAGACAGACAGACAGACAGACAGACAGACAGACAGACAGATAGATAGATAGATAGATAGATAGATAGATAGATAGATAGATAGATAGATAGATAGATAGATAGATAGATAGATAGATAGATAGATAGATAGATAGATAGATAGATAGAAAGATAGATAGATAGATAGATAGATAGATAGATAGATAGATAGATAGATAGATAGATAGATAGATAGATAGATAGATAGATAGATAGATAGATAGATAGATAGATAGATAGATAGATAGATAGATAGATAGATAGATAGATAGATAGATAGATAGACCCTTCTGTGTTCGGTGTTCTCTGTTGATATTTGTGTGTACTTTCCTTATCTAGCTGCCTCTATATTTTTCCTTGTCCTCTTTCTCATGGCTTCCTCCATTCTTGCACTCATGCTCTCTCTTTTTCTCTCTCTGTCAGCTTCTCAAGGTATGACTCTCTCTGTCAGTGTTAGTCTCTCTCACTTGCTCCATTCCCCCCTCTCTCTCTCTCACGTACTCTGAGTCTATGCCACTCTTTCTCTCTCTCCCATTTTGCCTACTTTTGCACGTAACTGAAAAGGGACATATGTGAGCTTTCGAACTGGTTTTGTTGGATTTGGAAGTCTAATTTCTTGCACTGTTTTCCCAAAAACCTTTTTTCAAAATGTACTATAATATATTTGTAGTAAGGTTTCTAAATTATTTACTACAATAATGTAGGCTGCTTTCTTCTTTGAGTGTTCAAGATGTGTCTTCTAAATATAATTATTGGCTTGCTATAGAAGAAAAATAATCAACCAAATAAAGCAATGAACTGCTTCCACTTGGCATTTAACTTGTGTATATTACAATGGAGGCAGAATGCGTGCACTGCATGCTAAATGTAATTAACCATACATCATGCGTCCAGGAAGGGTGTGCGAATAGTTTGCATTGCTCGCCACATCTAAGAGGCTGATGTAAATTAGAAATTAAGCGGAAAGAGGAAAATGTCAAGAGAGCGCATTAATGTGAATTGTGTGTGTACAAATGTTAAGTTGTGATACCTTAATGTGCTAAAGAAAGTTTAGAATTAGATAACAGCTTTGGTTAAAGCTTTAGATCGGTCTTTATGCCTCCATGCAGAAGAAAATTTAATGTAAGTCCTTGCTTCCTTGTATTTTTAATTTTTTTACAGGTTTTGTATTGCACTAAATATGAAACGTCTCTTCCGTAATTGTCAGACCTACAATTTACAAAAGTGGTCAAAGGAACTGATGTTAGTACTATAAGTAACATCAGTGAAACCTTTACGTTTTATACAGTTTTTGAAGGTCCCGCAATAGCTCTCCATGAAAAACACTGTTTCTAATGTCACAAACGATCTCAGATTGTTTCACAATATGCACTGTAGTGCAAGGGACTAGTGTATCGCGGCAAGGTATATCAGCCTCTCTCCACCCAGGTGGCACCCTCTAGCATTGGCCAACAGCCCGAACGTTTGCAGATGTTGTATTTCTGGAGACAGACTGCAGTTAATGTATAACCCTGTCCACTCAATACTAAAATTACGTCATTATAAAAGCCAGTTACACATTTGTACCTGGACACAGTCTTTTATATAAATCTCCTTATACTATACACTAAGAGATGAAAAGACTATTGCATGCACCCGTCAAGAAAATGGGTTGTCAAACAGAGTTTTATAGCATTGATATACTCAGAGCAGCTGGGAGTATGTGGGACATGGTTCCAAGGAATGTGCCCAAAGAGCTCCTCTGACTTGTTTAATGGGCTGGGTGTAGTTGTGGAGCCTTCGAGCTGATATGTGACCCAAACTAGAGCAAGACTTCGACCCTTATCTGACAACAGAGTCGACCCTGCACTGTTGACATCTTCTTTTGGTCACCTTCTCATGCTACTTCATTTTAGCTTGTTAAACCATGGATGGCCCATGCTCCAGCTGCAGTCTTATGTTTATGGACTGGCACGTGATATATTTCTTATCTGATTTCTTGAAGTACCAAACATAAGGTTTATTATTCACATTAACTGTCCACTTTCCCATCATTAGCTAGTCCTTTGACCTTTATATGGTAATTAATTGTGTATATGGGTAATATGAGTCTCTGCTATATTCATCCCTTTTAATCTACAGACAGCAGACAGACACGGATGTTAATGTACCTCTCTATTTTTATTTTTTTGAGCTTTGGGAATGTGATTTGCTGTTGAACACTCAAAACATACCCTGCAATTTACAAGAAGTGTTCCACCAATCAGACCTTTGTATTGGAAGGTCAAGACTCCTTTTGAAAGTCACTCAGAATAAAACTTTGCACCAGTAAAATGGCATTGGACTTTCTAACTCCTATTGTCCTATTCCTCCTTCTCTGGTGTAAAAACAGAACAACCAAAAGAACATCTTCTTTCTTTGATTGATTCTTTTAGAAAGCCATTTATGATTGCTACTAATGCAAAACCTCAGTAGAACAAAGACTGGCAGGTTGCTATGGAAAACAAATTACGGGATATGGAATAACACATCATTGATATTGAAGACACTTCTTTTAAAAAAAGAGGATGAAAAGGGAAACATACGTGTCTTATAAGATGACAAAAGGTTTGGAGCACAGAAACAAAAACTATGTCCGTCTTGACTGCCGGAGGGAGTTGAGAATGAAGAACCTCCAGTTTATTTAAAGAAATTCATCCATGAGCTGGTTGACATTCCTACTGCATTGTCTTTCATAATACAAAGAGCTCATTATAATGGAAGGGGAATAGCCTCACCTTTTAAAACCTGTGGAATTTTACTTCTGTTTCTTGAATATTCTTAACTCTTGAAGTCTGCTTTAGATCAATATACATAATGTTGATGTGGTCATAATATACATATTTGGCAATATTGACTGAATGCCACAAATGCAAGGAGAAAGGAATGTTTGACTTTGAGAGCTTTGCTTAGACAGAGTAACCTAACATATGTCATACTGCAATTTTGAGTTTGTAAGATTACTCAAAACTGGTCACCTAGATCTTTTGATGACTCTGCTAAGTTAAGAAACATTATTCACAGTCTTTCCACTTTAAACAAGGACATTTCTCAGCCAAAGTCCTTATTTGTTAATGTCACTTTGAATATTGAGCCTATTGTTATATGAATTCGTTTTTTACTTTTCGGCTCTGCTGGTTGTCTTATTATGCTGTTGGCCCATGCAGTTGATTCACATGTGCTTGTTTTCTTCCTGGTTGTCTCTCTTGTTCTACTTTACCTTTGTTTCTACCTTTTTGTGATGCTTCCTTTGTGTCTTACCTATCTTTATCTCCATCATTTTCTTTTTCCTATTAATGCATTATGTATATACGTCTTTTTCTGTACTACATTTATTTAATTTTGTTATTTATGGTTGTCATGATTATGTGTTTCCTATTGTTCTTACATATTGACATGTTTGTTCATGTCATAATGGATATATTCTTGTTAAATGGCTTTTATTGTTTGCTGAAATGTTTGAGGCCTTGGAAATGCAATCAAAATACAAAAGATGCGTTCTCATCTTTCCAGACTAAGGGCCTGATTTAGATCTTGGCAGATTGGATACTCCGTCATAAATGTGACTGATATCCCGTCCTCCGTATTACAATTGCATTACATTCTATGGCACTTGTAATATGGCGGACAGGATATCCGTCGCGTTTGTGACAGAGTATCCCATCTGCCAAGCTCTACATCAGGCAATAAATGCTCAAATTGTGTGTTCACAAGAAACACAATGTAATGAAGCTGAATCAATAAAGTAAAAGAGAAAATAGGGTGAAAATATAATGTTTTTTCTCCTCCATTGTTCATAAAGAGTGTTACACATCTTCTACCATAAGTCTCTAAACTTTGTAGTAGAAGTTCAAGAATGTCATGTTGATGTCCGTTGGCTATTGGTTAACATCCACCTGGATAAAACATCTATAACTGCATTTAATGTGTATGCACTGGTCAAATCTTATCCCTATTTTTGGAACTATAGAAAAACAAAGCTAATTAACATCTCTAACCTTGATATTATTTTGGTGGTGATTTCCACCAGTTAAATGACTTATTTTTAGGCAAATAATTTACATTTCAGATTTTATCTAACACATCTCATGAGGCCTTTATGGCAGCAGTGCTTTCCCAATTATTATATATCATATGGAAAACAAGTAATTCAGATTTGCCTGAACTTTCTTTCTCTTCTAATACAGATGGTGCCATTTCTATGGTTGACAAAATTTTAATGCGTACTATCGGATGAGATGGGTGCCTTTTTCTATCAGATCATACTCCTATAAATACTTTCATAGATATATCTGAGGTTAATAAGAAATCTAAGAGATGGATATTTAATAATCATTGTCTGTCTGATAATGAGTGCATTCATTTTATTAGATTTATTTCATTTGAATAAACCTTCTAATTCCTCCTTAGTTAATAAATGAGAAAGCCTAAGTTGTCCCTCAGAGCATTTGTCATATTTCATGTGGCATACCAAAAGCAAATGCTCGATATGGGCATTTAATTCATGATAATAAAGCATTTGAATATATTTTTTTTACTTCAAATTCAAACTCGATCTTATCAAAATTAAGTTTGAGTTAAATATCATTGCTATAATAGATGCTTGCATTACCCTACAACAAGTTAAGTCTAAGTTACACGGCATGCAAAAAAAATCTGTTGAATTGTAACCAATTATTTAAATGTTAAAAGTTAGCAGAAATTAACTGCCAGTACTAACAATGAACAAGACTATTAAACTGCTATCTCCATTATAGATATTTCTACTGTCATTAAAACACTTATAAAAGACTGTATACAGATGATGGTGATCCTTTATCTCAAGTGTTAGAGAGGGCCATCATTTGCATGGCATTCCCCAGAACTCTTTCATCACTACTTTTTTGTTGAACCCATTTCTGTTGTCATTAGGACTCTGTGTACTTTAATCATGCTAACCAATTGAAAAGTGCTTGTGCTTTCCCTTCCAAGCATGCTAACATTGGTATACACCTAATTGGCACATTAAATGTATTTATAAATCTTTAGTAAATGGTATTACATGTTCTTAGGGTCACTAAATTAAATGCTACAAGTGGACTGCAGTGCTCATTGTGCCACTCACTAAAGTAGCTCTGTAAAACAAGTCTCAGACCTGCCACTGCAGCCTATAGTGCATTACAAACTGCCATTTCGACTTGGCAAAATATACCTTTTGCAAGGCGCTGACCATCCTTTTTAATACCTATAAGTCACTGCTAAGGTAGGCCCTCAAGGCATAGAGGTTAAGGTGCACGGTAGTCAAAAAGTAGGAGATGTGTACTCAGGCATTACAATTCCTGCCAGTGAAACCCCACAAAAGTTTTTTTTTCACTGTAGCAAGGCTACCTCACCCATAGACTAACACTGGGTTACCTTATTACACTTACATAGTGATAACTTCAGTTTGGGCGAAGAAGGAGAGTACATTTCCCACTCATTTGAATTTGAATTTAAAATCCTCTTTAATTGTAAAGTCAGATTTTAAACTACTATTCTAAAAATTCAATTTTTATGAAGTTGCATTTTTCTGCCTAAACCAATTGTGCCTTTCTGACAGTGTCCAGGGTTACAACACTTGTAATGGCTTGTCTGTGGTGTGATGTTAACTTCTTCCAGGCAGGGGACAGTGATCCTTCAGTGTGGAGAAGAGAGTTCCTCTACTAAGGAGTATGACGAGGGAGGTTGTGATCAGCCCTTCCTGAGCTTCAAAGGGCAACCTGAGGATGGTGTTCAGCCCCTTACTGGCATCTGAGGCCGACTGCCCTGCCACTGCTAAACGCAGCCCACATCTAGGCCTGCTTGGCCTTAGTTACCCTAGTCCGGTTACAGCCAAATCCAGGGAAGAACTGTCCAGAACTAGTCTGGGAGTAGGCCAGGGATTTCCCTCCCCATCACACACACAGGCCGGTACTAGGTTTAAAGATGGAAACCTTTTATCAGAACTCTCCTGAATCTGTGAAGATTCAGAGGAAGTACTGCCCTGGTCTCTCTAGAAGGAGGATTGGACATGACATGGGAGGTTGTGCTCAGCCCTTCCTGACCTTCAATGGTAACCTGAGGCTGTTATTCAGCCATTTACTGGCGTCTGAGGCTAACTGCCCTGACACTGCCAAATGCAGTCCACTCCTGGGCCTGCATGTCCTTTGTTACCCTAGCCAGCTTGGAGCCAAATCCAGGGAAGAGGGAAGAACTGTCCAGAACTACTATGGGAGTGGGCCAGGGATTTCCTCTGCACACACAGGCTAGTACTGGGTATAAGGTTGGCACCATCAGAATCTCTTATCAGAACACTCCAAGACGTGTGAAGATTCAGAAGAAGGACTGCCATGGTGTCTTTGAAAGAATGAATGGACCTGCTTTCCTTGAACCCAGGATCCTAGACGTGACACCATAGTTCACTTGGCTGACCTCCTGTTGGAGCTACAGGGACAAAACAAGCTTCAAGAGGCCTTCCCTGCACTGTCCAGCTGACCAGCACCAACTGGGCCAGCCTGAACCCTGCTGCTGGCCTCTGCTTGAGGGACCCTTAGATGTTGTCACAGTGTACTCCTCCAAACTATAAACTGCAAGAACTGGACTCCATTTTAGAATCAGGAGATACTGGGATTCTTGTTGAAAAAGAACCATCTTCGGTCTCCTTACAAAGGCAAGGAGACTTCACCGAGAACAATGCTTGACCTGCATCCTACTGCCGATGCGACCTCACCGGCTACAGACTCACACGGAGCTCTTCACATCAGCAACGGCCATCCCATATTTCCTGCCAATGAAAAGCTCTGATTGGTGACCAATTCTTCGCCCCAACAATGATCTCCTCACGGTCAAACTCCAACTGGTGACCTGCTCTTAACCCAATCAATGGTCTCTTCGCAGTCCCCAGCAATGCAATGCGTTGTCTATCGCTCCTCATGTGGAACTAGACTAAGGTAAACTTTCTACCGGGCAAACCTGGTCCCTGTATCTGACCTGTGCTCCATTGTGGTCAGCCTGAACATTTGACTTTGACCCGGTCCAGCATGACCAGATAATCACAATTGGCACTTTCTGCTTCTTCATGCTATTTTTTCCTCAAATTTAAAAAAATCATAACTCTGCTTCTACTTCATGCTATTTTTCCTAAATTAAAAAAAAAAACATAACCCTGCTTCTGTTCCTCAGGTTTGTCTAATTGTTGTTTCGCATTATTTATTAAAATATACTATTGTTTTCTACATTTGTTTGGAATTTGTCTGGTGTTGTATTTTAACTTTATTACTGTTTGAGTGCTGCATAAACATTTTACACATTGTCTCTAAGTTAAGCCTTGATGCTTTTCTGCCATGCTACCAGAGGGTTAAGCACAGGTTTATTTAGTGACTTGTGCAGTTCAACCTGAAAAGGAATGTGTTTATTATTTGAGTGGGGCTCTCACCCCCCTCAACTAGTTACTCATTTTTTTTACATCAAGACGTTGATACATTTGTCTTAGGTGTCTCATACATATTTCACAGGATAGTAATTTTGAGGATCTTGAGAAAGATATTTATCTATTGGACATTTGCAAGTTTTTAAAGTCTTGAAATAAGGTAAAGCACTGGGCTCTCACGGGATTTCAACTGAGCCTATTTCTTATTATGCATCATTTAACTCCTATGTTTTTTGGAGGGTTGGAGATATATAACTCATTCATTTATTGTTCTAGTGCTTACAGACGTTTTCTGGGTGGTCTCACAGCAAAATCACCCAAGCAAGATAAAGATCAGAAGTTTTTTAAATTAATTAATTATTATTGTAATATATAGGCAAAGATGTTAGCCATACATTTACACTGCATTGTGCAAAATATGTAGAAAATGACCAGTCTGAGTATGTAAAGGGTGGATCAGCAACAGGTAATGCACAAGTTATCTTAATGTTATCTTACTCACCCCCAAATCTGAACTACCTGTATCAGCTAGCTCTTGATGCTGAAAAGGCTTTTGATTGCATTGATTGACAATATATGTTCAATACTTTCCAATAGTTCATTTTTGTCCTCGTTTATATAATGTGTTCCTCTGGAGCTAGTGTTTCTGTTAATACTTGTATTTAATTATTATTATTTTATTTATTTTGGCGGACTAGGCATTGTCGCCCCCTTTCCCAATTATTGTTTGTATTATGGTTAGAACTCTTTGTTGAATCCTTGAGATCTAATTCCCTCATACATAATATCCCATGTAATGATATAGAATTTAAAATCTCAGTATACGCTGAGGACATCTAATTATACATGTCAAACAACTCCACTTCATTGCAAACTTTTGTAACTGAATATTAATTGTACCTACACATTTCTGGCTATCAAGTGAACCAGAATATGACAGAGGTTCTCCCATTCAGTTCACTATGAATCGGAAATGTGTTTGAAAAGACAAATGTTATGTGAAGCCCGACAAAGATTAAATATATGGAAACTTTGTTTGCACCAAACCTCACGAAATCTGTTCAGTTCAATGGGCCCGATTCACAGAACTAACTTAAGACAAAATCCTAAACTTACTACTTTTGGTACTCACAGAAGGCATTTAGTAGTAGTAAAGTTAGGATTTTGTCTTAAGTCTGTCCTAAGTTTGTCTGTCTTAAGTCTGTCTTAAGCAAAAACAACAATTGATGGACAGAATGCAGAACAATGTCATACATTCACCCCAGTACAGAGATCTGGGCCTAAATCCATCGTTTTTTTGCTCACCATGCCATTCCAGTTTGAACCCAGCCATATGCAAATCAGTCTTGACCCTGTGCCCCATGGGAACAGTCCAGCCCGAACTGCCAAGCCAGGTCCTCCCTGGACTGAAAACAAGCATCCTAGGACCGGTTTCGGGCTTTCAGCCCTCGTCATCCAGGATAGCTTGATTCCAGTGGCATGGAGAGCAAGGGACTCACGTCTGAGCATACCCTTCCCACTCGGGGTGACAAATGCAAAAACAACAATTGATGGACAGAATGCAGAGCAATGTCATACATTCACCCCAGTACAGAGATCTGGGCCTAAATCCATTGTTTTTTTGCTCACCATGCCATTCCAGTTTGAACCCAGCCATATGAAAATCAGTCTTGACCCTGTGCCCCATGGGAACAGTTTAGCCCGAACTGCCAAGCCAGGTCCTCCCTGGACTGGAAACAAGCATCCTAGGACCGGTTTCGGGCTTCCAGCCCTCATCAGCCAGGATAGCTTGATTCCAGTGGCATGGAGAGCAAGGGACTCACGTCTGAGCATACCCTTCCCACTCGGGTGTCTTAAGTCTGTCCTAAGTTTGTCTTAAGTCTTTCTTAAGTCTCTCTTAAGTCTGTCTGTCCTACTACTTTTGGTATTCACAGAAGGCATTTAGTAGTAGTAAAGTAAGGATTTTGTCTTAAGTTTGACTTAAGACAGACTTAAGACAGACTTAAGACAGTATTAAGACAAACTTAAGACAAACCTAGGACAGACTTAAGAAAAACTTAGGACAGACGTATGACAAACTTAAGACAGACTTAAGACAGACTTAAGACAGACTTAAGTCAGACTTAAGACAAAATCCTAACTTTAATACTACTAAATGCCTTCTGTGAATACCAAAAGTAGTAAATTTAGGATTTTGTCTTAAGTTAGTTCTGTGAATCGGGCCCAATATCCCTACACATAGAAGCAAGAAACCAAATTTTTTGCCTGCTTAATCTCCTTTCTTCCTCTTATGGTGGTGGAGACTGGAGACCATCAAACTGATCATTTTTCCCCTTCTTTATTTTGTTCTCACAATATTACCTTTTACATTTCTAGCTTTTGGTTTTAAACAATTTTTTGATAGCTTATGCTCAACATCTTTATGGAATAATTAAATCACTCATATTGTTTTACCAAAACTTAAAAGTATAAATTTGAAGGCTGGGATGGATTCTTTAATTTCAAAGTATACCATCTTCATTTCATCATCAGACAAGCTTGTGCAGTGTTATCCCAGTATGTGGATTCACCTGAACCTCCTTGGGTCAAACTTGAAAATACATTTTTTGATAATCTCTCTTGAAAGCAAATTATCCATATGTCCAATTTGTATGCTTTAAACAGATCTCTTATTTTAAGTACACCAATGTTGTTGTTTGTAAATATCTTTTACATCAAAACCCACCTATAAAATATTTTCTTCTACCTACCATCTATAATAATAAATATTTAAACGTTAATAAGTAATTTTGTTGGAAGCACTGGAAAGAAAATGGATATTTTTGAATCAGTCAGATAATTGAAGAGTCCTTGATAGTAGACTTTATAGTATATCGAAAATCCTGAATTTGTATTATTAGCTTCTTCATGGGCAATTCAACTTAACTTTAATATGGGCACTCCACAACTATATACGATCACCAGTGTATTTTAAACCACATGTGTTCAGCAGACGGTCCATATTAAAAAAAAGTTGTTTTGCATTATCTAGAGACTGCCTGACCTGAATGCCAGTTGTTGAAGAGTGGTAGAAAAATATATTTAACACAAATATTTTCTAATTAGTGAAAAAGAAATTGCATGCTTTAAGGATGTCATATTTTTATCCTGTCTGAAGTTGTGGTTTGTGGAATAAAGATTCAGTTTGGAGCACACTATTTGAAAGAGCCTTCATAGCACAGTCCTGATCCCCTACACTCCTGTTTGTGCAGGATCAGAATTCAGGGTCATAATCATGCACATAGAGTTGAAAACAAGAATGCTCTATTTTTAGAGTAGCAAATAACAATTGGCCAACTGGAGTTAAGCACAAACGTTTAGCACAAATGCAGGACTAGATGAAATTTCACTATATCGAGTGAAAATATATTGTCCATCCACAATTTAACATTACCATAATATCATGATGGTAAGTATATATAGGGAACATAAATTTACTATTCTTAATTCCATCTATAGTTTCCGTGAAAATATATATGTCAGCAAGGTAAATAGATGAGAAGTACAAATAGTAAACCTATGCTTACTTTTAGATGCGTATCTTCACAATAATGTGGTAGTCAAAATTCTAGATAAATGTTAGCAGGACAGTATTTAAAACTCAATATTGTGGTATAACACCATAGTACATGCTTAAATAGTCTGAAGAGATGTGTTGGTTTCTATGCATTGATAACATGGGCCCTCTTTAGACCTAGATGAAGGCACCATGTGCACCTAAATCTCTGTCCTACCTGTGCCCCGCTGATTGGTTACACACTCACTTTGATGTAGTATATTGCAGGGCTGTTCAGAAGACAGGGCAAATGCCGACATGGTGTTAGAGCTCTATGCATGAAAAATTATTTTTATGAGTGACAGAACATAGGCCCTAGTGACTTGCCACATCAGTGCTGGGTTTGCACCAGGGGCACATACATTCCGGGAATAGCTCATGTGCTGTTGTGTATTAGTGACTGTGTAAGGGGAATTACACAGATTCATGTTTCTCCAAAAACACGCGGAATCCAAGAGAATATTCCCCGCGGCTTAGTGAACCCCCACCCCTTACAATGCAGGATCCAGAGCCCAATGTAATGTAAGCCAATAGATGCATAATGTAGGTAGTGTTCACACCCCACGGGGAACGCAATCTCTTGCTTTACGGATGTCCCTTTGGAACAGGGCATACTTCACCTCTCTCGTGTTTCTCAGTGAGCACACACACACACATCGTGTGATTGTGTGTGCAGTAGGCCTTTTGGGTAAACCCATTAATTTCTGTTGGGAGTTTAGGAAGGTCATCACAACCACCATTACCTCCAGGCCTACCAATAATAGAATAGAACAGATAATATGGTTGCCCAAACTGACCTGACGTTCCTGGAAGCTCAAAAGAAGAAGCAGTTTTGCAGTCCTGGGCAAGGGACACACCAACCTGCATCCACCTCTAAGCTGGACAGACAAGAGGCAGATGATGACTGCCTCCTCCCACTTAGTTTAAATTCGTCCTTCTTGAGGCACATATATCAGCAATGCACAGAATAAGCACTGTGCTCTGTGCAAATACTTAGAAGAGGGTAAACAAATCCTGTACCCACAGATTAACCGGACATTTGATAGATGGTCTACAGAGACATTTGACAGACAGAGCTTTTGTTAAAATCGCACACTTGATGCACCAAATTCGCTTCTCTAGTAATTGTGCTCAACTACTCTCGTATACAGGGAGCAAATTACAACATTCCCAGTTTAGAAAGTCACTTTCAAAGCAACCAATGACTATTGAAATGTATGCTTTGTTACACAATGCAGTCCAATCAGAGGAGAAAACAAACACAGTCGCAGCCAGTATAGTATGCAGCATGGATAAACAGCATGCAACCAGCCTACGCCAGAGACTAGCAGAAAAAAAGGTTTGCAGCGGCAAAACTGATGTGAAATCACAAATGCCAGAGGCACGATCATTCCTTTTCATCAATAGCTAAAAGAAAAAAATCACAGTTTTTTACATTAAAAATAAATTAATTTTGAGATTTCCTGCCTGATTCCACAAAGGAAGTGTTTTTTAAAAGTTCTTATTGCTTTGGAATCATTCCCTTAATTGTTGATTCTCGGTTCACATACGTGGCCCAGTACACCAGATTGAAGATAGCAAAAAGCACAGGAAAAACAATGCGGGACATTTTGTCGATTTTGCTGACACTGTTGTAAGTTTTCTTGCATTCAGGGGGCTTCTCTTCAAGGCGCGGCATCTTGGGAGGCAGAGCGGCACTCTTTGAAATTGTTGACAGACCAGGGTCTTTGGCAATATTCAAGGCGTATGTGGTTCCCACAATGTTGTATGTGTTGTTGGCTTTCTTCGTCAATAATATTGGCTCTTTTCTCTAGAAATGTAGAAAACAAATATACATTACATGATGCCACATACACCGACTCTGCTCTACGTAGTGGAAGAAACGTCAAAATATGAGTTCTGATATTTTAACCCAAACGTTGGGCCCGCTTCACAAAGGTAAACTTACACTTTTGTGTAAGTTTACTACTTTTCCGTATTCACAAAGGTAAACTTAGACCCAAAGTCCTACTTTACTAGTAGTAACTTAAATGTGTGAATACCAAACAGTAGTAACGTTATACTTTTGGTCTAAGATTTCCTTTGTGAATACCGAAAATTAGAAAAGGTAGATATTTGGGGCCATATGTAGGTGGGCTAATACCGGTCGGTAACGGCCGAAAATTGGTAAGTTTTCCGTTACCGACCGGTATTTAGCCCTTTGAGATGTAGGAGGCTGGATTGAAGGATTCGGTAATTTACCGATTCGGTATTTTAAGAAATCGATAAAATACCGAATCGGTAAATTACCGAATCCTTAAATCCTATGTAGGGAGCACTCAAGTGAGTGCATTTTTGGTTTAAGGATTCGTTATTTACCACCAACTACAAGTTGATGGTAAATACCGAATACCTTTTCAAAAGCAATTTTGTGCTTTTTTTAAAGTGCCATTTAGCACACATACATGCCCTTAGGGCATGTATGTGCGCCACATGTGCACACATGCATAATTCAGGGGTGCAACAGGGTGTCAATGTGACATCCTGCCACCCTTGAATATGCTCCCCCTATTACCGATTCGGTATTTACCGAATCGGTAATAGTGAATGGCTTCCCATTCATTCCTATGGGCCTCCAGGCCCATAGGAATGAATGGGAAGGTATGCCTTATTACCGATTCGGTAAATACCGAATCGGTAATAACGAATATTACCGAATCTGTAAAATTTACCGATTTTTTACCTACATTCTATTTACCGATTCTTAAATACCGAATCGGTAAAATTCGGTATTTAGGAATCGGTAAATAAAAATGACCTGCATATGGCCCTTGGTCTCAGTTTAGCTTTGTAAAGTTACACAAAAATATAAGTTTATCTTTGTGAATCGAGCCCTTTGTGAATTCTGTTGTTGCTATATTGCAACTGTGCAGAAAAAACAATTAACTACTTTGCAGATTCCGTTCACCTCAGGATTCTTGCTCTGAACATGAAACTTTGGAGCATATGCACAAGCCCCTATCACCACGGCAACGTCACTTTGTGTGCCGTTTCCATGGCGATATCGGCTTCGCATTATTTACAAGGCAGAGTTAAGCCACTTAATGTGCAGCACACATGGAAAATGCAAAACGACTTGAATTGTTTATGTGTAGGAAGGTGACCCTTTTCGCACATGAACAATCGTTTAAAAAAAACTGAAATTTTGTAACTTCAATGTGTGTTGCATAAAGCAGCACAGATAGAAGTGACAAAATGGCATTTCAGGATTGTTTATGTGCAGGAAGGGATACCTTCCTACACATAGGCAATCCTCCCCTGCACACAAACACCCTTGCATTATGGTGCAAGGGTGCCTGCGTTGGCGCGCCAGCGCAGGGGCAAATGCAAGGCTGCATCATATCCTTGTAAATATGGTGCAGCCTTGCTTTTCTGAAGTGGCGGAGTGAGGCGTTAAGCCATGACGGCTAACACCTCACACCACCGCTTCCTTGTACATTTGCCCCTTTCTACTTATCTCCAGGTAGTACAACAGCATCCAGTTGAGATGCTGTGCAGGTTACATTTGCATACATACACCATGGTCATATAAATATGTTCCAAGAATCAGACCCAAATATATCATAGGACTGCGCTGCCCTTGAGTCTAGCAAGGTGACACAAGAGGACCGCATCCTTGGGTCAGGTTTACCAAGCCTACTATGAGTGGCTCTGCATGGCTTAATAAATCTGGAGTAACGCAAGGCAGCCTAAATCCCAGTCTCACGGTACTCTGCACTGGGAAGCCACTACATGTGTACAGTGTGTTTGTTCCGTTGCATCCACCCATATATGATGGTGAATTTCCAGATGTACCAAGACTGGTAAATTTGGGGATGTGTCAAAATTGTACACCTTCCAGTCTTTCGTCATTGTCTTTTCTTTCTAAGTATGCAGCATTTTGCAGCACACTTAGAAATATAAAAACTCCAGTAAGAGTTGTTTGTGTGCAGGAAGCTGTCCCTTCCAGCACAACAGAAATCCTGCCTCCAAAGCTGGCACCTTTGCATCATGCACCATTGCATAAGAGTGCCTGTGTTGGCACTAGACAGCCATGATCACGCCAGAGAAATGAGAGAGAAGGAATGCACCATATCTTGATAGACATGGCTTATTCCTGCCCTCTCCATTACATGCAGCACAGTTGCGATATGTCACATTTTGATAAATCTGAGACCCAGTGTCTGCAACACTAGTCCAAACCTGCATGTTTTTGTTTTCCATAGAAGCATGCACATTCTGGTAGACATAATCCACAATGAAAAAAAGGGATGATTTTTGTAAAACATCAGGCCTAGCATTACTGGACTATAATAAGAATTTCAGAAGTTTAGCATTGGCATTTAAGGATGACAAACAATTCAAGAAAAGCAAATGTTTTAATTTCCATAGAAATCTGCTGAGAATGCAATATATCTTTGAGTGCATTCACAAGGAGAATCCTCACTTTTTTCCAACAGTTTTTCTTTGAGATAATAGAGGAGGGAGGAACAAGAAAATGGTAGAGAAGAAGTAATTAGACCTCAAAAAGGACAGCAGGTAGGTTAGAAGTGGGTGAAGTGCTGAAGCTGAGAGCATGCTGTAACATCTCAGTTATTACAATAGCTAATATTTGGCAAGTTCTGATGTGTTCCAATGCTCCTTAGTGTCCTATATCCTCATCCATTTCATATATATATCTATATATATATGTGGGGTCTTCATCCACGTTTGTCAGGGACCATAATACGAAGGTAACCAATGGAGGACTTTCCACTCCATCCGTAATACACCACTATGCTCTGGTCAGGTATACTCTGTATTTATTAGAGAGTCTTATTATTACAGGAACGCACAAGTAGATTTTTAGAGACACTCAATCTTGTGCGATATACATTTATGTAAGTACACCTTGTATGTACATATCTTTTTTGGCTGTTTTTCTTGTTTTATATGCACAAGTACACTTTTTTGATGCACAATAACACTTTATTCATCCTACAGGGGAACGACCATTTTTAAATTGATGGTATTATTTTTACCCGGATTCTGACCTTGTTCCATAGTCAGCAGATTCAACAATAAGCTGTCATAAATTATATCTAGCATTTGTTATTGATGTTTAACTTGGCATTTATGCCTTGATTGTGTAAATTGCAATTGATTACTTACATAAATATATCAATAGTAGTAACACCATTGGTGACTCAAAATAAGATGCTATTTTAGTGATGTTATACTTATTCCGTTTATTTATGTATAACGCTGGAACAACTAAAGTTTCAATCTTATTGGGACTGCTCACTACGGTGCAGTATTTTTTCAATGTCCATGAAATCTGTTGCCCACGTGATGTTAATTGAATTGGCACTCGCACTTTAAAAGCTTTGCACATTGTATGTAGCGTTGTCATGTGAGCAAGGCTCTGAGGAGCCGAAACGTTATGGCTGTTGCTTTTTGGCAATAAATACTAAATTTGCACTTTACCCTGGTCCGTGTACCTTGTTCTTTCGATGTCCGGACGATTGCCGAGATTCACAACACCGTAATCAGGATATACTTTGGTCGGATTTGGTTTTACACGACTTCAACACAGGACCCTCTCTGAGAATTGATCGGCGCCTACAGTGAAACCGTTTCCAGGTTCAACCCAGAAGGATCTGTTTCCGGAAGGAAAATTTGGCGCCTGACCCCCCTGGTACCTCTCCATGATTGTTGTGGACGGAGAAGGAGCTGCCTAATCTGAGTCGGACGACGAGACGCGGCGGTTCCAGAGATCCCGCTAACTCTATACAGGTACCAAGGGGTGGAGAGTTACAGTGCTGCGTAGGGGTGGCCACGGACAAAGCTTTTAAGTACCTGTATCGGCCCCCGAGTACGCAACTTATTACCTTGCCTAATACAAAGCATGTCGGCAGACAACGTACGAGAGCGGGAGGCTGCAGCAATGACCATGTTCTCAGACAGCCTCCCGTTACCAGCTAACATCTGCAACATTAACATCGCAGATGCAGACTTAAGAGACAGTTCATTAAAAGAAAAATACAAAAGCCTTGAAAAAAGTTACGGAGTGAGCAGAGTAAGTGGTGGGAATCAAAGTCCCTCCAACGCTACATAGATGTCAATAGAATTTCTCGGGGGTTGCGTATACTTAAAGCCCCAAGTTATGAGAATGCTAATCCGGAGTTAATGCGCGAATGTGCGGAAATCAATTTAGAATCCTCCCGGAAATTGGTATTGATTTTAATAAAATATGCTGACATTGATAGAGCGCTACTCCTAAAAGAGATTGATGAAATCAATGAGGAACTGGACAAAATAGAGATCACTGATGAGAAAACCAAATTAATCAATGAGATGACCTCTAGACTTAAAAAGGAAGAAACCAAAATCATGGAAAGGAAGGCATTCAAGTTTCAGAGGGATCGTAATGATTAACAACTTGGCCAGATATTTAAATTTGCCCAAAAATATGATTCATTACACGTCCCCAAGGCCAAGCTTACATCGTTTAACAAGGGACCCAGCAGAAATACCAATGTGGCTGACACCTCGCATTCTGAATTAAGCTCAGCAGGGGGCAGTGATTCTGAGTCTGAGTTACGAAGTGGACTTGCAGCGGGCCAGATTCCTAAACCATCCCCAGCAGAGGAAATGCATTTTTTATGTGCAGAGAGGAGACAAACTCTACGCCCAAGACCAACAACAATGAATCACGACGAAAACATTCAAACTACAGGCGCAGGCAGAGGTGGAGGGCGAGGAAGTGGGGTCCCAAGTCAAAACAGAAAGAGGGGGAGAGGATATTGGACGAAGAAGTGATTTCCAATGACACTAGTACCAATACTATAATCAACCTGACCCCCCTAACCCTCACGGAAGACGATAAAATGATTCTCAAACTGGGGCTTTCATTCTCACCCCAAGTCAACTTTAACTATGCTGCTACAAGATTGGACATCTATAAAACAGTGCGCAAACTTAAATTGAAGAAATCCTTTGCACTCAAAAATAACAAACAAGACAGTAACGTGGCTGCATCTGAGGTATCATTATTGGATGCTATGCAGGACTTATGGGACACGGAAGGAACAGGCAGTTCTAGTGATACCACTCGAACTGAAGGCACCAAACAATTAGTTCCGACAACTCCGTTCAGGAGTCTCCTGCCCTCCCATAGCAAACTTCGTTAGGCTTTTGAAAGAGAGAGCAGGGAAACCTGCTTTCTCTTTCAAAATCCAAACGATATTGCTTTTCCACATGGGGAGCTGCATGTCAGCAGCTCCCCATGTGGAAAAGCAATGCCGGCTCCCGAAGGACGCGGGGAGCCGGCTGGGACTGTGGGGGCGTTGGGGCTCCCCCACGGTCTCCAACTTTTTTTATAAGCCCCGGGGGATGGGGTCCCCAGGGATAATAAAAATTAGTGATAGGGGCTATTTTGTTTTTTACGGTAAAATTAGGAGTCGCGCATCCTAACGTGTTGGGTGCATGCTTCCTCTCGCGTTGGGTGCGCGGTTCCTATCGCGTTGGGTGCGTGGATCCAAGGAAAAAAAACTGAAATGTTTGGGAGATTAACATCAAGCTTAAGTGTTTTGTTCTTGAGTGGCTCTAAAAAGAGCCGTTGTGTTCATTCAGAGTTTTTGGTACTTATAAGTAAGTACCTATACAGAGTCTAAAGTTGTTGAGGAAGACTCTGTTTCCTTCATCAGTAAAGTGTACTCCATCTCTCCTATACATCTCTTGCATATGAAAGCGCAGATTGTTATTGTAAATGGACCCCATTCTATAGTCTCGAAGAAAAGCAGAAACAGATTTATTCACATGTTTCCTAGCTTTCTCAATTTGTGGACAAAAATGATTGGACCAGTTCAATTTCTGCCTTTGGCATATGTTGGAATACACAAAGGCAGTTTTGGGAAAAAGTGAAATCAATTCTGCAAAGGTGTCTTTCATAAGCATTTCCAGACCTACCCCAGTCAAAGTGCCTAGGTCATTGCCACCACAGTGCACTATTATGAGGTCAGGGTGTTGGATATGCATAAAGGTTTTTACCAATGACATCAATTGGTGCCACTTTAACCCTCTCTGTCCAATCCATTTAATGTCTACATTTGACAAACCTAGGTCTTTGTGAATGCCTTTGTTTTCTGCATACCTTTGACTCCAGAAAATATAGCTGTGTCCAACAATCCACACTCTAAGCATCTTGAAGGGAGGTCTGGATGCACTTAGATGGTGTCTGTAAATGAAATAGCAGTTTGAAAAGTAAGATTTTTCTAAAATGGTGGCTAAGATGCAGTTTTGAAAAAAGACATCAATCATTGGTTGTTTGACAACCTCCTACACTGAAAGGTAGGGTGCATGTTTCTGTTTTTTAAACACATGATTGTTATTGGTTAACAAAAAGTGATTGAAAGGAACATTATATATGATAAGCTGATATGTTGAAAAGTCAAGCACACTTGCTGTTTTGATTAGCAACATTGTGTGCTGAACTTGTGACCTGTGTGCTCAGTTCAGTGTTCCATGACCTGTTTCTATGGTAACAGGCAGAAGGCAGATTGGGGGTAGGGTTGATATTTATGTCATTTGGAAAGGGTTGAAATGTTTAACCTATCGAAATGTGTGTTTGGTTTTGAATTTATGTGTGAAGGAATGTGATTTGATGTTTACATGTATATGTGTGGAAAATGAGAGGGAAACTTTGCCATTCTTTGGTTTTGCTGACAGGTGCACAGTGCAGAGATTCTGTATAAGAAAATCTGGTGTGTGACTGATATACTTCTTAATCTACAAAACAACTTGAAAGGTGAGTTATTTAATTGTGAGGGGATGTATGTGCTGTATTTTGATTTTAATCAGACTAATGTATTTTTCCTGGTATAGTGCAGGGAGTACTTTTTTTTGTCTACAATGTTATTGAAAGTGTGTGTGCATGTAGAAATCATTCTGTGATAAGCATTTGTGTAATGTGTTTGCAGAAAGATAACTGTGCTGTTTTTATATTTTGGTACAATTAGAAATCAGTCATTGTTTATACATTTGCAAAATTAGTCATGTTTCTACACTAAAATGTAGTATTTGTAGATTAAGAAATGTGTTTTGGTATAGTGCAAGGGATAGTGCTGTTTGTCTAGAATGAGACAGTGAGTCTGTGTGCATTTAGGAATCATTTTGAGAGAAACATTTTGGTACTAATCTGTAGTAGAAGATTTTCTGCGTGTGCAGTCACCTTAGATCTTGTAGACTAGTAAATGTATTTTGTACAAGGGATAGTTGGCTGTCTATAATCACACTGTGTGTCTGTGTGTATTTGGGTAAGCATTGTGAGAGAAGCATTTCATAATATCATGTATTTGCTTGCAGATAATTGTTTTAAAACCTTTCTTGTTGTCAGGTTTTAGTAGCATTAGAACCCAGTCTTTGCTTATGCATTGATAAAATGAGTCAGGCTTTGACATCAAAGTGCAGTACTGAAATATGTAGATTGTGTGCAGTACCCTTACCCCCTTCCAGGGTAGTCAATGAATTTTGGTAAAGTCCTAGGGATAGTGTTGCTTGTCTAGAATCACACTGTGAGTTTGTGTGCATTTCGGTAACCATTGTGAGAGAAGCATTTGGTAACATCATGTATTTGCTGACAGATACCTGTTTTAAAACCTTTTTTGTTGTCAAGTTTTAGTAGTATTAGAATCCAGTCTTTGCTTGTGCATTGATAAAATGATTCAGGCTTTGACACTAAAGTGTAGTACTTAAATATGTAGATTGTGTGCAGTCCCCTTATCCGTTCCATAGTAGTGAATGAGTTTTGGTGAACTCCTAGTGATAGTGTTGCTTGTCTAGAATCACACTGTGAGTGTGTGTGTATTTGGGAACCACTGTGAGAGAAGCATTTGGTAACATCATGTATTTGCTGACAGATAACTGTTTTAAAACCTGCCATGTTGTCAAGTTTTAGTAGCATTAGAAGACAGTATTTGCTTATGCATTGACAAAATAAGTCAGGCTTTGACACTAAAGTGCAGTACTTAAATATGTAGATTGTGTGCAGTCCCTTTACCCCTTCCAGACTAGTGAATGAGTTTTGTTAAACTCCTAGGATAGTGTTGCTTGTCTAGAATCACACTGTGAGTCTGTGTTCTTTTCGGGTAAGAATTGTGAGAGAAACATTTGGTAACATCGTGCATTTGCTGACAGATAACTGTTTTAAAACCTGTCATGTTGTGAAGTTTTAGTAGCATTAGATGACAGTCTTTGCTTATAATAATAATCCACATTTGTAAAGCGCGAACAATCACCCGTAAGGGTCTCTAGGTGCTGGGGGCCGTCTGGAAGATTAAGCAAAATATTGCCCAGAGTCACATGGTGCTGGACTAATCTGCCTCTGGTGCTGGGGATCGAACCGTGATCCCCAGATTCCGGAGTCAGTCGCCCTGGCCGCGGCGCCACGATGAGTCAGGCATTGACACTAAAGTGCAGTACTGAAATATGTAGATTGTAAAAAGTCCCCTTATCCCTTGCACAGTAGTGAATGAGTTTTGGTAAACTCCTAGGGATAATGTTGCTTGTGTAGAATCACACTGTGAGTCTGTGTGCATTTGGGAACCACTGTGAGAAAAGCATTTGGTAAAATTATGTATTTGCTGACAGACAATTGTTTTTAAACCTGTTATGTTGTCAAGTTTTAGTAGCATTAGAAGCCAGTCTTTGCTAATGCATTGATAAAATAAGTCAGGCTTTGACACTAAAGTGCAGTACTTAAATATGTAGATTGTGTGCAGTACTCTTACCCCTTCTACACTAGTGAATGAGTTTTGGTAAACTCCTAGGATAGTGTTGCTTGCCTAAAATCACACTGTGAGTCTGTGTGCATTTGGGTAAGGATTGTGAGAGAAGGATTTGGTAACATCGTGTATTTGCTGACAGACAACTGTTTTAAAACCTGTCATGTTGTCAAGTTTTAGTAGCATTAGAAGCCAGTCTTTGCAGTTGCATTGATAAAATGAGTTAGGCTTTGACACTAAAGTGCAGTACTTAAATATGTAGATTGTGTGCAGTCCCCTTACCCCTTCCACAGAAGTGAATAAGTTTTGATAAACTCCTAGAGATAATGTTGCTTGTCTAGAATCACACTGTAAGTCTGTGTGCATTTGCGAACCACTGTGAGAAAAGCATTTGGTAACATTGTGCATTTGCTGACAGATAACTGTTTTAAAACCTGTCATGTTGTCAAGTTTTAGTAGCTTTAGAAGCCAGTCATTGCTTATGCATTGATAAAATGAGTCAGGGATTGACAGTAAAGTGCAGTACTGAAATGTGTAGGTTGTGTGCAGTACCCTTACCCCTTTCACTGTAGTGAATGAGTTTTGGTAAACTCCTAGGGATAGGGTTGCTCGTCTAGAATCACACTGTGAGTCTGTGTGCATTTGGGAACCACTGTGAGAGAAGCATTTGGGTACTTCATATGTTTGAATACGCATGACTGCTTAAAAACTTTCCTGTTCTCAAGTTTTGTTAGAATTAGAAGGCAGTCATTGCTTATGTTTTTACCCAGGAACTTTCCTTGCAATACTGTAAACATTCAGTTAATATTCAAGTAGTAACAGAGTGAGGCAGGCCTTAGCACATGCATTGATTCAAATGCTTATCCACTATGCATGCAGTCCTCTAACCATCTACACAGTTCTCTTTCACACCTTTAATGCACAGTCAGTATGCATACACTCCAAGCAAACACCCTGTCACTCCCCATGTACTCCTCTAGTGACCCATTCAGCACTATGTACTAATCCATTTACTGCGCCAAAACCCAAACACTTATAAATTCACCCAGGCACTCTCTTTGCAGTACTCTAATCATTCAGTCAGTATCCAAGTACTCATGCAGCAAACCAGGCCTTACAACATGGACTGCTTCAAACCCCTATCCAGTATGCATACAGGCCTCTAGTCACCTACACACTTGTCTTTCACTTCTTTAATTAACTAGTCAGTATCTATATACTTCAATAAACACCCTGTCACTCATCTTGCACTCATCCAGTGACTGATCAAGTACCATGTACTAATCTTTTTACTGCGCCAAAACTGAAAAACGTAAAAGTTTTACCCAGGCACTCTCCTAGCAGTAGTCTAATGATTCAGTCAGTTTCCAGGTACTCATGTAGTGAAACATGCATTACCACATAGAGGGCTACAAATGTCTATGCAGTATGCATGCAGTCTTCTAACACACTATACACTTGTCTTTAACAGCTTCAATTCCCCAGTCCGTTTCCATGTACTTTCAGCAAACATCCTGTCACTCCCCTTGCAGTGTTCCAGTGAGTTATTCAGCACCATGTAGTAATGCATTCACTGCGCCAAAACTGAAATACTTGTAAATTCATCCAGGTACGCTTCTTGCAGTAGTCTAATCATTCAGTCAGTACCTAAGTACAAATGCAGTGAGGCAGGCCTTAGCACATGGATTGATTCAAACGTGTTTCCAGTATGCATGGAGGCATGTAACTACCAACACAATTGCTTTTTAGAGTTTCAATTTCTCTGTTGGTATCCATACACTCCAATAAACACTCTGTCACTTTAATTGCACACCTCCACTGACTCATTTGGCAGTAAGTACTAACCTATTCACTGCACTAGAATCCAAAATCTTAAAAAGATTCACGAGTCACTCTTTTTTGTTGTACTCTAATGATTCAGTCAGTAGTCAGGTAGTTTTGCAGTGATCCAAGTGTTGCTCTATGGACTGTTTCAAACATCTAACCATTATGGATGTATGTCTCTATCCACCTACATACTTGTCTTTGAATATCCCAGACAGTATTTATACAGTTCCCGCAAATACTCTGTCACTCTCCTTATACTTCTCCAGTGACCCATTCAGGACCATGTACTAATCCTTTCACTGCACCGAAAGGCAACCACTTATACATTCACCCAGGCAGTGTCCTTGCAGTGCTTTAATCATTCAGTCAGTACCCAAATACTCATGCAGTGAGCCAGGCCTTAGCACATGAATTGTTTTAAATGCCTATCCAGTATGCATGCAGTCCTCTAACCACCTACACACTTGTATTTCACACCTTCAATTCCCTAGTCAGTATTCATAAACTTCTAGCAAACACCCTGTCACTGCCCTTGCAGTCCTCTAGTGACCCATTCAGCACCATGGATTAATCCATTCACTGTGCCAAAACCCGAACACTTACCAATTTACCCAGGCACTCTCCTTGCAGTACTCTAATCATTTAATCAGTATCCAAGTAGTATTGGAGTGAGACAGACTTTAACATATGGATGGATTGAAACATGTGTCCACTATGCATGTAGGTCTCTAATCACCTACACACTTGTCTTTCACACCATCAATATACATGTCAGTATTCATACACTTCTAGGAAACACCCTGTCACTCACCCAGTGTGTCTCCTTTTAGTATTGTAATCATTCAGTCAGTTAGCATGTACTCTTTCAGTGAGGTAGGCTTTAGGGCATGAACTGCTTCAAAGTAGCATGCACTATGCATGTAGTGTTTTAACCATCGTCACACTTGTGCTTCAGGGCTATAGTTTCTTAGTCAGTTTTTATATAAAATGTGTTTCTACAGTAATAGAATAGTATACATTTGAAAGTTATTAATATAGTTTTATTTGTGATTCTTTTTTACAGATACTGTTTTTCAACGTTAAAATAGAGAAATCATGCCAGAAAAAAAAAGAAATAGAAAAGAACACAGACGGGAGAATTACTTGAAGAAACATGAACCACAAGTATTGAATGTACAAGATAATGTGGCTAAAAAGAAAGAATCTTCTGGTAAGATCACAAAGCAATTTATTAAAAATGTTTGAAGGAGCAAACAGAATGTACAGAATTCTGAAACCACTGAGAATGTTACAAGTAGAAAAAAAAATTCAAAAGAAGAGGAAAAGCAAAACAACAAATGTTCAGTCAAAGGAGGCAAAGTATGCTAAAAGAAGGCAAAATCAGTATAAGGAATTACGCAAAAAAATATTTTACAAGAGAGTAGTTCATAATTTGCTGAAAGATGAAATATAAAAAGAGAGCTCTATTTTATAAAAAGAAGAAGCATATTGAAAATATTGTTGAAAAGGCTTTTGAAGTAAAAAGGAAACTATTCATTTTATTATTAAACAGAATTTGATCACTAGATAAACCAATCAATTTAATGAAGGCCAAAAGTAGGAGGAAAAGAGTAATTAATAGAAAAAAAATGTGTGATGTTTTTTTGGGAGAATGGAAACACAGTTCCAGTTCAGAGCCTTTCTTTAATGAAGAGAGTTATTTACAGAGCAAAAAGTTACTGTTTGCAGTTGACACCAGTGGTAGAGGTTATGAAGTTAGAGATGATTGTCCAATTGAGAAAGAGAAAATGGTTGAAAGAAATGCAGAAGAAGTGATAGCTGATGAAGTTCTAGGGAGACATCCTAAACACCCTGTGTATACATGGGATTGCAGTAGTATTTGTAGTGTACGACAGGAATCTATTGATAAATTAAGTAGTTTTTTAGGAGTATATAGTTAAAAAAGTGTTAAACATAAGATTAAGGTGTTTGCAAGGACTAGACCCTTGCAGAGTGAGAAACAAATACTGGTTTGCAAGGTCTTTCTCTGGCTTGTCTTTCTAGGAAAGTTTGTGAAAGTGTTTTTCACCATTTCAGGATGCTGGCAGTACATCATACTCAAATGCAGAAGTTAGTGAGAGGATTGTATTATGCGAAAAGTCCAGCACTAAAGTTAAATGAGTTGAACAGTGCTCTTTTGCGTGGCTCAGTATCAGATGTGAAGAAGGTTTGTGAGGATATTGAGTTTCGTTACTTTGGTCCTCAGCAAGAGAGTGCAGAAACTGACACATTAGTAGAACAAAATGTTGAAGACAATGTAGAACCCGTGATTACAAAAATTTTTGAGGATGAAATCACAAAGTTTAAGGTAATTTCAGGTGAAAGACCAAATGTTTCTTGTATTTGTTGTCGGCGAACTCACTATAAAAATCAGACTAGGGATGTCAATCTGTATTTAAAAAGTGAAATAGAAGATAATGATAAGTGGATGGAATTTGCAACCTATTTGTTGGTAGAGGATTGTTTTGATTTGGGATCTTAGCAGCGTATTTGCGAATATTGTTATAACAAATTAGATGAGAATAAAATGCCTGCTAGAGCTGTTCATAATAATCTAGAGTTGGTTGCTATTCCTCCAGAGCTGATAGATTTAAATACATATTAGTCTATTCTCATTCAATGTGTTCACCCGTTTCAGGCTATTGTTCGTATGGAGCCTAAAACAGGTAAATTACCTCCATCAGAGTTGCAAAGAGGATTGAAAGGAAGAGTTGTGTATTTACCGTTAGATTTAAGGAAAAATATTGAAACTATTGGTGTAGGCCATGCAGAAAATGAGCCACTAGTCATTCTAGTTAATGGTGTTCCTACTAAGAATAAGAAAATCTGGCAAGAGTTAGTGGATGTTAGAAAAGGGCAAAAGGCATCATTGTATCTGTTAAAAAATAATGAGTACTATAGAAATGTGTTTGTAGGAGAAGAAGAAATAGATTTAGCAGAAGATACTGAAACATTAAGTGGACAAATAGAAAAAGTGGACATGTCCAGATGAGAAGAAATCTATGAACATTACAGTGTACATCCACTTCATTCCAAAGAGGTGATGGGGAATACGATTGAGTTGTTCCAAATGAAAAAAGCAACAGGAAGTCCCATGAGTGTATGGGAAGAGAGTTTGGAAGCTCGTTGTTTCCCGCAGTTGTTTCCAACAGGAAAAGGTGGACGATATGATGAACGTCCTGTGCAGATTCCTGCATCTGAATATCGGACAACTAGATTATATGCGGAAGATCCAAGATTTCAACAATGTATCCCTTTTTTGTTTCATCTTCTGTTTGAAAGTGACTTGTCTGGACTTTCATATGCAGTAAATCACATTTTAAAAACTGGAATGCATCTGCAAAATGTAACTGCAAAGGATTTTATGGATAAAGGGCATCAGAGATATGATCATTTAGAATCTCAGTTGATTAATCTGATGGCATGTCAGTGTGGGGCTAATGAATATTGGTACCGTCGTCATGGAGAACTGAAATGTATGCTACGGAACTTGGGAACTCCTACATGGTTTGTTACACTAAGCTGTGCTGAGTATGCTTGGGATGATTTACTTGAATTTCTTCGAGAGGCAAATTCCAACATAAAAAATATTGAATACAAGACACCTGGAGAATTGTGCTCATTGGATCCTGTTAATGTATGCAGGAATTTCAATCATAGATTTGAAGCTATGATGTCTTTCATCTGCAATAAAAAGAATCCTCCTCTTGGAGAAGTTGTGGATTTTTTTGGGAGAAAGGAGTATCAAGCAAGAGGTGCTCCTCATATACAGATTCAAATGAAACTATTTTGTCTTTTATTGAAGATTATGCCACATGTGCTGTACCCAATAGCAAAGAACATAAAAACTTAAAACAACAAGTCTTACGATTCCAAAGCCATCGATGTGGAAAATACTGTCGACGAAAGTACAAGTCAAAGGATAAGTTCTATACCAAATGTTGTTTTGGATTTCCACGTCCTGTATTATCTAAAGGAAAAGTGAACAGTTTTATGTCAGCTATGCGACATACCATCACAAGAAAGTCTCAGAAAAATACCTACAACTTAAAAAGAAGTGAAGAATCGAAATATATAAATGACTACAATCCAGTTATTTTATCCATGTGGAATGCTAACATGGATATTCAGTATGTTGCGGACAATTCCATTGCTGTTGCACGATATGTAACGTCCTACATTACTAAATCTGAAAAGACGGAATTGAAAGAAATGTGGGAAGAGATTTCTCACGAGAAGACTCTAAATAAAAAATTATACAGTTTCAGTTTGAAGATGTTATCGCATCGTGAAATTGGAACATATGAATGTTCAGATCGGTTATCATCTGCAAGTCTATATTCCAAAAGTAGAAGAATCATTTGGGTGAGTCTAGGTCTTGCAAGATTGCGAAATCGGGTACTGAAATCTGTGCAAGAAATTGAATATTTAGCAGAAAAAGAACCAGAAAGTACAGATATTTTGAAAACGAATATGTTGGACACATATTACCCAAACAGAAGTCATCATCTTGAGAACATGTGTCTCTATGAAGTGCTGCAAAACTACACTTTTAAACGGAATACTACAGAGAACATCAATGATGGAAAATATGCAGTGATTGGTTCTGAAGGATGTCTGGTGAAACAAAGGAAAGGAAATGTAATTAATCACAGGAAACTGAGTTGCGACACTGCTGATAAAAGGGAATTTTACTATTTAGCCCTTTTGCAAATGTTCAAATCATGGCGTTCAGAACTGGAATTACTTGGAGATTTTCAGAGCTATGAAGATTCATTTAATGCTTGTCAAGATGGCATACAATGCAGTGCTTTTTCAAATTATGTGAAAATGTTGCATGATGAGATTGATCAAGAAGCTACAATTGCAGCTGAGTTTGCTAGAGACAGTTCTCAAGACAGTCAAAGTTCTGCTGCACTGAGTCAAGAGCCACTTGGACAACCAATTGTTGAAAATGAAGCAGCAACTGCCATGAATGAGGTGGACACGGCAATGTATCAAGCTCAAGAAGATGTAATACAGTTAGGATACTTGGAAGAACAACTAAATGTTGAACAGAAACAAATATATCAACAAGTGATAGAGCACATTGACCATGGATTACTTCATGAAAAGAAAGGGTGCTCATGTACATCATTTCAACGTATCCAAATTGTATGTGAGTGGTCAAGCTGGAACAGGAAAAAGTTTTTTAATTAAAGTAATTACAAGTTATCTGCAAAAAACAACTGAGTCACATTTGTCTTGTGTTGTCACTGCTCCAACTGGGTTGGCAGCACATAATATTAAAGGAATTACTTTACATTGTTTACTAATGCTGCCAGTAGAGCATGAGAACAAATTGGAATACCACAAGCTATCTGGAGAAGCTTGTTGTGAAGTTTCAAAAGTCTTGAAGAAAATGAAACTTCTCATTATTGATGAGGTGAGCATGGTCTCAAACTTGATGCTTGCCTTTGTGCATTTAAGAATGCAGCAAATTCTTAAAACAGAGTATGACGTGTTATTTGGAGGAAAACACGTCATAGTTTTTGGAGATCTATTGCAACTGACTCCGGTAAAAGGACAACCGGTATTTAAAACACTTGCACATGAAGATACCAGAAAGTCTCTTGGTAGTGTTGGTAATGTGAACATTTGGACTAATTTTGAATACAAAGAACTGACAACAAATATGCGACAGGCAAATGGTGCTGAATACGGAAGTATTCTTCAAGATATAAGAATTGGGATTCTTACAAAACATGGCAAAACAGCTTTGGAAAGTCGATTACTTTGCAATGTCTTTCCAAATGAAAATGTAGTTCCTGCAAAAGTGTACATGAAAATTGCAGAAAATAAATCAGTGATCTGTTTAATGCCAACACTGCGCGAGTGTTCCATATTCAACAAAGAACTATTGAAATTGGAAAATGAAGCAATTATAAAAATGGAAGCCATCGATAAAATAGAGCATGAAGGAATCGCTATTATTTTGACGGGAAAGTTGAAAACAAAACTGAATTCTTTAGAAAAAAAAATATCTAAAAGAGCTGGTTTAGAAAAGACACTGTATGCGTGTGTAAACTGCCTGGTAATTTTAAGGCGTAATTTGGATGTAGAAAAAGGGTTAGTTAATGGCGCAATGGGTAAAGTGGTAGATTTTGTTAATTATCAGAAAAAAGAAGGAATTGAATTTTTAAAAATTAAATTTTATCAGATTGAAGATGTTAAAGAAATTGGTCGTTGTTCAGTTCGTTTTTTGCTTGTTAAAGATATATTTGTTCATAGGAACCAATTTCCATTTTCTCTGGCATATGCCGTGACTATTCATAAATCTCAAGGATTTAGTGTAGACAGTGCATTGGTGAACATTGGATCTACTGTATTTAAAGAGGGTATGGCATATGTTGCTTTGTCGCGAGTCAGAACAGTATCTGGTTTGTTTTTGATTGATTTTGATGAGCCAAAGATTACTGCAGATGCAAACTGTGCAAAAGAGTATAATAGGTTAAAAAGGGTGTATGCTCCAAATTTAGGTCAATATCCTGTATTTGAAAAGCGTGTGATTGGTCGAAATAGAAGGATTGAGAATATCTGTTTTGAAGGTTTTGAGAAGGGAATAGAACAAGATAATGTTGTGATTTCAAGTAAAATGAAATTGTACACTGTTGAAGAGGTTGTTGGTTATCAGTTTGAAAATAGTTCAGGTGTCAACTGCTATGCTAATGTAGTGGTCAATGTTGTTTTTTATCTTGAAGGTTTGCAAGAACAAATTATGCAGAATCTGCAACAAAGATTTTGTTGTCTGTTGCATTCTGTTTTTGAAAAATTGACAACAGATACAAGTAAAATACAATCTGTTTCAGATGTTCGTAATCTTTTGAATGTGTGTTCTGGTTCTACACAATTTACACAAAATATCCAACAAGATGCTCAGGAATTTTTAATGTATATGCTTACCATTTTTGAAAATGAAGGTGTAGAAATTGAAAATATTTTTGGCCTTTCTTACAAATGGGAACATCATTGTGAAAATTGCATGTATACATGTTCCACTAATGTAGACACTGAAAGATTTCTGTATTTAACATTACCAGACTGTAAATTAGTTTCTTTTAATAAATTAGTTAAAGGTGCAAATCAAAACATGGAGTGTAGCCAATGTAAATCAGAAATGTTATCCACATTATTTTTAAGAAAATATAGACAATACATAATTTTAATGATGCAATGTTGTGCAGCTGATGGAAGAAAATTGGATACTTTAATAAAGCAGTTTATGGCAACACAAGTATCAATATCAGGAAGGACTTTTGAAGCAATTGCAATAATTTTCCATGATGGTCCTTTCACCACATCTGGACATTGCACTGCCTATCTAAAATATGACAAAGGGTGGACACTTTGTAATGATGTCCAGTTGGTTTTCAAACAACGTTTGCCTAGGGAATTCCCAAATTCCTACCTAATATTTTTAAAGTCAAAGTTTTAGGTTTTACAGTTAGCTGGACATTTCCCTCATACAAAACCCTAGAAACTCCCCCGTTATAGTTAGTTCAGCTAACTATAACTCGCGCCCCGCAATGCACTGCTGATGACGTCACATATTACATCACTCATGACATGGTCAGTGACATCACTGATGACATCACTGATGACATCTCAAATGACATCACTGATGATGTCATCCATGTGATAAATTAGTGCATCTTCTCACACCCTAATATACCCTTTGATATACCGACTCAAAATTTCAGATGGCCATTCTCAAAACCATAGTTACTCCAATACCAATAACTACATACCCACTCATTGACTCTTAAGTCTACACAAACCTCCACTCAACCACCTGTGCAGTCACACATAATTACACTCACTCAGTAAAGGACTATCATGTGCAATTATACACCTACATAGACACTCAGACACCGCCAATCATCCATAGACGTACTCACACACCTAGTCAGTCATGCAAATAATTAATCACACTCCAATTTACTCTCCTATACAGTTATATACACACAAGTTCACTTACTCATAAAAATACTACCATATTCTGACGCTGTTATACAATTACTGATACAAACACACACTCATCCATTCAGCCACTGTCACAATCACACTCTCACATATAGCCAGGTATATACTCTTACACACATATACACTGCCTTTCACATATGTAGTTACTGGCACATGTACCACTGAGATATACATTCAATCACTAACACAACCTTACACACAGTCACCCACCCATACAGTCCATTACAAATGCACTCTTAAAAAAAGGCACCATAGAATCACCCACTCACACATCTATGCACAGAGTCATGCACACCCTACCCACACAAACACTCAGGCACCCATACAGACCATATAGACACTCATATAGCTATTCACAAAACCATGCAGCCACTTATACACCAACAGATAGACAGATGCACACATTCACACAGTTTAGTCAATAGTCTGCAGTAAGATACGTTTAATGACTCACTTATATAGTCAGTCACGCACCTACTAAATCATCCATTCACATACTTATACACCCACTCATTCTTCCATAGCCCTTTCCCTATATATATTAAACATATTAAATTTTACAGAAACACAGACTCACTGGATGACATCATCAGTGATGTCATCAGTGATGTCATTTGAGATGTCATCAGTGATGTCATCAGTGATGTCACTGACCATGTCATGATGAGTGATGTAATATGTGACGTCATCAGCAGTGCATTGCGGGGGCGCGAGTTATAGTTAGCTGAACTAACTATAACAGGGGAATTTCTAGGGTTTTGTACGAGGGAAATGTCCAGCTAACTATAACGCCCCTGAAACCTATGGTTTTTTCAGTGAATATATATATATATATATATGGTTTTTTAAATGCGAATTCCTAACTATAATGTCTGTAAAACCTATGGATTTTTCAGTGAATTTCGAAGGTTTTAAAATGTTAATTTCATATTTTAATATTTATAAAACCTATATTTTTTCAAATTGTTTTTTAATATTTTGCAACTCTATCATCCTTTTTTTCAACTTTACACACTATGTAATCTTTTATATCTTCCCCACAAAATATGTATATACAGTCCCATACCGGTAGTCTACCAAGCTCGAACAACACGCGAATCCTATCCACCACATTTAAATGAAACACATTTCATATCCGACGTACATATGAGGTCGCGCCAGCTGCTACTTTGGCATGCGACAGGTACGCCCTTCCAAGCAGCGCGTTACGTCATGTACATATAGGGTCGCGCCCGCTGCGTGTTTTGCTTATATGACGAGTGCATGCTGCCACGCTCTGTGTTACGTCATAGACGTACGATGTCGTGCCACATACGCCATTCCCTCATTTTTTTTGTCTCAAAACTATATCTCAAAAACTTTAAAGTGTATATGAGAGCAAGTGATAATTCACACTTTTTTAAACAGTTATATATTTCTAACTCTAATAAACTTATATTATAATAAATATATTTTCACAGAATCACATCGGGTGCGGTCTCATTGCGCACTGGCTGCGCGATTGCCATGTAACCATTAAAAAAAAAGCATTTCATTAGTTCATAACATTTCCCATTGTAACAGTTCAAAAACGCCACCCATTTTAGTCAATATCTGTACTGCATCTCATGAGACACACCTCTTCTGCTTAGAGATCTGTGTTCAAAACTTTTTGCAATATACACATATCTCACACTACACACATCATGCAACCATCATTTTTATCAATATTCATGCTCTGTAAAGTAGCTTTCCACCTATGATACCCATACACCTAAAAGTTACATTACCGAAGTGTTCTCCAATACCACAGGTAACATGGTTGCATACGCTGTCCACAACACAACGTAATATAGTACGGCCCAGAGACAGTATCATGCATAGATAATGAACACACGGACACAGATAGATAGTGGAAGTGGATACGGGCGCGTACGCTCGACTCCTTTTTATTATCATGGTGACATATCCGGTGACGTCTGTGCTGGATGTGTGTGCGGTAAGTCTAAACCAGCCTTCAGACAATGGTTGCTGCTGACATCAACTACAACAGTAATCATTGGATCACACACAGAGATTTGATATTAAAAGAATCAATGATTTATGCTGCAGTAAGGTAGGTACAGTAGATGTGAAATAATACAGAAATAAATCCATCGTAAAAGAAATGAAGTGAAATGAAATGAAATGAAAAGGGCATTTGTAGAGCGCATGGCTACCCGGAGGCCTCCCAGCGCTAGGCAAAACTACTAGGCGAGTGGAGAGAAAGAATGAGGAGTTTAAGGGAATAGGAAGGTTTTAAGCTGTTTCCTGAAGGAACGGTGGCTAGGTTCATTTCGGAGATGGAGTGGCAGAGCGTTCCAAAGTCTGCCAGCATTCAGTGAAAAGAGTCTACCGCCACTTCTGGCTCGTTTGATTCTGGGGATAGCGATGAGATGGAGGTCATCCGAGCGTAGCTTTCTCCTGGCTTTGTAAGGATGAATTATGGCTGCGATCAGGGGGGGACCTGTCCCTTGGAGGGATTTATGAACAATGCAGAGTGATTTAAAACTGATTCGCTCCTTTACTGGCAGCCAGTGAAGGAGGCGAAGGGAGGGTTTTGCGGAGACTGATCTGGGCGTTCCCGTCAACAGTCTGGCTGCATAGTTTTGGATGACCTGTAGTTTGTGAATTACCGAGGTGGGGGCTCCCAGATAGAGCGCATTGCCATAGTCCAGTCTAGAGAGCAAGATGGCCTGGACCATGGTTTTCTTAGCTTGGGGAGGGAGCAAGGGGAGCACTTTCCTTGCCGTTCTGATCAGGCCGAAGCAAGTTGCCACTGTCTTGCTGGTTTGAACTTGGAAAGTCAGGTTGTTATCTAGCCAAATGCCTAGGCTTTTTATTTCGGGTTTAGGAGTTGGAACTGGCCCCATGCATGAAGGCCAGATGGTTCTAAGTGCTGCGTTGTCAAAGTTGCCCAAGGTCATGACCTCGGTCTTTCCTCCATTTAGTTTCAAATGGGAGGACCCCATCCAGTTTACCACTTCCGTGAGACAGGCTTTCAGGGTCGTTGAGTAAGGTGTAGACTGGTTTAGAGCTACCACCATTTGGGTGTCGTCGGCGTAGGTGACCATATGAATCCCAAAGGGGGCCACAATTGATGCCAGGGGAACCATGTACGCGTTGAAAAGCGTCGGACTCAACGACGAGCCCTGAGGCACACCACACTGGAGAGGCCGGGGTTTGGAACTCGTGCCTTCTTCAAACACTTGGAATGTGCGACCTTCCAGGAAGGAGCGCAGCCATCTCAAGGCTGTTCCGGCTATTCCCAGCTTGCCAAGACGGTGGCTCAGGACCTGGTGATTCACCGTGTCGAAAGCTGCGCTCAGGTCTAATAGGATGATGGCCGCCGGGCCTCCTGCATCTAGAAGTTTCCTGCTCTGTTCCACAACCGCCAGTAATGCAGTCTCCGCGCTTTGCCTAGGCCGAAAGCCGGTTTGGGAGGGGTGTAGCTGGTTGGAGCTTTACAGGAACTCGAAGAGGGTGTGATTTACATACTTCTCCGCGATTTTTGAGATTCCAGGTAGAAGGGAAATAGGGCGATAGTTGCCCAAATCTGCGGGATCGAGGTGCGGTTTTTTGAGAAGGGTCCTAACCCTTGCTTCCTTCCAAAGTAGGGGGACTATTCTCGTGCAGAGAGAGGCATTGATAATTTGGGTGATTGTGGGACCGATGATAGAAGCAGCTTTGGTTAGGATATTCATGGGCTCCGGGTATCTAGGTGAGCCACTTTTTACTGTAGGCAGAAGCGTCAGGAGCGTTTCCAGAGAAAGAGGGGGAAAGCGATCTATGCGGTGAGTGGTAGAAGGGGCTCTGTGGGGGAGCATGTCGCTGGGTCAATTGGAGGGAGGGTTTTTAGAATGATCTGGATTTTATCATCAAAGAACCTGGCCTGGTTTTCGCAACGAGATCCATGGGGGTCTATGGGGATAGGAGAGGTTGGACATTTAAGAAGTCTGTTTATAATGGCAAAGGTCTCTCTGGGGGAATTTGCCTCTTGCTGAATTTTTGCCTCGTAGTAGGCTGCCTGGACTTTCCTCGATTCCCTTCTGAAGTTGCGTATAGCTTCCCTGTAGGTGAACTTGCTTTCAGCCACAAAATCTTTCCTCCATTTTCTTTCTAAAGTTTTGCAACTCTGTTTCAAATTGCGCAAATCAGCCGAGTACCAAGGCGATCTAGTGGCGCCATGCTTTTTGGTGACCCGGACCTTCGGAAGGGCGAGGTTAAGAGAGTCATCTATCCAGCTGCGGAAGTTATTATACATTGCCACCGGGCAGGAAATAGACTGAGGTGTGTTCTTTCTGAGTTCATGGAACCATTTCTCCTGGGGAAGCTTGGACCAGGGACGGACACGGATCCGGGTGGGGGGGACTGGAGGCGTGAGAGTTTGGGGGGACCAGGAAAAAGGTACCAGATTGTGGTCGGACCAGGGCATGGGGATAGGATCTCTTCCCTGGAGGGTCTCCAAATTGGAGAACACTGGGTCAAGGCAATGTCCCTTAGAGTGTGTAGGAAGGGGAACTTTTTGCACCAACTGTATGGAAGCAAGGTCCTCTGCTAGTTCAACTGCTACTGTGGACCTACAATCGTCGAAATGAAGATTAAGATCGCCAAGGAGCAGGAAGTTCGCAGAGGAGCCAGCGAGATTGATGGTGGTTTCCACCAGGGAGTTACAAAAAGCGCCTACTGTCCACGGGGGACGGTAGATCAGAATGCCTGAGAGTGAGAGAAGGGGGGAGAACTGTAGCGAGAAGTGGACATTCTCACAGTCCTGGAGAGGGCTGCCAAGAAGGCAGCAAATGAGATGGTCCTTGCAGATAATCGCGATTCCTCCACCTTTGCCTGTGGACCTATCTCTTCTCTGGATCACATATCCCTGGGGCAATGATTGAACAATATCTGGATCGGAGCTGACGCTGAGCCATGCTTCGGTTAAAAAGAGCACCTCGGGGGAGGAGTCTTGTAGAAGGAGCGAGATTTCCGTGGAGTGTTTGGGAAGGGATCTGCAATTTAGCAGAAGGAAATTAATAGCTGGACTGGAGGAGGAGGGGGGAGGGAAGAGGAGAGTGAATATGAAAGGACAGTGAGGGCATTTAGGATGGGGGCTATCTAGTCATAACGAATGGAGGCAGTTCACCCTAGGGGTTGTCTTGACTTGCAGCAATTGCAATCCAGAATATTTAATGTGTCCTGGGGTACAGAGAGCAGGGGATCTGGCCCCAGGCCCCGGTCGGGCGCGGACGGGCATAGACGGGCGCAGACGGGCTCTTGCCTTAGGCATGCCTTCAGGGGCCAGCTGCGCGCCCGCTGCGCGCGTCTGCTTCGCGGTCGCGTCATGGGCTTGATTTATGCACCTCTTTCGACGCCGGGTGCAGCAATTTCAACTGAGGGTTAATCATAGGAACCAACAATTCCTACTGTTATTGATCACTCAAACCGTTCCCTCTCGTGACGGGGGTTGGATCCTACGTGTCACCACAAAGTGCAGATCAACAAGAAATATTTTTGTGTGCAAATCAGCAATAGTAATTAAAAAATAGGGTCAGCAGGGATAATAAGATATTTTTTCGTGTGCAAATCGGCAATAGTTTTTAAAAGCAAGTCGGTAATGAGGTAATTTCAACTGAGGGTTAATCACAGGAACCAACAATTCCTACTGTTACGGATCACTCAAACCGTTCCCTTGTTCTGCCACTGATGAAAAAAGTCAGCCTCAGGTGATCGCGTCATGGGCTTGATTTATGCACCTCTTCCGACGCCGGGTGCAGCAACTAGACCGCTGCCCGCGAGCGTCTGGAGGCGCTACTACCGGAAGTGGTGCACAAGGCCTTCCTGCCCGCCGAGCATTGAACACAGCTCGTGACGGGGGTTGGATCCTACGTGTCACCGCAAAGTGCAGATCAACAAGAAATATTTTTGTGTGCAAATCAGCAATAGTAATTAAAAAATAGGGTCAGCAGAGATAATAATATATTTTTTCGTGTGCAAATCGGCAATAGTTTTTAAAAGCAAGTCGGTAATGAGGTAATTTCAACTGAGGGTTAATCACAGGAACCAACAATTCCTACTGTTACGGATCACTCAAACCGTTCCCTTGTTCTGCCACTGAGGAAAATAGTCAGCCTCAGGTGATTGCGTCATGGGCTTGATTTACGCACCTCTTCCGATGCTGGGTGCAGCAACTAGACCGCTGCCCCGAGCGTCTGGAGGCGCTACTACCGGAAGTGGTGCGCAAGGCCTTCCTGCCCGCCGAGCATTGAACACAGCTCGTGCCGGGGGTTGGATCCTACGTGTCACCGCAAAGTGCAGATTAGCAAGAAATATTTTTGGGTGCAAATTAGCAATAGTAATTAAAAAATAGGGTCAGCAGAGATAATAAGATATTTTTTCGGGTGCAAATCGGCAATAGTTTTTAAAAGCAAGTCGGTAATGAGGTAATTTCAACTGATGGTTAATCGCATGAACCAACAATTCCTACTGTTACGGATCACTCAAACCATTCCCTTGTTCTGCCACTGAGGAAAATAGTCAACAACTTGTGGTATACTGACACACAATCAATAGATCTGAAATAATACACAAAAAGATTATATCATAAATGCTCCATCAGTTCTAGTGCACTCACATAACCACATCAAAAGCATTCAGCATGTGCAAAGCCACCGATAATGCATGCTGTAGACAGGCCGTACTAGGAGCAATATCTGACCCACAGATACGTAAAGTGACTTCACCTACCCAGTCTGTCGTCAGCGAAGCAACAAAAAAAGAGTGTGCAAAGCCTGCAATGATACATATGCATGGTGCAGACAGTACACACTGGAGCAATGTCTTTTCCTACAGGACTACCTCATCTACAATAGCGACTGCTGTCTGCAGTGTAGGCCAGAGTGAGTGGTCACAAGAGCCCACAGCCACCTGGCATTCACTTGAGCTCTATAGTTTGCCATACACGAAGAAAAAAAACGTGTGCAGATCCTGCAATGATGCATATCAGTGGTGCAGACAGAGCACACTGGAGCAATGTCTTTTCTTACAGAACTACCTAATCTACAATAGCGACTCCATCTGAACTGTGAACACTGCTGTCTGCAGTGTAAGCCAGAGAGAGCAGTCAGCAAGAGCCCACAGCCACCTGGCATTCACTTGAGCTCTACAGTTTGCAATACACGAAGAAAAAAAACGTGTGCAGATCCTGCAATGATACATATCACTGGTGCAGACAGAGCGAACTGGAGCAATGTCTTTTCCTACAGGACTGCATCATCTATAATACCGACTCAATGTCAAATGTGGACACTGAAGTCTGCAGTATAGGCCAGAGAGAGCGTTCAGCAAAGGCCCACAGTCACGTAGCATTGACTTGAGCTCTACAGTTTGCAATACATGTAGCAAAGAAAACGTGTGCGGAGCCTGCAATGATGCGTATGAGTGGTGCAGGCAGAGCACACTACATCAATCTCTTCTCAAACAGGACTGCATCATCTACAATAGCAACTCGATCTAAATTGTGAACACTACTGTCTTCATTGTTAATTAAAAGCAGTACTCACACACACAACCATCAATACTTTTTCTCACTCCCTCTTTACAAAATAAACTCTACAATGAATAAATCAAAACAATTCGAATTGGGATTTCATCTCTCCGCAGTCTACACTGTTCACTGTTCCTTTGGACTTCCAAGATAAATTTGGTAATTTCACTAAACCTATAACAGATATAGAAAAACGTCTTGAAGCAAGTATACTTAAACAATATTGTGTATGTTTCAATAGACGTTCTAATTACTTAACTACTGGATTCTGTAATTAAGCAATCACCACGCAATCTAAATTGTGAACCTTGCGTACTGCAGTCTACACCAAATCCAGTGGTCATTCACAACTCACAGCCACATACAGTTGGATTCAGGAGCACAGAGGTGGTTGCACCTGATCAGAGGGGGTACACAAAAATTATCACAGACTTCAACTTATGACATCCTCAATCATAGAATCAAGACCCCACTTCACTGTTTGCACCTGCTGTACCACAGTATACTCCACCGACTACTGTCAACCAAGCCCAATAATCATGTGAAGCAGTTAGCTATGGAATCGCAGACTGTGATGCACCTCAACACACAAACTTCTGAAAAAAGCAAGCAGCAGGTAATATCGGACATCATCCATTGTGGGATTAGGACACCGTTCCACAGTTGGGACCTAAAGTTGGATGAACCTGATCGAAGAGAGTACCTTCATCTCCACTCTCAAATGCAGTTCTAATATCGTCCATTGTGGAGTCTACACACCGTTCTACTTTTGGAACCTAGAGTTGGTTGCAGCTGGTAGAAGGGCATACCTCCATCTCCACTCTCAGATACAGTTCTAACATCATCCATTGTGGGATCAACACACCATTCCACTGTTGGGACTTAGAGTTGTTTGCACATCATCAGAGGGGGTACACAGTAATCATCACAAACTGTAACTTCTAACATCCTCAATCATATAATTAAGACCCCATTATGTTTCGACCTGCTCGACTGTGGTGTATTCCAGCAAAACCAGTCAACTAAGCCCAATAACCATGTGCAGCACTTAACTACAGAAGCACAGAATCTGATGCACCTCAACAGACGGAGTTTGGTGAAAAACCAGCAACAGGTAATATCGGACATCATCCATTGTGTGATCAAGACACCATTCCACTGTTGGTACCTAGAGCTGGTTGCACCTCATCAGAAGCTATACACAAAAATCATCACACACTTTAACTTCTGACATCCTCAATCATAGAATTAAGTCCTCGTTTCACTGTTCGAACATGCTGTGCCGCTGTGTACTCAAGCGACTGCAATAAACCATGCCTAATAATCATGTGCAGAAGTTAACTACAGAAGCACAGAGTCTAATCCACCTCAACGGAAGGAGTTCTGTAAAAATTAAGCAGAATGTAATATCGGACATCTTCCATTGTGGAATCAAGACAACGTTCCACTGTTGCAACCTAGAGTTGGTTCCACCTGGTCAAAGGGAGTACCTTCATCTCCACTCTCAGATGCAGTTCTAGCATCATCCATTATGGCATCAAGACACCGTTCCACTTTTGGGACCCAGAGTTTGTTGCAGCTGGTCAAAGGGAGTACCTTCATCTCCACTCTCAGATGCAGTTCTAACATCATCCATTGTGAGATCAAGACACCGTTCCACTGTTCGGACCTAGAGTTGGTTGCACCTGATCGGAGGAGGTACACCGAAATCATCACAGACTTTAACTTCTGGCATACTCAATCATAGAATCAAGACCCCGTTTCATTGTTCGGACCTGCTGTACCGCGCTATAGTCCAGCAACTACAGTCAACAAAGCCCAATAATCCTGTACAGCAGTTAGCTATGAAAGCACAGTGTGTGATGCACCTCAACGGAGGGAGTTCTGTGAAAAGTAAGCAGCAGGTATTATCGGACATCATCCATTATGGGATCAAGACACCGTTCCACTGTTGGGACCCAGAGTTGGTTGCAGGTGGTCGAAGGGAGTACCTTCATCTCCACTTTCAGATACAGTTCAAACTTCATCCACTATGGTATCAAAACACCATTCCACTGTCGGTACCTGTCGGACTACTGTGTTACTATTATACAGAGCACTCCACGCTCCAGGCCTCAGGCTGGGCTCTGTGTGCCTGTGTCGCGGTAGCCAGCGTTAATCTCAGGAGCCTTCCGAGCTCGCAGAGCTCGGCCTAGGACCTTCCGCCGTCACGTGGTCGGCCCTCTTTCACATACAGCGGTGTCGAAAGGTGAACTGTGGGGCATATATGCGTCACAGCGGTTATGGCGGTTTCTGAGTACCAGCAGGCTGAGAGCATTATTCCCGCAGCCACCTTCGCTCACAGCATCAGCCTTGTGGTGGTGTAAGCTGCGCAGACCTGGCAGACACGTTCGTCAATCCGGAAGAGAACCACACCCAAAGAAACGGGCCTTTTATTCATACACCTATGCTAGCCTTGCATACGGCGAGCCAGCCCACTTCCCTAAACATTTGGGGTGAAGGAGGCACCTACGCGCTACCATTCCCTAATCTTCCCTACTGACTGTACTAGCATGGTTGCGTCCACTGTCCACTTCACTCAATAGAGCATCAGTGTATGTTGACATGTACAAGTCTGTGCTCTGCATACTCAAGTCTGTCCGGCACATCCCCTCAATACTTTGCATTGTATACTTTTATAATTGAGAATTACTTGCCACCTTCGGAAATAATTTGCTCTCATCTCTCCCCACATTCTGCATAGTGAGGCAGAGGTGCCATGCCATGTGTAATTTGTATACATGGCTTGCCACGGTTCCCACAGTATATAGTGTCATTGAGTCTGCTACGTGCACATGTTGTATGTCATGTTGAATGTCATTATATAAAGTAGCGCATTTATTCACGAGCAGTTGCTTATTCCATTTACATTTTGCTGTCTTAAAGAGCATACAAAAGTTTTTCTCACAGGTGAATAGTGCGACCACAATGGCAGTCATTCATTACTATCCAAGAATGTCCAACTACACGGCGCTTCTAAGCTTACAGCCACCAATCCTGCGTCCTTTCTTAAAAAGACGCCAACTCCTACAATCACACCAACATTCACACAGGTTTCTAACGGCAGTTATCTGCTTCTCAATAACATACACTCTTACGGAATATGAGCTGGCATACCGCATGTCCTTACTGTTTCAAACACAGTAACTTCCTGTGGCAATATCTATTCCCAAGACTGTATTGAAATAGGGCTTCAATTCGCCCCAACCAAATGCACTGCATAAACATGCCTCGTTGGCAATAGTGTGTGATTTGTTCATCTAGTCTTTTTCTTAAATTTTCCTTTTCATTTTTCACAGTTTATCCTCATTTTCTCCAATTTAATTCACACATGCGGTCAAAACGCCTTTTTCAAATATTCTTAATGTTTAGACTGTGCTCCTCCGGCCTCTTGTAAAAACATGAACTGATGCGAGGTTCGTCAGACAGTGTTTGTTTAATAAAAAACCCAATGCATTTCGGGCAACGCAGTGCCCTTCATCAGGGGCCACTGTAAATAAACAATAGAATAACCAATTAGTATCTTTTACCAACATGCTTAGATTCTTTTCATTATTCAATGTGCAATACACCACTATAAACGTTCCTTATGAACCCTCCCCCACAATTGCATGGCGATCAACTTCATGGGTATGTGAATCTCATCTCACCATTTTCTAAACATATCACTAACTTGAGTGTTCCCTGCCCCAAATGATTTCCTTCTATCATCCCCACAACTTACTGGCAAATCTCTCCGCCCCATTAACCTGCTTCCTGCCTATTAGCACAGCATTCCAACAATTTATTCAAGTCTACTTTGACTTCCATTCATTTCTCTTTAAACTGTGAATTATTTCATTACACGTGCATTCTCTGCTCAATTTAAACTTGTCAACTTCATATACTTGTTTCAACCGTTACGAACTTCATTGCTATAGGATAAACTGTGAAAAATGAGAAGGAAAATTTAAGAAAAAGACTAGATGAACAAATCACACACTATTGCCAACGAGGCATGTTTATGCAGTGTGTTTGGTTGGGGTGAATTGAAGCCCTATTTCAATACGTTCACGTTAACTCTGGTGTCATTTGGGCAAGGCACTTCACCAAGCTGCACGCTAAAAAACAATAACATTGGATAATCAGCACTAAAACCAGGAGTGCATCCTGTCACCATAAATGTAATATCTATTCCCACACACACAAACTAACTCCCAAACTTCAACTTGGCCTTCAATTCCTAGTTCGAAAACACATTTCAAGAAACAAACCAAACTAAAAGCACCTTTGTTCAGAACAGCAGTCTCCCTCACTTCTGCAAAAGAAATTAATTGACTGCAGATACCACAAACTTCAAATAAAATACACTTCCTTTTAAATACGAACCGACTATTACACTTTGTGAATTGTTACACAATTTTCAACACATGTCACACTCAAGGTCTGGCACACTTTTTTTAACACGGTCTCCTACAGCCTTCTAACACGCTTTCAAACTGTTCTTCTTTTAATACCAGACTACATTCAGACATTCTTTCGATCATCTCTGGAATAACTGGAACTGTGCCCATAATTCTCACCCTCTTTGTGGCCATCCTACTACTAATTCTACTTCTAGACATGGCTACGCTCTCTATGGTAACAACTATGTCCGACAGAATACGCCTCTACGCCAAGCTACATCAATACTGTAAAAAAATGGAAAAACCTTATGGCTGCCTGCCTCTATCTATTATTGGAGCTAGCTACAACATAACATTTATCTACACTTATGCAAATATGTGTACAACCATCGTTTGATTGCAAAACATGACCATTCGACTGGCGAATGGATGTATGCCGTGTCAACATCTCAACAATCGCTCCAGATATCCAGCAAGTAACGGAGTATCTTGAAAACCATGAACTTGATTGTTTTGGCAGTGGAGCAATGGCGAATGCAATGCAAAAAGGAATCGCAGCGCAATGGGATTTCTGCGCAGCTGCAAAAGATCTCCTGCAACGTGCAACCTTTCACAACATCGCAGATTGCCTGCCCATTCAATGTACCGCTCCAACATTCGAGGAACATTACTGTCCCTTCGAGGATATGAATTGGATCGCTTCACTTTTCTCACACGATGGCAACATTAGCCTCTTTGAACATTACGCATCTCAAGCAGCTGAAGAACTTCTGGACTGGAATCTCCAAGACTTGTAAGAAACTCACATTATTCTTGATTGAACTTTTTGTCCATCTTTTTTGACTTTTTCTTTAAAAATTTTTATAATACACTTCAATCCTACTACTTTGATATAATAACTTTCTAAGTATACTCAGACATTTGAACTCTATACTCATTATTCCCCCTTACATCTCCAGTCTAACCAGGAATCGGTGATGTATGGCCTATGCAAATACGCTATTTACTTCCAAAATTAACCTAAACCCAACACCCATTTAGAAACCACGTCTATTCTTTGTGCACACACCTCTCTGCCTGCCTGTTTTTCACAAAGCCATTTCACACAATTTTACTCAAAGTCAGCCTCTGCTCAGAACCTCACGATAAAAATGCAAAAAGACGACTTTGTTTAGGAACTGGTTGGCACAGTGTGGTAATCGTAAACTACCTTTATTTTCATTATACAATGTATTTATTAATGTTTAATAGCTATTTTGTAGGTCACATAAAACTGTAACATGTAATGTGCAATTCACTGATGCAGGAGCTTCGATTTGACTACAGCAGAAGCAATTGGAGTTTGTCTAAGCTTGATGCCTTAGCTCTCTACACAAGAATGTTTTTTTGAAACAGCTGAAGACAATAATGTACGGTTTGACTACAAAGGTACCGAATGTGCTTCTCAGAAGCGAAATGTTTGTATTCATCCTCAAAGTTCCAATGTGGGTAGAACTAGTACCAATTCTGACATGCACCACATTGAATCTACTGTACAACAGATTGCTAACTATTCTACTGTTGTTAATTTTCTGTTACAAAAAAGCACAAAAAGTTTGATGACTACATTTCGCAATTTCTTTTTTATTTCTTTCTTTTCTTAAATGATACATGTGGTAATCATATCCTCCCTTTAATTTCTTTATAGAATGTACAGTCATTCAAGTGTAATAGCTATTGTTTATTTCAAATACAACTGTAACATGTAATATACAATTCACCGATGCCGGAGCTTACGTTTGAATACAGCAGAAGTGGTTCAACTTTGCATCAGCTGGATACCCTAGCTCTTGCACCAGTGGGTTCAATTATCACACTTAAATAAAGACACTTTCTATATAATTCTCAAACTCCATCCCTTTATTACACTCAACCACTTTCTTAGACACAACTCATTTTACCATTTTCCTTCTCTGGCATTGCAACATTCTGCATTATATTCTTCACAATCATTCCTTCATTCCTGCTTCCTAAAACACTACATTCGACTCTTCAGACCAATAGTGATGAGTAGTTCATTTCACACTCCCTGTATAGAATAAACGCCCACTAACACTACTTACACAGGTATGCTACAGCGGCCAGAATCCTACAGCGCCCACAGCACATCACTGCACAGCAATAAACTCACGACGTACAATCACATTTTCATCCCCGAGTCTTCATACCATTAAGTACTTTGCTTCCCACTCCCGCTATACTCTAAATACATACTAACACCACCTGCACAGATATGCTACAGCACCCACTATGCTACAGCGCCCAGAGCACATCACTTTACAGCACTCAGCTCACAGTTTAGACGCACAGTTTCATCCCAGAGTGTACCGGCACCTCACCTCAGCACCATCTCACAGTGGGCAAAACAGCACTTTCACACCAGTAGGGATAAATAATTTGCTTCTCAATCCCTCTATAGCACACCCTACCCACCCGACAAACCTCACAGGACTCCTACCCTCCTCTTTCCCACTTTTTTCTCCCTTTTTTCCCCTTACTCGCTTCAACGGAATCACAAAATGGTGGCCAACACTTCCTAGTTGCAACCACTCACACCGCTCGCAGCCAATCACCAGCAAGCTCGTGCTCGTAACGCCTCAGACAATCAGATGGTAGAATTCCCAAATATCGATATCTGTAAATTTCAATATTTCTCAAAAACTACTGAACGGATTTACACCAAATAAACAAAAGCGTGCTTTCTAGACCAAGACCATTCTGCCGTCCAAATTTGTGGTAATTCCGTTCACCCGTTCGACCTGTAGTCTTGTCTAAAGTTTCCTATGGAAATTTACATTGAAAAAACACGTTTTGGGATCCCCCTTTTTTCTTGGCCCCCACTTCATGGATCACCCCCAAAATTTCAACATAGGAGCTGATCTCAACTAAGAATTCGTTTTGAAAATTTCGCGAAGATTTGTCAGTTGGCTCCAAAGTTATTGGGAATAGAATGATACCATTTTCTTATGGTAACTAGGTCCTAAATATAACTACCTACTGCCAATCGCCAGTAGGTAATATTAAAAAAATATATATTTATATATATATATATATATATATATATATATGCAAGTCTGTACGAATGGAGAAGGAATGGGCTAATAACAAGGAATGAGTTGGACTTTCTGAAAAACGATTACCCTGTAACACCACAACTATATCTTGACACACATACACCTAAGCAGCAATTTGTCAGAATTTACACATGCACATCCATATCAGTCTTTTTTGTCAGTTTTTAGCTCCGCACTAATTGCCAATATGTTTTTTGTCTAATTTTCTTTCTATTTAGCCTATAGTGCTCTCAAACCTAACTTCCTCCTCTGCTTGTCGAAGGAAAAACTCAAGCCCGAAAGGATATCCCACTAGGGTCACACACTAATAACGCATTGGTTGAGGCACATTATAGGTATTAATCTTACAAGAATTTCATATAGTAACAGAGTCAAAGAGAATTTTAAAGTCCACAAACAAATCAAGGAGTTTAGTTAGTTATCACTTGTTTATTATTCTTATTCTTGGATTGTTCAGATTTCATTATAACACATAACAGCTGACACGTGTTTCGTCCATCCGGACTTTTTCAAGGCTCGCTGGAAAGTAGAATCTCTCTCCATATGTATAAAATCAAAAACGAATGACCACTCCTTGTACGCAGTAGTCAGTCTTGGCATTAAGCAGTCAGTGTTTCCTGTCAGAATTTTCTTTCTAATGCCTCGAGCATTCCCCACTCAATTAGTCACGATCAGGCGGAAATCTCAATATACAGGTGCTAAAATACCAGAGCGCCTGGTTCTCTTTCCACTGTCTTAAGAAGGACCTCTGTCACCATCAGTGATGTTGGAACCCACTTGTGCTTTATAGTTGTCCCATCATAGTCCTCCCATCATAGTCCTTTTCGAAAATATCCCCCAAACAAGGGTTGTCTTCCAAGTATTGGTTTACTAAACAAGTCGTGATAAACCTGTTGACGGCACCCGTATACTCGTCCTGGCTTCCGTAGTAGAAACGACCAATGGTCGTTTCTACTACGGAAGCCAGGACGAGTGGAAAGAGAACCAGGCGCTCTGGTATTTTAGCACCTGTATATTGAGATTTCCGCCTGATCGTGACTAATGTGCCTCAACCAATGCGTTATTAACACCACAACTATACTTGTTACCTAAAATTCATAAGAATGCAGTGTGTCCTCCAGGGCGGCCAATTATATCCGCTATAGGAAGTCTGTTTGAAAACACGAGCAAATTCATTGATTTCTTTCTTCAGCCTTTCGTACAGTCTTTGCCAGCATATACCAGAGACACTGGAGATTTTTTGACCAAGATTTTTGACTGCAATTGGCATGAAGACTATTTATTGGTTACACTGGATGTACAGAGTTTGTACACGAGCATAAGACATTCGGATGGTCTAAGAGCTGCCAAACACTATTTAAGCACAAGGGATATAAGCTTTCACGGACACACTGTCATGATAATGCAAATGATGGAATGGTGCTTAGAGAACAATATTTTCATGTTCGATAAATTGTTGTACAAACAGACACAAGGTACGGCCATGGGTACCTGCTTCGCCCCCAGCTATCCGAATTTGAATATGGGCTGGTGGGAGGAGCAGGTACTCATGAGGACATATAACATCCAAATGTCTAATAATGTAATGTTGTATCAGCGCTACATTGATGATATTTTCATTCTGTGGAAGGGTAGTGAACAAAGTGCTAATGATTTCATTACTGCTATTAATAGCAATGAGTTAAATCTAAAATTTACAGGCACGATTAGTAAGCAATCCATTGTATTTTTGGATTTGGAACTATACCCCATGAACAACAAAGTACATTCACGTACACACAGAAAAATAACATCAGGAAATGCCATCCTTCATGCACAAAGTTTCCATCCTGTTAAACTGATTGAGAGTATCCCTTATGCAGAGTGTCTGCGCATGAAAAGAAACTGCAGTACAACAGAGAGTCTAGTAGTTTCAACGAATAATTTGTTTGAGAGACTCAGCAACAGAGGGTATAAAGTAAAAACTCTGCAAGCTGCGGAACAGAAATGCGCAAAAGTAACTAGAGAAGAGCTGCTATTCAAAAATAAAGTAAAAGTATCAACACCAGGGCAAGCAATGTCACAAACGCCAAGGCTCATTACAGGGTATAACATATATCATCAGAAATTGAGACAAATCCTGTACAGGCATTGGCCAATAGTAAGTTGTGACCCTATCATAGGATCATCATGCATTAAGCTCCCCCAATTGACTTTTAGGAGGGCTAAATCTATGAAACATGAACTAGTATGTAATGCTCCTGTACAAACCAAGGGCACTGGTTGGTTAAAGTGTCAAAAGGGATTTTTCAAATGCACGAAGTGCAAAGCTTGTAAGCATGGAGTCAACACCAGTTCAATCTCCACTCCCTTACGTAAAACCCCATTGGAGATCAGGGAGCATTATACATGCAAAACAGAATTTGCAGTATATGTGCTACGTTGTACTTGTAACAAAGTGTATGTGGGTAGTACCATTCACCCCGTACATATTAGAATTTTACAACACCTCAGGGCCATTAATAACAATGATCCATCTTACCCCGTGGCCCGTCACATCAACAACATACATGGTGGCAAAGCAGAAGATCTGACATACTTTGTTGTTGACAGTGTCAAGAAGAACATCAGGGGTGGTAATAGACAACTGGCACTCAGGAGACTTGAGTCAAGATATATTATCTTGTTGGACTACAAGATTCCACATGGCCTTAATGCTGATGAAGCATTAAATGTACATCTTTAAGATAGTAACTGCCTCTTCAAAATTCTAAGATCAATCCTACTAGAGCTGACCTAGTTGGTTCTTTTTGTGTTCCAAAAATGAGGTTTGGTTTTCACGAAATCCTTACTCATATGATTTAGGGGAATATCATAAAGTTCATGTTGTAGCAAAAATGTTATGATATCATGATATAGTAACAATCGTTTAGATTTACCACCACCATTTGCATATAAATGGGGTCATATAAAAGCAGAATACAGGATAAGTATGCCCACTGGGGCTTTATTTCTGTTCTAACACTAATTTATTTATTCATTACATGCTTACTCAAAATGAATAATGAGAAATTAATTCTGATGTATTCTGATTATGACAGGCACTAAGTTATTAATTACGAAGGTGGCAATGTGCTGTACTGTTTTACTTACGAGGTTGTGTAAATATTGCTATTCGGAAGAAAGACTTCTTTTCCGTTGGTATTTCCTCTATGTTAATTGTTGTTTTCACCGTTTCTAAGTAACCCCTTGATTAATGTCATGTGGATAGATTGTATAAATTACTTACGTGAACTGGGTCGGACACAGTGACCAAGGCGGACTCGTTCCGCCGAAACGCTTCTGGGCCACATTGTTTTTTAAATAAATCATTTTCCTTGAAGATTGCATCCCACGGTGTCAGCGCCTGTTTCATACCACGGGAAACTAGGATTGGATCTAATATATATATATATATATATATATCACCTACTGGCAGTCACCAGTTGGTAGTTATAGTTAGGACCTATTTACCGTAGGAAATCCGCAACATTCTATTTGGAATAACGTTGGCGCCGATTGACAAATCTTCGCAAACTTTTCTAAACTTTTGGCCAGCTCCGGTCCGCTACTATCCTGAAAATTTCACGGTGATTCGTCAAGCGGGGGCCGAGAAAAAAGGGGGGTCCCAAAACGCATTTTCCCCATGCATTTTCCCATAGGACCTGTTGACGCAGCTACAGCCCTAACTGCCGAACTGAATTACACCAAATTTGGCAAAGAGGTAGTCCTCAGTTCAGACTCGTGCCTTTTGCTTAAATGGTGTAAATCCGTTCAGTAGTTCCTGAGAAAATTAGAGTTAAAAAGACAGATATATCTGGGTGGAGCCTAACCACACATCTCATCGTGAGATCTGATTGGCTGTCAGTACTTCATCCAAGAAGTGTTGGCAGCCATCTTGGGAACAATATACATGATAGCACCTCATTAAAAACATTGCAGTTAATAGAAGGTTTTAAGACTTTAGTTACATTATAAATCATTTGTTGATGGTACCATACTCATTTTAGGAATTGTGGTGTGTTCTAAGGTGATTTTACCGTGTGAAAAAGCCTTCTGCTGTGATATAATAAATCATGTTTGAGAGAAAACTATTTTCTCATGCTTTTCCCACAGAGGTTTGGAAGGTGATCTATAAGCTAAACTGAGAGCATATTTTCTGTAAATTCACATTATCTTTCTCAGTCATGTGAGAATGAAGTCTGACATTCTCAGTAAAACATGTCCATCCAACAAGGGCAGAGACTGTCAGTTGATTCCTTTGTGTTCTACTGCAGCTTCCCAGAGTGTTCTAAAGAACAACTAGAGCGCTAACAGTCCTACTTACGACAAAAGTATTGCACACCTGAAGCCATCTTGATTGGAATAAAGTGGTAACTCTTAAAACATTTAATTTAAAAAGGAACAAAATGAGGGGGTTCATTTTGCCATAGAAAGTATGATTAGTGCTGCAGAAAGAAAAATTAGGGCATATTTTGAGTGACTTCTCAAATCCTCTTCTATTTGATTAAAAGATTCTGACATGCAGACTGAAACATGCACTTTCAATATCAGCAGCAGACTTCCCTGGTGAGCAGTAGCTTTACTACAGTGATCTAATAAGCAACTAGAGTGCTAACATTCTGGATTTATGGCAAATGTGTGACACATCTGAATGCCTTCTTAATGGAACCAAAGTAAAAAACCTGAAAGTATTTCCTACTGAGGAGACTGTAGTAAATGAGGAAATTAGAACACTTCATAACAAATAAGTCTCCCAAAATGGCCACCAGAGACAAAAGAGCCCAAATGTATCCCAAATATCACCCAGATGTAGCCCAAGTATAGCCCAATGACAGAATGTCCCAGATTGTTGTAACGAACAACTAGAGCGCTAACAGTCTTACTTATGACAAAAGTATGGCACACCTGAAGCCATCTTGATTGGAATAAAGTGGTAACACTTAAAACATTTAATTTACAAAGGAACAACATGAGGTGGTTCATTTTGCCATAGAAATTATGATCAGTGCTGCAGAAAGAAAAATTAGGGCACATTTTGACTTCTCAAATCCTCTTCTATTTCATAAAACAATTCTGACATGCAGACTGAAACATGCACTTTGAATACCAGCAGCAGACTTCCGTGGTAGGCACCAGCTTTACTACAGTGATCTAATGAGCAACTAGAGTGCTAACATTCAGAATTCATGGCAAATGTGTGACACATCTGAATGCCTTCTTGATGGAACCAAAATAAAAAACTGAAAGTATTTCCTACTGAGGAGACTGCAGTTAATGAGGAAATTAGGAAACTTCATAACAAATAAATCTCCCAAGATGGCCACCAGAGACAAAAGAGCCCAAATGCAGCACAAATATCAACCAGATGTAGCCCACATGTAGCCCAATGATAGAAGTGTGCAAAACACTTATTTTTTGTGTATTTGCAGTTTTATATAGTGCAAACTTGTCAGGTATTGGAGTGCTTTACATGAGCATTGGTTACATCACACAAGATCAATTTCATTTTGGTTGTAGACATGGGGAGAATAAGTGATTTGACCAGAATCACAGAATGTTGAGCTGAAGCAGAAACTCCAACCTGGTTCCCCAGTTGCAAAGTCTGCAGCTCTGGAAGTAACACCACAGCCTCTCCCCTAGGAGCAACATTTAATCAAGTGGACAACTGGATAAAAAAACATAAAGATTACAAATAATTTAAAAGTTCTTTGTCGCTATTTGAAAACTCAGAAAATATGTCCTCATTTTAGATTTTTAGAGCACTAACCATAATTTTGATGCAAATAAGACCCTCTCATATATGTAATTTCTAAAGGAAATGTTCTAGGTATTACAGTTTTGATTACATCAAGATGACGTCAGGCGTTCCACACTTTTGTAATAAATATAGAATGCTAGCAATCTAGTTGTTCATTGGGATACTGTTGAGAGGTAGAGGCCAGGGGCACGGACTCTGAAAATTGAAGGCAGGTAGGAGAGTGCAGAGGCAACAATTTGACCACACTGGGCAGGCAGGAAGGGCATTGACAGCACAACAGACTATGGAGGGCAGTGGAAAGGGGGGCAGGGGCAACAAACCAACTATACAGGACTGGCAAGAGAGGCTGTGGCAATATAATAGACCATTGTGGATAGAAGGAAGAGGCAGTGGTAGTAGAACCATACATGCCAACAGACCCGTTTCAGCCAGGATACGTCCAATGTTTTTAAGCTCAAATGGGCTTCATTTGATCTGTCTCCTGTCTACAATCTCCTCTTTTTTAATGTAACTCAAAGGGGAAAATCAATACCCCAGTTTTTTTTCAAAATCTCCCTCTTACCAAGTTCAAAATGTTCGCAAGTATGGTACATTGGATCATGGTAGGCAGAAGGAATTGGGTTAGGGACATGGACTCGGATAACAGAGGACAGGAGGGACATGGAGAGGTGCACCAAACTGACCCTACAGGGCAGGCATCAGGGTTTACAGCAGCACAATACACCACACAGGGCATGCGGGACGGGAGTGCAGCACAACAATCCATAGAAAGCAATAGGGAGGGGACAGGACCATGCACATGGACAACAGAGAACGGAGAGGAAAGAGGCAATGGTAGCTAGCTGACATAATGGACAGACAGGAGAAAACGCTGCAGCATAGCAGACCATAAAGGGCAGGAGGGACGGATCAGGGGCATTACAATGGAACAGACAAACCAGGAGGGAGGGAATAGGGGTCTGCACATGGAAACAGAGGGCTGGGGGCAAGGGGGTAGGGCAGGAGCAGCAAGATGTCCATGGAGGTCAGGCAGGATGGGCACTAGAAACAAGACACACCATGGAGAGCAACAATGAGACTATGATGGCATACACACAGACCATGGAGGGAAGGTGGGAGGGGGTCAGGGGCAGCTAGCTGACCACACTGGGAAGGTGGGAGGGGCCATGGCAGCACAGAAGACCATGCATGGCAAGCGGGAGGGTTAGTGGCAGCACAATGGCTATGATGGGCAAGAAGGAGGGTGCAGGGGCATGCACAAAGGACCATGGAGGATAGAAGGGAGGGTCAGGACCTGGGCACAGACAAGAGAGTTCAGGGGAAGGGGCCTCACAACAGACCACACGGGGCAGGCAGGAGGAGCAGTTGCAGCACAACAGGCCAGGGAGGACAGAAGGGTGTGGCAGTAAAATGAAACATGGAAGACAGGAGGAAGGGGATAGGGGCATGGCATGTGGACAGGCAGGGTGGAGGTGGCAGGGACAGGTTACAGTCATCTGACAATGCTAGGCAGGTGGGAGGGGAGTGGCAGCTCAACAGAACACTCAGAGTAGATAGGAGTGGCAGGTCCATGGAACATGCTGGGAAAAAGGATGGAGCAGGGGCATGCACAAAGACATCGGGGGCAGGGGGAAGGAGAATAGGGGCAGCAAGCTAAGCACAGAGGCTAAGCAGGAGGTCAATGATTGGCCATTGAATTGGGCAATGGAGGGCAGGAGGAGTGGACTGGTACATCATGCTAAATGGAGGGCAGTGGCAGCACATCAGACCATGCATGGCAGGAGGGAGGAGGCTAGTCCATGGATTCAGACAACAGAGGATAGGGAGGAGGTGGATGGGGCAGCAAGCTAACTGTTCAGAGTAGGTGGGTATTAGAAACTTTATTGTTTTTAAAATGTGTGTCTGTGCGATCTACTTAAAATATGAACAAGTATGCAGCATAATCTCACTTTTATTCAGGAAGAAGAGGACGTTTGTGACTGTGACTCTGGGCTCACTTGGCAGAAACACCCCCTGACCCTCTACCCCCCCATCGCAAAATGTAAAGCCCGTGAAATGGGTAGGTGGACGCAGTGTTATATAGAACAGAGTCCTGAGAGCACGATTGAAAATGAAAACTAGATATAGTATATGGTATAAACTATGCACCAAAAAGTGTGATATAAGATGAACCGGGGCGTGAAATATAATATGCAATACATTGTGCGCAATGACAGATTCATTGGAGAGCGCGAGATACCACAGGCACTAGTGCTTGCTATGCGATATGCGCCTTGGAGTGTAATATGCACAGGGCAGTGTTGTGTAACCTAACTAGTCTCTAAAGTTGTAATATAAAATATGTGCTGAGGAGTGTAACGTTGCATATGCACTGTGACAAAGATATGGATCCCAGATTGTAATATGTATGGCATAGCGCTGTGCGTTATAACATAGGCATCGAGGAAGGCACGTTAGATGGGGCAATATAACTTGTGCTAAGGCAAGTGTGGCATGACATATTCACGGGGTGGTGTTACAGTGCACATGGGCTAGAGAGTGTCATAGCATACGCACTAGCTGGTGGAATACAACACAGAGGTGTGTGGCACTCGGCAGGCACTGGTGGGTGTAACACCGCATTGGACTCAGCCAGGAGCACGCTGTGACTCTCAAGTGAGGTTCATCTCCTTTCCAGAGAGTAAAATAAAAAGTATTACACATCCAGCGGTGGATGTGTGTTTTATTAACCGTGAGGCGGGTTTCTTGCATAGTTTGGTCGAATTTTTGTTGAATCCCGTTTGAATGGCTTGGTGTGCATGTGTATTAAATGTGCCCGTCAATAGCTACCAATGTTTGTATAAATAAACAACAAGGGTGTCTACTTGGAGAGTACCCACCGGCGGGGGCGCTGGGATTAGGCACGGTAGGGCGTCAGATACGTCAGAGCTTCAATAGCGGTGTAAATACATTCCACGTGGATTCATTGTATGCATAGTCGCCTTTTAATGAATATCACGCAAATCGTCATGGTGATAGGTACATACGGTTTGTCCAGCATGTCCTAGGTAATTCTATAAATATATATTTTTTTAAAATAATAAAAAACAAAGGCTGGCCCCGGGGGATGGGGTCCCTAGGGCCATAAGTGGCCTGAGGAGGGGGGCAACGCAGCCCCCTCCTAAAGAATTTTGTTTTTTAAAAAGGCCATGACCCGGGGGTTGGGGTCCCCGGGGCCGATTAAGGTCTTGGGAGAGCCAAATAAATTTTTTTCAACAAAAAAAATTAGGGTGCAGGCCCTGGGGGATGGGTTCCCCAGGGCCAATAAATTAGAAAAAGAAGGGGGGGCCACACAGCCCTCCTTCTTAAAAAAACTAAAATAAATAAAAGACCGGCATTGCGCCAGAGGCCACGCCGCCTCCTTGCAGCACTCTGCAAACGCGCCCCCTGGCCAGTTGTAGGTTGGGGAATTAATTCCCCTTCAATACTGAGGGTCCCTGAGGGCCAACTAGCCCAACATGTATCTCCAGTATGCGCCAGGGAGCTGCGTTGCAGACAGGTGTTCTGAGGCCACGCCCCTATTTGCACCTCTATGCAGCACAGCTCTGTGGCGCTTACTGGAGGTACCTAGTGGGCTAGTTTGCCCCTAGGGACCCTTAGGATTCAAGGGGACTTAATCTTTCAACTTAGGACGGCCACAGGGCGCATTTACACAGTGGTGAAGGGAGGGGACTGGGCTTGAGGTGACGTGTGCAAACATGCCCTGTGGCGCGTTTTAAGTTGGGGAAATATTTCCCTTTCAATCCTGAGGGACCCTGGGGGCCAACTAGCCCACCAGGTGCTTCCAGTAAGCGCCACTGCTCTGCGTTGCAGAGAGGTGGTGCAGGCCGTGCCCCTTTTTACACCTCTCTGCAATTACGCTTACTGGACGTACCTAGTGGCTATTTTGCCCCTAGGGACCCTCAGAATTCAAGGGGACTTAATCTCCCAACTTAAAAATCGGCCACAGGGTGTGTTTACACAGTGGGGAAGGGAGGGGATGGGGCCTGAGGTGACGTGTGCAAAGACGCTCTATGGTGCGTTTTAAGTTGGGGAAATAATTCCCCTTCAATCCTGAGGGCCCCTGGGGGCTTACTAGCCCACCAGGTGCTTCCAGTAAGCGCCACTGAGCTGTGTTGCAGAGAGGTGGTCCAGGCCGTGCAACTTTTTACACCTCTCTGCAACGCAGCTCTGTGGCGCTTACTGGAGGTACCTAGTGGGCTAGTGTGACCCTAGGGACCCTCAGGATTCAAGAGGACTTAATCTCCCAACTTAAAACGGCCACAGGGTGTGTTTACACAGTTGGTAAGGGAGGGGACGGGGCCTGAGGTGACGTGTGCAAACGCCCTGTGGCGCGTTTTAAGAGGTAGTTTTAATCCCCTGCCCTATTATATACTAGGGGCTTACAGAGGAGGTCATGCTAATCACAGGGGGACCCCAACGCAAAGTGTTCCCTACTATATGTAGGTGTTTTCACTGTATTCTGAGTGTCTTTTAACATAGCACTGGCTCTAGGACTGGTTAGTCAGACTCAGTTACCACCAGTATCCATCTGAAAAAGTTGAGGGTACTGGATGATTTTGCAACAAGGCTTCTTTCTGCTCTTCTGTTTGTTCTTTCTGCATGTTATCCTTCTTCCTGCACTTCTCTTCGTCTTTGAGGACTTCTGTTGCTTCTTTCTGCATTTCTTTTTTTTATTTCTGTTCGTTTTTTCTTCTTTCTTCACATCTCCTATCTCTGTAGGCATAGTTAGAAATTAACATTTAAAAAACCTTTGAAATTCACTGAAAAAACATAGGTTTCAGGCACGTTATAGTTAGGAATTAGTATTTAAAAAACCTTAGAAATTCACTGAAAAAACCTTAGGTTTCAGGGGCGTTATAGTTAGCTGGACTGTTCACTCGTACAAAACCATTGAAATTCCTCCGTTATAGTTAGTTCAGCTAACAATAACTTGCGCACTCGCAATGCACTGCTGATGACGTCACATATTACATCACTCATGACATGGTCAGTGACATCACTCATGACATCACTGATGACATCTCAAATGACATCACTGATGACATCACTGATGACATCATCCTTGTGATAGAGTGGCAGACCTCCTCTCCCACTAATATAACCTTTGATACACACATTCAAAACAATGGACATACCAATACCAGTTACAACAACCTATTCAGTAATTCTAAGATCCACATACACATCCACTCATTCACCAACAGTCCTATACAGTCACTCATACATGTACTCACTCATCATATGTACTCAAACACCTATACATCCTGTTACACAACGCCACTCATCCATAGAGTTACTCACACACATAGTCACTCATGCTAATAAAGAATCAAACATCCATTTACTTGCATATACAGTTATACACACACCACCACACCTACTTCTACAGAAACTTACAGTCTTTTAAACAATCACTTATAGAAACACATACTTATTCATACAGGAACTCTTTCAATCTCTCACTCTCACATATACTCACTTATATACACCAATAGTCACATATTCTAATTTAAAACATATGTAATTACTCATAAAGACACTATTGAGACAGCCATTCACTCACTAACACACCCATGCACACACTCATCCACCCATACAGTCCTGCACACATGCTGTCTTCAACACATACAAACAGTAAGTCACTCATTCATGCACCTATGCACTACATAATACCCCCCACCGAAACATACAGACACTCAGACACTCATACTGATACTCAAAAAACCAACTAATAACCTATATAGACACTCATGTAGCTACTCACCAACCCATGCAGCCACTTATACACAAAGTGAGAGACTGATACAGATATTTGCATATTTAAACATTACTCACTAAGCCATGAATTCACTAAGTTACACGTAATCTGTCAGTTATACAATCAATTTTTCAAAAACAAACCATCCATTTAGACACTTATATACACATTTATTCTTCCATCGACCTTGAGATATACATATATAAAACATGTAATTTTCAGAGAAACACACATTCACTGGATGATGTCATCAGTGATGTCATTTGAGATGTCATGAGTGATGTCATGAGTGATGTCACTGACCATGTCATGAGTGACGAAATATGTGACGTCATCAGCAGTGCATTGCGGGCGCGCGAGTTATAGTTAGCTGAACTAACCATAACAGGGGAATTTCAAAGGTTTTGTACGAGTGAAAAGTCCAGCTAACTATAATGCCCCTGAAACCTATGTTTTTTTCAGTGAATATATATATATATATATATATATATTCACTGAAAAAAACATAGGTTTCATGCACGTCATAGTTAGGAATTGGCATTTAAAAAACCTTTGACATTCACTGAAAAAAACAAAGGTTTCAGGGTCGTTATAGTTAGGAATTAACATTTAAAAAACATTAGAAATTCACTGAAAAAAACATAGGTTTCAGGGGGGTTATAGTTAGCTGGACATTTCCCTCGTATAAAACCCTAGAAATTCCCCCGTTATAGTTAGTTCAGCTATCTATAACAAGCTCCCCCGCAATGCACTGCTGATGACGTCACATATAATATCACTCATGACATGGTCAGTGCCATCACTGATGACATCACTGATGACATCACTGATGACGTCATCCATGTGATAAATTAGTGCATCTTCTCACACCCTAATATAACCTTTGATGTGTGTATAACTGTATACATGAGTAAATGCCTATGTGATTGATTCTTTGCATGACTGACTAGGTGTGTGAGTAACTCTATGGATGATTGGTGGACTGTGACTATGTATATGTGTATGAGTGCATATTATAGTACTGTATTGATGAGTAACTGCATGTATGAGTGAGTGGTTGTGAGTGTAGACCTAGGAAATATTGGGTGGTATGTAGTATCTGGCTTTGTTGTGTGTATGGTTTCAAAAATAATAGTCTGTATTTTAGAGTGTGTGTATCAAAGTTTATATTAGTCCATCAGTATGTGCATCAGATTATCATGAAGATGATGTCATCAGTGATGTCATCAGTGATGTCATTTGAGATGTCATCAGTGATGTCATCAGTGATGTCACTGACCATGTCATGAGTGATGTAATATGTGACGTCATCACCAGTGCATTGCCGGCGCGCAAGTTCTAGTTGGGTTAACTAACTATAAGAGGCGAATTTCACTGGTTTTAGATGAGTCAAATGTCCAACTAACTATAACGTCCCTGAAACCTATGTTTTTTTCAGTGAATTTCTAAGGTTTTTCAAATGCTAATTCCTAACTATAACGTCTGTAAAACCTATTGTTTTTTCAGTGAATTTAAAAGGTTTTGTAAATATTAATTTCATATTGTAATATTTATAAAACCTATATTTTTTCTAATTTTTTTGCAATATTTTGCAACTCTATTATCGTTTTTTTTTTATTTGAAAAATTATGTTATTTTTTGTTTCTCCCCAAAAAAGTATGTATATATATTTTTTTTTAAAGAAAATTAGACTCCCGTACCGGTAGTGTACCAAGCTCCATCACCACGCGAATCCTATCCGTGATAATGCAAAATTCGTTTGGATGCGCATTTCGTATCCGACGGCTTCGTAGCACCGTGCCCCGCCTAACATCATATACGTATAAGGTCGCCCCAACTCCTAGTTTGGTATGCGACATCTGCGTGGTACTAATACGCGTGTTATATCATCTACGTATAGGGTCGTGCCGGCTGCGTGTTCCGTATGCGACGAGTGCACGCTGCCAGGCCCTGTTTTACGTCATAGACATATAGTATCGCGCCGGCTATGCCATTCCCTCATTTATTTTTTTATGTCTCAAAACTAAATCTAAATAAGTTTAAAGTGTATATGAGAGCAAGCGATAATCTAAAATATTTTCCACATTTATATATTTCTAACTGTAATAAACTTATATTATGGTAAATATATTTTCTCAAAATCGCATCGGGTGAGTCCTCCTTGCGCGCTTTTGATTGGTTCATGACATTTCCCATTGAAACAGTTGGAGGACCCCACCCATTTTAGTCATTCTCTCTACACCGTTTGATGAGAGACACCTCTTCTGCTTACAGAGCTTTTTTGAAAACTTTTTTGCTGTGTATACATATCTTATAGTACACACAACATGCAACGATCATCTTGATCAATAATCATGCTCTGTACAGTTGCCTTCAACGTGTGATAGCCATGCATCTGAATCGTTACATCAAAAACAAATGTGTGTTACACTCTGCCGCTGGTGTGTGTGTGTGCGCGCATTATTGTGCTGCCTTTCGGCCTGGGTATTGGTGGCTTGATGGGGTATCATCAGCCATGGGGAGAGTGCACATCCTAGATCACATGTGACAAACAGTAAAGAGTAATGTGCAGATTTGTGTTGCAGTATGCTCTGTTGTCAGGCTTTACCAATATAGTAGTGTGTCATATGTGAGACTTTCAGATTCACGTTTGACATACATTGCTTGACTGTAATGAGCGTTATCACTGTGTATGACGTAGCCTCACTGCTGATCCTCCCTCCATCCGAGCACATTCACATGTGTGCGCTTCGCGATAGCAACACTTTCAATAATACCGCACACCATTGACATGCGAGTCTGCGCATATCCACAAGCTTGACAACGACATGTGATGTTGTCCATGCAATGTTTTCGGACAGCATCTCATTAGCGATTGTTGCTGCCCTCCCGGTACATGCTACATTAATGTAAATTGAGGATTGTGCGACATCAAAATTGCAACAGGGACACACACATAAGTACACTTCCTGCCCTGGCAGGAACTGAACAACGCCCAGGTCCCCAGAATAGTTATTCACACCCCTGCGCTTGCCTGGCGTACGCAAGCCCAGCCCACTTTGCGTATTTATAAATAGGATAACGACGCCGCCACATGTCCCAGTTCTTCAACACTACTTCAGGTGATTTGGCCGCATCCACCTCGCATATCACAATGCGCAATAAGAAAAAGGGATCCATGAGGTGTACATCTTCCTGGCAATCAAAACTCCATCTGAATTGTGAACCCAGCTGGATAAGGGGTGATAGTTCGCTTCCCACTCCCTGTATTGTATAAACGCAAACTAACACTACTTATACAGGTATGCTACAGCACCCATACCACATCACATTACAACAATGAGCTCACGGTTTAATCCCGAGTTTTCAGACCAGTAGGGGTGAGTAGTTCACTTGCCACTCCCTGTATAGTATAAACGCATACTAACACTACTTACACAGTTATACTACAGCGGCCAGTATGCTACAGCACCCACAGCCCATCACTTTACAACAATCACCTCGGTTTGATCCCCGAATCTTCACACCGGTAGGCGTGAGTACTTCGCTTCTCACTTCCTGTATAGTATAAATGCACGGTAGAGGTCAGTAGTTTGCTTCCCACTCCCCTTATGGTATAAACACCTACTGACACTACTTCCACAGGTATGCTACAAACACCAGAGCACATCACTTTACAGCAATGACCTCATGGTTTAGGCTCTCGTTTTCATACCCGAGTGTAGCAGCATCTCATCTCAGCACCATGTCACTCTGAGTAACACCGCACTTTCAGTCCGGTAGGAGTGACTACTTCGCTTCGCACTCCCCCACAGAGGTTACAGTGCTCCTATTCTCCTGTTTCCTACTCTTTTTGCCCTTTTTCCACCTTACTCGTATCAGCGGAATTCTCAAAATGGCTGTCAACACTTCCTAGTTGCAACCGCTCGCAGCCAATAAGCAGCAAGCTCGTGGTCGTAACGCCTCAGCCAATCAGATGGCAGAATTCCCAAATATCGATATCTGTAAATTTCGATAATTCTCCAAAACAACTGAACGGATTTACACCAAATAAACAAAAGTGTGCTTTCAAGACCAAGACCCTTCTCCCTGCCAAATTTGGGGTAATTCAGTTCACCCGTTCGACCTGTAGCCTTGCCTACATTTTCCTATGGAAATTAACATGGAGAAAACACGTTTTGGGACCCCATTTTTTCTCAGCCTCCCCTTGACAAATCATTCCCAAACTTTCAACATAGGAGCTGATATGAACAAGGAATTAATTAGGAAAATTTCATGAAGATTCATCAAACAACGCCAAAGTTGAAAGCAAAAGAAAAAATGCTCTTCCTATGGAAACTTGGTCCTAACTATAACTAATAATAAGTATATATATATCCATAGGAAAAGCGTTTATTGTTTTCCCAATAACTTTGGCGCCGGATGACGAATCTTCGCAAAATTTTAAAAACGAGTGGGGTGCTCTGGTCAGCTCCTATTCTGAAAGTTTGGGGTGATTTGTCAAGCGGAGGCCGAGAAAAAAGGGAGGTCCCAAAACGCGTTTTCCCTATGTTATTTCCAATAGGAAACTTTAGACACGGCTACAGGCCGAACTGCTGAACGGAATGACACCAAATTTGGCAAAAAGGTAGCCCTTGGTTCAGAAAGCGCCCTTTTTAAAATGGTGTAAATCCGTTCAGTAGTTCCTGAGAGATTCAAAAAATAGGGGTCAAAAAATCAATTTCCCATAGGAAAGTTTAGACACTGTTACAGCCAAAACTGCTGAACGGAATTACACCAAATTTGGCAAAAAGTTACTGTTTGGCTCAGAAAGCGAACTTTTTAAAAATGGTGTAAATCCGTTCAGTAGTTTTTGAGAAAATGAAAACCGAGTTAGAACCGAGGCACAAGAAAACAGAAAAACAAAGGCAAAAAACAAGAAAAGGGAGCAGGGTAGAAACCCCCTGACCCCCTAGGCCTGCTCAGGGGGTCCCACAAGGACCCCCAGGGCCAAAAAAAGCAAATCCGGCCGCAAAAATTTAAAAAACGAAGCGCGGGCTCCCGCGCTTCGTTATTAATTAGCCCCTGGGTGGGCCAAGTCCCAGGGGCATGTCAAAAAATAATTGCGGGGGCCCAGGGGGACACCGCAGCCTGATGTCTGCCATCCCCCAGGACTTTGATAAAAAAAAATTTGGGGGGGCGCACGGCCCCCCGCTGCCCAGGGAACCGCCACCCCCTGGGCCTCTTATTTTTTTTTAAATACCTGTGTGGGGGACTCGAGCCCCCCCACACGCCCCGGTGACCGCCACATCCCAGGACACTAAGTGTTTAAATGTGGGGGTCCATCATGGACCCTCAAACCCCGGGGACCACCACCTCCCCGGGGCTTTGCAATTGTTGGGAGGGGGGCACACGGCCCCCCTTATGGAGCCTTTGATTGGCCTAGGGACCGCCACCCCCCAGGGCCGGGTCCTGCAGTGTCCTGGGGTGCCCACCCCCGGGACATTGCTGTTTGCTATGGTAGGGCGGGAGTCATGCGGCTCCTGCCCTGCCATAGCAAACTCGGCTTTGGATTTTGGAAGCAAGAGCAGGGAAACCTGCTCTCACTTTCAAAGTCCAAAGCAGAATTGCTTTTCCACAAGGGGAGATGCCTGTCAGCAGTTCCCCATGTGGAAAAGCTATGCCGGCTCCCGAAGGTCGCGGGGAGCCAGCGGGATCTTGGGGACATTGGGGCTCCCCCCACGGTCCACAATGTATTACATAGGCCCCGGGGGATTGGGTCCCCGGGGCGAATAGTAATTAATGGTAGGAGCCGTTTTTATATTACGGAAAAATTAGGAGTCGCGTACCTAGCGCGGAGCTCAGCGTGGCCCCCTAGTGTGCACGCGAGGGGTACGCAACTCCTAGTGCGAAAAGCTATGCCGGCTTCCGAAGGTGGTGGGGAGCCGGCAGGAACGTGGGGGCATTGGGGCTCCCCCCACAGTCCCCAACGTATTACATAGGCCCTGGGGGATGGGGTCCCTGGGGCAAATAGAAATTAATGGTAGGAGCCGGGTTTTTATATAAAAAAATTAGGAGTCGTGTACCTAGCGCGGCTCTCAGCACAGCCCCCTAGTGTGCATGCGAGGGGTACGTGACTCCTAGCGTGAAAAGCTATTCCGGCTCACGAAGGTCGCGGGGAGCCGTTGGGACCGTGGGGGCATTGGGGCTCCCTCCATGGTCCCTAACGTATTACATAGGCCCCAAGGGATGGCGTCCCTGGGGTGAATAGAAATAATGGTAGGAGCTGGGTTTTTTTACGTAAAATTTAGGAGTCGCATACCTAGTGCAGCGCTCAGCGTGGCTCCCTAGTGTGCACGCAAGGTGTATGTGACTCCAATTCGCGTTGGGTGCACGACTCCAAGCAAAAATATTTTTTCAAAATTAATATAAACTTAGGTTATATGTTAGGATATTGGGTGGCTCTAAAAAGAGCCCTTGTGTTTATTGGGAGATTTTTGTAGCTACATATAAGTGCCGATTCAGAGTCTTAAGTTGTTGAGAAGGACTCTGTTTCCCTTATCTGTGAAATGTACACCATCAGTCCTGTAGATGCCATCCATATTAAAATGCAGATTGTTGTTGTATATGGTCCCCATACTATGGTCTCTGAGATAGGCAGAAATAGCTTTATTAATTTTTTTTTTAGCTTTCTTAATCTGTGGACAAAATTAATAGGACCTCTTCCATTTCTGTCTTTGGCATATGTTAGAGTACACAAAGGCAGTTTGGGGGGAAAGCAACATCAATTCTGCAAAGGTGTCCTTCATTAGCATTACCAGACCTACCCCAGTCAATGTGCCTAGGTCATTGCCACCACAGTGCACAATCATGAGGTCAGGTGGTTGGAGATGCAAAAAGGTGTCAACCCATGGCATCAATTGGTGTCCAATCCATTTAATTTGTCAATACCTCTGCTTTCAGCATACCTTTTGCACCAGAAAACATAGCTGTGTCCAATAATCCACACAGAAAGCATCTTGAAGGAATTTCTGTTGGTAATCAGAAGATGTCTGCAGTTGAGGTAGGCAGGTGGAAGTATAAAATCTATCTAAAATGGTGGACAAGATGCTGTTTTTAAGAAAGTAGAGATTTGATTGGCTGTTTAAGAACACTCTACATTCAAATATAGGGTGCATTTTACTTTGTTTACAAAGCATGTTTCTTATTGGCTATTAACATATGTTGGAAGAGTACAGCAGAAAGGATAAGGGCACGCATTACAAAGCCAACCACTCCTGCTGTTGTCATTTGCAACATTGTGTAGTGAACTTGTGACCTGGCAGCTAAGTTGAATGTTGCATGACCTGTTGCTATGGAAACTGACATTAAGGACAAGGGGTGAATATGTCAGTTGAAAAGTATTATTCTCTGTGACCAATGGAAATTCTTTTTTCAATTTGAAAAACACTGGGAAGCAATGCCATTTGTTGCTTATGTCTATATGTATGAAACAATAGAGGGAAAGTTTGCCAATACTGGTTCAACCTTGCAGAGTATGTTGATCTCTGTGTGAAAAAGAAAATCCTGACTGAGTGTGTGAGATTTTGCATTCAGCACATTTTTTAAATAGGTGAGTTTCATATTTTTGAGTTTTATTAAAAAAAGATTTGACAATTTTATGAAACTGTGTTGTTTGAAATATATAATTAAATGCAGATATGTATATTGCGATTATTTTTATTGTACTTGAAGTTTGTTTAAAAACAGTATGTACAGTAATATATATATTTTTAAGTGTGTTGAAAGGTATAGTTGAATGAAGGCTCTTATTAACTATTAATTGGTTAAATATGAACTAAGAAGGTGTATTTTCTAAAATATTCATATAAGGTGTAGTTTATCACGCATGATTATTTCTTCTGTGCAAAAACGTATAATTAAAAAATATTGTATTATTATAGATAGTTTGGAAAAAGGAGGTACAATTGTGCTGTTTGCAAGATGATCATATAAGGTGTTAATAATTATGATTCTGTTATTAGTTTGTACAGATTGTGCAGTTTTAAAAATCCTCATTAAAAAAGTGTTCTTTATTACTCTTCTTCATTAAGTCTGTTGAGAGGTACAGTTTGATGATGTTGCATATTTCTAGATTTAATGGACAATATGTAGCTCAAAAGAAAGTCAGTACATTTCATTCTTTCTGCTATGTAGTAGTTATCTCCTTAAGTAGATAGTATGTCATGAGTCATTTATTTGTTTCAATTGTATTCCTATACTTGTATGTATACTTATTGAATTAATGAGAGGTACCTGATACATTAGAGGACTGCAAAGGTAGTGAAAATGTGATTTTATAAGTGCATGAGAAGTGATTTTGTGGCTCTAGAATGTCTAATTTCGTAGTTAGTATGTAAGTAAATGTGCACAATCTATGCGGTCCCCTAACCCCCTGCACACTACTGATTCACTCCCTGTCCACACCTCCTATCATCCTGACAGAATCATGTCCGTATCTACTCTCTGTGCCAAAACTCACCCTCCTGTCAACTACCAGGCATTAGGACATGCAGTGCTACACTCAAATGTGCACAATCTATGCAGGCCTCTAACCCCCAGCAGACTACTGATTCACCCTTACAATAAGCCAGGTAGTATTCATGTAGTGCCCCAATCAGACTGCCACTCTCTGTCCACTCCTGCAATCATCCTGATAGAAGCATGTCCTTACCTAATCTCTGTGCCAACACACAAGCACTTATAAACTCTCCCTACTGTCAACTACCACCACCCTAAATATCCACTCAGCATCCATGCACATGTAGAATGACTCAGGCAGTAACACACGCAGTGCTACAGTCAAATGTGCGCAATGTTTGCAGGCCCCTAACCCCCAGCAGAGTACTGATTCACCCTTGCAATAAGCCAGGTAGTATTCATTTGGCGCCCCAATCAGACTGCGACTCTCTGTTCACTCCTGCAATCATCCTCACAGAAGCATGTCCTTATCTAGTCTCTGTGCCAACACGCAAACACTTATAAACTCTCTGTGCTGTCAACTACCAGCTCTGTAACTATCCAGTCAGTATCCATGCACTTGTACAATAACTCAGTCATTAAGACATCCAGTGCTACAGTCAAATGTGCACAATCTAAGCAGGCCCGTAACTCCATGCAGACTACTGATTCACTCTAGCAATAACCCAGGTAGTATTCATGCAGTGCCCCAATCAGACGTCCACTCCTGCAATCATCCTGAAAGAACCATTTCCTTATATAATCTTTGTGTCAAAACACAAGCACTTATAAACTCTCCCTGCTGTCAACTACTCAGGCATTAAGACATGCTACACTCTCCTACAGTACTCTAATCATCCAGTCACTACCCATGTACTTATGCAATGCCTCACACCCTAATACATACACTACTAAATAACATGTGCACTATCCATGCAGTCCTCTAACCATCTACACACTACTCATTCACACCTTCATTTACCCAGGTACTACCCATACAGTTCAGCAAACACACTGTCACTCCCCATGCACATGTCCAGTCACCCAGCCAGTACCCTATACTTATCCAATCACTCTGCCAAAACCCAAACACTTGCAAATTCACCATACATTCTCCTTGCCGTACTCTATTCATCCAGTCACTACCCATGTACTCATGCAATGCCTCATGTCCTAACACATGCACTGCTAAAATAACATGTGTACTATCCATGCAGTCCTCTAACCATCTACAAGCTACTCATTCACACCTTCATTTACCCAGGTACTACCCATACAGTTCAGCAAACACACTGTCACTCCCCATGCACATGTCCAGTCACCCAGCCAGTACCCTATACTTATCCAATCACTCCGCTAAAACCCAAGCACTTGTAAATTCACCGTCTACTCCTCTTGCAGTACTCTAATCATCCAGTCACTACCCATGTACTCATGCAATGCCTCACGCCCTAATACATACACTGCTACAATAACATGTGCACTATTCATGCAGTCCTCTAACCATCTACACGCTACTCATTCACACCTTCATTTGCCCAGGTACTACCCATGCAGTCCAGCAAACACACTGTCACTCCTCATGAACACCTCCAGTCACCCAGCCAGTACCCTACACTTATCCAATCACTTCGCCAAAACCCAAGCACTTGCAAATTCACCATATACTCTCCTTGCAGTGCTCTAATCATCCAGTCACTACCCATGTACTCATGGAATGCCTCACGCCCTAACACAAACACTGCTACAATAACATGTGCACTATCCATGCAATCCTCTAACCATCTACAAGCTACTCATTCACACCTTCATTTACCCAGGTATTACCCATGCAGTCCAGCAAATACACTGTCACTCCCCATGCACACCTCCACTTACCCAGCCATTACCCTATACTTATCAAATCACTCCGCCAAAACCCAGGCACCTGCAAATTCACCATATACTCTCCTTGCAGTACTCTATTCATCCAGTCACTACCCTTGCACTCATGCAATGCCTCACGCCCTAACACAAGCACTGCTACAATAACATGTGCACTATCCATGCAGTCCTCTAACCATCTACACGTTACTCATTCACACCTTCATTTACCCAGGTACTCCCCATGCAGTCCAGCAAACACACTGTCACTCCCAATGCACACCTCCAGTCACCCAGCTAGCACCCTATACTTATCCAATCACTCCGCCGAAACCCAAGCACTTGCAAATTCCCCGTACACTCTCCTTGCAGTATCTAATCATCTAGTCACTACCCATGCACTCATGCAATGCCTCACACTCTAACACAAGCACTGCTACTATAACATGTGCACTATCCATGCAGTCCTCTAACCATCTACACGATACTCATTCACACATTCATTTACCCAGGTACTACCCATGGCTGTCCAGCAAACACACTGTCACTCCCATGAACACCTCCAGTCACCCAGCCAGTTCCCCATACTTATCCAATCACCCCGCCAAAACCCAAGCACTTGCAAATTCACCATATACTCTCCTTGCAGTACTCTAATCATCCAGTCACTACCCATGTACTCATGGAATGCCTCACACCCTAACACATGGACTGCTACAATAACATGTGCACTATCCATGCAGTCCTCTAACCATCTACACGCTACTCATTCACACCTTCATTTACCCAGGTACTACCCATGCAGTCCAGCAAACACACTGTCACTCCCCATGCACAACTCCAGTCACCCAACCAGTACCCTATACTTATCCAATCACTCCGCCAAAACCCAAGCACTTGCAAATTCATCGTACACTCTCCTTGCAGTACTCTAAACATCCAGTCACTACCCATGTACTCATACAATGCCTCAAACCCTAACACATGCTCTACTACAATAACATGTGCACTATCCATGCAGTCCATACTTTCATGCAATCACTCTGATAATTTTTCTTCTTTTAACCAGTAGATGTGATTCCGTAAGAACCGTTTTCTTTAGAGCAATTTAAAAAAAGTGTATTTTTTTAACCTTTTTAACTTTTTTGTGTGTTATTTATTTTAAAAACAACTATGAAAAACGAACAACAAACAAATGGTTTCTTGAAAAAAAACATAACATTTGTGCGATTTCAGAGCAGCAGAGATCACATCTATACATTGCTCACGAAAGCAGAGCTCAGTGGCACACTTAATGCAGCTGACAGATGCATTTAAAAACTCTGGCATAATATGAGGCCTTGCTGCAGGTGGAGTCGCAGAAGTTGAGGGTGTACCGGGTTCCCGTTTTCTATCAGCATGCAACTTTCTCCTTATTTCCTCTCTTGTGAGGTGCACTGGATGGATGGTTTCCATATGTTTCTTCATGCTACTTGTCCCACAAGAGCACGTCTTCTCAGACCCTCTAGCCAGCACTCTTTGGCAAATTATGCATGTAACTTTTGTAGCATTTACTTTCTTCTGACCCTCCAGAACATTAAAAAACGGCCAAACAATACTCTCTCTTCTCTTCCAAGTCTGCTGCAGTCTCTGTTCCTCCTCCTGCACTGCAAGTGCATCCACTTCTACAAAATTTGAAGCCATAGTGCATTCAAAATAAAGAAACACACAAAAAACTATTATTATATATAGAATAAACAAACACGTCTTCTCTCTATGAAGTTCAAAGAATAAGGGAAGTATCAGAAGGATGGATCCTCCCTCTCTCATAATTAAATTGATTTAAACCAATCAGATTCCTTTTTTCTCTTTCTGAGATGAAGTCGCGTACGGTGCTCACACCCGTCACGCAGCCATTATGCACCGATCGCGGACCCGCAAAACATATATTTTGATATATATTATAAATGGAATGTTCTATAAACCTTTCATAAGTATATTAGCAAAACTGTTCACTATAATATCATATTCTAACTTTCAATACTCATTTTTTCAACTTTACAATGAAGCCAAATTTGCGACTTCGGCGCGATATCGGCACAATCGCGGTGCGACCCCGGAAACAGGTGCGTGGAGAATTTGTGCACAGTACGTGCCTACACCGCGACTTTCGTAACTTTACTTTCGTCAAACTTATATTACAAATAATACTTTAAAAATTATTTAGAATTCATTTTAGACAAACACTCAAACGAAAAGTTTTATTTATAATGAACAAATTCCGGCAAAGTTGCGACCTCAGCGCGATTTTTCAAAATGGCTACCGGAATGTGCGTAGCCATCGTGCAGGATGCGCAAAGGGTGCGCGACTATAGTGTAATATAAAATAAAATGAATATAGTTTTCCAAATTAAAAATTATTCAACATTTTTTTAATATATATATATATTATTAAACATAGGTTTCAGGGATGTTATAGTTAGTTGGATATTTCAATCGTATAAAACCATAGAAATTCCCCCGTTATAGTTAGTTGAACTAACTATAACTCGCGCCCCCGCCATGCACTGCTGATGATGTCATATATTACATCATTCATGACATGGTCAGTGACATCACTGATGACATCACTGATGACATCTCAAATGACATCACTGATGACATCATCCAGTGACTGTGTGTTTGTGTACAGTTTAAATATGTATTATATATATGCCAAGGTATATTGAAGAATGAGTGGGTGTATAAGTGTCTGGATGAAGGATTTAGTAGGAATGTGACTGACTATTTAAGTGAGTGATTACATGTGTCTTACTAAATGTATGGGTTAGTGACTGATACAGACATGCACACATTTTAGTTTGACAGTTGGTTTGTAAGCAGTTGTATAGGTTAGTGAGTAGCTTCATGAGGACATATATGGGTTGTTGATTGGTTGTGTGATTATCTGCATGGGTGACTTGGTGTGTATGTGAGTGCTTGGGCGGTGTGTGACTCTGTACATAGATGTTTGAGTGGTTAATTCACTGTGTGTACAGGTTCAAGAGTGCATGTGGAAACAGTTGTATGAGTGTGAGTGTGTGTATGGTGTGTTGGTGAGAGAATGGATGTCTGAATGTTACATGTCCAAGTAACTAGGTATATAAAAGGCTGTGTATGTGAGAATTGGAGTATATAAGTGACTATACATAAGAATCAGTGATTGTGGCAGTGGCTGTATGGATGAGTGTCTACTTGTATCAGTGATTATATAAGAGAGTAAGTATGTGTTAGTATCTGTATGAATAAGTGAGGTGGTGTGTGTATAACTGTATAGGTCCGTAAATGGAAGTGTGATTGATTCTTTGCATGACTGACTCAGTGTGTGAGTTAAGTTTGTCTGAATGATGGTGTTTGAGTATCTGAATACTTGTATGAGTGCCTATGATAGTGTTGTATTGATGAATGACTACATCTTTGAGTGATTCTATGGGTGAATGAGTGGATGTGTATATAGACTTAGGAATTAGTGAGTGTGTATGTAGTAACTGTTACAGTGGGTGTATCAAAGTTTATATTACAGTGCCGCATCAATCCAATCAAGAGTTTGCCTGGAAAGAGAGGACGCCACACAGGTAAGTTCAAATCTTGTTACCAAGATTCGGTTGAGTAGCACAGTTGCACTACGTTGACCATCAGGCCACAGGGGTGGCCACGCCCACTCAAGGCGGAGTTTCATTATTTAATTGTGGTGCAAAAGACTGCCGTTTTCATTTCAACATGATCCCAGCATCCCATGAGGAAGTGCTCTCCATAGCACGAAACGCGTCGGGAGGGATTTCAAGTTGCCGCGATGTCTGCCTGTTGTCACTGCCTTCGGTGAATAAATGGTAACAAGATTTGAACTTACCTGTGTGGCGTCCTCTCTTTCCAGGCAAACTCTTGATTGGATTGATGCGGCACCGCCTGAGCCGCGAGAGTGACCCCGCTGCGCTCTGCGCAGTCCTGTTGAGGTGCACAATGCATTTCAGCACAAAGGAAGGGTGAGTGTGATTCAGCGAGTGGAGCGGCAGCACAAAGACTGGCATGCTGTGTGCACACCCACTGAGGACTTCATTGACAGAAAGTTGTTTGAAATATGGCAAACTCACCCGAGTAGCACAGTTGCACTACGTTGACCATCAGGCCACAGGGGTGGCCACGCTTATTCAAGGCGGGGTTTCATTATTCAATTGTGGTGCAAAAGACTGCCATTTTCATTTCAACATGATCCCAGCATCCCATGAGGAAGTGCTCTCCATAGCACGAAACGCGTCGGGAGGGATTTCAAGTTGCCGCGATGTCTGCCTGTTGTCACTGCCTTCGGTGAATAAATGGTAACAAGATTTGAACTTACCTGTGTGGCGTCCTCTCTTTCCAGGCAAACTCTTGATTGGATTGATGCGGCACCGCCTGAGCCGCGAGAGTGACCCCGCTGCGCTCTGCGCAGTCCTGTTGAGGTGCACAACGCATTTCAAAACAAAGGAAGGGTGAGTGTGATTCAGCGAGTGGAGCGGCAGTACAAAGACTGGCATGCTGTGTGCACACCCACTGAGGACTTAATTGACAGAAAGTTGTTTGAAATATGGCAAACTCACCCGAGTAGCACAGTTGCACTACGTTGACCATCAGGCCACAGGGGTGGCCACGCCCACTCAAGGCGGGGTTTCATTATTTAATTGTGGTGCAAAAGACTGCCGTTTTCATTTCAACATGATCCCAGCATCCCATGAGGAAGTGCTCTCCATAGCATGAAACGCGTCGGGAGGGATTTCAAGTTGCCGCGATGTCTGCCTGTTGTCACTGCCTTCGGTGAATAAATGGTAACAAGATTTGAACTTACCTGTGTGGCGTCCTCTCTTTCCAGGCAAACTCTTGATTGGATATATATAGGCTATTTGGTTTTAGGTTTAAACCTATAATAACTGATAAAACCCCACCGAAAGGAAAATAGCCATCACTGGTGTAAACATATAAACACTGAAAAAACACCTTTGCAACCACAAACTAAGTGCCATTCATAGAAAGGAAAAGATGAGTGAAAGAGTCATTTTTCCTGAAGGGGCCAATACAATGTGACTTTGTTATTCAAGGTAGCAACAAGAAAGACTGGGCTAACATTATTCTGCTTGAGTTTTGTTGTTTAGGGATGTCACTAAAACATTGTCTCTTCTTCCTTCTGCTTTTATCAGTTTTGTGGTCTTTGGTCTAAAGATGCAGTGTTTAGAAGCAAATGTTAGGCCTCATTTAGTTATTTTATAAACTGTAGAGAATCGGGAAATATCCAAATCCTATTTGAAATGTTGGTTACATTTGATTTCACTGATAGGTAAAATGGCTGGTTTCATAAGAATCTTTCCTAATATCTACCATCACATTTACCCACAGACAGTGAATGGGTAAAATCCTTTGATACATCAGCCCCCTTTTCTAGTGAGTCAGTATTGATTGTAAGTGAATTGCCAAACACCCCAGTCTTTTAACATGTAATACAGGATGTAATCACAGGTGTATATGAAAAGAAAGTTGTCACCAAGCATCTGAGATAGTGGTGAAAACATAACACCAGGCGTTTGGTAAACATGGAATGCAGTGTCACTTGGACTGCTGCTGAAAAACGTTCCTTCCAAGTTCAATAAAGATTGGAGTGATATTGTTTGTATTTGCAGTAATTCAGATTAGCTACGTATATGAAAAAGTTGTATGACGGCCTGTCAAAATCGATACCTGAGCTGAAGTGCTTCCCTGTAAGAGATCCTTGTCACTTGCTAGATGTTATGCTGAAAGCATCTTTACAATCTTCAGAGTTAATGAAGAATGCTATTGACTTTGTAGTCTATTCTGGTGCAGTAAAAATGTATTTGAACATCATATACCCTGTGCATACGCTACCTATACACATGCAATATCAGTGCAGAAAGCAAGCAATAATTAAAATTCAATTAAAATTCCATAAACACCGGAAAACACTGTTTCTGTTGTTTTTAATGGCACGAAAATGTGTAACAACTGATAACTCACTGTTTTTTAAGGTATTGAAAAAACTGAAAAAACCCCACCAGAATTTACCAAAAATAGAAACTGAAAACAGGAAAGCCTAGATATATATATATATATATATATATATTCCATAAGAAAACACACTGCCCTTGCAGCATGAAAACAGGCCACTCTAAACGTGCTCAGCAATTTCTTTATTTGAGGCAAAGGTAGGCATGCAGGCATTACGCGTTTCGACGCGGCTGAGTCTTCATCATATGCCACTGTGTCCTGGTGGGTTCGTTTGCATTTTGAAAAACGTAACTAACAACATTGAAAAGGGACAATGTCCATTTCTTTCCAATTTTTATTTGTGGCAGTGAGTGCTTTATCCAAGAGGTGGGTTTTATGCAGCAAAGGTGAGTACAACATTTCGTTTTTCATGAGGTTGAATCCTTAGAACAACAGTTAAATCTATGTTTCCCTTTGTTGCAGCATTAGTTTGTCGTTTTCTATGTGGTAAAAAACCACAAATCCCATAATGCTATGTAACTGCCGCTTTACTTCCTTAATGGCATTCAATGTTGGATTTTGGCAAAACCACCCTTATTTCACTGTGCACCGCTTGTAAACATTGCTTTACAAGGAAAGTTCCATAGGCGAGCACAGTCACTCAAAAGAAAGTTCAGCTACCACCAAGTTTTTTTACAGTTCATCACTTGCCTTTCAGCTGGTAACCTCGAGCGTGCAGTGCATTGGGAAATCCCGTTTGCATACTCTGACTGTTCCAGAGTTCACTCTCCAAGTAGAGGCGGGCCTCTCTTCGTGGCCCTTCCATCAAAACTTCGTTTATCTCCAGTGTTACAGCCGGTGGACGCTCCTTCCATAGAAATCCAAACAAGAGTCTGACAATCAGGAGCGCCTCAAACTCACGAGTTGGGGCCTGTCTCAGGTGTGTCAGACACCTCCCATATTCCATAAGAAAACACACTGCCCTTGCAGCATGAAAACAAGACACTCCAAACGTGCTCAGCGATTTCTTTATTTGAGGCAAAGGTAGGCATGCAGGCATTACTGCCACTGTGTCCTAGTGGGTTCAGCTAACTATAACTCGCGCGACCGCAATCCACTGCTGATGACGTCACATCCATTTAGACACTTATTTACCCATTATTTACCCATTTATTCTCCCATTAACGTTTAGATATACATATATAAAAAAAAAATCTTTTTCAGAAAGACATATTCACTGGATGATGTCATCAGTGATGTCATCAGTGATGTCACTTTAAGATGTCATCAGTGATGTCATGAGTGATGTCACTGACCATGTCATGAGTGATGTAATATGTGACGTCATCAGCAGTGGATTGTGGTCGCGCGAGTTATAGTTAGCTGAACTATCTATAACGGGGGAATTTCAATGGTTTTGTATGAGTGAAATGTCCAGCTAACTATAACATGTGTGAAACCTATGGTTTTTTCAGTGAATTTGCAAGGTTTTTAAAATGCTAATTCCTAACTATAACGTGTGTAAAACCTATGGTTTTTTCAGTGAATTTGCAAGGTTTTTTAAATGCTAATTCCTAACTATAACGTGTGTGAAACCTATGGTTTTTTCAGTGAATTTGCAAGGTTTTTTAAATGCTAATTCCTAACTATAACGTGTGTGAAACCTATGGTTTTTTATGTGAATTTGAAAGGTTTTTTAAATGCTAATTTCTAACTATAACGTGTGTGAAACCTATGGTTTTTTAGTGAATTTGTAAGGTTTTTTAAATACTAATATATGTATGTATTATTATATTTTTTATATATTTATTTTACAATAAACTACCTATGTATATAGTTATAGATTGACTGTATCCTTTAATATGGAATGGCTCAGCTCTTTTATTTTGAATTTGGATAAAGTTGAACAGCATAGGTAATATCTTCTATAAACTTATAAACAGTTTAAAATGTATTTTTTTTTTAAGGGTTTTTCACGGTGCGCGCACCCCACGATTTTTTGAAAAAAAATAAAATGTTTTTTTCACCCTTCGGGGTCCTTCAGGGACCCCCTGACAAAGGCTAGGGGGTCAGGAACTCTCTACCCTGCCCCCTTTTCACGTTCTCCACCTTTCTTTGTCACTGTCACACACAAAATGGCATCCGACACTTCCTGATTTCGACCGATTGGAATGTTGACTGACATCTAACCACCAATCAGAATTATGCTCGCGGACATGCACCGTGCACGCACGGTGCGCGCATATAGATATTTATGTACTTTTAACTGCAATTTTCTCAGGAACTACTGAACAGATTGACACCATATATGCAAAAGGCACATGCCTGACCTGAGGACTACCTCTTTGCCAAATTTCATGTAATTCTGTTCAGCCCTTCGGGCTGTACCTTCGACTAAAGCCCCCGCTTGACGAATCACCCCGAGACTTTAAGGGTAGGAGCTGAGCGGAGCGCCCCATTAGTTTTGAAAATTTCACGAAAATAAGTCAACCGGCGCCAAAGTTATTCAAAATAGAATTTTCAGATTTCCTATGGGAACTCGGTCCTAACTATAACTATCTACTGGCGACCGCCAGTAGATAATATATATATATATATATATACATACATGTGAGGCCCTGCAGATGGCACACGAGGTGGGGAGCCCAGTCGTGTGCACCGGCGGGGCAGCGAAGTGGCAAGCACCACTACCCACAGAAAAGGTAACGTGGCACTGAATAACACAGGATCTTCTCTTTGTATCTGGCAGGAACAACAAGGTTAAAATGCCCTAGTTCCAAAATGTAGAATTAGTGTTACAACGGTCTTCAAGAGGACCTGCGATGGATGCTGCTTCTGCCTTCCGTACACTGGAGGCGGCACATGGGTCACGCGGTACGGTCATACTGCGATGGGACGTACACTTATTGACCTCTCATGGCACTGCTCCACACTTCGGGGACAACGCTTTACTTTAGCTGTGTTTTCTGATGAAGTATCGCGCCAGCCCTGTCCAACAGCAGAACCCATTTAGATCCAAACAGACTCTTCCACTCTCTCACAGGAAGTGAAACCAGGCCAAGCGGACACTTTCACAATACAACAGACGGAATGCACTTTTCGGTAAAAAAAACACATTCCTTCCTCCTAATTTATAAAAAAAACGACTCACTGAAAAACAGGGGCCAGCTTCGATCGGTAAACAGTCGTTACAACAATTTTTTTACTTCGCGATACCAATACAAAGCATGCATTACCACGCATGCGTTGTACATCACAAACTCATTACTACACATTTTTTTAGAACGCATGATCATTTACCACACATGCCTTTACAACGAATTTTGTTGTAAAGGTATGTATAGTAAATGACCAAGAGTTCTAAAAAAATGTAGACGATCCACGTCGTTGTAAGGAAACAGAGGCTGTTCCGTTTCTTCACAAAGACGTGCACCGCCCCTCAGACATGAAGCAGGAACCATGAGGAGAGAGGAACCACGAGGAGTGAGAGGTAAGGGGGATTGGGCATGGGTTGGTGGTTACTTTTCTAGGATTTAGGGTAGTGCCGTGATGTTTGTGTAGTATAGGGGGTCGTGCTGGTGGTAGTGTTTTAGCGTTTAGGGTAGTGCAGTGATGTTTGTGTAGTGTAGCGGGTCGTACTTGGGATAGATTTAGGGTTTAGGGTTGTGCAGTGATGTTTGTGTAGTGTAGGGGGTCGTGCTGTGGGTAGTGTTTTAGGGTTTAGGGAAGTGCAGTGGTGTTTAGGTAGTGTAGGGGGTCGTGCTGGGGGTAGTGTTTTAGGGTTTAGGGCAGTGCAGTGGTGTTTGTGTAGTGTAGGGGGTCATACTGGGGGTAGTGTTTTAGGGTTTAGGGCAGTGCAGTGGTGTTTGGGTAGTGTAGGGGTCATGCTGAGGGTAGATATAGGGTTTAGGGTAGTGCAGTGGTGTTTGGGTAGTGTAGGGGTTCGTGCTGGGGTAGATTTAGGGTTTAGGGTAGTGCAGTGGTGTTTGGGTAGTATAGGGGGTCGTGCTGAGGGTAGATTTAGGGTTTAAGGTAGTGCAGTGGTGTTCGGGTAGTGTAGGGGTCATGCTGGGGGTGGTGTTTCAGGGTTTAGGGCAGTGCAGTGGTATTTGGGCAGTGTAGGGGTCGTGCTGGGGTAGTGTTTCAGGGTTTATAGCAGTGCAGTAGTGTTCCGGCAGTGTAGGGGGTCGTGCTGGGGCTGGTGTTTCAGGGTTTAGGGCAGTGCAGTAGTATTCGGGCAATATAGGGGGTCGGGATTGGGCTGGTGTTTCAGGGTTTAGGCAGTGCGATGGTGTTCGGGCAGTGTAGGAGATCGTGCTGGGGCTGGTGTTTCAGGGTTTAGGGCAGTACAGTGGTGTTTGGGCAGTGTAAGGGGTCATGCTGGGGCTGGTGTTTCAGGGTTTAGGGCACTGCAGTGGTGTTCGGGCAGTGTAGAGGTTTGTGCTGAGGGTGGTGTTTCAGGGTTTAGGGCAGTGCAGTAGTGTCCGGGCAGTTTAGGGGGTCGTGCTGGGGGTGGTGTTTCAGGGTTTAGGGCAGTGCAGTGGTGTTCGGGCAGTGTAAGGGGACGTGCTGGGGGTGTTGTTTCAGGGTTTAGCGCAGAGCAGTGGTGTTCGGGCAGAGTAGGGGGTCATGCAGGGGTGGTGTTTCAGGGTTTAGGGCAGTGCAGTTGTGTTCAGGCAGTGTACGGGGTCGTGCAGGGGTGGTGTTTCAGGGTTTAGGGCAGTGCAGTGGTTTTCGGGCAGTGTAGGGGTGGTGTTTCAGGGTTTAGGGCAGTGGTGTTCGGGCAGTGTAGGGGGTTGTGCTGGGTGTGGTGTTTCAGGGTTTAGGGCAGTGCAGTGGTGTTCGGGCAGTGTAGAGGGACCTGCTGGGGGTGGTGTTTCAGGGTTTATGGCAGAGCAGTGGTGTTAGGGCAGTGTAGGGGGTCGTGCAGGGGTGGTGTTTCAGGGTTTAGGGCAGTGCAGTGGTGTTCGGGCAGTGTAGGGGGTCATGCAGGGTGTGGTGTTTCAGGATTTAGGGCACTGCAGTGGTTTTCGGGCAGTGTAGGGGTCTTGCTGGGGGTGGTGTTTCAGGGTTTAGGACAGTGGTGTTCGGGCAGTGTAGGGGGGCTTGCTGGGGGTGGTGTTTCTGGGTTTAGGGCAGTGCAGTGGTGTTCGGGCAGTGTAGGGGGTCTTGCTGGGGGTGGCGTTTCAGGGATTAGGGCAGTGCAGTGGTATTCGGGCAATTTAGGGGGTCTTGCAGGGTAGCGGTGTTTCAGGGTTTTGGGCAATGCGGTGGTGTTCGGGCAGTGTAGGGGGTCGTGCTGGGGCTGGTGTTTCAGGGTTTCGGGCAGTGTTGTGCTGGGCCTGGTGTTTCAGTGTTCAGGGAAGTGCGGTGGTGTTTGGGCAGTGTAGGGGGTCGTGCTGGGGCTGGTGTTTTAGGGTTTAGGAAGTGCAGTGGTGTTCGGGCAGTGTAGGGGGTCGTGCTGGGGGTGGTGTTTCAGGGTTTAGTGCAGTGGTGTTCGGGCAGTGTAGGGGGTCTTGCAGGGGGTGGTGTTTCACGGTTTAAGGTAGGAGTGTTCGGGCAGTGTAGGGGGTCTTGCTGGGGGTGGTGTTTCAGGGTTTCGGGCTGTGATGCAGTGGTGTTTGGGCAGTGTACGGTTTCTTGCTGGGGGAGTTGTTTCAGGGTTTAGGGCAGTGGTGTTCGGGCAGTGTAGGGGGTCTTGCTGGGGGTGGTGTTTCAGGGTTTAGGGCAGTGGTGTTCAGGCAGTGTAGGGGGTTGTGCTGGGGGTGGTGTTTCAGGGTTTGGGCAGTGCAGTGGTGTTCTGGCAGTGTAGGGGGATGTGCTGGGGGTGGTGTTTCAGGGTTTAGCGCAGAGCAGTGGTGTTCGGGCAGTGTAGGGGGTCGTGCAGTGGTGGTGTTTCAGGGTTTAGGGCAGTGCAGTTGTGTTCGGGCAGTGTAGGGGTTCTTGCTGGGGGTGTTGTTTCAGGGTTTAGGGCAGTGCAGTGGTGTTCTGGCAGTGTAGGGGGATGTGCTGGGGGTGGTGTTTCAGGGTTTAGCGCAGAGCAGTGGTGTTCGGGCAGTGTAGGGGGTCGTGCAGTGGTGGTGTTTCAGGGTTTAGGGCAGTGCAGTTGTGTTCGGGCAGTGTAGGGGTTCTTGCTGGGGGTGTTGTTTCAGGGTTTAGGGCAGTGGTGTTCGGGCAGTGTAGGGGGTCTTGCTGGGGGTGGTGTTTCAGGGTTTAGGGCAGTGCAGTGGTGTTCGGGCAGTGTAGGGGGCCATGCTGGGCTGGTGTTTCAGGGTTAAGGACAGTGCAGTGGCGTTTGGGCTGTGTAGGGGTCATGCTGGCTGGTGTTTCAGGGTTTAGGGCAGTGCAGTAGTGCTCAGACAGTGTAGGGTGGCTTGCTGGGGGTAGTGATTCAGGGTCTAGGGCAGTACAGTGCTGTTCAGGCAGTTTAGGGGGTCATTCTGGGGTGGTGTTTCAGGGCTTAGGGCAGTGCAGTGGTGTTCGGGCAGTGTAGGGGGTCGTGCTGGGGCTGGTGTTTCAGGGTTAAGGACAGTGCAGTGGTGTTTGGGCTGCGTAGGGGTCATGCTGGCTGGTGTTTCAGGGTTGAGGGCAGTGCAGTGGTGTTCGGGCAGTGTAGGGTGTCATGCTGGGGCTTGTGTGTCAGGGTTTTGGGCAGAACAGTGGTGTTCAGGCAGTGTAGGGGGTCATGCTGGGGCCGATGTTTCAGGGTTTTGGGCAGAGCAGTGGTGTTTGGGCAGTATAGGGGTTCGTGCTGTAGGTGGTGTTTCAGGGTTTAGGGCAGTGGTGTTCGGTCAGTGTAGGGGGTCTTGCTGGAGGTGAGATTTCAGGGGTTAGGGCAGTGCAGTAGTGCTTGGGCAGTGTAGGGTGTCTTGCTGGGGGTAGTGTTTCAGGGTCTAGGGCAGTACAGTGCTGTTCGGGCAGTTTAGGGGGTCGTTCTGGGGGTGGTGTTTCAGGGTTTAGGGCAGTGCAGTGGTGTTCGGGCAGTGTAGGGTGTCGTGCTAGGGTGGTGTTTCAGGCTTTAGGGCAGTGCAGTGGTGTTCGGGCAGTGTAGGGGTAGTGCAGGGGGTAGTGTTTCAGGTTTTAGGTCAGTGCAGTGGTGTTCGGGCAGTGTAGGGGGTCATGCTGGGTTGATGTTTCATGGTTTAGGGCAGTGCATTAGTGTTTGGGCAGTGTAGGGGGTCTTGCTGGAGGTGATATTTCAGGGGTTAGGGCAGTGCAGTAGTGCTCGGGCAGTGTAGGGTGTCTTGCTGGGGTAGTGTTTCAGGGTCTAGGGCAGTACAGTGCTGTTCGGGCAGTTTAGGGGGTCGTTCTGGGGGTGGTGTTTCAGGCTTTAGGGCAGTGCAGTGGTGTTCGGGCAGTGTAGGGGGTCGTGCTGGGGATAGTGTTTCAGGGTTTAGGGCAGTGCAGTGGTGTTCGGACAGTGTAGGGAGTCGTGCTGGGGTAGTGTTAATGGCAGCCAATTAGAGCCATGCTTGTGTAGTTAGGTCCCGCCCAGATATATAAAGATTGGTTTCCTTTAATATCGCGAAAACTACTGATCAGATTTACACCATTTAAAAAAAAAGTCGCTTTATGAACCAAGCACTACCTTTTTGCCAAATTTGGTGTAATTCTGTTTCATCTGTAACCGTGTCTAAAGTTTACTATTGGAAGTTGATTTTGTTACCTCTATTTTTTTAATCTCTCAGGAACTTCTGAACGGATTTACTCCATTTAAAAAAAAGTTCTCTTTCTTAACCAAAGGCTACCTTTTTGTCAAATTTGGTTTAATTCACTTCAGCAGTTCGGGCTGTAGTTGTGTCTAAAGTTTCCTATGGAAAATGCGTTATGGAACCCCCTTTTTTCTCGGCCCCCCACTTGGCCAATCATCCCAAAACTTTCAGGATAGGAGCTGACCGGAGTGGGACCAACATTCTGAAAATTTCGCGATGATTCGTCAACCGGCGCCAAAGTTATTAGGAAAAGAAAAAACGCTTTTTGAATAGAAACAAGGTCCTAACTATAACTATCTACTTGCGACCGCCAGTAGGTAATATATATATTTATATATATATTGGTACAAAAGAAAGCTATAGTTAGGACCATGTTTACATAGATTTTTTTTTTACTTGCCTATATCTTTGTTGCCATGTGATGAATCTTCACGAAGTTTACCCCCAAAATGTTCTGGTACTTCTTGATGCACACTGAAAGTTTTGGGGTGATTCGGTAAATGGGAGCTGAGAAAAAAGGGGTGTCAAAATAAGTGCATTTTCCCATGTTAATTCCCATAGGATCTTTAAACACATCTACTGCCTGCAGCACTGGACAGAATTATACCAAATTCGGCAGAAAGGCAGGTTTGGTTACGCATATTGTGCTTTTTGCTATTTAGTGTACATCCGTTAGTAGTTGTTGAGAAATTCAAGAGAATCAAGTTAGTTATACCTGTGGCTATGGCTAATTTGTGAATACCAAACTTGTGCAGGGAAATGCAGAGGTCCTGACCACCCCCTAAACTTGGTCATGGGGTCTCAGAGGGACCCCACAAAGAGAATACATTAAAAAAAAAAACTATTACAGCAAAATCATGATAAAACATTGAAGGGTGCCATGGGAACCCCGAGCCCCAGGGACAACCACCTCCCCGGTGCGAAATAAACCCTAATGGGTGGTCCCGTGAACCCCCCACAGGCTCCAGGGACCACCACCTCCCCAGGGACAAATACTTTCAAATTAATTAGAGAAGTAACCTATGGCCCCCTTAGCAGGCTGTTCTCGGATCCAGGAACCACCACTTTTCCTTGGGCAGACCATTGAAAATCAAAGGAGGGGGGCTATGCGGCCCCCTTCCTGGAAACAATAATGGGCTGGGGACCGACACCCCCAGGGCCATCTCCTGCTATATCCCAGGGTGCTCTTCCCTGGGACAAAGCTGTTTGCTTTAGCTTGGCAAGATCTCACAGCTCCAGCCAAGCTAAAGCAAACACTCCGCTTCCAGCGGGCAGGAGCTGTCAAAGTGCTCCCGCCAGCTGGAAACAGAGGTTTCATCTCTTTCTCTGCCTGCAGACTTGAATGCAGGGTAAGAGATTGAATGATGGCTCCTGCATGGAGGGAGCTGTCTTTCCCGCAGCACAAATGCCGGCTACCACAAGAGACCAGGAGCTGGATGGGAAGACGGAGGCTCTTATGATCCCCCTGCAACCCCAGAAAAAAGAGCAGATGGAGGCTGTTGGACTCGGCCCTTCTGGCAGGTTCACCCCTGAAACTTTTTGCTTTTTATTGTGACCTGGTGTTAGTGATTTTTGGCTTCGGCGCACTTTACCACTGTGTCCCAGGGTAAAGTGCGTGCGTGTAGTGAGGTTGGCCTGCCCTCCAACAGGAATGCATTGGGGAATGTATGTGTCCCTGGTAGTTCCTGATGCGTGGGGAGTGCAGGTGCGAGTTTGGTATGTGCGGACTCGTGTGATGAAATGCTGCACGATGATGTGTGCGGCGTCAATGTACCTAGTGTGGAAGTGCCACTTCAAGAAGTTGGCATTTCTGTGTGCAGTGTGAGATAAGATTGGCTGGCTGAGGTCATGTGATGGGCTAGGGAATCCCCAGAGTCAGGAGGAGTCACCCAGTGGTAAATGGGGAGATCAGCAGCCAGATGGGTGGGAGGAGTACACCTGGGACCTGAATAGGTCTGGGCTTTCCCCACACAATGCTGGCTCCGCCCCCTGTGGTGCGACTGATGACCCTGGCCTGTTCTGTGAATAGGGAGAGGGGCTGAGCAAAACAAAGTGCTCAAGAACCAGTTGCATCTGGTTTGCCCCTCCCCTGCACCTTTAAACAAAGGTAACATGTGTATAAAAAGGGGCTGTGACCCCATGTAAAATGTTCTCTTCTGATCCTAACTTGAGGGGGACCTGCTGCTGCTGAGTGCCAGGAGAGGCCGCCACTGGGGACTGCCTCCCTGCTGAAGGGCCCTGTGAGCTGGCCCCTGGGCCCAGTCTTTGCCCCCCTGCATCTAAAGACTTTGCCTGGACCTTGCCTTCAAGCACCTGGGAAGCGCTATATCTTTATCTGCTGAAGAGGTGCATTGTTTCCCTGAGAAGCGCTCTTACTTTTAGTCCTGAAAAACGCTTCACCGTCCCAAGAAGCAGCGCGTCTAAACTTCGGTGGCAGCCCAGACTACGATCCTTTCGGAAAGGGAATCCCCAGAATGGAGATTCCCTCGTAACTCTAATCGTTACGGAGCGGGTGCCTACCCCGCCTTTGCGTGACTCTGGGAAGCGGGAGCCTACCCGCATTTTTATATCCATGGGTGAGTGGGTGCCCACCCCGCGTTTATGTGCTTTAAAGCGGGTGCCCACCCCACATTGTGGCGCTCATTGGGGCACCCCGCTTATTTAATTATTTTTCTATGCGGGTGCCCACCCCGCTTTACACCTAGCGAAAATGGGGGTGCCCACCCCGCTGTGGTATATCTAAAAATGGGAGCCTACCCCGTTTTTCTCACCACCGAAAACTCACCGCCACGGCCCGGAAGCCGCCTGACTGGGGGTGGGGCCTCGCGACGGAAGTAGGAAGCCGCCTGGTAGCCTCACGGTCTACATTCCCGCCCCCTCCACTCCTGGGTCCGAGAGGAGAACGGCACAAGAGGGAGAGGCCGGTGTCTCCCCCCGGGGCTCCCAAGAGGGAGGAGAGCCCCTTTGTACAGCAGAGAAACAGGGAAGGAGCGGACGGGAGCCTACCCCGCGCTCCTGTGGTGAAGAGGAGAAAAGAGAGCGAGTCAGCGCGACGCTGCTGCCCCGCCGGAGTGCCGGCTGCCACCAAGCAGCGAGACACCACCGCGGGAGACCAGAGGGAGCCCCCTGGAGTACAGGTGAGGTGCCCTGTTGTGTACAAAGTCCCCGTGTGGCTGGTGGTATTTCCCGGCGCCCCAGCCTGTTGAGTGCCAGTGAAGGCACAGTGTAGTTCTGCCTTAGGGTGGCCCCGGATGGCAGCGGGCCGCTCCAACCCCGGGGGCATGTTTTGAGTAAAAGCACGTCCTGTGCTCCAGTGGGGGCATTCTCAGTCAAGAGTCCAGAGGGACTCCAACGAAGGGGGCATATTGTTTTAGAGCACTAGTGCGCTCCAACGCGGGGCCTATTTGTGGAAAGGGCCATTGAGAGCCCAGGACACACCTCCCTCTTTAACATGCCAGCCTCCACAGCTGCCCAGCACTTAGTGGGCAGCTGCAACGTTTAGGTTGTGCCCTGTGCTTTGGCTGGCGCAGTCCAGCCCTGACTTTGGACAAAGGGCGTTTGAGCCCCTGAGAGGCCAAGTTGGCCTGGGGACAGTTTCCCTGTGTTGTGCCCTCACCTAGGGTACCTGAGGATCTTTACATATGTACTTTTGTGCCTGTGCATTGCCTGTATGCTTATGTTCTATTCCTAACTTTGACCAGTAGTTACTGGTTGTGCGCTACATTTCAGATTGGGGCTACCTCTAATGTGCATTGCCTTGATGCTATTTTTATTTCTAACTGTGCCTATGCGTAGGAGAGGGTTTTTCCTAGTATAGGTTAGACTAGTAAGTTCGTGGTTCCCTGCGTAATATTTTCCTAAGGTGGTTAGGGTTGCGTAGGTGGTACTTACCTGTTACCAGTGGTTACTGGTTGTGCGCTACATTTTCTAATTGGTGCTACAGTGATTATATGTGCTATGTTCTAAAGTGTTATTCCTACAAAGTGCTAGTTCTAAAAGTGCGTATTCCTGACAGTGGTCCATGAGGCCCTGTCCCCTGTAGATAATTCCCCTGTAAATTCTGCCCGTGCCAGTGGCACATTGTGAAGTGTGTATTTATTATCTAATGTGTTTTGGTATAATACAAAGGCTATTTTCATATATAACCTTGTGTGGAGTTTCTTTTGTGGTGGGCCTTGGGTGTTGATGCTGGGTGCGCGCGCAACCGCTTTACACATTGCCTCCGGGATAAGCCTGACTGCTCGTGCCAAGCTACCAAGGGGGTGAGCAGGGGTTATCTTTGGCGTGTAACTCCCCAGCCCTGACTAGAGTGGTGGTTTCTGCCTGGCTTTGGCGCAAGCCCTAGCCAACCAGAAATCCCATTTCTAACAGAGGCAAAGTAAAAGACAGAAATGAGCAGAGAGAGGCAGAATAAAGGTCAGCCATGGGCAGAAAGAGGCTGAATAAAGGTAAAGAACTAGCATAAAGAGGCAAAATGAAGGTCAGAAACAAGCAGAAAGAGGCAGAATAAAGGTCAAAATGTGCAGAAAGAAGCAAAATAAAGGGTAGCAACGAGCAGAAAGATGCTAAATAACGATCAGAAATGGGCATATAAAGATAAAAAACAAGCAGAAAGAGGCACAAATAAGAACAGAAACTAGCAGAAAGAGGCACAATACAAGTGAGGAATGAGCAGAAAGATGCAGAATAAGGGTCAGCAATGAGTAGAAAGATGCAAAATGAAGGTAAGAAATGAGCAGAAAGAGGCAGAATAAAGGTCAGTAATGACCAAAAAGAGGCAAAATGGAGGTCAGAAATGCGCTGAAAGAAGCAGAATAAAGGTCAGAACCAAGCAGAATGAGGCAGAATAAAGGTCAGAATGTGCAGAAAGGCTAAATGAAGGTCAGCAATGAGCAGCAAGATAAAAAATAAAGGTGAGAAATGAGCAGAAAGCGACAGAATAAAGGTCAGAAGTGAGGAGAAAGAAGTAAAATAAACTTCAGAAACAAGCAGAAAGAGGTAGAATAAAGGTCAGAATGTGCAGAAAGAGGCAAAACAAAGGTCAGCAATAAGCAGAAAGATGCAAAATAAACGTAAAAAGCAAGCAGAAAGTGGCAAAATAAAGGTGAGAAATGAGCAGAAAGAGGCAAAATAAAGGTTAGAAGTGAGCTGAAAAATTGCAGAAACTGAGCAGAACCCAATCAGGCAACAATAAGTGACCTCATCCCTCAAACAGCAGTGCACCAATAGACCCCTTTGCAGAGTTATCAAGAAAGGGGGTGGGGCCTCTGACTGCATTTCAGCAGTCCCGCTGTGGGGGACTTACTTGTGGCAACAATAGGGGTTCTTGGCCCCCAAAGACCCTTAGCAGCCAAGGGGACTTCATCCCCCACAAAGTAGTGTGCCAAGGGCCCCCTTTGCAGAGTGGTTGAGAAAGGGGCAGGGCCTATGACCAGGTCTCAGAAATCCCGTTGTGGGGGACTTGTGGCAACAATACGGGTTCTTGGACCCCAATGACCCTGAGTAGCCAAGGGGATTCCAATAGGAGTGGTTGAGCAATGCTCTGACTGCTCATGGAATTTGGCAGTGGTTTTTGGTAACTCCAGGAAATTCTGCAAAATGAAACCCTGCGAGCTCTGCCTACCCCTACAGAAAACAAGCAAAATATGAGCAGATCCACTCTGGCACTCATGCACCAACTCACTCAGACACTCTCACAGCCACTCACAGATCTATTCAGTCATGCAACCTTTCACAGACAAACTCAGACACATACACTCACTCACAGTCTCAGTCAGATACTCATACGCCCACCTACAGAATCACTCATACTCTTATTCACCCACTCACAGATCTACTCAGAGACTCACAGACCCAACCAGAAAGTCATATACCCATTTACAGCCCCACTCATGCTCTCTCACACCCACTTACAAACCTACTCGGATACTCATACACCCACTGCCCTCACTCACACAGTGTCAAATGTTAGTGGTTACAGTTAGGAAATAAAATAAAAAACCTAACAATTTACTTAAAAAAACAAAGGTTACAGGGACATTATAGTTTGGAAATGTAATTTAAAAAACTGTAGAAATTCACTAAAACAAAAAGGCTACATGAATGTTATAGTTAGGAAATAGAATTTTAAAAAAACATAGACATTCACTGAAAAACCAAAGGTTACAGGGATGTTTTGGTGCGCTCAGATTTCACTCGTAGAAAACCAGCGAAAATCAGCAGATTAAGTGACCTGAACTAACAATAACTTACACTCATGCCATTTACTGCTTATCACCTCGCATATTACATCATTAAAGTAAGAAATCTACACATATCGTAAGCAGCTTATGCCCGAACAAAACCCCAGCCTGATATTGAAGGTAAGAAATCTACACAGATTGTAAGCAGCTTATGCCCGAACAAAACACACTCAAAGCTTTCGCTTACTGCATAGATCACATCATGTTCGTAATTACTAAGAACGGGAACTGACGTACTCATTACGCAAGATGCAGGCCGGGTGGCTATCTTCTGTGGAATTCTACCCCTTAGATCAGCTTCGTAATACACGGGTAAAGTGCAGAAGCGGTCCTCGGTCTACTGCTCCTCAGTAACAGTCTTTTTCACCTTACCTGGCCATAGGATCTTCCAAAACTGTCCCTCCGGACGTTGCTAATAATGAAGACTGGGCGGATAATAAGTTGTGCACAAGTTATGCTATTTCCATGTGTGTCTCTATCTGGAAGGGAGAAACACAGTTCCTTACATGGCCTCTCTCTTTCACCTATAACTGGCAACTTTTTCACTCTACTTATTTTGATATAGTTCCTGTTTTATGTGTGATTATGATTTCTACTTCGAGTGACAGTTCATCGTGAGTACAATGGAGTACTCAATGTTCAAAGTGTAAACAAATGTTACAAATACTCTCCTTTGTGCACTGAACGGCTGTGAAATAGCGTTGGGAAATCTGAAACGCTCTTTGAGGGCTTATGTGCATGGTCATTTACCTGCTGCCATTTTCTGACCAGATTGTGCGAAAACCTTTTTGGCACTACAGTAAGCTATATGCTATATATTTCTAATTTAATATAATGCCAAAAGTGCAGTGGGACGTGGGATGCTTCTAGCACTTGTGCAAGCCTGCCCGCTGTGAGCACGAGTGGTATAGCGGTGAAGTGAAGAGCTGCTGCAAAACTAGATAGATGTATATTATCACTTTCAATGAAGCAACCAAAACAGCAGATCTGAGGTCAGTCTGAGAGCTTTTAATGCAGCCATTCAAATGAACGACATCAGCCCAGTAAGAATAATGGCCAGTGCAACCAAAAGAAAGTGCAACTACAAACCCCAGAATGCAAGTAGGTGTGGCTGAAGTTGTTAGTTACACTACCGCTAGGACGTTATGTTTCAAACTTTTTTAGGTTGAGCCTGAGCCAGCGCGTATGCGCTGCTCTGGTGATCTGCTATGGTAGAGTATGGAAGAGAAGCCCCACCCACTCTCCATCCATATTTTTTATTGTCTTGTGTCTTTGTCCTTCATAAATGCTGGCTTCTGATTCTGTAATTCGCTTGTTAGTCCCTCGCTAGTACGGTCATGTCTTCTTTTGTAACCTCCCATGGTTACTGGCCCTTTTACTTCAGTTGTTACACGGAATGTGTTATTTAGTCTTGTAAGCAATATTTTATTTACTTTGTTTCTCCTACTTTAGGCACAACGATGGGCTTTGCTTACATTCAGCGCACCATGCACACTTTCACTTTCAAAGCAGCCGGGACAATCTGGCCGTTTGTTTGCAATGCCATAGGTCTCGCATTTAAATGCAAGACCTATGACATTGCAAATATTTTTTTTTTACTGTTCCACTTCCAATCACCCAGTTGCAAAGAAGATGGCGGCTGTGTGATTTGCAGCGTCGGGATGCTGTTCGCCTAAAGGGCCCCACAAATCCTGAGATGGACCGGCGGCTATAACTCACCAATGTGGGAGGAACTGAGTGCACTGTTATCCGCTGCCAGAGGCAGGGCGAGGCATCAAAGGACTCCTAGATGGCCTGCGTTGTTGAGGCCCGCAACTGTGCTGCCGGCTGAAAGGAGGGCGGTGATGTCCCAATCGATAGGCAAGCAGCTGCATCCGGGCAGAAGGTACGAGGGAGTCGGAGAGAGCTCCAGGGGATGTGGACTGTTTGGCCGTAGCGGTTGATTGCCATGGGTCGGGGAGACCTCTGCGGTGTGAAAGATGCGTTGTTCTTTATATTTATTAGAATCTCACTCAAATTAATGTATAAATCATTCTTTTTTATTTTCCAACAACACCATTCCGTGCATTAATGAACATCACATAAATTAACGTAATTGTTCTCTTTTGACAGCACACCATGCAGCGCATTAACAACTACACAAAAATATAAAGTATAACAAATGAAAGTACTGAAAGTGAGAACAAAGTTTTGAAGGAAAGGTGCAGGGCAGAAAGGAGAAAGGCACACATGTAAAAACTTTCAATCTACCCCCTCGTACACTCTGATTCGTTTTCAACACATCTGTGCTCTCTTGCCTGCAGTAAGGGGAGGCCTCCCACTGCGCAAGACTATGTCTCCATTGCAGCTTCTCACTTCACACAAACCCTGGGCTGATTTAGCTGCCTGAGGGCTCATTTCGGGTCCCAGGCATTTCATAAGTGTAGAAACCCGAACTAACACTCCCTGCTGCACAGCGGCATTCAAACGCAGGACAAAGACACCCACAGCGTGTCAAAAGCAAAGGGGCAGCAGCTACATGCTAAAGTGAGTGACTTAATAATTAAATAGGAGCACTGTTTTGCTTCATGTTTATTTCGTTCCCCCTCTCCATACCGCAGCGCTGCTTCCACTTCACATTCCCACCTCCCTTACCCCACCACCACTTCCTGTCCCGGAAAGTGCTTACTAAATACCCTGCAGTATATGAAGACGTTCCTAATTAAGTTGAGTAGAATATATTTATGCGATACCAGCTCTTAGTAGTTTAGGTGATAACATAGCTTAGTGGTTAATGCACAAGTAGCAGACATCTATCAAGCCTGCCAAGTATGTGTGCGAAAGCTAGCCATGTGCAAAACTTCCTTTCATCCTTACAAGGTCAGTAGACAGTTTTAAATTCTGGTAATGGTAACATTTGTTATTGCAGAGGAGTGTCAATAAATGCTTGTTGAAGGCTACGCCTTAATTTGGATTATGCACCAACAAAATATGTTGTATTTTAAAGGTGCAACCATTTATCACAATCCACCGTACTAGTTTACAAAAAATAACATTCCTGGAGTCATTGAGATGGAAGGCATAAAATAGGCAGGTTTAGTCAAAGAATTCAAGGTTGCTCCAAAGTCATATGGACCAATGGTGAGCTGTTTAACAGCACAGCAGGTTGAGCACACACTGTAGCTGGAGACAAGAGACTATGAATTCCATCCTTTGAAATAGAATAAGCATTTGCAATGCAGTAGGTCTCGCATTTGCTAGAGTTTGAGCTATTGGCAGTGTAAATGATAATGCCTCTTATTTATGTGTTTACAAAACCCGCAAGGAGCGTTTACACACTGCTTGCATGTTTTGTAAACACATAAATAAAAGGCAAAATATCAAAATTTTAATATCGACCTACTTAAATATCAAGTTGCAGATATCGTGATACAGGAATATTGTCAGCAAGAATACCACTGACAAAAATATCAATTTTAAGTTCAGTAATATCAATGTTAAAAATTTAGAAAGTTTTAATATCGATTACAAAAATATATAGGTTGTTAATATCGATTTTAAAATTATAGTTGGTGATAATATCGATTTTTTCATAATTTTTGTGTATTTTTACATATATGTTATATATTGTTTGAATACATTTAGGTAATTCTTTTTAATATAGTTTGTGAGTTTATTAGTCTTTTTAATTATTGCAATACGTTTTTCAAATTTTTAGTACTGTAGCGGGTTGAGTGGTTTATTGGGGTTCAGGATGGGGAGTAAATTAATTAGAATGATTTTGTACTTAATAACTATTATTTAATTGATGATTAATTATGTTAATTGTATAATTTAACTCCTTCAGTGCCCCGCCCTTTCCCCGCCCTGTGCGGGGCGTTGAATTAGCGGGCGGGGTTCATGACGAGATAGTCTCGTCATGGGCACAGCGCAACCGCGCTCCATGACGAGACCATCTCGTCATGGGCACTGAAGGAGTTAAAAAAATTAAGTTACGTTTTAGGTGGGGGTTGTGGGTTTTGTGGAGGCATCAGGTAGGTAGTAAATTAATGATAAAAATCTTAAATCATAATTGATTTTAAATTACTAATCATTATAAAATTGATCATTATTCATGTTAATTGTATAATTAATAATTTTTAAGTTAATTTTTACATGCAGGTTGTGTATTTTGTAGGGCTATAGGGTGGGAAGTAAATTAACTATAAATAATAAAAGTTATTTATTATTATAATTAATTATTCAATTGATAATTATATACATTTTGAAAAACATTAATTTTTTGGGTGTGTTGTTTTTGTATGGGTAAAGGGTGTGAAGGAAATTAATTATAATAAATAATAGTTAAGGTTCCTTTATAATTATTTATTTGATAAATAATTGTGCAAATTGTGATATTGTTTAAGTTAAATATGAGGTGTGTCTTGTACTTGTACCGGTAAAGTTTGGGCAGTTAAATAAATACTAATAATTTATTAATAAATATAGTTATTTTTTATTAGTTAATTATAATGAATATTTCAAATTAACATTACCTACATAACATGTGCAAATATTATAATGTAAATAAAACAATTTACGGACCGATTAGGATCTCGCTCGGAAGGACTCCGAACCGGATTCGCTAAAAGGAAATCCGATTCAGAGCCTCTGTTTCAGACCGAATCGTTCCCCTATCTGAATGACCAAGTACGAGGCGAATAAGCTGTCTGCGCCGACCGAATCGGTTCCGAACCCGAATCAGTCATTCAGAGACGAATCGTGCAGCTCAAAGGGGACTGCTTCCGAACCAGCAAGTACGATGCATGGTTCGGACAGCTGTATCGACTCGGTGTAAGCGTGATAAAACAGCCGTGGGAATCGGACTTCGGGGGGCTGTAGCCGGCCCCTCTTCATCCGGGGCCCTCCTAATCGTTCCCGAGGGGGTACCCATGGGTCCTCCCTTTCCATGCATGCATAGTGTGGTGGGCACAATGGGGTGCCCACCACAGGGTGTACTCTTTTCCCCACCCACCCCTTTTCCCTACGGGAGCCTGTGTATGTGTTCTGTATACAGGCTCCCATAGAGTTTAATTGGAGTCCGAGCGAACCGAGTCCGTCACCATACGAGTGCATTGGGATTGGTCGCTCAGACTCGCGGAGCAAAGACCACTAGATCTGAGTCGTACGGAGGGCTTTCCTAGCGAGATCTCAATCGGCCCTTTTGATGTGTGTTGTGTAGTTTGAAGATGTATAGGGTAGAAAGTTAAGTAATAACAAATTTAAAAATAGTTAATTATTTTTTTATTTATGTTATTTATTGTTGTTTGTGTTAATTGTTTTCTGCTTCTTAATTGTAAATAATATTGTGCTTTATTATTGATGTTATTTTGAGAATATAGGGGCTCATTATGATGGCGGACGGACTGGCTCCATCCCCCACGGTGGCGTGAACCAGGACCATCTGCCATGCAAGCGGTGGTCACGCATACCCTATTATGATGGGACCGCCACCACCGCGGTGTTGTTCCGCACCGTTAAAATTGCGACGATGGCTGCTGACAGCAGCACCACCGCAATGCCTAAAAGAGCATGTTGTGCATTTCACTTTCCATACGTGGCAGGCACTATGCTGTGCCTCCCACTTGGTGCAGTGAAATGTTGGGGGGGTACCAGGGGTACACCCCAGTGCACCCTCACCTCCCCGCACCACCAGACCAAACTCCGCCTGCCTTTCAACAGCGGTTGCTCTGCCGCGTAAAGGCTGGCCGAAGACCGCATCATAATTTGCAGACTGGGCTTGCTAGGCACAGCCACCATTTTGTTGATGCAGACAGATCCGCCGGGCAACTGTGACGATTGCCTTGGGCGGTTCCGTGGTGGACGAGCTTTGCTTTGCCTCCGCCACGGTCATGGTCTGAATCCCCCCACCATCGTAATATGGCGTTGGGAGAATCGCAGTCTGCAGGGCCGTCGGACCTCACTGCCAGGCCCAGCAGTGGCGGTCCTTCCGCCATCATAATGAGCCCCTAAGTTTGGTGTTTTAATTATAATAATATTTAAATGAATTTATTATATGAATTAAAGATTTTAAAAAATATGTAAATTGTTTATTTTTATAAAATATTATATATAGAATGTTTAGATTTACACAATTATATTTTTAAGTTATTTGGTAATGTTTTGCAATATTTTATTGTTTTTTAAGATAATTAGTCTGTTTCTAATGTTGCATAGAGTGCAGTGGGAGCAGTTAATTTAACCCTTTGCATTCCAACACTTTCCCTAGTTTTGAACTGAGGGAAGTGAAAATACTACATTTTACCCCTCTGCAATTCAACGTGTTCCCTACTGTTGCAATGACTGGAGTTGGAATAATTAATTTTACCCCCCTGCATTCCAACACTTTCCCTATTGGTGCACTGACTGAAGAGGACTGAAGAGGAATAGTAGATTCTACCGCTCCACAATCTAAGAATTTCCCTACAGTTACATGGACTGCAGTGGGACTGGTAAATTGTATCCCTGATCAAACATTTTCCCTACTGTTGCACTGACTGAAGTTGGAATTATTAATTTTACCCCTCTGTACTCCAACACTGTCCCTATTGTTGCACTGACTGGAGGAATAGTACATTTTACGGCTCCGCAATCCAACAATTTCCCTACTGTTGCACGGACTGGAGAGGGAATATTAAATTTTTCCCCTACGCAATCCAACACTTTCCTTACTGTTGCATTTTTACTGAAGTGGGAACGATAAATCTTACCCCTCCGCAATCGCACATTTTCTCTGCTGTTGCATAGACTGGAGTGTGAATAGTACATTTTACCCCTCCCCAATCCAATACTTTCCCTACTGTTGTAATGACTGAAGTGGGAATAGTATATTTTATCCCTCCACAATCTAACACATTCCCTACTGCTGCATTGACTGGAGTTGGAATAATTAATTTTACCCCTCTGTACTCCAACTGTCCCTATTGTTGCACTGACTGGAAGAATAGTAAATTTTACCGCTCCGCAATCCAACAATTTCCTTACTGTTGCATTTTTACTGGAGTGGGAACGATAAATTTGACCCCCCTTCAATCGCACATTTTCTCTACTGCTGCATTGACTGGACTGGGAATAGTATATTTTACCCCCACATATTCCAACACTTTCCCTACTGTTTTTCTGACTGGAGTGGGAATAGTATTTTTTTTATAATTTAATTTATTTTGTTTACATATATAATATTGTGTTTTGTGTATCAAAAATGATATCTTACAATTCTTAATGTTTTCAAAATGCAATATATATTATAAATTGTAATTTTTTATTTGTAATTAAATTGGTATGTTTTAAAAAAAAAAATTAAGTTATTGGAAACGCGTTATGTGTGAATCAACGGTTTAGAGCATGTACTGTGCTTGGCTCTGAGAGTGCATATATTTTTTTATTTTGGAGACTTGTTTAACTTTGTCGACGTGCTATGCCGGCGCATGCACCACCTACCAAAGGTTCTTTGGTTTTCAGAAGGAGCGCTTTGTTTGGATGAATATATCTATATAGCTATCTATCTGTCTATCTGTCTATCTGTCTGTCTATCTGTCTATCTATCTATCTATCTATCTATCTATCTATCTATCTATCTATCTATCTATCTATCTATCTATATATATATATATATATATATATATATATGTATATATATATATATATTTTTTTTTTTTAATTATTTTTTTTACCTACTGGCGGTCACCAGCAGGTAGTAAGATTTGGGACCTAGTTTCTATAGGAAAAGCGTTCTTATTTTCCCAATAATTTTAACACCGGTTGACGAATGTTCGCGAAATTTTCAAAACTTGTGATCACCTCAGGTCAGCTCCTGTCCTGAAAGTTACGGGGTGAATCGTCAAGCAGGGGCCGGGGCCGAGAAAAAAAAAGGGGTCACTGATTCATAGGTCTGCATACACATCCACTCATTCACACATACTATCACTCTTATATGCAGTCACTCATCAATACAACACTATCATATGCACTCACACACCTATACAGACACTCACACACTGCCACTCATCCATAGAGTTACTCACACACCTAGCCAGTCATGCAAAGAATCAATCACACTCCCATTTACTCACCTATACAGTTATACACACACCGCCTCACTTATTCATACAGATACTAACACATACTTACTCTATTATATAATCACTGATACAAGTAGACACTCATCCATACAGCCACTGCCAGAATCACTGATTCTTATGTATAGTCACTTATATACTCCAATTCTCACATACACTTCCTTTTACATATGTAGTTACTTGGACATGTAACACTGACACCCATTTACTCACCAATACACCCAAACACACAATCACCCACAAATACAGCTGTTTCCACATGCACTCTTGAACCCATACACCCAGGAAATCAACCACTCACACTTCTATGTACAGTCACACACCGCCCAGCCACACACACACTCAGACAACCAATCAATAACCTATATAGACACTTATGTAGCTACTGACCAACCTATGCAGTAGCTTATACAACAACAGACAGACTGATACAGATATTCACACAGTTTAGTCACTAACACATACATTCAGTAAAATACATTTAATCACTCACTTATACAGTTAGTCACACACCTACTAAATCATCCATCCAGACATTTATACACCCACTCATTCTTCAATACACCTTGGAATATTTATAAAACATATTTAAACTTTATAGAAAAACAGTCACTGGATGATGTCATCAGTGATGTCATTTGAGATGTCACCAGTGATGTCATCAGTGATATCACTGACCATGTCATGAATGATGTAATATGTGACATCATCAGCAGTGAATTGCGGGGGCATGAGTTATAGTTAGCTGAACTAAGTATAATGACGGAATTTCTCTGGTTTTGTACGAGTTAAATGTCCAACTAACTATAACCTCCCTGATACCTAGGGTTTTTTCAGTGAATATATATATATATATATATATATATATATATATATATATATATATATATATAGACACTCCGTAGATGGGCAGTAACTCAATCCTCGCCACTTCCCCAGCATTCACGTACACGGACCATTGAAGTAAGTGCAATTATTTTATTCTGTGCAAATTGCCGCCATAACGTTTCGGCTCCTCCGAGCCTTGATCACATGACAACGTGAGCCATTCAAAATCCTCCTTATAAAGTGACAGTGCAATGGTTGAAACAGACCATGTGACAAGTTTGGCAATAGAGATAAAAGACATACTGCAGCATTATGTAACGATAACGAATACATGAACTCGAAAAATTAATGGTTCATTATTTCTAATGCTGGTCTGTGGCTATTTAAAATACAGACAGTCACATTAATTGTGCAAATATACAATTTGAGAGCAAAAACATACACATTATTAGTGCAAAATACTCATTTGTGCAAATACAGCGCTGTAAACAATCATAACATGTTGATCAAGGCTTATAGCGATATAATGGATAAATGCCATTATTTTTACATCAAAGCCAATAACGTAATCATTATTGCATCTGTACAACAAAATTACTGAGAAATTCCATTGTATATATAGGGATACTCTCCTATGTAATATTGGGTACCAACTCAAAGTGGAATTTCTCTTACAAACATGTATATGTTGTGCTGATATATGTGTGAATATCACATTGTTCATTAGCCACCACAAATATGTCCAGTGTTGAAACACATGTCTCCTAATCAATCATGGGTTAAATCCCTATATTGATCTATCGTAATCGCCATCATATAGGTCTGTTTCATCAATCTATGTGCAAAAAAGTGCTAACTACTAAATTGTGTAAATAAAACCTATTGTTCGTGATAAAACCCCAATACAATTAATTTCATATTGTAAGGGGAATTCATCTCAAATGTATGTAAGATTGACTGAGCCCAGTCAATTCAATCATATAAAATTAAAATCTTGTATTTCGGTATCACCTGACCCTAACATCATAATTACAGATATTGTCAAACTTATTCCCAATTACATGGGACCTAAAGCTCAGCACTGCGATGTTTCCCAAAAAGGACAATATCTAAAAAGAGACAAACCTAGGCAGATGGGAAAAATTAGAGGATCACAATTACATTTTGAATCATCTTGCTCTACTTACGGGATGACTTGACAGATTTGCAATAGACCTGATACTAATAACCTGTTAAGATGATAACAGGTACTCCAGTTGGCTATATTGTAATGCAAAGAATATATAAATTTGCTTTCATTCGCTCGTACCTTATGATTCAAGAATTCTTTAAATCAATAAATAATTATCAAAAGGATAAAACTCCCTTAGGTGTTACCCTTCTAAAACTAAGAATTTTTTATAACAGAATGTTTTACATAAAAATGTTTTCTAACTCAGAGTTATGGTAAACATGTGTGCAAATCCTCTGTGATGTTCAATCCTCCCGGATTTTTAGTATCCAATTGTAATATGTATTTGGTTTCAAGTTTGCGGAGCCTAGGCTCTCTATCGCCTCCTCGTCTACTTGTGACTACTGCATCGATAACAAAGAATTTAAGGCCCTTATTGTCGCTATGGTGATGTTCTCTAAAATGTCTTGCCACAGGATAGGTGTTGTCCTGGTTGGCTATTGCCCGGAGATGTTGTAATATGCGTTTGTGAACAGCATGCTTCGTACTGCCCACATATCTTAATCTGCATGGACATTCGAGGACATAAATAGCAGATTCGGTTTTGCAAGTAAGTACTTTATTGATGGGATGGTCTTTGTTACTAAAACCATCTCTATAGGTTTTCATGATAGTACCGTGATTACACGACTTGCAAGTTTTGCATTTAAAAAAAAACCCTGTTGGTATGTAGCAAAGTGGTTTTTTCAATTATTTCAGGGCTGGTATTAACCAGTCGGTCCTTCATAGAAGGGGCCCTACTAAATGTAATGGAGGCTCTCAGTGGTAGGGTGGGACCAATAACTGGATCACTCAGCACAATGGGCTAATTGCGGTTAATGATCTTTTACAATTCTTTGTGTTGCTTGCTGTAACCCGTTATTATTCTGAATGAGCTAGTTTGTTTGGATGATGGATCAGTAGTGACTGTGCTGGCTGGCATTTCCATACGTATTGCAGGTTCACATACATTAAGTAGTCCCTGCCTACTAAATCTCATCAATTTAATTATGGCACTATCAATGATTTGTTTGGTGTAACCCCTTTGAAGAAACCTGCTTTTGCTGGCCTGTTGTGCTAACTTGAGATCTTGTGTACTGCTACATATTCTCCTTAAACGGAGCATCTCCCCATAGGGGATACTAGTTATTAGATGTGCAGGGTGAGCACTGCCAGCATGTAGGATAGTGTTACCAGCCGTACTCTTCCTGAACAGTTTAGTCTCTATTTTATTGTTACAAATATAAACTTCTGTGTCCAAAAATGTGATGGAAGACTGGCTCATGGTTACAGTAAACTTAAGATTACACTCATTTTCATTGATTGCAGCTACAAAATTAACAGCCTGTTCCTGGGTTCCTCTCCATACCACAAAAAGGTCATCAATATAACGTAACAAAACTATCACATTGGCATCAAAGATCACCTTGTGTTTGACTTTGAGGACCAGTTCCTCCCAAGCGCCCATATGAAGGCAAGCAAAGCTTGGAGAGAAACTGGCCCCCATTGCCACACCTTGCAATTGACGATACAACAAATTGTTATACATAAATATATTGTTTTGTAGGCAAAAATCGAGCATTTGGAGCAGCATTAGATTATGGTCTTTAAATTGCTCCGGTCTTTGGCCTAAATAGTAGTTTACTGCAGTTAGACCATCAGCATGTATTATGCTTGTATAGAGCGCTGACACATCTAGGGCCAACATCCAATAGTCTTCTTCCCATTTGACCTGTTGGATTTTCAACAAAAAGTCTCCAGTATCTTGTACATATGACTCTAAGGATCTCACATAGCTTTGCAAGAAATAGTCAATATAAACTGACGTTTTCTCCAGCAGTCCACCCCTGGCTGAGATAATTGGTCTGCCTGGTGGGTTGAGCAAATCCTTATGGATTTTCGGAATAAAATAAATCAAAGGGGTTACAGGGTTGACTACTTTAAGATATTTAAATTCATCTTCTGTGAGAATTTTCATGTTTTTCCACTTGATTAGCTTTAAATAATATTCCTGCTGTGTTGTTTTCATGGTGACCGCATTGATGCGCTCATAACATTGTCTGTCATTCAACTGCAGATAGGCTTCTCTATCATAGTTAGTTCTAGTCAACAATACAATATTGCCTCCCTTGTCACTGCCGCGGATAATCACATCTTTTTCTTTGCTTATTTTGTTCACCAACATCTCATATTGTTGAATTTGCTTATCATATTTGGCCTTTTGATTATAAATCTTTTTTTGTAGGCCTTTCAATTGTGTTGTGACATTCTCATGGAAAATATCCAATCCATCACGGAGCATTAGAGGATTAAAAGTTGATTGTGGCCGAAAAGGCGTTTTGGGGGCTACTTGTTTGATAGGTACTTCGCATCTAATGTCTTGTTCAGAATATTCACCATATCCTGCCCCCTCGGTTTCCCATAGTTCCACAATATCACTGGGCATAGGTGAACCTACGGTAATGGTTTCATCTGGATCTTGCAATGATGTGTTTTTAGTAGCCTTAAGTAGATGAAATTTGCGGAGCTTGAGCTTTCTAACTGCTTTGTATACATCTAACCTGGTATTTGCATAGTTAAGGTTATTATGCAGTGCAAACGATAACCCCAGTTTTAATAAATTTTCTTCCTCAACTGAAAGTTCCATGGGTGTTAGATTGACAATGGTGCGGTTAGAGTCTGTATTTGATATTCTTATTTGGGAGCCCATTGGCTTATGCCCCTGCCCCTCCTTTTGTTTTGTTGCGACGCGCCTCCTCCTCGCTCTGCCTCCGTTTGAAATTTGAATATTTTCGTTGTAATTTCGCTGTACCCTCGGTCGGAGTGATTGCATTCTTTCGTGGCGTAAAAAACCTATTTCCTCCCCAGGGGAGGGCTTCGTCAACTGTCCCTGCATTTCACCTCCTCGGAGCTCGGATTCTGATTCACTTCCTCCTGCCGAGCTGATATCCGACATGGTAGAGTCAATTTGGTCCTTATTTCTTGTTGATACTTTTACTTTATTGTATGATTTTGTCGTGGGGCCACGCAGAACATCATATTTCTTTGAAAATGTAAAAATTTGACCGAGCTCATAGTTGTTACGATTTCGTTGGAATTTAAATGTTTTTCTTTCCATTATTTTAGCTTCCTCTTTTTTTAATCTTATGTTCATTTCATTTGTGAGTTTAGTTTTTTCCTCCATGTCACTCACTGTTTCTAGGTCTTCATATATTTAGGCTATTTCCTCGAGTAATTGGCTTCTATCTATGTCCGCATATTTGATTAAAATTAATACCAGACGTCGAGACGATTCAAGGTTACTCTCGGCCCACTCCCGCATAAGATCGGGATTGGGATTTTCATAGCTGGGAGCCGTTAAGATTCGCAGACCTCGAGGTATACGGTTAACATCAATGTAGCTTTGTAGAGATTTGGATTCCCACCACTTGCTTGGTTCGCTTTTTAGTTTCTTTTCCAATATTCGGAATTTGTCTTTTAGCGTGCTGTTGTTAGGGTTAGTGTCAGTGTTGGTTCTTCCCCGCATGTTAGAAGGTAACGGGAGGCTGTCGGAAAACATTGTCATAGCCGCCGCCTCCCGATCTCTCACGTTGTCGGCTGACATATTTGCACAAACAATCCTTCCTTGGCAAATTGTTCACTATTCCTTTGATATTTAGGATTTAACAAAAGCAGATGCACACACACTCTCCACCCCTGAATACCTGACTTGTTTGAATGCCGCGAGGTCCGGAGTCACCTCCTCATGCGTTGCGTCCTCCGACTCGAAACCCGCAGAGCTTCCTCTTCCTCGTTTGCGTTATTCGTGTGCAGGTTCAGGGGGGTCAAACGCCGTTTTCCTTCCGGAAACAGTAATACCCAGGCAATTCTGGATGAAGTTTTGTTTGTCGGCGTTGTCCAAAAAGAACAAAGAGGGTCCCGTGTTATGGCCGTACGAAACACAACCGGCCAAATATATTAGACACTCCGTAGATGGGCAGTAACTCACTCCTCGCCACTTTCCCAGCATTCACGGACACGGACCATTGAAGTAAGTGCAATTATTTTATTCTGTGCAAATTGCCGCCATAACGTTTTGGCTCCTCCGAGCCTTGATCACATGACAACGTGAGCCATTCAAAATCCTCCTTATAAAGTGACAGTGCAATGGTTGAAACAGACTATGTGTCAAGTTTGGCAATAGAGATAAAAGACATAATGCAGCATTATGTAACGATAACGAATACATGAACTCGAAACATTATTGGTTCATTATTTCTAATGCTGGTCTGTGGCTATTTAAAATGCAGACAGTCACATTAATTGTGCAAATATGCAATTTGAGTGCAAAAACATACGCATTATTAGTGCAAAATGCGCATTTGTGCAAATACAGCGCTGTAAACAATCATAACATGTTGATCAAGGCTTATAGTGATATAATGGATAAATGCCATTATTTTTACATCAAAGCCAATAACGTAATCATTATTGCATCTGTACAACAAAATTACTGAGAAATTGCATTGTATATATAGGGATACTCTCCTATGTAATATTGGGTACCAACTCAAAGTGGAATTTCTCTTACAAATATGTATATGTTGTGCTGATATATGTGTGAATATCACATTGTTCATTAGCCACCACAAATATGTCCAGTGTTGAAACACATGTCTCCTAATCAATATATATATATATATATATATATATATATATATATATATATATATATATATATATATATATATATATATATATATATATATATATATATATATATATAGTGTTGATGTTATGGTACATCCTGGCATTAAACCTGTGTTGAGCAACCCAAGTATGTGTCAGACCCATTTTTAACAAAGCGGGATAGGAGCTGTATATGTGGCGGAGGTCAGCTCCGCAATCTGGCACGCCCCTCGGTCTGGAGCTCCGTGTACTTCCAGCAAATCAGTGGTTTTTGTGCATGGACTGCACAACGCGGCGCCCCCTGGCCAGAATTGTGGTATAGGCATTGGGGAGAGGGAGCAGATTAACTGCTGATTGGGTTGCCCAGCAACAATGGAATCCACCATGACGATCCCGCAAATCCAAAGGAGCAAGCTGATCAAATGCATTATTATATGTAAGTGCGGGTCACTGTACCTGGCTCGTAATTTTGGACTGTCCTGTTCCCCTATGCGGGACCTTTGCACAGCACACGAGGAACCTTGGCAAGAAATAGGCAATTAATTACTTGAGGAACTTTCCCTGTCCTATTTCTGTTATTACATTCTTCAGCCAATGGGATTCCTCTGCATGATTTTTAAGAAAGCCCCGCGAAAACCTACAGTTTGGGACACTCAGCGAATACCCGGCATTGAGAAAGGCTTCCGCAGAAACGTGTCTGCCAGGGGCTGATGGTATGGACATCGCGTTGATTTTATGGTGCATCCTGGTGGCGTTAAACCTGTGTTGGGCAACCCAAGCATGTGTCAGAACCGTGTATAACAAAGCGGGATTGGAGGTGTATATATATGTATATATAAATCACCTCTACAAAATGCTCCGTGAAAGAGGCCACATTCTTAATAAGGCGGCTTCAATGTAGCAGGCACAGAACTTCCTGCTCGTAAATCCAACAAAACCTATCTCTTGAACAGAAAAAGCCATTTAGCCATGATTCCGTGGAGTGTCCAGTGCATCGCATCTTACTTCACCTGGAATCTATGATTTAGAAGCGCATTTCTCCTCACATCCTGCACTCGTGCTCTTTGGTATTATTTTTGGGAAGTTCCCTCTTTTCAAATAATAATGCGAGTGAGTCGGGCCTCTTTTTACAAATAAATCACCTCAAGAAAATGCTGCGTGAAAGAGGTCACATACTTAATAAGGCAACTTCAATGTAGCAGTCACAGAACTTCCTGCTCGTAAATCCAACAAAACGTTTCTCCTGAACAGAAAAAGCCATTGAGCCATGATTCCGTGGAGTTTCCAGTGCATCGCATCTTACTTCACCTGGAATCCGTGAGTTAGAAGGGCTTTTCTCCTCACATCCTGCACTCGTGCTCTTTGGTATTATTATTGGGAAGTTCCCTCTTTTCAAAGAATAATGCGACTCCTATGTAATACTTGTAGCCCACAAGGCAGACACCATGATTTGTAAAAGCACAACATGTATAAATGTAGAGTTAGCATGTTCTTGCAGTGACTAGCACCAAAAAAGCGATTTTCATTGTAGGAAGGCTGGCCAATAGAGGAGCACTAGGAAGACATATTAAATAATTATTTAGCTATCACAGGCTAGAGACATGATAGAAACATAATTCAAGGATTATTTTTAATAGTCATCAAAAGGCCAACTCAGTGTTGAAGTTGGATTATTAATAAATATGAAGGAAAATGGACTTTTGGACTGTTATCTTGTCCCTGGTTGATGCTTCTGAAGCTGATTTACATTTGCCTCCAATTCTCACCCAGCTGCTAAATAACACTGATAAAGTATGAAAACTTCTGCCTGAGCAGAGACCAAAGCCTTATTGTGGAGTGGTATTTTGTTCTGTTGACAGAAAGACCAGTCTGTCAGTCGTGAGAAACGTAATTAACTTCAAAAGGGCCTCCCCTATCATACACAGATTTATCTCAATGATGAACAGACCCTCTCTTTTGTCCTCACAGTCAAGCAAGCACCAAACCCTGTGGAGGGGAAGCTGCCTCCAGCAATAGTTTGGAGTGACCAAGTAATAGAGGAACTGCATATTACGGTGGGCAAACCTGCTCTTCATTAGGGGAGAAGGGTTTCTCCATTTTGGATTTAGGTAGATAAGATCCCTGTGGGATTGTTTGCATTAGGGCACACAGGAACCTCTGCAAAATCTGTGTAGGGTTACCCTGGGAACTATTCTCTACTGTCTAGGGAGAGACCTGAAATCAACCCACCAAGTGTGTGCCAGGCTTAATTGTGACATCCCAGTCACCGTCCTCAGAAAAATTTGGCCTTGTCAAAGAACAGAAGAAGGACTGCATCTGCTGTTTGAGATCTGTAAGGAAAACTGAAGGGCTGCCCCAGCTGTCACTTTTACCTAGAACAAAATAAGTGGACTCCAAGGGTCAGTTGGCTGTCTTGCTGAGTAAAATGCAGGGCCACAACAAGTTTCAACAGGTCTTTTTCTTGAAGAGCTATGTTGACAAATACCAATTAGGGCTGACATGGACCATGCTGGCGGTTTCTGCAGGAGTGATTCTTGTTGAACCCCATGTGCTAATGCTAAGGTGCTCTGTATTGGCTGTGTCAAAGTGCACCCTTCCTAACATCCCTGAAAAACCTGAGATATAGAAAATTCTTGGATAAAAGACCTCCAGAGGACCAGGATAAAACTACCGAGCAAATCCATCTGAGGTGTTTTGCCGCTGTGCTGAAGAAACAGGTTTCCCTGCTAGGAGCTTTTCTGCAGCAGCAAATCTGATTTAGAGGGACCTCACATACAAAGTATCCTGTCTCGTGGAGCCCTCTTTGGATGCAGCCCAAACCTTGCCCCACTAGTGAATGTTGAGCTGAGAAAAAGAGGCTAACTCTAAAGATAAAAAATCTTAATGGCACGAAAATGTCAACAGTATCCTACTGGGCAGAAGACTTGCCACTATACAAAATCGCATTATCCCCAACTTGGAGCTTTTCCTGCCAAAACCAGCAGCTTCACTGGACCTTGTCAAATACCTTTCCAACATCATGGAGCACTCTTCAGATACAGCCTGCTGCTTTGCCATGCTGAAGGACTGTGACTTCCAGCGCTTGGAAACCACCTGGAAAAGGTCAGAGTAGTAGAATGCCTAGTCTGACACTGCCCAAAGATTTCAGTCTCATACAACTTCGGAAATTTGTGGGCAAAACAACTGATGCAGACGTGCTGAATCCCACAAGATATTCATAAAAATCTAGAGTATTTTCACTCCCCTGAAGTTTCCGATGTCCCAGTTTTGATAATGTGATAAATTATCTGTTCTCTCCCTTACTTCATGATGAATTTGTCATACCCTAACTTGTCTATTTAGCTTACTTATAAGTCACTAGTATATGGTACAAAGTTTATCCATGTCCAGTAAGTTAAATGTGATGAGTGCATTCCTATAGACTTTGTGGCACCCGCTACAGTGATAGAGCAAACATGAATGCAGGCCTCCGATTTGAAACCTGGCTGTTAAAGGTTTACACTGCAAATCTGATCTGTAAGTAACCCCTTTTGACAGGTCAAACTTTCCATATAAATATATATATGCCGTGTGCATGATATTTAAAAGTAGGACATGTAGGAATATAAGGTTAAACATGTCTTTCACTAAAAAGTCCCAAAAGCTATTTACGCAATAGCAAAGCTGACTGTTCCATAGGAGAGCATTGGGTTACATTATTATATTTAATAATGCTAATTTCAGTTAGGAAACACCTGGAAAAATAATGAAAAACATTTTAATTGTTACTAAAAATCCAATTCAGTGGTGAAGTCAGGTTTTTGATGCATATTAAGGAAAATGTACTTTTAGAAAGTTATCTTTTCCCTACCTAAAGCAACAGGGGGCACATTTGCATTTGCTCATTTTCATTTGTTCTCTGTCTCCTGCAAACCAGTAATTAGTATTTGAATATGTGTGAATTGGTGTGAAAGGCCTCCCAGGAGCAAGTAATCACCAGAGCTGAATGGGCAGAGATGATCCTTCTAAAAATGACAGAATTTCAAGGGCGGCGTAGTCATTGCTGCCATTAAAGTGTGAAATCCTACTTAAATGTCAAATCTTGATTCGCAGGTCTACTGGGGTTTTATTACATATTACTCTTGTCACAGGAAAATGTTAGCTGACACCTGTGCCGTTCCCTTCCTTTGTCCCTCAGGCAAGCATGCTCTGAGTCCTTAGCTCCAGTTGCTGTGGGCCCCTTTTTGACATCACAGTGTCAAATCCTGCACAAGTATCAAATTCTATTTTCCAAAAACATTTGAGGCTGACCTCAAGGGGCTAGAACAGAATGCAGGACAGTGTTTGTGTATACACTGTCTGGTTGCTCATACACCCTGCTTTGTTCTACCAATGTCTCTTTCTAAATTTATTGTGGGGACAGTGTGTACCCCAAACTGGATTTGAGTGGCAGATGCAGAAGGACACTAGGATTACCATAGTACACTTCCGACACACACCACCAGCCCTCAGAACCCATGTTTAGAGTGACCAAAGACTTCAGACATCTTGAAAGTGCCCAACGTGGGTATGGTGGCCC